>NC_136916.1:12648142-14114403 GCF_949752795.1 Hyperoodon ampullatus
CAGAAGCATTTTTGCTGAAGTTGGAAGAAGAGTGTCGACTTAGAAGCACCGCTGAATACCTGTCACTCAAACTGCCCCCACGCTGATCCTTCCAGTGCCAGGCTGTATTTACTGGCTAGAGATGCCCCAGGCCAGAGGCTCTCGAGCCTGGCTCTGCCACAGGGAGAGCCGCTCCTGCACCGAGCAGAGCGCAGCTCCGGCCTCTCCGCTGCCAAAGGAGACTCTGAAATGATACGTTTGTTCTGCTTTTACTGCCTCATTTTTTTTTTAAAGAATTGCTACACTAGAATGAATGGATTATGAGTAAATAAAAAGAAGCTGTCAGTCTCTTTGAAGGTTGTGTTTAAAGGGACTGGCCAAGTCAGGACAGAAGAGTGACAAGATAGAGACCCTGGTGTTTTACATGCTCAGCCCGGCTCTTCCGCTTCATCTGCACCGCACTAAAGGATGTCGCTGAAGCACTGAATCACAAAAAAGTGGCACGCAAAATAAAAGGTGCCACATCACAATGATGGTAGTGTTTTAACGGCGGATTGCCACATTCCCTAATCCAGCTGAAACGCAGGTCTACACAGCCGAAGAAAACGGTACAATACTTACATAGCTTATAATTAAGTTGAAGTCTGCCTACCATTTGACTTTCTAATGAGTGTAATGAGATTACATGCCTGATAGAAGCGCTTGTGCGAAAGCAACTTTCGTGTTTAATGAGGCCCTAATACAGGACAAAATCGAATTATTTTCTCTCGTCCCCAAATCCTGCCTCCAGTGTGAAATCTCCATCTTTTAGGAGGAGGGACGGGAGAGGCTGCAGAGGCTGGAAAGGGTGAGAGGGTCCGTGGCCAAGGGCCTCCTGGGAGCTTCGCGACGCAGAATCTCCGCGCGTCTGGCCAGGCCGCGCTGCGGGTCGGGCTCGCGGCCTCGCTTTAATTGGTTTTGGATGACGTCCATGGCACCCGCGGCGCGCGGGGAACCCCTCGGTGGGTCTGAAACTAGGTTAAAGCAATTAGCATGCTGCCGACATATTGTCCTTCGGCAGGGCCGTGGGTACCGGGGCGATCGTACCTTGGCTGACCAGGCCGCTGCCTGGAGGGGAGCGACACGCCGCCTCCGCAGGGCCTGCGGGGCACGGGGTCTGCGGATCAGCCAGGAGGTGCGCGCTGGGCGCGCGAGGCCCCGCTCGGTGCCTCCCCCTCCGCGCCCGCGCCGTCCGAGCGCGCGCGGGACCCCGCACTCAAAGCTGCGCGCCCCGACTCCCGCCGCCGGCTGAGGGCGCCCCGAGGGCCAGGGCGGCCCCGAGTAGCGGCGGCGGAGACTAGCCCGAGCCCCAGCTTCCTGGGCTTTCCCGGCCGCGCCCTTACGCCTCTCCCCTTCGCTAGGGGGCGACCCTGAGCCCTCCGCCCGACGCTCGCCTTCTCCCCACGCCGCTCGCCTTAAGAGGACTAGATTCTGGAGACAAAACCAAGTGAATTTCAGAAATAACCCAGTTGCAGAAGTGGCAGAGAGGGCGCCCTCCTTCTCGCCTTAACTAAAAGACCCTGGGTTTTGTTGGGGGAGCATCCGACAGGGTCTCCGGCCTCAGCATGGTCGTCTTCCCCATCTGAGTTCCATGTACCTGACGCTGTAACTGCAGAAGGGATGGGTCACAGGGCGGCTCAACAGCAACCCTTTCTCCCCAGCCCATGGAAGCAGAAAGGCCCCTTCCCTTGGCTAGCCCAGAAACTGGCCCCCTGTTGCCACCGGACACACTTTCTACACTATGATTAGGCAGGGTGCCGGCGACCTTGGGTAAGTCAAACATCGTCTCCCAGCCTTAGCTTTCCCGTCTGAAAAATGAGAACAATAAATAGTCTATGACCTCTTTGCCTCATAGGGTGTTTGGATGGTAGGCTAAAAATACAGGCGAAATATTTACCTATTTAGCGCTGGCGATTCAGATGAAGAGCCTCCAAGAGAACTGAGGCCTAACCCTCTAACCCAATTCCTTTCAGCTAAAACTAAAAGCTACGTTTGAGTCTCTGGTTCAGGGTTTTCTTTTTTTTTTAACTAAGTTAATTACACCCCATCATGTATTAAACAAATAACTTTTAGAAAAAGGTGTACATAGCATTTATTAACATTGCTTAGAAATAAACCATATCTGGCAATAAATTAGCACGAAGTTTTCTGGCCAGAGTTCTTCCAACAACGCAGAGTTCTGCCAAAGGTGCTGGGTGGAATCACAGACTATTGCATATTTTTAGAAAATCAGGATAAATTATATAAATTATATATTTTCAAAGAGATCATCTATTTCATTAACTCGACAGGATAATAAATAGATAAATAACAAACAGTTGATTGCCATTAGAAAAAATGTGATTCTTCAATTACATTTACGTTATAGATATTTACATGTACAATATGCACAGAGACACCATCAGATCCTCTGGCGGGTCTGGGACTTCTCAGGACACAAACTCAAAGGGCGGTTCGTTTTCTATGTTGTTGAAGGAAGATTTGCTGTTGAGTTTTCTGGGATCCTCTGGGGTCCACACTTTGGCTGTTCGGATAACATTTTGCTCTTTGAGTTGTTTTTCATCAGTCCAAGAGAGAGAGTGTCCTGCGAGGGGAAGGAGGCCATAATCCGGGTCGCTGGGGGAAGGGGACCCTGAGGGGGCGAGAAGAGAAAACAGACTGTGAATGTCCAACTCTGTTCCCAACGGAGCCCTCCGGTCCGTTAGGATCCCCTCTTGGGCACCTGGACAGACAGGCGTCTTAGGTTCCATTAGAACGACCCTCTTCCTCCACCCCTCAAGCCCCCAGCACCTCCACCCCGCAGTCCCAGAAGCTGCAAGTCTGTCGGGGACGCGCACCCTCCGAGCCATGGTCAAAGTGGCGGAAAAAAACCTCAGAAACGCCAGCTCGCGCTCAAGGTGGCCAGTGCCCACGGCCCGTCCGTCCGTCTGTCGGTCAGTCGGCTGGTCGGTCTGTTCACCCAGCCCCTCCGGGACCTTCCCATGCCCGTCCCCGTCTCCCCCAGCTGGGAGGCGGACGCACTTACGGGTGCCCCGATGGCAGATGATGACCTTCTGGACCTGGCTGCCCAGGCTGTCCCCGCCTAGGCGCCCGCCGCCGCCCGGTCCCCCGCCGCCGCCCGCGCCGCCGCCGCGCAAGGGCAGGTCGGCCTGCACGAGTTCGCTGAGGAAGTTGATGTAGCCGATGGCCAGGCGCAGCGTGTCCACCTTGGAGAGGCGCTTCTCGTAGGGAAGCGTGGGGATGTGTGAGCGCAGCCCCTCGAAGGCGTCGTTGATGGACTGCATGCGCCGCCGCTCGCGCACGTTGGCCGCCTGCCGCAGCTGCTGCAACTCGGCCTCCGAACGCACCCGCCGCCGCCGCCGCGCCGCCGCCGCCACCCCGCTCAGGCCGCGCAGCCGCACTCCGGGGGACAGCACTGCCGGCCCGGCGCACGGGTAGGCGAGGCACGAGGGCGGCGAGCCGGGCGAGTAGGGGAAGCCGCCGGGGGGCGCCCCCGCCTCGCAGCAGTAGCCGCCACCACCGTCCTCCGGCTCGCCGGGGCCCCCCGAGGGCGGCGGGGCGAGCGCGTGCGGAGCCACGGAGGGCGCGGGCTGCAGCAGCAGGCACGCCCCGTCGCGGTAGCAGTACTCGTGCAGCTGGTGGCTGAGGAACTCCACCTCGGCCTGCTCGTCGGCCAGCAGCTCATCGCCATCCTCCAGAGGGTCCCGAGAGGACTGGTCGGTGAAGAAGTCCTCCTCGTCAAAGTAAGGGGACGGGAAGGCGTCCAGGCCCCCGGGGAAGTGCTCTAGCAGCACCGCGTCCATGCTCTGCGCCGCCGAGGGCCCGGGGAACTGCTGGCCTGGGGTGAGGGTGTTCTCTGGAAGTTTGCTGCGGCAGCTCGGGCTTGTCTGGCAGCCCCGCCCTCCCGGTCCGGCGCGGGAGGCGGCGAAGACTGCCCGCCCGCTTCCTGCCCCAGGCCTCCCTGGGGAGACCGCGGCCGATGCGCTCTGGCCGACGCCCGCGCTGCGCTGGGGAGGGCTGTGCCGGCTGGCTGGAGCTGAGGGCTGGCACGCGAGGATTCTTATAACTACATCCACAGGCGCGTGCCAAGGACCCGCGGCGCCAGCCAATCACCGAGTGCGGGGTGCCGGCGGGGAGGGGGCCGGGGAGGCTTTCCGCCCGGTGGGAGCTCCCGGGGCGGAGGGGAGGCGGGGCCCGCGCGGCCCGGGGCTCCTCCCGCCCCTCTCAGCCCGCTCCTCGGCCGAGTACCTGCAGGACGCGCGGCTCCAGGGGCACCTGCGGCCCCCGGCGCCCGCCCGCGCGCTCTGCGCAGAGCCAGGCCCTTCCGCGGGGCGCCTCCGCGCAGCCACGAAAGTTCCTAAGGGCGCGTCCGCGGCCCAGACGGCGGGAGCTGATCGCGGGCGGAGCTCGCTGCTCCTTGGGGGTCGGCGTAAAAACTGCTGGCAGCCTGGGCAGTCCAGGCGGTGCGTTTCGCCAACCCCATCCCCGGAGCGCGCGGGCCTTCGGCCTGGGTTCCATTCCCGGCCTCTGTCTCGCCGCCGGACCTTTGCAGGACTCTGGTCAAGTTGGCACAGTGTGTGCCGCTGGGGTTGGAAGGCGAAGCGATGCAGCTCGCAAGGCGTTCCAGGCGCGGCTCGGGGTCGAGGGGCGCGCGGCTGCGGGGCGCTGCTCGGGATCCTGACTCCCGTATCCGGTGCTCCGCGGCCGGCCTCGCCTCGCCTCCCCTCCCTTTCCCCGCCCGCAGACAGAAATGGGGACGCTGGAGGGACCGCCTTGGAGAGCGGCTCAGAGGGGCACGTTTCTTCTCTAAGCAAATCGAGACCCTAGGGGTCCGGAGCAATAAAACCGGATACAAAAGGAGTCAATTGAATCTTCTGCTCTGGAGCAGTCAGGAGGGAGGGCATGGAAGTTAAAGGGCGGAGTGGGAACCGTTTTCAAAGTCTCTCACCAGAGCCTCTCACCTTTCTGACTGGGAACTGGGACCATCCCTGAATGATTTTTTTCCTCCCCGGCCTTAAAAAAAAAATTTTTTTTTAAACCAAACACCAAACATTTGTGCTCAGGCCCATAACACACTCTATCACAGACTACGATTGCAACACAAATTCCTCAGTTGAAAAGTAACAAAGAAACACTTTCAAGGTCGAGGCAATTCTGTTAAAAGCCAAGCTCCAGAGAGTTCAGAAGTGCAGCCGACCGCGCGTGTTCTCTCAACAGAAGACCGAGAGTCACTGCCTCCCTGGCTCACCCTCTTCCTTTTTCAGACCCTTGTCCCACCAGAGGCTTCTAGCGGGTGTTTAGACCCCTCTCAAAAGCCAAGTCCATGTCTCTTAGAACAGCGATTTCAACACGCTTCTTGGTTTTAGACATTGCATTGTATTTAACTGAATTCTGAGACCCAAAAAATTAAGGGCAAAAGATATATAAGAAGACCAGAGATTACCTTACCTTGAACGGCCAAGGACACCAGAGAATTTTAACCCAAAGACTTACTGTCTTTCAGCGAGGTCTTTCCTGTGTTAGCTCATGCCCTTCCTAGTGAGGTGATAAACTGATGCAAATGTGGACGGTTTCCCTGTGTCCGACCCTGGGCTGCAATTTCCTGTATTTAGATTGACCTTTCTCACCTCAAAGGGAGGGAAGCTGTTTGCGGGGGAGGAGGTCAAGACCCGGGATCCAGCCAGCTGCTGGAACTGGGCACACAATTCTCTTTATATTTAAAAGACCCTCCTCCCCTCCTCTCCCTCCCCTGGTTAGATTAAAATCCAGTAGGGACATGCCTCTGAATCAATCCGAGCACTTGGAGGAGTAACAACAGATGAAGAGACTTCAAACCCTTATCCAAAATATTGATAACCATTCAGAGGAGGAAAGACTGGGATTCCAGCCTACACAGGCTCTCTTCAAGAGGCCTTCTCTGATAGATCTAGATGGCTCTTGAGAAAATGTTTGCGTCATGGATATGCGGGGGGCGGGGACGGGGGCGGAGGAGGAGCTGGGGGAAATGGGAGTCAGTAAGTGTGTATTGGGGGATATTTTAACCCAATGTGATTTTTAACAGTCAGGGTCCCCAGAAAATCACCTTCTGTATGCTTGAGGAGTTTGTGGAAGAGTCCAGAACTTTACCTTGGGCACCCAAGCGAGCTATGGGGAAGTCCAGTGCTGGCGGGAAACCTTACTGTCCTGTGAGGCTGGGCAGAGCTAGCATGAAGCTTCTGGGCAGCTCCTGGGGCTGCAGGGATGAGCCTGGGGTAGGAGAAAAAGGAAAGAGAGTCACTTGTTCCAGTCAGAACCCTCCTCGCCCTCCCCATCCCCACCATTATCTTCCCCTTAGAGAACTGCTGGCTGTCTGCGGGCTGGTGCAGATGCTGATACGGGGATGCTGGTGCGGGCGTGCATGCTTACACACACACACACACACACACACACACATACACACCCTGTCCTTAAGTAAGACATGATTGTTCTTTTCTCTACTAAAAAGAAGAAAGGCTTCACTGCTAATAAAGGAAATTTTCTCTGGGTCACTGGAGGTCACAACAGTGTGGACGGCTGCCCTCTTCCTCTTGAAGCAACAGGTCGGATGAGGAGAAGGCTGGGACGGAGCCCTGTCCTGCCAGGCTACAGGCCCCAGCTCTCATTCCAGTCCATCCCTCCACGTGCCCTGGATCCCCAGGGCAGTGGGGGGGCATGGAGAGGAACAAGAATAAAAGGTTCCAGGTACTTCAGGGCAGAGGGACAGGGCTGGTCCCAGAGCCAAAAGCCTCTCCACCCTTCGCTAAGCTCTAGCTTCTCCGCTCCACCCTCTGTCCTCAGGAGAGAAGTCCCCTAACCTTGTCCCCCGCCTCAGTATAAAATAACATCCATCCCCTAAGGTTAGGCAGTGGCAAAGCGCTTGACTCTTCTTAGGGCCAAATCCTAGTGAGGCACTGAGATTTTTTCAAGTCTTTCCAAGGGGCTCAGTGGCACCTGTCATCAGGGCCCAGCAGACTCCTGCCACGCCGCCTTTGAGGCTGTCAGAAGCCTGATCTTGAGGCTGTCGGAAGCCTGAGGCCATCTTCAAGTTTCTGGGTCCCAGGGGAGCATCTGGCAAGGGCCATGGGGCACTGAGGAAGCTTTGCTGTGTCCGTCTGCCTGTTTGTCCTTCTCTTTCCCTCCCTCGCATGCTCTCTGTCTCTCTCAGCTCTCTCTCCCTCCCAGGGGTGGCATGGACCTGAATACTTGCTCATTGCTTTCCCAGCAAACATTTCTAGTCTTTCTCTGGCTTTTAGGAACAATGACGAGCGCTGGAGCCGGGGTCCCTGGCTCCTTCCCAGGATGGGTTCTGGGCAGAGAGCACCCATGAAGGGTGGGGCCTCTGGGCCCTCCATCCTCTGTTCCCCCTTCATATGGCTCCACAGTGTTCGACACCCCTCAGTATATGTCCTCCCTGCTGGAGCCCCAGGTCCCCAGAAACGGGGTGCCGTTGTCTCCCCGCCGGTGTCCCACGCTCCTCGCTTAGTGCTTGCAAGCAGGCACCTGCAGATGTGACTGGTGTCTGTCTCCCACCTTGAAAATGGGCCCATGTTAATTCCTCGTGACCCAAATTGTCCCCGTCCCCACTCAAGAACACAGAGGTGATGTCAGGTGGCTGGATTGCCCTCACCTGTGTCTGTTTCCCCTTTCTTTACCCTCCCCCTCCATCCCCCATTCTGTGAAAACTTTTTCTTCTCAGTTGAGTGCCCTCATCAACCCACCCTTTAACCCTACACTCTTAGGAAAGGGTTTGAAAAGTAAAATCATGGGGCTAATGCTGAAAGGCCTCTGAAGCCCAGAGAGGTTCAGTGACTTCCCTAAGGTCGCACAGCAGGTTACCATCAGCCCCAGTCCACCCCAGCCCAGTGCTGGTTCCACTGGCTGCTGGGACCAGATTCTAGCCTTGCTTCCACCCACTCATGAAAGGTGTATTTACACTGATGTGCAGTGTAGTCAGTCAGGCCCCGTTCTAAGCCGGCCCCAGTTTACCAAACACCACCTTCCTGGCCTCTCCAGAGTCCTGGCTACACTGCAGATTCCACAGCACCTCCTGAGTGCTAAGGAAGGAATCACTGAATGGTGCAATTCCCAGCATAAGACAAAGGGTGCAGAACTAAATATGGGCTCATGGGACTTTCTCTGGCCCCCAAAGTCACACTATATAGATTATGGATGATTTTTCCACTCAGAAAGTACACTCTGATCGGGTGACATTGTATTCCATCCTGGAAAGGACTGGCCTAGGTAATGCTGAAAACCTCGACTCCACTTCAAAAGGCTTCCTTGAACTAGCCCCGCCTACCTGCCATTCTCTTCATCTTCTCTTTACTTCATTCTTTATTAACGTACCATCTCTTCCAATGCTACGATGACCTCTCTCTGGTTTTCTACAGTCCTTTCCACTAGTTTGGGCTCCTTGATTTGGTTTGACGATCTTATATTTATTTGGAGATCTTATATTTATTGTAACATAGGTAGAAGGAATACTACGAAGGCTAGACAAGATGGAGATGAGCATTTTGGAGGGCGTTCACTCGTGTCTATCACTTACTCTCATAATCCCGCAAAGCTGAAGGGCACCCTCCTTACTTCAACCGGCGAATAGATGAGTCTCAGCCACAAACCCAGGGCGGCATGGCCCGTCGGAGAAGGGGGCCGAGTCACACACCAGATTGGCTGACTCCATACCTCATTTGCCTTCCATAGCATCTTCTGGACCCTTCTTTGTCTCTACACTGAATGTAGCTGATTTTTTAAAATATAAATTTACTTATTTTATTTTATTTATTTATTTTTGGCTGCATTAGGTCTTCGTTGCTGCACGTGGGCTTTCTCTAGTTGTGGCGAGCAGGGGCTACTCTTCATTGCAGTGCGCGGGCTTCTCACTGCAGTGACTTCTCTTGTTGTGGAGCACGGGCTCTAGGCATGAGGGCTCTAGAGCACAGGCTTGGTAGTTGTGGTGGACGGGCTTAGTTGCCCCACGGCATGTGGGATCTTCCCAGACCAGGGCTCAAACCCGTGTGCCCTGAATTGGCAGGCAGATTCTTAACCACTGCGCCACCAGGGAAGCCCAACGTAGCTGATTTAATACGATTTGCACATGGATTCTCTTGTTTGCTAACACAGCACTGTGAGATAACTTGGGCAGGTGTTTTTATTATTTGCAAATGATAAGATTCAGAAAGGTTAGGTCACTGTCCTGGAGTGACGCAGCTGGCGCCAGGGAGCCATGAGGGGAAATAAATGGATTTCCAGCACAAGGGTGATAGGGGTGTCAGCATCGTTTTCTAGGGTTTCCCATCAGACATTCTCTGCTCTGAAGCTACTCAGCCTGAAAAAAAAACGCTGGGCCGCGTCCCCTCTGGGAATGAGGGCGGGAGGCATGTGGCTGCCCCCAAACGCAGGGAAAATCCCAACGTCCAACACCCACCTCCTTCCTTCTAGAAGTTCCCGTTGTTAAACATTAATCTTTGGAGGATGAAACACCGAAATGCTGATATAATTATCCAAATAAGTATTTTCTGTCATGCCAAGGTTTCTTTGATGAATAGCAAAGCTTCTGAGCCTTGTCCTTCAGTCTTGTTATTCCAAAAGGTGTTTGGTCTTTAGTAAGGTAAACACTGCTGGTCATTATTACCAGACTCCTGTGTCTTGGCCTCCATAGTGAGCAATGAAGAGGAAAAAAACCGAATTTAATAGAAACAGGAACTTTGAGCTTTTTTCTGTTTGTTTCTCTTTAAAGCTATATGTTTTTTCTGGCTTCATGACCATCTGTAGGGCCTTAATTGAATTATGGTGCATTTGTATAATGCAATATTCAGCTGCCATAACAAAATGAGAATGCTTTTGATGTAACGATGTGAAATGATTTCCAAGATACATCGTTAAAGAGAAAGAAGCAGGAGTGGCTAGTATACTCCCACTTGCATTTTTTTTTTTTTTAAAGAGGACAGTGACTATATGTGAGCACATTTATTTATGCAGCCAGCCTATATCTCTAGATGGATACTCAAGAAACTGATGATGTTAGCTGCACTGAAGGAGAAACTGAGTGGCTAATGGATAGAATTTTTCCTTGTATTCTCTTTCGGATCTTGTGATTTTTGAAATATGTGAACATATATGCAGAATTTTTAAAAATTTTAAAATTATGATCTTTTAAATTAAAATCTTTTAAAAATTTTATTATTATTTAAAAACATTTTTTTTGGCTGCGTTGGGTCTTTGTTGCTGCGCACGGGCTTTCTCTAGCTGCGGCCAGCGGGGGCTACTCTTCGTTGCGGTGCGCAGGCTTCTCACTGTGGTGGCTTCTCTTGTTGCAGAGCACGGGCTCTAGGTGTGCAGGCTTCAGTAGCTGTGGCACACGGGCTTCAGTAGTTGTGGCATACGGGCTTCAGTAGTTGTGGCTCACGGGCTCTAGAGCACAGGCTCAGTAGTTGTGGCACACGGGCTTCAGTAGTTGTAGCCCTTGGGCTCTAGAGTGCAGGCTCGGTAGTTGTGGCGCACGGGCTTAGTTGCTCCGCAGCTTGTGGGATCTTCCCGGACCAGGGCTCGAGTCCATGTCCCCTGCATTGGCAGGGAGATTCTTAACCACTGCTCCACCAGGGAAGTCCTAAATTATGATTTTTTTAAAAATAAGGAATTTCTTGTAAAAGAAAATGTTTGCAGTTTATGATCCCTTCATATAAGCCCTGGAGAAGCCCTCCAGAAACACTGGATATTATTAGCTTGTGCCATCTTCAAAAAGCGACAAGAACCCTCTGGCAGGTGGGACCAGTGAGGGCTGGCTGGGGCAACCAGGCATGCAGGGTGCCCTGCATGTGGACCAGGTCCTGAGTGAGCCTTCATGTAATTGTCTAAGTCCCGCCTACAGTGCAGTTGAAATGGGATGGCATGGGATGAAGTGTCATTCTCTGCATGAGCTCAATAGCAAACAAAATTTAGAGGGATTTGACGACACAAAGGGAATCTAAAATTACTCATGAGAGCCACCACATCGTCTGCGTCGTCCACAGCTCCGCAGCCTCCACGTGACTACTGCTAACATTTTGGCCTGTTTCCTCCCATGTATTTCTATTTTCATATCTTGCACTTTTCATTTGACTGACTCTCATCATCACCATTTCCTTATACCTTTACTGACAGGCTTGAACAGTGGCGTGATGGTTCGTCGTAGGACTTTACCGTTGGATAATTTCATTTTCACTTAAGCACCGCTCACTCCTGAGAACTCACGGTTGAGGTGGTACTTTGCGCATGTCTCGAAATCACCTTTGTGTTTTGCCCGTGGGCTGACTTTCTCCCGTGCTTGGCAGGTCACTGATTGTGATTCCCACGGAATTTTTTCTCCCTCGCCTCAATGATACCTTAGCTTTCACGCCTACCAGTGTGATCCTGAAGATGTAGGCTATTGCAGTGGCATTTTTGTTCTTGTTCCTTAAAATCCTGCCTAGAGCAAAACTCTTCCTCAGCCCGGTGAACCTGTGCCTGAAGAAGCTTATGCCAGCCCATGCCTGGTTCAAGCAGGGAAATGCCTACTATTAGTCAAGAAACTCCAGTTCTTTGGAAAAGTTCCCTGAGAGTCTGGAATTCAGTTTTCATGCTTGGACATTCCAAGAAATCAGCACCCCGCCAGGCCCCAGGTTTTGCCATCACAAGACTCCTCTCAGATTGCACACTCCTAGAGGTTTAAGCCTATTTTTGTCACAGAGAAAGTAGCACCCCATCTTCCACTGCCACCCTAGAGAGGCAGGAAAGCACGGAGGGCGTGAGTATGGGCTCCGGAGCCTGACTGCCTGGATTCTGGTGGCTCTGCCACTGACCCGCCGTTTGGGCAGGTTAGCTAACCTACCTGGGCCTCTTCTCCTGCAAGAAGAAATTATAACAATACTGCCGTGTTGGGTTACTGTGAGGATTGAGTTAACAAATATAAACACGTACCCAGTGTCAGGCACACGGTAGTATTTGCTCAATTTTATGTATTTGTTCAACTCTATTTATTTATTTAGCAGTAGTAGGTTCATAGGTGCTCAGTAAACATTGGTGGGGTCGATGAGGGTGTAGCATCAGTTACAAGTGGGAGCCCTAGTAAGCGGGAAGGAGGAGCCCTAGTAAGCGGGAAGGAGGAGCCCTAGTAAGCAGGAAGGAGTCATTCTTGTTGGCTTCACCCACCCCTCCCTGAGCTCCAGGATTTAGAGTGGACCAATATCAAAAAAATCTATCAGCAAATACTGAGGCTGATTCACCGCTGACACTGGAAGAGGCAGGGCATCTCTATTCAGCTCTTCTCACAACTTTTGGAGGCAGCTAGGGTTAGGCCTGGTGATGGTGTTTTGCTGATGCTCATGGTTATGAGTCGGGGATGGAGAAATGGTCCATTCACACAGGATGGCCCCCAGAGCAAAGCCTGTGAAGGGGCAAAGCAAGATCCCAGTGCTCAGCTGGGCACGTTCACGCAGGCCCATCTCTCCTGTTTCTCTTCTGCAGTGTCCTTCTCAGAGACACCAGTTAGACACATGCCAGGGCCTGGAGTGCAGGAACGGGGCGGGGGCTGGTGTTCCCCGCTCATTCCTCCATTCTCACCAGCCCTGCAGAGAAGCCAGACGCCTTTCCTCGCCTGCAAGGAAAAACAAGCCAGGCTTGTTAGAAGAAACAGTTGCTGTGTCATCTGCCCACGCCTCTGTAATCAGGGGGTCCTATCTATAGCCTTTTCCCTCTTCACAGCAAAGGGACTGTTTCCATACCCAGGAGTTTGATTTTCCTGGTGGGGGTCCCGACCTATCACTGGACCCCTCTCATTTCTGTAGACCTCCGATTTTCTGGATCCATACTTCTTAAATGAAGGCTCCACAAGTTAATTATGTCTTTTTTTTTTTTTTCAATTTTGTGACCACGTTCAGATGCTAATCTTGAAAAAACAATGACAACAAAGGGTGAGCATATTCTGGTCCACCTGGATGGCTATCCAAAAACCTAGCCCTATCTTTGAACTTGGAGCCTGAATCTGAGTTGACGTTTGTGTTTAAGATTGTGGTGATGCCAGTCTATTTTAATTGCTTCGGCCTAAAGAAGATATACAGATATTGTTGCTCATGCCAAGAAATGAAATAACTACAAAACAAGCTAGATGAACAAAGCTATCACAGTAGTTTACTTAACCTGGGGAGAAACGGATGTGACGCACAGTGGGTTGATTGAGGATAGGGACCAACGACACGTCAGCTTTGTAAGTGGCAAATGCTGTTACTACACAGTTGTACCATATATCACCTTAAAGTTAATTTGAATTTTATTGATTTGTAGATTTAGAAAAGTTTTAATGTGTTTGATTTTGCAGTTATATAAGAACAACACCCATAAAGAGTTTATACCAACTTTATATTGGCAAATATTTCAGCAATTTCCTTTCTAAAAAATTTTTATTGAAATATAGTTCATTTACAATGTGGTGTTAGTTTTAGATGTACAGCAAAGTGTTTCAGTTATACATATACATATATGTATTCTTTTTGACATTCTCTTCCATTATGGGTTATTACAAGACATTGAGTAGAGTTCCCTGTGCTGTATACTGTGGGTCCTTGTTGGTTATCTATTTTACATATAGTAGTGGGTATCTATTAATCCCAAATCCGTAATTTATCCCTCCCCGCCACCTTTCCCCTTTGGTAACCGTATTTTTGTTTTCTATGTTTGTGAGTCTGTTTCTGCTTTGTAAATAAGTTCATTTGTATCCGTTTTTTTTTAGGTTCCACATGTAAGCGATATCATGATATTTGTCTTTCTCTGTCTGGCTTACTTCACTTAGTATGATAATCTCTCTACATCCATCCATGTTGCTGCAAATGGCATTATTTCATTTTTTGTGGCTGATTAATATTCCATTGTGTATATATACCACATCTTCTTTATCCTTAAGCAGTTTCATTTTAATGATCATTTAAGCTGACACTGAGTGAGGGCTCATGAAAGCTTTTATTGGTTGTTGCTTTGTTTTTCTATGAGAAGTGTGGAGACTTTATATACAAGGATATATATTCATCTATGTGTGTATATAAATATGTGAATACTCACATAAACACATACATATATTCAGAGTCAGGCTTGAGAAATACTGTTCCAGATGATTATCAAATACATGTGTTTGGCTTCAGGTGAAGAGATAAGAAGGCAGAGAGGAAAGGAGGCAGGGGAGTAAAGTAAAAAGGATGTGAAGCAAAATGAGAAAGGGGGAGAGGCAGGAGGAAGAGTCTGGAAGTTTGACAGAGGAAGTGTGTGAAATATGAAAGTGTAGAGGCTGGAAAAGCGTGGATGTTTGACTCACGTAGATCTGAGTTCAGATTCAAGTATCTGTTCCACTCTTTACAGTTGTTTGCCCCTGGATAAGTTAGTTAAACTTGCTGAGCTTTATTTTCATTGGCTATAGACATGGGACGAAATAATAATATCTACCTTAAGGACTACTGTGGAAAGTTAATGCAATGATGTATGTAACGTGTAGAGAGCAGGCACTCAGAGAATGCTAGCTTCATCCTGCTTCCCTCTATACTCAGTGGGTTAACCAAGAAGGTTTTTTTTTCTTTTTTCCCCTCTGATCTTATTAAATATAATTGACATATAACATCGTATAAGTTTAAAGTGTTCAATGTGATGATCTGATATATGTATATATTGCAAAATGTTTACCAAAATAAGGTTAGTTAACACATCCTTTACCCCACAAAATTATCATTTTGTTGTGGCTGTTATGGTGTGAATATTAATGCTCTACTCTTATACCAACTTTCAAGTATACAAGATTCAATAAATTTTTATTAAATGTCTATAAAGTACAGGAGAAAAAGATATAAATGAGAGGTGACATCACAGGCACTAAAAAAGCCTGAAGAGTCCTCTACCGCTGGTAGCTTTCACCTTGAGCCCCGATTGTCTGTATAAAGGAGTCTTTTTCTTTTTTGCGGTACGCGGGCCTCTCACTGCTGTGACCTCTCCCGTTGCGGAGCACAGGCTCCGGATGCGCAGGCTCAGTGGCCATGGCTCACGGGCCCAGCCGGTCCGCGGCATGTGGGATCTTCCCGGACCGGGGCACGAACCCCTGTCCCCTGCATCGGCAGGCGGATTCTCAACCACTGCGCCACCAGGGAAGCCCTAAAGGAGTCATTTTAAAGTAATTGTCTCCAGGTTTTTTTTTGACTGCACATCTTGCATTATTCTGGATAAAGTTCTGGCTTCTGTAACATATCTAAAGATAATATAACATTTTTGTCTCTCTTGTAATAGTCCAAGCGTAAGCAACCCGAAGTTTAAATTTTTATTTATGTATTTATGTATTTATTTATTTACGTATTTATTTATTATTTTTTGGCTGCACCACTCAGCATGTGGGATCTTAGTTCCCCTACCAGGGAACAAACCTGCGCCCCCTGCGGTGGAAATGCAGAGTCTTAACCACTGGACCTCCAGGGAAGTCCCAGCAACCCGAAGTTTATATGGTGGCTAAATGGGTTGGGGGTCAAGCTTCCTTGTAACTTATTGCTCTATCTTTCTGAAACATGGCTTCTAACCTTGAGTCCAAAATGGCTGCTCTAGCTCCCACCATCATGTCTGCATCCCAGCCAGCAAGAAGAAGGAAAGAGGAAGGGCACACTCCTTTCCTTTTAAGATCATGATCTGAAGGTTGCACACATCACTGTGGTTCATATTCAGTTGGCCTGAGCCATCACATGGCCACATCTAGCTACAAGGGAAGGTGACAAGTATGGTCTTGCGTTTGGTGGCTATACTCCCAGTTGGTACTTGGGGTGTTATCAAATAAGGAGAGAAAAGTATTCTGTGTTTTTGAGGAGGGGGGAGGATTAGCTGTGTCTGAGGCACCTTACCATTTGAGTATACACTCTACAGGTGAATTTATGTGTATTATGTATATAAAATTGCATAGAAATAAGTGCGTATTAATACACTGCACACATACATTTTTAAACATGACCAAAAAGAAACTTTAAGAAGATGAGTAAAAATATATTAGAAGTGTTAATTTTTCCCTGTAGCCCAAAGGAACATTTTGTTCACTTTGGAGACTACTAGTCTATATAATGCCAATCGATTACACTTTTTTAAAGCTGAATTGTCTTTTTTTTTCATATTATATACAAAGTTAAAAGTAATGTGGAAATACTGAGAAAATGTAAATATGCCCTGTTTTAAGCCTTACTTTATTTATCTCTTTAAGAAAGGTGTTTTGAGCATCAGCTATGTTCAGTCACTGTGTTAAATGCTGGGGATCAGAGATGCACTCTCTGTGCCTAGTGCATTATTGGGGTAGTAGGAGAGAGGAGAGATTATTATAACCCAGTGTAGTAAGGGCTGTCTTTGAGGTTTAAAGGCTCAGCACTAGAGTGAGGGGTTGGCGGGAGCTTCATAAAGGGAACAGTGTTGAGCTAGGTGAGTCTTGAGTGTGTTTGACTACAAGAGGAGGGGCGGAAGTATGTCCCTAGGAGGCTGAGTAGATTGATGAAAGTAGAAGGCATGCAATAGCCCACAATTCTCCCTGATTTGGGGACGTGAGTCCCAGCTACAGACTCCATCTCAAGCCCTGGGGGCAGTGCATTTCAATGTGCCTCTTTGCATCTCCTTTCTTGGTCCTGCCTTCATCCCCGTTCCCATCCCAGGCATGGTGTGGCCTCATGGTGACCACATCTATGCACACACAAGACCTGTGTTCTCAGAGAATGCTCCGTGCTCCAAATTATCCTTTTTGCCCTTGTTAAAAGCCAGTTTACTTCCAGGCCATCAATCTCAGCGAGAGGCCACTAAGGTGTAAGCAACATGCAGCAACTGGCATTTTACTAGTGTCCTTGAAAGGTAATGCCATCCATCAGAGGGATGAATTCTTACAATGTAGCCTATTGCAGTCATTTGAAAGCATTTGGGGGACGGTCAGAGATTGCCTCAAGAACCTAGAATCTCACCTTTGTTTAGCCTTCACCGGCCTCCAAAACCCATTTCCCTGTATTTACCTCATGGTAGAACGTCTTCCTGTTTCCTCACATGCTCCTGGCCCTTGTAGTTTGTTCAGGTGCTTGATACCTACCAGACCGGAGTACAAACCCACTGTAAAAATCCAAGATGGAGCTAGGAAAATGCGCAGAGACTCCTAAGAGTGTTGAGATGTCCCAGGGCGAAGCAAAGCTCTGCAAACCATCATCCATTCTATGACATTTCCCTGCCCAGATTTAAAGTGATGTGAAGGATTTATGTTGTCATTGACCTTACAGGTCCCTAGTGCTTAGGGAGCACTTTTCCTCTTCAGCCGGGCAGGTGTGAGCAGAGAAGAAGGGAAAGTGCACAGAAGGACCATATTATACTTTCTGGGTGCTTTACAACAAGAGTTAACCTGAAAAGTTTCCATCACAGGACGTCCCATGTGATGGGAGCTGGACGGACAAGCCACAGACCTCTGTCTTCTTCCCGGCAGGTCATAAGCCTGTACTTCCCTGTCTTCTTCGAGGTGAGATGTGGCCATGTAACTTGCTTGGGTTAGTAAAAGATGAGTAGAAATGCCATGTCACTTCCAGGAGGAAGCTTTTTTCCCCCCTCCATGTTCAATGGTGCATTTTATTGTTGTAATTTCCCTGCTAATTAAAAAAATATTATTATTAGTGATCCAAGTAACTTTTGAATACAATACTTTCAGACTCAGGGTAAAAAGAACTATGAACAAATTCTAAACTGTATTTAGTAGGTCTGATGTTCACAGTGGTATAGGTTAGCAATTGTAAAACGACTTTCTGTGTGATCTAGGAGTAAATGAATGAGTAAATATATTGAGAATAATGAGAACTGGGTTTTCCACTGTTAGAGAAGGGAGTTATAAATATGGAAAGGAGAATGACTAGAATGTACAGATACATATGGATATAGATATAAACGTAGAGGTGCTTATATATGTATGTGTACGTTCTTTTTTTTTCTCCTAGCTCTGTCTGCTAAAAGGGCCGTTGTAACAATGAACACACTTTGTTCTCAGATGTTGGTTTCTAAAAACCATTCCTCACTTAAAGGTTCCAGAGACCCTTAGAGAAATGGCTGATTCCCTAAGGAGAATGCACCAGGGCAGGGGCAGGCCAGGAGGAAGCTTTAAGAGCCTGTGTACTAACTGGCTCCTTTGCCTCTCTCTTTTGTAACGATGGTGGAAACTCAGCTTAAGGCAGAACATCTGTCGGCCTGGGACCTTGAGTGACTACAATAGGGTTCCCCTGCAAACTCTCATAGAACAGGAAACCTGGACTAGAAATAAGCTTTTGTTGTGTGAAGCCACTAAGATTTGGGGGTAGCTACTGCAGCATAACCTGGCTTATCTGATGTAGCTGTGTTGTTGCACATATTACTCAGTAAATTTGTGTGTTAGTTTTAAATCTCTTGGTTTCAAGTAATGGAAATCAACTTGAATTAACAAACATTAAAAGAGAGCTATGGGGCTTCCCTGGTGGCGCAGTGGTTGGGAGTCCGCCTGCCGATGCAGGGGATGCGGGTTCGTGCCCTGGGAGGGTCCCATGTGCTGCGGAGCGGCTGGGCCCGTGAGCCATGGCCGCTGAGCCTGCGCGTCCGGAGCCTGTGCTCCTCAATGGGAGAGGCCACGGCAGTGAGAGGCCCGCGTACCGCAAAAAATAAATAAATAAATAAGAGAGAGAGAGCTATGATCTGGGATTTAGGACATGTCCTAGAATCCATAAGCAGGAATGTAGCTAGGCCTCAGGAAGGCAGCAGTACCAGGAGTCTCAGAGACTGAAAATTCTCCCCCATATCTATATGAATAGAACCCCACAATTGTAGCTGGGCACATGGACACCCAGAATAAAAACTGCATTTTCTAGTCATCCTTGCAGCTCAGTGAAACTAACTTCTAACTAATGAGTAGAAGTGATATTCACCTTTGGGGCTCTTTGAAGAGGAAGGACATGTCCCATTTTGCTACTTTCTCTCTTCCTACTGGTTGGAATGCCAATGCAATGGCAGGAGTTGGAGCGGCCATTTTGAACCATGAGTGGAAAGCTACATATTGAGGATGGATAAGTAACTAGATAAAAGAGTCTGAGTCTCCCACATCATTTAGATCCCACATGAGGCCTGGAATGCCTATTCAGTTTTGTTTTGTTTTGTTTTTGTGAGAGAGAAATAAACGTCTATCTCTTTTAAACCACTATATATTTCAACTCTTTTATAGAGCAGCCTAACTTGTACCCTTGTTAACACACTGTGATCTGGAAAGATGCCTGCACATTCTCTCTGTCTTTCCTGTGCTTCTTTCTGTTCCCCTCTGTGTGTCTGCTTCATTCTTTTCCTGTGGATCAGTTTTCTCTGCTTTCTAGTCTCTTTATAGAAATCATGGCTTCCTCCAAGATGTACCATGTTTATTTATGGAACAAACATTGAACAACAATTCTGTGCTGAGAACTGTGATAAGCACTAACAATAAATAGAACAGATCCTTTATTCATGGAGCTTACAGACTAGAGGGAACAGAGAGTAGAGGTTGAAATAAACATGAAACAGAGACAAACAGAGTATGAGTATCATGGCATTTGGAAATATAAAAGAACTTTATTAAGGCTGAAATAAAGAGAGATGATGAAAATGGAAACATAGGCAGAGTCTAGAATAAGGGAGCTTACAAGCTGTATTAAGGACTTTGGCATAATATAGAACAGTTATTTCCAGATTGGAGAAGATCCACTGGGGTATGGGAAAAAAATATTAGAACTATCACCTGTATTTTTTTTTTGCTGTTCTAATCCATCATTTATTATTTAATCTGTATTTGTATCTCATTCTTTTAAAATTTGTCTGTCTCTATAATGTATGTAATTGATTAGTACAATAGCACATGTTTATAATTTATATATAATTAATCAGGGAAGAGTTTGAAGCCACAGGTGGCATGATCAAGTCTGCCATTTAGAAAGGATACCAAGGCTACAGTGTTGAAAAACAGTTTGGTGTAAAGCAAGATTATAGGCAGGGAGACAGATCAGGAAGCTGCAGCAGAAGGGCTGAGATATTACGAAGGCTTGAACTGGTTGGTAGCCAGGCAGACTGGAGAAATACTTTTATTTTTTTTTAATTAAAAAAAAATATTTTTTTGCGGTACGCGGGCCTCTCACTGTTGTGGCCTCTCCCGTGGCGGAGCACAGGCTCCGGACGCGCAGGCTCACCGGCCACGGCTCACGGGCCCAGCCGCTCCGCAGCATGTGGGATCTTCCCGGACCAGAGCACGAACCCGTGTCCCCTGCATCGGCAGGTGGACTCCCAACCACTGCACCACCAGGGAAGCCTGAGAAATACTTTTAGGATCTGGTGACTTATTGACTGCGGGCTTGAAGGAGAGAGGGAAACAAAAGATGGTACTGAGGATTCTGCTCTTGGTATCAGGATGAATGGTGGGCCTGTTTACTGCAATTTTAGGCAAGATAAGGTCAGAAATTGTTCTTAAATTGGGGGCCATGCAAGTTATTGGTGAAAATGACTAAATGTGAGAAAATGACTAAATGTCCAGTGTGAGAGTGTGGGCCAGAATGCAGTGTGCTGAGGACTGAATAAAGGTGAGGAAATAGAAACCCCCTACTTTGGATAACTTATTCAAGACGTTTAGTTGTGAATGTGATGATAGAGGGAACAGGGGCGATTTTTCTTTGTTTTTCAGGTGGGAAATGTTTTCTTTCACCTCGTAAAGAATCTATTCTCTCCCCTTTATCCTCTCAGACACACACCCATCTTCTTCATTCTCTTCACCATTCCTTGTACCATTCCTCTGTTACTTTAAGAAAAGCACTCAGTTGTACTCAGTTAAAAGCTAATTCTAATTGTAGATGGCACATGTAAAAGTAATAATGGTGATGGAGCTGCAGAAAGGAGAAAGAAGTTTCTAGGTAGTATTAGATAAGGAAGCAAGGCAGATAATCTCTAAGACCTTTGGGAGTTCCCAGAAGCTTCCTTCAGACACACGTAAGATTTCTGTCTGCTCATCCTTTTTCTAGTTGGCCCTGAAAATCGTTAAGTATCATTTGCTATTTTTAATAATTGTCTTGCTTAATATCATGGCAGTGGTGTTTGGGGCTTGTTTTGTTTTACCTTTTTTTTTTCCTAGTATTTTGGCCCCGTGAAGGCTTTTGAGGGCCAATCTAGGAAGGAAACTCCAGTAACCATCTCCTCCCTAAGGGAAAAAAACATTTCCAGGTGTTGCTTTATAGAAGCCAACTTGAGGGGTTTGAGTTCTCAGCTTGCCAGGCCTTTGGGGGCACAGAGGGGCCCACTGAGGGTAAGGCACCTTCCTTGGTTTCTTCTGGGCCGGAAGTGACCCTGACTCGGGGGGAGAGGAGGAGAGGGCCACTCCTTTAAACAAGAACATTTGTTAAACGTGCACCCAGGCTCAGGCCCATCTTTGCACAGGAAGATAGGAAGACGATGGACCCACGTGGGAAGTTCAGGTTAAATCCGGGACGGCCCCTGGGGGCCCAAGCAGCCCTACCGTTGGGCAAAATCCTTGCCCGGCCCAACGCTGGCCTCCACTGGACAGTTCTAGCCTCCCGTGACCTCCCTCTGCCCTCAGCCTTGAAACTGGGTCGAGCTGGGCAGAGGCTCAAAGCCTCTCCCGACGCCCCTCCTGATCAAATGCAGCCCATAAATAACGTCCTGTGGGCCCTTCCCTCTTCCCCGCCGCCCTTGCCTCCGCCGCTGTCCCTACCACTCCCCAACCCCCCAGGACCTGGGTCTGCGCCCCAGGCCGGCTGCTCTCACCGCAGAGAAAGAGCGAAACCGCGCGAGCGGCGGGCGAGGCGCGGCCGGGCGCCCCTCCCCGGCTCTCCCCGGCGTCCTCCCCCCTCCCGGACGTTTGTATAGCTGACACCTGCAGCACGGGCGGCCGCCGGGGCTTGCCGACACAAGGCGCTGGTACCTGAGCCCTTGACTGGTAATGCACCATAAACGGCTCCTTTCAGGCCCTTTCAGAGCGGGAGCGCGGAGGTCACCGTGTCGACAAACCCCTCTGCGTCCGCCCCGTCTCCCGGGCCCCGGATGCCCGGGCCTCCAGCCGCAGAGCCCGCCGGTCCGTGGGAATCGCAACACTTGTGCCGCGGCTCGGCCGGCGGGGCGGGCGGGGGAGGAAGACCACCCGGCCCTCCCCACGCTCGTTCACAGAGCGCAGCGAGTGGAACGAATGGGTGCCGGCGTCCTCGGACGCTCGCGGAAACCAAATGACGAGGCGGGAGGGGCTCCCGCCCCGCGGCCGACGCCTACTCCCCCCCCTCGAAAGGTACCCAGCGTGCATCCGGCTGGACTGGGCCTCCCCCCACCCCGCCCCCGCTGCAGGTCTTGCGCGTCCCGCAGCCAAAGGCCTGGATCCCGCGGGCGCGATCCCTTGGGGGGGGGGGGGGTTGGAGGGTGAGGGTGGTACCTGTGACTCCGGTGGCCTAGAGTATGCGACCCAGGCTGATGCTGTCCACTGACGTGCGTATTTGGGGCCAGCTCGGGCGCCCGAGCCCTGTTGCAAAGGGAGTGTCACTGGCAGCGGTGGCGAGGCAACCATTCGTCATCTCCCAGGCCCAACTTTGCGCCCTGAGCTTAGCGCATGCGGCGCTGAGACGCAAAGGTGGATAAAGGGGGCAAGTGTCTCCAGTGTTTCCCCAAAATATTGTCCGATATTTCTCCGGAATGGGAGTGGGGTGGGGGATGACATGTCACGGAGAGGACACTCACTCGCAAGACAGCTAGGGCCACCTGTCTTGCCAACCAAGTTTCCATCTCCCCGGCTGGCGATGGGGACAGAGAGGCGGGAAGGGGTCGCAGGCGTCCGAGAGCTGCTCGCGGCCGGGGACCAACGGCGCCGCTGGCCAAGGTCGCCCAAGCCCGGCGAGCGAGGCTTCCGCCGCCTGGAGAGCCTGCGGGAGGGCAGAGGGACGGCGGCGGCGCGGGAGGAAGCGTGCGGCCCGAGGCCGGTGCTCTGGCCCCGGGCGCCCTCTCCCGGAGCCGCCGGGAACCGGGATTACCTGGGGAGCCTGGCTTTGTCGGCCGCGCTGGCTGTCCGCGGTTCCAGAACTAATTAAACGCCTCTTTTGGCGGAGGGAAGCCTCGCGTCCGGCTGGGGTGGGGGCGGCCTGTGGGCACGGGAATAATCAGCCCCATTCTTGCGCTTCCACAAAACCCGCGGCGCAGCGAGAAGTGAACAGCGGCCGCCTGAATGGCAGTTTCAAAAGGCGACACCTGCAAGCGCGGCCGGTTGTGAATTGAATGGAGTCAAACGCGGCTGCCGCTCGTACCTGAGCCGCGAGCTATTAGTGTCAGGCGCGCCCGGTCGCCGGGCAGGGAAGCGCGCGGCCCGGGCTCCCGAGCTGAATGCTACAAGCTGCGGCGCGGCCGCTCCATGGGAATGTCGCCACTTGTGCTGCTCGCGGTCGGGAGGGGGTGCGCCGCCCTTTCAGAGACAGACACAATTAGGCAAAATGTTCAATGAACATTATAAATGATGTGCTATCGCTCTGCAGATTGCCTGGCAAATCAAATTATATGGTCGCTCGCGGGCGATTTCCATGTGCTTTTAAAACTTAAACAGGTATTCGCTGATTTAAAAAAAAAAAAAAAAAAAAAAAGGCCGACTCAGGGATTCCGGAAAATACTACTGAAAGACTTGGTGTTGAATATTCACACGTCCCCTTTGTTGGCGATTGACTTCACAAAGGGCTTAGGGAGGGGGCGCGTTTGGATGAGACACATTTTTTACTGTCTTACATACTACAGAGGAAGGCACCAGAAGTTCGCATCTATTACAACGCACAATTACAGTGGGACCCTCTTTTTCTTTTAAGACTAAAATTCTTATAATGAATGACTTGAAAGCTACTGTCATTCTAATCAGATGGAAGAAACATTCTAATCAGATGGAAGCTGGCCCGGTGCGCTTGGGGAGGGTGGGGAGAGACCCACGCTTCTCCCTGGCACTGAGTGCTAACTCAGGAGGGAGCTGGCTAGGGGAAGCCGGGGCTCCGCGCTCCGCACAGCCCAGGATCTGGGCCTGGGGCGCAGCTGGAGGCTCTCTGGCTGCGCGCCGGGCGAGCAGAAGAGAGCCGGGCCCTGTGCAGTGCGCCCAGGGCGGCTCCAGCAGCGGCAACGGAACGGGCATCCCGGACACTCCGGGCACCCTCGCTCCGTCCCAGCGCTCTGCGGCTGGCGACTCTGGAGAAGGGGCAGCTGGAGGCGCCCAGATTGCACGGACCCCCGCCGAGGCCGGGAGCCACGCCGCAGGCGAGGGGCTGTCACCGAAGAAGAGTTGAGTCGATTTTAGCTTCTGAAAAAGGAGGCAAGGAAGCGGCAGCAATACGCTGCCTCACGTCCCTGCCGACTTCCCTCTCATTTTCGATTTTCTACTCTTTTGGTTTTCAGATAATTGGGCCAGAGGGAGGGGTGCACAACCCGGAAGCTGGTGACAGTTGGCAAATATGTGTATGTATCTTGCTGGGGAAGGACCAGCAGAAAGGAGACTGGAAATCTGGCTTTTTTGGTTCGTCTTTGTCACTGTGTTATCTTGGGCAAGTAGCTTAATCTCGGGCTCAGCTTCCTCATCTGTGAAGTAGGAATAGTGTTACCAATGTCCGAGATGTTTGCCATACAGGATTTGTATTACTTTAGTGGGGAAGGGCACTCTTTATGGTGGGTTGTTATTGTTTGTTTGTTCGCCTTTGAGTCAAGAGCTATACACAAACCCCAGGCATAAAACGCTCTTAGAAGCATAAATCTCAGAAAACCAGAGTCCTGAGCCCTTGTGCTCGTCACGCGTCTCCCCTCCCTGTGCTGGCACAGGAGTCACTACTTGCTGGGACAGGAGGCAAAGAAGGCTTTTCCCAACTGCTTCTCTGTAAGAAGAGGTGCTGAGAGTGACAAGAGCAGAGCTCAGCCAACGTGCAGCCCATCTGGCAGCGCGCGCGCGCGTGTGTTTGTGTATGTGTGTGTGTGTGGGGGGTTGCGTGGGCGCCTGTGTTCGGAAGGGGTAGGTCTCCAATAAACGGACCATTTTCATCTCTCGTTGTCAAAAGCTTTTCTGCTGGCACCGGCGACCACTCCATGAAGAGCCATTTATGAAGCTCATTTCAAGAATTAAGAAGGCATGTTTCACTGAGAAAGAACATTTCTTTATTGTAGTTCTGGGTGTGAGAGTTCTGGAATGGGGGAGGTAAGGGGATCCCAGAAGAGCCAGGTGCGCTGGCCTTGGTGCTGAAGGTAACGGCCAGGCCTCCGGAGGCAGCCTCCCTCAGATCAAGGGCCATTGTCAGGGGCTGCTCAAAGAAACGTGTCAACACCCTCTTAATACCTCCGTTTCAGAGTGCGAGCTTCTTTCGTGTGTGTGTGTGTGTGTGTGTGCGTGCGTGCGCGTGTGCGTGTGCGCATCTGTAAAATGGGAACCGCATGTTAACGCACAGTGACTGGAACATAAACAGGCGCTCAGTAAATTTTAGTTAATACATTTCAGTTAATTGAATGGACATTTGGACACCTTTCTCTCAGCCCCTTCCATGAGTTACTCATTAAATTCAGTGTGGGAAGTTTTTGCTAAATAATAGTCTTAGGATGTCTTAAAGGTACATGAATTCTTTCTAGCTTTTTTTTGCACTGGATTTAATTATTATTGTGGGAAAGTTTGGACAGAGAGGAAAATTTATCAAAGCCAAGACTTGTTCACCCAACACTCTACTTTCGAATGGTAATTCGGTTTTGTACTATCTCTAGGCCCAGAATATGGTGATTCCATCTCAGGAAAAGAGATGACAGCTGGGACAGAGTGATCTTGGAAAGGTACATGTGGCTTTAATTAATGAATTGTTCTGAGGTCTCTGAAAAAACTCACTTTGTACTGAGTTAAACCAGTGATTAAGGCTTCATGCATGTCATTTTGGGGGGAATATTTTCCTTGGGCTAAAACATGGTCAGAAAACTAAGAACCAATATTTCTGTTCACTTTTCTGTCACAAGATCTATTCAACCATTAAAAATCAATTTCTATGACCTGCTCATTCAAAATAGATATCAAGTAGCATGTGCAAATATGTACACTTTAATAAGATAAGAAAATAAGCAAATGTGAATATTTGGGGTAAAAGTAGGAAAAATAAGATGTAATTGGGATTAAGTTCTGTATACTTGCTATAGGTGGTCTCAAGTTTTGGCTCCAAACTTCCCAGCAGCCAATACAAAGAAGAAATGCAATACATTTCATGATTCACAGAAAAACAACTATTTAAGATATTGACACCTGAGAGAATTTCTTCCATGTGTCCCCGTAAAATGATGACGTCTTGAATGGTGACCTCAACAATGTCCCTAAAGCAGGTAGATTTGGGCTGTGAGGGCTGGCTCCTCTTCATGTTGCTCAGTGTAGCCCTGCACTGTCCCCTTTGTCTGAGTAAGGATAAAAGTGCTGAGAAAGGGACCCAGCAAATGCCATGCTTACGCACACTTTTAATGGGATGTTGGCAAACCATCCTGGGAGTCCTTACAGTACAGTTGTTGCAGCTTCCGAAAGATTTGCAAAAATACTCTGGGTACCCAGCCTGGCATCTAAGGTAAGATCAATAGCAGGGCTGCCCTTGGAAAAGAGGTGTTTCTGCTGGAACCCTCGAAGCCATCTCTGGCTTCCAGCTTTAGTGCCTATAAAAATAATCTGTTTAAACTTCATATTCCTAGGCCCCTGAGATTCTGATTCAGTAGGTCTGGGTAGTCTCAGATATGCATAAGATCTGAGGCTACCCAGACCTACTAAATATGTGTGTGCGTGTGTGTGTGTGTGTGTGTGTGTGTGTGTGTGTGTGTGTGTGTATCTTTACAGTCACTCCAGGTATGCAGTGAGATCACCAAAATCATTTTCGTTTCCTCTGGGATGGAGTTAAACTACAGTTCCCACCCTCTCCCACAGCTGTGTGGGACTGGGTAATTGAGTCGTGACCAATAGAATGTCAGCAAAATGACGTGGATCACTTCTAGCACTGGTACTTAAAACCACTCTTTTTTTTTTTTTTTTTGGTTGTGCCACTTGGCTTGTGGGATCTTAGTTCCCTGACCAGGGATTGAACCCAGACCCACGGCAGTGAAAGAGTGGAGTCCTAACCACTGGACCGCCAAGGAATTCCCCTAAAACCACTCTTGAATCCTCTATGTTGGCTTTCCCCCATCTTGTTATCTGCCAGCTGGATCCAGAGGATCTGGCAGAGGACTCTGTGGCCCTGGATGACAGCAGAGACATTAGGTGGAAGGAACCACAGCCGCTGGATGGGAAGACCATCATTTACAACATGCTAACACACACTGAACTATGAAATGAGCAATAACTACATCTTCCTGCTGTTAAGCCACTGAGTTTGGGGCACTGTTTATTACAGCTTCTAGCTTTACTTGCCCTAATATACCAGGTTGCTTCTACCACATTTGGAGAAACACTACCCTAAACAAAACTATGGGGAAGCAAATCATTCAGCCTTCTGGTGACAATTCATTAGCTTATAAGAATGACTCAAATGGTAAAGACTCCCAGGTATAGTCCAGGTGAATGCAAGACTTGGGATAAGTGCCTCTCTACTTACATTCTATAAATGTTGTTGCCTCATAATATATACTTGGAAGTCATGATGATTATGTTTCCTGAATATTTGCTTCTTCTTTCTCTCTCATCCTTGATCCTGTCACCACTGGAGGAGAAAGATGAGTCTCAGGAAAAAGGGAAGAAAGAGCGCTCACGTCGTAGACAGTCTGTTATGGGGCGCACACTGTACTTAATACTTTCCATGCATCATCTCGTTTATGCTCACACATATGCCTTCAAATTTGACATTCATATTCTCATTTTACATTGAAGATGCTAAAACTTTGTTGGAATTGTTGCTCTAAGCATTTAGAAACTTCCAGGTGAGCTTATAGGTCTGCTCTTTTAAGGAATCTTGCTGAGCTGTGCATCTCAGTGGGAAGATAAAAGTGTGTGAACTCAAGGTTAGTGGCATCCGTGGACTTGGAGCAGCGATTTGGGGAAATCAACAGATCAGCTGACCCAGTTCTGGGAGGAGCTATTCTAAATGGACCTAGGATGAGTCTGTTTGGATTTGATAACTTCCTTGAACTCTGATCCTGGAAAAGGGACATGTTTTGTATAAAGAGCCTTAGGAAGGCATTGTTTCTGGCTCTTGAAAATCCATTTCTAGAGATCAATTCTAAGGAAATAATTTGAAATAGGATGTACAGAAAAAGCTCTGCCATGATACTGCCTTTACGTAGAAAAAGAGGAAATTACCTAAATATTGTTCAAGTTGATATGTCCTTTAATGATGCACCATTAAGTGAAATACATGGTCATTAAAATAATTACATGAGGGTTTGTAAGAACTTTGAAAATGCTTACAGGGTAATGTTAAGTGAAAGATATTAAAATATAGATTTGAATTAATCTGGCTATCTATCATGAAAAATAAAAACATCAAAAACTAGTCATGGAGAAAAGATTGGAAAGAAATATGCCAAAGTATTAACAGTGTTTGCTTTGGGAGAAAGAATTTAGAGGTGATTTTTTCCCACTTATCTGATGTTTTTCAAATGTTCTTTTATGCTCATGAATATGTTTTATAATGGAAATTCATAAAGTAAGAAAATTTCAAGTGCAAGTAATTTGTTTTTAGGGAAATCGTTCAGAATTTACATTTCAAACTTTTCTTCTTAAAAGTGTGAAACGTAGCACACAGACAGAAAAATGTGTAAAATACACAACTCAAGGATTTAGCACAACAAGCACCCATGTGATCACCACCAAGGTGAAGAAATAGAGCATGGCCAGTCCCCCAGAAGCCCCTCTCATGTCCCCTCCCAATCACCAACCCCTTGCTGACCCCCAGGAGTAATGAATATTAAACTTCTGTGGTAACTACTTCCTTTTCTTTAGAATTTTGTCTCCTAACTCTGAATCCTTAAATGTTATGATTTCAGCTGCTTTTTTTTAAAAAACAAGTTTCTTTTTTTTAAAATTTAATTAATTAATTTATTTAGTTTTGGCTGTGTTGGGTCTTAGTTTCTGTGCCAGGGCTTTCTCTAGTTGCGGCGAGCGGGGGCCACTCTTCATCGCGGTGCGCAGGCCTCTCTTGTTGCGGAGCACAGGCTCCAGACGCGCAGGCTCAGTAGTTGTGGCTCACAGGCCCAGTTGCTCCACGGCATGTGGGATCCTCCCAGACCAGGGCTCGAACCCGTGTCCCCTGCATTGGCAGGCAGATTCTCAACCACTGCACCACCAGGGAAGCCCTCAGCTGCTTTTTGAATGTTATGTAAATGGAATCAGAGAACATTCCTTTGCACCTGCTCTCTTGTTTTCAACACTATGAGTGTGCGCATCATCCACTGTGCTGCATTCATTGCTCCGTAGTATTGCATTGTATGAATACACTGCTCTTTATAGCATTCTCCTATAGACGGTTCCAGTTTGGACTGTTAGGAATAACGCTGCTATGAGCACTTTTGTACATGTCTCTTAGTGCACATGTGCGGACATTTCTTTGAGTGTAAACCTAGAGATGGAACTTCTGGATCATGGGGTATGCGTATCTTTAACTTCAGGCGGTAACTCCAAGCTATTTTTCACAGTAGTTCTAACAGTTTATACTCCCAGGAGCAGGAAGCACATGCTTTAACTCTTTTTGAAGTGGGAGCGTATGGTCCATAAAAGGAGATTCCAGGGAATTTGTTTTCAGTCCCTTCCTTCCCAGGGACAGACTGGGGAAAGACTCTGTATCAGATTGTGGAGTCCCCAAGGCCCACCATGGATGCCTCCTTTGCTATACACTCGGCAGACCAGAATCTAAGCTGACCTCGAAGTAACCTACCAATACAATGAAAAAAATCTTCAACTCATAGAGCTGAAAGGCACTCAGAAATAACACTGGGGTGAAAGGAGTTAGATACTGAGGTGTAAAGTTCAGGATCTAAATGGATCACACAAATGAAATCTTTTTCAGTAGTTCTCAATCTGGGGCCTTTAGGAAGCCATAGAGGTGATAATGGGGCTTCACCAAATATTTTAAATATTAAATAAAAACGTAGAGAAACCAACCATTTACTGAGGATTGGACTGGGCAGGCTTTCTAAACCTTCCTGGCTTTGCTTTCACCTGGAATTCACTGAAATCATAGTGAGAGCTCTGGCTACTTCATGCTCATTACAAGCTTTGGTTGGAAGTCATATGTTTCTCTGATGAATAAAAATAGAGAAAAACTAATTCACGCATAATCTCTTAAACCCTGGGGCCCTGAGGTCTGTGGTGATGAAGAGGTTGGGAAGCGTGGAAGGGTTGATCAGGCAGAACATGGGTGCCCTTGGCAACCCCTGAACACGCCACAACTGCTGGCTCCAGTAACTCCTTGGCCATCCTTACTTCCTGGAGCAGGCTCACATGGAGGTTCGCACGCGTGACGACAATTTTTACCTATACTTGCAGGGCATAGGGTCTTAGCATTTGGCTGGCATGTTCCATCAGAGTACAAGAAAAATCACGGAGATAGCACGCACCACCTCTCTTAGAAATACATCTTGGGAGGGAGAATGGATGTCGCCAGATGATGAGCGGGAAGACTGTATTCATTCTCTGTGGCTGTCATTCAAATCACCACAAACTTGGTGGCTCAAAACTATACAAATTTACTGTCTTACAATCTGTAGGTTGAAAGTCTGACACAGGTCTCACTGGACTAAATCAAGGTGTCAGCAGGGCTGCATTCCTTCTGGAGGCTCTACGGGGGAATCCGTTTCCTTACCTTTTCCGGCTTCTGGAGGGCTCCCACATTCCTTGGCTTGTTGCCCTCCTTCCTCCATCTTCAAAGCCAGTGATATGGCAGCTCTCTGGCCATTTTTTCTGTTGTCACACCTCCTTCTGCCTCCTTTTTCCATGTTTAAGAACCCTGTGGTCACGTGGGGCCCTTCAGTATCATCTCTTTAAAAAAAAATTTTTTTTTGGAGTATAGTTGCTTTACAATGTTGTGTTAGTTTCTGCTGTACAGCAAAATGAATCAGCTATACGTATACATATATCCCCTCTTTTTTGGATTTCCTTCCCATTTAGGTCACCACAGAGCACTGAGTAGAGGTCCCTGTGCTATACAGTATGTTCTCATTAGTTATCTATTTTATACATACTATCAATAGTATATATGTGTCAATCCCAATCTCCCAATTCATCCCACCACCACCCCTTTCCCCCTTGGTATCCATACGTTTGTTCTCTACATCTGTGTGTCTATTTCTGCTTTGCAAATAAGATAATCTATACCAGTTTTCTAGATTCCACATATACGATATTTGTTTTTCTCTTTCTGATTTACTTCACTCTGTATGACAGTCTCTAGGTCCATCCACATCTCTGCAGATGACCCAATTTCATTCCTTTTTATGGCTGGGTAATATTCCATTGTATATATGTACCACATCTTCTTTTCCATTCCTCTGTTGATGGACATTTAGGTTGCTTCCATGTCCTGGCTATTGTAAATAGTGCTGCAATGAACATTGGGGTGCATGTGTCTTTTTGAATTATGGTTTTCTCTGGGTATATGCCCAGTAGTGGGATTGCTGGGTCATATGGTAATTCTATTGTTAGTTTTTTAAGGAACCTCCATACTGTTCTCCATAGTGGCTGTATCAATTTACATTCCCACCAGCAGTGTAAGAGGGTTCCCTTTTCTCCACACCCTCTCCAGCATTTGTTGTTTCATCTCTCTGTCTTAAGGTCAGCTGATTATCAGCCCTAATTCCATCTGCTACCTTAGCCGCCCTCCACTGTGGAACAGGGGGTGCCCTTCGCAGGGACTAGGGTGTGGGTGTTCTCAAAGGACTGCTGTTCTGCCTACTGCAGACCCTTCCTCACACATGCTTGATTGCCATGCCCTGGGACTCCAAGGGGGAGGAGGCCCTGGGTGGAGGTGGGAAAGTATAGGAGGCTGATTGGGAAAGTGTAAAAACAGCTGCCTCTCTGCTTCCCCCAGGTGAGGCAGAGGTGCAGGAAGGTGAGCAAGACCCGGAAATGACGTGACTGTGCATTGTGATCCTGGAAGGGACATCCCTGGGTTTACTGAAATATCTATCAACTCCCCCGGTGTTTTCAGGCCACTCCCTGACTTGTTGCTGAGACACTGATGTGCTGGGGAGTCGTATGGTTGAGCCCTCTTCGCCTGCATCTCAGGAGACATTTTGTCTGGATTTTTTCCCGGTGGTGGAGGGACCAGAAATAGCAGACGGAGGGACCAAAAATACTAGAAATTAACGGGGTCATAACAGCTCCTGTGAAACTGCTAAGTGCCAGGCATCAGGCATCAGCCCTTTATAGGCTCTGTCTTAATCTTTGCAAAAGTAGACATCATCTATTATTACACCGATTTAGAGATGACGAAAAGAGGGTTGTAGGCCGTGACCTTGGCCATCACGCCCCCGCAGCCAGGACCACGCGGGGCGGGAGGAAGAGCTGGACACATCCGGGTCTTTTCTGGAGAATGCTTGTCACTCTGAAGGAAGCTTTGGGCTTGCGCTTTCTGAGCTTTTGCTAAGCATCGTGGACCGCACTTGGCTGTCTGTACGTTCTCCCTGGCAGCCTGGCAAATGGAAGCGAGAAATCGTTACATTTTTTTAAAATTTATTTTTATTTATTTATTTTTGGCTGCATTGGGTCTTCGTTGCTGCATGCGGGCTCTCTCTAGTTGTGGTGAGCGGGGGTTACTATTCGTTGTGGTGCGCGGGCTTCTCACTGCGGTGGCTTCTCTTGTTGCGGTGCACAGGCTCTAGAGGGCAGGCACAGTAGTTGTGGAGCACAGACCCAGTTGCCTCGCGGCATGTGGGATCTTCCCGGACCAGGGCTCGAACCCATGTCCCCTGCATTGGCAGGCGGACTCTCAACCACTGCGCCACCAGGGAAGCCCTCGTTACATTTCTAATTGAGCGGATTAAACATGCCAGTTCCCAGCAGCGGATGCCAGACTGGCCCTAGGTGCCACCTGGCCCATTGAGGCCACAGCGCGGCTGAGAGGGGCGGGGGTCGGGGGTGGCCAAGGGATTTAGGTCTCCTTTGTCCCCAAACTGCCTTGTTTGGGTGGGGCTGCATCTGTTCTGGGGGATGGCTGTCCTGTAATGAGGCTTGCGGTGTTGCTGTTTCTGTTCCCTGGCCTCGTTGGCATGGGACCAGCCTTTCCAGGATGGGTGTGAGCCTGGTGCCCTCTTTATGGAGGAGGCAGGTCAGAACCCTGGAGCCTGGCTTTCCAGACCTTCATTCTGACGCAGCTTTATTTACCACTGTGGTTCTCACTGATCTCTCCTGCTGGAACCCCCATACGTCCAAGGTAAGGTGCCTAACTGCCGCCCACCCCAGCATCTAAGTCTGTGCTGTTCCACGGTTCAAATTATTTCCTGTGTGTTACTGTTACGGCTCAAGGAATTTTCTAGAATGCAAATACTATTCTCACTCTCTGGCATCTCTTCACTCACCCCAGTGCTGAAACAGAAGAGGCAGATAAATAATTGCTCATTTGTTTGTTTATTTTAGGGTGAATTCTAGCAGAAATTAAGCTGTTTAAATGCATTTCTGACATGTGTGGGCTTCTGGTAGAAATAATAGATCTGCAACTCTGAGCAACACGCATAAATATACAAAATGCTTTTTCTGCCTTACTGAAAAATGATTTTCCATCACCTACATTTATCCACTAAAACAAAGAGTCATGTCAGAAAATTCTTTTAGCTGTTGTGTCAGTAACTCTTTTATAGTTTGGAAATGTGGTATGCTTTCTCATTCCTGAAAATGAGAACAATTCAGGCACTTCTGTTTTCTTTCTGCCAGTGAGCTCATAGGACACCCTAAAACTTAGAGCAATGATACTAAGTCCTTCCTGGGGCTCAAAGTTTCCATTCTGTCCTCAGATTATTTTTGGTGAGAAGTGGAGCGTAAATGAAGAAAAGGAAGGTGGACGTTTTAGGAAGTATAGAGAGACAGGCTTACTGTTAAAGAAGCATCACCGGGAGATATTTTTTAAATAGTATACCTGTTATAATTGTCTTCTTTTCAAACCCATTTGATTCCTGACCCCATCCCCAACTTCCTTTTTCACTGGCGTCCACGGGGTGCCTGGTAATAAGGCTGTTGCTCCAGACCCCCAGCCAACAGCCCTGAATGCAGGGGACTCCTCCACTCAGATCTTTGCAGCCTCTGCCCACCGAACCTGGTGATGCGAGTCACAGGCAGGCCTGACACCAGTGAGTCAGTCCACCTGAGGCCAGAACAGAAGACTCCTCTGACATCGAAGCCTTGGCAATAACCGCCATTAGTATTCCCATCTTCTCGCTTGTTTTCCCTAGTAGTGAGTTTAGAGCTGTGAGTGGGCTCTGTTTTCCAGAGCACCCCAGGCTTTAAAGCTCGAAACAGCCCCTGGAAGTTCTGCTGGGAGAGGATAGCCTTCACCTCAGCGTATTTAACTGTTCTGGCAGCTCCGTCATGCTGTTTGCTCATAATGCAATCCCGAACCCCCTACCCCTTTCCCTGGTGTCACTGTCAACACCTCTCTCCCCATCCCGTACTTGTGCAGAGGGTTTTCCGAGTCTGTGAGCTGGATGTTACATGGCACAATGGTGCATTTCATTTGTTAGTGGAGCCCACTGTTCTTGCCGCTTATGATTTTTTTTTGCCTCCCCACGAGGCAGGCGGGATCTTAGTTCCCCGACCAGGGATCGAACCTGTGCCCCCTGCAGTGGAAGCACAGAGTCCTAACCACTGGACCGCCAGGGAATTCCCATGATTTTTTAACAGCTTTTCTGAGGAATAATGAACATATCATACAAGCCCATTTAAAGTGTACAATTCAATGGCTTTTCGTTTATTTAATACATTCACTCTACACTATATCCATCGCCACAATCAATTTTTAACATTTTCATTATCTTCCAAAGCAACTCAACACCCCTTAACTGTCACACCTCTCCCAGCTCTAGGCAACCACTAATCTGCTTTCTGTCTCTAGAGATCTGCCTATTCTGGATATTCCGTACAATTGGAATCATGCAGTATGCGGTCTGTGTGACTGGTTTCCTCCTTTAGCTTAATGTTTGCGAGGTTCATCCATATTGTAGATGTATCAGTACTTCACTCCTTTTTTAAAAATTCGGAAGTACGTTATATAATTTATTTTTAACTTTTAAAAATTGAATTGTAGTTGACTTACAATATTACATTAGTTTCAGCTCTACAACGTAATGATTTGCTATTTTCATAGATTATACTCCATATAAAATTATTATAAAATATTATTATTCCTTTTTTTTCAAATAATACTCCATTATACAAATATATCACATCAGTTGATGGACATTTGGGTTGTTTTCACATTTTGGCTATTATGAATGATACTGCTGTGAACATTTGTGTACAAGTTTTTGTGTGGACGTATGTTTCTGTTTCTCTTGGGTGTACACCTAGGAGCAGAATAAAGTAACTTTAAACTTTTGAGGAACTGCCAGACTGTTTTCCAAAGCACCTGCACCATTTTCCGTTCCCACCAGCAGTGTGTGAGGGTTTCAGTTTCTCCACACCCTCGCCAACGCTTGTTATTATTTGTCTTTTTGATTATAGCCACCCTAGTGGGGCCACCCTAGTGGGTGTGGAGTGCTGTCTCATGGCTTTGATTTGCATTTTCCTGCTGGCTAATGGTGTTGAGCACTTTTCATGTGCTTGTTGGACATTCGTATATCTTCTTTGGAGAAACGATTTAGATAGTTTGTCAATTTAAAAAATTGGGTTAATTGTCTTTTTATAACCAAGCTCTAATAGTTCTTTATATATTCTAGACACAAGTCCCTTATCAGATATATAATTTGCAAAATTTTTCTCCTGTGCATTTTCACTTTCTTGATGGTGTCCTTGGAAACACAAAAGTTTAAAATTTTGATGACGTCCAGTTTATCTATTCTTTCTTTTGTAGCTTGTGCTTCTGGTGTCATATCTAAGAAGTCATTCCCTAAGGTTATGAGTTTAAAAAAAAATCCTCATCTATCATCCAATATATTTTTTCTCTTTTCTGTACCGGTGTCATCCTCTAATTTCACGAGCAGATAACGTCTGTCCTTATGAAAGTGAGTAATAAAATGCTGACTGGCACAGGCCTGAGTACTGAGTGTGGTGGGCACAGCTGATTTCCTATCAAGTTTGCTTTTTTCCATGGTAGTGAACTTGTCACCGTGTACATGGCTGCCCAGTGAGACCTCATTTCCCAGCAGTTACATGTGTCTCTGTGACCAAGTTCTCTCCAAAGACAGGGCCAGTCCCAACTGCACAGAGGACCACAAGGCCCTTGGGAATGGCTGGGCCCCGGGATGGAAGACCCTGGGTCCCTGGATGACCACATGAAGATAGCTGCCCGCTGGCCCAGAACACTCACTCCAGGCTATTATATGAGGTAGAAATAAATATTTTGATCTTTAAGTCATTGAATTGTGGGGTCGGGGGGAGTCTTCTTGTTACAGCAACTTAGACCTACCTAAGACATGAAGTAAGTTGCATGTTACTCCATTCAAGTTTTCCTTAATTGTGAATTAATTGGCACCCGTAGGGTATAGTCAGTATGCAGGTACACATCTGCATAACCACCTCTAATTCCCGGGCATAGTTCTTTATGGTAATGTGGCTGAGAGTCCAGGTGGTGGCATCACCATCCTGGGGTTCAAACCCCAGTCTCGGCTTATACCACTCATGACCTTGGGCAAGTTACTTAATCCTCCTCGTCAATCTGAGGTCACTTTTCTCAACTTTAAAATGTAGTTAGTAGTAGTACCTGGTACCTGTTTCATGGGGGCATTTCTGAGGATGAAATGAGTTCACACATACCTAGTGCTTAGAGAGAGGCTGGCACAGGGAAAGTCATTGCTTGCTCCTAGCTTTTATTATTTTACACCGTGTTCATGAGGATATTATTTATTCCATAAAAATTGATGAACTCCTGTGTGCCTTGCACTCTGCTGGGTTCTGGGGCTAAAATTTTCTCGAGAAAATCCAGGCAAATTTCTTTCCTCAAAGCTTTGACCGTTTAATAAGGAATTCAGATTTAAAATAATTATATAATGGAATTGGAGCTATACTTTGTTACAAAGTGTGTGGGATCTCAGAAGGACCCACTAGCCCCTGGCTGTGCCTTAAAAAGGTTTAAGGGTGGGTACCAAGAATTTCGGCTGCATTGGGTCTTCGTTGCTGCTTGCAGGCTTTCTCTAGTTTCGGCCAGCGGGGGCTGCTCTTTGTGGCGGTGCACTGGCTTCTCACTGCCGTGGCTTAGTTGCTCCGCAGCATGTGGGATCCTCCTGGACCAGGGCTCGAACCTGTGTCCCCTGCATTGGCAGACGAATTCTTAACCACTGCGCCACCAGGGAAGTGGAAGGGGGGGAAGTATTTTAAGAAGCTGGTTGAAATTCAGAGGCACCATTTTCCCAGGAGTTCCTGGCTACAGAATGCCTAGTCACGGCCAATGCCAACGGGAGGATGCTGTGGACCTCGATAAACAGTCTTCTAGGTCTCAAGCAGAACAGAAGCAGGAAGGATGTATTTGTCTAGGTGATTCTTAATGCAGAGCCAACCCCTATCACAGCATAAGAAGAAAAAAAAAATCACTGTCAAATCCCCTTTAAAACAGATGCTTAAAATGTTAGTTGAAAATATATGAAAAGTGATCAGCTTAACCTGGTAATTGTTTATACTTATAAACCATGCTCCCATCCCCTAGCCCTCCAATATACTTGGGGATTTACTTCTCACTGTGCATCCAGTTAATGGTCTTTCTAAGGCAAGATTTCTCTAATTATTCTATTCCCTATTAAAAAGGCAGAGAATCTTCACATTGTTGAATATGTCACCACAGCGGCATTACTTGTTTGTTTAAAGTCTGTGGGTAGTTAAGTAAGAAAATACAGAATATACAGTTCTGCTGCTATGATTACTTCTGATTTTTAAAGGGGAAGGAGGACGGTGGCCATGAGGTATTAGGAAGCAGCTTCCCAAAGAGGAATCCCAACGGGCAGTGAATGGTTCTAAAGCAGTCATTTGGCTCCCTCTAGTGGACCTTTCCAGAATTACTCATTCCCCCACGTATAACCCGGTTACACACAACAGTCACACTCGTTTGGACAATGGAAAGATGCAGTGCAACAGCCTACCAGCCGAAACTCTCAGCTATATGCCAAGGGTGGGAGAACTGGCTAATGTCCTTAGGTCAATCTAGCAAGAGGAAGAGCTTAATGGAAGAGAGAAAATTGATTCAACTCTATTCCATGCAAAAGAGGGCGTTTTAGCAATATTCGTGTGTCAGTTTTCCAGTTACCAATCCCACCCACATCCTACCGCCTTAGTCTACAGCAAAAAGCCCATTCAGATTCAGTACATCTCAGGGTCTTGCCACCCTCAACCCCCTCCCCCCCAAAAAAGTGTTCAAGGGACTTGTAAAGGTGAGAGACGCCCTCTATTGGCTCAGATAAGTCCTACATGTGAGATTTTTTTTTTTTTTTCATTTGGAAAAATCAGAATCTGCTTCTACACAGAGCTGTTTCTGAGCCTTTTAGAGTTCCAGGGGAACCCCCCCCTCCATATTAGTTGTACCTTTATAAATTGGTTGATAAAAGATATTTAATGATAAAAATCAATGAAGTTCATGCACAATTTGCATTCTGTTCATCGTGTGTGTGTGCATGTGTGGTTTCTGAACTTCAGCCGGTCAGTGGAATATAGATCACAGGGGTCCAGAGAGCCTGACCCCTGGAGGACAAAAGCAGGTCACGTAAGACACCGCTCACTACCTGGGTATTTCCTTCCACCTGTGGGTCCCCTGAACTCCCTCCTCAGCCCTCAGGACTGAATGAAAAAGAAACCCTTGAAGAAGTGCACAAGGAAATTGTACGTGGAGTTTCCTGCAGCATTGGTTGTAATGGTAAAATGTTGGGAACAACCTAAATTTTAAAAATAGAGGAATAAATAACGTGCTATATTCATACAACACAGTACGACACAGCTGCTTAATCAGTGCTACAAATATCAACATGGGGAGATTTAAAAACTGGAGTGTGGAAGTTATAGGTTTCAGATCAATATGCACAGTAATTACCATTTGTGTAAGTAATACAGACACATACATTAGACACACACGTACATACACATATACATACATACATATATCCTAAAAGAAGATCTATCAATTCATACAAGTAATATAAATACGTACACTAGACACACACATACACATATATATATGTACATACCTACATACATACGTATATCCTGGAAGAGATATATCAATTCATGTAAGTAATATAAACACATACACTAGACACACACGTACACACATATACATATGTACGTACATACATACATATATCCTGGAAGAAGTTATATCAATTCATGTTATTGAATAACAAGGGGATGCCAACTCTATCTGAAACATTTCATACACACACAGACACACACACTATTCCCAAATGCTCACAGTAACCCATGACGCTGTGAATGGAACGGGGGGTGTGCTGGCTGATTACTCTACACTCTATGTATTAGAATTTTGTCAACCCCTGCCCCCTACAAGTGTGCTGTCATTTTGATAAAAAGTATGTATTTTCATGGGAGAAGAATGATCTCAGAATATTAGGGTGGGTATCTCTGGGTGTTGGGATTACAGTAATTGAGATGTTCTCTTTTTCGCATATCTGTATTTCCTAAATTTTCCAAATTGAATATTTATTACTTTGGTAATAAGGAAATAAAGGTGGTTTACGAATAAATTCTTGTTGAACCTAGGATCAAAGTGAGAAGGGAGTTTTGAGCCCCGAGTGAGGTGTTTTCACCCCTGCCCTCCGTTTTTATTTAATAGGAAGAGGTTGGCTTGACTCATACTTCCGCAGGGCGTCCAAATACATTGTCATCCAAACTAGGACATTCTTAGGAGAGACAACTGACAGATCAGGACAGCCCGGCACATGGGACATAAGGTCATCCTGATGATCACTGTTGGAAGTACTTTGTGCAGCCGTGACCTGGATGGCCAGCCACCCAGCGTTCACTGTCATCCGAGGGAGTACTTACTGGGCTCCTACAGTGAACCAGGCATCATGCAGGTCCCGGAAAAACAGCAGTGACCTTGACATCCTTGGTGCCCCCTCTGAGCCATCACCTCCACGGAGAGGACCTGCCCTGCCTCTGGGGACATCTCCAGGGCCTGCTGCTCTGAGGCAGGGTGATGTCAGACTGGGGCTTTTCATGCTATACCTGAGACTTGCTGTTTAAACCTGCGTTTGATGCCTCCCTGGAGAGCAGGGTGCGGAGAGACTGAGGCTGAGTGGAATCTGGGAAACCACACGGGGACAGCCCATCGTCAAGAGGGGAAGAATGTTAAACAAGTAATTACATAATCTGTGAATGGCAAGTGTAATACGTGATTTCAGAGAGTCTGGGGTGTATGAACGGGAGGCTCCGACCTGACCCAGGTGCTTACAGGTTTTCCCAAGGAAGTGACAGGGAGCTGAGACCTAAGAGAGAGACAGGAGTGAGGCTGGTGAGAGGGAAGAGGCCCTTCTCATGGCACGTCTGTGCATCCAAACGGGAAGTTCGTGTGCTTGGTTTCTTTCTTTATTTTCCTATAGTATTAGAAAAAGTCCCATCCTGCTTTTGAACGCTGCATTTCCTTGTGAGCATTTGACTCAGCCATAAAAGGCAACAAGGGTAAACTGTCAGCACAGGGTATTATACCTGACGTCTTGTAATAACCCTGTAATGGAATACAACCTGCAAAAGTACTGAATCACTATGCTGTACAGCTGAAACTAACACAATATTGTAAGTCAAATATATATCAATAGAAAATAAAAGAAAAGGCTTTCTGGCGGTTTTGAGTAAAGCAGTCTGCAGACTCTGGTTTCCTGGGACTGGCCCGGGAGTTCGAAGGCAGCCAGGGAGCGGGGGAGAAGCCCTTCCTGACGCTGAGGCCGGGGGAAGAACGACCTCTGCTCCAGCCCCTGAGGCCGGGCGTCCTGTGACTTGTGCTGCTGAAGTCCCCGCACCGGCCGTGGGCCAGCAGCTGTGTCCTGTCAGGGCCCCTCTGCGACTTTTTACGAGCTGACTGGTTTTGATGTCCCCAACTCCCTGTTGCTGCTTCCTGTGTTAGGGTCTTATCTTTCAAGTGGCCCAGGAATCCAGCATCTGGCTGGGATCACAGCGATGGGGCCCAGCCGGGATGATCACTGAGACGGGGGCAAACCTGGTGCTGATAAAAACAGCCTTCTTGCCTCTGCCAGGCTGGCTCTGCCATTTCTGCTGCGGCAGTAGTTTCACTGCCAAGATCTTCACTGCAAGATCAATCTGGGATGTTTGATCCAGGATACATAACTGACCAGGGACGCTGGGGCCTTGCTTGCCTCCTATCATTGGAATGCTCCTTGTTTTTAGGCCTCTTCATGGACAGGGTTAGGAAATTATTTTTTTAAGATAAAATGAGTTTTATATGATTACATACTTGAATTTCTAACTCACATTGAAAACTATAGGCTTTTTATGTCACCTTATCTATCATCCATTGGTTTCTCCTTTCTTCCACACCGAAAATCCCAGTTCCTAATGACACCAACATAATTGCTCATCTGCCAACACTATGATATGAGAATAGCTTAATTTTTTCTTTGGCAGTTCTTTTTGTCCTAGGTAATAGCCCATTATGGAGAGACAGTCAGATTACCATGTTTTAAAATTACTTGCAATTGTTCCTCTCCCTATGGCAATGCCACTAACATGATAGAGAGTTAGGTTCATTGTTTCACTTTATTCTTATTTGGGGACTGATTTTTTAAATTTAATTTTGTTTCATAATTATGGAAAATATTTTCATGGTTTCTGACACAAATCTACAAAGGAAAGTTTATTTGGAGAAGTTGCCATCTTTGGTAGATGGAAGTAGCGTACTACACACAGTCCTCCCCACTGTTATATAGCCTGGAGGTCATTTCATGCTGGCAGTGGAGACAGTCTTCATTCCTGTTTTTATTTTATTTATTTATTTATTTATTTTCGGTACGCAGCATAGCCAAAACAATTTTGAAGAAGAACAAAGCTGGAAACCCATATTGATCTGATTTTACGACTTGCTATAAAGCAATTATTAATCAACATAATGCCATAAGGATAGACATATCAATGGAACAGAAGGTCCAGAAATAGACCCACACTTATATGGTAAATTAATTTTTGTAAAAATGTCAAGGATGTTCAAGAAAGTCTTCAACAAATGGTGCTGGGGCAACTGGCCATCTGTAGGGGAAAAAGAGAGGAAGTGTTGACAAGGATGTGGAGCAACTGGATGTTCACTTGTTGCTCTTGGGAATACAAAATAGAACAGCCACTTTGGAAAAACATACACAGTACCTTATGAAGTTAAATATGTATTTCACTCCCAGAGAAATGAAAACGTTAAGTCTACACACCAGTGTGTATGTAAATGTTCATAGCAGCACTATTTGTAACAGCCAAAAGTGGAAGCAACCTAAATGTCTGTTAATTGGTGAATAGATAAACTGTTTACCCATGGATAGACTATGGTATACTGCTCAGCAACAAAAAGGAACAAATCACAATATAACATGGATGAACCTTAAAACTGTTAGGCCAAGTGAAACGCTTCAAATACAAATGGCTGCATACTATATATTTCCATTTATATAGAATGCTAGACAAGGCAATGCTCTAGTGACAGAAATATCAGTAGTTGGCTGGGGTCAGGGTGGGGGAGGGATTAATTAATTTTAGGGTAAGGGAATTGTTCTGTATCTTGATTGTGGTAGAGGTTACATGATTGTTTGAAATTATTAACATTCAGCAAATTTTTCACTTAAAGTAACTGTATGTAAATAATTTAAAATACAGGAGTGATTGATTCTGATTGTGGGTCACAGACATTATAATAATGGAAAGAGGACTGGCCGTGTTGTCTAGAGACCTGTGTTGTAGGCTTGACTTGGCTTCTTAAGCATTATCTAATTTGGAATAATTCACTTAACCTTCCTGAGCTTCCACTCCAAATACAAAATAGCAAAAAAACATACTGTCTTTGTCTTCCTCACAGGGACATTTGTGAGGGCAAAGTTAAAAGGCTTTGGATACTAAAACTGTGAGCAATTATCCAGGAGCAATGAGTAGCTAGCAGCATACCAGCACTCCCATCCGGGACAACTAGAGCTAGGCAAAATACAGAAATTATTTATTAATTTATAAATATGTATTACATTTATTAATTTATAAATTACTAAGTAATTACAAATTATTATCTCTGCAGATAACAGAAAGATTCTGAGGTAAGAAGAAATAAAGGGGCTAAGATTCCTATACTAGTTTTCTATTGCTGCTGTTAACAACCAACCACAAACTGGGTGGCTTAAGACAACACATTTATTACCTTGCGGTTACATGGAAGTCTGAAAAGAGTCTCACTGGGATAAAGCAGATGTCGGCAGGGCTGTGTTCCTTTCTGAGGCTCTAGGGGAGAATCCATTTTCTTGCCTTTTCCAGCTCCTAGAAGCTATTCACATTCTTGGGCTCATGGTCCTCTTCTTCCATCTTCAAAGCCAGCAATGCAGCATCTCTCCAACCCTTCTTCCATCATCACATCTCTCTCTGACCCCAGCCAGGAAAGGTTTACTTCTAAAGACTCACGTGATTAGAATGGACCCATCCAGAGAATCCAGGATAATCTATCTCCCTGTATCAAGGTCTTTAATTCATTCACATCTGCAAAGACCCTTTTACCATGAAAGTAATGTATTTACAGGTCTGGGGATTAGGATATGGACATCTCTGGGGAGCCATTATTCTGTCTGCCACAACTCCAGAGAGGGAAGAACCCCACAGAGCCCCTTTTATCCTGGGATCATTTGCCAATTCTAAACTCTGCCAAGAGCCTGAGAATTTAGGCTTTGTACCCACAAAGGGCATCTACCAGGGGACACAGAAATGAGCAGAGCATTTATAACAGAGACTTGGGGACCCTAAGTAAATGGCTAGTTTTCATCTTAGCACATTTGATGAGTATGGGACCTGTGTAGGTCACGGTGCTAAAACCCTAAGTGGAGAGCCTCTGAAATGCAGGGCACTGTTTTTCACCAGTTTTGTGAGCAGAGATTAAAAGTTCAAACTGTTTCAGGAGGAAAGGCCTCATAGAATTTTCTTTTTGCCTGTTGAAGACGGAGAACTTTAACAGAGAACTGGAATCCATAAAAAAGAATCAAATGGTTATTTTAGGACTACAAAAGTACAACACTTAAAATTAAGAATGCATAAGATGTGTTTAACAGCAGACTAGACAAGCAAAAGGATAAGACTAGTAAATTAGAGAAGAGGTTGACAGAAAATATCCACATAGAAATACAGATATTTAAAAGAACGGGAAGATACAGAAAAGAGCCTTAGAGATATGTGGGATGCAATTAATGGTCTAAAATTTGTGTAATTCAAAAGGAGATAGTCTAGGGAGAAAAAGAAAGAGATAATATCAAAACTGATGAAAGTATCAACCTAAGATTCAAAGAGCTCTGTGAACCCCAAGCACAATAAATACAAAGACAACCACACCAGGGCACAATACAAACGGCTGAAAATCAAATAAAAAGAGGAAATCATAAAAACAGTTGTGGGGGGAGGGGAACACATTACCTTCAGAGGAGCAACAATTGCACTGACAGCTGGTTTCTCAGGAGAAACTATAGAAGCCGTAAGACAACTGAATGAAACTGTAAAATGTCCAAATAAAATTTCTCCAAATTAGAATTCTATGTCCAGGGAAAAGGATTCTTCAAAAATAAAAGGAGACCCAAAGGTATACATTAAATATGTGCAATTTTTAAATATATCAATTGTACCTCAATAAAGCTTTAAAAAAATGAAAGGCGAATAAAAACTGAGAAGATTCACCACGAGAAATCATGAACTAAAAGAAAAAGAGTTCTTCAAGCAGAAGAAAAAAAAATCCCACAAGGAAACATGGGATTTCAGGAAGAAATAAAGAGCAACAGAAACAGCAAATATGTAGGTAAACATAAATGAATATCAACATATACACTAACCATGATTTGTGCGGTTTATATGTGTATAAAATTAAATACATGACAATAGTAACACAAAATATGGGAGAATGTTAATGAAGTTAAAGTGTTCTAAGGTTAACATTCTTGGAAAAGTAGAAAAAATTAATAATTTTAGTAAGACTGTAATAAGTTAAGGATGGATATTGTGATTTCCAGGGTAAGCACTAGAAGAAGAGTTCATAATGCGTAACACAGTAATAAAGAGAAAAATAGAATACTTAAGTCTCCTTTCTGTCCATAAAATCTCAAAGAAAATGATTTAAACACTTTCAGTAACAAGTTATTCAAGACTCTCAATTTGTAAAAAACACTTGAGTTGCTATCAGCATTGGTGTAACCAAACACCTACTACCACGTGACCTAATTATTTTTTGGCATTTGATTGAGTCATTTTTATAAAAGAACAAATTCACAGACTTAGACAAAAAGCAAACAGATTTTAGTAAATATTTTATTTGAACTAAATTAAAGTTTAACTTTGTAGCCACTTGTATCCATTATCACTGAAATCTAGCAAACTTCCATTGAAACTTAAGTTGCCCGTAGAGAAGCTGGAACTGGAATGTTCAAGACAGTCTAAAGTTTTGAAAAAAATATCATGCATCCTGTGGATCCCCCAAAGCACAGCTCATCCACAACCCTCCTCCTCGTTGCTTCCTTCCATGCTGGGACTGTGAATTAGTCTAACTCCATATATTCTTTCCTCTTTTCACTTGATCTCTCACCTATATATGTCCATGAAGAACTTAACTGCAGTGGAACGTTCAGGGTGGTTTTGTAGGAATTCTTTGGTTTGTCCATCAGCCTCCAAATGTCCCCAAAGAGTCATGCCCTCTGGTCCAAGCAAAGCCCACTGAAGTCGATTTAATGGAAATGGTTGCCCCTCTGTCATTTTGTGAAATGCCAATCAAAGCCAGAGCCAGGGATGAGATGACTACAGGTAGTAAGTTAGAGAAGGTGTGACTTGCTTGGTGATAGCAGCAAACTTAGCCTGGTTTAGTAGGTAATAAAACTAGCCATTCACATAAATTATGAAAATTGAGTTTGGAAATGAGGGAGTGGCGAGGGAAGCGGACTCTTGGAGGTAGTCAGTGTTTGCTTGGTTTGAACTTGAGTGCCAGACTGTTGATGCAAAACCTCTGACCAGTAGGCCCAGGTCCATCAGGAAACACATGGCCAAGGTGAGCTTCGCACTGCAAGGAGAGAAGCCTCTGTCATTCCTCAACTGGGACAAGCCTCTTTATGTAAAACCAGACACATGAATCCCACATGGCCACCCCACTCGAGTTTTAGACACTGGTGTGGGGAAAAAGTCTACTGTACCAGAATTTTTTTTTTTTTTTTTTTTGTGGTACACGGGCCTCTCACTGTTGTGGCCTCTCCCATTGCGGAGCACAGGCTCCGGACGCGCAGGCTCAGTGGCCATGGCTCACAGGCCCAGCCACTCCGCGGCATGTGGGATCCTCCCAGACCGGGGCACGAACCCGCGTCCCCTGCATCGGCAGGCAGACTCTCAACCACTGCGCCACCAGGGAAGCCCTACGGTACCAGAATTTGATTAAGAAATGAAAGGATGCAGAGCACAGTAGTGGTCAATAGCTCTCTCCTTTATCAGTGAGAATGTGAGCAAGTGATTTAACTTAGGCCTTGATTTACTCATCTATAAAATGGGGATGATAATTATACCTATGTAATAGAGATGTTGTGATGATTCACTGATACGACACATCTAAAGCACTAACACAGTTCCTGGGTGAATACTCGGTAATCTTGTAGCCAGTGTATGATTATTGTTTTTTATTGAAGACAAGACTAAGCTATATTTATCTGCTTACAAAACCGGAACATTTGAGCACCCAAGGATATCAAAGTGAATATGCTGTCTGGATTTAAGCCACTTTCTCCTACCAAGCTCACAGGAGGAATAACGCGCTGATGTCACCTGCAGCGCTGCTCCGCCGGTTGCTGACACGCTGCAGAGTGAGAAGGGGGCATAGGGACGCCAGCTATGCTTGGCCTTCTTGCTGACTGTCCCTGTGCAACAGAAGGTAAAGGGCCGGCTCTCTCTTTCAGATCCTTGCTCTGCTTCCATCTCTGCAAGGCTTGAACCAGGAAAGCCTCCTTCTCGGGTCTGCAGTGCCCGGAGTGATGGGAGATAGGTACCAGCAGCACGGGAGAAACCCAAGGTGCTTCCGTGACAAAAGTGCTCCCGGCCATAACACCAGATAGGCAAGGACAAGCGAGCTCTCTGTGGCATTTGGGGCGGCATTGGGGAAAACACATCAGAGAAGACAAAGACACCCACCTGCTTGCAGATGACCTCTGTGCGAGCTAGTCCCAACGAGGTGTCCACACGTCGCAAGATCCCTGTGTTACTCTCATCAGAGCCAGACGTCCTGTGAGCCTCAGAAAACGAAGGCCATCCAGTGCCCGAGCAGTACTTTTTCTCAGAGCTGTGTTAGACATCATGACACTACAGCTGTGAAGGCTGCTATTACCATACGAAGAGCATTTTATGCCCCGAATCATTTTTCTACCAAGCACGATTCGATTCCCTTCTCCTCTGCCAGATCCCAAGGCCAGTTCCGTGAACCACTAGTTCCACAGGAATCTGCCCACTGCATCTCCACTATTAAAGACGCCGTCTCATCAGGTCAAAGATTTCTTGTTCCTTTGATGTCGAAGTCATCCCACTCAAGGACTAAAAACATGAGGAGCTTTGTGAACTGCTGCACCTTAGGAAACAGATCAAATCCCTGTGTTCTAAACGTAGCAAAGGGGGAAATGGAAATGAAACAATAGTGGTCGAAGGAGGGCATTGTGAGTTTAGCGTATCAGAGAAGCGTGAGAACTGATGAAACAGCCGTCTTCAGCCACCAGAACTTCGGGTTATCTAAATTCAAAGCCTGACTACCTTCAGAGGTTGAAGAGCTGCCTCTGGCACTTCTTAGCTGTGTGAAATTGGACAGGCTGCTTATTCTCTCCAAGCCTCAGTTTTCTCATCTGTAACATGCAGATAATCAATCTACGTTATAGAGATGCTCTGAGGGGTTAAGGAGCTGTGCTGTGGGGCAAGTGGTGATAGATAAGCCTGGGCACCCAGAGTCATCACCGCAGTGCAGTGACCTTCCCGGGGAAGCGCCACAGGGACGAATGATGCTGGGGGAGGGGGATGGTGGTGGCAGAGGAGCCGGCAAGAGGAGGAGGAGGGCAACAAGCAAATCTACTCATCAGAGACTCGCTCTCTAAGTGCTTTGAAAGATGACTCCCTTAAATCACACTAGGAAACAAATTTTAAATGGCAGGGAAATGGCTCTCTCTATCTGAGGAGGAGAGACAAGAAATGAATTGTAAATTCTTCAAAAACCCCCCAAACACCAAAAACTGAGTAAAGAGGGGGGGAAAGTGGCAAATAATCAAACCCCTAGACTATGAGCACAGAAGGAAGCTCAGTTTAGAGCACGAACCCCAGCAGAAAGAGTCTAGTGCAAGACAGAGACTCAAACGTTCTGGTCTTGGGACCCCTCTGTACTACAAAATTACTGAGGATCTCTGAGAACGTTTGTTTACATGAGTTTTGTCTATCAATTCTTAACAAATTAGAAATTATAAGTGAGAATTACAAAAATATATATGCATTAAATTATTTTTAAAAATAATAAATTCATTACATGCTAACATAACCTGTTTTTACAACAATAATTCTATTTTCAAAACTGAAACAAACATTTAGTGTGAAGAGTTGCACTGTTTTATAACTTTGTAAATCTCTTTAATGTCTAGCTTAAAAAAAATGACAGTTGACTCTTTATATGTGCTCGTGCATTCAATCTGCTGCAATGCTGTTTCGACTGAAGTGTAGGAAGAGGATGTGGTCTTGCAGATATGCAGTTGCAAAAGGGAGCACCTCGAAGAGCCCTGAAAAGATCCCAGGAACTCAGGTATAGCTCTGAGGTTGACTTCTGAGAGACTCGGGTGTGAAGCGAGGCTCTGTCTGTTATGTCTATGCAACCTTGGCAAGTTATTTAATCTTGTAAAGCCTCTGTGTCCTGATCTTCAGAATCGTAATGGCATTGTTATTTCATGGGGTTACTGAGAGGATTAACTGAGATGCTTTCTATGTTTACTGTTTTTAGCATAGTGTCAGACACGTGGTACTTAAGTCAGTAGCTATTATTTTTTAAATATCATTATTAGTAGTAGTAACAGGTATCCATGAAATTTGAGCAGCTGTGGGTCCAATTAGAAGTGTTTGCACATTCAGATTGGGTTCTCTGCAACCCTTTTTGTTTTCCAAGGATTCAAAAATATTCATCCGAGCTACTCTGGTCCAGGGAAAAACATTTTAAGTATCTTTTTTTTTAAATTAATTTATTTATTTTTGGTGTGTTGGGTCTTCGTTTCTGTGTGAGGGCTTTCTCCAGTTGCGGCAAGCGGGGGCCACTCTTCATCGCGCTGTGCGGGCCTCTCACTGTCGCGGCCTCTCTTGTTGTGGAGCACAGGCTCCAGACGCGCAGGCTCAGTGGCTGTGGCTCACGGGCCTAGTTGCTCCGCTGGCATGTGGGATCCTCCCAGACCAGGGCTGGAACCCGTGTCCCCTGCATTAGCAAGCAGATTCTCAACCACTGCGCCACCAGGGAAGCCCCTAAGTATCTTTTAATCATAGTTTCCCACACTGAACATTATATATAAACTAGTGATCATTAAAGGAATTTTGATGGAGAATTATGAATATAATAATTTTTTTAATGAATGAATCTAAGACTAATAAGTCATTTAAAACATTTTATGGGAAACAAAAGTTTTATTGATGCAATTAACAGAATCTGGAGATTTTACCAGGTAATATGAGAGGCCCATCATTATCATTTAAGAGTGAAAACTTAAATATTAAGGTGAATTAGAAATTCCAATATACATATTTAAATGATTAGCAGATTGTAAGGCCCTCCCTGGAGAAACTAAAACCATTCTGTACCACCTTTAGTCATGTACTCTTAGAGGTGCTTCTTTTGTTTGGTTTTGTTATATGTTTATTTGCTTTGTTTTTATCTTAGTTTCTGGAAATTCCACAGCCCCCCAAAACAGCAGCAGAGGCACTTGGTGATAACTGACAACCCTCATGGTAGAAGAATTTCCATTCCTTTGAAGGAATGGGAGCTCACAAAAGGTTAACAATGTTTTACTAAGTTCCTATTAACACCTAGGATGTCAGCATATTCTGTAAAGAGGGAACTAACATCAGGCCCTCAGTTTCCTTCTATTCTAAGATTTATGACCATGAAACATGTGATCTCACAATAGATTTTAATAAACACTTTCAGAATCAGTGTGGGGGGGCGGGGGGAGGAGAAGGGAGGGGAATAGAGGAAGCAGGGGAGGGACAAAGTCACAAAATTCCAAGGTTAAGAAGCAACAGCCTGGAGTCCCCAGGGGAGTGATAAAATCCCGAGAGGCTCTTGACTTGGAAACCCTGGATTAAATGTCTCTGAGTTGTCTCCCCCAGAATGTGCACCATACTGGTTTGGCCCGAAGGGAAGTGTGCAGGCAGCAAGGAGCCCAGCAGCCAAGAGACAGTGATCCCTCATCCACTTGATTCCTTAACTGTTTAGTTTTGGTTGACTTTTCACCTGGTTTTGACTCTGTACAAGCATTTGAAGGAATGTTTATTTCTTTTCTACTCCTGCTCTCTATTACTGAGGCTGGAGACAGGGGACAGAGAGAGAGGGAAAATGAGAGGTCAAACAAGAAAGCTATCCACCCTCCTGAATGGGAAGCACCGTCAGGAATATAGTCTTCATTTATAGATTCTCATTAATTAGAAGAAATTCTCAAGAGTTCCTCATTATCAAAGACACATTCATGTATATGGCCCTAAGAAGGATGTGTCTCTAAGAATGTCTCATTGCTAACATGTATCCAGTGCTTGGCATGTGTGAGGCATTGCTCTGGTGCTTTCACATGTATTAACTCATAACTCGGTTAATCCTCCCAACGAGTTTATGAATTCAGTACTACTAGCATGCTCATGATACAGGTGGGGAAACTGAGGCACAGAGAGGTTAAGAAACTTGCCTGAGGTCACACAGCAATGAAGCCAGGATGTACATCTACAGACTTAACCACTGTACTACACTGTCTCTCCTATAAATAAATGCATCTTTTTAAGAAGAGTACATTCTGGAACATAAAAGATTCTTATGAATATATTATTTTTCTCAGTCTCAGCTGCAGCAGCAGCAGCAGTGGGAGGAAAAAAAATGGAACAAACTCAAAAGTCCTTAAGAAATGAAAATGGAAACTGCAACTAAAACTAAATGATTAAAAAGAAACACACAGGTTGGTAGGTCATTAAACTGGCCACTTGATGAAAGGGCTTTTGGGGAACTGGCTGGTATTCTCACTAGTCTTGGCTGCTTTGGGGATGGTCACTCAGCTTCCTTAATTTGGACGAGCACTGTGCTAATACAGTGGCTACTGGTCACATGTGGCCTTTCATGGTTAAATTATTTAAAATGAAATAAAATTAAAAATTCAGTTTTTCAGCCGCATCAGCCACATTTCAAGTGCTCAACAGCCATGTGTGATTGGTGGCCACCGAAGTGGATGGAACAGATATAGAACATTTCCACCATCATAGAAAGTTCTACTAGACAGAGTTTTTTGCTCTGGTCTCTCTGGTCCTTACCTGCCCCCAACATTCTGTGATTTCCTGACAGAACCTGGCTGGGCATTGGGTAGGAAGAGAGTGTCATCTTTACAGGTACAGAAACTGGAACGCCAATGAAGTTAAAAAACAAAGACTCAAATGTGGGAAGGAACATGCTCTTGCAAAGATGACCTCATATCTTTTGCCTTCACAGTCGAAAGATGGAAACAGAACATCTGGCTGTTTACTGCATAGTCACAAGGCCGTGCTTTATACTTTTACAACATGGTTCTTTGGCTAAAAGCAGAGTGGCCATCTCAAGGTCCCATTTCTCCCTTTTAATAGAACCAAAGGTCAAAGAATAACTAATGGTTCAGAAATATGCATCCATTTTACTGTTCCTAGCTTCCCCCAGGCCATCTCAGCCTGACTGCCATCTTTTTTATTATTTTTTAAAAGATTTATTTTATTATTTATTTATTTATTTTTTGGCCGTGCCGCAAGGCTTGTGGGATCTTAGCTCCCCGACCAGGGATTGAACCCGGGCCCTTGGCAGTGAGAGCAAGGAGTCCTAACCACTGGACTGCCAGGGAATTCCCCTGACTGCCACCTCTGCTATCTCCTCACCAGCCACCAACAGAGTGAATGAATCCGGACAAAGGCCTGCCCTTCCGTGAGTGTGAAGGAAAATCAATCCTAACCGTTCCTCATCCTTGCAGGCGGGGTCTGGCTTTCCAAATTCAGCCCACATTAGCAGCCTAGGAAAGCCCAGTCCGCTCAAAGCCCAAAGCACATAATGAAGCACTGCCTAATGGAAGATTCACAGAGCTGGCTTGATTTATATTTTATTCTAAACCAATTTAGGGTTGATGCAAAAGAAAGGAAAACATCTTTGAAGTTCTGAAAAACAGGACTTCAAAGATGTTTTCCTTTCTTCTTCATCGAATCTACTTTTTTTAGACTGTTTCCTGCATGTCTAAACAAAAAAGCCTTTGTTGAGAGATTTCAGATCCTGATTGACTTAAAAGAGGCTTTGAAATCAAGGGACAATTAAATTTACTTTTAGCTACACAGAAGAGGACATGGTATTCACTACCTTCAAGCACTGTGGGGAATCTATCCTCATAAAATTCCACATTTCCTAAATTAAATTATAAACCCATTTCTCCCTGGGAGAGATACAGTTTTAATCACATGGCCAAGCAAATACCATTATGGTTTAGATTTATTTAAATACTTTCCCAGGGAAAAAACTCTAATAGCTTTATCTTAAGGTGCCCACCAAGTTTGTTTTGTTTTTAGCTGTTTCTTGGGGATACAGAAAGAAAGAATATAGGCTAAGAAGTTAATGCTCTAAACACTAGAAATAATCAAGATAGGCAAGAATCTTAAATGAACAGCCCTCCTTATAGCAACCAGGCCAAATGAGAAGGGCAATTAAAAACATCGTGGGTATTTATCCAAGGGCCCAGGAGAAAGAGCTGTATGAATTTAGGGGCTTACTCTCCTTCGGTACCTTTTGATGTTTATCTCACCTGAAGAGCGGGCTGTCACAGCACACACAGTGATACATTCCTGATTCCTTGTTATTCAGGTAGATCCCACTGAAAGGCTGAAAGTAAATGAGATACATCACGTTCAGGTTTCTCATAACTCCAGCAGGACACAATACAGCAGATCCAAATCCAAGATTAAGTCTCCCAATAAAGGAATTTTTGTACTAATTTGACAAAGTGCAAATATCACTGGAGAGAAAATTACAATGAGCCCAGCAAAGAGGCCTACAGGCTTGTTTACGACCGGCCTTTATTGTGCCAAATATTCAAATTATGACATTAATAATGCTTTGTATTTATATAGCACCTTTCACCCAAGAACATCAAAGCCTGTGAAAAAGCAAGAGAACCGAGCCTCTGGATTGTGTAAGATCTCAGTCACCATTTCAAAAGAGTTAATACAACAGGAATCTAGTCCACTGTCTAAAACACTTTGAAATCTCCAATTAAAGACAGGATATAGATACATAGAAAGCAAAGCTCAGTGAGATTAGCTTGTGCCTTTAATATGCTTCACGTGGTGTTTAGAACACTGCATACTTAATACATGCTAAATAATGAGCTAGATTCTTGTAGGGCCTAAGTTACTACTTAGATGAAATTACCATGTTAATTGTGGCTTAAGGAGTTTGCAGGTTCCGAGAGGAAAACAAGGAGACTTGAGGCAATGAATGAGCCAAGACTAATTTTTTTAATGTTATTTTGTAAACTGATCTCATGGTTTGAAAAAAAAAAAAAAAGAAAGACTATTTTTGCCCAGTTCCTTCGTCATCTCCTCTGTCAAAGGAATGTCAAAAAAAAGAAACTCTTGGGCTTCCCTGGTGGCGCCGTGGTTGACAGTCCGCCTGCCGATGCAGGGGACACGGGTTCGTGCCCCGGTCCGGGAAGATCCCACATGCTGCGGACCGGCTGCGCCCGTGAGCCATGGCCGCTGAGCCTGCGCATCCAGAGCCTGTGCTCCGCAAGGGGAGAGGCCACAACAGTGAGAGGCCCGTGTACCGCAAAAAAACAAAAAACAAAAAACAAAACTTGAACGAGCCTAGTGTGAAAATCTACAAGCAGTGGCTAGTGGCAGGCGCCGTCCCATTTTATGGAGAGAAGCTGAGGCACAGGGTGGGTCACTGAGTCCCAGAGCTGACTCAGGAAACAAGCAGCCCCCTTGGTCCTCTCTAGACGTCCCACCTCAGCAAGTCCACAGGTCAAACATTCACATTCCTCGTGGTAGGATTAACAGCACATTTTCAGGAAGCTGCATAATGGACAATTTCAAATTAACCTACTGAGCCAACCATCTCAGCACACCTGGATGTTTTCCCTCTTTAAAAACCCTGAACTTGGCTGCAGACATCCAAACAGTGGTGAGCTGGTCTTTCTCTGGCCCGTCCCCTCAAAGGCCTGTACCCAACGCTGGCACGAATGGGCATCTGGAATGAAAAGGAAGTTTCGCATCCCCCCCCCGCAACCTGGGTTGATGAGACACACATGCCAAAGGGCTACCCAGACCTGAAGGTGATCTAGAAAAGCCTACTCATGCGATCTGAACAGCCTGATAATATTCAAAATATAATTCTGTCATTGCAGGGACAGTTGGGCAGAGGAAGTGACAGGGAACTGGTAGCACAGTAAGTTAAAAAAAAAATCAAACATAAAAGAATCCTTAGCCGACGTATTTTATGAAATGACGTTTCTCCTCCGCCTCCTCGCCTGATTTCCCCTGTCTGCCCTCTCACCCTTCCTCCTCAGTTTTATACAAGTCCTATCACTTATTTAGGGCTTCTCGCTTGTTCATTCCAGTATTTACTTGAAAACCTAGAGTGTATCCAATGCTGGACTGGGTACTAAGGCTGCAGAGATGGAAAAACAAAATGAAACCAAACCAACCCACAGTTCCTGCACTTGGAATCTGCTACCAAGTTGGGAAGAGACACGTGAGCTGGCAGCTGTCACACCACATGACAGGAGCTCTGATGGAGAGGTTAGTAGGGAGTGAGGATAGCACTAGGCCCTTTACTACTAGGGGAGTTTTCACCAAGGCTTTCTGGACCAGGTAACGTCTGAGGTGTCTGAGATCAGGGTTTTCTTTTTCTTTAATCTTCTATCATTATTTTTCATCGCATGGCTGATTGGTGTTTATTACAGGAAATGCCAAGACACTAAACTGAGTTCTGAAGGATGAGTACGAGTTAATCAGAAGAAGAAATGGAAGAGTATTTCAGACAGACCAGCAGCCTGGGCTGGGCCCATGTGACAGAGCAGGGCAAGGTGAAGAGGTTGCTGCAAAGGTGGGGAGGGCCAGGTCATAGTGGCTTTGATCAGACCACGCTGAAGAGTTTTCATGCCATCCCACTGGACATGGAGAGCCGTTGGAAACTTTTAAAGTGGGTGTGCACACGATCAGAGCCAGTTTTTATTAACAGAAGGAGCACTTGACAAGCACATGAAGAATGGATTGGAGTCGGAGCAGGAAGACACTGGAGGCAAAGGACAGTCAAACCAGTTCAAGCCTAGATTTAACTGTGGCAGGAGCAGTGGAAATAAAAAGACTAGAATGGATTCAAGAATTATTTAGAAGAGAGAACTGAAATGCATGACTCTCAGAGTCAGAGACTCTGACTTTCAAGATACGCCTTCCCCTGGGTTTTCAAAGTCTGTCCTAAGGACTGAGTATTTGTGTACTGCCCCCACCAAATTCAAGTTTAAGCCCTGACCCGCAATGTGATGGTGTTAGGGGTTGGGGCCTTTGGGAGGTGATGAGGACATGAGGGTGGAGCCCTCAAGAATGGGATTAATGCCCTTATAAGAAGAGGCATGAAAGAGATGACCTCTTTCTCCACCACGTGAGGACACGGCAAGAAGGTGGCCATCTGCAAACCAGGAAGAGAGTCCTTATCAGGAACTGAATTGGCTGGCACCTTGATCTGGGATTTCTCAGCCTCCAGAACCCTGAGAAATGAATGTTTGTTGTTTAAGCAGCCCAGTCTGTGGCATCCTGCTACGGCAGCCCGTACTAACACAGTCTGTCTGCACCAATGTGAGTTCTCTCTTCTTTTATCTTTTCCATACTATGAATATATACCTGTTGGAAACAGATGATACACTCAAAAGGAATGATTTGCAGATAATTTCACACAGAACTATTTATAAAGGTGGGGACAGGGCCGATGGAGACCAACGGGGAAGGTGAAGCACCCCCGGGCCAGTGACTGAGAACACGCTACTGGCCTGTGGGACACAGCGCGGGCAGGACCCGTGAGGCTGCAGCTGGAGGGGAGGGCTGCCAGCAGAAGCTGCAACCTGCATGGGAGGAACACAGTCCTAGGGGGACCCTGGATGCCTGTTTCTCCACTGTGCCCTCTGATCTTGCTGGCATCTCCCAGGGGCCAAACCCAATCAGGATTCAGAGGGCAAGGGAGCTAGTTAGTCTTCCCAGAACTCAGAGCAGAGTGAGGCATGTGGATAACGGATCTGGAAGGCAAAGAATGACCTGCATAAAACCTACCTTCTACTGATATTTGACTTTTAGTTATCGCTTGACCAGGCTGTAAACCCCTTTGTCGTACTTAGCAGAGTGCTAGCAAGTTACTGCTGTCCAATAAAAAGCATGTGCAACTGAATTTTAATTTTGAGTCACCAAACAGAAAGCTGAGGTGTTTTACTTCTCTTTCCTTACCCTCATGGAGCTAACTAAGGCTTATAGTTCTGCAACGTTCTAAAAAGTTAACTGTGGAAATGGATCAACTGAAAGGGATTTATAACATTACTTAAAATAATGGATGATGCTCATTTTGTCAAACGGCCAAATGCACAGAGTATATTATACCATTTGTTTGAAAATCCCCCGTATTAATTCTCCTAAACATCTGGCAGCTCATCTCCAGGCCGCCGTCTCCAGCTCCACACCCTGCGTGGCTCTGTCCTTCAGAATAGGGCCGGCTTACAATGCTATGGGAATGCACACAACTGCACAGGGAGTCACGTGTGGCTCCCCTGTGCTATCTGCACTATGGCTAATGTAGTCTCTTTCCCAGTGAAGCCTTTATTAAAATCCCACCCACAAGAAGTTTTCAAAAATACCAGTATTTCACCAGAATCTATTGGGATCTGCTGGCCTAACGGCTTTAGCGTCAGTGGCGAAGTTGAGGGTGAGACCACGGTTATACGGTCATAGCATATGGACAGCTTACCTGAATTTTGCAGGGACTGCTAAATTCAAAGATATAAATATTCTACAGCTTTTAAAACCACTGCGCTGTGGTCCACTCCGTGGGGTCTGCTTCACCAATGAAAATATCTAATAACCTGGTTCAATAACTATATCCCAGTGGTCATATTTGGGACTAAGACAGACTACTTGTTGGGAAATGCAGCACAGTAAACATGGTACATACTATAAGGGCTGTTCTCTCAGGAAATGAAAGAAAGCTGAGATTATTGAAGGCAGCTTCAATAATGTGTCCTCCTCATGGCGTGCAGTCATGCGACAGTCACCACGGTTTATTTTTTGAGCGCCTGTTATCTGCAGGCACCATGTTATGTGCTGGGGTATACCAAGGATGGCAAGTGCTAAGAAGAGAAAGTACTGGTAAAAGCAAACCCATCGGGGCTGAGGAAAGACTTCCCTGTGGGAGTGAGAGCGGGACTGAGAGCTGAAAGGTAGGTTTGAATGGGTCGGGGTGTTGGTGGTGGGGGAGGACACGGGGTGAAAGGGCCTGAAGGGAGGGGAAGCCCAAGGTCTGAGAGCTGAAAGAGGACAGTGTGGCCGGAGTGCAGTGACCAGGGGGAAAAGTGGCCAGATCTGAGGACAGGGGATGGAGGTAGGGGCCAGAGCCTTTAGGGCCTTATTAGCCACTTTTCAACTTTTCTCTTTACTTTGAAAGCAGTGGGAAGCCACTGAAGAATTTCGAGCAGGGGGTGATGTGGTCAGATCTGTTTCCAAAAGATCTCTTTGGCAGCCATACGGAGAACGGCAAGGTGAGGAGCAAGAGCAGCTGGAGGCAAACGCACGCGAGCCAGGGCTGGTGGGAGCCTGGACCAGCCTGCAGGTGAGAGCAGCGGAGACGCCGAGTATGGGAAGGTCCTTTCGGAGGCAGAATGGGTGGGCGAGGCGACGGAGGGCAGTGTGTCCAGGGAAGGATTCTGGTTTGCACAACTGGATGGATATTCATGGCCGAAGAAGGAGAGCAATGAAAGGCACCAGATTCGCAGAGCATATGTGATGAGTTAGGTTTCGTAGCGAGATAGATTCCAACCTGTCCTGCCCTGCCCCCAACACATCTACTTAGAAACTGTCGGTCGGTGTAGCTTACCGGTTCCGTCCCTTTTTCTCTTGTGACATGGAACTGCTCTGGAGTCAGCTTCTTCTGCAACTCACTCTCGGAGAGAACCGGCTTCCGCTTTGTAAGGGACCCTGTGTTGTTCAATAGGAATTAAAAAAAAATTAAAACAGCAAGGCCCAGAGTGCTGAGGTTGACTTCCTTGGATTTGTCTAAGAAAATTTAGTTATTTACCCAAAGAATTAGAGTCATGCCTTTACTACAAATATTTATATGTTTAATTGTTTTTCGTATTTCATTACATTGTTAGGGATCTCAAAATAACTACTGTATAAGAATTTATTTACTTTAATAGCAACGGTCGACAAATTGCAAATTATAAGATGGGTGCTACTGACTTTCTTTTTTTTTTTTTTTTTTTTGCAGTACGCGGGCTTCTCACTGCTGTGGCCTCTCCCGTTGCGGAGCGGGCTTCTCACTGCTGTGGCCTCTCCCGTTGCGGAGCACAGGCTCCGGATGCGCAGGCTCAGCGGCCATGGCTCACAGGCCCAGCCGCTCCGCGGCACGTGGGATCTTCCCGGACCGGGGCACGATCCTGCGTCCCCTGCATCGGCAGGCGGACGCGCAACCACTGCGCCACCAGGGAAGCCCCGTACTGACTTTCAAATGATGTCTGTGATCAAGTTAAGGACTTTTATATTTTCTATATTATTAAAATATATTTTGCTTGGAAAAAAAACCAGTAAGGCACAATGACCTCTTCTCCTCTAGCCTCTCTCCTAAAGGGCACCATCTCCCAGCAAAACACGCCATCTCTTCCCCTCCCCCTTCCACCCCTTTCTTCTTCACAGAGACCAGAAAGCTCAGGTACAAAATAATGTAATTGACTCATTAGTTTAATAAGAAATGAGTAATAAGTAGAGAGCCAGTTTTCCAGTCCTGCTGGGGCACAGAAGATAAGAGGCAGCTGAAATACGAAATAAGGTAGAATAAATTCTCCTTGGGTTACTAAGGGTAGAAGTTCATCTTTCTTCTATTACTACGTTCAAAGGAGTGTTTCCTGTCAGGATTCAGCTGGGAGTAGCTGAGTGATTGGAGAGAAAAGATTGTGGAGCCAGTGGGTTATTAAACCCCTCTTCCTTGCTGGTCTATAAAGATATCTCTGATTTTGTTTGTCAAGGGAGGTCTTTTATTAAAAATTCTTTTTGGGGCTTCCCTGGTGGCGCAGTGGCTGGGAGTCCGCCTGCCGATGCAGGGGACACGGGTTCGTGCCCTGGTCCGGGAAGATCCCACATGCCGCGGAGCGGCTGGGCCCGTGGGCCATGGCTGCTGAACCTGTGCGTCCGGAGCCCATGCCCCGCAACGGGAGAGGCCACAACAGTGAGAGGCCCGCGTACCGTAAAAATAAAATAAAAATAAAAATAAAAATAAATAAAAATTCTTTTTGTGTGGAAAAAATAAGAGACTCCTATAGCACATACTCCTGAACAGGAAACTGAGACCTACCATAATCTATTATCATGCTTCATGGTTTTTTTCCACTTTTGTCTTCCTTTCTTCTGCTCCCTTCAGCTTCTATTTTACAACTTTTTTTCCAGTGAGTGTAAACATAATAACTTTAGCCAAAGAGAAGTAGGAAGCCTAATGTATATTATAATAAATAAACGTTTTAATCATCCGAACGTTTTAATCATCCAACGTTAAGAATATGAAAGGACCTTATCATCTGCTTACACCTCAACTTACAAAGGAGAAAATGAGGCCCAAAGGGTTAGTAACTTGACCACAGCACTGAAGATGAAATGTTAAATACCTGTGATGTCACCACCCACATAACAAACATGTCAGAAAATCGTAGCTGAATTTAATTTTTGGTTACAAAAAAGAAAGTCCTAAATAATCTCTCAGCAAGAGAAGACTTATATCTTCATCACGAGTTTATAATACTGCACAATATGGTATTTTCAGTATTATATATTATTGACTGCTTATGGTTGTCTACATTTTATTTAAGGGTTTTTAGCTGTTAAATATATTAGAAGGTGTCCTTTCTTAAATACTTTTTATAAGGCCACGGGGATTTCTTTTTTCCAATGGAAATATACCTCTGAAATACTCCTGTGGAAATATTGCTCAGTTACACACAAATTTTTCAGGAACTCAGCTCCTGGGGAGCAAAGCAAAATGTATTCATGTGATAAATTATTACTGCTTAGTGACTTTCAGAGTTATTATGCAGAATGCCAAGTAATAAAGGGAGAAGGAATGATGAAATTTTTAAAATCACCATTTTTTTTGTGTGTGTGTGTGTGTGTTATGTGGGCCTCTCACTGTTGTGGCCTCTCCCATTGTGGAGCACAGGCTCCGGACGCGCAGGCCCAGCGGCCATGGCTCACTGGCCCAGCCGCTCCGTGGCATGCGGGATCCTCCCGGGCCGGGGCACGAACCCGCATCCCCTGCATCGGCAGGCGGACTCTCAACCACTGCGCCACCAGGGAAGCCCCTAAAATCACCATTTTTGCAATCACTAAAATAATAGACGGATTCAAGCAAGAATCATCAGGGAATTCTAAAACCCTTGGGTGAAAAGACTGTTGAAGAATGGAAAGTTACACATTTTCAAAATATGATCCCTCAAATTATTAATTTTACAAGTAAGAAAATGTACCTTTACAACAGAAAAGTCTAGAAATCACCACCTCAACCAAGTAAGCAACGTTAGCATCACTGACAGTGGGGCCGGCTGACATCATGTGCCTCTGGGTGGGACGCGCTGCACTGAGTCTGCTCTCAGAGAGCTCACCAGGACTTCTTAGGGACACCCAGGAACACTTCATCCTCATCCCATCTACTTCTCCATAGAAGCGACACTAGACACTCTCTCTTTCTGGTATAGTCGACTCCCTCAGCTTCCATGACACCAAATCCTCCTGTCTCTCCAGTTCCTTCCTCTCAGCATCCTTTCTCAGCTCCCCTTCCTCAAGCCATCCTTGAATACTGGTGTTCTTTAGAGGAGTCTGTCTGTCTTAGGCTTTCTTCTCTCATCCCTTCACGCCCCCTCCCCCGCCCTGGGAGAGTTTATCCTTAAAGTACCATCTACATGATGAGACTCCCAACCTGTTTTTTCCCTCCATCCTAGATCTCTCTGCTGAGTACTGGATCCATACACAATCCACACCTGGATATCTCCACTAAGCCCGTCCCAAACAAAAGAATTTCATGTATCTCCTCCACCCCAACCCAAATCTGGTCCTCCTCTCATGTGCTCCAGCTCATCAATTTCATGTTTCAACCCAGAAAGCCAGGCCATCATCCATGACTCTTCCCTTGCCCTTGCACCAAGCCTGTTGGTTCTACTTCCTAAATAACTCTAGGATCTGCTCATTCTCACCCCTCTGCAACTACCTTGGATCAGGCCACCATTACCTCCAGCACAGATGATTACAGATTTTTTTCTAATTTGTATGCCCTCCCCTATTCCAACCGCTTCTTTTTCCTCACTGCCCAAAACTGTTCAATGTGACATAATACCCTCAAGATAAATTCCAAACTCCTTGATGTGACTTCCAAGGCTCTTCATGGTTGGCCCTGCTTACCACTTCCAACTTCTCCCTTCTACTATGCTCCAGTCCCTCTCAACTGTGGTCCTCTGAGTTCCCCGAGAAGACATCATAGTTTGTTTAGCTTTTTACTTGTTGTTAAGATGGAGTGAAGACTTCTAAGATCCTTACGTGCCAGGACAGAAACCAAAGTCTCCAATCTCTGGTCTCAGTTTACATGTTATCTTCTCCAAGAAATATTCCCTGACCCCCTAAGTCTGGGGTGCAAGCTCCTCCTCTGGGTTCTCACGGCCCTCAGTGCTTCCATGATAGACACGACAATCGCAGGTTAATTTGTCTGGATGTCTCATTCAACTAGAAGCTGAAAGTCTGAAAAAACTGTGTCTTTGTTCAGTGTACCCCTATTTATCGGTGCCTTGGCGTTTGATAAATATTCATTTCTTCATTCATTTGGTCATATTCACAGAGCACCTACTATATGCCAGACACTATTCTAGACGCTGGGGATACAAACGTAAAGAAAACAGACAAGAGTCGCCGCCCTTATGGAGTTGCGGTAGAGTAACGAAGAATGTAAAACTTTAGATGATATTTTCAAAAATCACAAAGGAGGTTAGAGAGCGTGAGGATGTGTGTGTATGTATTTATGTGTGCGTATACACACACAATTTAAAATAATGAGGGAAGGCCTTATTAAGAAGGCGACATTTCAGCAAAGAGTTGAAGGAAATGAACAAACACACAACGTGAATACCTAGGAGAAGACCACTGCAGGCAAGAGAAGCACCAGGCTGGGTGTGGCTGGCGCATCTGATGAACAGCAAGGAGGCCAGAGCAACGGAGGTGGAGTCAGCAGAGAAGGTTACTAGAAGTGACAGCAGACAGATGATGGGGGCCAGATCATTTAGGGCCCTGAAGGCTATTGTAAGGACACTGGCTTATGTTCTGAGTGAGTCTGGAAGTCATTGGAAGGTTAGCAGAGGCATGACATGATCTAACATATGTTAAAAGGATCAGTGGTTGATATACTAAAAAAATATTTGAAGCAGGGTAAAGCCTGAAGCAGGGGAACCATTACAGAGGCTACTTTAATCTGGCTGAGAGGTGGAAACCTGGATCCGGGTGGCAGCAGGAGAGTGGCTAAGGAGGAGCGAGACGCTGGACACAGTCTGATGGAGGAACCGGGGGATCTGCTGATGGGTCAGATGTGGAGGTAAGAGAAAGCAAAGGGCCAAGGGTCATACTCCACAGCTTCTGGGCTCTGAGAGATGGGGGAAGACTACAGGAGGAGTAGGTTTGGGAACTTGGTTTTGAATTTGTTAACTTTAAAAAAGCCAATCAGATATTCAAGTGGAGATGTCAAATAGGCAGTTGGATATATGGATTTAGAGTTCCAAGAGAGGTCTAGGATGAAAATATAACTTTGTGACTCCTCAGCCTTTAGATGTTATTTATCTTGGGGACTGGAAGATCCCCAAGTCAGTGAGTGTAGACAGAACAGAGAGGCCTGAGGGCTGGACTCTGAGGCTCCGCAATATACAGGTTGAAGAAATGGGGACAAGCAGAGAGGTGGGAAGGAAACCCAAGAATGCAGTGTCCTAGTGAAATGGATCAGGACCCTATGGTGCTTGCCCCCTATGTCCTCAGGCTGCCTTTTGTCTGTGGAAAAACTTTAGCCAAAGAATAAGTTTAATCAGAGAAGTGAGATAATGCAGAAACAAAGGAAAAGAGTCCAACAAGACCAAATAATAATAGGTTAGTCATTAAGCAAAGTCAAGGACCTTTAGTTCCTCCTCAAGGGCTATAGGTAATATTCCGAGCCATACCCTGTGAGCTGTCTTACAGATACTGAAACCCCGCAAGGTGGAAGAAGTTACATGATGACCAGGCTGTAGCCATGACATAAGCAGTCACAATTCTGAGAGCTGGCCTTAAAGAAATGGGAACAAACTGACCCTGGAACTGAAGATTAATTGCACTTAAAACAATCAAGATGACGCTGATCGGACCACCGATGACCAACGTCAAGAGACTGTCAGAGCTGACTGCGCTGTTTCTGCGTGTAGCCCCCTCCCGGCATCTATAAAAGCTCTTGCGGGGCTTCCCTGGTGGCGCAGTGGTTGAGAGTCCGCCTGCCGATGCAGGGGACACGGGTTCGTGCCCCGGTTCCTGGAAGATCCCACATGCCGCGTATCGGCTGGGCCCGTGAGCCATGGCCGCTGAGCCTGCGCGTCCGGAGCCTGTGCTCCGCAACGGGAGAGGCCACAACAGTGAGAGGCCCGTGTACCGCAAAACAAACAAACAAACAAAAAAACACCTCTTGCCCACTGATTGTCAGTGGGGGGAGTCGGCCTTTGGACAGGCCTCTGCCCCCTCCCCCGCCAGGCTGCCGGCCCCTGAAATAAAGCAAACTTTCCTTCCCACCAACCTGGCCTCTTTACTGGCTTTGTAGCAGCGAGCAGCCCGACCCCACTTCCGGTTACAGTTTCTGGCTCCCAACCTGGGGCTGCTGCACTCTCGCGACATCTGCTCCTGGGATTTTCCCGAGCTGAGCCGCCATGACGACGCGCCCGCGTGGCTGTGAGGAGCCGCTGCTCGAGGCTCGCTGGCCCCGGGAGGGGGGTTTGGGGGGACGCTCCTAGCAGCTGCCGAAACCATGTGTTTGGGGGATCCTCCCTGTTTCTCCCCTACTCGGCACTGGCTGTCACCGTACGCTTTTCCTTGGTGGAACGGAAACATGCATCTGGACATGCTGACGAGCTCCATGACCGAGTAAGTCCACCGGTGTGCAGCCGGGCAAACTTCTCTTTTGAGCACGAAGTGCCATCTGCGTATTTTGCCAATTGGTTCTGACGTGTCTGACATTGAGGGCTGTTTGTGAGCACTGAGTGTGTCATTTGGGCATTTTGCCAATTGGTTCTGACGTGTGTCTACTGTCGAGGACCCTTTGTGTTGGGGAAGTGTTTGGGACTCCACGTGGGTCACTGTCTTGGAGTATTGTGACAGTTCTGTCTTCTGGTATGTGAGTGTGTATTTCATTTGTGTGATTGGTATCTTTGCTGTCTTTTGTAAAATGGGAAGGTCAGGTTCAATTCATTAGAAAAATTTTAGCTATGAGATTACGACTAAAGAAAAAGGAAGATAATTTTTTTAACAATATATGGCAACAGTATTCTTTATACTCCGGAAAAGAATGGATAAGATTAAACTCTTTTGAAGTTCCAAAACCGGTTCTTTTTGCATATGCAGTTAGAGAAAGCTGGCTTGATAAAATACTGTTTTCAGAATTATGACCCTGAGAGAACAAAAATATGCATAGGAGAAAGCTTGAAGTTAACTCTTATCATGTCCTTGAAATACAAACACAGCCCACTTTGCCTGAGACTTAAGCCTTGGGTTAGATAGTAAAACTTCAAAAGATGTTTGGGTTTATTAAACACACATCTTGTACCACATTAAAGAGAAATTATGCTATGAGAAAAATGTAAGTTTTTAGAGGTCATGGAATATGTTCTTAAGTTTGCCAATCAGTAAATGCTGGTATAACAGTTCAATTACTTGTTTCTTGGTTTTGTTAAGGCTTTTTTTTTTTTTTTTTTTTTTTTTTTGCGTTACGCGGGCCTCTCACTGTTGTGGCCTCTCCCATTGCGGAGCACAGGCTCCGGACGCGCAGGCTCAGTGGCCATGGCTCACGGGCCCAGCCGCTCCACGGCATGTGGGATCTTCCCGGACCGGGGCACGAACCCATGTCCCCTGCATCAGCAGGCGGACGGACTCTCAACCACTGCGCCACCAGGGAAGCCCTGTTAAGGCTTTTAAGGGTTAAAAATTGTAATATGTAATTAAAACTACTAAAAATGATAAGGGAAGCATTTCAGTGTGGAAAGCAAGTAGGATATGTGTTGTTGGCAAGAGAAAGTATAAAGAATGCAGATATATTTGTTGAGGAAAAATGAGGATAATAATTTGTCCTACAGTTGGTTGTTTTTGGATGGGCAAAAAAAGGGACAAATCATATGGATACAAAAAGTGATAAAAGGTTTGTGAAAAAGGGAATTTTGAGAAAAGAATTCTGTACATTGAAGAAGTGATTAAGGTTAGATTGCGGGCTTCCCTGGTGGCGCAGTGGTACTTGTTTATGTCTCACTAGTCCTCCCCACAACGTGGATAACTAGGCCAATATATAAACAAGGCCCCAAGTCCACAACACAGGGTTAAATGCAGCTGCACTTTTAACCTTTCCATTTCTTATTTAATTATAACTAATGCTTATTGTATGCCTACTAAGCACCAATATTGTGATAAAACATTTTTAGGTTTTTTTCATTTATTCTGTAAAACAACCCTACCATTATCGCTATCCTTATTTTATAGAAGAAAAAAACAGGCTTCAGCGTACCAAGTTCAAGACGTGCCCAAAGACACAGGGTCAGTGATTGACACTGTCGACTCTGAAACCCCCTTAACCACAAAATTATTACCTGCCCATCATTCTCAGTGGTTGCCTACTAGTTTGTTGAATTGAACTTTCATGGTTTACTTAAGCATTCCTTAACTGATGGATGTTTGGGTTAGAGCCAGTTTCTAGTTCTTAAGAGTAGTTCTGTTAAAGATATCTCTGCACATATAACTTTGTTCTTCTTTAGAATTGTTTCCTTAGAAAGAATTCCCAGGAGGGGGTGTCTGATAAGTTAGCAGTTCCTGTATTGGTATCTGGCCAAATTTTAACGTTGCTGAAGAACCTCAGATTCTAGGGCGAGTCATTAGGCTGTTTCCGACAGCACCAAGTACAAACATGAAGGACAAATTTCTGCTGAAACCACCACCCTATAAACGGGAATGAGAAGAGCTCCAGCCCACAGCTGTGATGTTTCCATCACCTATGGTTCTCAGGAAACCAATGCTTGGCATACAGTAGGCACAGAACAAATAATCAGATTGGCTGACTAGAGACACCAAGAAGTTCTGAAGGCCATGGCCCCAAGTCATGTTAGATCAGCTCCCCCTGCACACTGCCAGGGCTTTTATTTATTTAACACAGCATTCTGAAAACTTCAAGGGATAAAAAGAATTCCAAGTGACTGGGTACATTTTCAGCACAGATATGTAGCTTTAAATGCCTTCAATGGACACATAACAAATGGATTCAGAGATTGGATGGCTAGGCATCTGCCCAGAAAGCCAGTGGACACGAGGCACTAGATTCCCCTGAAATAGGCCTGAAATACAGTGCCAGCTAACGCACATCTCCCCAAGTGACTCCGTACTAAAGGATGAAATGTAAACGTGCCCCAGTCCCACAGAGCAGCATTTTGTAGAAAATACACAGTAGGAAATACACACACTTTTCCCTAGTCTGTATCACAGCCATTGACTAACTAACCTCAGGTGAGAGGAGGTATGGATTATTAGTCCACACGTTTCCCTGGGTCCTGGAAACAGAAATAGAGCAGGTCAGGGAGCAGATCCACAGGCATGCAAAGTCTGAACCGCCTGCTTCTCAGACGCGAAAAGCAGCAGACATAACTGGAGAAGGGGGACAATGTAACAGAGCAGGGGCCACTGCAGCAGAGAGCGCGCGGGGTGGTCTGCTGACCCAACACCTTGAGGCCCGGCTCTAGAGCATAACATTTTATGCAAAAAAAAAAAAAAAGAAGTGTGTGCATGTTTGGAGAGAGGACCTATACCTTTACACAAATCCTCACAGGGGGCAGTGACCCCCCCGCCCCTAACAATTTACAACCAGCTGTCGCAGAAGGCAGGAGGTGGGCGGGCAGGGGCGTCCCGAAGGAGCTTCCCGAGAAAGTACGCGGCAGGTCCAGAACCAGGCGGGCTCCCAAGTCCTGGCAAGTGAAGGGAAACCGAAAGCCGGGAAGTGGCGGCGGGGCCTGCGAGGCCCGCGTCCTACCTGCGTCCTCAGGTCCGGTACTCGCACCGAGGCCGCCCCGGTCCGCTCGGCCCCGCGCCGCCCACCCGGGCACTTCTCGGAAGGGAAGGCTCCTAAGCGCACAGAGGAAGCGCGCCATGACGCTGTACGCGACCCGGAGGGGCCCGCGCCGCAGGACCCGCCCACGCCGCAGGACCCGCCCACGCCGCAGGACCCGCCCACGCCGCAGGACCCGCCCACGCCCGCAGGACCCGCCCACGTCTTCGATGCTCCTCTCCGCCGCCTCCCACCTCCCCTCCTGTCCGGTCTCCAAGCACCACACCGCGCGGTGCTCCTTACCCCACTCCTGCCCTTCCCGCTTTCCTCCTAACCGCTTCTTGCTCCTGCCCCTACCGTCTCCCCTTGGCCGCCTTTGGCCCCCTCGGCCCATGTACCGCCTACCTCCCTGCGCTGCTCCCCCAAACCTGCCTCTCCCCTTGCAGGCTCTTCCCCTGGTCCCACCTCACAGCACCCATTCCCACTCTACTCCCGACGCCCTCTCCCCCCACCCCACTGATCTGTTTTAGTTTGTTTGCATTTTCTAGAATTGTTTATAAATGGAACTATAGATTAGTTTGCTTTTTCTTGAGTTGCACATAAGTGGAACCATTTTTTATTTTGTCTTGCTTCTTTCACTCAGGATAACTATTTTGACAGCCCTTCCTGTTCTTGCATGTAACAACTGTTCATTCCTTGTTGGTGCTGAGTACTATTCCATTTATAGATATACAACAGTGTGTTTACCTAGTCACCTGTTGATAGACATTATCATTCCCAATTTTTCCTTATTAGAAGTAAACCTGCTGGGAACATTTCTGTGCAAATCTGTGTGTCACTGACCAGAGTTCTTGGACTCCTTAATCAATAGAAATTGATAAGAGGCCAGACAAGAAATTCAGGCAAGGCTTTATTGGCACTCATACTGCAACATGAGGGAGCGAAAACAAGTAACAGGTGCCCTTGCTCGCTTCCTGAGGCAGGGCAAGTTGTTTCCTTACGTGGGGTGAGGGTAGGTGGCGGGTCCAGGGGCTGTGCTGGAGGGGTGGCTTGGGTGGTTTGGCCACCCCTTTGGTGGTGCTGTGTGCAGGGTGCCTGTGCAGGACCCTACTTTTGCTTCCAGCTCCTCAGAAGTGGCAGTTGTGTTTTTGGTCTTTTTGTATGTGTTGTTCATAATTTGCCCCGACTCACAGTTAATTTTACTCCCTTATAGTTTCTTTGTATTTTGTTTCTGGAAGAGAAAGTTTGTCTAGGTGCAAGCACTACAGTAAAGGGTCCCAGGTCCCAGCCTTCCTCATTTACATGGACATGTGCTTTGCTTTCTCTTGGGTAAATAACTGGAAATGGACTGGCTAGGTCATAAGGTAAGTGTAACTTTTTAAAACTACCAAAATGTTTTCCAAAGTGGTTGTTTCCCCGTCCATTCTGGGGAGGATCACCAGCTTTACAGAATCCACCAATGCTCCTCTCTTCCAGAAACACCCTCACAGATACATCCAAATAATGTTTAACCAGTTATCTGAGTATCTGGTGGCCCAGTCAAGTTGACCCATAAAATTAACCATCACAGTCCCAAATTGGATAAATAAATAGGAAAACAACAGGGGGAACACTAATAACCTACAAACATTTACTATTATGAATTTAAGGAAAATTAATATTATCTATTTGGACAACACTCAAGTCTGACTGGACAGATGGTTAAAGGATATGAGGAGATGGTTTGCACAAGGGAAGCTACAAATAGTGTACAATCACTTGGGAAAATGTTTAGCTTCCCTAATAATTAAAGAATTGCAAATTAAAAGAGTCCAGTATACTACCTCCTACATATTAAATTAATAATAGTTTTTTAAATCCAAAGTGCTTTGGAGACTCAAGTATACTCATGCATTGCTTGTAGAAATAGTGGAATAATTTTTCTGGAAAGAAATCTGACAACATGTACCAAGCATCACAGAATTCATTATATCCTTCCACGTGGCAAATCTGCTCCCAGGAGCAAATCCCAGGGAAAGAATTCAATAAAGAGAAACACTCGATTTTTGCAAAGATGTTTATGCTTTTCATAATAATAGAAGGATCCAAAATCATTAGCAGCTAGGAAATGGCTAAGTAACTCTTGACAGAGTAATACAATGAAACATCGTATAGCCATTAAAAATTCAAATATAAAGATTATCTGGACTTATGGAATGATCTATGTGAAATAATGCCAATGGGAAAAAGTAGAACACAAAATAGTTAATACTTAAGAAAAATAACGTAAAAATATGCACTATGAAACTGATCTGAAGCATAAAATTTTGGAAGAAAACTTTTTTGATGAAAGATTTTCTTTGTATCTTTCTCTTCAAATGATTTTTAATTTCACCAATGCTTCGTATTCCTTTTAGATAAATTAGAAAATAGAAGTGTACACAACACAATTCTTTTTTTTTTCACACAACACAATTCTTGAACACTATCTCAGAAATCATTACTGAGAATATTTTGATGTGTATTCTTTCAATCTTTTTCACACATACTGTAGTTGATATGTTTTAATTACTTCCCTTTTCCCTGAACTATACTCTTTCTTTCTTTCTTTCTTTTTTTTGAAGAATACACTCCTGCCTCAATCCCCCATTCTCATTTATATAATTTGGATAGGATGGCTCTAGAGCAAGATTTCTCAAACTCAGTCCTTTAGACATTTGGAGTCAAATAATTCTTTATATGTATTGAGGGTGGGGGGATGGTTAGGCAATGCCTTGCAGGGTGTTTAGCAGCATTTCTGGCTTCTACCCACTAGATGCCAGTAGCATCCTCCTCCAGTTGTGACATTGCCAAATGTCCCCTGGGGGGAATCACTGATAGGATACAGATGACTGTATCCTAAAACAGTTTAGGTGTTGTTTAGTGTGTTTTAAAATCTGTCGGTATGTTTTTACAACTTGATTTTATTATTCAGTATTTTGGTTTTTAAAGATTTATTGCTGTAGATAGATAGACAGGTTTAGATCTACTTCATTCATTTTAACTGCTGTGTAGAGTGCATTGTATTGACAAACCTGAGGATATCCATTATTCTACTTAGAGACAGTAGGATGTTTTCATTCTTCAGCTGTTACAAACCATGTTACCATGCTACAAATGAACGACTTTGTACAAACCTCCTTGTTCACCCAAGTTTACTTTAGAATAGACATGTAGAAGTGGAACTACTGGATCAAAGAATAATGCATCTTCAGCTTTCCTCGGACTTCATCAATTGCTCTTCAAAGTGGTGGTACCTACAATGTGCATGAGTCCATTTCCCCACACCTTCACCAATATTTGCTGTTATGAGATTTACTAATTCTTGCCAATATGATGGATGCAAAATAAGGTTTCATTGATTTCTGATTTTCATTTCCCTGATTGTTAATGGGGTTGAGAATCTTTTCAGATGCTTAATAGCCACCAATTCACAATTTTTGTGAATTGTATGCATTCTTGTCTCTTTTTCTTTTAGATTGTTTCTCTTTTTGTTACAGCTGTGTTGGAATTCTTTATTATTATGCATACCAATTATTTGATGATTGTATGGGTTTTAATTATTTTCTCCCATTATGTGAATTTGATTTTTACTTTGCTCATGATATCTTTTGTACAGAAGTTTTAATTTTTAAGTAGTCAGATTTATCTAACTTTACAGTTTGCTTATGTTCTTTTACTGTGTTTGTTCCCATATGTGTGTGTTTATAATTCTGTACAAACAGTACATGCTATTGTCATCAAAATATATGCATTCTTTCCAACTTGCTTTTCTTACTCAATATTTTGTTTTAACATTTTATTTTATTTCATTTAATTTTATAAAGATAGATTTTATTCATTTAAAAATTTTTTGGTTTTTATTTATTTTTGGCTGTGTTCTGTCTTCATCGCTGTGTGCAGGCTTTTTCTAGTTGCAGCAAGCGGGGGCTACTCTTCGTTGCGGTGCATGGGCTTCTCATTGCGGTGGCTTCTCTTGTTGCGGAGCATGGGCTCTAGGTGCACGAACTTCAGTGGTTGTGGCTCATGAGCTCTAGAGTGCAGGCTCAGTAGTTGTGGTGCACGGGCTTAGTTGCTCCGCGGCATGTGGGATCTTCCTGGACCAGGGCTCGAACCCGTGTCCCCTGCACTGGCAGGTGGATTCTTAACCACTGTTCCACCAGGGAAGCCCTGTTTTAACATTTTACCTGTATGGATTTTTAAAATGTATTTTATTTCTTTCAATGGATTTTACATAATAATGATATTCTCTTGTGTTATCTTCTAAAGCTTACAGTTTTTATTTTCACTTCTAAGTTTTTAGTCCACCTGAAATTAATTTTTGTGTATAGTTTGAGGTGAGGGTCTAATTTTGTCTTTTTCTACATGGAGAGACAGTTGTCAGAACCATTTATTAAATGTCCATATATTAAACTATTTATTTAAAAGTCTGCTCTGTTCCATTAGCCTCTTTGTCTATCCCTGTACCAAAACCACACTGTTTTAATACTATAATTTTATATTAAACCTTACTATCTGGCAAATATAATTCTCCCTTCTTCAAAAATGTATTGGCTTTTCTTGGCTCTTCATTCATCCAAATGAAATAAATTTCACCTTACATGTGAAATTTAGTTGCATAAAAACAACTCTATTGATGGGACTTCCCTGGCGGTACAGTGGTTGAGACTCCGTGCTTCCACTGCAGGGGGCATGGGTTCAATCCCTGTTCAGGGAACTAAGATCCCCCATGCCACGCAGCGCGGCCAAAAAAGAAGAAAAAAGCCTCTATTGCAGTGTTGGTTGAAATTGTGCTGAATTATTGAATTTACAAGTTAAAGAGCAATTTCTATTTTTGATAATATTTATTAAAGTAATGTAGCTTTTCATTTATTTAGGTTTTATTTTATATTTTTCTTCAGTTTTATGTTATTATTGAGAAAGGAGTTGCCCATCTTTTGTTAGATTTATTCGTAGAAAACTTGTAACTTTTGTTGCTATTGTGTGTGTTTCATTTCATGTTCTAATTTCTAATTATTTGTTGCTTGTGTATTTGAGTGCTATTTTAGTACATTGATATTTTATCCAGTAATCTTGACAAATTCTCCTCTTATATTCCACAGTTTTACTTGAAGAGTTTCTTGAATTTTTTATGAAAACAATCTTATCATTAGGTCATCTTTCTTTCTTTCCAGTCCTTATATCTTTTATTTCTTATTGTGCTGGCTTGGACTTCCAATAAACTTAGAATAGATGTAGTGAAAGCAGGCATCCTTTTTTTGTTCCTGACTCTAAAGGAAATGCTTCTAACATTTCTCCAGTACGCATGATATTTATTGTAGATTTTTGGTAATCTTTACTAGGATGTAGATGTTCCCTTCTATTCCTAGTTTACTAAGAGTTTTTGTCATGAATGAGTGTTGAAATTTATTTGTTGGGTTTCCAGTATCTAGTGAGATGATGGTATGTCCTTTCTCTTTTACTATGTTAATGTAGAGCATTACATTAATAGACTTTCTACTAATGTTAAGCCATCACTGAAATCTTGAGATCAACCCAACTTAGTCATTATGTATTTTGTTTTACACATTTTTAGACAGTTTGCCAATATTTAATTTATGATTTTCACATTTATATTCAAAACTGAGTTGACTTTATAATTTTCCTTTCTCATGGTGCCATTGCCTGGTTTAAATATCAAACTTATGCTAGCCTCACCAAATGAGTCTAGAGGCTTATGGATATTGTTCAAAATCAATCAATGTATCATAATTTTAATGGCTTCACTATTGTTTGTATCATAATAGACTTAAAAATTGAAGAAAATGCTATGTATCTAGTTTGTCAGTAATTTTAATAGTGAAGATAGTAAATATTTAATAAAACCAATTTTTTTTTTTTTTTTTTTGTGGTACGCGGGCCTCTCACTGTTGTGGCCTCTCCCGTTGCGGAGTACAGGCTCCGGATGCGCAGGCTCAGCAGCCATGGCTCACGGGCCCAGCCGCTCCGCGGCATATGGGATCCTCCCAAACCGGGGCATGAACTCGTATCCCCTGCATCGGCAGGCGGACTCTCAACCACTGCGCCACCAGGGAGGCCCGAATAATAAAACCAATTTTTAAATAATCTGTTATTTTCCTGATCTGATTTTGCCCCCATATCACAGAGGTTTTGAGGTCAGATTGGTATGGCTGGCACTTACTTTTTTCACTGAGGTTCAGCTCCTCTTCCAGAGGACTGACATTCTTACGGCTCTGAAGACTGGCATCATTTCAGATGACCTGGGTTGGCCCAGGGAACTTGATGTTGGCCTTTGACCTCCTGAGCCATCTTCTCTCTATCCTCAGACCATGGTAATTCATTTTGTCCCATTAAAATATGAAGGCTGGGCTTCCCTGGTGGCACAGTGGTTGAGAGTCCGCCTGCCGATGCAGGGAACACGGGTTCGTGCCCTGGTCCGGGAAGATCCCACATGCCACGGAGCAGCTGGGCCCGTGAGCCATGGCCGCTGAGAGCCTGCACATCCGGAGCCTGTGCTCCGCAACGGGAAGAAGAAGGCTTTCTCTGCCTTCTGTGCTTCTCTGGGTCCTCTACTTTCTAAGACTAATCTATATTTGTTTCTGGGTTCTTCAAGGGAGCAGCCCTTATCGCTAGCATGATCCAGAGAGCTGAATTCTGACTCATAGTAATTTCCCTGTTAGTCCCTCCCTCTGCTCACTTTCCTTTTCACGAGCCTTTCTCTTTATCTAGGCAATACAGTTTCAGCACAGTTTCCACTGGCTTTTCGTCGTATCTTTGCAAGACCTCAAGCCAGTCCTTGAAATCCTGGTATCACCCTCCTGCGGCAGAGGAATAAAGCACAAAGGAAGGACTAGATTTTCCTTCAGTTGCGTTTTAATTTCACTGGGTCAGCTGAACAAGGCTTTCAGAGGAAACATCATTTGTAGCTTTGAGCACCTTCAGCAACTTTTTCAAAACCATGGTGGTAAATCTCTGAACATAATTCCAGGGGAAGGTGAATTCTCTGCCTCCAAATGGCTCTCCACCACAAGTTAATCCCACTTAGTGTCACTGGTGATTGAATTCTCCTGCGAGAAGGAAATTGTATGAGATCCATGAACATTTGATGTATGGATATTTCTAAACAGCCTGACTTGGAAAAGATTAAAACAGCCTTGTATTCCCAATCCCTCAAAGCTCCTCACTGGCAGGACCCAGATTTTAATCTACTCCAGGTGGCTAAACTCAGGAAGGCTTATAGCTCTCAGCATCTTCAATTAATGCCAAGTGTAATCACAGTTGGCAGAGTGCAGGGTGTTCTGGCACGTTTCAGGGATAGGCATAGAACTTCTCTGCCAAGTCCTCAGAGTACTATCTTTTGGATTACACTTTTCGTAATCAAAAGGTACCATGAGGGGCTTACCTGGTGGCGCAGTGGTTAAGAATCTGCCTGCCAATGCAGAGGACACGGGTTCAAGCCCTGGTCCGGGGAGATCCCACATGCCATGGAGCAACTAAGCCCGTGCACCACAACTACTGAGCCTGCACTCTAGAGCCCACGAGCCACAACTACTGAGCCTGCATGCCACAACTACTGTAGCCTGCGAGCCTAGAGCCCGTGCTCTGCAACAAGAGAAGCTACCGCAATGAGAAGCCCGCAACGAAGAGTAGCCCCCGCTCACCACAACTAGAGAAAGCCCACGCACAGCAACAAAGACCCAACACAGCCAAAAAAAAAAAAAAAAAAAAAAGCTACCATGATTGATGAACTACAGGCAATGAATAATCCCCTACACTTAAAAATCAGAACCATGGAAAAAAAAGTAAGAGCAAATTATTCCACATAGCTCTGGATTTCTCAACCTCAAAAGCATTGTGCAGAGCCCTTTGAGGACCTTTGCCATGAAGACATCTGAGTCTGATTGAGTTGTGTTATATCTGAGTGTGAGAGAGGTTGCCCACTGTTCTACGTCAGTGTGTGTATTTATTTTGATTTTGCTCATGAGTCCAGAGGCATTTGGAATTGGCCACACTTAAAGCAAAATGAAAGCATCAAAACATTGGATATGGGAAGTAATCACATAACTGGACTCGCCTTTTCCTGCTTGATTGGCTTCTGGTCTGAGGCAATCTGAAACAAGATGTTTCCAGAGCTTGTTATAGGGACAACTCTGCAATGGAAACTGAGAGCACCTTCAGCAAGTCATAAAAGTCCAATTTATACTCCAGTACCAAAAAGAAAGTTCTACTAAAAAAAAAATTAGGTGTTGAATGTATGCTTTTCTTTAACCTGATGGCTATTGCAAGGTTAAAAAAGTGAAGCTTCCTAAATTTCACCGGAAGAACAAGGAATTCAGAGTTACAAAGCAGATGAAGGAGAGAATAATCCTTGTATTTAATGCCTCTTTAGATACACTACCAAGATGATGGAGTGAAAAATCACCTCCGGACACTATAAGAATTGTACAACATTTTTGATGTAGGTAATAGCTTGGCTTTTATGACTATCAACAGGTCATGAGAGAACAAGAAAACAGTGTTCGTGTGTTTGGACTAAAGTAAAAAAAAGCTTAGTAAGTCCTTGGCATTTCTCTCAATTTTATAAATTACTAAAGTTTGTATTTAAATTAGATTTTATTAGTCATTGTAAAATGGTGCATTGACTTCATTACATTGTTTTTAAAAGCTGGAGAAATGGATTTCGAATTCTGTTTTATCACATGTGACACAAAAGTGTTTGTAAAGACTTTGTGTCATGAGACTCCCCACCAGTTGGGAACATTGTCATTCTCCTATTCCATGGTTTATAAAAGCATGTGGATGTTAAGTAGTTCGTGTTCATATTACGATAGCAGTGACGGGATTAAATCCGAGACATTATCTGTAACGGAAGAATTTGCCTCGTTATATGAAGCCAGAAGCCCTCTAAGTGTTTTGACAGAGAAGAGCTGTAGAAATGATATCTCCCAACCTGGAGCGAGCCCACACATGGGTCTCAGTTTTGTCCCGTTGGATGTGGCCTGCCCCCTTTGTCTTGCTCTGCTGTAAACAACAACAACAAAAGAACGTGTTGGGCTCCCCTTAGCACAGCTCAGGCAGAAGGGCAGTTTCTAAAGAACGTGAGAAATGCAGAAAAATATCAGAAGGAACAGTCATTGGAACAGAATGCTTCCTCCATTCACCCGTCATCTCCCACAATCTGATTTCACTGTACCCAGAGCCCCCCTCCCTCCCCTGGCTCCCCTTCCACATAAGCTCTTCCAGTGTGCCCTCTGGAACTCTTTCTACCATAAACAAGCCCCTGCTGTGAGGCTCACGTTACTTATGTCTACAACACCTGTGACCTGGTCCTCAGTCCTGCCATCTGTCAACCTTCAGGTCACTCTCCCACATTCACTGAGGACATTTGTCTGTCTTTCCAGCCCCACTGCTGGGTGACCTGAGTTCATGCAGGGGACTGTTCGACACCCTAGCTGCAGGTCTGTTTGGCTCCCAAGTTTAATATCTTCCTCTGCGCCCTTCAGGAAGCTGGAACATCAGAATCACTAAGCCTGGCAGCTTAAATAAAAGGTGATACCCAAAGCTTTTTGTCTCAAGCAACCACTGGAATTCCCAGTCATAGAATCAGAAATACCTCGATGATTGGGGAAATTGTTCTTAGTTCTAAGATGTATTATCTGACACAAGGCAGATTTCCAAGCTTCTTGTTGAAACTGCTAGGAAACAAGGTCCTAAAAATTTCTCTTGAGTGCAGTATAGTCAGTGGGAATTATTAAGGACCCATTCATACTAATTTAATATGTATAAGCTATCATAGATATCACTATTGATTTTGTGTGCAGCTATGCTTATGTGATTTAGTGAATATAACAGATTTGTAAGGTCTTTTCCCACAGGAACTGAGCTACCCCCAAGAACCATTACCCTTGGCCTGGGGCATTATTTGCTTTTGTTTTCTAATTCCTCCATCTGTTTTTGTTTCTTTTTTAATCTCAGTCCTTGAATTTTTTTGGATTGAGTTTTTTGGTATTCCATTTTCCCCTTTCTGTTGGCTTTTTAAGTTATACCTCTTTGTTTTATTTATTTTTTTAATAGTTGCCCTAGGGATTACCATATACACCCTTAACTTATCACATACCAATTCCCAGATAAAATCTTTTTTAAAAAAAATAAATTTATTTAATTTTTGGCTGCGTTGGGTCTTCGTTGCTGTGGCCTGTGGGCTCTAGAGCGCAGGCTCAGTAGTTGTGGCGCACAGGCTTAGTTGCTTCGCGGCATGTGGGATCTTCCCAGACTAGGGCTTGAACCTGTGTCCTCGGTGTTGGCAGGCAGATTCTTAACCACTGCACCACCAGGGAAGTCCCTCCCAGATAAAATCTTAAACCATATGCATCCACTTACTAACCTCTCACTTTGTGCTATTGTTGTTATACATCTTCAGCATACACTATGAACTCCACAGCACATTGTTTTATTTTTGCTCTAAATAGTCAATTAACCTGTAAGTAAAAATTTTAAAAACAACCAAAAAAAGTTTCTAAATGTATCATTTCTGGTGTTCTTCATTCCTTTGTGTAGATTTGAGTTTCCAACTGATATTAGTTCCCTCAGCCTGAAGAACATTCTTTAATATTTATTGTAGTACAGACCTGCTGGCAGCAAAATCACTTTTTAAAAAAAATCTCTTTTTTCACCTTCATTTTTTTTGAAGAATTAGATTTCTTTTTTAAGAATTAAAAAAAATTGAAGTATAATTTACAATGTTGTGTTAGCTTCTAGTATAAAGCAAAGTGATCTGGTTATATATATATATATTTTCATATTCTTTTCCATTATAGTTTATTACAAGATATTGAATATAGTTCCCTATGCTATACAGGAGGACCTTGTTGTTTATCTAAATATTTTATATATAGTAGTTGTATCTGCTAATCCCAGACTCCTAATTTATCCCTCCCCCCTTCATTTTTGAAAGATATTTCTGCTAGTTAGAGAATTTTAGGTTGACAGTCTCTCCAGCCCCCCTCACTAAACACCAGCACAGTAAAAATGTCATCCCATTTACTTCTGGCTTCATTGGGTCTTATGAGAAGTCAGCGGTAATTTTTATTCTCCTACCTCTAATGTAATCCTCCTGCCATCCCCACCAGCTGATGTTAAGGTTTGGCGTTCAGCATTTTGACAGTGATGTGCCTAGATGTAGTTATCGCTATGTTTATTCTACCTGACGTTTGTTGAGATTCTTGAACCATTGGGTTGAAAATTTTCCACATTTTTCAGCCATTATGTCTTCTAATGTTTTTTTCTGCCTCAGTCTCCTTCTTTCCTCTTCTTCTCTGGGATCAAAAGCAGATTGACAGCTTGTATTTTCTGACTTATAGTGCAGACTCTTTATGTTTCACTATGCAAATGAAAGATTCACCTATTCTGGTTCCCTTGTCTTATCAGAAGTAGATCTGACTTTCAATAAGTTCTATTCACTGGAGAACTCTGTAGACAGCCATGATGAAATAGAAATGACTCAGATGATCATATCTATTTTGTCTTGACTATCTTGATGCTTTTTAACCTTCTTAATTCTTGGTGTAGTGCTTTAAAGGCCCATGTTTTAATTGAACATACTCATTTTTGTTATAATGAATGCATACATTTTATTTAAAGTATCCATTTTACTGCATATCTTCACAGCTGAATAAGCAGGCCATTGCAGGCTATTTTCACTACATTTTACCTTGCTTCTCTCTGCTTACCCAGATCTGTCTGGGCTTTCGGATAACTGAATTGCAAATTAAAAAGCAGAACATCACTCGCCATTTCTCTGAAAGCCAAGTTCACACCAATCTCATAATCATCCACACAGGGAGTCATCTGTTTTTATGCCTTTGTAAATAAATAATCTTCCCTTGAATAAAAATCATTTGCTTCTTGATTCCTTAGTATTTATAATTTTCTAGAACTTTATGTGTTCACGTTATGATCTAAGAGGCATCATGTGTAGACGCTCAACAGTATAACTGCTACCTCGTTTAAGGACTTAAGTCAACAAGTCTTTAGTAAGTGCTTGTGAAAAGTCATAAAATAAAGGACTTGATAGTAGTTCTGTCTTCATGATGCCTCTAACCAAATTGGGCAGTCAAGAAGCACACCCACATGAATGGAAACATCCTTGTGGAGAAGCTGGGAAAGTCAGGGATAGTTTTATAGCAGTGAGATTGAAGTAGGTATGGAGAGAGAATTTGGAAGCTGGAAGGAGAACATTCAAAGCAAGAGTAGCACAGCAAACAGACACAGAGCCAAGCACTCTACCCATCCCTGTACATGCTATCTCGTTTAACTTCCCCAAGGATGAGGCATTAGTCGTTAACTGACTTCTGTAGGAGATGGATATCATTCCTGCCCCTCTTTCATAGAGGAAGAAATTGAAGTTCACAGAAGTGATGTGCTGCAGGCTCCACAGCCAGTGGTGGTGGGGGAGGGGTGTGGGAATTTGATGGTCCGAATGCCTGGCTCTACTTCCTGTGCTCTTCTTAACCATTGTGCTCTCATACTGCTTCCACAAGGGGGATTGGATATAATAGCAGTCAAGTATCTATTCTTATTAACTGTGTGAGACTATGGGACTGATTCTGATTTAGGGTTTTGCAAATAACACTAACCCTGTATGCTTTCACCTGCCTTGCAAACCAGAAGGTTGCGAAGATTTACACCCATTTAATAGTATATTTCAGTTTCCACTCAATGGGAAGTGCCTTAAATTCAGCCTCATTCTAGTTTCCAGCCTTAGCTCTGCCCTCTGCCCTGCATTATTTTAAGATTACTATTTAGTTGTGGATAAAGTTTTATCATAACCATGATTATTACAGCTTCCAAGTTTGAATTTCTAATTTCCATTTCGTAGAAGAGGTGAGACTTGAAACAGGTCTTGAAGGAGTCAAGTTGAAGGAGGAATGAGCATTACAGGCATGAAGGAAAACCCTCATCAAACCCCACTGGTTGTAAAAATATTGAATTACTATGTTGTATACCTGAAACTATTATAATATTGTAAATCACCTGTACTTCGATAAAAAAGAAAAACCATTGGTTGGACCCGCTGCACGAAAAATCCTTTTGCTGGCATTAAATTTCTAGTTTATTGTACAAATTTACATCTAGGTTAATATGTGTTGGAAATCATATCTTCTGATTAGGTGGTCAGAAGTCCTTTGCAGCCAAAGTTTGGCTTCAGCAGAATTCTACTTCCCTGATTTACTCTGTTATGATAAAGAATAAAACCTGAGATGTGATCACATCTGAATTTCTACCTGTATTCTGCAGATGTGTCACATTACATATAAACAAAGAACATTAAGCTTTCAGATGGGATATCTGAGGTTAATGAGATTGCCAGCAAATAATATCAACATACTAACAAGTATTTAATTAATCTCCAAAAGGCAATACATTGGTTAATACTTTAATCCACCAAAATTGTGGATATTTACTCATGGAAGTAAAATTTTCCTAGTACATACATACAAGAGTAAAAAGCCTTTTTCTTTAAGAAAGTATAAGATAAGAGTATCCATGTGGACTAATAATGTCAGCAACATTTTTGGGGTGCCATCCTATACTGAGAGAGGTATATATATTTAGTAGTTGATATAAAATGCTTGCATTAACTTTGGTTTGTTAGGCCATCTCTCCAATGGAAAGTTCTGTTATTTAGCTTTCTAACTAGACTTGAGTCATTGACCAAACTGTATAAGTCAGAGTTTTTAAACCACCACCATACACAGACACACACACATACACACACACAGAGAGAGAGAGAGAGAGAGAGAGAGAGAGCGCACTAATGAAAAGCTTTAGTCACAAATGCATATTCATTAATTTCCCCCTGAGGAACACTCCATCAATCCTGACATACTAATGCCTGACAAGTCAAGGCAGTTGAAGGTTCTCTTTGGGCCATGAGGCAATATTTTCCTGTGTCATGATGTGTCATGATGCATAAAGAACTTATTTCTCTAGGGCTAAGAGACAATGAAAGAGAAAACCACAGCATGTACCTTATGATAAATAGTGGAAGTCTGAAGATCACAAGTGTCTCTTTTTCTTCTGTATAGTGAACTTTTTAGGAGTTACTCTTTCTCAGAGAAGTGAAACAACATTCTAGTTCTTTCCCTGAGGACTGTGGTTCTATTCCACTTCTTGATCCAGTCAGATATATTCCAGAAGAGGACTTAAGCAAACTCTGACTCCTTTATCTTTTCTGTAACTCAATTCTCTCCTTTTCCCCAGGATAATTACTTATAGAAATTGCAGTACTTGCAAGAGACTTGCTTCTGATCCCCTGGCTGGAGGCTTAACAAGTTAGAGCAGAGGGTGGTGAGAGAATTCTTAAGAGTACTTGATGTGAATTCTCTGGAATTGGGGGCATACAAGCACAAGGGAGCTGTCGTCAGTTTCTGGTCAGGAGTGCCCAGTGGAGTACTCTGTACCAGCAAGTCTTGAACCGTGGTAGTGGCCTGGAAGAAGTAGGGTACAGCTCCACCCCAACCAAACTCTCTCTGCCCCCTGAGGAAAGGAAAAAGTATACTAGTCATACCCATGGCTCCACATGAAGAAGTATGGAACCCAGAGAAAGGGTAAGAGCTGTGGGGCTTCCCAGGAGACCCCCAAGTCAAATGATGGGGTGGTCCATCCTGAGAAAGGGTTGGACATGAGGACTACTAGAGAGGCAGAGAGGGAGCTTAGACTATTGCTCTGAGTGGTCTTCAGTGACAGAGGGGGCTGAGATGGAGCTGAACACCACCCAACTAAAGGGGAGAAGCCACCTATGAGGAGTCTACCCCATCAGTCTAAGTCACCAACTATTAGACCAAACCAAAGGCAAGCCAGAGGGCCGCCATTCTGAGTTCTATAAAACAGCATGTCAAACCCATCTGTTCACTTGCACTTGGATAAATATCCAGCTATATACTTTCAAACATCAGTTCCTGAAAAACATTTTATTATCATAACCACGGCTGCTTATTAAGTGCTGTGAGCACAGTGTTTCAATGGTACTCCTCTTATCCTTCCTCTGCCTTCCCACCGGAGAGCAGCTGGACCCAGCAGTGGGGCCAGCATCCCCCGTCATCATCTACCAAATCAACATGCCAGGGTGGGGGAAAGAATGAATAAGCAAACCATGGCCCAGACCCCACTCCTGGCTCTTGGCCCCCAAACCTAGCCTGTGTCAGGTACAGAGGGAGCTTTTAATTTAGCTAGGTTCTAATAACTGAAAGTAACCAGAAATTATAGATTCTGCCTAAGACATCATTAGGAGAATGGAAAAACTCATTTGACATAGCACCACTGAAAGTCATGACTGAGGGGAAAATGCTGCCTTTACATTCTCAAAGAATTGAAATTCCTTGGTAAATCATTTACATATATAATTCATTTTAGAAAGATAGCCATCCAAGGTGGCGGATTATTTTCTAAGTTTGGGATTTTAAAGAAGCAAGGTTACTCTATCTAGAAAATTAATTTATGAGTTACCAACATTTTTTTCGGATAAAGTATTAATATACTTCTTATTTCATCCCTTGTCTTAAAAAATAAAATGCAGGGAAATTACTGGACTCTGGGATGGATATTGTCATAAATGAAATAAATTCCTTAATTAGAAGACATCTTATCTCTTTAAGTATGAAGAAAGTACCACTTTCATTCATTCGCCTGTGATTAGTGCCTTGAAACAGCAGTTTTCCACATGGTGACCTCACAGATAAAATGCACTCATGCATCTTACAAACTTGAGCCATTGAATCTCTCTCACCTGGAGGACCTGTCCCCATATGTCATGAGAAAGAGGAAGCAGAACTGTTAAAAAATTACATAACAAGAAATGGATAACCATTCTCCTTTTGTATAAGTTCCTTTGCTTTGAGTAAAGAGATTTTATCATCTTAAGAGGTCCAGTCACCACCACCAATACCAAAGTAAAAATAGACAAATTCCCATAATGTTAGCATACTAGTTACAAGTCTGAGCCTCTGTTTTAATGGTCATTTGGTAAAATTTTCATCTTGGCTTTGTAACACTTTTTCTATAGTTTGTATTTTATCTTTGGTATTTGAGAATTTGGGATTCAAAACAATCTTTCATTATATGGAACCTTTCAAATTAAGCAATCGATGTCATCTCTTATGTGACTTTAGGAACAAAGGGTAATGACTGTTAAGGAAATGAATGTACAAAATAAAATGGTAGTCATTGCCAGTGTTCTGCCTTAGATTTTATGTAAGTGCAGAGGCTTCCTGGGATGTGTGTTAGTTCTTCACCGTGAAGAAAGGATGGTGAGAAAGGATGGTGAGAAAGGATGAAGGAGTGAGCTGGACAAAAAGTAGAAATTGTGACAAATGAACACAGAATGGTTTTTTCAGATTAATCTCTGACTTGCTGGTCAAGAGATTGAATTTGAGAAGGGCTGTAATAAATCAGGGACTGTTCACAGTTACTGATTATGGAGAGCAAGCCCCCGAAGTAAATCAGCTCTCCAGGATGTAGGCTGGTTTTGAATCCACCTGTGGACCTCAGAGACCCAAGAGGATGTGTGTGGGGCATGCTTGACTGTATGGCAAGGGAAACTAAAAGAGTAATAAAGAAAACATGATTTCAAAATGTTTTCTCCTTGAATAGCACTTCGTGATTTTCGTTTATCTCAAGATCTTAATTCTCATGCCAGCTGTGGAGTATGTTTTGCTGCTTTATAAGAGGCAAGTGACTAACCCAAGATCAACTGGAACAGCCACTCAGACGCAGGTTTTCTGACATCAATTCCAGTGTCCTTTCCCTGATGGGCTTGACTGGAAGGGTGAGGTTAATGCACCATGGCCAGGCCATCTCCCATAGGAATGTACTTTCAACCCAAGAATTGGGAAAAAGCCTTTCTTCGGATGAATTGTTATGTTTCCTTTTGATAGACAATATGAATTTTTCATTTCTATTATTATTATAATTATAATTATTTTGGCTGCTGAAAAGTTCAGAGCCCAATTTCTGGCCTAGTCTTCAATTTTGGAGATTGCATGAGGCCTTCTGATCATGTCTTTCCATTCTATCTATATTATTCCTCACCTTTTTTATTCACACTTTCGTATTTTAAGGTGGCATGCATATTATAAGCCTCTTCAGATTATTTGTGGAACAAGGTTGGATATAAATATATCACCACCAACAGAAAGCAAATTTGTGGCATTTGACGGCTTTAGGTTTCTGGAGGCAGAGCCGTCGTTCTTTTCTTTTTTTAAAAAATTTATTTGATTAATTTATTTATTTTTGGCTGCATTGGGTCTTCGTTGCTGTGCGCGGCCTTTCTCTAATTGTGGTGAGTGGGGGCTACTTTTCGTTGCGGTGCGTGGGCTTCTCATTGTGGTGGCTTCTCTTGTTGTGGAGCATGGGTTCTAGAGTACGGGCTCAGTAGTTGTGGCACATGGGCTCAGTAGTTGTGGCTCACAAGCTCTAGAGCACAGGCTCAGTAGTTGTGGCTGGCTCACAGGCTTAGTTGCTCCGTGGCATGTGGGATCTTCCCGGACCAGGGCTCGAACCCGTGTCCCCTGCATTGGCAGGTGGATTCTTAACCACTGTGCCACCAGGGAAGCCCCAGAGCCATCATTCTGAGTCCTGGAAAACAACATCTACCCCATCTATTGTTTCACCTGCACTTGGATGAATATCCAGCTATATTTAGCTATGTTGCAAAGCACTGGAACATCAGTTCCTGTCAAAAGTTTCATTATAACAACTGCTTTTTATTGAGTGCTGTATAAACTGCTGGGGGTGCCTAGAGATGGGCTCATGTTCTTTGGGTTCAGACAGGAAGCCTCGTTCCCTTCAATACTGAGAAAATTCCTGCTGGGAAGAGGTGTAAGTCTGGCCTTTCCAAATAACCACCTTACGTGGGGAAGGAACACCCAGAGTTGTTTCATCTGTGGATTTCCATGCCCTTCCATCTTCTGCTCCCAGTTCCTGCCTACACCCGTGAAAACGCCCAGCTCGGAGCGCCATGCTCTTCCTGCAATCTTACGATTTCTTCTTTCCTCTTCCTCCTCTCAGTTCCGAAGAGCAGGACCCCAGACTTCATAATCTCACTAGCCCATGATATACACAGTCTTGAAACTCAAGGAAAACATGGCCATTCCTCCCTGAAAACCCAGTCTCACCATGTGAATATAGCAACGATGTAATTAAATATGTGGAACAATATAACGTTTCACTGTGAAGTATTGAATAGTTTGACAGAGTTTTTAACAGACACTGGAACTTACGCCTCCAGCTGAATTTGGATGTGTTCATTCTGTCATTTTTTTTTAAGCAATCCAATCACCAAGTCCCATCTAGGCAGTTATAGAGGTGGTCTTTGGTATATTGTCACCATCATTAACTATGCCAATGGAAATTATCAATGAATGAACATGGATTGGGGCTAAGCTCTTTGCTGAGATTGTCAAACCTTCAGAACCCTGACTGCAGAGTTCATGGTTGAGGGCATCTTCCTGACACAAAGGACTCGGCTAAAGCTGCACCCTGAGCATACAGTTACTCATTAGTTATGCATATAATTAAACAATAGCCCATTTGTGTTATCAGTCTACAAATCTGCAAAGCTGAGGGCCAAGGAGTGAATGAAGAGTCATTGTGATGCAGTTATAGGTAGAATTTGCTATCTCTTTTCCAATTTAAAAATCCTGTGCTAAAATGGGCAGTTTAAAAAATGATAAAGCTATTGGGTGCTTCTGAATCTCTTTCCTTGCTTTTGAATTGTTGTATTTAGACCTTACTCTACTCTTCATTCTTAGTCCTAGACATCTTAGAGATTCTGCTGACTTAGAATATATTTGGTGTAAAGAATAGGGGAAAAAATAGTTGTGTGCCTTTATTTGGCTCAAATGCCCTCAGTGTGGTGGTAGCTGTGACCCATTTCTGAATGTAGTGTTTTCCTTGTTTCTAATGACAATCTTTCCAGGGCATGAAGAATATTAAAATTGAAATCCCCATGGGTTATTAATGAAAAGGCTTTAATTTAGAAATTCTCAAAACTGCCTGTCTCCTTCATTTGTAAGTCAAAATGGTAGTTAACTTTTCAGAGTGAGTAGCATCTGCTGTGTTTCCATATGTTGGGAGAGAGTCAGCCTAGCCTAAGTGGGAGATTTCTTCCAGTTCTAGGTCAGTGGTTTCCAAAGGGTGGCCCCAGACCAGCAGAATCAGTACAACCTGGAGCCTGTTGCAAATGCAGATGCTCAGGTTTTACCCAAAAACTACTGAATGAGGAACTTTGAGAGTGAGGCCCAGTAATCGCCAGAACACAGGTGATTCTGATGCCACTGAAGTTTGAGACCATTGCTCTGAGTCTAGAGTGAGAACAAGTGCTTGTGATCGAATCCTGCCATGAGAGCAGTGAACTCACTTTCCCTTCTTGTACTGGAGTATGTCCAGGTTTCGCCAATGCAAAGTAGTAGTTAATGAATGGAACATAAAGGATTACCTTTCTTTTAAAGTGGTTTGTGGTTTGGGTGGGGGGCACAACTCCTTGGCCTAAGTTAATGGTGTCAGTAATCACTTAACTGTTTACAGTTAGACAATGATGTCAACAAATTGACTGGTTAGTAGCCAGTATTCTGGAGAGATGCCTAAATGTGGGCACATCCCACAGCTAATTCCCCAACCATGACCAAGGGCACCTCAGCGATAAAGAACAAAATCTTTTTTTTTTAATTGAAGTATGGTTGCTGTACAATATTTTGTCAGTTACAGGTGTACTATGTAGTGATTTGCAATTTTTAAAGGTTATATTCCATTTATAGTTATTATAAAATATTGGCTATATTCCCCGTGTTGTACAATATATCCGTGTCGCTTATTTTATACCTGATAGTTTGTGCCTCCTCATCCCCTCCCCCTCTACTGCCCCTCCCCCCTCCCCACTGGTAACCACTAGTTTGTTCTTTATATCTGTGAGTCTGCTTCTGTTTTGTTAGATTCACTACTTTGTTGTATTTTTTAGATTCCACATATAAGTGATACCATACAGTATTTGTCTTTCTCTGTCCGACTTACTCCACTTAGCATAATGCCCTCTAAGTCCACCCATGTTGCTGCAAATGGCAACATTTCATTTTTTTATGACTGAGTAGTATTCTATTGTGTGTATCTATCTATCTATCTATCTCACATCTTTTTTTATCCATTCATGTGTTCTGTTGGCGTACACTTAGGTTGCTTCCATACCTTGGCTACTGTAAATAATGCTGCTACAACACTGGGGTGCATGTATCTTTTTGAAATCGTGTTTTTGTTTTTTTCAGAAGTGTAATTGCTGAGTCATATCGTAGTTCTAGTCTTAGGTTTTTGAGAAACCTCCATACTGTTTTCCACAGTAGTTGCACCAATTTACATTCCCACTAACAGTGTGTGAGGGTTCCCTTTTCTCCACCTCCTCACCAACACTTGTTATTTCTGTTCTTTTTGATGATAGCCATTCTGACAGGTGACAAACAACCAGATCTTGTCGGGCAAATTCTTTCTTTCTTTTTTTTAAAAAAATATTTTTTTTGTTTTTTTTTTTTGCAGTATGCGGGCCTCTCACCGTTGTGGCCTCTCCCGTTGCGGAGCACAAGCTCCAGACGCGCAGGCTCAGTGGCCATGGCTCACGGGCCCAGCCGCTCTGCGGCATGTGGGATCTTCCCGGACCGGGGCACGAACCCGTGTCCCCTGCATCGGCAGGCGGACTCCCAACCACTGCACCACCAGGGAAGCCCCTAAAAAAATATTTATTTATTTATTTATTTGGTTGCTTCAGGTCTTAGTTGTGGCTTGCCAGCTCCTTAGTTGCGGCACATGGGCTCCTTAGTTGCAGCTCGCCAGCTCCTTAGTTATGGCATGCGAACTCTTAGTTGCCGCATGCGTGTGGGGTCTAGTTCCCGGACCAGGGATTGAACCCAGGCCCCCTGCATTGGGAGCGCAGAGTCTTAACCACTGCGCCACCAGGGAAGTCCCTCTTTCTTTTTTTTTAAAGTTTAATAATATATTTTTTTCTTGCAATTTATTTATTTGTTTATTTATTTATTTATTTATGGCTGCGTTCAGTCTTTGTTGCTGCGCGCAGGCTTTCTCTAGTTGCAGCGAGCAGGGGCTACTGTTCATTACTGAGCACAGGTTTCTCATCACGGTGTGTTCTCCTGTTGCAGAGCACGGGCTCTAGGCGTGTGGGCTTCAGTAGTTGTGGCACACGAGCTCAGAAGTTGTGGCTCACGGGCTCTAGAGTGCAGCCTCAGTAGTTGTGGCACACGGGCTTAGTTGCTCTGCAGCACGTGGGATCTTCCTGGACCAGAGCTCAAACCCGTGTCCCTTGCGTTGGCAGGCGGATTCTTAACTGCTCTGCCACCAGGGAAGTCCCACAAATTATTTCTTGAACTGCAGTAAACTCGATACTGCAGATAGAAGTAGTTTAGCTCTTGAATCACCCAATCTCTGTCCCTTCTATATTTTTCTGACACAGCCTCCCTGGCTCTGGCTTTAAACATATGTCCATGCCGGCATTTTACAGTGGTTCCTATAACATTATGACAAGAACTTTGCATCAAAAAGATAAGTGCTGGCATCGGCTACTTAACAGGTCTTCCTGGGCCTTCACTTTAGGAAGAGTCAGAAGAGTGTTTATACCCAGCCTGACCAGAAAATAGTCTTTCCCCCTCCATGAGCTTTCTTCTATTAGTGAGATGGGCAATTGCCAAGGAAAAGGTTGGCTCCAGGATATTCAGCCCCTGCCCACCTGCCCTTGGTTTCTCCCTGTGCTGGGGGCACAGCTGCCACCACCCGGCCCCAATGGCAGCCTCTTCATGTGGGAATTGCTGTTCTTTCTCAGGAAATGTCACCTTTCCTCTTAATTTCCCTATTGTCACTAAGAGACCAGGGACCTCAAATCAAATCAATTTGAAAAAGGTAGCAATTAGCATGCATCAAATAAGACCAAGGAGTAAATTACTCCCTGCGTGAACGGGTTAAAAAACAGTCACACTGGTCACATATTTATGCCCTGCCGTTTGTCAGGGACTTTCAAGCCTCTACTAATGTTACTTTAAAAATGTCTAAATGGAGATACTATTCCCAGCCTACCCCGAACTTGAGCCTGTAGCTGAGAAGAGGTCTCCCCAGTCTCCCAGAACAAGCAGACAGTTATTAATGGAGATACTCTCCCAGCTCATGTACGTACTAACATCTGTTAAAATTGCATTTGTACAGGGTTGCGTGAATGATTGATATAAGAACATACCACTTTGGCTAAACACAGCTCTTATGATTTCATGACGCTGCTTCCCAGAGTTCTAGGTTATAACAACCTGACCCTAGGTAACAACAACCTGAAGTTACAAGTGAAGGCAATCTGCTCTCATCCTGAGCTGAATGTACAGAAGAGGTTTTCCATTGGAACAATCTGCCATTTAAAGAGGGTGGGGGGCTTCCCTGGTGGCGCAGTGGTTGAGAGTCCGCCTGCCGATGCAGGGGACACGGGTTCGTGCCCCGGTCCGGGAAGATCCCACATGCCGCGGAGCGGCTGGGCCCGTGAGCCATGGCCGCTGAGCCTGTGCATCCGGAGCCTGTGCTCCGCAACGGGAGAGGCCACAACAGTGAGAGGCCCGCGTATCGCAAAAAAAAAAAAAAAAAAAAGAGGGTGGGGCCTCTGACAGTGGAAGGGGTCAGACTCTCTGGCTGGGACTCCTTCGGGGCCTCCTGAGGCAGCTGTAGCCTGGAAAAGTGTGGCTTTTCAGAGACAGGGTGTTATACTCAGAGAAATTTTCTCTCCTAATCTGGGGTTCATAGCTTTACTGCCTGGGTAGGGCAACTGCAGAAAAGCAGACACTGACTGTCCTGCTTGTGAGTCTCCCCAAAGGGCATTCTTTTTTTTTTTTTTTTTTTGCGGTATGCGGGCCTCTCACTGTTGTGGCCTCTCCCGTTGCGGAGCACAGGCTCCGGACGCGCAGGCTCAGCGGCCATGGCTCACGGGCCCAGCCTCTCTGCGGCATGTGGGATCCTCCCAGATCGGGGCACGAACCCGTGTCCCCTGCATCGGCAGGCGGACTCTCAACCACTGCGCCACCAGGGAAGCCCCAAAGGGCATTCTTAATGCTCTTGAACTTCCATTCATTGGTCTTGAACTTACAGACACTTGAACTTACATTCAAATATAAACCAGCAGCTCAAAGTATCAGAGCTGGGTCAAGCCTCAGCTGTTGCTGAATCCACATCTCTCCTGTCTTTGTTTTTTTCGGTCCCATCTCTGCATCCCTGTTTACTCCATAGTCTGTTTTACTCTGTTTTTGTGTTAGGGAATCTTACTAGGACCTCTAGACAAATTGAACATTGTTGTAGAATGAGGTGTCTCTTGGCTTAACAACTTTCTTTCTCCTCTGTCTCCTTTCTTAGAAGAATAATTTGGAGAGTGAGGGAGCAGAGAAGGTTTCTAGGGTTTTGTTGTATTATTAGAATAGAATCATTATTTTGTAACCTTCTTGCTCCTAACGAAAGGCATCCTCCCCTGTGGATAAAGAGGTTGCTGTGTCTGTGGGATTTGGTAAAAGGAAGGGCCCGCTAGGGGGCGCTGAGAGCCTCAGAATAGTTCACCTCTGTGCAAAGAGAAGGCGGGCTGCCAGCCCTGGTGCTGGGAGGCTTCTAACTCCAGAGGCTCTGGAACTGTTCTGGGAAGGCCTTCATCTGTCTGTTAATGGATTTGACAGAGAAGAGGGCTGCCAGCTCCCAGGTGGGAGGGTGTGGAGGGGGCTCAGGGAGAAGGGAAGGGAGGGGGGGTGGGAAGGACGCTGTTTGTAGGACTGGGGAACTCCAGAGACATTGGGATATGGTGTTTTTGTGGACCATATGGTGTGGCGGGGGAACAGGGAAAGAACCAGCTTTGGGCCGAATTAGGGGACCAGGATGTCTCCCAGGTACAGGAGGTCTCAGACATCCTGGGGGCCTGGCTGTCTGGGTCTCCCCAGGGTCCTTCCAAGCCCCTGTGTCAACCTGCAACCTCCATCATTTTTCTGTTGCTTTAGAGTCACAACTTGCCTTGCTTATGTCCTCCTTCTGGAAAATAACAACGACCCGTTTTGGCTTCCGTACCTGCCCGACGGAGGTGAAGATGGAGAAGGTCACTCTTTTTATAGCTTCCAGCCCTTGAGAATCACACGTAGTTATGATGGACAATTTTGAGCCACAAGATGAAGAAAAAAGAAGGAAATATTTTCTATTTGAAAATGTTTGAGACTCATAATAATTGCTCTTACTCTGTGGTAAGAACAGTTGTTAGCATTTAAGAAGGATAATGCCATTTAATCCTCGCAGCAACCAGATGAAGGAGTAGTATAGTCATTCCTATTTACAAAGGTAAAATGACTCACTCACAGTCACACTACCAGCAGGCAGTAGAGCCAAAATTATGACCCCAGACAGTCTGATTTTGGAGCCTACCCTTAAATAACTTATTGAAAATCAAAGTCAGTTCAGTGATGGAACTGGAATTTGAATTTAGAACCTTCATCTTCAAATCTTCTTGTACTGTATCCATCACCATTCCTCAAATGTTTTGGCTTCAGAACCCCTTTACACTCTAATTACTGAAGATTTTAAAGAGTAATTGTTTCTGTAGGTTATATTAATCACCATTTACTGTACTAGAAATTACAAATGAGAAATTCAATTATTTATTGGTTTATTAAAAATAACAGTAATAAACCCATTCATGTGTATAATAACACACTTTTACCAAAAATAACTAGTTTCCAAAGTAACTTAAAAATTAGAAATAATTTTAAATAATAATAAAAAATTTGTAACTATGTGAGGTGATGGATGTTAACTAAACTTATTGTGGTGAGCATTTTGATATATATAGATATAGATATATAGATATCTCAAGTCATTGTGTTGTACACCTAAAACTAATATAAAGTTCCATGCCAGTTATATTTATATTAAAAAATTCGTGAGAAGAAAATTTCAATTTTCTACTCAGTGTAAATGTAATATTATTTGATATAGAAAACTTAATACAGAAAAGCACAGAGAAAAGAAAAAAACAAAAATCCCTGGAAATCCCACCACCTAAAAGAGAACCACTGTGAATATTTTTTGTATGTTGTTCTAACCTCCTGGAAAGACTATGAATTCCAGACATTGTGTCTTCCAGACACTAAAAATAGTAAACTTAAATTGCAACAGTTAAAGAATTTATAAAAAATCAGAGTAGGATATCTCAAGGCTGAGCTAAGACCTAGAGGGGAAAGTGAGTGACTTTTTTTTTTTTTGCGGTACGCGGGCCTCTCACTGTTGCGGCCTCTCCCGTTGCGGAGCACAGGCTCCAGACGCGCAGGCTCAGCGGCCATGGCTCACGGGCCCAGCCGCTCCACGGCATGTGGGATCTTCCCGGACCGGGGCACGAACCTGTGTCCCCTGAATCGGCAGGCGGACTCTCAACCACTGCGCCACCAGGGAAGCCCAGTGAGTGACCTTTGACCTCATATTTCTATATATACAGATTGGAATCATAGCCCCACCATTGACTATCCAAGTGACCCTGGAATTGGGCAGGTTACCTAAATTTCCAGCCTCAGGTTTCATTTCTACAGGGGAGATAATAATAGTACCTTCAAAGAATTATAGTGATGATTAAATGAGGAATGTATACAAATGCCTACAATAGTATCTGGAATGTAAGTATTCAAAATGTTAATATTATCACCATGTTAAATGATTCCTGGCACCCTATATATTCCCTATTAAATCGTATGCTCATTTTGGCTTTAATATTTGTTGTATGTTGGTATGTTTAATCTTAAATAATAAGGCAATTCTGGAGACAGAGATAACGCCCATCCTGGTATAATATGTAATTCCAGAAGATCATGATGTCTATTCTAAGTATTATCATTTGCAGTTTTCTATCCGTACCAGAGTCTCTGATAAAGACATAGATGTTGTGGATCCTCAGGTTAGGCAGAAAAAGATCTGTATTTCTCCTGTAAGTAATCTATTATATAGAGGTGAGGTTAGAATACATGATCTCTGTGTGAGGAAGGAGTGGGCACTTATTACTGCATGTCCGTTAAATGGACAAGTTAATGGTGCACAATCTAGCTTTTTCTAAAAATTAATTTATTTTATTTTTGCTGTGTTGGGTCTTCGCTTCTGTGCGAGGGCTTTCTCTAGTTGTGGCAAGTGGGGACCACTCTTCATCGCGGTGCGCGGGCCTCTCACTGTTGCGGCCTCTCTTGTTGCGGAGCACAAGCTCCAGACGCGCAGGCTCAGTAGTTGTGGCTCACGGGCCTAGTTACTCCGCGGCATGTGGGATCCTCCCAGACCAGGGCTCGAACCCGTGTCCCCTGCATTGGCAGGCAGATTCTCAACCACTGCGCCACCAGGGAAGCCCCAATCTAGCTTTATGAGCAGCCTCCTTCACAGTCTGGAGGCTGGAAATCCTCTAAGGGTGGGCAACAAGAGGCAGAGGCCAGGAGGACACCACTGTGGAGAAGCGGTCTTCTCTTTGTAATGGACAATGCTGGGGGAGTGGACCACTTTTCATAAACAATTGTATGCCTTGGCAGGCTGGTGAAGATTCCCACTTGTAACCTGCCAGCAAGATGGGAAGAAGCAAAAATGTTTCCCAAGGATAAATTAATCTACCTAGTAGGTCAAGTAGCCATGTATTTTTGGTACCAGTGTACAGATGAATGTAATGGATCTAATATTTTTGAAAGAATTCCCAAATTACATTCCATTGTTAGCAAGCCAGTTTCTCCCCCTTACTGAACCGTGGTAGAGTCTATCATTGACCCCAGACCTTTTCTCCTCTCTCTATTCACTCCTTTTGCCTTGTGGCTTTGCAGTTTCTCCCACCACAGGGGCAGAGTGTATTTCCCAAACCTATGACCTTGTGTTTAGCCACATGACTTGCCTTGGGCAAAAGAATAAGGTGCAAGTAAAAGGGTGCAAGTTCTGTACCTAGGTCTTAAGAAGACTTGTGTGTTTTCACTTGCTCTCTTGTGATTCGACCATTTCCATGAGAACATGGCTCAGGCAGGCCCCCTGCTTTGAGAAGGAGAGTGAGAGACACATAGATCAGCCGACACCCAGCATGCCCACAAACATGTGAGGTAAATAAATGCTCACAAGTTAGATGCCCCTAAGATACACAGTTGTTTGTTACACAGCAATAGCTAACTGATACACTCAGCCGTCATGAGGCTGGAGTAAGGAAGCAGGCAGGTATGACAATAAGAGAAAAGCCTGTTCCCTCCATTGGTTGAATGTGGGGAGTCAGAGAAGTAAGATGGGGAGGTCAGTGTCAAGCTTCTTATTTTCTCCTTGTTCTTGAGTATCAGGGTTTGGAAAGGCAAGGAACATCCTGTGGATTTTGGAAAACCTGAGAACATCAGGACTCAGTGGCCAATTTTCCTGGGTATAGCATGAAGGAGTCTGTCATACAGGACACCAGGGAGCCATCATCCAGCTTTGGCAGAGGGAGGTGTCTGGGCCAGTGGCCATGGCATGTGGTGATCCTGGCTCTCCCAGTCTTCATAAGTGTTTGACAGGAATCTGGAACTTAACTGCATGCCCCAGCAAGGGGCTGAAGAGGTCAGTGGACTGATGGAAGACAGGTTAGAACAGAGAAACCAGAGAACATGTGGAATTTGTGACCAGAGTCAAATAGCTAGGACCATGGTGCTAATATTCCCTCCCTCCTTAACATAAAGCTAGATGCCAGCAACTCCCCAACAGTGGTCCCCTCAGAGGGTCCAGTGGCTCTGCAGACCTGTGACCACCCAGATGCCATCTTGGGGAGAAATGGGGTGGGAGGCAATGCAGGGGAGAAATTTGCCACCTTGAGCCTGAAAGATGCCAAAAGATGATCCTAAAGATGCTGAATCACCCTCAAAGAAATATCAAACCACAGTGGCAAATCTTAAGTTTTCTTCTTGCTACTCTGGGTATTGTGGAGAGTGCTCTTGAGAACTTTAAGTCAGGGAATTCCCTGGAAGTCCAGTGGTTAGGGTCCATGCTTTCACTGCTGAGGGCTTAGGTTTCGATCCCTGGTCAGGGAACTGAGATTCCACAAGGCGCGAGGGCGGCCAAAAAAAAAAAAAAAAAAAAAAAAGTTTAAGCTACACGTCAACTATATTTCAATTTAAAAACTAAAAGAAAAAAAAAGTTTAAACCAATTCCTGAGCATAGTTTATTCTTCCTTAGAACTCCCTCTCTCCAAATGGTAACACATGGAGGGTTTTAGTTTGCAAAGCAAGCCTAAAATGCCATAACCCATCCAAGACTTCAGCATGCAAACATTTGCTCACCGCTACCAGTTAAAACGTCTTGCTTCAGCTGTTGGCTGTCAGCAACTCTTCGCAGGCTGGTTTAAGTTGGACAGGACCGATTGTAATGGAGGGCTGAGTGGTATCACCCATATGCTGTGTAACCAAAATTGCATTTTCACGGCAGAGAGAACAGGAAAGGGATTCCAAGTGGATTTCGGATCAGTTCCTGATTCTCAAGCCAATGTCCTATATCCAGTTTCCCCTCCCTCGTTTTACATTTCAACAAAAGGCAGCAGTGCCTTATGATCCCAGAGTTTATTTGGCCAGTGTCATCTGAGAATGCGGCCGGGTGATTTGTGGTGGGAGAGATGTGTTAACTGGGCCCAAACTGCTATCCAATATCCCAGACGTAAACCGCTTCCTGCGGGGTTGAAAAAGGGGCTGAGGCTTTTGGAAAGTTTACCTTTCATTTTCTGAGGCTTTCCAATTTCTTGGTCGCAGCTGGACGAGCTCTCCGGGCAGAGGAGATAGCCTGGGAAAGAAAAGGGGTGGCCAGTCCAGCTGGGGACAGTGGGAGTGGGAGCCTTCCCGGGATAGTGTGCCCCTGCCTGGCTCCCAGCTCTGGGGTAGGTCACGGGGCCCAGGTCTCAGCCCAAGATGGGGGAGGAATCCCTGGGCTGATTGGATTCTCCAGGAAGAGCCTTGCACAACAAAAGGACCTTTCAGCTCCTATATATTTTATCTCCCCAGCCAAGCATCCTTTCACGAGTATTTATTAAGGACACCCCTGTGTGGCAGACACCAAGCCACACAAGACACTCGGGAGCTGTTTGCATTATTTCCTTGGAATTCGTTTTCCAGGCAAAACCAGACGTTGGGAGACATGAGCAGTTATTCCTTCCCCAGTGCTTCTTGACTTATGATCAGCTCTTGTTCGAAAATGCTTAGTTTTGGGTTGATGTGTGATGGATAGAGTTCTTCGGACTTGCTCCAAATCAGGTTGAGAGGGGAAGGGCTTTGTGAGAAATGCAGCTTCTGCTTTGGAGGCTCCCCCTGGGCAGCTGGGAAGGTGCTCTCATTGGCAGGCAGGACTCTCCCCGACTGGGAGGGGTGAGGCTGCAAGGGATTCGCTGGAGGCAGCGCTGGGTGAATTGCAGGGAGGAGGTCCTGCACAGCCATTGCGCGCCTGCAGATTTTTCTCCCTGAACTGCGGCCTCCCCATCTGTTCTAGTCTCCAATTACAGATGCAAGGAATAGCTAATTTGCAGTGGCATCATAAAAAGGGGAAATATAAGTGATTTAAGAGCTGCTGTATGCTATGTTGTTCATGTTTTACACACTCCAGGCAGAGAGAAATTGTGTTCTCCCTGGCTTAAGAGAGTTCCCTCACACCAGCCAGTTTCTGATTCGGCTGGACTGTGGGAGAATTTCTATGAAGGTACCAAGGAAGAGGAGCTGGGCCCCAGGACACGCCCCATGATATTCTCCTCAGTAGAGGAGGCCAGCCACTGTGGTTACTGCTCAAGGCCAGTCATCTGCCATGATTTCTGGATTATTTGAACTCCTTGGGGAAATATATTATGTAGACATAGTGCTGTGAGTCTAACTAGGATCACTATAAATTATTTTCTTCCAACTGTGCCAGTGATGAAATAAGGAGGGTTTCTCATAAATCATCTTAGGAAGGAGATGTGGAAAGTTACGTGCGCACACAAAGCCGTAGATTCGATCCCCTTTTCTTTCCTCCTCTTCCCCCTACCCCTCGTCCTCCTCTATCTTCTGTCTCTAGCACTAGAAGACCTTGGAAATCACCTGGAGTGGTATCCACATGGGAGAAAGGAAAGAACAAATGGTTTGGAGTCAAGGGCTGTTGTGCTCCTGGTACCCAGTGGTTATGGAAAACAGGGCGGGTGACAAACTCGCTGAGCCTCGCTTCTCTTAGGTGTGGATGGGGATGAGCGGCATCTGCCCTGCCCCCCAGGTCTCTGTAAGCATCCCGTGAATCCCAAGGTGACAGGGCTTGGTAAACCAGAAAGCACCTGCAGGCGTGTGTGCCAGCCCTTTTATCACATCGGTAAGGCAGTCAGTCCCCTGCAGTGCTCAGACGAGAGCCTCACTCCTGCACTTGGTCCCAGGTCTCACCACCTCACTCAGGCTGTAGCAGACACCCTCACGGCACCCAGAATGGTGCTGACTCCTGGGGGAGGGGGCTTGGTGTGTAGGGGAACAGGCTCTGGTGGAGGCCACCAAAAAAAAGATGCTGTTTCTGATTACAGCGTTACTGAGACCTGTATTCAAAATCAACATTGCCAGGAACTTATTAAAAACTTAGGGCAAATCACTTTACTTCCCTGGTCCTCAGTTATTCTCTGCTGTCAAATGAGAAGTTTGAACAAGGTGGTCTCTAGGAATTCTTCAAACTTTAAAACTCTATTGTTATAATCTTATTGAACTTAATTAGGGCAACAGTCTTTGATTTATTAACTGTAGATCTGAAACACACATTTGCTCTGGGACCCTTTGATTACTCTAAGCATATTATGGATGTCATTTCCATCTTTAATGGTGGTGTATGTGCAGTGAGGAAGATAATAAGTAAAAGTTCTTTCTGAAAATTTAAAAACACTGAAATAGCAATGGATAATTCATAAAGGTGTGCTCTAAGAGTATTTGGGAGGTGCTAGGAAAAAATAATCTTGACAGTTGTTAAGGGGGTAAGGAAGACTTTATTCAGGACTATTGCAATAGAGGAGAAAGATTGGGCTTAACTCCCAATACAGTAAAGACTGCTGGGGAGTTACAGTTAATAGCAGATTGAGTGGGTCAATGGATCACTTAAGAGGAGATGAACCAAGGGTGGGGGGTTCTTGCTAAACTTACTTAGGACTTTTGCTACAACTAGACTAGGCTCAAGTTTCGACAAGGAAAGAATCTTTGTCAGTAGGAAGAAATAATCTAATTTCTAGGACAGCATAATCTTTTTTTAGGTGAATTTTTCATATAATTATCCAATAATAAGTTCTCCATAGTTGTTTTACAAATAAATTAAATGAGGGAGGAGGGGACAAGGGTTTAGTGGAAGGATAGGTTCCTCTTTGGTTAATGAGACACAATCCTCAGATCACCAGTTTGATGAGCACTCATATTTGCAGGTGGCTTGGATTACATGACTTGGGGTGAAACTACATCTGAATCAACCCCCTAGACCAGGCCAAACCCTACACTTCTATGAAAAATAGCTGCCATTACATAATATTTACTATGTAAAGACAACTGCCAGAATATTTGTTGTCTTGCTCACGGTTCCACCGTTTTGTAGGGGAAAAAAGTTTGAATAACCCTGTGAACTGTTGACTGGTGTTCAGAAAGTGCTAAGTGACTATCACAGTATAGACACATATCACACTGTCTATACTGCATGCTTCTAAACCCTGCCCTCTTCGTTACCACTCCATCCCCATGTATACCTAGGATCCTTGGTTTGGGGAGTTCAGTGATAACTGTCTATGAAACAGTTCAAAAAGGGGAACATGTTTTCTTGGACTTTAATCCACTATTTTAATTCAAGATTTGAAAATGCAGACAATTTCGTGAGAAAGATTTTGAACTTAGGGGTCAGTAAAGCAGATATCTGTTATTTCCTGTGCCCTCCGTCCAGGCCTCTGGCCCCAGGGGCTTGGGGCGGACTGGTTTGGGATTCAATAAGGATGAGAAGGCAGGCACACTGGCTCTGCCTTCCAGGAATTTCTGTTTAATATGGGAACACTGCTCTGAGAGGCACCGAATCATGGGGCTCACAAGTGGGTGAAAGAGCATTTGGAACAGAAGAAAGGTTGGCACAAATGGAAAGAAGTCAGAACATAAATCACCAATGGTCAAAGCCTAAGAAACAGTATGAAAAAACGTCCATTTGCCTTTGACATTCTCAGGGTTGCAGAGCCTTCTGGAAGCAAAACAGAAAAATGGCAGAACAAAAGAAACAGCATCTTTCTGAAAAGGAAAAAATGTTGCCTAACACCTGCAAATACAGAGGATGAAGAAAAGAAGACCAAAGAGCCTTTTACTTTTCATTTATATGAGTGAGTAAAAGTAGGTCCCCCATCTTTTCCTTGTTTTCCTTGAAAGAAGGCAGTTTCCAAATTGTATTCACAGATTGACTTTGCTGCAGAGATGCAGCTTCATTTTATTCCATCGAAAAATAATTCTTTTCAATTATAACCCTATTTGAAAACAATGTATTTTTAGCCATTGAACAGAGCTTTTGGAGCCGTGATCAAGTGGTTCTGTGGAGCGGTCTGCCAGTTTTGACAATTGTATTTTCTTGTATTAGGGCTCAGAGTGAAAGGGCCTCCTTAAGCTGTAAATGATGGGGAAAAATAAGCTGTTTGCTCTGATCCACAATCAGAGTAACTCCAAGAGAGGGTTCTCTGCTTAATCTGGACATGATTAATTCAGCTAATGTGGATTTTTTAAATGACTAAAAATAAACTGTGTCCCAGTTGCTTCCACCTAAACCATCCTCAGTTCCTGTTCCTCTCCGTGGACATTGATGGCAAAGTGGGAACTTCTAGAATTCTGACCTAGCATTTCTATAGCACCTCAGTGAATTGGAGGAGCTTTTTGGGTAATTAGCATGCAAATGTGCATTTCCATGCAGGATTAGAGACAAGCTCTCACTCTCCTGCTGAGGGACTGATTTTGTTAGAGGGCCCGAGAAGGTGTGTTTTTCATTAAGACATGCTTGCGTGACTATCAACGCAAGGGGTAAATTCCATCTTGGCTGTAATTGGGAGGGAACCTTATGAGAAATGAGCTCTTGCCCCACAGCAAGTGAAAATATCTGTGCTCTGTATTGGTCTAACATAGACTGGCTGGAAGATGTGGGCTTCTCAAGGAATGTTCATCTGGGGCAATTCCTGCTTTTCATGTGTTTAAAATATTGTTGTAAAGGAATTTAAAAAAACCTTCAGTGATTATCTGCAAAATAACGGTACTGGGGACTTTATTAAATCATACAATCTTACTTCATTTATTATTTCTAAATATGGTTCCCTTGGGAGCGAGGGAATCAGGCCTTTGTTCTGTCTTCTTTTCGTACCCGGAAGGAGGTTCACTGGAGACAGGTCCGTCTAGGTTTTCTCTGGCAACATTCTCTTCTGTAAACAGTACTGCTTGGAGCTTCTAAAATGTATATCTTTAAGACCAGATTTCCAAGCTGTTTGGTTTTTGTTTGTGGGAAGATATATTTCCTGTCGGGGGGATATTCTGTGGCTGGGGTGACACATCCTGTCGTACCTGAATAAGACTGAGTAGGGAGGATTTAGCCTCTTAGGCATCAAGGTAGAAGCTAGAAGCTTCTGGGCCCTCTTTTAGCAAGAAAGTGGCTGCCTGAAATTGAGCTCCCTGCCTTTGGAGCAAGGGAAAGCTGCATTGGCTCCAGGTCGGGGGAGAGGCTTTGTCCTTGAGTGGGTATCCTTGACGGGGGTGGGGGGGCAGAGGATGAAAATGTACCGCTTCTTAGCATCCAGGATGACAGGTACATCATTTTTTAAAAAGCCTATAAGGGGACAACCTGCTAAGAGCGATTAGTTACCTCTGGTTGTGGGACTGTGGCTGACATTGCTTCTTTATATATTTGTCCACATTTTAAAAGTTCTCTACAATGAGAAGGTATTACTCTCAGAATCCTAAAACAGTAATTATTTTTAAAGCTCCCCATCCTGGAGGAGGTCAGGAGGTATGATGGAGCCGGTAATTGCAGGAAGGCACCAAGGCAGGAGTGCAGCCCCGTTTGGGCTGGACCCTGCCCTTGACTCCCCACACACTGACACTGCAGCATCCAGGGATGGGGCCGTCTGCTCCCCACCAAGCAAATCTCCCATCCTCTGCGAGGTGGTCAGAAGGCCACCTCTGCTCCCCAGCCTTACCTCACAGGGCTGCAGGGCCCGCCTTTTCTGAGAGCTGCCCTTGACTGGGGTACCAGCTTCTAGCACATTGATTTATAGAGCTATTTGGTGTCAGGTAATTGCCCATCAATATCCTATTTATCACCCAGCTTGTCACAGGTTGTGGCTGCTATTCCATAAAGCCAAGGCCTTTGAGAAGGGGCCAGTGACTCAAAGCACAGGAAGAGGACTTAGGAAATGTAACACTTTCAAGTTCTTTTCTCCCCACTTTGCTTCTTCCTGTTTAGTGCTCCCTTGAACAGGGGGAGGGACAGCGGCTGCATCCAGGGCAGGGAGCTGCAGATCCTAGCGGGACTTCTGGATGCCACACTACCTGCTGCTGGGAGGATCTCTCTTGTCCCCGCCCTGCTTCCCAATATCCTTCCTAAATAAGTGTGTTCTGTGTTGGGGGAGTAGGAACAAAATCTGCATAGACTGGAAAGAAATATATCAAAGCACAAATACTCTGGTTGATAAAAAAAATGCTTTCTTCTTTGCAATAGTTTCCATACTGTCTAGAATGAGCGCATATCACTTTAAAAAAATTAATTTATTTATTGATTTTTGGCTGTGTTGGGTCTTCCTTGCTGCGCGTGAGCTTTCTCTAGTTGCGGTGAGCAGGGTCTACTCTTCGTTGCGGTGTCCGGGCTTCTCCTTGCGGTGGCTTCTCTTGTTGTGGAGCATGGGCTCTAGGTGAGTGGGCTTCAGTAGTTGTGGTGCACAGGCTCAGTAGTTGTGGCTAGTCAGCTCTAGGTTGCAGGCTCAGTGGTTGTGGTGCACGGGCTTAGTTGCCCCGTGGCATGTGGGATCTTCCTGGACCAGGGCTCAAACCCGTGTCCCCTGCATTGACAGGCAGATTCTTAACTACTGCGCCACCAGGGAAGTCCCGAGCTCATATCTCTTAAGAACAAAATGATACATTTTGTATGTATTCACTGATACTTGAAATTCCACAATTAAAAGAGTCATTCATTTAGCTTCAAGTTTTTTATGCTTTTAAAATGCAGATTCTCTAGAAAGATGTCTTCTACAGCCTGGCTGAGGAGTTCATTCTTCTAGAAAGAAGGCTTTGGAATTGATGGGCAGGCTCTGATGAGGGGTGAGGGGTGGGGGCTAGGAGGAAGGAGTGGAAGGAAACCAGCTTTGCCCACCGCAGGGTTTGCCAGGGGTGCACCTGGGAATCTTAAGTACAAATGTGAGACACGCCCCCTTTTGCAGGGCTGAATTCCTGGGAAGCCCGGCTGTTGTCTCCAGCCCTAGAGGTCAGGAAACACTGGACTTTCTGGCCAACCTCCCTTGCCCTCGAGCTTCAAGGCTTCTGTCGAGGTTCTCACCCTCTCCTGTCCTTACTCTGCAGGGGGGAAAAAAGGAAGCCAGAGTCTCCAGGTGTTTGACAACAGAGAGTCCCAGCTCCTGACCCTGAGTGATTAAAAGTGATTTTTCTTTTAAGAAAAAAGACACCTTTTGTCATACTCCTGAGGCTGTCAGAAACCATCTGAGCAGGTTTTGCTAGTCTCGTTTTTAGATGCAAAAGCAAGAGGGCATACCTGTCCTCACCCCAACTCACCCTTACGAGCCTCCTTGAGGAGAGGAAGGAGGATTTCCGGTTGGTCTGGGAGGTGGTTTGATGGACTGTTCTCGTTATATCCAGGGCAGCCCTCACTGAATGAAAGGAGGCTGTGAATTGTTTCTATCCACACATTCCCCTTTATGTTGTTTATGTCTGAAAATCTGGGTCCCAGGGCATGGCACAAATGAGCCGAGGAGGGTTAACGTTTATCGGGTGCTTCCTCCATGCCAGGCACTCTTTTAACTGCTTTACATTTATTCATCCATTTAATTCTCTCTGCAACCCAGTGAGAAGGGAGCAATTGTCATTGCCATTTTCCAGGCAAATAAACTGGGGGCCAGGAAGTCACTTGCCTGAGACCACTCAGTCAGTGGGTAGCAGGGCCAGGATACAAACCTGGGTGTTCGCTGATGGCCTTCAGTTATGACCACGACATACAATGTCTCCCACCATGGTGTCTGCAGGTGGTCATTTCAAATTTTGCTTACATCTGTGTGTAGAAGTCTTAAAAAATAATTATAATGGAATACCTTTCCAGGCATTATGCTAATTATAATGTGCTAACAATTTACATCTGTAATTAGGAGACTGGGGAGTGAGGGATTCTGTAGCTTGAGAAGGTAAGGTACAAATATGACTCCCTGTGGAAACTATATTCCCAAATCGCAAGAATAAAAATAGCATACCAGTGAATACCGGTGCCCAATGGAAGCCCGTCATCTAAATATTTTCTACGTCTAAGGATTTTAGTGATTAAATATCCCAATGGCATGAATCTATAAAGACAAGAAGGTGGGCAAACCCACTTAAGTCAGCCCAATTCAGTGCAAGGGAGGAAAAAGTGTTTTTCACTACCTTCCTAGGTTTTCTGGCTGGGACCCTATAAATTGGACTGACAAAATTCAGATTAACAAAGGAAAGACATGCACATTTATTTATTTACTTATTTATTTTATTTTTTATTCATTTTTGTGTGTGTGTGTTTCTTGGAATACTTTATTCTGACACCTCCAGTTACTGTGACAACTATGTAAATCTTAATTGATAATTACATTGAAATACTTGCTATATTTTAATTCTAATACAATGAAATTATATTTTAGTACAAAAATAAGTATGGACAAATTTTTAAAATTTAAAACAAAAGCAGACTACTGATGCAGAATTGAGTGGAGATGGCAAAACTAATACTATGATCAGAATAGAAAAGAAGAGACTGGAAGAAAAATATTTTACACTTTACTGTGAATGACAATTGCAATTTACCACAGAATAAAACAGAGAAGATTTCTGTTTTGTTAAAAAAAAAAAAAAAAACAGAAACATTAGAGACATTTATAGCAAATATGATGAATTTGATAAGAAGTTCCTTCTCAACAGTCAAAAAATAATCGACTAGGAGATTGGTTCCAGATGGCAGAGTAGAAGGACGTGCTCTCACTCCGTCTTGTGACAGCACCAGAATCACAACTAACTGCTGAACAATCATCAAAAGGAAGACACTGGAACACACCAAAAATGATACCCCACATCCAGAGACAAAGGAGAAGCCACAATGAGGTGGTAGGAGGGGTGCAATCACAATAAATCAAATCCCATAACTGCTGGGTGGGTGACTCACAAACTGGAGAACACTTATACCACAGAAGTCCACCCACTGGAGTGAAGGAACGTCTGAGCCCCACATCAGGCTTCCCAACCTGGGGGTCTGGCAACAGGAGGAGAAATTCCTAGAGAATCAGACTTTGAAGTCTAGCAGTATTTGATTGTAGGACTTCAACAGGACTGGGGGAAACAGAGACTCCACTCTTGGAGGGCACACACAAAGTAGTGTGTGCATCGGGACCCAGGGGAAGGAGCAGTGACCCATAGGAGACTGAAACAGACATACCTGCTAGTGTTGGAAGGTCTCCTGCAGAGGCGGTGGGTGGCTGTGTCTCACCATGAGGCCAAGGACACTGGCAGCAGAAGTTCTGGGAAGTACTGCTTGGCATGAGCCTTCCCAGAGTCCACCATTAGCCCCACCAAAGAGCGTGGGTAGGCTCCAGTGTTGGGTCTTAGGCCAAACAACCAAGAGGGAGGGAACCCAGCCCCACCCATCAGCAGACAAGCAGATTAAAGTTTTACTGAGCTCTGCCCACCAGAGCAACATCCAGCTCTACCCACCACCAGTCCCTCCCATCAGGAAACTTACACAAGCCTCTTAGATAGCCTCATCCACCAGAGGGCAGACAGCAGAAGCAAGAAGAACTACAATCCTGCAGCCTGTGGAACAAAAAACCACATTCACAGAAAGATAGAGAAGATGAAAAGGCAGAGGGCTATGTACCAGAAAAAGGAACAAGATAAAACCCTAGAAAAACAACTAAATGAAGTGGAGATAGGCAACCTTCCAGAAAAAGAATTCAGAATAATGATAGCGAAGATGATCCAGGACCTCGGAAAAAGAATGGAGGCAAAGATCGAGAAGATGAAAGAAATGTTTAACACAGACCTAGAAGAATTAAAGAACAAACAGAGATGAACAATACAGTAACTGAAATGAAAAATACACTAGAAGGAATCAATAGCAGAATAACTGAGGCAGAAGAGCGGATAAGTGACCCAGAAGACAGAATGGTGGAATTCACTGCTACGGAACAGAATAAAGAAAAAAGAATGAAAAGAAATGAAGACAGCCTAAGAGACCTCTGGGACAACATTAAACACAACAACATTCACATTATAGGGGACCCAGAAGGAGAAGAGAGAGAGAAAGGAGCCGAGAAAATATTTGAAGAGATTATAGTCGAAAATTTCCCTAACATGGGAAAGGAAATAGCCACCCAAGTCCAGGGAGGGCAGAGAGTCCCACACAGGATGAACCCAAGGAGAAACATGCCGAGACACATAGTAATCAAAATGGCAAAAATTAAAGACAAAGAAAAATTATTGAAAGCAGCAAGGGAAAAATGACAAATAACATACAAGGGAACTCCCATAAGGTTAACAGCTGATTTCTCAGCAGAACCTCTAAAAGCCAGAAGGGATTGGCATGGTATATTTAAAGTGATGAAAGGGAAGAACCTACACCAAGATTACTCTACCCATCAAGGATCGCATTCAGATTCGACGGAGAAATCAAAAGCTTTACAGACAAGCAAAAGCTAAGAGAATTCAGCACCACCAAACCAGCTCTACAACAGTACTAAAGGAACTTCTCAAAGTGTTAAACACAAGAGAAGAAAAGGACCTACAAAAGCAAACCCATAACAATTAAGAAAATGGTCATAGGAACATACATATCTATAATTACCTTAAACGTGAATGGATTAAATGCGCCAACCAAAAGACACAGGCTCGCTGAATGGATACACAAACAAGACCCGTATATATGCTGTCTACAAGAGACCCACTTCAGACCTAGGGACACATACAGACTGAAAGTGAGGGGATGGAAAAAGATATTCCATGCAAATGGAAATCAAAAGAAAGCTGGAGTAGCAATACTCATATCAGATAAAATAGACTTTAAAGTAAAGAATGTTACAAGAGACAAGGAAGGACTACATAATGATCAAGGGATCAATTTAAGAAGAAGATATAAGAATTATAAATATATATGCACCCAACGTAGGAGCACCTCAGTACATAAGGCAACTGCTAACAGCTCTAAAAGGGGAAGTCAACAGTAACACAATAATAGTGGGGGACTTTAACACCTCACTTACACCAATGGACAGATCATCCAAAATGAAAATAAATAAGGAAACAGAAGCTTTAAATGACACAATAGACCAGATAGATTTAATTGATATTTATAGGACATTCCATCCAAAAACAGCAGATTACACTTTCTTCTCAAGTGCGAATGGGACATTCTCCAGGATAGATCACATCTTGGGTCACAAATCAAGCCTTGGTAAACTTAAGAAAATTGAAATCACATCAAGCATCTTTCCTGACCACAACGCTATGAGATTAGAAGTCAATTACAGGGAAAATAACGTAAAAAACACAAACACATGGAGGCTAAACAATACGTTACTGTATAACTAAGAGATCACTGAAGAAATCAAAGAGGAAATCAAAAAATACCTAGAGATAAATGACAATGAAAACACGACGATCCAAAACCTATGGGATGCAGCAAAAGCAGTTCTAAGAGGGAAGCTTATAGCTATACAAGCCTACCTCAAGAAACAGAAAAATCTCAAATAAACAATCTAACATTACACCTAAAGGAACTTGAAAGGAAGAACAAACAAAACCCAAAGTTAGTAGAAGGAAAGAAATCATAAAGATCAGAGCAGAAATAAATAAAATAGAAACAAAAAAAACAATAGCAAAGATCAATAAAACTAAAAGCTGGTTCTTTGAGAAGATAAATGAAATTGATAAACTGTTAGCCAGACTCATCAAGAAAAAGAAGGAGAGGACTGAAATCAATAAAATTAGAAATGAAAAAGGAGAAGTTACAACAGACACCGCAGATATACAAAGCATCCTAAGAGACTACTACAAGCAACTCTATGCCAATAAAATGGACAACCTGGAAGAAATGGACAAATTCTTAGAAAGGTATAACCTTCCAGACTGAACCAGGAAGAAATAGAAAATATGAACAGACCAATCACAAGCACTGAAATTGAAACTGTGATAAAAAATCTTCCTACAAACAAAACTGCAGGACCAGCTGGCTTCACAGGTGAATTCTATCAAACATTTAGAGAAGAGCTACACCCATCCTTCTCAAACTCTTCCAAAAAATTGCAGAGGAAGGAACACTCGCAAACTCATTGTATGAGGCCACCATCACCCTGATACCAAAACCAGACAAAGATACTACAAAAAAAGGAAATTACAGACCACTTTCACTGATGAATATAGATGCAAAAATTCTCAACTAAACCTAGCAAACAGAATCCAACAACACATTAAAAGCATCGTCCACCATGATCAAGTGGGATTTATCCCAGGGATGCAAGGATTCTTCAATATATGCAAATCAATCAATGTGATACACCACATTAACAAATTGAAGAATAAAAACCATATGATGATCTCAATAGATGCAGAAAAAGCTTTTGACAAAATTCAGCACCCATTTATGATAAAAACTCTCAAGAAAGTGGGCATAGAGGGAACCTACCTCCACATAATAAAGGCCATATATGACAGACCCACAGCAAACATCATTCTCAATGGTGAAAACTGAAAGCATTTCCTCTAAGATCAGGAGCAAGACATGACTGTCAACTCTCACCACTGTTATTCAACATTGTTTTGGAAGTCCTAGCCACGGCAATCAGAGAAGAAAAAGAAATAAAAGGAATACAAATTAGAAAAGAAGAAGTAAAACTGTTACTGTTGCAGATGACATGATACTATACATAGAGAATCCTAAAGATACCACCAGAAAACTACTAGAGCTAATCAATGAATTTGGTAAAGTTGCAGGATACAGAATTAATGCACAGAAATCTCTCGCATTCCTATACACTAATGATGAAAAATCTGAAAGAGAAATTAAGGAAACACTCCCATTTACCATTGCAACAAAAAGAATAAAATACCTAGGAATAAACCTACCTAGGGAGACAAAACACCTGTATGCAGAAAACTATAAGACACTGATGAAAGAAGTTAAAGATGATACCAACAGATGGTGAGGTATACCATGTTCTTGGATTGGAAGAATCAATATTGTGAAAATGACTACTACCCAAAGCAATCTACAGATTCACTGCAATCCCTATGAAATTACCAATGACATTTTTTACAGAACTAGAACAAATAATCTTAAAATTTGTATGGAGACACAAAAGACTCTGAATAGCGAAAGCGGTCTTGAGGGAAAGAAACGGAGCTGGAGGAATCAGACTCCCTGACTTCAGACTATACTACAAAGCTACAATAATCAAGACAATATGGTACTGGCACAAAAAGAGAAATATAGATCAGTGGAACAGGATAGAAAGCCCAGAGGTAAACCCACGCACCTATGGTCGACTAATCTATGACAAAGGAGGCAAGGATATACTATGGAGAAAAGACAGTCTCTTCAATAAGTGGTGCTGGGAAAACTGGACAGGTACATATAAAAGAATGAAATTAGAACACTCCCTAACACCATACACAAAAATAAATTCAAAAAGGATTAGAGACCTAAATGTAAGACCGGACATTATAAAACTCTTAGAGGAAAACGTAGGCAGAACACTCTTTGACATAAATCAGAGCAAGATCTTTTTTGATCCACCTCCTAGAGTAATGGAAATAAAAACAAACAAACAAAAAGGGACCTAATGAAACTTAAAATCTTTTGCACAGCAAAGGAAACTACAAACAAGACGAAAAGACAACCCTCAGAAAGGGAGAAAATATTTGCAATTGAATCAACGGACAAAGGATTAATCTCCAAAATATATAAACAGCTCATGCAGCTCAATATTAAAAAAACAAACAACCCAATTCAAAAATGGGCAGAAGAGCTAAATAGACATTTCTCCAAAGAAGACATACAGATGGCCAAGAAGCACATGAAAAGCTGCTCAACATCGCTAATTATTAGAGAAATGGAAATCAAAACTACAATGAGGTATCACCTCACACCAGTTAGAATGGGCATCATCAGAAAATCTACAAACAACAGATGCTGGAGAGGGTGTGTAGAAAAGGGAACCCTCTTGCACTGTTGGTGGGAATGTAAACTGATACAGCCACTCTGGAGAACAGAATGGAGGTTCCTTAAAAAGCTAAAAATAGAATTACCATATGACCGAGCAATCCCACTACTGGGCATATACCCATAGAAAACCATAATTCAAGAAGACACATGCACCCCAGTGTTCATTGCAGCACTATTTACCATAGCCAGGTCATGGAAGCAACCTAAATGCCCATCGACAGACAAATGGGTAAAGAAGAAGTGGTACATATATACAATGGAATATTACTCAGCCATAAAGAGGAATGAAACTGGGTCATTTGTAGAGACGTGGATGGACCTAGAGACTGTCATACAGAATGAAGTAAGTCAGAAAGAGAAAAACAAATATCGTATATTAACGCATGTATGTGGAAACTAGAAAAATGGTACAGATGAACCAGTTTAAAGGGCAGAAATAGAGACACAGATATAGAGAACAAACGTATGGACACCAAGGGGGGAAAGTGGTGCGGGAGGTGGCGGTAGGATGAATTGGGAGATTGGGATTGACGTATATACACTAATATGTATAAAATGGATAACTAATAAGAACCTGCTGTATAAAAATATAAATAAAATTCAAAAATTCAAAAAAAATTATCGACTGAATTAGTCACCTGATATTGGAATTAAACATTGATCAATAAAAATTTTAAAGATTTTTAACAGAATCTGTGCTTGTAATTTTGGCCAGCTATGAAATGACTTAGATTCTTACACACACATATACAGAACCATTTTTTGATAGATAATAAAATGAATTATTATTTTACTTATGAATGTTTTAAAGAAACTTATGAGGAAACTACTGTAAGTGATATTTTACAAAAAGTGGGAGATTTTCAATTAAGCCAGCAAACAATCGTCCATAGTCTACAAGACCTTTCTAACAACATGAAAGATCAGTTAATACAAATTTGAAAAATTGCAAGGAATCTTCTTCAGCTTTTAATGCCTTGGGAAGTCTAAGAGACGCTCACCAATTAATATTTGAGTACCTGTTTTCTCAAATTTGCGATAAATGTTGTTAACCCCTGGCCTAAAGTATGGAACTTGTGGCATAGTTAGTTTTTAATCTTTCCTCCACATTTATTGTAATGAGATTTATGTGACACAGGAGCCTTCGTAAGGAAATGAATATCCCAAGGCAGGTAAAACCTGAGGGTTTTTATACTAGGTTTGATGAAGAGTGGAAAGTTGTGGAAAAAAACGTGATGGGGCAAAAGGATATGTGTTAATTGTAGTAAATTGAGGAAAAGTTAGCAAGGCCTATTTGTTCAGATGCCCCTCAGAGCCCCTTGGTCTTTGGAGATAAGGATGTTCCTTTCCTCCTGCTATAAGGAGATTGCCTCTCACATGGGGGTCTCTTGACCCGGTTCAGGGAGACCTGCCTGCACCTGCCATTTCTCAAATTCCTTCAGCAAAAAATATTCAGTTTTCCAAGTCGCCATATTTTGGAGTAGTGTGTTCTCAACCCTGCCATCAGCAAACAATGAAGGTGAAATAAGAAAACTTTCTAAAGCTGAAGGCATTTGCAACCAAGACGTTCAATACAACATGGGTCTCAAATCCTAGACAGTTTATTTCATGTAGTTTTTAATTGGCTTTTTATAGACATGAACACACATTAAAACAAAAGTTTGCTTCCAATTTTTTTTTTTAATTTTGAAGAACAGTTATTTGCAAATCTCTGCTTGGATTAAGGTCTTAATAACCACACTTAACCATGAATGTGAAAATGTGAGCTGAAGGAATACTTTGGAGTACTCACCAAAGATTGACTCTGACCTTATCTGTGTAAGTTTCTGGTTCATAGTTGAACTCTGTGTGCTTTTGCATCCTTCCTACATGGTGTCTTTGACAGCGATGCCAACTGTACATGAAAAATGATAACAGGACATGTCCTTGGACGAGCCACGTTTCAAGACCTCTGACTCCAAGGGCTCTGAAGTTCAGCCAGTGACAGGCTGAAGCGAGATTTGGCTTCTATCCTGGAGTGACTTACATTAAGGCTCTGGACTAGGTTCCCAGACAGACGCCATCCCCCTGCCCAGCCCAGGCCTTCGGGACTGTGCCAGTAACTCAATGGTGAGCCTGAAACTAAGCCTAAAAGGAAGCAGATGGTCTGTATTAAGAGATTTTCCATGACCTTCCTCATTTCTTCATTTCCTTTCTGTGAGATTTCATATTTGGGAGCATATCCTCTGAATGTGACGGTGTAGCAGTGTTAGACTCAGCAATCCTGAGTCTCAGGGCACTCATTTCATAAAGAACATGCATCAGAAGGGAGCATTTGAGTTATCCTGTAAATGTTTTTAACTCACCAATAATGTTTATGCAGCAATCATGGATCCTGGGCATGGAGATGGTTTTCCTGTTGTGAAATTTTGTGCCATTCCTTAAAGTAATAATATTATTACTTCTGAGTGGGGGACTAAAGTCCATTTCTAGCAATTCTTATCTTCCTTTTTATTTATTTTTTTATTCTCCTATTAGCTAGGGAAAATAAAAACTGCACAAGGAAAATCTCCCCATCCCATGCAGCAGTTCATTTTTTCCTTTTCATCCTAATTCTCAAAGAAGTAAATAATTGCATACAAAGGATACAAGCCAAGCTTTCTATTCTCTGAGTCTAAGGGACCAGCATATTTATCTTTCTTTCTCTCTGTACCTCTTTGATTTGTATTAATAAAAAGATATTAAAATTTTTTTCTAGAAAGCCAAATAAATGAAGTCACACAGCTAGACAATTCTGTATGCAGGATAATGACTATCAATGATTTGGCAGATACATGACTTGATAATAGAGATACAAATACATTCATCTGTGTTTTCAAAGTTTTTCTAAAAGTAAAGACTATGGCAAGAAAAGAAAGGCACTAACTCAGACTTTTCAAAGAAAGGAACCTATAAATAAACTAATTGGGCTATCACTCGATTTGTATGTCAGATATGTAAGTACTGAGAGAACAATGTTTGTTTCAGCTGTTCTCATCAGTATGATTAATGACTACTTTAAAGTGCTTGATTCCATTTGTGTGCCAGCTGTTCTTGTGTAAAACAAACTGGGACTTTCTCAAGATAATCAGAGTGGGACTGTCTGGAGGGTTTGAGAGCTGATACCTGCGAGTTAGAAAAGGGAATGGATGGCTCTTAGCTGATTCTGATGAGATCAGACCCAGACTCCTGTGACTGAAATATATTCCTAAAGCAGATGCTTGTTACTGGGGGCTTGTAAATCAAGGGCCTGCCCCACGTGCAGGTTCTGCTTGGTGGAAAGGTCTGAGCCAATCGAGAGCCTTATGCGTGGTTAGCAAGCTAAAAAGAACCTAAGTAGTCTTAACCATACGAACTGATAGTACCTTCAAAGGTAAATATACAAGATGAGTCTTTCAAAATCACAGACAAGCTGGACCAAGCAGCAATAAGAAATCATCAAACCATGGAAGTAATACTGTGTCCTTTCCCAATGAAGCGGCCACACACAGGTCACACCCTGGGCGTAGGCAAGGTGTTGGTGATGGGGGCATGACTTCACAATTAGAAAATTGTGTATGCAGGATCATGATTTAGCAGATAAATGACTTGATAGTACAGATATAAATGGATTCATCTGGGTTTTTCAAAGTTCTTTTCAAAGTAAAGACTATGGAATCAAAAGAAAAGAGAAGCAAAATGGGGAATGATTTCGACTATGAGCTTCAAAGACATTGAGCATTTCTGTGTTTTCACTTCCTGTAGAGCAAGTTCAAAAGTAGCTGTGCCATCATTGTACCCTCTACACTGAAAGGCAAAAGGAAGTCAGAGATGGGAATGATTTTCTTTACCACACAACTACTTTGAAAAGGATCCACATGAAAATGAGAATCCCATTGTAGTCTTTAAGGTCAGTTCGTTTATGGCACAAAGACAGTCAACAGATATTGTTCAGGCTTTCCCTGTGCTGGTCACTCTGCCCGTAAGGTGGATGCCAGACCTGAAATAGCTTTCCGTCTCACTGGGAGAGATCAAAGCATAATTGCTAACAGTTGTCAGATGCTTACTATTTTAGCACTGTACTGAGCGTATACAACCACTATCTTATTTGTTCCTCAGAGCAGCTTTATGAGGTCATTATTATAGCTACATGCCCATTTTAGAGACAAGGACACCAAGCTATTTGCTCAACATCTCACCGTTAAGAATAGCAGAAGCAGGATTCTCACACCCAAGTCTCTCTGACCCCAAGGACCATGCATGGTCTGCATTACTACATGAGGAAAGGGGCAGTGCCAGGCAGTAAGCATGTGGGAAAATGTTGAGATGAGTGCCAAAGTCAGTGTCATGGAAGGTCACCAGAAGAGCAAAAAGCATATTGAGGAAGCTCAGGGAAGAAGGTGAGGCTTAATCTGAATTTGGATTTGAACTTGTAGACCAAATATTAGTAGGATGATATTGAGGGTAACTACCATACTTTCTCACTAATGCTCCTTTGGTGCTGCCAGCGAACGAAAATTGGCCTCATGAATCACTGAGTTGATCTACTGTCACCTTTCTTATATAATTATAATTAATTATATATATTTTTAACATTTTATAAATTTTGTATCAAAATATATCAATCATCTCTATTTTATAGATGAGAAATTCCATAAAGCCTCATATACTGTAAGAATTGATGAAGCTATTGGGAGATAATTCTCCATGGATCTCCTTCTTTTCTGCATGTCTTACAAACAAAGGCTTCCTGACTGCCCTTTGCTCTAGACTATCTCTTCAAGAATATTAGTGAATAGCCCAGGAAGATATAGTGAAAAGGGCAGATGCTTCCTGCCTATGTATTGTAAAAGCTAGGTTCTCTGAGCTCAGTGTTCCTCTCCTGGAGCACAGCCCACCATGCTTGCAGGCATCCATCTGGGTCTGTCCACATTGCCCCCATGAGACTTGGGAGCAAGGGGACCTGACACAATATGCTGTCTCATGCTGCTTGCTGTGCAGTGAGGAGTAAAGTCCTTTGTCTCTGACCCAGGTATCTTGTGTCTTATGCCAGCAACCATGAAACAGTGGCAGTTAGCTTGCAACTGGGGTGAAATCTCAGACCCTTCACGCTTCAGAAGATAGGAAAATTTTCTTTTTTAGAGAGCTCAAATTTGTCCTCATCCTTACTGAAAAATAATGCATCTGCTCTGGCATCCATCGGATTAATATGAAGTAGATCGATCTTAGAACCCAGAGAAACCAAGGAAGACAAAATGCCCTTGTGAGAGTCTCCCTTCGATGCTTAGTCAAGGTGCCCAGGGACTAGGCTAAGTACAGCCCTCTCCATGTCCATACCCTCAAAGTGCTCATCATTTAAAGCAAGGGTTGGCAAGCTGGCCCGTGAGCCAAATCTGGCCCACACCTGTGTTATTAAAGTTTATTGTCTAGAAGCATCTACTGCTGCTTCTGTGCTGCAATAGCAGGGTTGAATGGTCGCAGTAGAGACTGTATGGCTTGCAAAGCCTAAAATATTTACTATCTGACTCTTTTTTTAGAATATTTTTAAAAATATATTTATTTATTTGGCTGCACCAGGTCTTAGTTGTGGCATGTGGGCTCTTAGTTGTGGCATGCAGGATCTAGTTCCCTGACCAGGGATTGAACCCAGGCCCCCTGCATTAGGAGCGTGGAGTCTGGACCACCAAGGAAGTCCCTACTATCTGACTCTTTAAGGAAAATATTTGCTAACCTCTGATCTAAAAGAAGAGACAGAGACATGAAGAATAAAGAATTCCCTCAAAACATGCTAGAGGCCAAGGTATGAACAGAACATTATGTGAGAAAAGAAAAGAAAGCTATAAATGCGCACATGTACTCACATATAGGCATGTACAACCCCGCCCCTCCATGTACACCCACACCTGTCATTTACATGCATGGTCTTACTTCATCCTTGCAGCAACTTTATTAGGCATATAGATTAGGAGCATCACCTCTACAGAAAAACTAGGTTTAAATTTAAAGATTTGCCTATTACTAGCTTAGTGACTTAGGGGTAAGTTACTTAACTTCTCTGTGCCTCACTTGCTAAACATGGGTCATATCACCTATACATCATAGGGTTACTGGAAGGATTAAACGAAGGTGTAGAATATAGCCTCTGACACATAGTAAACAACATGTAACTATTTGTTATCATTTATCTCCATTTTCCACATGAGTAAATGGAGGGCCAGAGAGGTTGAGTAATTTTCTCAAAATCACATATTAACTAGAAGAAGGTAGATGCAGAACTTAATCTCAGCTCTGACTCACAAATCCGGGCTTTTTGCCACTATTATTCTATTGCTTGTCAATAATAAAGGCTTATTAAATTTATAAGTAAAATCACCACAATAAAATTTCTTTACCTTTTCCAACAATGCTTTCTATTTTTCAAATTGTGATTTGTGGCTTATTGGCATATCCTACAGGTCTTTTGCACTGTGTGAGTTCCACGAGGGTCTTACTTGAATTCACTGTATTAATATATTCATGCCTGACACTCGATAGTTGTCCTTTAAAGTCAAGTCTACTTTTATTATTAAAATAATGATGTTTCTGTCTTTAAAAGCATACGCCTAAGCAAAGGTTTTGCTAGTGATCTATATAATAATAAGGTAATTTTAAATTAAGAATAGTACTTTTAAATACTAAACTCTAGATAAGTGATTTGATACTATTGTATTGCTCTAAAAATATACCCAAACTGGTGATATGTTCCGTATAGTTTTCATATTGTCAGTTTATCTTACCCTTATTATTCAACTGAGCTAAAAAAAAAAAAAAAAAAGAAAAAACCACCAGTAATTGGTTTATAGCCTTTCTAGGAATGGTTCTAAGGGAAAATGTACTGTCTCCTGAAACCCCCTATCTCTTATCTCCAGATTACTTCCTTTGGCACAGGGATAGTATGGAGAAATCTTGCTGAGAAACGTGACTATTTAAAGAACTTCATGTCAATAAAAAGGAAAAGTCAGTATCCATTTGATTTGACATATTATTTTGAGCTTCTAGAAAATATCTTCCATGACTGACAATGCTGCTTCTTTGACAAGGAAATAATACATGTGCAATCTGATGTGTATTTACTAAAAGTGTAGGGCAATTATTACCTAGAACCTAAGCGAGAGAGACACTATACAAAAAATCATCTCTAAGATGAAAAAAAAATGTCTCTTTGGTCTGCACCAGACTAAAAAATGTGGTGTCTACCTGAACAACATCTTAGTGGCTCTGCATGGAACTTTTCCCTCATTCCATTTTGATGTTTTGGCCATTGGCCTATGAAAACTATTTCCAGAACTTGCCAGGAGGTTGTTTTCAAAGATGTTATTTTCTATATTGCATTTGTCATCTGTATGAAGCTCCCAAAGAAGAATTCCCCTGGTCTTTGTTCCTCTTGGGAAGCTGTTTTGTGCTTTTATCTAGTGGACCCTATTACCAATCATGTAACTGATAGCATTCCCCTCTGCACTGGCTGCTAGAAAGTTTTGAGTCAAATTTTCACTTACCTCTAACAAATACGCAGGATTTTCATGGGCTGCGTTTTGAATTCTAAGCTTATTCCTGGCCTTGTCAAACTTTCTTTCCTACACTTATGCCTGTTTTTCATTTATTTTTATCTTGTTACATCTTATGTATCTTTTTAATCCACTTTGAATGCTTTCTGGATCAAGAGAGACTTGGAAATGCTTAGACAGATATGTATCCTATAATCTGTGCTCTCTTCATGAAACTGGGTGATAAATATAATGACCACACCATTTGATGTAAGGAACCTTATTTTGAAATAAAGAATTACACATTCTTTGAAATTACACATTGGTTCATACAGAATAATCTTCACTTTAATTTCTAAAATCAAACTCACTTTTGAAAACCTTCTAGCAAAATGATTAGACGGGTCAACTTTAGACTTAAAGCCTGGCTAAGAAAATGTATACTTCATGAGATTCATTTTCTCTTGCCATTTGAAATGGGTGCTTGCTCCCCATTTTGTGCTCAATGCTGAAAACACAATTCCTCAGCAAAGATTTACTTTATACTTATATTTCAAAATTTTCCAGAAAAGAACTTTTAAGTCATGTAAATTTGAAGTCACATTTTTGTGACTCAGCATTCAAATGTGCAAAAAGCATATCAGAATTGTTTTTGACTGAAGGTATGTTTCCAAGTCAATATAGACAAGTGCAGTGTATGGAAATAGTTTTTGGAAATATTTTTAGTTCAGTGAAGTATACTAAAGTGTTCTAAATGATAAATTTGGGAAAATACAAAAAAAAATTTTAGAAAGGAATTTGTGATACTAAAATAGATCTACAAATATTCAAAATACCAATAATCTTACTTTATGGGAGTGAGACAAGGCTACTGAAGACACAAAAAAACATGGACTTGATTTAACCAAGTCTTCCTGGAGCATCCGGAACATGAAGAATGACAGTCATAGGGCACCGTCCTGGGAACAGTAGCTGGGTGCTTCTACACATGACTCCCAAAGGGCAGAGATGCTCCTTAGGAAACAGCGGGCTGGATTAATTTCGAGAATAATAAGCTTTACACAAGTGTAATCTGATCTCATCAGACTGAATGCTTGCCAGAAGCCTGAACTCAGAAGCACGACCAAGTCCAATCCTAGTGACCTCATTTCTACACAGGGAGAGCATTTCTAATATTTTTATTTAAAGAAATAGTGATAAAATCTACCGGTGAACTTCACAGAAAGCGTATATAATGAATTTCTTGTTTGAACACCTTTTGTGTTCATCTGGAAGTTTAGAGAAATCTGTAAAGGTCTGCCTCTCGGCTTCTTAACTTTATCAGTGCCCCTGGATGGAACATGAGGTCAACTATGTAAGTTTCCAGGGGAGGGAGAGCCCCAGTCACCCCCTTTTGGGATTCATTCATCAGCTTGACTTCATTCCAGGCTCTGCCGTACTCCCCGCGAACCAGAGAGCAGCCGATGCCAATTCTGTCAGCCAGAGCCTGTGGGGAGAAAACGCGAGATCAACCAAGAGTGAAAAGGGGGAGGGGCGGAGAAAAAGCCTTGGTTGAAAGACCCACCTTGGCCGAAGGTGAAATATACACTCTTGCAGAACAACAACAACAAAGTGCTTAGAAAGGAGGCTGGAAAAAAGGTGGAGTGTTGTGATAGGAGTTGGTAAAATGTGATAAGTTCCCCTGTTGCTCAAGATTCTGTGGACTCAAAATCTCTGTGTAGGTCCTGCTGGGAAGGGACATTTTTCAGGCAGTTGCGCTGCATCGTATCAGCACAAGATTGATAACGTAATTGGAGAAAAGCTGTTCCACGGGCTTTCAGCTCTAGTGCATCTATCAATCTTTCCACGCTCCTGGGCTGCTCCTTGGGTGTGATACGCAGTGGGATGGAATGGCAGGACTGGAATGGCGGGGACCTGTTTCTAGCCCATTGGTTCTGTGTGGTGTAGACAGGTGTTTTGGAGCCGGAGGGGCAGAACTGTGAGCGGTTGGGCCTTCTTGGGCCGCCTGATGCCCTGTCCTCAGGGGTTGCATATGTTCCTCGGAAGCTGTCTCTTCAATTTGTCCTGATTTTAAAAGCACTTTTTAAATAATCTGGAAACTTCCTAGCCACGTCATAGTGGATAAGAGAGCTGGCTTGTGGGACCTCAGTTCCCAGACCAGGGATTGAACCCAGGGCTCCAGCAGTGAACATGCCAAGTCCTAGCCACTGGACCGCCAGGGAGTTCCCAGAGTCTGAGTTCTTAACCTCAGCTGAGTTGAATCTGGAAGTATCTATTTTCTTTGTGAAGTAGGAAACAAGGCTTAGGAAAGAAGGCAGATGTGGGGCACAGCTGCTGAGGAAAACAGGAAAAGACCGTGGCCAGGAGCTGGAAAAGATGGCCAGGCAGCACGTACATCCACCACCTTGGACCCTGAATTGGCTGTGGCACGTCCCACCGTCGCGTTCTGCAGCCCGAGTGTCATTGTGGGAAGGGCATGCAGTTGGATTGGTCCAGTGTGGGCATGCAAGGCGGAGGGGCGGAGGGACTGGGGCACGAAGACGAGGGCAATCAGTGAGCAGGTTACACGGTCTGTGGACGATTTATCTAGGCTTCCATGGAGAAAAGGAGCTGGAAGAAAACGGGAAGATGAAGAGTATATGTAGGGGGAGTGAACGCTTTGGGAGGAATGGAAGGATAACACGTTCTACCAGTGAGTGCTGGTGTTCAGGATTCAGTGGTAGGCAAGACCTGGGTGATTAACTGCATGACTGAGGTGAGGTGTGAGGGTAATGAATTCAGTCTGCTGTAACGTTATGAACTGAAATGTTTCCCCTTGAGATTCCTGTTTTCTTTCTGAAGGTGGGTCCCTTAAGAGGCAGTCATGAGGGTGAAGCCCCCATGATGGGAATTGTGCCCTTATTGGAGGAGGAAGGGCCCTCCCCCTACTCTGAAATATAAGGATACGGTACGAAAGCAGCAACTGCCGACCAAGAAGTGGGCCCTCACCAGACACTGAATCTCCTGGCACCTTGATCTTGGACTTCTCAGCCTCCAGAACTGTGAGCAATAACTGTTATTGTTTAAGCCACCCCATGTGTGGTACTTGGTTATAGTGGCCTGAGAAGACTAATGCAGTGCCTACAAGACACACAAGGGCAGCTAGCTACAGGGTAAACAGACAGACCTGGAATCAGGAGCGGCTTGTGGGACAGAGGAAATGATCTAGAAACCTGAGGCATGTAAGTCATATTTAAGGTGATGTAGGAGGATGCCCTCACCAAACGAAGTATGTAAAGGGAGGAAAGAGAAGAGCCTGGGACAGAACCTTGAGTTCTGGGTCAGGACCCCAACATTTAAGACAAGGGTGGAGGAAAAGAGGTCTCCAAAGGAGACTGAGATGAAATGGCAAGAGAGGACAGAAGTTACTAAAGCAAGTGGTGTTAAAGAAAGAGAAGGATCAGTGACAAATTCTTTCACGTATCAAGCAAGACAGAAAACAGATCACTGTGATCCTTCTTGGGAGGGAACAAGGGCCAGACTGCAGGGAGTTGGGGATGAAACTGAGGTCAAGGAGTGACTAGGAGTTGAGACGAATCAGAATTTTGGCTGGGAATGAGAATTATCTTCAGATAGAAGCAGTATGGTAGGTTTTGGCTCAGATAGGCATGGGTTCAAATTCCAGCTGTATCTCTGGTTGTCCTTGGGTGAAATTCCTTCTCTAAGTATCAGTTTTCTTATCTTTAAAACAAAGGTAGTAATTTCAACGTTTGGCATATTTGAGACTCTTCACAATTATATTTATTAAGTGCCTGGCACATAAGCTCAAAATGATGGTGGTCATGGTGATAGGCGCTTATAGGAGTAGTTGTAGATATAATGAGAAAAGATCTACGTTTTCTCCTTAAATGTTTTGGACTTAAGTTTAGATTTTAAAGGTAAAACAGCTAGTAGAGAGAAAGAGATTTAAGATGGGAGAGGAGAATTGATAGAGCAAGAAATCCAAGGAAATAGGAAAGACTGGCATTTGGATTATAAACAGAATTGGCTTGGAACTGGAGGTAAGATGCAATGAGGTCTATAGGTGTTCAGGAGAGGTCAGGAAGTTTATACATTTAAGTCTATGGCTCTGAAATAATTTCCTCAGCTTCTGTTATACTCCAGACACTGGATACAATGGAGGAAAAAAAAAAGATCACCCCCTCCCTTAAACCTGATCCTGCCCCAGTGTCCACATCTCTGTGAATGATGCCATCATTTCCAGTTACCCTGCCCAAATCCTGGAAATCATTTTCTTATTCTCATGCAGTTTCTCACACCACCGCTAGGCAGTCAACAACTCCTTTCAGTTTTATCTCTTACATCTCCTGCCAAACTCACCTCTCATTCACAGCCTCCACCATGGCTTTAGTATCGGGCTCCAGTGACCTTCCAGTCGGTCTTCCCGTCTCCAGTCTTTCCCCCATTCTAGTTCATTCCCCATTCTGTTGCCTGACTGGTCTTTCAAAATCACTTTCCCCTTAACTTTTAGTGGTTACTCACAGATTTTAAGATCAAGTACAAACTCACATGGTGCTTTACTGTCTGGTGCTTTAGCCTTATCCAACCCCTCCCCACTTTTCTGGATCCAGACCAACTACTCTACATCCCTCAAATGGACCACTGACTCTCATACCTGTTATTTTAAATAAAATATTTGTATTGTTTAGAACACCCTTGTCTTCCTTCTTTACCTGCTGAAATCCTATGTAGCCTCTAATTCTGAGGCCACATATCACTTCCTCCCTTGAAACTTTCCCTGACGTCACCTGAGAACCTGCAAGTCTGGCTTAGGTCCCCCTTGAATGCAGAGACTGTCACTTTATTTATTTATTTAAAAAAAAATTTTTAAATTAATTAATTTATTTATTTTTGGCTGCCTTGGGTCTTCATAGTGGTGCGCGGGCTTCTCACTGCGGTGGCTTCTCTTGTTGCAGAGCACGGGCTCTGGGTGCATGGGCTTCAGTAGTTGTGGTGCGTGGGCTTCAATAGTTGTGGCACTTGGGCTCAGTAGTTGTGGCTCGCGGGCTCTAGAGCGCAGGCTCGGTAGTTGTGGCACACAGGCTTAGTTGCTCTGGGGCATGTGGGATCTTCCCGGACCAGGGCTCGAACCCGTGTCCTCTGCATTGGCAGGCAGATTCTTAACCACTGCGCCACCAGGGAAGTCCCGAGACTGTCACTTTAGTATCCATATATTCCCAGACCTTGGAAGAGGCCCTGGCCTACAGTAGGTGTGTGATAAATGTTGAATGAATATGTTTCCAATAGTCTGGTGAATATACGTGTGTGTGTATGTATATACACATACATATATATGCCAAATATAAGTACATCTAAATGATAGGATTAATATCATCCAGTTAATTGTTAGCAGCTGGCTCACTCCACAATGATAAAGACAAAACATTTTTACCTAGTGGGAAATGAGCAAAATATCTTAAATACCTTGAAAAGCAAAGCTCGATGGTAGAAGATTCCTTTTTTGATCAGTCCAATTGGTACAACATTGGATTTAAGTTGAAACTTTAGTTCACTTATATGAAGTTCCCAGCTGAAATCATGTAGTTTTTCTTTTGGAATTTTACCGCCCATTTTTTCTGCCACGTACCTGTGTCAATTACAGTGAGATTGAATCAATCAAGTTTAATATCTCACTTTGGATGCTTTGAGTATAAATATCTCTGTAATTATACTTGTAAAAGATACTTTCCCTCTGATTTTTGTTTGCTTTACTTTAAAAATGTATTTACTATAAGTTAACATTATGTTTACTATATTTAAACTATCTTACATAAACTGAAATTCTAACATTTCATTCAGCAGGAAGAAAGAAATGAATGCTAATTTTCCCAATATTTATAGCAAGATACAAATCAATATCACACTACATTTGTATCAACACAGTTTTTAAATGTTATCTTACTCTTGGAAAGTATTTTCAAATGTTTGAATCTGAAATCCAAGGCATTGTCCTGACATGTGGTCCTTCTTTTAAGGAATTTAAACTCAGAGACAAAGGCAAACATACAGGACCATTGTGAACCCTGAGGTTCACAAATCTTTTCAAGTTTTATCATCTTTTTCTTTTAAATTTTATCATTTTTTTTTTAATTTAGAGAAAGACATGGCATTTACATAACACTGAGGTTAGAGGAGAGAGGAAGAGGCAAAAAGGGGAAAATTACTAACAGTTAGGCGAGGAGGTGAGGTGCGGGGGTGTGCTTTGCCTGTGAGTTTCTCTTAAGACTAGGCTCTCACTGAAGATGTCAGTAAGCACACCTGCAAAAATCCTCTGTCAACTGAGGCTGCTACATCATGGAGTAAAGGCAGGATTGCCCATTGTAAAGAAAGAATTTCCTCTTGCTGTACGTGGAACCAAGCGAAGAAGAACAATGGTGAAAACCAAGAGAAAGGATTAGGCAGAAAACTGACCCTCAGTGCCAGCCAGGTGTCCTGTAACAGCCTCTAGGAGCCAAAGGCATGGGGACACATCTCTGTATCGCTCTCTTGGTGTGGGTTCAGGTTAAAAAAACAATTATTTGGGAATGATGAAAACTGTTTCTGATAGGAACAAAGCATGAGGAAATTTGACAAGTGTTGAAGTGAGCTAAGTCAGAGTTCTGCTTGAGTCATCATTTCTGAAGGACACCAAGGAAAACTTCGGTAGCCAAAAACGCTCCCTTCCAGAGTCGCCTGACAAGAAGTCAGTGATCTGGCGGCTGTGTTTCTTGCAGTTGTCACATCCAGGTTTGGTGCCTGCAATTCACTTCTATTTGGAGAAGGTACAAGCCCCCACGGAGATTGCAGCTGTTGCACAAGCCAGGAGCTCACGACTGTCTGGTGTCAGTCACGAAGGCGAGCCTCCATTTCTAGAGATTTCCTGTCAGTCATAAAGTCAGGTTCTCAGCCTTCTCTTAGCGGAATCAGATTAAATGCTCTCATTTAGAAGGCGACCTCACTGGCTTATACAGCATGCCGAACCATCTCTTAGAATACCCACAGTCCCACTTTGGAGCAATGTGAAACACAAAATATCAGACATATAACATAAAAATAAGGGATGGCTCTTTGTATTAGAAAACAACTTGTGAGTTTACAAATAATTCAAAATAGGATTCCTTCATTCATAACTTCTTTAGGATCACCCTGAAAGATGCTTTTCCTGGTTTAGCTGGAGAATATGACCTAGGCATTTTTCTTTAAGTAATTTCCAGCTCCTAGCTCTGATTCTTGGCAGAAATATGATCTAAAATAGAAATGGAGGATTTATTTCCAATTCATTGTGTTTCCGCTTCAGAGTCAGAGGCAGGGTGCTATACAAGTTCGGTTTTATTATGGTGTAGTTGTTTGAAAATTGGCTAAAAAGTGCAAATCAGTAACATCAAAAACATTTTTCAGAAATTGAAAATGTGTATGTATATATAGACACTTACTTTGCAAGAACCTCAATCTGTTCCTTTATACTGGTGATGGGAAGTATGGATCTGGTCACTTCATACACATAAACACAGAAGTCAGGATCAGAGGGAGGGAGCCATTCTTTATCAGGGCTTCCTTCTCCAGTCAGTTCTGGTGCTACTGCAACCTCTTCCTCCTCCTCCACTTTTTCCTCTTCTGTTTTTCCTCTGCCTTTCCTTAGAGAGTAAACAATAGCAATCAAAATCACAGAGCGAATAAGCACTAACTGTGCTCTGAGTTGATCTGAAGAGCATCGCGGAAATACAGTATTTTATATATACCTCAACAACAATACCATACAGAGTTTTCAAATTTTCCATGACAATGATAGAGTTTTATAGTCTCTATATTTTGCCGGAGAAATTATTTTTCAAGAGATTACTACATGGCTGATATATATTATAAAAATCATTGCTTTTCTGTACCGTTGCTTATCAAGATATTTGGTACACTGTAGGTATGTAATAAATATTTATGAAATTGGGAAAAAATAGGTTGCCTCCTCAGAGAGTCTATGCCAGTCTTATATCATCTCTTGCTTCAGTTGAGACCTTCTGCAAGAACAACTTGGATCCCACTTTTAAGAACAATTATCCAAAACATGGAAAAAGACAAAAACAAAATAAGGATGGCATGGAATTTCCATGTCATGCAGGGGCAAAGACTCATGCAAAGTTTATCTAGGGAAACGTATTTAGTTCTGTACTTAGGGAAAATAGAATGTACTTAGTAAACAGTAAAGATACTGTTTAATTAAAAGATACTCTTTTTTTTTTTTTTTTTGCGGTATGTGGGCCTCTCACTGTTGTGGCCTCTCCCGTTGCGGAGCACAGGCTCCGGACGTGCAGGCTCAACGGCCATGGCTCACGGGCCCAGCCGCTCCGCGGCATGTGGGATCCTCCCAGACCGGGGCACGAACCCGTGTCCCCTGCATCGGCAGGCGGACTCTCAACCACTGCGCCACCAGGGAAGCCCCTAAAAGATACTCTTAATGAAAAGTTCCAGACTTAGAGAAGTTACTAGTTAACATACAGATTTTTGTTTAGTAGAGGTGCAAATTATTTCTGTTCCATGGAAAAGATACTCCCAAAGGTTAAAATCTTTTTCTAACATTCTTAATTAATTAAATTGGATATAAATGCATATATTCTCAAATGATCTTTGAACCAGTATTAATATCTTACTAACTCTCTCATGAGTGGAACAAAACAATGACAGGGGTTCTCATTCCAGGTAACAGGGAGTAAGCACACTTCACCCTGTGTCTCCTACTGAATACAGTCATAAAACCTGGACAGGGTGCATGCAATAGCTATTTGAAAACTCTGAAAAATAATTCACAGCAGGAAGATCGGAGAAGACTGACATTTGAATGACTTCAGAACTGACGGTGAGCTTATATTTTAATTTTCCTCCACTATTGTCCAAGCTGAACTAAACACAGCCCCAAGTCTGGAAGTGGGCATCAGCACAAAGAGAGCCCACGGAGAAGCCTGATTGAGAAACAGGAAAGAGAGACAGTGGAGGAAAACCCTTTTTTATTTATTTATTTTTCTTATTTTTATCCATTATCTTGTACCCCGTCTTCTAAGGAAGCTTGTGACGGTGGTGGCAGCGGCGACATTAAGGTCCCTAAGAGTCTAAAACTGCCTTATACTTGCTCAGTCCTCCTGCTGTTTGGCTATGGACATGGATGCAGTCATGGCAAGAGTGTAGCAGCGCAGGGTAAATAAAGGTTTTTTTGGCTTGAGGACCAAAAGGGAAGCTCCAAGGAACCAAAAAAGACAAGGGAGATCATGGAGAGGGAGGAGCTCAGGAAAGCAACCCTATAAAATGGTTTATATATTCCTAGGCTTACTTCCAAGCTGTGTGTGCATAGTTCTTTTTTTTTTTTTTGTGGTACGCGGGCCTCTCACTGTTGTGGCCTCTCCCGTTGCAGAGCACAGGCTCCGGATGCGCAGGCTCAGCAGCCATGGCTCACGGGCCCAGCCGCTCCGCGGCATATGGGATCCTCCCAGACCGGGGCACGAACCCGTATCCCCTGCATCGGCAGGCGGACTCTCAACCACTGCGCCACCAGGGAGGCCCCATAGTTCTGATCCTAAACGGCACATACATAGATTTTGAAGATGGAACTATGATATAAATTACCGCTCAAGTCCCATACTGGACACTATTTTGCACACATGCAGGGCTGATCCAAATAGCACCGCAAAGCCTTTGAAAATGGGACTAATGGTGGAATGACAACCCACAAAACACTGGTTGAAATTTGAAGACTGAAAGTATCTGGGCCAATTGACTGCTAAAACACACACACAGAAGAAACATTCTTCTTAGAATAAGTGTAAGACCCATAAATAAGAACTGAAGGACTCATAACATAATATCACAATCTATATAATTACTCAACATATGAAGAACCAGAAAAATCTGACCTCGTATGGGGAAAGACAATCAAAACACATCAATGCTGAGATGACTCAGCTGTAAACTGTTCAAACAAGTAGGTCAAACACTCTTGAAATGACTAGGGAGTTAGAAAGTCTTAGAAAGAAATAGAAGATAAAAAACTAGAATTTGCAGCTGAAAAATACAATAACCAAAACTTAAAAAAACACAATTTCCTGAATAGGTTTAATAGCAGAATGGAGATAACAGAAGAAACAATCTATGAACTTGAAGATAAATCAATAAAAATGATCCAATCTGGACAACAAAAGATTGAAAAAGCAACTGACAGAGTCTCAGGGACTTGTGGTGCAATAAAAAAGAGCTAATATTGGTGTCATCATAGACTCAGAAGAAGAGGAGAAAGAATGAAGCACAGAAAAAAAAAATTGAGTAAATTAGGGCTGAAATGGTTTCCTCAATTTGCTTAAAGACATAAATCTACATAGTCTAGAATTTCACAGACTTCCCTGGTGGCACAGTGGTTAAGAATCTGCCTGATGCAGGGGACACAGATTCGAGCCCTGGTCCGGGAAGATCCCACATGCCACGGAGCAACTAAGCCCGTGCACCACAACTACTGAGCCTGCGCTCTAGAGCCCTTGAGCCACAACTACTGAGCCCGTGTGCCACAACTACTGAAGCCCGCATGCTAGAGCCCATGCTCTGCAACAACAGAAGCCACCGCAAGGAGAAGCCCACTCACTGCAACAAAGACTAGCCCCCGCTCACTGCAACTAGAGAAAGCCAACGTGCAGTAACCAAGACCCCTCACAGCCAAAAATAAATAAATAAATATTTTTTAAAAAGAAAAAGAATTTCAGTGAATGTCAATAAGGTACACCTAAAGAAATCCACTCTAGACACGTTGAAATCAAACTATTGAAAACTAAAGACAAAGCAGATGACGTGATTGCCTTTGTAGAAAATCCCAAGGAATCTACTGAAAAAACTCCCAGAACTAAGAATTGAGTTCATCAAGATCTGAAGATATAAGAACAACATACAAAATCAATTATGTTTCTATATAGTTACAATGAACAGGTGGAAACCAAAGTTAAAAACCAAAAAAAATTTGGAGCACTTACAATTATGCCAAGAAAATTAAATCCTTAGGTATAAACTTCTAAAAAACATGTGCAGGATTTTTTTTTTTTTTTTTGCGGTATGCGGGCCTCTCACTGTTGTGGCCTCTCCCGTTGCGGAGCACAGGCTCCGGATGCGCAGGCTCAGCGGCCACGGCTCACGGGCCCAGCCGCTCCGCGGCATATGGGATCCTCCCGGACCGGGGCATGAACCCGTATCCCCTGCATCGGCAGGCGGACTCTCAACCACTGCGCCACCAGGGAGGCCCCATGTGCAGGATTTGTGTGCTGAATATTAAAAAGTGCTGTCAAAAGCAATCAAAGAAGGCCTAAATACATGATGAGACATCCTGTGTCCATAGATTTAAAGATGCAACATATTAAAGATGTAATTCTCCCCAAATGATCTCTAGGTTTAATGTAATTCCTATCAAAATCCAAGCAAAGTTTTTTTGTAGAATAGAATATCTTATTCTAAGATTTATATGGAAAGGCACAGGTGCTAGAATAGCTAAATCAAACTTGACAAAGGAGAATAAAGTGGGAAGAATCACTTTGCTTGATATCAAATCTTACTGTGTAGCTACAGTAATCCAGATGGAATAATACTGGTGGAGGGACAGACACACAGATTAATGTAACAGAACAGAAGACCCAGACCCACACAAATATGCTCAACTATTTTTAACAAAGGTGCAAAAGCAATTCAATGGAAGAAGTATAGACTTTTCAACAAATGGTGCTGAGCAGTTAGACATGAATGATCCTTGTGGTGATAGAACTGTTGATTATCTTAACATGAACCTACCCATGTGAGAAAATTGTACAGAAGTTAATACACACAAAAACACACACATGGGGCTTCCCTGGTGGCGCAGTGGTTGGGAGTCTGCCTGCCGATGCAGGGGACACGGGTTCGTGACCCGGCCCGGGAAGATCCCACATGCTGTGGAGCGGCTGGGCCCGTGAGCCGTGGCCGCTGAGCCTGTGCGTCCGGAGCCTGTGCTCCGCAACGGGAGAGGTCACAACAGTGAGAGGCCCGCGTACCACAAAAAAAAAAGAAACAACAACAAAAAAAAATACACACACACACATGTAGGAGTAAAACTGGGGGAACCTGAATAAAATCATTGGATTGTATTAATCATTATCCTGGTTGTGATATTGTGCTATAGTTTTGAAAATGTTATCACTGGGGGAAACTGGGTTAGGGGTATATGGGCTCACTCTATGTTATTTCTTACAATAGCATGTGAATTTACAATTATATCATAATCTTTTCAATTAAAAAATCCATTGACCATGCTTCTGTCATCTATTATTGGACTCTATTCTGTTCATTCATGTCCCAGTCTATCCCTTCATCAATACCAAACTATTTTGGTTACTGTTGCTTTACAGTAAGTCATAAAATCAGGTAGAATGATTCAATTTTATTCTTTTTCAAAATGATTTTTCACTATTATAATTTATTTACCTTTCCATAAAAGTTTTAGAATGAGCATATCTCTATCTACCAAAAATGCTGCTGGAATTTTGATAGAATTGTATCAAATCTAGATCAACTCACGGAAAACTGACATTTTCACTATGTTGAGTTTTCCAACACATGAACATGGTATATCTCTTCACATATTTAGTGATTCTTTGATTTCCTTTGTGTTTTACAGTTCTCAATATATAAGTTCTATACATGTTTTGTTTCATTTTCTCTTTCACTTTAATTTCATATTTCATTTTTCAGCCCTATTAAAATGGTATTAAAAGTTTTTGGTTTTCAATTTTTCATTGCTGGTATATAAAAATATAATTGATTTTTCTGTGTTGAACTTATATCCTGACATGTTGCTAAACTCACCTATTAGTTCTAGGAGTTTTGTTTGTTTTTAAGTGGATTCCTTAAGGATTTTCTATTTAGACAATCATGTTGTCTGCAAATAGGAACAGTTTTTCTCTCCTCACTTGTCTTGTTCATGATCTTTGCAGGAAAGCAACCAGTCTTTCACCATTAAGTATGGTGTAAATTTTTTTCTTTTTTTCTTGCGGTACACGGGCCTCTCACTGTTGTGGCCTCTCCCGTTGCGGAGCACAGGCTCCGGATGCGCAGGCTCAGTGGCCATGGCTCACGGGCCCAGCCGCTCCGCGGCATGTGGGATCTTCCCAGACTGGGGCACGAACCTGTGTCCCCTGCATCGGCAGGCAGACTCTCAACCACTGTGCCACCAGGGAAGCCCAAGTATGGTGTAATTTTTGTGGATGCCTTTTATCAGGTTGAGGAAGTTCCCTTATATTCCTATTTTGCTGACAATTTTATTTTTTATCATGAATAGATGCTGAATTTTGTCAACTGATTTTCTGCATCAATTAATATGATTATGTGCTTTTTCTTCTTTATACTGTTAATATGGATTATATTGATTGATTTTCAAATATTGAACCAGCCTTGCATTCCTGGGATAAACTCCTCTGAGATGAATTATTTATTCTCTTTATATATTGCTTTGATGTGCTAATATTTCAGAAAGGTTTTATTTTCATCTATGTTCATGATGGATTTTGAGCTGTAATTTTCTTTTCTTATAATGTCCTTGTCTGGTATTGACATTAGGATAATACTGGTATCATAACATGAGTTGGGAAACATTCTCTTTTCTATTTTCTGGAAAAGATTGTTTAGAGTTGGTGTTAATTCTTGAAATATTTGGCAGAACTCACTAATGAAATCATCTGTGTCAGGAGATTTCTCTTTTGGAAGGGTTTTATGAAATCAACTTCTTTAATAGTTAAATGATGATTTTGGCATCTGTTCCATCTTTGGTGAGTTTTGATAGTTTGCAGTTTTTGATGAATTGGTCCATTTCATCTAAGGTGCTGAATTAAAGTTCTCATAGTACTGTTGACATAGTTATTGACATTTTAAAAGAACCAGCTTTTGATTTCATTGACTTTCTCTGCTGTTTTTGTTTTAAATTTCATTGATTTCTGTTTTTATTATTTTCTTCCTTTTAATTGTATTAGGTTTATTTTTCTAGATTCTTGAGGTTAGATTATTGATTTATGACCTCTCTATCTAATACATTTTAGTAAAATAAATCTCCCTCTCAGCATTGCTTTGGCTGCATCCCACAAATTTTGAAAGTTGTATTTTCATTTTCATTCAGTTCTTTGTATATTTTAAGTCCTTTGAGGCTTCCTTTTGTCCCAGAGATTATTTAGAAGTTTATCATTCAATTTCCATTTGCTTAAAGATTTTCTTCTTGTCTTTCTGTCATTAATTTCTAGTTTGATTCTGTTATGGTCAGAGAACATAATCTGTATGATTTCAATTATTTTAAATTTGCTGAAGCTTGTTTTATGACCCAGGGTATTGTAAATGTTCCAAATGCAGCTGAAAAAATGTGTATTCTGTTGCTGGTGATGGAATGTTCCATAATATGTCAATTAAATCCTATTTATTTCTGGTGTTGTTCAACTCGTTTATATCCTTGCTGATTTTAGGTCAAGTAGTTCTATCAGTTGCTCAGAGGGGCATGTTGAAGTCCTCAACTATAATTTTGGATTTTTCTATTTCTCCGTTCTGCTCTATCAGTTTTTGCCTCATGTATTTTGAGGCTCTGTTGTTTGGTGCATATACATTGGATCATTATGTCTTCTTCATAGATAGATTCATTTTATCATATGTAATGTCCCTCTTTGTCTCTAGAATTTTTCTTTGCTCTGAAGTCTACCTTAATACATATTTAAAAAGCCATTCCTGTTTTTTTAAAAATTAATGTTTCCATGGTATCTTCTTCCATCCTTTCATTTTCTTTTTTTTTTTTTTTTTTTTTTTTTGCGGTACACGGGCCTCTCACTGTTGTGGCCTCTCCCGTTGCCCAGCACCGGCTCCGGACGCGCAGGCTCAGCGGCCATGGCTCACGGGCCCAGCCGCTCCGCGGCATGTGGGATCCTCCCAGACCGGGGCACGAACCCGTGTTCCCTGCATCGGCAGGCGGACTCCCAACCACTGCGCCACCAGGGAAGCCCCATCCTTTCATTTTCAACCCACCTATATTGATACATTTGAGTTTCTTTAAGCAGCATGTAGTTGAATCATAACTTTTTAATCCACTCTGCCAATCTCTGCCTTTTGATTGGCTCTTTTCCTTTTTCTTTTCTTGCCTTCCTGTGGGTTACTTGAACATTTTTTATTTATCCATCTTGATTTATTTACATTGCTTTTGAGTGTAGCTCTTTGTATTAGTTTGTAGTGGTTACTCTAGGTATTATAATATACATATATTGCTTATCACAGTCTGCTGGTATCCACGTTTTACCACTTTGAGGGAAATATGGAAACCTCACACCCATGGAGGTCTCTTTACTGCCTCCACTTTTAAATACCATCGTCTTGAGTATCAGATGTTTTTATAATTTTTGTTTCAGTCATCAAATATGATGTATAAAGCTCATGAGGAAATAGTCTATTGTATATACCCATATTTCATCTCTTCCTTCTTTCTTCCTGATCCTTCTAGATTCTTTCATTATTTTCTTTTCATTTGAAGAACTTCCTTAAGCTAGCCAATCTGTAAGGGTAGGCCAGCTAGCAATAAATTGTTTTCCCTCATCTGGGAATGTCTTTATTTCTCCCTCTTTATTGCTGAAGGATAGATTCATCAGATAGAGAACACATGGTTGATTCTTTTAGCACTTGAAAAATGGTGTGCCGTTTCCTTCTGGTCTGAGAGAAATCTACTGTCATTCAAATTGGTGTTTCCCTATAGGTAATTGGAATTTACACCTTTATGAAGTCTGGATCCCGTGACTCAGGTGGGCTTTCTTGGGTGGAGCAATGTCTTATGAGAAGCATCCTATGCTGTGCTAGCAGAGAGACAGGGAGGACTAGGAAGTCTGTGTGTGACTTCTTTCAGCCTTTGCTTATGTGTATCTTTTGCCTGCTGATCTTGCATTGTATCCTTTGCTATAATAAATCTTAGCCGTGATTATATATTTGAAAGCCCCAAAATGGGACTAGGCTAGTGTAGGCAGGTAAATCTCCTAAATTATGTATTTACAAGTATGGAGCATTCTGTTCCACTAGCAGTAAATTAGGGGTGGGAATTATCTTTAAGTATTATTTGAAGCATGTTGTGGGAGGAGGATCAACTAAAGTCCATTTGAGTTTTCCCTTTAATTTAAAGAAAAAAATACAAAAATAATCCAATCAGCTGCTATTGGAGAATTACACAAAACTCTATAATCATAACAAATACTAAAAAAAGTTTTATATTTTCTAATCCAATATTCTATTTACTACAGCCAAGGAAAGAATCTAATCATGCATTAAATGCACTAACCATATATTGTGATAAAATCTCCAAGCAAAAATTACTACTTTCCAGCTATATCATCTTAACCCTTTTCCTTTTTTGTAAGATAAATAAACTGAACATCTTAACATGTGTAGTCAGATGTTAGTAAATTAGGAACTAATGCTGGGAAGGTCAATTAGAATGGCAAGAAAGCATAAATAGGTTTACCTGTTTTCTAAAATTACAGGGTAGCTTTGTAAGATTGGAGATCTCGACCCTGTGATTACTCAGAGCCACCTATGAAACAAAGCAGGTGTAGTTCTCCCTGAGCATGCTGCCTGAAGTGAGAAGAATCATTTGGTGTGAGAAGATGACGTCCAGTACCCTGGGCTAAGCGCATCAGAGAGGGAGATCTGACTGAGTGATTAAGAAGAGATAATTTATGGGAACCCCTGAATTGTAATTTCCTGCTGCTATAAATAGAAGTATTTCACTTGGACTTCTTTCCCATGAGGGCTGCCAAGTGGTGTAAATAAGGGCTTCAGTACTTAAATGAATTTCATTTCTACATAAACATGGAAACAAGAGCTTGAAAATTACAAAATTAACTCCTGTAAAATTAATCTCCAGAAAGAACATCAATTTATGATTAAAGATATAAGAAATTCTAGCTTTCTTGCAGAAACTTTAGCAAAACTACCTCAGAGAACAGAGATTTACTGTGAGAACCCAAAACAATAAGGATATTTTCTATGTTCACAGGTGGATGAGTAGGTAGATAGGCAAGTAGAGAGAGATAATTGGCTCAGAATTGTGTATTGACATTATCAAAGTTTAATCACTTGCTCCTTCTTGATCCCATCAACTATTTTTTAAAATAAATTTATTTATTTATTTATCTATCTATCTATCTATCTATTTATTTATTTATTTATGGCTGCATTGGTTCTTTGTTCCTGTGCATGGGCTTTCTCTAGTTATGGTGAGCGGAGGCTACTCTTCGTTGTGGTGCACGGGCTTCTCATTGTGGTGGCTTCTCTTTGTTGTGGAGCATGGACTCTAGGCCCGTGGGCTTCAGTAGTTGTGGCTCACAGGCTCTGGAGTGCAGTCTCAGTAGTTGTGGCACACGGGCTTAGTTGCTTCACGGCATGTGGGATCTTCCCGGACCAGGGCTCAAACCCATGTCCCCTGCATTGGCAGGCAGATTCTTAACCACTGCACCACCAGGGAAGTGCCAACTATTTGAATATATAAATTATAGAGCAGAGCTGGTGGGAGAGATTTAAGTCATGAATCCAGCCCACTTGTGGTTTCAATTTAGGTGAGAAGATTTTGGTATGTGAAAAATAATCACAATACCATGTAGCATTCAATAAATTCCACAAGGAATAAAAATTAGAAACTGAAGCAGTTCAACACTGAACAAAATCTATTCCAGTTAGGTGTCCTGTTCTACCCAATCTATTCCAAAACGATGAGAAGGGAGTATTGCACAAAGTGGAGATATGATTTATTCTGGTCTTAGGAAGGCACATCGTGTGTGTGTGCGCGTGTGTGTGTGATGTGTGATGTGTGTGTGTGTCTGTAGTTTATTTTGTTTGTTCCACTAGGATGTAAGTTCTATTAGGGCAGAGGTATTTGTTCACTGCTATACTTCCAATACTAGAATAATTCCTGGCATCTAAGTGCTCAGTAAATATTTGTTGAGTGAATGAATAAATTCAAGAAAAGAAGGTCAGAAGGTATTTAAATGTTACCAAGAGACAATATGTGTTTTTGGAAGACTTTTGAAGTCAAGTTTTAAGGGAAGGGGGAAAAAAAAAGGTAAGGTATGGGTAAAAAGAGGGTTTGAGAGAAATTCTTTTATTTTTTAAATTTTAATTAAAAATTTTAATTGTGTATAATTAATCTGTAACATTATATTGGTTTCAGGTGTACACCACAATGATTCGATATTTCTATACATTGTGAAAGGGTCACCAGCGTACGTCTAGCTACCATCCATCACCATACAACGTGAACTTTTAGGATTCACTCTCTTGGCAACATTTACATATGCTCTATATTATTGACTATATAGTCACCATGCTGTACATCACATTCCCATGACTTTAGTTTATAACTGGAAGTTTGACCTCTTGACCCCCTTTACCCATTTCGCCCACTCAACCCCCCTTCCCTCTGGCAACCACCATTCTATTCTCTTTATCTATGAGTTTTTTGTTTGTTCATTTGTTTTGTTTTTTAGATTCCACGTATAAGTGACATTGTACAATATTTGTCTTTCTCTGTCTGATACTTTGCTTAGCATAATTCCTTCAAGGTCCACCCATGTTGTCTCAGATGGCAAGATTTCATTCTTTTTTATGGCTGGTGGTATTCTATCGTATACATATACCACTTCTTCTTTATCCAGTCATCCATTGATGGACACTTAGGTTGTTTCCATATCTTAGCTGTGTTAAATAATGCTGCAGTGAACGTGGGGGTGTAGAAAATTTTCAAATTAGTGCTTTCATTTTCATCAGATAAATACCCAGAGGGGGAATTGCTGGATCATTTTAATTTTTAATTTTTTGAGGAACCTCCATACTGTTTTCCATAAAGCCTGCACCAATTTACATTCCCATCGACAGTGCACGAGGGTTCTCTTTTCTCCACATGCTGGCCAACACTTGCTATCTCTTGTCTTCCCGATAGCCAGTCTACCAGGTGTGAGGTGATATCTCATTGTGGTATTGATTTACATTTCCCTGATGATTAGTGATGTTGAGCATCTTTTTATGTGCCTGTTAGCCATCTGCATGTCTTTTTTTGAAAAAATGTCTATTCAGATCCTCTGCCCTTTAAAAATCAGATTGCTTTGCTTTGCTACTGAGTTTTATGAATTCTTATATTTTGGATATTAACCTTTTTTTTTTTTTTTTTTTTTTTTTTTTGCGGTACGGTGGCCTCTCGTTGTTGTGGCCTCTCCCGTTGCGGAGCACAGGCTCCGGACGCGCAGGCTCAGCAGCCATGGCTCACGGGCCCAGCCGCTCCGCGGCATGTGGGATCTTCCCAGACCGGAGCATGAACCCGTGTCCCCTGCATTGGCAGGCGGACTCGCAACCACTGCGCCGCCAGGGAAGCCCCAATTTTGGATATTAACCTTTTACTGGATATATGATTTGCAAATATTTTCTCCCATTCAGTAGGTTGTCTTTTCATTTTGTTGGTGGTTTCCTTTGCTGTGCAGAAGCTTTTTAGTTTGATGTAGTCCCAGTTATTTATTTTTTGCTTTTGTTGTCTTTGCTTTTGGAGTCAGATCCAAAAATTGATTGCCAAGACTGAAGTAAACAGCTTATCATCTAAGTTTTCTTCTAGGAGTTTTATGGCTTCAGGTCTCACATTTTGAGTTAATTTTTGTTTATGGTATAAGATAGTGGCCTAGTTTCATTCTTATGCATGTGGCTGTCCAGTTTTCTGAGGAAAATCATTTTAAAAACAAAAATGTTTTAGGAAGTCATTGTGATGGGATCAAGATGACCTAAGTAGCAGAAATGTTAAAGTATATGTTGTAAAGATCTAAAAGTCTCCAAAGATGAACAGACTGGAAGGATATGTATTTCATATCCTCCTATTTGGGGACAGAAAAACACACTTCTAAGTGTGTGTAATAAACTCATGTGCAATCAACTTAAATATTTATGAAAACTAGACTGAATAAAAAATATGGTATAGATAAAACTTGTAATTCCTTTCACGAATGGGTATAGTAGTAAATGTTTATTGTAAGGAGAATGGTCTTTACAAGGAAAAGCTTTAGAAAGCATTACACATGTTGGTTTCTGTGAAGCCTAGGGAAGTATCAAGAAGGTGTCTAGATAAACAAAATATAAATTAATCACCTCTCCTTTGAGTGCTGTGCCATAAAAGAAAGTGCAATTAAAACCTTCAAAAACAGAAATAAGATGGTGGCTGGTCACCTAATGAGAGCCTCTTGCTCAATAATTTTAATTTACATGGTGTATGGTAATAATATTCATCAGGAAAAAGACAGAAGTCCGCACTTTCACTTTCCTTGTCTGGTACCTCACACACAGTTGACTGACTTGTCTCCCATCTCTCCTCTCCCTTTCAAAAATTCAGCCACTTTGTGGTTCTAGATGTCTCATTATTCTTTGTCAATATTGCTCAGTATCTTTTTTGTCAACATTAAACATTCTCCGTGACATTTTCAGATGAGTAGAGTTAAAATATTTTACTCTATGTCCAGGGGTCTTTAACAGTCACAAGACAAGAAAGGTTGACCAAAAGATAAACGACAATGAGATTATGACCAATCTATCCCCCAGTGGACCAAGGGCTAAGAAGGGGAAAGAGCCTGGACACACTGATCACTTAAATAAGCCAGGTGGATTCTTCCCCAGGAAGCTGAGGAGTTCAGGAGACCACAGGGAGACACCTGCCTCAGAGCCAGCTTTGTCCTGTCAAGCATGTGAAGATAAGATGGTCTCCCCCACAAATATGCACAAGAGACGCAGATTGTACTTGATTATTGTTGGGCTTTAGAACTGAAAGACTGCCTTGGAATTGGGCCCAGATTTGGTCCCATGGCAAGTCAAAGTCACATATAAGCTACAGTTATGGGTGAGGCGGCAACCAAAAGAAAGTCAAGGAAGGTAACAAAGCAATTGTAAACAGACACTGTGCAGGTGGAGAGAGAAAAAGAGAGAGGGAGAGACGCAAGCAGACTAACGGTTTATCTACTTTCCTCCCAGCTCATGTCGTGCGCTGGATTCTGGGGATTCTTCTGCATCCCTGCAAGGCTGGAGTGGGTGTGGGCTCCCTGCAACTGTTTCATCCGATAGTACTAACATTTGTTGAATGTTGTTTACTCTGGGCCAGGCCCTGCTCTAAGCCCTTTTCATTCATTAACTTATTTAATCTTCTCAAGACACTGTGAGGAACAGACTACAGTTTTTTTTTTTTTTTTGTTTTTTGTTTTTTGTGGTACGCGGGCCTCTCACTGTTGTGGCCTCTCCCGTTGTGGAGCACAGGCTCCGGACGCGCAGGCTCAGCGGCCGTGGCTCATGGGATCAGCCGCTCCGCAGCATGTGGGATCTTCCCGGACCAGGGCACAAACCTGTGTCCCCTGCATCGGTAGGCGGACTCTCAACCACTGCGCCACCAGGGAAGCCCCAGACTACAGTTTTGTTTTGTTTTGCATTTTACTGATAAGTGAACTCAGCCAAAGAGAAGCTAACCTATTTGCTCAAGAGACACAGTTTATAAGTGTGGATCTTGTTGAAAATAACCTTTTTCTGCAAAAAGTTGAGATTTCTATTCTCTTGAATAAACACAAATGCCTTATGTATCCCAGCCAAGCACTGTGCTAAATGCTGGGGATGAAAAGAGAAATTTATTCAAGTCAGAACATGTTCTTGTCCTCAGGGCACTCTCAGTCCAGGGGAGGAGAGACGAGAGAAGCCAAGTGAGGAGAGAAAGGGAAGGGAAGCGGTGATGAGGGGCAGGAGGGCAGAGAGGATGAGGGATGATCAGAAGCAGAGGTCAGAACAGTGAGCAACAGAGACTGACGGGAGAAAATACAGTCAGAAATCGAAAATACACAGCTCTGGGGTCTGCGGAGGAGGGCAGACCACTCCTTAGGAGACCTTAGGAGACAGTCTCGGTTTAGATGCTCAACTGTATACATGTGTGCCAAATAGCCTCCAGCACCCCAGTGTTTTTCAAGGGCTTAAGTCAACAATAATTGACGGGTCATGGAGCGGGGCAGGAGGTCTGAGTGGTTTTTTGAAGAATCCAGGAAAGTGCTGACAAGAGAAAGACTATGTTTAAAAACATGTAAACATGTAGACAGTGTTTTAAAATATGCCAGGCCTAAAAAGCGTGGAACCACATTATAATGGTTCCATCCAAATTCAGAATGTGGTCCTGTTTCCCTTTCCTCTTCTCGTTGCTTCCTGAAGGGTCAGGGGTTTCCGTGGGCAAGATGGGGAGGGGACGTGGAAGCAAGAGGCAGGGAAGAGGGAAGGCTTACATTGCAGCCAGCGCTGCTCATCAGCTGCGAAGGAGCCACCACGGGAGGGCAGAAAAGTTCACTTTAAGTTGATTCCTACACATGGTTGGACTTTTTTTTTTTTTTTTTTTTTTTTTTTGCAGTATGCGGGCTTCTCACTGTTGTGGCCTCTCTCGTTGTGGAGCACAAGCTCCGGACGCGCAGGCTCAGCAGCCATGGCTTACGGGCCCAGCCGCTCTGCAGCATGTGGTATTCTCCCAGACCGGGGCATGAACCCGTGTCCCCTGCACCAGCAGGCAGACTCTCAACCACTGCGCCACCAGGGAAGCCCTAGTTGGACTTTTAAAGGGCTGACTGGAGACTGCTGTTTCCGTTGTTGTCTCTGACTTAAAGTGACTGTAGGACTTTACAGTGAGCATCTCACCCAGAGGCAGGAGAAGAAATTCCCTCTGGGTAAGTTTTAAAGAGACAACAAGAGACACAAATAAAGGTAATTTTAATTATACTTCATGAGTCCTGTTTAGTCCTACATCTGATTCCATAAGAAGAGCTTCCTAGTTAAAAGCCACCCCTCCCTTTCACCAACTCTGTGGGTAATTAAAACTTGACAGGATTACAGTTAGGAGAAGAAGACAGTAAGGAGGTTTCTACCTGGATCCTTTCTCTTCAGTGGCGCTTTTGCCAAGAGCAGTATTGCTTCCCGAAGTAGGTTCTGATTCCTCTTCGGTGGGAGATCCAAATCCAGCACTAAAATGATAACTGTTTTCTCTTGTCATTTGAAAGAAACCACAACCAATTTCAATCATACAGAAAATAACAATGCACTACATTTGCAAGGCATGTTATAATTTATAAGGCATTTTAACTTCCATCGTATGTTTTGATTCCAGTCACCGAGAAGAAGCAGGGCACCAGGCATTATTCCATCTACAGATACGGACACAGAGCCTGGTCATGGACACTGCGTCAGGGGCTCAGGGGCTCACTCTGGGTTCACAGAAGACAGAATGTCAAACCAGGTTTCCTGGCTTTCATCCTGAAATTGTGTGACTGTGAGAAGAATAAAATTTAAGTTGCCAAAGCCTAAAATCTGAATTTCTTTTTTACTCCCAAATTAAGGGAGAGAATTATTTGAGTGTAGACAAAACATCATTTTCTTACTTGGTCTTTTCTTTACTTGCTCTCCTTAAAGAAGATGAAGAAGAAATACTTCGTCCATAACCAACGTCTGATGAGTTATCTTCTGTAGATGGAGTTGGAGAACTAAAATTTTACATATTTGAAATTATGTACAAATTAAAATAATTTGTCAATATTGACTTTGTCCTACAAAATAGACTTTTTTCTGAAAAATCATATTTAGAGCTGACTTTTAACAGTGACACATTATTTTAAAAGCAAAAAGGAGAGGTTAAAATAAGATGAATATTATAAAGCTTTTCATGAGCTAGAACTGGAAATAGTTTTATAAAATGTGTCACATAAAATGTATTATATAGATATATAGGAATACAAGACCATTTTAATGGCTGTTGAAGCTTTCATTTTTAGCTCTACTATTTTCTCCTTATTTTATTAAAAATATTGGGCAGCAGTGGTATTCCTGGATTTAGTTCTGGAGATTTATAAACATAATTCATCTTGGTTTGCTCCTATCTGTTTATACTTTCTTCAGTTACTTCATGTTACCAGAAGGGTAAGAAGCCCTGATTGCAGAAATACCCATGGAATTGACTGGTAACATGGAGTCGAAGGAAAAACCACAGTGGTGACTATTCTGTGTTCTTTATTATGTCAGGCTATGAGGTTATGGACCAGTGTTTACTTTCATGGTGGTGCTAGATACAGGAAGTAAGAAAAGACACCATACTGGGAGCATTTATGTATTCACGTGATGATGGACAAACAAAAAAAATTATGTGCTTCCCCTCATTCCTCCTCCCCGCAAAGACTCACACATCAGATTTACTGTTAACTAAGAGTATAGCACGTTGGTCACTTGGTTCTTGTAAGCAGAGATCCTTCAAAGGCAAAAGTTTGGTGCCAGGATTTATCTGTAGATAATTTAAGAATTGAAAAGTAATATCTGCATGCATTATATATTTTTTTTAATGAATACTGATAGAATAGGTTCTTAACTGTTTGAGGTATCTAATTTCACACACACACACTTAAAAATAGGAAACTGAAGCTCGTGGATATCTTGCCTTTGGGCAGGATACACCCTCCAATCCCCCCTCCCCCGCCTCCCCCAGTCTCTGTAACTTGATACTCAACTGTTTCATACCATAATTATCAGCTTGGCCCTGGAAGTATTTGAGTTTGAAAATCTATCCATATACATAAGGAAGAGCTTATCGTCTGTAAGAGTAACTAATTACCAAACTGATCACTAAAAATGTTGTGAGGATAACTAACAACAAGCTAGACAAAGCCCTATACTAGCAATTTTATCAGCCTGGTGAAGAGGGTGAGACCAGATCACCCTGTGAGCTCTTTTTCCAATCAAGTAATAGATCCTTCTCTCATCCAAGATACTTTTCATGGTTCTTTTAAAGTAAGACAGAGCGTGTCATTCTTCTGCCCAGAACCCTGACGTGTTTTCCCACTTCATTCAGAGTAAAGGCCCAAATCCTTCCAATGGTCTACAAGACTTCCATGAGCTGCTTGCTCTTACCTGCTCTGATTTGGTCTGTTATTCCGCCCCTGGTTGACTCAGTTCTAGCTACACCGACTTTGCTGTTCCTTGAGTGTGCCAACCACATTTACTCACGGTTTCTGCACTAGCTCTTTCCTCCATCTAGAAAGCTCCTTCCCCACTATCCCCAAGGCTAAGAAGTCCTTCACCTCCTTCAGATTTTTTGCTCAGATACTACCCTTTCAGTGGGGCTACCTGACCACATCCACTCCAGTGTCCTCGGCCCCTTTATCCTCCTCCCCACCCACTGCAGCGCTTATCATTTCTATCACGTGATAGAATGTATTGGTGAGATTTATTGTTTACTGTCTGTTTCCTCTCACTGGTATCATGGGAGTAGAGATCTTTGTCTCTTTTGTTCACTGACACATTTAAAGCCTGAAATATTAGAAACTTAATATTTAGAGTGAATCAGAGAGTTCTTCATAAGGACGTTGTCTCATTACGTTTTTTTTAAAAAAACTCATGAACAGGTATATTTTGTCACAGTTTTATCTGTTCCATGGCAACAGATAAGCGCTCTGGTAAGTGCTCTTTGGTGTTTTTTCTGCTCCTTTCCTCATTTTTCTTAAAGCATCTTTGTGCTAATAATGTGGCACCTGTTCTTTTCAAATTACTCATCATTGAACGAGAGCAGTAATTTCTTGGTGGTTTGTGTGTATCTGTTATGGAGGGTATGGTGGTGGCAGTGGCTGGCAGAAGCAGAAGGAAAAGAAGACGTTTTAGGCTAGCAGTTTTGGTTATTCAGCGTGTCTCTAATTCTGTTACCACGATACAGTGTTTCCTGCAAATACGGCTTAGCTGTGATTCTTTTATGGCCCTGTCTCCTCCGCTTCTTTGAACCAAATTCGTCCAAGAGGGTTTCTGCTGCCAGCCCTGCTCACCCCGGTTCCTGAGGTTCTGCTCACCCACCCCCCTTGCGAACCAAGCATATAGCTTTTTTGTATGTCTGAGTTCTCCATCCCCTCGGGAAGTATAGATTTCTGATGGTGCTTTCTGAGATCTGCTCCCACTCTTGTCCCTCTCTGTGCCTTTTTTCCCTTTTCATTCTTCCTCCTGTGTAACTTCTGCCTGATCCCAGGGACTTTTAAATATTTTTGAAGTCTGCAGATCATACCAATTTCCTACTTCTGCCTAAATTGGGATTTGTAGGTTTTTTTAAAAAATTGCCCCATTCTCCTTATTGCTTTTGGTTTCCAGAAGAAGCAGAACATGCTGACTTAGACAGTAATGTCAAAAAGCCCTCAAGACTCTAATGTTTAGCTTCCCATTTCTCTTAACATTAACACTGAATTACACTGTAAGTTGTTTTAAAATCGTAATCACAAACGCAGCTAAGTAAAATAATATTCTTCTACATTACATTTTAAAATTCAGTATTACAATTTGGTTAATTTCAATTAGATTACAATTAATAGAATAAAAACTTATACTTCTATTATTGACATTATCATTAACACTGAGCCCTAGAAGTAATATAAAAGCCAATTGCTTTATATCTCTCTGAAACCTGAGACTAGCAGCAGCAAACTAATTTAAGTTCAGGTCATCAGATTCTAGTTAAAACTGTACACAAATGCAAAATCTTATAGCCAGACAAAGTTTAAGGATGAAGTTCTGATTCCCAAGTTCCTGCCTATAAAAAATAAATTATGTTAGTTGGTTATAAAATTGCAACGTAATGGCATCACGATGCAAGAAGAACTGATCACACATACTAAAATACAAATTAGTGCTGCCACTTACCCGACCATAATCATAGACTCCATCAGTAATTATGTTACTTGATGACAAATAGCCAGTCTGGCTGTATTTCAGAGACAGGTTGTGGTTGAGCAATTTGTTACGAGCTGCCTCACTGAATTTATTTTTTCGACTTACTGATAGATTAATTTCTTCAAGGATATCTAAAGCCCTGTTAATAAAAGCAAAAAAGACATTATTTGCCTTATATAAGCAATCCAACAGTAAGTTCCCATTCATACACCTCACTAAGATCCTGAATGAAGGATTGAGATGGAAAAGTTAAAACCATTCCACCCTTTTAGGTAAACTAATCCTGACAGAGTTATGAAGACAAATCAGCCCTTTTTGAGAACATACATGCCATGTAGAAACTCATAATCAAACAGTTGAAAAGGACACTTTAGGAAGAAAAAGTTCTTCATTTAAAGCAAAATTAGTATCGGACTCCAATTTTTTCAGCTAACCAGGTGACATATACGAAGAACAAAAATGTGTAGAAACAGGGTAAATCTGTCTGTGGAACCTTGAAACCCTCTTGGCTGAGTTGCTAAAGGCAACTGACTCACAGGCTGTTGGTAAGGGAACCAACGTGGTGAGGTTGGTTAAAGGCGTCATTGTGGTGGAGCGGTTTGTGGGGGAGAAAACAGAGGTGGCGCTCATGGCTTGCCCGTTTTAATTTAGCCTTGAAAGCTGAGCCACAAATAGGATTGTGTTTAGCAAAGCAGAGGAAGGTGAAAGAGAAGCGTTTATCAGGATGAAAAAGTAGAAAAGGAAACATTGAAGATGATTTTGTGGAGGTGGCGGGGGAGATCTCTTGGGGGAGGAACGGGGAGGATCCCGCTTCCCTTCAGAGGGACTGTGACCCGCAGAGCTTCTGAACGCCCTGCGGCCTGAGAGTGGGTGTGGAGACTCTGCTCGACCTTCCTCGGGCCTGAAGACTGTGTGTCCTTCATCTGAGCCAGACCCTCCAGACTGCTCCACTCACCCAAGCCTGCACAACTCAGCGGCCGTGGGCTCATCACTGGCACAGACCATTACGGCCCAGCTGGCGTGCCGTCGGACCTCGTCGTTCTTGGAACGCAGGAGCTCTACCAGCGGCTCCAGCCCACCTGAATTTCTCAACTAGAAATGGAAGCCAAAATTTTACACATTAAGAGTACAGAACATAAACATTCATGCTTTAAAAAAATCTCATTTTTTGATTGTTGAAAGGGTTTTGACTATGTAAAAACATTTTAGGATGTGTCCATGTTTAGATTTATTAAATTCAGGGGGAAAGAATCAATTGCAAAAACCTTACAGACAGGAGCGCCGTGTTCTGTTCAAAGTCAAGAAGAGGCCGCAGTAAAGTAACTGAGGGAGGTCATTGTGAGTTTACATGGGGTGCGTGCAGGGCAAAGAGCCTGTCCTCTCCCCTGTACAAGCGGGACGTCCCACGTTCGTTCACTCTGCTGCTCACCACTGCGTGTCCATCTGGCCTGTGGAGGACAGAATCACGGGCCCCCAGAGATGCCCTTGTCCCTGGGAGGGATTTGGTAGATGTGGTTAAGGATCTGGGGATAGGGAGATGGTCCTGGATTATCAGGTTGGCCCAACTTAATTACAGGGTCCTTACAAGAGGGAGATAAGAGTGTGAGAAGCAGAGAAAGGAGACTTGTAGAAACAGAGATTGCAGTAATCTGCTTTGAAGACAGAGGAAGGGGCCACAGCCAAGGAATGCAGGTGGATGGTGAAAGCTAGAAAGGGCCCGGAAACAGATTTCCCCCTCAAGTCTCCAGAAGGATCACAGCTCTGTTGATATCCTGACTTTAACCCATAAGACCCATTTTCAGACTTGTGACCTCCCAAACCATGAGATAATAGATTTGTATTGCTTTAAGCCACTAAGTTGTGGTCATTTGTTTCAGCAGCAATAGGAAACGAACACAGTCTCCAAAGCTAGGCAGGAGTAACCAATGCAGGCTAGTGCCACCTGTGTCACTGGACAGTGCCATGATGTCAGCAGTGTGGACGAAGCAATGCTGAAGCAGTTCACCAGAGGGGATCCATTTTGTTATCACTCATATTGCTTCAAGGAGTGACAAAGAGAAGAAAAAGAACAAGAGGAGAATCGGGGAGAACTACATTAATTACACTATTAAAAGAAATCACACATGTATAAAATTGTTCCAATCAGGGGAAAAAAAAAAGAAGATTTGACAGAGCTCTTGTCTCACTGTTTGAAATGTAATACTGTATTATCTGAGCCCTGAGGACAAAAAAGAATATTCTACAGGTCTCTCTGTGTAGTATCTGAAGACAGGAGCCCTTGTGAGATACGATCCACTTCCAATCATGTTCTTCTCAAACACAGGGACTCCAACGGGGATTACACATTAGCACACGTAACCTGGGCAAGCTTTGAAAAGTTTACTTGAAGCATCTGATGCTTAGCAAGCCAAATTCCTGAACATCTTTATATCTGAGTATAAGATAGCAATCTGACTCCACGTGTTCTTTTGGCAAATATCTAATTCATTTATTTCACCACTCATTCCTCCATTCATGCATTCACTCATTCATTCAACAACTGTTTATTAAGCATATACTGTGTGCCAGGTATAGATCAATGACATGGATGCAGGGAAGGAAAACCTCAGTTCCCTTCTCTAAAGCCTCAAGAAGCTTATGGTCTTTCATGCAAAAACTAATGCAAGGGCTTCCCTGGTGGCGCAGTGGTTGAGAATCTGCCTGCCAGTGCAGGGGACACGGGTTCGAGCCCTGGTCTGGGAAGATCCCACATGCTGCGGAGCAACTAGGCCCGTGAGCCACAACTACTGAGCCTGCGCATCTGGAGCTTGTGCTCCGCAACAAGAGAGGCCGCGACAGTGAGAGGCCCGCGCACCGCGATGAGGAGTGGCCCCCGCTCGCCGCAACTAGAGAAAGCCCACACACAGAAATGAAGACCCAACACAGCCAAATAAATAAATAAAATTTAAAAAAGAAAGCAAGGATGTTTAAAAAAAAAAAATAATGCAAAACAGAGTTCAAGGGAAGCATACATAGGGGGTGGTGTGAGCACAGAGCAGGACGTTTGAAGACTAAAGAAAGCCGTCATGGAGGACAGGATGGCTGAGCTGGGTGTTGAAGGAGAAACAGGCATTTATCAGGTGAACAAAGGTGAGACTAGCTTTCCAAGCAGAGAAATCAAGGAGGTGTAAATAAGAGAATTTTAGAATTCAAATCGTATGGTATTTCTGGGGTGTAGAGTTACACCTGGGAAGCAAGTTCAGGCTTAGGCAGGTAGGGGTGGATCATTGCGAGCCCTTGCATAGCACACTAAGCAGCTTAGCTGTCCCCATGGGGCAGCGGCACACCCCTGGGGACTTGCAATGATGGGATGAGGGTCATAAATTTGAAAGATCAGTCTGGAGGCAGTTTGGGGAATAGGAGGCGGCAGGGGTAGGGAGGGCCGTAGAGTCAGTTGCAATATTCCAGGAAACAGATGGACTGCTCAGTGAGCCGCATGGAGGAATGACCAGCTAACACAGTGTTGTTTATTACCACTGTGTTGCCACTGCCTATTGCAGCGCCTGGCACATGGTAGCTGGTAAAAAAAAATATTTGGTGACTATCTTACTACCTTAATGGATGAATACAAATGAACTGAGTCAACGGGAACAAAGAAGGGGGTAGAAAAAAGAGACAGAAGAGACAGAAGAGATTTGTTAGTTGTCTGAGCAGACAGCACAGTGTGAGGATAGGGGCTCTGGACTCAGAAAGATGTGTTCGCAGTCCCTGATTTCCCAACCCATCAACTCTGCTTTCAGCACATTATTTCTTTAAGCCTCATTTTCCTCCTCTATAAAATGGGGATTGCAAATGTACCTATTTCTTTTCTTTTTTAAAAATTGAGTGTAGTTGGTTTACATGCTGCATAGATTACATATAGTTTTATTAGTTTCAGGTGTACAACATAGTGATTCAATATTTTTATAGATTATACTCCCTTTAAAGTTCTTACAAAATAACGGCTGTATTTCCCTGTGCTGTGCAGTATGTCCTTGTTGCTTATTTATTTTATGCCTAGGAGTTTGTACCTCTTACTCTCCTGCCCCTGTCTTGCCCCTCCCTTCTTCTCTCTTCCTTGTGACCACTGGTTTGTTCTCTATATCTGAGTCTGTTTGCTTTGCTATATTCATTCGTTTGTTTTATTTTTAAAATTCCACATGTAAATGATAACAGAATATTTGTCTTTCTGTGTCTGACTTATTTCACTAAGCATAATAACCTCTAGGTTCAACCACATTGTTGCAGATGGCAGAATTTCATTCTGTTTCTGGCTGAGTAATATTCCATTGTGTATAAATACCACATCTTCTTTATCCATTCATCCATCAATGGGCATTTAGGTTGCTTCCAAATCTTGGCTACTGTGACTAATGCTGCTGTGTACATTGAGGTGCACGTATCTTTTCGAAGTAGTGACAAACATACCTATTTCAAGTGAGGCTTAAATGCATGTTAAGTGCTTAGCACACTGGCTGTGCATAATAAGTGCTCCATATTGTTATTTTTACTGGGGAGAGAGGAACAGAGTCCTAGGCTGTTTGAATGAGTGCCACGCGACAAGCAAACAGGAAAAAAGCAAGAGAAAAAGGTACGTTTGTAGGTTTATATCAAGTCTTTATGAAATGGGCCAAACACACTTTTATATGATGGACTTGTAAAAAATACAATTCCATGTTTTAAATTTTTGAAATACAAGAGAAACAGAAGTGTGTGAGTAACCCATATTTATAATTTTAAGCATCATAGTAAAAGGCACACCTGAGTGTCCCCCACTCAGCTTAAGAAATGGTGCATTTCAATGACCTTGAACCCCCGTGTGCTCCTCTTCAAACACATCCACCCCCTTGATCCCCCAAGAGGCAATCAATTTCTTAAATTTGGGGTCAGTCATTCTCTCACTTTTCTTTATAGTTTTCTATGTATGTGCTTAAACAACATATTGCTTTGCTTTGCATATTTTTGAACATTATATAAATAGAATTCACACATCTGTTTTCTTCTGAACTTGACTTTGCTCAGCATTATGCTGGTTAAGATTCTTCTCTGTTGATGTCTGTAGCTACAGTTCATCCATTTTCACTGATGCAAGATTCTATTTTATGAATATACCACAAATTTATGTATCCATTCTCTTAACAACTGGACAGTTGGTTTGTTTCCAGCTGTTGAGATGTTATAAACAATGCTTCCTGGTGCACAGAGACAAGAGAGTGTCTTAGGTATATATCTAGGTATATACCTAGAATTGCCACATTATAGGGTACACTCACCTTCTTTGCTGGGTGATGCTAATTTGTTTTCCAACGTGTTGCACCAATTTTGAGGGACTTAAATGATGGGTAGGTTCAAATACTTGAAAATATTTCAAATTAATGCACCAGTAGGTATGGACCAGAAGAAAGAGAAAAGGAAAGTGATGCAAATGCTCACCTCTGTCCGGGCCTCGACATCACACGCGGTTGCAGCAACTGTGAGAGCGGCTTTGCTCTGCACAACAGTGTTGGCAGACTGCAGCGGGCTGAGCAGGGCGTGCATGACGTCGTGGCTCTGGATGCTCACACGCAGGGGCTCCTGCATGGCCATGTTCGTCAGCACCGTGGCGGCGTTGGCTATGGCTCCATCTCGTTTGCTGGAGAGGGCATTGATTAACGCATCGATACCATCACCTTCGGCAGCAGCGCTGGGTCAATGAAGGAGAAATGAATGCTGTTCACCCCTGTTCAGGAAATGATCTTTGGAGCATACAACTAAGCTTATAAAACAAACGAGTGCCTAAAGACAATTTCAGAAAGAAATTAATTTACCTGGGTGATGAACCTGGAATTGAGGCTCTGGGGATTTAAATGGAGTCTGGGAGGTTATGAATGAATTTAAATAATCCTTTTCCTACGTCTGCAGCTTTGGGTTATAGGAAAATGCATGACTGCTTCTTAGAAACCCTACTACAGCTATTCATTTTTTAACTCAGCGATACTTACAAGACCAGGAAATTCTATTCAAAGAAAGTCTATTAAAATATTCCTAACCAGTAAGAAAACAAAGGTTTAAATGGGAGGAATGAGTGAACATGGGAATTTAAAATTCTTCAGCTCATCTTCCCTCTTTTTAAGTGAGGCTGTTAACTGTAGGCAGATGTTAGCACGTTTGAAGGCAGCAAATCATTTTGGGGGTGGATGTTGCTTTTACAAATTAAATATCAAGGTCAAAGTCATGATATTGACAAGAATAATTTTAGTAACGTAGGCATATTCAGTTGTTAAATTTCCTATTTCTAGTATAAAAATGTTTGCCCACAATTAGAAATCCTAAACCTCCTTTTAAAAACACTATACCTTCTATAGTCCTTGCTTTGTTATCACTCAAAAAGCTCATAAAATAGTAAAAATTTAAAAAAGAGATCATTTTAAAGAGTGGAAGTTGATTTAATTATGTTCTTTAATGTTTGGAATTGCTTCAAGTAAGAGATGTTTCAAGCAGTAAGATATATAGAGCATCCTGGTTTTAAAGGAAAACCCCAAATTATGTTAAAAATCCATCTAAATCATCATAGAAAGAGTTAATCAAGACAATAAAAATACACTTGAGACTTCAATAATACGAACATCTTTTTCCAGTTTATATTTGCCACTTTTAAAAAATTTAGGATCACAGTAATAACCAACACTGAAAAAAAGAAGTGAGGCTATGTAGTTTAGCCCATCACTCTGTATTCTGATGAGTTCAATTTGGTTCTGTCACTTGAATTTGCTGGTTGTGAAGGAGAACTGACGGTGTCAAGAACAGAAGGTATCACAATTATTCATCAGAGAGCAGAATACAAACACAACCTCAGTAAGGAGACTGCTAGCTTTAGGTGAAAGGAAGCTGTGAATCAGGCACAAACCAGCTCTGAAGGAGACTGAACAGCAGCCACTGGGCAGGAACGGAATGACTAGAGGCAACATCTCTGGAGAACAAAGGGCTTCTTGGTGTTGACCTTGAACGCACCTCCTACCCCTGGTGTATATAAACCCATCCAGAAAACACACCCTACTGATTGATACCAAGTTAAAGTCAGCACTCAGTTCCGTGTTTCCCCTCCTCCAGTTCCTGGCGTCTATTTAACCCTCTATGGCATCTCCTAGTCTTTCTCTGGGATGGTGTCCCTTAAAACTAAAATTTGGTTAGATGACATGTGACCAAAATTGGGAGGAAGCCCAAGAAAAATATTGAGAGGAAGCCCTGCATCTCACTATGGCAGCCTGAGGAACAGCATTTAATTTCCTTTCCTAGAGGATAAAATAAACACTCTTAAGATAATCTCACATTTACGTCTCTCTCCTATTATTAACTGACATGGTGGTCATTTGATTTTATGAATAAGGGAAAATTTGAAGGCTCTAATATATTAGTTCACCAGGAACTTCTCATACTCAACACTGAATTAAAAAAAAATGCCAGGAAGAATTTTTAATTATGCATATATTCTAATTAATTAACATAAGCTTAAACCTTCTCAAAAAAAATTGTTTCCTTTGAATTATTTTTCATGCGCTTGATGCAATCAGTTCCTTAAACCAAATACTCTGTGTTTTTTTAATCATTATAAACACACCTTGGCTAAAATGCACGATTCCTTTGTCACTTAGTGGTTTTTATCTTTGACAATGTTCATTTTTTAACACATCTTGGAGAGTAAAGAAAGAGCACACAATGGGGGGTATTTCAATGGCATCCATGATAGAAGCCAGAAATGCTTTAGGTAAATGCATACTAGTAAATTCTGAAAGGCTTTATCTTTTGTGTGTATCAGGGAGTTTAGGGAAAATTTAAGTATGTAGGATCATACTCCATGGTTTTAGTTTCTCTAGTTTATGTAAAAACAAACAAACCTGGGTCATGGAGACACAAGGATTTTCATCAGGTGTGTCTCTGCTCTCAGCCTTTCTGCTTGGATTTTGCTTCTCCCTTTCTCCTGTACGAAGGCATGTCTGGCCCTGGTTCATTTATACTCTACCTTCTGCTTTTTCTTTGCTCTTTATGGAGGCAGTAAAGGGAAGTACATAAAAACCTAGCTGTTTAAAAAAACTAAAAATTCTAGTACACAGTGGAATATAGCTTTTACTAAATTGAACATAACTGCCAGCACCGAAAGACAAATCATACAGGCACAGCTGGGAGAGCAACGTATATTATATGTGCATATCTGCCCATAATTTGCTATGTGCAGCTCTAAGTGCAAAAGGCATAATTGAGATTAACTTATGATATGAAAAATCAAGCTATTAGTCTTACTTAAAAGAAAAACTAATTTCAGTCATAGAAATAGAGTGCAGAATTTGTACTTTTTTTAAAAAAAAGAATTGCATTAATTTTGTGCTTTCAAACCCAAGACATTCTGTCTTATTTTTCCCCAAGTCTAACATATACACAAGCTGAAGCCTGTCCTATTTTTAAGACACATTTTAGCCTCCTAGATGGTAGAGCATTATCCAAATGAATAGGACAGAAGTCAGACTGCTTTGTTACAATATCCAGAATTACAGGGCCATATATCATCACAACAGTCTGAAACTATTTTCTGATATTTACTATCATTAGTCTCCATCCGGCTGGAGTTTAATCAATTAAGAGTTTAAAATGTAAATTGAAACAGAAATTAACCAAACTACAAACCAAATATGGGAATGTATAAAAACATCTGTTTATGTCATTTGACATATGTAAATAGAAGTGAAGTTCGACATGTCATGTGTATCCAATCTATTACCAAGTCCTGACTATTTCTCTCCTCCATATTTCTCAGATCGCTTCCTTTTCTCCATCTCCATCTCTCCCACTGAATCCAATTCAACATCCTGTATCTTGTGGATTGACATAAGTACTCTCCTAACAGGTTTCCCCTCATCCCCTCCAATCTTTTCTCCATCTTACAGCTTAAGTGATTTTTAAAAAAATAATCTTATTTCTCCCCTACTTAAAACTTCCACGGTTTGCCATTGCTCAGGATAAAGCCCCAAATTTCTCACGTGGCCTCTGAGGCTAAGCATGAGCTGACCCCACCTCCCTCACCAGCCCGTGCACCCCGCCACCTCTTCCTGTTGTCGTGTCCTAGGCCTTTCTGGCAACCTGCCATACGCCAGGCTCCGTCTCACCTCAGCATGTGCCCACATTCTGGTCTCACTCCCGGACGTCCCTTCCCCTGGATAATTCCCATTCATCTTGCCAAGTTTGGCACAAATGTCTGTTTCTCAAGGAAGCATTTCTTGACCCCCAAAACTAGGTTAGGTCTCTTCTTCACATGTCCTCAGAGCATTCGTTTGCTAAACGTATACATTTCCTTTTGTTTTAAAAACTGAGGTTTTGGCACAAGTGTTCACAGTCAGAGAAGAGTCACAATCTCGAAATATTATTTTACGGTGCCTGTTACGGAAAGGAATTCAGCACATTGTTTTTCATATTAAGTCCCCAAGCCCCACAGTTGCAGCATGGGCACTAAGAGCACTAAGGGAAAACTCAATTGCACAAACAGCGTCTATTTATGCTTCCCGGAAAGTACAGTGCTATTTCATGTCTGTGTGCCTTTGCACTCATGCTCCCTTTGCCCCCACATCCCTCCCGAACCTCTGCCTGAGGACCCCGCAAGGCCAGCTCACTCACCGCTTCCTGGGTGAGTACCCACGTCCATCACTGCCCCTCGTTATTAATCACCCCCTCTTCTGCCGTGTCTACGCCTGGTGCCTACTTCTTAGGCAGCATGTGAGTCTTTTTATATCCCCATTGCCGAGAAGATCGATATATTTTAATTGACTTGAATCAACTCAAGGGGAGTGATGAAAACCTCTGCTGGCATCCAGAAGCGGAGAGGGAAAAGTACTTAGCTCAGTGTGAAGTTTGCAAGAAGGGGTGGGATCCAACAATATGGGGATCTCCGCTTGTATCACTTATAGCTGTTCTTAAAAGCAGTTTATTTCCTCCTCATGCCTAGGCTTCTCGGATTATATAGTGAAGTCATTTTCTTTTTAACTGTTTATTTATGTATTTATTTGGCTGCGTTGGGTCTTCGTTGCTGCACACGGGCTTTCTCTAGTTGCAGCGAACAGGGGTTACTCTTCATTGCGGTGCGTGGGCTTCCCATTGTGGTGGCTTCTCTTGTTGCGGAGCACGGACTCCAGGCGCGTGGGCTTCAGTAGTTGTGGCGCACGGGCTTAGTTGCTCCGTGGCATGTGGGATCTTCCCGGACCATGGAACCCGTGTCTCCTGCATTGGCAGGCGGATTCTTAACCACTGCACCACCAAGGAAGTCCCCCCCATGAAGTCATTTTTATATGAAGTTTAATAGATGAAATCTTGCACTTTAGACAATGTCTTTGGGATCTGTCCCTCTCATGTATCAAGGGATGTGGATATTCTTTCTCTGCAAACACAGTTTGTTTGGGTTGTGTCATCAGAGGACACGATTTGGTACCTCTCAGATTTTGATCCTTGCTGCTGTTTGGAGACTCACATTTAACTCCTCTGCAAAGGCTGGTTACATGAATCAAGGGTGACCTTGGGCCGCACAGAAAATCTGTTTAACAGAGCCCATATACAGGGGGATATGTGGAACCCGCTGAACAGATGGTAATATTGGCAATCAGAACCTTGTTTGTTAACAGTGATTACAACCATTCCCACCAGCACGGCTTTTCATATGTCTCCGTGAGGTTTGTCACACCAAGGAAGACATATTGGTGGCAGACACGCTGCAAGTGGTGAAGAGAGGTGCATATGCAGCAGTGACTCAGTGTTGGCGAGTTTAATTGCAGGCTCCCAGCGAGTCTATACAGGTGCAAGGGGGGTGGGGTGCTGGCCGTTATGATAAGCAGATCTCCTGGTTATCACAGCCAGATCTGGAATGCTGTGAACAGGATTCCTGACTCTCATCCCAGCCAGTTTTTCAAAGGTAATGACCCGAGAAGAGAAGTCGAGGGTGTTTGTTAAATTGATCAGTTTCTGAGTCCCAAAGAACCATCACCCCGCAGCAGCCCCACAGTTGCAGAAGACTAATATATGTGCCCCCCAACTCTGGCTGAACCCCAGGATTGACAAAAGTATCCAAGAGTATTGTCTCCTTTGAAAAAAAGTATTATTTAAAGATGCTTATCCATAGTAAGGGAGAGAATCACAATTAACTGCAGGCAAAAAGCTTAAAATGAAGAGTGTAAAGTAACACTATTATTAAAGTGAAACCCAGACATAGAAACAGATGTGGGAAGTTTTGCATCCTATAGCAAAATAAGAAAAAAATGCAAAAAAAAAATATTTAAAAGTATGTGAAACCAAATTGTTTCCATCATATCGATGTGTCCTAGCAGGTATGATTTGGGAACTTCCAGAACATGCTTTTATGCTACAGTTGCTGTGACATCATGATTTTTCAAGAGAAAACTGCTAATTGCAAAGAGATGAGCACATGCCAACCCAGCACCTCCACAGAGGGCATGCGGGGTTTTGTTACCAATTACGAGGCAGTCAATCAAGGTGCAGGGAAATCAAATGTAATTTTCTTACAAGTGACATGGAATCCTTACTGACCTATCTGTTCAGTCACGATACTTCACTTCCATACATGCCACCTTCTGTTTCAAAAAGCTGGAATGCCTGCCAATAATTAACTAGCTGCCATCAGGAAAGAACAACTGTCTTCATTTTACATGGCTGACTTGTCTCCTGATAAAATAGGAATAATGGTCAAGGTGTTAGAACATTCATAATAAATGGCTTCTGCAGTTACCAAATGTTTCTGTTTAGCCTGGAAAGCCGTCTATTTACATAACTGGATATGACAAGGGCCACAATCCCAAAGTAATTAGAGATACCACGTTGTTGATTTTCTTAACTAAAAAAAATAAGGACGCTGAAATCTCTCGTGTGATGGCACATAAAACCCTCTGGCCCTTGCCAGGACTACGCTCATCTCATCAGCTCTAATGTCAGAGAGAGCATCAGAGAGACGGTCATTGATGAGCTGTGTCACTCCTGTGACCCCTTTCACAACACTGGTGTCATGCATGCCCCTCTCTATGACTTCATGCTGTTTTATTTCATCTATACTGTTACCACTTCTGAAATTACCTTAAAATTACTCGTGTGTTGTCTGTCTCCCTGTCCAAACTGTAGACTTCATGAAAGCAGTTTCGTGGAACCATTGTCACGATCCCTACAGCCTAGAGCAGTACCTGGCACATAAAGAACACCCAAGTAACTGTGAAATAGTTACAAAAGAAACCGAAATTCACAGATAATAACTTCCTTAGCCTCTGGGATAAAATGACAAAAATGGTAAAGAGAGACCCCATCTAGTTCCTAGTGAAAGGTATGTTCCAGGCTCCCTGTGATCCTGGGTCAAGGGTAATCGCTTAGACACACAAAATATAATAGGTAATCCAGATTCACTTTTTTTAGAGTTAAGAAAGATAATATTTAGTGAGAATAAGACTTGCTCAGGAAGCAAGTCAGTCAACAGACACAGAATTAAAACCATGATGATCTGACTATTAGTTCACTATCTTTTTTACAATTACCAGTCTCTTAAGCTTTAAAAAGTACTGTATTTTCTAGAAAAAAAAGAACCAGAATCTATTTGGTTCACTTCATCATTCCTCAGGGAATGAGAAATAAGGGAGACCATTTTGATGTATAGCATAGTGAGAAATTCTTACTAACCATTGAATACATTTTTTCCTCTTTCTCATTCTCTTATAAAGAGAATATAAGGAAGAGGAGGAAGAGAAGGGAAAACATGGAAAGGAACCTGGAAGAAAGGAGGAAGGAGGAAGGAAGGAAAGGAGGGGATGGAAATTCAGTTCTCCAAAGGTGCTTGCAGTCTGGAAGAATCCAAAAAGACCAGGAAGGCAAAGGGAAACATTTCGTTGGAAGATTTGGAGAAGTTCAAAGTCGCAGAGATAGTGAGCAAGAGGCAGAGAGAGAGAAAAGTCACGAGCTCCCTCTGGATGTACACAGCTGACTGCCTCGGTGTGAAGTGTCCATCCCACCTCTGTGAACTTGAGCAAAGACGGCGCCTATATTTCCTCATCTGCAGAATGGATGTGATGATAATATTCCCTACCTCACAGGACTGCTTCAAGGATTTAGTGATACATTCCATTTGGAGTACTCAGCCCAACGCCTGGCCACACAGGCCAGGTATCATCATCATCATCATCACTATCATCATCATCATCTTCACCATCACTATCAACATCATCATCACCATCATCCACGCATACTCAGTGAGCCACAGGGGCAGAGATTTTCCTATATCCTGTCTCCATTTCTTGGATCATGGGAAAATAGGATCCTATATCCAGATTTGCATGTGTGTATGAAATTTTCATTTTCAGACAACTTTTCAGCTAGACAGTCAAATCTCCAACCCCTGCAGGGCTAGAGCAGAAGCAGTTTCCTCAAGCATCCCACCCAAGTCTCTTTGTTTAGGCAACAAATGAGTAATAAAGGCCATTTTCAGAGGGAAGAAAAACCAAGGAAAAGGATTAATATTGAAAAGTCAAAGACGAGTAAAAATGGAATTTATGTAGGCTTTAAGCACTGCTTCAAATTTTAAGAGAAAAATCACACAATATAAAGGTATCCAAACTGTTTGATAATTTCCTCTTAAAATCAGTAACCGTGGAAATTAAACCTGAAGGATGTAGCAGCAAATTTAAAATAAGGTTATGCAAATGTTAGTCTCTGCTGTCTAGGTAATAAAAGCAGCATAGATAAGTTTCTAAATGAACATTTCATGGGGTTCACCTAGCCTCACAAAACTTGTAGCCAACAAAATTCCAACTGTTTGTGAAGGTCGACTGGGCATCAGCTGACACAAGATGGGGGTATGGAGTCAACTTGTTTTTATTGCAGAATCCAGCTTTTCATTCTGTATATTCCTTCAAATCAGAGGCATCTATCAACACACGGCAGAGAAGGAATCTAGGCAGTAAGGAGGGTAGGAACGGAAAGTATCCACTCAGTAAACCTGGATGGAAGTAAGGCAAGAATAATCCTTAAATTTACCACGAAGATGCTTCCCATCTATTTTATCTATTAACTCAGAAGGCTTTTAAAATAGTGAAGAACACTTTAAATAAAGTTCTTTGAGGTATCATCCTGAATACAAAAGTTTGAAACATCCTTACTACAAAACTGAACTTTCTAAAAGGAAACTAACTCAAGTTTTCTTTCAGGATTCTCATATTGTGAGCATTCTAATTCAAAGGAGGTAGCATCTGACAACAAAGTGATATGTCAGAATTTTAAAACAAAATAATCTTTTCTATTATGTAAAGTCAAGAGCAAAAATTCAACTCTAGAGTAAATACCTAACAACAAGATTAATTTATGTCGGTTAAGTGTATTATATTTATCCTATATGGTTATATAGCACAGCCGATATTCAGTCACCAGGACAATTAATGTGTCAAAATATTCTGAAATGACTTCACCTTAAAAGGAGACGAAGACAAGCATCTGTTAACACACAGTTAGCAGTAGAATACTATCTCTTTAAAAGCACCACAATGGAATGCTTTCCAGATCACAATCTTTCAGTAATGTTTTAAAATATTATTTTAGACACATTGAAGAGTATTTCAAATTAAATTAGTGTGCGTTTTCACTAAAATACAGAGCAAACCTTCTATTACCTTGTTTTGCCCCTCCCCCAACTTCTTCCTAAACTGCCACTAGGGGTCAGTATGAAGACACAGTTCCTCCACTGTTAGAAGGAATATGGAGCTCTGAAACGTTTTCCCTGTGAAAAACCCTAACAAAGACAATAACCACAGAACTTTAGCGTTATCAAGTCCAACCCATACATCACGTCTGTAACATCAGTTTGCATTTTTCCCGAGACTGCATTTTAATGTTGTAAATCACAGTGGATTATTTCTATGGTCAATGTTTCTTTGATAAAAATAAAGTACTGTAAGCGACAAGATCACTTATTCTAAGTGAATCTGTGCATATTGGCCAAGTATGATCTAGAACGGACGTTAAAGTTTATTCTCAGATGGTGATGGTATACATCTGTAGCCATCTGGGAGGTATGTATCCCATCTCTTCCTGTAGAGGAACGGAGATGCGGAAGTGAATCTTGTGATGTTTTGCCAGCTTTGAGAGGTGGTTTTTTCCCTCCTTCAAAATGACCATCATCATTCACTGCACTACAGCCTCAAGTACACAAGAAAATATAAGCAATTTTAAGGAATAGCACTAGTCTATACTTAAGTCTACAGAATAAAAGAAATTAAAATATTTGTAAAAATAAATATACATGTATACTAACTTCCACTAACTCTGTTTAATGGGGTGGGAATTTTAAAAAGCTTTGAAAAGTGCTTTGTATGCGCACTAGAGAGTTTTAACATTCCAAGAAATCACTCAAGGTCAGGCCCTTCCCTAACAATACTGAATGGATAGGGAGTTGGGTCACTGTGAATAAATGAAGTGCTGTCTTTTCTTAAAGTTCTGTATGTGGAATATCTTTCAAAAATTTTCTCTACACATTACATGGCTTTCTTAGGCATAGTACCCCATGAATAATTCTACTAGGTATTAAAATTATTCGGTCAATGCTTTATTTCTGTGTTAGTGAAGAGAAATATTAATACTGATAATACAAAATGACACGTCATCCATGTAGAATGAGGACGCTGAAAAGTTCCCAAAGCACTCAAAATGCACACCCATATAATTTGGGGGCATTCTGTCTCTTTCTGGAGTCCCCTTGGAGCGTAATCCTTACTCATCTCCCTCATTTCCTTTATTGTGGTCCTGACTGTAGGTTACATGATGGCAGGATGATCCCTAGGGAAGAGTTCTTTGTCTCTGGTATTGTGGAAGCAAGCGGTGGCCCAGCAATCAATCAAAAAAAAATTTTTTTTAAGTAACCACTATATGTGCTGCCATTTAAAACTTCCTTGAGTCACTGTTGTTGTGGGAAGTCAAGAAGGGGTATTAAAAACAACAAATAAAAAAATAAGAAAGAGAAGATAACAAGGTCTCTTAGATTTAAGGAAATCGCGCAGTTCTTTATGGAGAGAACATGAAGTAAGTATGAAGAATGAGAGTTAGTTAGTATGATCTATGTGTAGACAGCAGAGACCTGATTACTTTCTATATCAAAATCACAGTTTTGACTTACTTCTCTATAGGTATTAAAATAATTGTATTGTAAATAATTATTTATTGAATGAAAGATTTAAAAATTTTTATATAGTGCTTTACAATTTCCAAAAGTTTCACACACGTGACTTCATATAAACCCATGATAACCCCTTTTTCCCCACCCCTATATTGCCCACGCCCACAGGTGGTAACCACTAGTTTGTTCTTTTTATCTGTGAATCTGCTTTTTTTCCTTAATATTTTTTGTATTAAAATTTTTATTTATTTATTTTTTTATACAGCAGGTTCTTATTAGTCATCAATTTTATACACATCAGTGTATACCTGTCAGTCCCAGTTGCCCAATTCAGCACACCACCATCCCCACCCCGCTGCGGCTTTCCCCCCTTGGTGTCCATACGTTTGTTCTCTACATCTGTGTCTCAACTTCTGCCCTGCAAACTGGTTCATCTGTACCTTTTTTTTTTTTTTTTTGCTGTACTGTTGTGGCCTCTCCCGTCGTGGAGCACAGGCTCCGGACGTGCAGGCTCAGTGGCCATGGCTCACGGGCCCAGCCGCTCCGCGGCATATGGGATCCTCCCAGACCAGGGCACGAACCAGCGTCCCCTGCATCGGCAGGCGGACTCGCAACCACTGCGCCACCAGGGAAGCCCCATCTGTACCATTTTTCTAGGTTCCACATACATGCGTTAATATACGATATTTGTTTTTCTCTTTCTGATTTACTTCACTCTGTATGACAGTCTCTAGATCTATCCACGTCTCAATGAATGACTCAATTTCGTTCCTTTTTATGGCTGAGTAATATTCCATTGTATGTATATATGTACCACATCTTCTTTATCCATTCACCTGTCGATGGGCATTTAGGTTGCTTCCATGACCTGGCTATTGTAAATAGTGCTGCAATGAACATAGGGGTGCATGTGTCGCTTTGAATTATGGTTTTCTCTGGGTATATGTGCAGTAGTGGGATTGCTGGATCATATGGTAATTCTATTTTTAGTTTTTTAAGGAACCTCTGTACTGTTCTCCGTAGTGGCTGTATCCATTTACATTCCCACCAACAGTGCAGGAGGGTTCCCTTTTCTCCACACCCTCTCCAGCATTTGTTGTTTGTAGATTTTCTGATGGTGCCCATTCTAACTGGTGTGAGGTGATACCTCATTGTAGTTTTGATTTGCATTTCTCTAATAATTAGTGATGTTGAGCAGCTTTTCATGTGCCTCTTGGCCATCTGTATGTCTTCTTTGGAGAAATGTCTATTTAGGTCTTCTGCCCATTTTTGGATTAGGTTTTTTGTTTCTTTAATATTGAGCTGCATGAGCTGTTTATATATTTTTGAGATTAATCCTTTCTCCGTTGATTCGTTTGCAAATATATTCTCCCATTTCGTCTTGTTTGTAGTTTCCTTTGCTGTGCAAAAGCTTTTAAGTTTCATTAGGTCCCTTTTTGTTTGTTTTTATTTCCATTACTCTAGGAAGTGGATCAGAAAAGATCTTGCTGTGGTTTATGTCACAGGGTGTTCTTGCTATGTTTTCCTCTAAGGGTTTTATAGTGTCTAGTCTTACTTTTAGGTTTTGAATCCATTTTGAGTTTATTTTTGTGTATGGTGTTAGGGAATGTTCTAATTTCATTCTTTTACATGTAGCTGTCCAGTTTTGCCAGCACCACTTATTGAAGAGAAGGTCTTTTCTCCATTGTATATCCTTGCCTCCTTTGTCATAGATTAGTTGACCATAGGTCCGTGGGTTTATCTCTGGGCTTTCTATCTTATTCCATTGAAGTATGTTTCTGTTTTTATGCCAGTACCATATTGTCTTGATCACTGTAGCTCTGTAGTGTAGTCTGAAGTCAGGGAGCCTGATTCCTCCAGCTCCGTTTTTTTCCCTCAAGACCGCTTTTGCTATTCGGGGTCTTTTGTGTCTCCATACAAATTTTAAGATTATTTGTTCTAGTTCTGTAAAAAATGCCATTAGTAATATGATAGGGATTGCATTGAATCTGTAGATTGCTTTGGGTAGTATAGTCATTTTCACAATATTGATTCTTCCAATCCAAGAACATGGTATATCTCTCCATCTGTTGGTATCATCTTTAATTTCTTTCATCAGTGTCTTATCGTCTTCTGCATACAGGTCTTTTGTCTCCCTAGGTAGGTTTATTCCTAGGTATTTTATTCTTTTTGTTGCAATGGTAAATGGGAGTGTTTGCTTAATTTCTCTTTCAGATTTTTCATCATTAGTGTATAGGAATGCAAGAGATTTCTGTGCATTAATTTCGTATCCTGCAACTTTACCAAGTTCATTGATTAGCTCTAGTAGTTTTCTGGTGGCATCTTTAGGATTCTCTGTGTATAGTATCATGTCACCTGCAAACAGTGACAGTTTTACTTCTTCTTTTCCAATTTGTATTCCTTTTATTTCTTTTTCTTCTCTGATTGCCGTGGCTAGGACTTCCAAAACTATGTTGAATAATAGTGGTGAGAGTGGACATCCTTGTCTTGCTCCTGATCTTAGAGGAAATGCTTTCATTTTTTCCCCATTGAGAATGATGCTTGCTGTGGGTTTGTCGTATATGGCCTTTATTATGTTGAGGTAGGTTCCCTCTATGCCCACTTTCTTGAGAGTTTTTATCATAAATGGGTGTTGAATTTTGTCAAAAGCTTTTTCTGCATCTATTGAGATGATCATATGGTTTTTATTCTTCAGTTTGTTAATATGGTGTATCACACTGATTGATTTGTGTATATTGAAGAATCCTTGCATCCCTGGGATAAATCCCACTTGATCATGGTGTATGATCCTTTGAATGTGTTGTTGGATTCTGTTTGCTAGTATTTTGTTGAGGATTTTTTCATCTATATTAATCAGTGATATTGGTCTGTAAATTTCTTTTTTTGTAGTATCTTTTTCTGGTTTTGGTATCAGGGTGATGGTGGCCTCATAGAATGAGTTTGGAGTGTTCCTTCCTCTGGAGTTTTTTGAAGAGTTTGAGAAGGATGGGTGTTCATTCTTCTCTGAAAGTTTGATAGAATTCACCTGTAAAGCCATCTGGTCCTGGACTTTTGTTTGTTGGAAGATTTTTTTTTTTTTTTCCGGTATGCGGGCCTCTCACTGTTGTGGCCTCTCCCGTTGCGGAGCACAGGTTCCGGATGCACAGGCTCAGCAGCCATGGCTAACGGGCCCCCAGCTCCTCCGCAGCATGTGGGATCTTCCCGGACCGGGGCCCGAACCCATGTCCCCTGCATCGTCAGGCGGACTCTCAACCACTGTGCCACCAGGGAAGCCCTTTTGGAAGATTTTTTTTTTTCTTGGGGTACACGGACCTCTCACTGTTGTGGCCTCTCCTGTTGCGGAGCACAGGCTCTGGATGCACAGGCTCAGCGGCCATGGCTCACGGGCCCAGCCACTCCCTGGCATGTGGGATCTTCCCGGACCGAGGCACGAACCCGTGTCTCCTGCATCAGCAGGCGGACTCTCAACCACTGCGCCACCAGGGAAGCCCTGTTGGAAGATTTTTAATCACAGTTTCAATTTCATTACTTGTGATTGGTCTGTTCATATCTTCTATTTCTTCCTGGTTCAGTCTTGGAAGGTTATACCTTTCTAAGAATTTGTCCATTTCTTCCAGGTTGTCCATTCTATTGGCATAGAGTTCCTTGTAGTAGTCTCTTAGGATGCTTTGTATATCTGCGGTGTCTGTTGTAACTTCTCCTTTTTCATTTCTAATTTTATTGACTTGACTCCTCTCCCTCATTTTCTTGATGAGTCTGGCTAATGGTTTATCAATTTTGTTTATCTTCTCAAAGAACCAGCTTTTCATTTTATTGATCTTTGCTATTTTTTTCTTTGTTTCTATTTCATTTATTTCTGCTCTGATCTTTATGATTTCTTTCCTTCTGCTAACTTTGGGTTTTGTTTGTTCTTCTTTCTCTAGTTCCTTCAGGTGTGAGGTTAGATTGTTTACTTGAGATTTTTCTTGTTTCTTGAGGTAGGCTTGTATAGCTATAAACTTCCCTCTTAGAACTGATTTTGCTGCATCCCATAGGTCTTGGATTGTCGTGTTTTCATTGTCATTTGTCTCTAGGTATTTTGTGATTTCCTCTTTGATTTCTTCAGTGATCTCTTGGTTATTTAGTAATGTATTCTTTAGCCTCCATGTGTTTGTGTTTTTTATGTTTTTTTCCTTGTAATTCATTTCTAATCTCATAGCGTTGTGGTCAGAAAAGATGCTTGATATGATTTCAATTTTCTTAAATTTACTGAGGCTTAATATGTGACCCAAGATGTGATCTATCCTGGAGAATGTTCTGTGCACACTTGAGAAGAAAGTGTAATCTGCTGTTTTTGGATGGAATGTCCTATAAATATCAATTAAATTTATCTGGTCTGTTGTGTCGTTTAAAGCTTGTGTTTCCTTATTAATTTTCTGTCTGGATGATCTGTCCATTGGTGTAAGTGAGGTGTTGAAGTCCCCCACTGTTATAGTGTTACTGTTGATTTCCTTTTTTATAGCTGTTAGCAGTTGCCTTATGTATTGAGGTGCTCCTATGTTGGGTGCATATATATTTATAATTGTTATATCTTCTTCATGGATTGATCCCTTAATCATTATGTAGTGTCCTTCCTTGTCTCTTGTAACATTCTTTATTTTAAAGTCTATGTTATCTGATATGAGTATTGCTACTCCAACTTTCTTTTGATTTCCATTTGCATGGAATATCTTTTTCCATCCCCTCACTTTCAGTCTGTGTGTGTCTCTAGGTCTTAAGTGGGTCTCTTGTAGACAGCATATATATGGGACTTGTTTTTGTATCCATTTAGCAAGCCTGTGTCTTTTGGTTGGAGCATTTAATCCATTCACGTTTAAGGTAATTATAGATATGTATGTTTCTGTGACCATTTTCTTAATCGTTTTGGGTTTGTTTTTGTAGGTCCTTTTCTTCTCTTGTGTTTCCCACTTAGAGAAGTTCCTTTAGCATTTGTTGTAGAGGTGGTTTGGTGGTGCTGAATTCTCTTAGCTTTTGCTTGTCTGTAAAGCTTTTGATTTCTCCATCGAATCTGAATGAGATCCTTGCTGGGTAGAGTAATCTTGGTGTAGGTTCTTCCCTTTCATCACTTTAAGTATATCATGCTACTCCCTTCTGGCTTGTAGAGTTTCTGCTGAGAAATCAGCTGTTAACCTTATGGGAGTTCCCTTGTATGTTATTTGTCATTTTTCCCTTGCTACTTTCAATAATTTTTCTTTGTCTTTAATTTTTGCCAATTTGTTTACTATGTGTCTCGGTGTGTTTCTCCTTGGTTTTATCCTGTATGGGACTCGCTGTGCTTCCTGGACTTGGGTGGCTATTTCCTTTCCCATGTTAGAGAAATTTTCGACTGTAATCTCTTCAAATATTTTCTCGGGTCCTTTCTCTCTGTCTTCTCCTTCTGGGACCCCTACAATGCAAATGTTGTTGCATTTAATGTTGTCCCAGAGGTCTCTTAGGCTGTCTTCATTTCTTTTCATTCTTTTTTCTTTATTCTGTTCCACAGTAGTGAATTCCACCATTCTGTCTTCCAGGTCACTTATCCGTTCTTCTGCCTCAGTTATTCTGCTATTGATTCCTTCTAGTGTAGTTTTCATTTCAGTTATTGTATTGTTTATCTCTGTTTGTTTATTCTTTAATTCTTCTAGGTCTTTGTTAAACATTTCTTTCATCTTCTCGATCTTTGCCTCCATTTTTTTTTTGGGTTCCTGGATCATCTTCACTATCATTATTCTGAATTCTTTTTCTGGAAGGTTGCCTATGTGCACTTCATTTAGTTGTTTATCTGGGGTTTTATCTTGTTCCTTCATCTGATACATAGCTTTTCATCTTGTCTATCTTTCTGTGAATGTGGTTTTTGTTCCACAGGCTGCAGGATTGTAGTTCTTCTTGCTTCTGCTGTCTGCCCTCTGGTGAATGAGGCTACCTAAGAGGCTTGTGTAAATTTCCTGATGGGAGGGACTGGTGGTGGGTAGAGCTGACTGTTACTCTGGTGGGAAGAGCTCAGTAAAACTATAATCTGCTTGTCTCCTGATGGTTGGGTCTGGGTTCCCTCCCTGTTGGTTGCTTGGCCTGAGGCAACCCAACACTGGAGCCTACCTGGGCACTTTGGTGGTTCTAAAGACAGACTCTGGGAGGGCTCATGGCAAGGAGTGCTTCCCAGAACTTCTGCTGCCAGTGTCCTTGTCCCCACAGTGAGCCACAGCCACCCCCTGCCTCTGCAGGAAACCCTCCAACACTAGCAGGTAGGTCTGGTTCAGTCTTCCCTGGGGTCACTGCTCCTTCCCTTGGGTCCCGATACACACACTACTTTGTGTGTGCCCTCCAAGAGTGGAGTCTCTGTTTCCCCAAGTCCTGTTGAAGTCCTGCAGTGAAATCCTACTAGGCTTCAAAGTCTGATTCTCTAGGAATTCCTCCTCCCGTTGCCGGACCCCCAGGTTGGGAAGCCTGACGTGGGGCGCAGAACCTTCACTCCAGTGGGTGGACTTTTGTGGTATAAGTGTTCTCCAGTTTGTGAGTTACACATCAAGCAATTATGGGAGTTGATTTTACTGTGATTGCGCCCCTCCTACCATCTCATTGTGGCTTTTCCTTTGTCTTTGGTTGTGGGGTATCTTTTGTGGTGAGTTCCAGTGGCTTCCTGTCGGTGACTGTCCAGCAGCTAGTTGTGATTCTGGTGTTCTCGCAAGAGGGAGTGAGAGCACATCCTTCTACTCCACCATCTTGGTTCCTCCGTCAATCTGCTGAACTCTGCTTCTTTTTTGTTTTATTCACTAGCCTGTTGTATTTTTTAGATTCCACATAGGAGTGATATCATACAGTATTTGTCTTTCTCTGTCTGACTTATTTCACTTAGCATAATGCCCTCCATGTCCATCCATGTTGCTGCAAACGGCAAAATTTCATTCTTTTTTATGGCTGAGTAGTATTCCATTATATATATATATATATATATATATATATATATATACACACACACACACACCACTTCTTTTTTTCTTTATTAATTTTTATGGGCGTAGTATAGTTGCTTTACAATGTTGTGTTAGTTTCTGCTGTTCAGCAAAGTGAATCAGTTATACGTATACATATATCCCCTCTTTTTTGGATTTCCTTCCCATTTAGGTCACCACAAAGCATTGAGTAGAGTTCCCTGTGCTATACAGTAGGTTCTCATTAGTTATCTATTTTATATATAGTAGTGTATATACATGTCAATTGTAGTTATGACTTTATATAATTTAATTTTATTCACTGTGCTTTATTTCTTAAAATAATTGTATGTTTTGAAAAATATCTAGTCAACAGTCCTATTATTTTCTAATCTTTTCATTGTTTACCAATAGCCACAATTTAGTTAGTGTTGGCATTGGGAAATGAAAAGCACTGAATTCTTTTCATCCTTGGAATAACTTAAGAACTCTAATTCTGATCAGGTCCAACAGATGGCAGTGATGTTCTAAATTAATAGTTTAAAATATTCTTATAATATGTAGACTCTGCCCCTCAGAACATGTGAACCAAGAATAAATTCTCTCAGCACTTGCATAAATAATATAAAACTTTGATATGACTACTTGGATAAAAGAGTACAAGGTAAATATAACATGAAATTTAGCTGAAACAGTACTTCTTTCAAAAGCGAACAACTTTCTCCTTTCCAAAAAGTATTATAAATTGAGAATTGTCAGAAAGATTAACAGTGAACCGAAAAAGATAATGGTGTCCAAATTAACTAATTGGATTACATTTTTATTTAAAATTCATTATTGCTTCTTGGTTTCCTTTTTTATCTAGTTCTTTCTATGGGGGTTGTTTTAACCTCACTTTTTACTTATTCACTTAAAAATGATATTACTTGTTTTTCCCCTGTCACTTTAAATAAGTGAATCTGGCTATTCTTGTCTTCTTTTCCTGTACCCTCAAATAGTTATTTTTATTCTTATTCTTTGCCTTTTGTCCACTTTGAGTGACCTTTTTCTGCAGATAATAAAGAACGAAAAGTATGGCTAGAAGACTCTTAGAGCTAAGTTGCTCTCCAGTTTGTGATCCAAATTATGTGACAACAAACAAACAACACAGTACAGATGATCACTTTCTGTTTCAAGTTATGGGCATTGTCAGATAGACCTTCTGTTTTTCACTGTCCTTTTCCTTTTGGTTGTATTTCCCCCCGAAAGCCTGCTATGGGATGGGCACTATTCTAGATGCTTGGTGTGTGTCCGTGAATTAAACAGACAAAGGTGTTGGGTGCTGGTCAGAGGACACAATGAGTGAGCTGTATGGTATGTAAGAAAATGATAAGAGTTATGAGAAAAGGGCAGTAGGAAAGGAGGATGGAGTATGTGTGTGGGAGGTACAGTTGTAACCACTGTGGTCATCAGGCCTCCTTGAGGGGACATTTGGGCAGACCTGAGGGGGTGAGGGACTGAGCGGTGGGCATCCTGGAGTAGAACATTCCACGCAGAGAGGATGGTCATACAAAAGGCCTAAAGCAGAACACTTCTGGGAGGTGAATGTACTTTCAGAATATATTTTATTATCTATTTTACGCGTCATCATTTTACTCTCTGACATTGGCTTGTTTGTAAGTAAAGGGATTTGTGTTTGTTAAATTATTTTTTTTAACTACAGTTTCACTTATCCATAACTCAATATCTGGAGACTTCACATATCCAGAAGACACATGAGAACTATCAGAAAAAAAAAGAAAGGTAGAAAGAAATGGCCTATAAAGACCAAAACACCCCTTAGAGCAGTGGCCTCAGGTCCTCCCTTACTGCTTTTATGTAAACTTTGATAAAGCTTGGTTACCTGGTATCCAAGCTTTTCACTGACTGAAGGGAAGGGATCTGAAGAGAACCTTGGCAGCGTTGTGCCTGCCAATCAGATCTGCAGACAGCAGTGAATATTAACACTGCCAGCCTGTCAGTAGGAGTCAATAAAATGCACCAACCCCAAAGGCACCCCACCTGGAGGCTATACTCAGAGAGGAGGCAAGCACCCACCTTCCCTAAGGGGCCCTGATGACACCACCCTGGAGCGTACAATAGCCACTTACTCCAAATGATAACCATACCCCACTCCTGCAAAGTTTTGATTCAAACTCATTACAAATTTTTAAAAGCTTTGTTGATTATAGAAGTAAATTTTCAAGTATCTAGAAGACTTTATCTAGGAAGCTTCATTCACAGAAAATAACAATTAGGCAAGATCTTTTGGTACCTATTAAAGAGGTACTTATAATTCAAGTTGAAAATCTTCCACAAAGGGGTATGGATGGCCTGGTTATTTATTTATTTATCATTGCTACCAAATTTCTCATTATTGTACTATTTTATTTCATTTGGGTGTGTTTTCTCTTGCAAGAGCGCAAATCTGAATCCAGGTATTTTAGATTATAAATTATGTATATTATAAAATTATGTTTTTAGATTATAAAAATACTTTGACTTAAAAAAGCATTTGCCAGTTTTGCAAAGAGAGTCACAGCAAAGTATGTTCCTCTTTCCTCTGGTTGATTATTTTCTTTACTTCAGAAAATTCTGATTTACCCACAACTTTCCAAGCAAAACTCAGTTACATAAAGGAAATTATACCAGCATTATATGTTGTCATAACATGCCAGTTATTACTCAGTTCATGAAATGAGTCTCCAGCTCCAGAAGGTACCCTGAGTGTAAGAATTAGAAATCCATTTTAGGCACTTGAGATAGAAGTATAGGGGAAGGGGTTACATTTTAACAAATAAAATTAGAATTCTCAGGGCTTAACTGCATCTTAAAAAAAAAAAGAAAAAGGCTAGCAATTATCAGGTATCCAAACAGCTACCAAATGCACCTGGAAGACAATAACTCTGGGTTTTTGCCTTCTTCTCTTACTACTTAGGTGTGGTGGAAAAGCAACTTCTAACTATTTCTAACCCCGAGCTCCAGCCCCCCAGCAGCAGAGGCAGGGACTCAGCCTTGCTCCTATAGCTAGCACTTTGCTAGGAAAGCTGATGAAATGGACTGCTTCTAAAAATTGATACTGGAAACACTCACCAATGCCGAGTTTAAGATAATTTTTAAAAAATGATCTGAGTAGGAAACATTTTTTTACTACAAATAACCAATCATCTTTGTTGTCTCTTCTGCTGTGGTTAGCTTCAGTAAGTACCACCCTAGAAGGATCGACAATGGGGCTTGTTTGTGTTCATTCCTTTTGATTGACTATAGAATCTTTTTCAACCCCAGTTTTCAGCATTTGGCACAAACAGGTCAAATCTGACTCTATTTCCTCCTCAAAACCATTAATTTTCAGTATCTTTTAGCTCAAAAAGTCCAAAGTAAAAGCTATATAGACCTCAAAAAAAATCCATAAAACACTTTCATTCATGTCCCATTTCCTTCACCAAACATAAGTTGGAAAAAAGAAATCACAATGTACGGTACATAATAGGTTAAAGAAATAACAGCAATTAAAATTTATAAAAAATAAAATTAAATTACAAAAATAAGGTTGATTGTCATAGAGGAAAAGTCAGGCAGCATTTAGTCCTAATTGGCCTCCCTGTGTTGACAAAATGGAACTATACTGGCAGAAGACAAAAATCTCATAACTAGGTAATTGAGAGAGAAGATCTGAAGGCAGCTTCTTTTAGAACTACTTACCATCCTAATTTTCTATGATTTTATATAAAACGATGTAAGCCAGGCAAACTCACATCAAATCAAGAGGGCTATATACACTGGAGGCCTTTTAGAGTATGTTAGGTAATAAATCTAAATGCACTGGAGATAGAAGTGTTTTTGTGTCATAAGATTTTTTTTTTTTTTTGCGGTATGTGGGCCTCTCACTGTTGTGGCCTCTCCCATTGCGGAGCACAGGCTCCGAACGTGCAGGCTCAGCGGCCATGGCTCACGGGCCCAGTCGCTCCGCGGCATGTGGGATCTTCCCAGACTGGGGCATGAACCCGTGTCCCCTGCATCGGCAGGCGGACTCTCAACCACTGCGCCACCAGGGAAGCCCGTGTCATAAGATTTTTGCACCGGCATGACTACACTGTAAAAATCACTGAATATGTTGTTTTCAAATTGCTACTTACTATGACCCAATATTCTAGAAATGTGTGTGCTTTCACACAGATGATGATGGCCCTGAATTTAGGAAATTGTCATGTCAAAGATTGTAGCTATTAAAGGAACATAATTTTGTTTTGATGCTTATGCATTTCAGCTACATTTTTATTGGACATTGTTAGATTTTTAGTCATTCCATTAAGGTCTTATAAAATATTTGTGTGGGAATATAGAAAAAGAAAGAAAGGGTAAGAGACAGATGAACTATATGATGGGGATGGAGGAGGATTCATTTCAAGTAAGAAAGGGGTAATTTTAGCCACAATGCCACAAAACAGTAATAAATGAGTGTTAAAAACTAACGTACTGAGATGGTTAATTTTATGTGTCACCTTGACTGGGCTAAGGGATGCCCAGTCAATAATGGTGAAACATTATTTCCGAGTGTGTCTGTGAGGGTGTTTCTGGAAGAGGTCAGCATTTGAATCCGCAGACTGAATAAAGATCCCTCTTATCAATGTGGGTGGGCATCATCCAATCCATTGAGGAACTATACAGAACAGAGGAGGAAGGGTGAATTTGCTCTCTGCTTGAGACGGGACAGCCATCTTCTCCTTTCCTTGGACATCAGTGCTCCTGGTTCTCACACTGGGACTGACCTTTACAACCTCGTTCTCCACGTCACAGACAGCAGATCGTGGGACTTCTCAGCCTTCATAAGCTCATGAGCCAATCCCTATAATAAATCTCATATATATATCTCCTATTGGTTTTGTTTCTCTAGAGAACCCTGACTAATACTCATACCATATTTAGGGAAGGTAAATAAAAATTTTTTTACTCTTCTTTATTTATTTAGATTTACTTTTTATTGAGGTTACATTGGCCTATAACATTATGTAAGTTCATATGTACAGTATATTTCTACTTCTGTATACACTATGGTGTGCTCACCACCAAAAATTTAGTTGCCATCCGTTACCATACAGTTGATCCCCTTTACGCATTTCCCACTCCCACGCCCACCACCCCGCCCCTTCCCCTCTGGTAATCACTACTCTGTTCTTTGTATCTATGCATTTGTTTTTGTTTGCTTGGGCTTGTTCATTTATTTTGTTGGTTTGTTTTTTATATTCCACATAAGAGTGAAATCATAGAATATTTGTCTTTCTCCATCTGACTTACTTCACTCATTATATCTTCAGGGCCCATCCATGTTATCGCAAATGGCAATAATCATTTTATTTATGAAAGTTGCCTTCTAAAAATTCTTACTGTTTTATAAGGCAACTGTATCTTCTGTAGAGGAAATAGCAAGGCTTTGGAGTCTAACAGATCTGGCTTTAATTTCCAGCTCATCTAGTTGAATGAATATGTGTACCCAGGAAAATTAGGGAAACTTGCAGAGCTTCAGTTTCCTCATTAGTAGATGGAGTATCTAGACAATTAAAATTTTAAATGAATAGAAATCACATTTCACAGTGTTTGGAATACAGAGGACATTCCTTTTCAACCCTTCTCCATAAGTATTTACCCATATATGTTGTTTTCAATGGACTTTTTAAATGTTTCTCAATTTATCTAATGTTTATGTCCTTTTAAAATTGGTTCTTTAAAAATTTTTTCTTGATTTACCAATATTTGTAGACTGTCTTTTAATATTTCCAGCATTAGCCAGTTTTCTCTGTTCTGGAACCTTCTACAAGATTTAGCCTGTTACCTGCATCAAATGGCCTGCACATTTTCCCAGCAAGCCCAGAAACTGTCAAGATTTTGTAATGTCTTTGGAAAACAGGCTTATCTGCTGACTCTTATTTTCATAAGGGTTCCTGAGGAATAAATAACTCAACATAGAAGCATCTGAAAGAATGTGTAAACTGCCTTGAAAGCCAGGAGATTACGATGAGCACATCTTGGACTGTTAAATATCCCATAAACAAGTCCCTGTTGAATGAGTCTTTCTGTACTTACTTTGCATTAGCGGGATTACAAGTGGTCAGATTCGCCAGGGCAAGGGCGGAAGCTTCCCTTACCTCTTCATTGTCACTTTTTAGTAACTGAATTAACTGTGGGATCCCTACAGAAAAAGGAAGGTAAAATGTAACTTTACAGACATCCGTGTGAACTAGAATATGGCAACCTAAAAATGTTCAAAGTGGCCTTTTCCAGTTTGCTTACCCTGATTATTGAAAAATTCTTTGCTGCCCGAATTCTCACACATTGCCGAAATAGCTTGGGAAGCGGCGATTTTAGTTCCATCGTTTTCAGAACCCAAAAGGGTTACAAGGCATTTTTCAACTTCTTGTTCGTGAAAAAGTTTTCTGTTTTCAGCTTTCATAAACCAAAAGGGAGAAAAAAAATCAGAATTTTGCTGCAAAAACTGTGCAAGTGTAAAGACTTCCCCATCCAAAATATGATAGGAATTCAAACTATTTGTTAGCTTTAGTCACAGTCTAAATATATACCTATTTATCCTTTAGAACACAGTGATTATGCAAAATGAATTATGGGCATTGCATTTTTTTCATATTCCCTCATATGATATCAATACTATGGCAGAGAAAATTCTATAATAAGAAAGAGGCAAGCTTCAGACTTAGCAAGAACTTATTTAACATCAGTCATGTGCCTGTCATGTTGCTGTGTTCACACGCGCTGTCTTCTCACTGAATACAAAAACCTGTTTATTTTAAATACAAAGCCCTATATTTGAAGAATGCCTAAGACGCACAAACCTGTGAGCTGGATGCTCAAGAGCAGAGCAGAGAGGAGGAGAAAGTCAAAATGAGAATAAAGTATTGATACAATCCCAAGTCTTAAGGAATTTATGATCATCTTTTATCTTGTTACAATACATGCTGACATAGCAAAAATTATAATAATTACTTAATTGCTAAGTTGCGATAAACATAAAATAACATAAACATAGCACAGTTTCATTTGAAAACAAAGTTATGACTCTAAGTACATACCATGATATTAACCCCACTATAAAACACTAAATTAAAACCAAAACCAAAGTATTTTTAATGTTCTTTTTGTTCCCGATGTCCCTCTATTTAGTTTGATTTTTTAATAAATAATGATCTCGTCACTATACAAAAGCAAATACTGCATTGAATTAAGTTAGTACATTAAACAATTTTTGCTTTGTGTTCTACAGTTAATTCTAAATAAATTACTATTTATTAAAAGCATGTACTAGAAAAAATATATATTAAACTGAACTCAGTTTTAATGCTATAATAGAACCAGAGACAAGTGGGAAAAGAAACAGCTTACAGATAATTCCTTGCTAATTTATTTACAGTTCCTAAGAAAATTTTGTCATAGGTTTGGTTCTCATTAATTAACCTTTATAAAGTCAATGTAAATGATTAAAATGGAAGAATGTGTGATATGTGCTCTTAGGATGTTGATATACAAGAGAAGAATATTTTGTTAGAATAAAGATCTCTGCAAAAAATGCTGATACTACCTTAGATTACATCAACATGTGGAAATAATTCACTACTTGTACTTTTTTTTTTTTTTTTTTTGCGGTACGTGGGCTTCTCACTGTTGTGGCCTCTCCCGTTGCGGAGCACAGGCTCCAGACGCGCAGGCCCAGCGGCCATGGCTCACGGGCCCAGCTGCTCCGCAGCATGTGGGATCTTCCCGGACCGGGGCACGAACCCATGTCCCCTGCATCGGCAGGCGGACTCTCAACCACTGCGCCACCAGGGAAGCCCTACTTGTACATACTTTAATTAACTTTTTTCCCAGAGATATCTTCAGAAATTATAGCAACTAGGTTTCCACTTTTATTGATTTTTGTCTTCTTTCAACAATGATTTTTAAAAATTACCTTTTTCACAGAAGCGGTATCATGGTCAGATGTCACCACCTTTGCATATACTGTTTTGGCCTTTGTTCCTCTGATACACAGATGTATGCCTGAGCAATCTGGCCATCACTGGCACAAGCTAAGTCACTAACACTTCTGTTCATTCGTCTTAAAGCAATCATGAACCATGTCCTGTAATCCTATCATTTTAATCCCTTCTCCTTTCATTTAAAACTGGAATTCAGTCAGGCCATAACTGTTTCATTAAAAAGCTGTGATTAATACTTAAATCTCAAGTATATGGCCCCTAAAATGTTTTAAAATATATGTAGTCCTTATTAGTTTTCCCTGAATAAACAAGATCTCAAACTTTTCCAGAATCTCTGACTTAAAATGCTCAGATTTATAATTAAGACTTCCGAGATGGGCTTCCTTAGTGGCGCAGTGGTTGAGAGTCCGCCTGCCGGTGCAGGGGACACGGGTTCGTGCCCCGGTCCGGGAAGATCCCACATGCCGCAGAGTGGCTAGGCCCGTGAGCCATGGCCGCTGAGCCTGCGCATCCGGAGCTTGTGCTCCGCAACGGGAGAGGCCACAACAGTGAGAGGCCCGCGTACCACCAAAAAAAAAAAAAGACTTCCGAGATGATGCTAAATCAACTTTACTAAACAGAACACTCTGAGTGGATTCTATCAAGAAAATCGACCAAAAGAATTAATTTGAAAAGACTATAACTTTGGCGTATGTGATGGTTACAATAAAAAAACAGTGTATACACAATTATTGGAACAATTAAAAAAAATAATTTAAATACTGTGGGCAGTTAGTTTCTCAACCCTGCTGGGAGTGTTCTCAAAATCCAGCTGTGTTCACCAAACCTCAAAAGTGCTGACTGCAGTGTGGCTATAATGGATTTAAAAGATAAATTAACATATTAACCAAGTACCTTCATTGAATTGCTACACTGAGAAGTATTTACGTGTTAATTACACAGAAAATAAAGATGGCAAGGTAATTATGCTACTAATAGAATAATGTCCTTTAGAAATAACATTTGTTCAGTAAATTTAAAAGCAGGAGGTTTTGCATCTGAAAATAAATCTGTATGTAATGATGCTTTTCTTTACCCATTCTCAGAAGTTGCTAGTGGGCCACCTATGCTCCTGCTGAGATGTTGATGCAGTTCATAAACCTCATGGGAACATGGCAGTTAACACCTTCCTCCTCCTGGTGCCAGGTCAAAGGCATACTAACTTAGGGGTGCATGTTAAAACTTTACTCAGCAAGCAAAACTTAAAGAGTGTATATTATGTGGTTTTGTTTCAACTGTGTTTTTGACATGCAGTGACAATGCTAACCGTAACCCTAGCCTACAAAAAACTTTTTTATGATGATGGAAAGTAAAAAGAGAATGTTATAAATGAATATGGAACAGTATAAGGAGTGACATTTGTAAAAACCTACTTATGAATGGAGTTAAGAAAATATAAACTGGATTACATCAAAGTTTAAAATGTCTGTGCATCAAAAGACACAATCAATAGAGTTAAAAGGCAACCCACAGAATGGGAGAAAATATTTGCAAGTCATATATCGGATAAGGAGTTCATATCTAGAAAATATAAAAACTCCTACAATTCAATAACAAAAAAATTTTAAACCCAGTTTAAAAATGGGCAAAGGATTTGAATAGGCATTTCTCCAAAAAAGATTTTTTTAAATGGCCATTTAGCACATGAAAAAGATGCTCAACATCACTAACCATGAAGGAAATGCAAATCAAAACACAAAGAGATACCACTTCACACCCATTAGGATGGCTACTATTAAAAAAAAGAAAAAAAGACAGAATATACCAAGTGTTGGCAAGAATGTGGAGAAATCGGAACCCTTGTGCCCTGTTGATGGGAATGTAAAATGGTGTAGCTACTATGGAAAACAGTATGGCAGTTCCTCAAAATAGTAAACGTAGAATTACCGTATGACTCAGCAATTCCAGTTCTGGGTATATACCCTAAAGAATTGGAAGCGGGGGCTCAAAGACATACTTGTACATCTGTGTTCACAGTAGCATTATTCACTGTACCCAAAAGGTGGAAGCAATCCAAGTGTCTATTAGCGGATGAAAGGATCAACAAATGCGATATAATCATACAATGGCATATTTTTCAGAGTTAAAAAGGAAGGACATCCTGACACATGCTACAACATGAATGAACCTTGAGGACATTATGCTGAGTGAAATAAGCCAATCACAAAGGACAAATATTGTATGATTCCACTTATATAAGTACTTGTAGTCAAACTCACAGAGACAGAAAGAATGGTGGTTTCCGAGGACTGCAGGGAGGGAGAAGGGGGAGTTATTTATTCATGGGTACAGAGGGTTAGGCTTGTGAGACGAGGAGGCCTGCAGCTGGATGGTGGTGATGGTAGCACAACAAGATGAATGTATTTAATACCACTGAACTGTACGCTTAGAAATGGTGAAGTCGGTGAATTTTACTATGTGTATTTTACAATTTTTCAAAAAAGAACAGAACTCATCTCCTTTCCTTCAATCAAAACCTGCTCTTCTTCTTGAGTTCCCCATTTCTGTGAGTGGCACCATTCTACGTCCAGCTGTCCAAGCCAGAAGGCCTTGTCCTTGGCATCACCTCCTTCTTCCCCCAACCCACAGAGTCATTCAACAAACCCATATGGACCCTCAAGCACTGTGCTGCTGGGTCTCCTTGCAGACGCCTCCGAGTCCATCGCGACCACCTCAGCTCGGTTTCAGGACAGAGCCGTCACCTGTCACCTCGATCACCACAGCAGTCCCCTTCCCGGTCTTCCTGCATCTGGTCCTGCGCATGTCTAATCTCTTCTCCACTTTGCAGCAAGAGCGCTCTTTCTCTAAACAGTGAAAATCTGCAGGGTTCCCTCCCGTCTCTAAGTCACTTGAGGGGTGCTTTGTTGCCATGAAACTAAAGTCCGAAGCCCTTAAACTTGGCGTGTGATGCCCGTCAGCACGTGGCGCCTCATTACGTCTCTGGCCTGGACTCTCAGTTTTCTGCTGCACCCTCTTCACTGGCCATTCTGAAAACGTTCAGCTCTGGAACTCACCACGCTCTGTCCCTCTCTGGCCACTACACACTGTCCCTTCTCCTCAGAGCACTGCTGAGCCTCCCCGACCCACCAGGACCTTCTTTGCCCAGCTAGTTTCCCTCATCTCCTCTAGGTCCGAGCCTGTAAATCACCTGATCCAGGAAGGCTTGTCTGACCCGAGTCTGTGTTAGGTGGACCCTCCTGGGGGATCCTGTTCCCCCATGATCAGGCACGTTTAACACGGCATCGCGACTGCCTGCTTACTTGCCTGCCCTGGGTTTGTTGATACAAACTGGGGGCTTAATAAACATTAATAAATGAATTCATAAACAGATCCAGATAGGCTGTAGCTCACTCACAGACACATCCCTAGGTCACTGCAGTGCCAGTAGCGTAATTAGTAGTAGAACCAGAGTGCAAGAGCTCTCCACCCTGTGCTCTTTTCACTACTGTATCGCGTGATGGGTAATAAACTCAACGAAACTTGTATCACAAGAGGGGCCGAAACCCAAAGAGAAGTTGAGATACGTAAAAATTTTAGGTTAGACATTGCTCATGTCTTTCCATTGCCCTCTCATCTGGTCTCAAATAACTAAGAAGGCCTGGGATAGATGGAGAACAGAACTGACCAGGTTATGACAAGGCCTAAGTTCCTTTTGGGAGAATTCTGAATTAAGCAGTTTCGCCAAAATTAATTTTACAGGCTGTCTTTAGATTTGGCCTGTATGATGTAACTCACGAGGCCCCTCTCTATTGACTTTGTACTGGGAGGTGAAATTTGGCATACTGCATTAAAACTTTGAAGAAATCCAGTATGGGTTGAAAAGGAAATGTTTCCCATAATATACACATAGACATATATACAGATGTGAGTATATATGTTTAGAATATCAATCACTTAAACTAGTCAAAGCTGTCATCATTTATAAGAGGGGTGATGTGGAAGGGGGGAAATAAAATCACATCTTTTATTAAATAAAATACTCCAAATATACATAAATTGAAACTATAATTTTATCTTCAGTGCTCATGATGTAATTAATCTCTCATATTTTACAGATTTATGTCAACATAGCTTGCCAATGAAATGAAAATTGTATTTTGTGTATAGTACGAGCATATTATTTTTCACAGCTATATAACATGGAACAGCTAGACTCCAGCTGCAACTCGAAATTACTGTATAGATATCATTCCAAATGTGGATTTATTGAAATGACGTTTTCGGGATCACAGAGAGTGCATACATTCTGTAAAATTTCAAAATCAGGAGAAATAAAAGCTTAAAACTTAATTTAGGAATGAACTATTTAAAAATAAGGTTATAATTAAATCATATTGAGCTTATTAAATCCTTGACAAAGCAATCTCTACTTTTACTTATTAGCATTGAGATGAATTTTGATCTTAAATAGTAAGTATAGCACTATCCTCAAGTGACCATCTAAAAGCAGACAAATGCTGTAGCGTTTGTTAGTACTAATTGAAATCAAGACTACAGGAGGAAATAGGTATGCTTAGTTTATACAAAATGAGACGTACGATCATAAGCGGCTTTAGTAATTGCTCTTGCTGCATTCTTTTGAATATCAGGAATTGTAGAGTTTTCTGCAAATGATAGGAGGTTCTTAAGACCCCCTGTCTGCTGAATCATCACCATGGTATCCATATCTTCAAGGCAATTGGCCAACACGGAAAGCGCTTCTATATGAAGGTCACTCAATTCCTAATAATAAAAGCAAACACAACTTTAGAAAATTGTAATAAAAGCAATCCACACTTTCCAAATTTTATTACAAGAGGGACTCAGATCAGTCAGAACATAATGTAATTAATTTTGTTGTGACAGAGGCCCAAGGAAACAGTTCTGTTTATTAACATGACATCTCTCTCCCTGACCATTAGTCCCATCTCTTCTCATTTCCCCTATTCCAAAATGTTTTACAGATAAAAAATAGTTGCTGGAAACTTCTAGTAATGGTATCCAAGTGATGTTGCTCAAACAGCCTTCCACCGACAACAAGTTTAAAATCTAAAGAAAATATTTTTTGAAAAAGCAGACAGAAGCTGAAGGAAAGTATATTCCTTAAAATCTCCAATTGGTAGAGGGAGGTATTGTGAGTGTGTGGCTTTCTTGCCTGAGGAATCTCCAGAATCCCCATAGCAGTGGAAAACTGAAGCCTTTTCTGAACAGTTAGAAATTTAAGGTAGAAATCACAGTAAGGATGCTCCACTGCCATGGTATTCTACACAGTAGTGGTTCTGATCAAGAAACTCACTTCACAGCAAAAGAAATGCAGCAGTGGGCAGATGGTCACAGAAATCACTGGCCTTCCCATGTTCCCTACCATCCTGAAGCAGCTGGCTTGATAGAATGGCCTATGCAAGACACAGTGACAGCGCTAGCTAAGTGGCAGTAACTTGCAGGGCTATATATTCTCTGGAACAGCATCCAATATACATTGCTGTTACTCCCAGGAACCAAGGAGTGGATATGAGAGTGGCACCACTCACTATTACCCATGGCAATTCAGTAGCAAAAGTTTTGTTTCCTGTACCTGTAACCTTATGCTCTGCTGATCTAGAAATCTTAGATCCAAAGGGAGGGATACTTCCACCAGGAGACACAACAATGAATACACAGAACTAAAAGCTAAGACTGCCACCTGGCCTCTTTGGGAGCCTCATGGCTCTGAATCAACAGGCAAAGAAGAGAGTTAACTGTGCTGATTGGGGTGATTGAGCCCATCTATGCAAGGGAAATTGGACTGCTACTCCACAACAGAGGTGAGGAAGACTATGCCTGGAATACAGGGGGTCCCTTATGGCATCTCTTAGTAATACCATACCCTGTGATTAAGGTTGATGGAAAACTATAATGACCCAATCTGGGTACCACTGCTAATGGTCCAGGCTCTTCAGGAATGAAGGTTTGGGTCACCACATCAAGTAAAGAATCAAGATGAGCTGAGGTGCTTGCTGCAAGGGGAATATGGAATGGGTATCGGAAGAAGGTACTTATAAATACCAACTACAACCATGTGATCAGTTACAGAAAAGACGACTATAATTGTCATGAGTATTGCTCCCTTATTTTGTTATGAATGTGTGTGTGTGTGTGTGTGTGTGTGTATGAAATATCCTTTTCTTCTCTCTCTTATCCCCTCAGGCAACATGAGATGTACCGCCTTTACAATATGGTATTTAAGTACGGTTAATTTTACATCTTATTATGGGATGTCAAGGAGAAGAATAAACATCATCCAAGGACTTTGCATCCTCCTATGGGGAAGGGGACAGTGTGTTTTTGGTTGTACACAGGACAGCTGGACCATGTTAAGTGGAAGTATGATCTTGTTTTTGTCTTTATTTGGAGATTAATGATTTAGGAGCTGTGTACGGATGCCAGATTGACTAGCGATGGACTTGTGATGGTTAATATTTATGTTTTAACTTGGCTAGGCCACAGTATCCAGATATTTAGTCAAACATCATTCTAGATGTTTCTGTGAAGGCATTTTTTTAGGTGAAATTAATAGTTAAGTCAGTAGACTGAGTAAAGCAGGTTACCCTCCATCATGTGTGGTAAATGACTCTTCTTGTTTTACCCTAGAGAAAACTGGGGCAGACAAAGGTTAAAAGACTAATTCTAGGTGTTTCAAGAAAACATAAGATCACAAACAAAAATTTAAAAATCTTAAATCTTCTAAATCAGAAGATTTTTAAAAATTAAATTATTTTAGCATGCCCTCTACCATTAGTCTGATTTAATTGTGCTGGTAAACTATGTAGCAATAAGCAAATTACTGCATTCTGCTTAGCATCATGCTTAAATATAATAAAATTTCATTTAAAAAATATTCTATAATTTGTATTTTATAACAACACTTAGGAGAGATACATCTTCTCATAGAGAGTTGAATGAATGTTACAGGTACCTTAGTTTCTAGGATCTTAATAAGGTGGTCCACTCCTTGACTGTCTCTTAGCATTGCCCGGCACTCCTTATCATTTGTAATAACACCTAAGGTTTTGAGAGCCAACAACTGAATAATTGGGTATTCTGACTTCAAGAGATCTAATATAGGAGGGATTGCATTTAGTTCTTGAAGTGTTGCTCGGCACTGAAAATCCTGCCAGGAAATATAAATGTTCAAAGAAGTGATTTTTAAAGCAAAATACAGTCTCAAGAATGGAGAGATTATATTTTCTAACAAAGAACGTTATAAGTTATAATGTTCCCATCTTTTATTCTGGATTTGCTTCCAAAATAACTCACAAACAAATATAAGCAAACCCTGGATTGACAACACCAAAATATCCTTTTTTTTTTTTTTTTTTTTTTTGCAGTACGCGGGCCTCTCACTGTTGTGGCCTCTCCCGTTGCAGAGCACAGGCTCTGGACGCGCAGGCTCAGCGGCCATGGCTCACGGGCCCAGCCGCTCCGCGGCACATGGGATCCTCCCAGACCGGGGCACGAACCCGTATCCCCTGCATCGGCAGGCGGACTGTCAACCACTGCGCCACCAGGGAAGCCCCCAAAATATTCATTTTAACTATACAGACCTTGTCAATAATAGGAAATAGGCATGATCTATGACTTCTCAGCAGCTACTGTTTTTTTATTATACAGCAAATTCCTCTTACTACAAACAGCATCACAATAAAATCTATGCATAATGAAATTCTTTTCACACGCTATACCCTCTTTCAAATAGTAGTCGATAAAATGAAATGATGGTATCAATTCCTTATTATCGTCATTCAAATGGCTGGTTTATAAAATGCTCATCTGCATGCAGTGCTGTTGGCAGGACCTGTGCATGCAAATTTACATCAGGTTTAGTTCTGACACATGACCTTAATTTAAGACATTTACAAGATCAAGGGGTCATTAGAGTCCAGACAAGTCGCTCTGCATGGTGTGCCTGTAATCCTGGGTGAGTGGTGGAGGGAGGGTCGTTGGGGTGAGCGACAGAGAAAACAAAGCAAAAAAGTCATAAAAAGCCCCCAAACTCTGACTACTAAATCATGACATTTTAAATCAAAACAGGGTAAACTTAAAATAGAATTAAAGACAGAAAAGGCCCCACTTCCAGCTTATCTTCCCTCTGTCTATCCTTCAACTGGCCTCTCATAGTCAGCTTCCTTCAGACATAAAAACTGTAGGTTGCTGCTTGCTGTGGGTTGAATTGTAACACCCCCCCCCCCGCAAATATATGTTGAAGTCCTAGTCCTCAGTACCTCAAAATGTGACCTTATTTGGAAATGGGATCATTGCAGATGTAGTTAGTTAAGCTAAGGTCATGGGGGAGTAGGGTGGGTAGTGGTGTCTGCATAAGATTGGTGTCTTTACAACAGGCGGCGAGAGAGCTGACAGAGGGAGAGATTGCAGTGATGAGGCTGCAAACCTAGGACCGCCAAGGATTCACAGCCGCCACCAGAAGCTGGGAAGAGGTAAGGGAGGATTCTACCTAGAGTCCCAGACGGAGCATGGCCCTGATGACACCTTGGTGTCAGAAGTCCAGCCTCCAGAACATTGAGTGAATAGGTTCCTGTTGTTTTAGCCAGTTTGTGGTACTTTGTTACAGCAGCCTTAGGAAATGAATACACTCTTATTAACTAGTCCTTCTGTTATAAAGAATAGTGGAGGTAAGTCTTTTCATTTCTACTTGATAAAAAATATAGAGAAGTAGACTTAATGAGGAGTCTTGGCATGAAACACACAAACACGTTTGCAGGATTATTTAGGCCTATAGGATGAAGTCAAGTCACCAGAGAAGGGATACGGCTGCACCTGCTCTTCAGGAAGAGTAAAGGTAGCACCAGTGGGTGCCCAGCTACATGGCAAGGACATGCCAGGGCCAGGGTTGCATGCTTTGGGTGCCTTTTGGCATGAGTGCCTTTGTCCTCTTTTTCTATATATTTTGTCTAGATACTTTGCTTATCAGTGAACCCTCCTTCACCTTTGCTCCCATATCTCTTCTTTCACATTCTCTTGACGGTTATTTAAAATGGTGTCTTGTACTTCCAGTTGCTCTAAAGCTTATCAAACGTGTGTGGGAATTGTTCAGGAACCTGAGCAGGAAAAGAAACAAAGAAGGCTGTCCAAAGTGGCAGCAAGCTGACCTGCTGGGGGTGTGAGGGTGTGTGTGCTGGGTTGGGGATTGGAGGGGAGGGGCCAGAGGACAGGACAGGTTGTGGGCGGAGGGTGGGGAGGGTGTTTCTTCCATTATGAAGGAAAGCAGCACAGTGAGGTAGCATCTTGCAACTGTGAATGATGAGTTCTGTTCAGCAAAACTCAACTTTTCACCAACAAATAAGCCGAATCCAAAATCTTGGTACATTGCGTAAGGCAGATGATACAACCAATTGGATCACCAAGATTAGGTCAACAGGTAACTGCCTAGGTCAAAATTAGTTCAACACTAATATTAGATTTCCTGTTTTGGAAGAAATAGTACTTACCTAGTATAATCCTGCCTTAATTTGCAAGCCATTCTATTCTTTTAAAATGCCCTTTTATGGGGGACAATTACTTACAAAACGTGAAAACTGAAAGGTATCGACTCTAAACTTCCATTTTTTTTTTCCTCTGAATGATAACTACTAAATAGTACTGAGAAGGAGTGATTTTAATTAAAACTGGACCTTTTTTTTTAAAGCTTTGTCCTTTTTTTAATGGGAAAATAAATTCTATAACCAGTTTTTGTCAAAACTCATTGTTAGAAATTAATCTCACCTGGACCAAGTTGTAAATGCACTCGATAGAATTCTTCTTCACGTCCGGGTCTGGGCTGCTTAGCAGCCTGATGAGAGGCTCTAATCCACCTTGTTCAAATATTTGCACTTTGCTGGTATACTCTGCAGACATGTTTGCTAGGCAAAGACTAGCAAACTCGTGGATAACTACTTCCTCTGTGTATCAAAAACAAATAACACAAGTATGTAAAGGCTTATTCAACCATTACGTTAAAGCACGCTGTGAAAACCAAAGCTCCACAGATCTTAACTTGGTTGGAGCCCATCTTAGTTTGAGAGAGTTTAATGACAACACAGAATTGGTGTTTCATAAACTATTTTCAATCGGTACTTTAATCAGATGCAAAAAATAAACCATTCCCCATTTTTGAAATATTGATAGATGGAGGATGCAGAGTTACCTTCTGCGGCCAGCTGAGCAATCACAGAATTCACGACATCTAACTCCCTTAACAATTTTTTGACATCATCTACAAAAGAAGAAACAGAATATTAATGTTTATTAATTGTAATAATAATGGCAATGTCTAAGGAATAGTTCCTTATGAGATAGGTTCTATTATTACCTAATTTTACAGATAAGTAAATTGAGGTTCACAATCACACAGCAAGTAAGAGGAGGGGATGGGTTTCACACCCAGGTCTGTCTGACCCCAGACAGACTCTAGCCCATGTTCCTTGATTGCTCAGCTGTACGACCTTCCAAAACACTAGAAAAGATAACCATAAATGTATGAAAGTGCCTAGAACACCATCAGTAAAGTTGAGTTACTGTGCCCTACACTTGCTTATAACAGTAATTCTTTTTGTTTTGTTTTGTTGGGAGGATATTTTTAAATTTAGATTTTAATAAAACTAGTATAAAATGCAAATAAGAATTATCCTCAGCCTTTTCCCATAAATATATCTTGTATATGTTCCATTTGCTTATCAGAAATGCCAAAAATGCTTAAAGATAAGTATATTAATTTTTTAAAGTTCACTTTTGTATTATTTACAGGAGCCTAATTAAAGCTAGACAATTATGCCCCTACTTCTTTCTTGCCATCCTTAACCCCCTTTTTCTGAGAAATAAGGCATAGCTGCTACTTCAGTTTTGCAATTTCTCTTCTTGGTCGATTATCTCTTCTGTAAGCCAAAATTAGTGTTACCAGAAGTTTGGAAAAATTCACTTTGCAGCAGCTGAAGCAGATGGTCTCGGGAATTAACTGCTGGATACGTTTGCCTTTTCTTAGACACCTTTTCCTGTGGGATATAGGGATGTGGCTATTCCTCAACCTGTCAAAACTTCTTTCTCTCTGTTCTGTTCAGAATGGCTCAGAGAGGGCTAGCGGACTTACAGCTAGCTATATATGCACATGGATAGGCTTTCAGCACAAAAGAATAATTGAGTTTTGGGGAAGTGTAGGACTTCATATTTTACAGTTGGAACTCCTCTGAAAAACAGATTACCTCCACAGGTCAAGACATAATAGCCATGGCATAATAATCAGATCCTTCCAAGTGCCCTGGTAAACTAGGCAGAGGTGCCCCCTCTGGAAAAGCGTGCTGTCATTCTCTTCTCACTCTTATGAGTCCACTCTATGTTGTTTGCAATGATTTTTTGGAAGGTTGTACCAAAGTTCCCTATTTTTTTTTTTTTTTTAAGCAGAGTTTTTCTTAGAAGCCCATATGATTTAAATTTATTTATTTATTTATTTATGGCTGTGTTGGGTCTTCGTTTCTGTGCTAGGACTTTCTCTAGTTGTGGCAAGCGGGGGCCACTCCTCATTGCAGTGCGCGGGCCTCTCACTATCACGGCCTCTCTCGTTGCGGAGCTCAGGCTCCAGACGCGCAGGCTCAGTAATTGTGGCTCATGGGCCTAGTTGCTCCGCGGCATGTAGGATCTTCCCAGACCAGGGCTCGAACCCGTGTCCCCTGCATTGGCAGGCAGATTCTCAACCACTGCGCCACCAGGGAAGCCCCAAAGTTCCCTATTTTTACGTGCTAGAAGAAAAGCATTTCTGGGCTTTTAGATCTCCAAGTACATTCTCCACTTAGTATACAAAATAATCTTCCATCTACTTCAAAGTTTCTACTACAATGCTGACCATGAGGTCAGGAAGATTCAGGCCCTGTGTACTCTCTGCTCCTTGTGTGTCCCTGCAGGAAGCATCTGCTCCCACAGGGAGAGGCCGCCTTGCTGCATCTGTATGTGCCACCACCCCTTGGTGTGCCTAAACAAGTTAAAAGTTTTCATCAGAGGATTCTCTGGGCCACGAAATTCTTTTCTACATATGAATTTAGCCCAGGTCTGTTCAACAACAGATATAGTAGGTTTATCCACTTTCTTAAGTTTCAATGGATCATTCAGATTTAATGGCAGCTCTTGTAAATTGGTGGCATAGCTGATTAACTTGTTATTCAACTTTCTGACACCAGATTGTTCAAATAGTCCTTCTGTTCTTGAGGTTAAATCAGCAGAAATAATGGATAAGCTGCTACTTCTGTCACTTTAAATATAATATTGATCTCTGTCCCCTTCTTTCTCAGCAGAGAACACTCTCAGATATGGCAACTTGGACTTGTGGTTGGGCCACATGAACACGTTCTAGGCAAGCAGTGGGTCACCTACAATTTTAGCTTGTTCCAGAACTGCCATTGCCTTCCTTCCCGGAGTATCTTCATGCCATCTGATGTTTTTTGGGGTTTTTTTTAGTCATCAATTTTATACACATCAGTGTATACATGTCAATCCAATCCAAATCGCCCAATTCATCACACCACCATCCCCACTGACCCGCCACTTTCCCCCCCTTGGTGACCATACGTTTGTTCTCTACATCTGTGTCTCAACTTCTGCCCTGCAAACTGGTTCATCTGTACCATTTTCCTAGGTTCCACATATATGCATTAATATATGATATTTGTTTTTCTCTTTCTGACTTAACTTCAATCTGTATGAAAGTGTCTACATCCATCCACGTCTCAACAAATGACCCAATTTCATTCCTTTTTATGGCTGAGTAATATTCCATTGTATATATGTACCACATCTTCTTTATCCATTCGTCTGTCAATGGGCATTTAGGTTGCTTCCATGACCTGGCTATTGTAAATAGTGCTGCAATGAACATAGAGGTGCATGTGTCTTTTTGGATTATGGTTTTCTCTGGGTATATGCCCAGTAGTGGGATTGCTGCATCATATGGCAATTCTATTTTTAGTTTTTTAAGGAACCTCCATACTGTTCTCCATAGTGACTGTATCAATTTACATTCCTGCCAACAGTGCAACAGGGTTCCCTTTTCTCCACACCCTCTCCAGCATTTGTTGTTTGTAGATTTTCTGATGATGCCCATTCTAACTGGTGTGAGGTGATACCTCATTGTAGTTTTGATTTGCATTTCTCTAATAATTAGTGATGTTGAGCAGCTTTTCATGTGCCTCTTGGCCATCTGTATGTCTTCTTTGGAGAAATGTCTATTTAGGTCTTCTGCCCATTTTTGGATTGGGTTGTTTGTTTTTTTAATATTGAGCTGCATGAGCTGTTAATATATTTTTGAGATTAATCCTTTATCTGTTGATTTGTTTGCAAATATTTTCTCCCATTCTGAGAGTTGTCTTTTTGTCTTGTTTATGGTTCCCTTTGATGTGCAAAAGCTTTGAAGTTTCATTAGGTCCCATTTGTTTATTTTTGTTTTTATTTCCATTACTGTAGGAGATGGATCAAAAAAGATCTTGCTGTGATTTATGTCAAAGAGTGTTCTTCCTATGTTTTCCTCTAAGAGTTTTATAGTGTCCAGTCTTACTTTTAGGTCTCTAATCCATTTTGAGTTTATTTTTGTGTATGGTGTTAGGGAATGTTCTAATTTCATTCTTTTACATGTAGCTGTCCAGTTTTGCCAGCACCACTTATTGAAGAGACTGTCTTTGCTCCATTGTATATTTTGGCCTCCTTTGTCATAGATTAGTTGACCGTAGGTGTGTGGGTTTATCTCTGGGCTTTCTATCTTGTTCCATTGATCTATATTTCTGTTTTTGTGCCAGTACCATATTGACTTGATCACTGTAGCTTTGTAGTATAGTCTGAAGTCAGGGAGTCTGATTCCTCCAGCTCTGTTTTTTTCCCTCAAGACTTCTTTGGCTATTCGGGGTCTTTTGTGTCTCCGTACAAATTTTAAGATTTTTTGTCTGTAATTTTCTTTTTTTGTAGTATCTTTGTCTGGTTTTGGTATCAGGGTGATGATGGCCTCATAGAATGAGTTTGGGGGTGTTCCTTCCTCTGCAATTTCTTGGAAGAGTTTGAGAAGGATGGGTGCTAGCTCTTTTCTAAATGTTTGAAAGAATTCACCTGTGAAGCCAGCTGGTCCTGCACTTCTGTTTGTTGGAAGATTTTTTATCACAGTTTCAATTTCATTACTTGTGATTGGTCTGTTCATATTTTCTGTTTCTTCCTGGTTCAGTCTTGGAAGGTTATACCTTTCTAAGAATTTGTCCATTTCTTCCAGGTTGTCCATTTTATTGGCATAGAGTTGCTTGTAGTAGTCTCTTAGGATGCTTTGTATTTCTGCAGTGTCTGTTGTAACTTCTCCTTTTTCATTTCTAATTTTATTGATTTGAGTCCTCTCCCTCTTTTTCTTGATGAGTCTGGCTAATGGTTTATCAATTTTATTTATCTTCTCAAAGAACCAGCTTTTCGTTTTATTGATCTTTGCTATTGTTTTCTTTGTTTCTATTTCATTTATTTCTGCTCTGATCTTTATGATTCCTTTCTTTCTGCTAACTTTCGGATTTGTTTGTTCTTCTTTCTCTAGTTCCTTTAGGTGTAAGATTAGATTGTTTATTTGAGATTTTTCTTGTTTCTTGAGGTTGGCTTTTATTGCTATAAACTTCCCTCTTAGAACTGCTTTTGTTGCCTCCCATAGGTTTTGGATCGTCGTGTTTCCATTGTCATTTGTCTCTAGGTATTTTTTGATTTCCTCTTTGATTTCTTCAGTGATCTCTTGGTTATTTAGTAATGTACTGTTTAGCCTCCATGTGTTTGTGTTTTTTATGTTTTTTTCCCTGTAATTCATTTCTAATCTCATAGCGTTGTGGTCAGAAAAGATGCTTGATATGATTTCAATTTTCTTAAGTTTACTGAGGCTTGATATGTGACCCGAGATGTGATCTGTCCTGGAGAATGTTCCATGTGCACTTGAGAAGAAAGTGTAATCTGCTGTTTTTGGATGGAATGTCTTATAAATATCAATTAAATCTATCTGGTCTATTGTGTCATTTAAAGCTTGTGTTTCCTTATTAATTTTCTGTCTGGATGATCTGTCCATTGGTGTAAGTGAGGTGTTAAAGTCCCCCACTATTATTGTGTTACTGTCGATTTCCTTTTATAGCTGTAAGCAGTTGCCTTATGTATTGAGGTGCTCCTATGTTGGGTGCATATATATTTATAATTGTTATATCTTCTTCATGGATTGATCCCTTAATCATTATGTAGTGTCCTTCCTTGTCTCTTGTAACATTCTTTATTTTAAAGTCTATGTTATCTGATATGAGTATTGCTACTCCAGCTTTCTTTTGACTTCCATTTGCATGGAATATCTTTTTCCATCCCCTCACTTTCAGTCTGTATGTGTCTCTAGGTCTGAAGTGGGTCTCTTGTAGACAGCATATATATGGGACTTGTCTTTGTATCCTTTCAACAAGCCTGTGTCTTTTGGTTGGAGCGTTTAATCCATTCACATTTAAGGTAATTATCGATATGTATGTTCCTATGACCATTTTCTTAATCGTTTTGGGTTTGTTTTTGTAGGTCCTTTTCTTCTCTTGTGTTTCCTACTTAGAGAAGTTCCTTTAGCATTTGTTGTAGAGGTGGTTTGGTGGTGCTGAATTCTCTTAGCTTTTGCTTGTCTGTAAAGCTTTTGATTTCTCCATCGAATCTGAATGAGATCCTTGCCAGGTAGAGTAATCTTGGTTGTAGGTTCTTCCCTTTCATCACTTTAAGTATATCATGCCACTCCCTTCTGGCTTGTAGAGTTTCTGCTGAGAAATCATCTGTTAACCTTATGGGAGTTCCCTTGTATGTTATTTGTCATTTTTCCCTTGCTACTTTCAATAATTTTTCCTTGTCTTTAATTTTTGCCAATTTGATTCATGTCTTGGCACGTTTCTCCTTCAGTTTATCCTGTATGGGACTCTCTGTACTTCCTGGACTTGGGTGGCTATTTCCTTTCCCATGTTAGGGAAGTTTTCGACTATAATCTCTTCCAGTATTTTCTCGGGTCCTTTCTCTCTCTCTTCTCCTTCTGGGACCCCTATAATGTGAATGTTGTTGGGTTTAATGTTGTCCCAGAGGTCTCCTAGGCTGTCTTCATTTCTTTTCATTCTTTTTTCTTTATTCTGTTCCACAGCGTTGAATTCCACCATTCTGTCTTCCAGGTCACTTATCCGTTCTTCTGCCTCAGTTATTTCGCTATTGATTCCTTCTAGTGTAGTTTTCATTTCAGTTATTGTATTGTTCATCTCTGTTTGTTTATTCTTTAATTCCTATAGGTCTGTGTTAAACATTTCTTGCATCTTCTCGATCTTTGCCTCCATTCTTTTTCCGAGGTCCTGGATCATCTTCACTATCATTATTCTGAATTCTTTTTCTGGAAGGTTGCCTATCTTCACTTCATTTAATTGTTTTTCTGGGGTTTTAACTTGTTCCTTCATCTGGTACATAGCCCTCTGCCTTTTCATCTTGTCTGTCTTTCTGTGAATGTGGTTTTTGTTCCACAGCTTCAGGATTGTAGTTCCCATGCCATCTGTTTTAACTGCATTCCTTTTTTAAAAAAATTATTTTATTGAAGTATAGTTGACTCACAATGTTATGTTAGTTTCTGTTGCACAGCAAAGTGATTCAGTTACACAAATATATATGTATGTTTTTCCATTATGGTTTATTACAAGATATTGAATACAGTTCCCTGTGCTGTACAGTAGGACCTTGTTGTTTAGCCATTCTTTACATAATAGTCTGCATCTGCTAATCCCAAACTCTCAATCCATCCCTCTCCCACCCCTACCCCCTTGGCAACCACAAGACTGTTCTCTATGTCTGGGAGTCTGTTTCTGTTTCATAGATAAGTTCATTTGTGTCATATTTTAGATTCTGCATGTAAGTGGAGTCATATGATATTTGTCTTTCTCTTCCTGAATTACTTCCCTTAGTATGATAATCTCTAAGACTCCACACAAAAAACTACTAGAAGTTAGCGATAAGTGAACTCAGCAAGGTAGCAGGATACAAGATTAACATACAGAAATTGGTTGCATTTCTTTACACGAGCAATGAAATATCACAAAGGGAATGTAAAAAAAAAAAAATCCATTTTAAAATCGCATCCAAAAAATAAAGTACTTAGGAATAAACTTGACCAAGGATGTGAAAGACTTATATGCTGAGAAGTATAAAACATTAATAAAAGAAACAGAAGATGATTCAAAGAAATGGAGAGACTTCCCTGGTGGCTCAGTGGTTAAGAATCCTCCTGCCAGTGCAGGGGACACGGGTTCGATCCCTGATCCGGGAAGATCCCACATGCCGTGGAGCAACTAAGCCTGTGTGCCACAACTATTGAGCCTGCATGCCACCACTACTGAAGCCCATGCTCCTAGAGCCCATGCTCCACAACAAGAGAAGCCACTGCAATGAGAAAAGCCTGCGCACAACGAAGAGTAGCCCCTGCTTGCCGCAACTAGAGAGAAAGGCTGCGTGCAGCAACGATGGCCCCCAAAAATAAATAAAATAAAATAAATAAATTTTAAAAAAAGAAATGGAAAGATATCCCATGCTCTTGGATTAATTCTTATTCACAATTTTTTTGTTGCATAATATTGACCACCTAATTTACTCTTGATCTTGTATACTCTTTTACATCAACCTTTTCCTAAGATGGCAAGCTCTTCAGATTGCCTTAAGTCAGGCGTCTCCAACCCCCAGGCCACAGAACAGTACCAATCTGTGGCCTGTTAGGAACCGGGCTGCACAACAGGAGGTGAGTGGGGGGTGAGCGAAGCTTCTTCTGTATTTACAGCCGCTCCCCATCACTTGCATTACAGCCTGAGCTCCGCCTCCTGTCAGCATTATGGTGACTTGTATAATTATTTCATTATATATTACAGTGTAATAATAATAGAAATAAAGTACACAATAAATGTAATGCGCTTGAATCATCCCAAAGCCATCCCCTGCCCTCCCTGCCAGCACCCCCAACCTGGTCTGTGGAAAAATTGTCTTCCATGAAACCGGTCCCTGGTGCCAAAAAGGTTGGGGACTGCTGCTTTAAGTAATGTAATGCCTGGGCTTCCAAGGCTACTTCTCCTCACGAGGATCCTAATGAACTCTCTCTTTAGCTGAACTCTCTCTCTTCATTAAATGAGTCTCTGTTGTATGGCCTCATTGAACTAAATACAAACTGGAAGGTGAAAGAAGATAGCAGCTCCCGTTTGATAAAAAGGTTTAACAAAGTAATTTAAATTCCTATCTTGAATGACCCAGGCATGGCACAAGCACATAGCTCAATCACTCTAGCAAAAAAAAAAAAAAAAAAAAAGAATTTATTTGCAACTGCAAAAGGGAAAAGATGGTTCTCATTGCAATCCTTTTGCACCTGGAATGTTGGAACTTTCTGTTTGTTCATCCACTATGAGCATAGTGGTGGAAAACCATATGAAAATACAAATTTCTGAAGAAGCATCAGTTATTTTAAGACTGTCCAAAGATGATGATTTAACCATGCAGCTTCAGAGGTGCATTTATTTACATATTAGTCTGAAAACATGACTTTGCATTTAGGTCAAATGACTTGTTGCTTATTTTTTATTCCAAGTTTCCTTGGACATGTATGAAAAGTGAAGCACTAGCTATTGTATTGGCTCTCTTACCAAAAAAGGAGCTCCACAAGCAGTTGAGGATGCCATGTGTTTTATCCATGTCATCAGATAGTTCAAATAGAAAATTAGGTAAGTTAATCCCAATAATGGTTTGATTTTTTTTCACCCACTTCACAGAATCAAAAGAAGGTCCTTATAAGTTCATGCAGTATACTTGAGACCCAGGCACTCAGTGGAGACCTTGAAGACAGCAAAGCTCTTTCCATGGTTAAGCTTTGCAGTTGCAGACTGCAATGATTCTAGCGCTGGTTACAGCCCAGCCAGCCAGCTTACAGATTGTGGTTTGACAGGTCTAAGGGAGCCATCTCATTTAGCACCCAAATGTAACAGTATTGTTAACATTTGGGGGCCACAGACTCCTTTAGAAACTCATGAAATTCAACTTAAAAACCTACTCAGAAAAATTTGCAAACAAATTGTAGGGTTTCACAAATGATAAACTCGTATATATTAGAAGATGAAAGAAACTACAAAATAAAATGAATAACAGAAATTAATAACATAAAAAGGAAAAAAATCACAGAGACCTACATATTAAATTGAAAATATAAATGTAAACAGGAAATTATAACTCTCCTTTCTAAATCACTTAGATGGAGAATCTGACTTAGCATGGACACTAATATTAAGGATTGTAAAAGATTTAGTGAATAGAAGGTCTACTGAACTATGAGTCAGAGAGTAAAGTTGTAATTTAGCTCTCATCTCAGTTCTGCTACTAGCCACCTGCATGACTTTGGGCAAGGAACCCAATCCTTCAAGGGATCTTTCATATGTTTAAAATAAGGGGTTGGACTTCGCTGGTGGTGAAGTGGTTAAGAATCTGCCTGCCCATGCTGGGGACATGGGTTCGAGCCCTGGTCTGGGAAGATCCCACATGCCGCGGAGCAACCAAGTCCATGCGCCACGACTACTGAGCCTGCACTCTAGAGCCTGCAAGCCACAACTACTGAGCCCACGCGCCACAACTACTGAAGCCCGCGCGCCTAGAGCCCGTGCTCTGCAACAAGAGAAGCCACCGCAGTGAGAAGCACGCGCACCACAACAAAGAGTAGCCCCCGCTCGCCACAACTAGAGAGAGCCTGCGTGCAGCAACCAAGACCCAACACAGCCAAAAATAAATAAATAAATAAATTACAATAAATAAAATAAGGAGTTGCACATGGGGTGTTACAAAGCACCTTTAGTTTTCAAACTCTGTGGTATGCATGCAGAGTAAAACAGAAAAAATTTAAATATTTTCCCTGTTTTGGTTATAAATAATTCTATATGGCACATTCAATATGGCAGAATTAGTCTACAGACAACCCCAGAGACAGATTTATGAAGGCCCCACAATACGAATGATTACTACTTTATTTTAACTTCTCTGTGCCTCGGTCACTTCATATGTAAAGGAAATAATAGCACCCACCTCATTAAGCGATTTAATATATAAATACTATGTACGACAGTGCCTGGCACATTGTAAGTACTTTGTAAGTGTTGACTAGTGTTATTGTAATCTACATCGGTGGAATATCCACTGCCCGCTGACTGTCCTCATCCTGCTGTCATTCCCGGAAACACTCAGAGAGCCCCTGCCTTGCAGCACAGCCACCGCTGGAGCTCCTGGAGTTCCCACCAGAAACCCATCCACTAACTGTAAAGTGCCCCTGCCAACCCCATGACACTGCAGGTACTGTTCACGTGGTCTCCATAGCTGAGGCTGTGATGGCACAGATGCCAGAGAAGGCTCTCCTTCCCCTCCCTTCCCCCTTCCTCCACTCATAACTGTCTCTGAAGACACCAAGGCCACAGTCCCTGCTGGACACCATGGAATGAAGGGCCCCCACTGCATCACAGAGGGTCCAGGGTATGTGAGCTGGGACAGTGCAGGAAGCTGGAGGAGGAATCTGTGCTTGTGTGCTCGCTGAGACCATGGTAAAAAGGAGAAGGTAGGATGATTTTAGCCGCGTGCCATGATAGAGACATGTTTATTCCTATGAGCCCGAGTTTCATGACAGAATTCAGCCTCCACCAAGAAAGTCATTTTTTATTATAAATAACAAGGCTTTTGTTGTCCAACTCGAAAATCTACCACCATAACATGAAAATGACTTACAAATGGAAAACACATCCTGTTCACTAGTCAGGGACTGCCTGTATTGCATGGTTTTAGTCAAACTGATATTCTAATAGAAGTGACAGCATATTTTAAGTAATACTGTTATTCCACCATATTAAATATGTGAAAATATTAAAGCAAGTAATAGGTCTGATTTAAAGAGTAAATACATATCTAAATTTATTTTTGGCAAAATATAGCTTGCAGCTCCAAAAAATAAGTGTATCAAAACTTTTTACTCTGGGCTTCAGTTACAATGAAATACACATGAAGTGTAACTTACACAGGCAGACATTCAAATTACATTATCCTAACTCAAGAAAAAAACTATTTTAATTTTAAGAGACAATGATTGTTCTCCTAACTTGTAAGACTGGAACATACTACATCACCAACTCTTGAGAGTTTTTCCATGGATATATGTGCACATATTTTTATATTTAAAAAATCACTTAAAATATGAAATCATACATTTGTTGCACATTACACTTATTTAACTTTCTTGTTAACATTAAAGTCAGCTTAAATAAAATTAAAATGAGTCCCTCAAGGTTAAATTTAAAAGTATAATGCATTATGTGAGATTATTTGATTAGTTTTAAAAGCGGATACTTACTATTAGAAGCCAGAATTCCAAATATCATAGTAGCGTTTCTTCTCACAATTTTGTCTTTGTGGTTGAGCAGCTTAGTTAACGGTTCCACAGCTCCAAGTTCAAGGAGGGTTGCTTTATTTTCTTCACCTGACATCACAGGTAAAATAAAATCAGACATGGATAGCAATCTCATCAAAGTTCTTCTTTGTGTCATTCCAATTTCTTATTTGCCATTTGTCTTTCACATTCCTCTGCTTCCACACGTATTTCTCTCAGAATAAACCTTAGAGCTCAGGTATCCTGGACTTGCTACTCTCCCTTTCCTGGATGTTTACAAAGCTGGCTTCCTCATTTGGTTCTTAGCTCACACTGAACCTCCTGGGGGATCTCTTCTGATCACCCTACCTAATGTCATTACTACATCCCAGTCTTTCTGATCTCTCTTTATCCTGCTTTATTTCCTTCATACCACTCAGCGATCTCCGTGCATTGTTCGCTTACACCCATTACTTAACTTTCCATGAAGACAGATACCCTTTCTGTTCTATTCTCTTATAACCTCATGCCTAACACAGTGCCAGGCATATAATGGGCACTCAATAATACTTACTTGCATAATTAATTATAGAAATTAACACACAGAGTCCCCACTTCAAATTCAAGTGTGGTGGAGTTTAGGGTGCTCATTTTTCACCCAGTGGGTTTGCCTGCAGCCAGCATGGAGGCACACACACAAAGCGGAGCCACCGGGGTTACTGGGATTCCTTAGCTGTGGCAAGAAGCCCCAGAACCAGAAGGTCAGTGAAGGCCAGCATCTGGCCTAACTGTAAAAGCAGTTTATCCCTACCCCAATAAGTGGGATATCATTCTGCAAAGTCTGGAATAATATTTAAGTCCTGATTAATTTCAGCTTTTCAGTTTCACCAGCTATGAAAATGCATATTTCATTTTCAATATTAATTTAGTAAAATAAAGTCTTTTACACTTTTTTTGCCTCAGTTTTCATATAAAATTAAAATATTTTATACTTGAAGTTATAGGTTCATTCTGATAACTCAGTTCTCTGAACACAGACGGTACCTTCCTATAGCTTGTGGAACTGCCCTGTATCTAAATGGTTAAATCTATCACTTGATAAGAATATGCTGAAATATGCATTATTGACTATTACAAACATCCTTCTCAAACCTTCCATAATGTTTGTATTTTATTGGGGTTCTAAAAGTGAATTTCTTAGATGAAAATATTTTGTCAAATAAATTTTTTTTTTTTTTTTTGCTGTGCCACGCATCATGTGGGATCTTAGTTCCCTGATCAGGGATGGAACCCTCACCCCCTACACTGGAAGAACAGAGTCTTAACCACTGGACCACCAGGGAAGTCCCAAATAAATTTTAATTTAAAGGATAAATTTTAGGATACTTAAATAAATGGTGGCTTCATAGAATCAATAGAGAAATATTCCATCTTTTTCAATTTTCTAAAAGAGTTTGTGTATAATTGGTATTATTTCTTCCATAAGTGTATGGCAGAGTTCAGCAGTGAAAACATCTGGACCTAAAGTTTTCTTTGTGAGATTTTAAAATTACAAATTTCCATTTCTGTAATAGATAAGGGGTTATTCAGACAATCTATTTTTCTTTAATGAGCTTTGAGAGTTTGTGTCTTAAAGTGAATTTGCCCAATTCATCTAAGTTGTAGAATTTATTGGCATTAGATTGTTCATAACATTTAGATTATCCTTTTAATATCTATAGGAGCTATAGTGATGCTCTCATTCCTCATATCAATAATTTGTCTTCTCTCTTTTTATTTATCAATCTGGCTAGACATTTTCATTTCACTGCTTTTGTGCACTGTTTTTCTGTTTTCTGTTTCATTGATTTTTGCTCAGGTATATATTATATCCTTATTACTAATGCCTGGGTTTAATTAGCTCTTACTTTTCTATTTTCTTAAAGTGGAAGCTCAGGTCATTGATTTGAGAGACGTTCTTGTTTTCTAACAGGCACTTGGTGCAATAAATTTCTCTCTAAATACTCTTTTAGTAGCATCCTACAAATTTTTGTATGTTGTGTTTTCATTTTTAATTCGGATTTTCCTTTTGATCTCTACTTTCACTCACAGGTTATTTATTAATTATTATTTTTTAAACTTTATTTATTTATTTATTTTTGGCCGTGTCGTGTCTTCGTTGCTGCACGCGGGCTTTCTCTAGTTGCGGTGAGCGGGGTTTACTCTTCATTGCAGTGCACGGGCTTCTCATTGCGGTGGCTTCTCTTGTTGTGGAGCATGGGCTCTAGGCATGCGGGCTTCAGTAGTTGCGGCATGTGGGCTCAGTAGTTGTGGCTCACGGGCTCTAGAGCACAGGCTCAGTAGTTGTGGCACACAGGCTTAGTTGCTCCACAGCATGTGGGATCTTCCTGGACCAGGGATCGAACCTGTGTCCCCTGCATTGGCAGACGGATTTTCAACCACTGCGCCACCATGGAAGCCCCCCCTACTCACAGGTTATTTAGAAGTGTGTTATTTGCTTTCCGACTATTTAGTGATTGTCCAGAGTTCTTTGTGTTATTGATTTTTAATTTAATTCCAATGTGGAATAGCATATATTTTGTATGACTGGAATTCTTTTAAATTTATTAGGCTTGTTTTATGGCCCAGAATATAATCCATTTTGATAAATGTCCTGTATGCACTTGAAAAGAATGTATACTCTGCTGTTCTTGGAGTGTTCTATAAATATAAATCAGGTTAAATTAATTTATATTGCTGTTCAAATCTTCTATATCCTTACAGATTTACTGTCTACTGGTTCTTTCATTTATTGAGAGAAGAGTATCAAAATCCTCAGCTATAATTGTAGATGTCTATTTCTCCTTGCATTTTTAGCTTCATGTAATCTGAAAGTCTGATATTAAGTACATTAATTGTTTAGGATTTTTCATAGCATCTTGATTAATTGACCCCTTTATTATGATTATTATTATTATAAAATGGCCATGTTTTCCTCTGGTACCACTCTTTTTTTTGTCTATTTTTGTGATATTAATATAGCTACTTCAGCTTTCTTTTGATTAGTGCTAGCATAGGATATCGTTTTTCATCCTTTTACTTTCAAGTTATTTGTGTCATTGTATTCTAAGTGCATTTCTTGAAGGCATCATGCAGTTTGGTCTTGCTTTTTTTCTAATAAAACACTCTCTCCCTGTAAATTGATGAATCCAGACCATTTACATTTAATTTCATTATTGATATGGTTAGGTTTAAATATACCATCTTGTTACTTATTTCTTATGTGTTTCATTGTTGTTTTTCTTTTCTTCATTTCTGCCCTCTTTGTATGAATTGAATTTTTTATGATTCCATTTTGTTCCTTTGTTGGCTTATTTGATATCATTGCTTTGTTATTTTTGTGGTTGCATTAGGGTCTGTAGTGTATGTCCTAGCACAGTCTTCTTTCAAGTGGTAGTATACTACTTCACATATAGTACACTTACAATAGTATACTTCCATTTTTCACCTTTCTACCTTGGTTCTGTTGTCATATATCTTACTTTTACATGTTTCAGACTGCACAATATATGATTATTAGTTTTGTTTAAAATAACCAATTTGCTTTTTAAGTGATTTAAATAATAAGCAAAAAAAACCTTATATGTTACCATTTCTAGTGTTCTATATTTATTCTTTTGTGTAGATCCATATTTCCATCTGGTGCCATTTTCTTTCTGCCTGAAGGACCTACTTAATATAATTAGTAGTGTGGGTCTGCTTGCAGTGAACTATTTCAGTTTTTGAATGTTTGAAAAAGACTTTATTTCACTTATGTTTTCGAAAGATATTTTTGAAGGGTGTAGAAATCCAGGTTGAAAGTTTTGGGTTTTTTTCCGGTACTTTTTTTTTTTTTAACTTTTACTGTAATATAGTTGATTTACAATGTTGTGTTAGTTTCAGGTGCACAGAAAAGTGATTCAGTTTAAAGATAGTGCTCCACTGACTTCTTGCTTGCATCATTTGTGATAATAAATCTGTTGTCATCCTTATTTTTGTCCCCCTGAATGTAACATTTTTCCCTCTAGATGCTTTTAAGATTTCCTCTTTATCAGTCTTTTCAAGAAATTTGATTATAATGTGCCTTGGTGTAGTTTTCTTCATATTCATTGTGCTTCAGTTTCGTTAAGCTTCTTGGATCTGGGGGCTTAGAGTTTTCATCAAATTGGGGGAAATTTTAACCATTATTTTTTCAAATACTTATTCTGCTCCTCACTCCTTTATTCAGAGACTCAAGTTACACATACATTGGGTCAGTTTTGATTTAAAAATTGAATTATATCCTCATTATGCATTGTATTTTTCTGCTTTTTGTCACACCTGGTAATTTTTTACTGGGTGCCAGACATAGTGAATTTTACCTAGTTGGGCAATGGATATTGTTGTTACCTTGAAATTTGTTCTGGGACACAGTTATCTGGAGAAAGTTTGATCCTTTCAGGTTTGCTTTTAAAATATTTATTTGATAGTACTAGAACAGGGCTCAATCTAGGCCTAATTATTTCTAACTATTGAGGCAAGACCCTTCTGTGTACTTGCACAATTCTCCATGAATCTTGAGGTTTTGCAGTCTGGCTGTTGCGAACAGGCACTACTTCTGACCCTGTGTGAGCACTAGGCACTGTTACCTCTAATCCTGTTGGGGGCTTTGTCTGACTTCAAGTAGTCCCCACACATATACATGTGGATCAAGCTGAACACTTGAGTGGGACCCTTTACAGACCTCCTGAGTTCTCTCTCTGTGCAACTCTTTCCTGTCTGTTACTCTGTCCTGAAAATTTGTTGCCTTCATCTTCCTGGATTTTCAGGTCTATCGTCTCAACTCAGAGGGTCCACTAGGCTCTGCACAGGTTACCCCTTCCTGGGCTATGGCCTGGAAACTCTCTGAAATCAATAGGCTGGGGCAATCAGAGGGCTAATTTCCTTTGTTTCCTGTTTCTCAATGGTCGCTGTCCTTCATGGCCTGATATTCAGTGTGTTGCCAACTCCTATTTCATATATTTTTCTGTTTTCTTACTTGTTCTGGTAAGGAGGGTAAATCTGGCCCCTTACTTCATCTTGGCAAGAAGGCAAAGTCCCATCATTTAACTTAAGAAAATATTTCAGAAAATACTGCTAGTACTGAACATCAGGCTTACAATATAAAAAGAGATGACATGCGATGACGCTGTGCTATAGATGCATGATCCAATGTCTCCCTGAAAATTGACCCAGTATTCTACACAATCTACTCATGAACCATACCTTCCAGAACCATTCTGGTTTTTATCAGAATTCCCAATGATGACTAGAGTGAGGTGATGGTGATGACTAGCCAGGTGAGTATTTTACCATTTGCTAATTGAATGATTTGTTGTTCTCTCATATAAGTCCCCCAAACAATGTTTTAATGTACCATTTCTTTAAAATCAAATTGCTCCCATTTTAGTTTAAAAAGGTTTTGTTAAAAATACCAAGCTAGGGCTTCCCTGGTGGCACAGTGGTTGAGAGTCCGCCTGCTGATGCAGGGGACGCGGGTTCGTGCCCTGGTCTGGGAAGATCCCACATGCTGCGGAGTGGCTGGGCCCGTGAGCCATGGCCGCTGAGCCTGCGCGTCCAGAGCCTGTGCTCCACAACGGGAGAGGCCACAACAGTGAGAGGCCCATGTACCGCAAAAAAAAAAAAAGCTACACTAAACTCTTCAAATATTTCCAATTTCAATGTTACACAGTATAATAAAAGTCTGATTTTATCACCACTTGGAATGAACTAAAATGTGACTGTCTCTTATGTTTGTAAATCCTCTATGAACAAGTCTTTCAATAGAATCTAATTTGTAACATTTACAACATTTTAGTAAACTTTATATTTTACAACAGTTTTAGTTTTACAGAAAAATTTCAAAGATAATACAGATATTTCCCATGTGTCCCACACCCAGTTTCCCCTGTTATTTTACATTTTACATTAGTAGGGACATTTGATGCAATTAATGAACCAATAATGATATGTTATTACTAATGAAATTCCACAGTTTATTCAGATTTCCTTACTGTTAGTTTTTCTTTTTCTGTTCCAGCATCCTATCCAGGATCCCCCATGACATTTAGTCATTGTGTGTCCTTAGCTCCTGTTGGCTTTGAGAGTTTCTCAGACTTTCCTTGTTTTTGATAGCTATGACAGTTTTGAGAGTACTGGTTAGGTAATTGGAGGATGTCCCTGAATTGGAATTTGTTTTATTTTTTAAAAAAATCATATTTAGACTGCGGCTGTAGGTTTGGGGGAAAATAACATAGAAGTGCCATTTTCATTATGTCATGTCAAGAGCATTTATTATCAAATGACTTATCTCTGTTGATGTTGATTTTGATCACCTGGCAGAGGTAGTGTTTGTCAGGTTTCTCTGCTGCAAACTTACTCTTTTCCCCCTGTGTCCATCTTGCACTCTTTGGAAAGATGTCACTATGCACAGCCCCTAAAGAATAGAAGTTGCTGTGGTTGGGAGTCCGCCTGCCGATGCAGGGGACACGGGTTCGTGCTCCTGTCTGGGAGGATCCCACATGCCGCGGAGCGGCTGGGCCCGTGGGCCATGGCCGCTGGGCCTGCGCGTCCGCAGCCTGTGCTCCGCAGCGGGAGAGGCCACAGCAGTGAGAGGCCCGCATACCGCAAAAGAAAAAAAAAAAAAAGAATAGAAGTTGCATCCCACCTCCTCAAGGGCAGGGTATCTGCATAAATTGGGATACTTCTGCATTGGAGATTTGTCTTTTCTCTCCCATTTATTTACTTATTCAATCATTTATTTGTCTGTATAGACTTATGGATATTTATTTTCTTCTTTAATATAAATTATAGAGCTATAAATCTAATACTTTGTTTATTTTGTTGCTCAAATTATTCCAGCTTTGATCCTTAGGAGCTCTTTCAGCTCCTGTGACATTTACAATTTTTTAAACTGCAATAAAGCCTTCAAAATGGCTCTTCTACCCATTGACTAAATTGCTCCTTAAGACTGGGTTAGGCACATAGGGAGATATATTACTTTCAGGTGATGCATTAAATGATATTCTGATTGTCTGAAAGAATTCATCAGACAGGAAGTAAGTTAAAGACTGGGGAGAAAAGTGCCCATTATGTAGCAAATATTTTTAAGAAACTAATGAAATAGAAAGATAAACTGAAAAAAATCCAAACCTTTTAAAGCAAATCTATAAATGGCTTCACATGCTTTAGCCAAAATTTCTTCTTCTGGAGAATTAAGCATTAACACCACGGTTGCTGCTTTTTTGCTTTCAATTGTTAATGGATCAAACTGAAATTCAAAGAGAAAAATATCAGAGCCACATACAAGCTTTAAAAGCACATAAAACATGAGTGGTGTCTTGAAACTTAAAGAGAACATAATCTTACAAAAAGGATGTGATCACTGCCCACAAAGTGCACTGTAAAATTTTTATTTAAAAACCATCACAGTTGTCAACATTGGCGGCTTTGGAATTCCTGGAGTATGGAGGGAAGAGCAAAGTATTTTGGAATCCAGCAGGTGTAGTCTCTCATTTTAGCCATGGGGAACCAAACTAGTTACTTAAGCTGTTAGAATTTCAGTTTCCTTCTCTGAATAATGGGTATAATAATACCTATTGCAAAGGATTAAGGAGTGGATTAGAGATCATGTATGTAAAGCACTTAGCACATTGTCCGGCACTTAATAGATGCTCGTTAAATAACATATATGAGTATAATTCTTAGCCAATACACAAGAATCCTTGAGAACCTGTATGTATTAGATGCCCTGACAGTCCCAGTGATCAGTACTTGCTTTCTAACCACTACACCCTCTCTTGAAAAGCAGGAATTACATATGTGAAACAACTAAAAGGCAAAAGATGACAGCATATCACAAAATGTAAAACTGGATAAAATCTGGAACAGGGGAAAAGGTAATATAGTATAAAGAAAAATTATAGGACTCTAAGAAGTCCTGTATCTTGCTGTGAGATCTTTAGAATTCATGTGGAGCTGAAATGAACAATAACAAATGCATGACCCCCATGGGTTTTGTTTGGTCAAGGAGAAAACAAATTATTACACTATTTTTCTTCCATTTCCAGAGACCATGGAGGAGGAGGTTCTGCTTATGTTAAAGGAAAGAAAATTGAATTTCAAAGCTTTACCTGGTTCTTTGTGTTGTCCCTTTCTAAATGGACATCTTAATGTGTTTTGAGATATAGCAAAAATTGATGTTCAGTTTTGGGTAGAGGATGGAGAGATAGATTATTCTGAATAAGGAGATATAACTGTGTGAGGTTAAAAGAGTGAAGATAGAGAAGATGGCAGAAAGCAATGACCCGAAAGGACGTGTCTGGGATAAAAATACCTCTTGGAGGGAAAATGGCTGTTGGATTTTAGGTCAGCATTATCTAACATCCAAATTGAAGCTGTTGTTTGTGCATATCTAGCTGTACTAGAAGCTGAAAGAGTTATCAAAGCCTCAAGCCTCTTAGACTCTTTGGGAGACAAATCTTCAGTAAAAGTCTGCCATATGCACCAGGCTTGTGTCACTTACGGGTTCCAGTGACATGAACCAGTGAGAAAAAATGGCCTCTAGAAGAGCCTAGAGCAATGGCTAGGATGCTGTCTGCAACGCTGACCAGGAGAGCATAAGGGCCTGGAAATACAGAGAAATTTTAAGGAAGAACTTTTAAAAGTACCCGGTGATTGAGGCTTGAGAAACATCTTAGATAGGCATTAAGGGGTAGCCCCAGAATGCCAGAGCACTTGGAGTCATCACTAGCTCACTAACCACATCTTTTTTAATCTGAAAAATTAGGGAGTTGAATTATATCTCCAGATCTCTTCTAGATGTAAAATTCTAGGATACTATGAAGTGCAAAAACATATGGCAGAGACAATAAATGTTGTGATGCGGAAGGGGGAATTAATTTGAACTGGGATAAATGGAGAAAGGTCCGCGGTGGTGGTAGAATTTTAGATGTGATTTGAAGAATGGATACAATGAGGTAGGCTGAGATAAGGAGGAAGGATATTCAAATGGGGAAAATGACACCAGGAAGGTTTAAAATGGGAATGAATGCTGCATTTATGGTGGATAAAATAGGAGTTTGACTGAATAGAAGATATGTAATAGGAAGCAGAAATATTACCAAAAAATAAGGAAAGATGAGGCCTCAGCAAGTGACCTAGACCTTCCCTTCACCAGCCCTCTGTTGAGGATAATCAACAAAGTTCAGAGGAAAGGATTGTGACTCTAGAAATTTATACCTTGCTAAGTTACCATTCATACATGAAAAAGACATGTTCAGGCATTCACAAACTCAACAAGTATATCAACTGTACACGTAAACAAATTACTTGGCAAATACTTAAGGCAAGATTGGGGAGGACAAAATATAAACACAGTAGTGGTGGATCAATAAATTGATAAAATGATATTTAAACTGGATGATAATGATGGTCTGAATCACAGTGTAATTCTTTTTTTTGTTTTGTTTTGTTTTTTGCGGTACGTGGGCCTCTCACTGTTGTGGCCTCTCCCGCTGTGGAGCACAGGCTCCGGACGCGCAGGCTCAGCGGCCATGGCTCACACAGTGTAATTCTTAAGAAGGGATTTCTGAAGTAATGACAACATAATAAGGAAAACAAGTTAATGATTTGGAATTAAAATTCTAGATTTTTTCAACAAAACTCAGGGAGAATTTCATTGATCTTATCATTACCTGAATTACATTATTTGTTAATTGACTGTTTCTGCTGCTAGAATGTAAGTTGCCTTGAGGCCTGATCTGTATGCCCAGGATGTAAAGAAATACTTGCATATGGTATGTACTCAATATTTGTCCAGTAAATGAATGACTTTCTTCAGACAAAAGATTATGTTATTTCTCTATCTCCACTACCTAGAACAATACCCAATATATGGAAATCCTCAAGAAATGTCTATAAAGGAATATATTAAAGTGCCTCTGGAAACTTCTTTTTTTATATTTGTGGCCTTGAAGTGCCTTAACTGTTGTACTGTCTGTTGATGCCAGAAAAGAAGATTCCAAATCTGAGGTTCACAGAGCCATCAGTGGGCTCCAGGGACAGCTTGTCTCTCTGAAATGGTGTGCAGAACTTTTGGTGTGCATTCTACAGGGAGAGAGTCCACAGTCACCATCCTACCCTTGTAAGGCCCCCAACCCACCACCAAACCCTTGAGAATCAAAGCCTTAGATCACCTTTTCCACTTAAGTCAGTTTCCCTAGCATCCTGGCTGGTTACCTTTCCTTCCATTTTAGAACTTCCACTTCAGAGACTTCTGATATTTCAGTATTTTTAAAGCTGATTTTACTAGCACGTGAATGAAAAAACTATGCTGAAGCATAGATTTGTCGTGATCTCCACAGAGTGGCTACAATTCTCACAGGAGCAGGGTAGGTGGAAATACATTTAAATATCTTTTAATGCTCCTTCAGTGGTTCAGAAGACGCTTCAGTATTTTGCCATATCTTCTGGTCATCCTTAGGAAAAAAGGTGATGGGGTTACAAGAAGCTTAAGAGGAAGTTTGAGACCGTGAGAGTTACCACTGTAAGGGCTGTCAAAGGAGGAGAAATACCAGTGTTTGGCAGACAGTGGAGAAACTTGGCATGACATATGTTTCTCCTACAGAGCCTGCGGCATTATAGTAATTTTTTTATTAAAAAGGGCGCCAAGAATAAAATGATAGCTATAACAGAATGCCACATGACTAAATATATAATCCTGTGCTGTAATTACAGATTCCATCTGCTTTCCCATGAAGAACTCATAGTCAGTCACCAACAAGCTGGTTGTGAAATTATAATTTCGTGCTCTGTACTGAATAAATGATTAACTAAAACTATTTACAAAGAGAATGAAAGAAAGGGGAAGCGTTTTGGCTAAGCTTTGAGTTTTAAACCCAGTCAATTAGAGAAGCCATAGACTTGTAGAGATGCTTTTCTACCTCTATTAAGGAAATAAAGAGTATTTAGGATAAGGCTGCCCAACAGAACTGCAGCGATGAAATGTTCTGATCCTGCATTGTCCAATGTGGCAGGCACAAGCCCCATGTGGCTCCTGAGCACTTGAAGTGTAACTGATGAGACTGAGGAACTGAATTTTTCATTTTATTTTTTATTGTTGATTTTAATTAATACAATTTTAGTTATTTTAAATGTAAATAACCACATGTGGCCAGTGGCTACTGTATTAGACAGCACAAGTCTAAGGGAACATACAATTATAAAGCTGAACTCAGTGAAAAGAGATGAATCATGAGAGTTGAGTGATTTTTATGCTGCCGGTAAGTGCAAATAAAAGGCTTTTTTGATTTCTGTTGGAATGTGTTTACCAAGTCAGTGGTCTCCGATCACGAGAAGCCAATTGCACAGGAAAAGGGAGACAGATAAACAGAAGGAAGTAGACTGCACCACTCGAGCATGGACTTTTAGTACAGACTCTCTAGACATCACTTAAAAGGGTAAAGGTTAAAATGAAAACCGCTAAAATGGCCTTTCATTTGCTTTACAACCTGAATCAAAATAGCAAATCTTTAGAGCAAGGTGAGCAAGCCGATATTTATTCATACAGTTTTGTATATGTATGTTATTTATACATACATCTGTGATGAGGGAGAAAGATAGGAAAATAAAGTCCCTAAGAGGCTTCATTCCTAGAAAAAAGTCTATGGCAGTTTTGGCAGTCTATGACAGAGTTAAAGGTTGAGTTCTGAGGCTGATGAAAAGGGTCCAGAAAAACAAGACCCTGGGGACATCCCACTCTTCAGGGAACTGGGTTTGGTTGCCCAGGTGAGGGAGCAGTTTCCACTCTTGCCCGTTCCTCTGATTCAACACCCACCATGCTGGTTCCCTGTATGCACCTCAGAGGAAGGTGTTGACCCATTAACATAAATGTTCAGTTGACTTGATACTTAACCACTAAGATTCCAAGGCCAAATCATAGTCTCTTGTGAGTTTAAATACTGTGGATTTACCCACTAAAGTTCAACTGCCTCTGAAACATAAGAGAATAAAATTGCCGTGCTCTTAAACTCGAAGACCTGACCGTGAATCGTGATGGCTGTGCTCTAGGCCTCTGGGAACTTCAGTGGCCGGATGGGCTTTCACAGCTGATACCCCTGCGTTCTTGGACAGTTCACGCAAACTTCAACAGTTTTGTACAATGATGGACAGCACCCTCAACTACATCATTAATAATTACATTTACTAAGTTCTTATCTAATGCCTGGCACTGTTCTAAGCATCTTTTACTTCTCTAACCTTGCCCCACTGCTGTGAGTGGGTATGCGGGGGACATGATTACATCCTCACTGGGGCATACCGAGGTTAGGAGATTTGCCCCAGATCACAGATGGTGGATGATGAGGTGAGGATTCAGACTCTGACAGCATAACCCTGGAGCCCATACTCAGTTACTGAATATCACGCCTTGTACCAAACATTGCCTACTAACGCTGTTTCTGTTAATAATTCTTTCGTGCAATCAGTCCACAGAAAAAGTCTGCCTTTTGTTAAAGCATCACAAACAACCTTTCAGCCAGACTTGGAAATGATTTGGGAAAGCATAATATAGTTGTGTTGGTTATTCAAGCCATATCTTCCCCCCATTTAGGCATCTTCTTAGCTAGTGTTCTCCTTTATGAGAAGAAACGGAGAGCAATTAAACCATAAATGCACACATCGGTATGTGCTTTGACAATGAGAATACTAACACAAGCAAAGGGAGCATTTTGTTCTAACCTTATCACCAAACACTCTCTTTTTCTGTCCCCGTTACCCATTTTAACCAGTAGATGAAAAACTAATAAAACTAAAAATCTTTGGAAACAATGTTTTAGGAGATATATAAGAAGCAAATTGCCATGACTTGACACAGAAAAGTTTGTTTTCTCAAGCGCTTATATATCCCTCTTTTACATCTGGTTTTTATTTCTAATTTGTACAACAAACCTTTCACAGACTTTGAAGAGGTATACCTCAGAACAAATTCCAAGTTCAGATGGTTTAAACTGTGCTATAGTGTTTTGAAGTATTAGAATTTATAAGACAGAACAGCAGTTAGATACTTTAATACTACTCTTTATACTCTTTAATACTACTCAGCTTTATGAACATAAAATCAGAGTAGGGGAAGGATGGAAGGATCCTCGGGATTGTCAGAGAGCAACGGTCACTGTTACACCTGCCTTTGGCTGCCCTCAAGACTGCTGTGACCCAAGGAAGCAAAAGCTAGATTTTTGTTAACTTGAGGATCGGAATTGTTTCTCAGTCCTTGATTGTGCTCCTCAAGGACTGGAGTACAGAGGACGACACCAGCAAGACATTATAAAAATATGGAGAGTGTATTAGACAAATATATCTATTGTTTAATAGTTCCTTAATTCTGATTTTAATCAGAAAGTGTTTGTCGTCAAGTACTGTGTTCATGACTCCACTTTTTGGTAGTCATAGGATGTCAATGATGCTATTTTGCAGCAAAAAGAAGGGTAATGCAAATAAGATGCAGTGAAAAATTAAGAGAATTTAGAACATTTTAGGGGGTGTGTCCAAAGGAGAGCAGCCAGACTGATGAACTATATCAGGAGACCGCAGTGACCTTCTCTGCAAAGCTTTCCTAGACCTGGGCAGACAGGTCTTCTGTAGCCTCTCTTTCCAGCTGCATTGAAGGATCATACAGAAGTTATATAGGGATGTGTGTGTGTGTGTGTGCATGTGTGTGTGTGTGTGTGTGTGTGTGTGTGTAGCAGAATCTAAAGAATTCGCAAGGCAACAGATCTTATTTACTGAGTGTTTTCTATGTGCCAGGCACTGTGAACTTCATATACTCTCATTGTAATCGATAGAACAACCAAAATGACTTGGACATGACAATTCTCATTTAAGAGATTAAAAAAAAAAGCTGAAATAACTTGGCCAAATTTGGCAACTTCACCAAAATAACAGTTTATGAGAAGCAGAGCTGGGACAGAGGTCACATCTGTAACCACAGTGTTCCAGTGTTGTCAGGAAGATCCCTGCACTAACCTCAGATTCTTTCAAACAGGAAAATCCTGCGAGTCTTTTGACTATACACAATTTTTTCCCATTCACATTTTATTTGAAGACAACCACACCAAATGTCTGTTTCAAAGTAAGTTTTTAAATTGAAAATTGAGGACATTTTCTATTTTTAACATAATCAGAAGTTCATAAACTTTAGAGACAATAAAACCCTGCTTTAATTTTTTATCATAGCTTTTTTTTGTAATTAGAATAGGTTCTGTATCTCCACTTTCTGTAGAACAACTACAGTTCAAGAATAGTAGTTTCTTATAAACTGATTAACTCAGTATCCCAGTAAGCATAGCAGAAACCAAAAATTGGTGAGTTTCCATTTTTTTCAGATGGGTTCTTTTTCTTTTTTTTACATCTTTATTGGAGTATAATTGCTTTACAATGTTGTGTTAGTTTCTGCTGTACAAAAAGGTGAATCAGCATATGTATACATATATCCCCATATCCCCTCCCTCTTGCATCGCCCTCCCACCATCCCTATCCCACCCCTCTAGGTGGTCACAAAGCACTGAGCTGATCTCCCTGTGCTATGCAGCAGCTTTCCACTAGCTAGCTATTTTACATCTGGTAGTGTATATATATGTCAGTGCTACCCTCTCACTACGTCCCAGCTTCCCCTTCCCCCACCCCGTGTCCTCAAGTCCATTCTCTACGTCTGCGTCTTTATTCCTGCCCAGCCACCAGGTTCATCAGTGCCATTTTTTTAGATTCCATATATATGCATTAGCGTACGGTATTTGTCATTCTCTTTCTGACTTACCTCACTCTGTATGACAGACTCTAGGTCCATCCACCTCACTACAAATAACTCAATTTCTTTCCTCTTTATATCATAGCTTTTTAATTCAAATATTGTGATCATATTCCTATGCTATCAAATATTCAGTGACATCATTTTATCAAAATGGAATAATTTATCTAAGTTTTTATTATAAAACATTTTTGTTACTTCTATAATCACTACCGCTATGGAAATAATTTTTTGTATGATCCATGCTTATTTACCATGATCATTTAAATTATTTTACAACTTCTAAGATCACCTTGTCCCAAATGACCAACCTATTGGACATTGTTGAGCCCTGCTTTCAAAAGGGAGAGACAAGGTTTTGTGTTGTGGGGAATGCATTATTCAAGCACTGGAAAGAGAAAAAGGTGATGAACACAGATTTTTCTCTCCATAGAACTGGAAAATACAGGACTTCTAATGTCCAAATAGTCATCTTAAGACAACCTCACATACATACCTAATAGCTATAGCATAACTTCCAGTCATTTTTTAAAATTCATTTGGATAATTAACATTAATGAGAGACTGGCAAATGTAAATTTAAAGTATTTGAAAGAACAAACCAAAACGATTTGTTCATTAACTAGGCTTATAAACATGCCATCCACATACTGGAAAAGCTAATAATTACTCTCTAATTGTGCTAATCAAGTAATGACAATGTTGTAAATGTTTGTTTACATAACGTTAGATTTCTCTGACTAATCTTATCATTAGTCAGACTTTGGACTTCTGCCACCATGCACTGATATACATACTGGTACATGCCAAACTGTTTCAACAGTTTATTTTTAAAACTGGTTGTTAACATGCTGCTAGTATTCAAATCAGAAACTTACCACATCCTTGGGAGGGGGCTCTGATTCCTTCTTTATCTTTTTATCCATTCTGGAAAAAGATGCCACAAATGTTTAAAATGTCATTTGTACATTGTATATGTACAAATCTCTCAGTTACCTGCATTCCTAGGAGGAGATGTACTTTGTCCTCTAAATTTTACCTAAAAAGAAACTAGGCAATACATGTAGAAATTATTGCACATATACAAATATGTTACCTGCATCCCAAACTTCACAATTTTAAAGGAACTTATTGATAAGATTGTTGGGCATTTGCCCTGGCTTCCAGTTTGGAAAGAAGGAGAATACGTTAATGCCATAAATTTTACTTACATAACAGGTAATGGTTTACCATGCTTATAGCTCACTTGTGTAGGGCTTGGGAGACTAAATCTAAATTACTTTTGAGATCTGCAGGAATGTTCTGCCACAAAGGGAGGGATTTTTGTCTGCTTTCTTGCACTGATCTATCCCAAGCACCTAGAACAGGGTCTGGTACATACTGGGCATTTGACATTTATAAAAATCATTAACTCTCTTGTTCCTGGGGGTAATTATTTTCTGAATGATATCCAAGATCTACCAAGACCAAGTGAACATTTGTGTCATTTTCCCAGATAAAAAAATGTTTTCTCAATGTATTCCATAGCTCAATAAAAAAGTAATTGATAATCTCAAAAGATGTATTCTAGGGAAATTGGGGTTACTAACTCCACCTGGGTACAGAGAACTTTCCAAGATGCTGGTGACTGTTAAAATAACCCTAGATGGGCTTCCCTGGTGGCGCAGTGGTTGAGAGTTTGCTTGCTGATGCAGGGGACACGGGTTCGTGCCCCGGTCTGGGAAGATCCCACATGCCACGGAGCGGCTGGGCCCATGAGCCATGGCCGCTGAGCCTGCGCGTCCGGAGCCTGTGCTCCGCAACGGGAGAGGCCACAACAGTGAGAGGCCCGTGTACCGCAAAAAAAAGAAAAAAATCCTAGAAATCTTTCATGTTTTCTCCAATGAGAGTTTGTGGGGTTATGTTTGGTATTAGGGCAATCTCAGATGGTATATTCTAGTCTCAAGGAAATTACGATAGTCTCAAGGAAATTACGATAGTCTCAAGAAAATTTTGGGAAGTAGGAAATCTTTGGAGAGAATCTACAATGTCAGGGTTAGTTCAGATGGCTTGCCAAGGGACAACAGCAACTCCAAGAATTGATCACATAAGTTAAAAAGCCACATGTTCATAGAAACTCATAGTGACTTCTGAAAGACATCTATTCCAGGTCCCTAACTTGAAGTCACATAAATTTCAATATCCTTGAGGGCCTGGGCAAGCTTATGCTGTGCAGTACCTCATGCTATACCTAATATGTTAAAACATTAAAATACACCCACATCCCCTGTTAAATATAATTTTCATCATAAAAAAGATTTGAAATTTTGCATTTGAAATGACTCATCAGTTTGTACACCTGGAAATTCTTGCAAAATAAGAAAATTGTTTTCAAATGTAATTTTAATATTAATAAAACACTTAATATTAATTTTTGAATTTTCTTTTCATATTTTAGACCAAATGCTGTTTTTCAGGTCCCAAATATCCTTCTTTCACAGATACTTGAAAAGCACACAGATCCCAGACTTTGTGCCTATAATGTTTCAGGCAGACACACAGACTATTCTGGACAGATGAAAATCTGACCTATGATTTCTCTAGGAAAAAGAGATTTCACAGCTCTTTATAACCAATTCCAAGATATAGCAGCCTTTGCTTTACAAAAGAATTCCTTATGAATAACATTCAAGAAACAAGTAAATTACACCCATAGAAAGTTACTTGAAGTCATCTGATTTTCACTCAGGAACTTATTTTTCCCATTTCAGGATAGTGGTTTTGAGTAATTGCACACTGAAAAATACAGAGGCTGGAATAGCCTAAACATACAGGATTACAGAGAACTGATCCTCGGCAATATGGTGAAGTAGGAAGCATTTCGGGTTTTTTTTTTTTTTTTTTTTTTTTTTTTTTTTGCGGTACACGGGCCTTTCACTGTTGTGGCCTCTCCCGTTGCGGAGCACAGGCTCCAGACGCGCAGGCTCAGCGGCCATGGCTCATGGGCCTAGCCGCTCCGCGGCATGTGGGATCCTCCCGGACAGGGGCACGAACCCGTGTCCCCTGCATCGGCAGATGGACTCTCAACTACTGTGCCACCAGGGAAGCCCCTGTTTTTTTTTTTTTTATTATTATTACCATATTGGATATAGGGGAGAAATAGGGGAGAAAATACACAGCTGACATAGTCCAGGGGCAGTGAACCCCAGAGTGACCCTAAGGTTTTTTTTTTAATTTGTAAGTTAAACATTTCACTTAAAATCAATGTGATACAACTAAATTACCTTATTTTATTCTTTAAAGACTCATTTCCCTTTAAAGCTACAGAGACGTCAAATTAAGAAAATAAATCTCTTTGACGTTTTGAAGCAAACTAAACCTGTCTTCCTTGACTAGTTTACCACCTGCCCATTGATTTTTTTTATTGTGCTGAAATATACATCACATAAAATTTACCATTTTAACCATTTTTAAGTGTATAATTCTGTGTCTACTGTTCACTTATAAAGGTATAACATTTCATTACAGAGAATTTGGAAAGCAATGAAGGGAATACGGAATTTTAAAAAAATCACTCATAAATAAGTTCAGGGAGATCAGCACTATTTGGATATAGCTCATTTTTTGTGTATTTTCTATAGTGATTTTACCATCTTACCTGGATTTCTATCTGCTATTCTCAACTTCCCTTCCTGGGACCTTTTTCTTACTAAATTCTTAAACTAATGGACAAGTTCATGAAATCTCATTCTCCATTTATTGCTTCAATCATCATTAGTGGATCAGCATGTCATTTAAAATAATATTTTAAAATCCACCATCTAGCCAGTCCCCTGTTGTTGAGCATTTGTTTCCAGTTTTCTGGAATTATGGACAAGGCTGCAAATGAACATTCTTAGACAATAAAATTTTCATCCACATCTGCAACTGTTTCTTTAGGAGAAATTCCTAGTGGTAAAATAACTACTAGGTGAAAAGGTATGAACTTCACGGCACTGGACATGAAAACAAATCTGCTTTGAATATGCATCTTCTTGGTTATTGGAAAGGAGTCACATTTTGTCACGAATTTATTGATCTTCTTTGTGAACTTTCAGTCTATGCGATCTTAAACATTTTCTAACGAGATTTATTTTGAGGAGAAGGGCTAGAGCAGTTGGGGACCCACTTTTTGAGTTGCTCAGAGTCAAGTAACGGAATCTTAGACCCTCAGATCCTCACTCTGGGCCTCAGTTTTGTCACCTCTTTGTTAAATAGGGGGCGCCGGCACGCTTACGAAATCCACAATCCACGGGGACCACAGTCTAACACTGCGGGCGTAAGGCAGGGACCCAGAGGTCCTTACAAGGTGTTCTCTCAGTTGCCCCAGATGCCCCCCACACGCAGGGCACTATCTCCTTCCCCAACGGTTGCTGGGGCCTCTACCCTGGGCCTCTCTTCAAACCGCAGGGGTAGTGGTGCAGCCGCCCTCCCGCCTTTACCTGCAGGGAGATCCCGCCGGGCAGTGGCTTCTCAGACCTGGCCAACTGCAACGGCTGCAGCCAGCTCGCGTCTCTCTAGTCCACTGTTGTGCCTGGTTGCTAGGCGACAGCGGGCCGCGCCTGCGCAATCCGCGCCCGCGTGCGCCGCGGCCGTGGAAGCGCGCGCTCGACTTCCCGAGGCACTCCTTTCCCCTTCGCGGGTAGAGGTAGGTAACCGAGGAACCGTGTGCGCCCTCTGTACCTGAGTCCCGGGCTTCGGGGCAGGATAAACACCGGGAATCCTCTCCTTCCAGTTGTTGAGGGCCAGCCCTAGAGACAAGTGTAAATCGGAAGGCAGGGCAGGGCCGCCTCAGCAGCTGGCCAGAGATTCACATACTCTGAGGTGCGGATGCGTTGTCCCAGCGACAGGCTTCGGCCGGAGTCTCTGTGAGGTGACTTCCAAATCTCCACTTTCTGCCCGGACTCCGCCGAGCTGCCGACCTGCATTGCTAACTTTCCATGCCCGAGGGTGTCCACCCTGTCCCCACAGAACGTATCACGTCCCTTCAGAACCTCCTCCTCTTACACCTGTTTCCTGTTTCTGCCATTACTCCCAGTAGCCTAGAACTTCAGTTTCCCTTCTTCCCTCTCCACCCCCAACTCCAATCAGCACTTAAATCAATCCGCCCTCCACTTTTTGTCCCCTGTCTATTCCCTCTCTTAAATCTTTACTGTCACCACAATCCAGGTCATCATTTTTTGCCTTCTAAGTGATGGTTTCGGTTTCTCTTTCCAGTGCTTTCTTGGTACCACAGATCAACCTTCCGGAAATTATTGCTCTAGTCATGTCACTCCCCTACTCAGTCTTGAGCGGCTTCCTAAAGTAAAATCTAAGCTCGTTAGCCTGTTCTTCAAAGCCATCTGCCCCCGCCCCGTTCTATCTGTGCAGCCCGCCCCTGTCCCAAACACAAGCCCTAGCCAAACTTACTGTTCCCCCAAACTTTTCCACGCTTTTCTCCTTTAGATTTTTGCCCACTCTGTTCCTTCATCATTTCATCTATTCAACAAATATTTATTAAGCATCTACCATTTGCCAGGTCATGGGCAACTTGCACAACTCCTGGAATATTCTTTCATTTCTGTATAATGAAGCCCAGCTCCAATGCCATCTTCATAAGATACTCTTTGATCTTAGCAAAAAATCTCTCCCTCTCCTGAATTCCCCTCAGGCTTTTTGAACTCCATCTGCTACCTGTCTCTGTTGGCCTCCCAGTCCTAAGAGTGTTAGATGCTTCTTACAATTGCTTATTTCCTATCCCTTTATGTCCTCTTCTTACCTTTTCAATTACCTGATAAACAGCTTTATACATATTTAACAGTTCTTTATATTAGATTTTGTATGGTCAAATAACATGTGATTTCCGTCTCCTGATTGGACCTTGAATAATACACTCCTGTTATTTTCAGCCTCTCTCTCTCTCTTCCCTTCAGTATATGAATACTGTGAAGTCTCTCATTTGCCTCATACAAAAAATAAAAAACAAAAAGCCTCCTTTGAACCTGTAGCTCCTTCTAGCTATCATTCTGTTTTTCTCTTTCTCTTCTTGACCATGAATTTCCCCCAAAGTAGCTTGCATTTGATACTTCCACATTTTAACCTACATTCACTCTTCAAACATAGTGATCTGGTTTGGTCCTGCCACTAAAACTACCCAAATCCATTGTCTGTTACTTAGACTTCATCTTTTTTGACATCGCTGCTGCAAATAACACTCTTGATGATACCTCATACTTGAAACACCTTCCTGGGTTTCCTTGATCCTCCTAGTTTCATAAGCATTATTTAAGGTCCTTTCTGTACAGCCTTAAATGTTGATATTTCCCAAAGATCTGTCCCTGGTTCTCTTGTTATATTATAGCTTTTTCAGGGTGATTTTACTTATTTTTGTGACTTCAAATGCCATATATATAGCTCCCCACCAGACTCCAGTACTGTGCTATAGGCTCATATAGCCTTCTTTTTTAAAAAATTGAAGTATAGTTGATTTACAATGTTGTGTTAGTTTCAGGTGTACAGCAAAGGGATTCCCATATATATATATATATATATATATATATATATATATATATATACACATATATGTATATATGTATTCTTTTTCAGATTCTTTTCCCTTATAGGTTATTACAAAATATTGAGTATAATTCCCTGTGCTATACAGTAGGTCCTTGTTGGTCACCTATATTTTATATCATGTATCCTTCTTTTTATGGAAAGCTCCACCTGGATGTCCACAGGTGTTTACCACCTAAACTCATTATTTTCCCAATATAAACATTTTTCTATTTATCAAGGGGTACCACCACCCACCTAGATACCCAAGCATGAAGTGTGACAGTCATTCTAGACGTATTCTCCCTCGTATGCAGTTATTTGGATTCCCTTAAAAGTCTCTTGACTTTATTCTCACTTTTCCATTCCCATAGCCTGGGTACAGAGTGTCACCATCCTTTGCTTGATTTCATCAAACAAGCCTGCTGACACATCTCCCATCCTCTCATTTTCTCCTGGCTTCAGTCCATCTTCTCCAGGATGACCCAGGTAATCTTTGTAATTTGTCTCTCTCCTCGCTGATCCCCAGTCACTCCACCACATACATGATGAGATGCAATAAGATTCCTAAATTTGCATTCAAGACCTTGTTCTGGCTGACTCCTCCCTACTGCAATAGCTTCTCTAATCACTCAAAAAAAAAAAAAAAAAGCAAACTGCTCATAATTCTTCAAGGACACCATGACATTTTATGCCCTTAACTCTCCTAATCAACCTGAAACCTATCTGTCTTTCAAAATTTATTTTAGTCATGATTTCCTCCAGAAAGTCTTAATTCTCCAAACATGATAAACATTTCTCATTTTGTACCTTACACCTGCTCTATTTCTGCTATTTTCACATGATATTGTAATTCGTTTGTTAATGCGTGTGTCTCCCCACCTTGGCTGTTTCTGAATATTCTTCAAATAACTCATTTATTGAGTACTTATCGTGAGCCAGACAATTATGAAGTGGTTAAAATGCAGCATTAAACCCCCACCATAACCCTGTAAGGTACAAATGAAGTAATTGACATAGGTCACTCTATCAATAAACGGCAGAGCCAGGAGTTGAGCTGAGGTCCGCTTGACCGTCAGTCATGTTCTGAACCAACACGTCATACCAGCCCATCCTGAAAATTCAATGTTATAACAAATTGTAAAGGGTTTTCATGAAATAATTAAAACTGCTGTTTTGATTCTGTTTTTCCCCACAGACTTAATCTTTATTGCACATGTCTATTTTTTTGAGGTCCTATTTATACAGTTGGATGAGTTTTGGCAAATGTTTACAGTTGTGTGACCACTACCACGATTAAGATATAGAACATTTCCATCATCTCAATTTCCTTCATGCCCATTTGAAGTCAAATCTCTCTCTCCATCCCACTTCCGTGGGAACAACTGATCGGTTTTCTCTCCCTTTAATTTTGCATTTTTATGAACATCTTATATATGGAACCACACAATACATTACCTTTTCAGTCTAACTTCTTTAACTTTGCAAATACTTTTGAGATTTGTCCATGGTGTTGCATGTATCAATAGTTTGTTTCTTTCTATTGCTGAGTAGTGTTGCACTCCATGGATGTACAACATCCATTCGCTGGTTGATGGACATTTGGGTTCTTTGCAGTTTTGGACTGTTATAAATAAATCTGCTCTAAACAGTTATACACAGGTTTTTGTGTGAACATATGTTTCTCCTTCCTTGGGAAAATACCCAAGAGTGTAATTTCTGGATCTTATGCCATGTGTATGTTTGATGTTATGAGAACTTGCCAAACTGTTTTCCAAAGGAACTATACTATATTTGCATTCCCATCAGCAATGAGTCAGACATCCATTTGCTTTATATGCCCTACAACACTTGATATTGTCAGGCCTTTTAATTTTAGTCTTCCTATTGGGTATGTAGTGCTATCTCCTTCTGGTTTTAATTTGCATTTCCTTCATGACTAATCATGATGAGCTGATTCTCTGTTAACCATTTCTGCATCTTCTTTTGTGAAGCATCTGTTCAAATATTTTTCCTATATTTAATTGGGCTGTTTGTCTTATTACTTGTAAGAATTTGCTATACATTCTGGATACAGGTCATTTATCATATATATAATTTGGAAATATTTTTGGATCTGGTTCATTACAGTGGAAAATGAAATTTAGAGACCATAATCTAAACACTCGCGTTGCTCATTGCTCCTAGGTTGGTCATTCCTTCTAGGCCTTCTCAGAAGCCTGGTGAAGCTCTGAATTCAGCACACATTATAAATCAGATATCTACAGATCCAGACTATGGTTATAACATATAAGATATCATTGTGGGGCAGTCATAGGCACTCTCTGGTTCTCTAGCCATGGCTTCTACTGGGATCTTAAAACTGTCATTTTCTGTCTCAGAACTACTAAATATAATTAGAAGTAGTTCACCCTCCCCACATCCCTTGTAACCCTTCTGTCCACCACACTGTGCTATGGCAGTAGTCATTTATTCTGTCAGAACTCTTCAATAGGTACTTCTTTTTAGGAGACCACAAGTGACTCCCAATAAGCCATCCTCTCAAAGTAAGCAAATCTTCAGTTTTCAAATTCAATCAGGTCAATAATATAGCCAGTCCCAGATTTACATCTTTGAACTTCTAAGATCAATAATCACTTCTCGTTTCAATTACTGTGTCATTTGAAGTCCCATTGCAGACAACAAAATCTATTCTAGTTAGCAGGGAATTAGAGATTTATAGCATTGTTGCAAAGGCTGGAGAAGCAGGTTCTAGGCTGATATTTCAGAGATGACTTTCAAAACAATACTGCAGAGCATAATTCACAATAACTATGAAGTGAAAACAACTTGTGTCCACTGACAGATGAATGGATAAAGAAAATGTGTATCTATGTACAATGGAAGATTATTAAGCCATAAAAAAGAAGGGACTCCTGCCATTTATGCCAATGTGGATGGACTTTGAGGGCATTATGCTCAGTGCAATATGTCAGACAGAGAAAGACAAATACAATATAATCTCACTTTATATGTGGACCCTAAAAGCATCGAACTTATAGAAACAGAATAGAATGATGTTGCCAGGGGCTGAGGGTGCTGGGAAAATGGGCAGATGTTGATCAAAAGGTATAAGCTTTCAATTATAAGATGAATAAATTCCAGGGATGTAAAGTATAGCATGGTGATTATAGTTAACAATACTGTATTGTATACTTGAAAGTTGCTATAAGAATGGAGCTTTAATAGTCTCATCATAACAACAACAACAACAAAATGTTAACTATATGAGGTGAAGGATATATCAACTAACCTTATTGTGGTAATCATTTTATAATACCTACATGTATCAAATCATCATAGTGTACACTTTAAACTTATACAATGTCGTATGTCAATTATATCTCAATAAAGCTTGGGGAAAATACTGCAGAAGTGGCCAAACAAGAAAGCCAAGGAATCAGGAAGTTTAAGTCACTTGCATGCAGAATAAGGAGGATTTTCTCCAATTAGCACTTACCTTCTTCATTAATTCTTTTCCTTCTCAGCCAGTTTTTTGGTTGTTGCTGTCATGGAAAAGTTATCAAGTGAAGCAATAGTGCCTAACGAATCAGGCCAGCTCCATTCCACACAACTTAGACCTTGAAGAGAGAAAGATTTAAACTTCTTAAAGTGTCTGCAAGCTCAAAATAAAAAATGAAATTGTTTTATGAAAATAGTTATACCTTTATGAAATTAAGCTCAGTTTCATAGCTAAAGCCAAGTCACATGCGCACAATTGCAGAATCGTTCAGTTTAACAGCCTCTGTGAAAATTGTCTGTGTTTGGGACCAGCAAGGCAAAGGCAAGGAAAAGATGTCATTTTTGAATAGCACCATAAGTAGATGCATTTATGGCATGTGAGGTGCCATAAAGATAACACTAATCTAGAAGATAATTAAATCAAATAATTGATGAATCCACAGACATTATGAAGTGTGACGAGTTAATAGATCTAGTTACATAACCTGAAGAGTAATGCTTCAAAAAAGATGTTATTTATTCTGCAAAGAGGCATCAAAACAAAGACCTTAAGGTAAAATATTTAAAGTGCTAATGAATATTTTGAAACAAATAAGATGTATTAGGAATACTGCTTAAATGTATTGATGGTTTAATTGTAGGTTAAAGGGTTTACATCTATAGTTTGTTCCCAAAATCCTATCAGTGAAAGAACTCAATGTTTTAATTACAGAGAAATGTTGGTGTAAAGATTTTCCATGGATCCATATTCTACATTAAATGATAGTCTCAAAATGTTGAATCCAAGCCACTGTAGTCATACGTGTTTACAGCTTTATGCAAAAATTAAGATTAAAAAAACACTCTGCCAGTTCATACCAAAGAGGATGACCAATGAAAAATTTTCTCAAGAGTTTCTGATCTAAAAGAAGAATTGAAATTTTGGCTGTAAGTGTGGGTATAGATAATTCTTACTTTGAAAATTGGAAGGTTGGTTTGTTGGCTTAAAAGATGTATGAACTAGGACTTCCTGGGGGCGCAGTGGTTAAGAATCCGCCTGCCAATGCAGGGAACACAGGTTCGAGCCCTGGTCCGGGAAGATCCCACGTGCCACGGAGCAACTAAGCCCTTGTGCCACAACTACTGAGGCTGCGCTCTAGAACCCGCAAGCCACAACTACTGAGCCTGAGTGACACAACTACTGAGCCCGAGTGCCACAACTACTGAAGCTCGCGCACTTAGAGCCTGTGCTCTGCAACAAGAGAAGCCCCCACTCACCGCAACCAGAGAAAGCCTGCGTGCAACAATGAAGACCCAGCACAGCCAAAAATAAAAAATAAAATAAATTAATTTTAAAAAATGTATGGGGCCTCCCTGGTGGCGCAGTGGTTGAGAGTCCGCCTGCCGATGCAGGGGATACGGGTTCGTGCCCCGGTCCGGGAGGATCCCATGTGCCGCGGAGCGGCTGGGCCCGTGGGCCATGGCTGCTGAGCCTGCGTGTCCGGAGCCTGTGCTCCGCAACGGGAGAGGCCACAGCAGTGAGAGGCCCGCATACCGCAAAAAAAAAAAAAAAAAAAAAAAAAATGTATGAACTAATATTTTGAGTGTGTTAATGAACATGATCCAACATTGGAAAGATCACAGGAAATATAATAATGTATACTGCCTTGAGGATTAGAACTTGGGCTTTCACTTCCAGGGTAGGTTTGATCCCTGGTTAGGGAACTAAGCTGCATGGCCAAAACAAAAAAACAAAAACAACAAAAACAACAAAAATCAGTGTCTTTAGGTATTATCACTGTCATGCTGCACCCACAAGTACTGTGGTTTTGGAAACTAATTAAACCTCACAACACCATCAACTCTCCCATGTTAACGACTTGAGAGTCTTAGCATAACAAACTTTATTTGATTCAAGAGATATGTTCCAGAAAATATGTTTTTGAAAAGAATTTTTGCAATCTAATTATACTTTAAGAACATTGAGAGTTCACTATTTAGAGAAATCTGAGGATGAATCATTTTATGTAAAAAAAGAAAAGAGCCCTTCAGTAAAAGAAAGCAATTATATATTATTTATCTACTTTATAAATCTAAATTCGCTTAAAGTGAAAGGGGTACCTCTGTATAATATTAGGTAATTTATCATAATATGTTCCTTTTAATGTATTCTTTGAATTCATTTCCATTCAAATTGACTTAGTCAGATGGTTGATTGTTGTAAATCAATTGAACTTGGTTAAAGATAAACAATAAAAATGTAAGACTTCTGTTTGTAACATTCAATTCAGTGTTAGCGGTGTAAGGAAACGCATAAACAGTATGGTAACCCTTCACCTTTTCTAGAGCTTAAACAGATAGTTTGCCAACATGTACTGTAAATAGTTGCTATTTTCCTCCACTGTAGACTGCCACAAGGCAGTTTCTTCCACCACATTGTGTTATTTAAAAGTTATCTGCTTTTTTGGCTGCTGTTCAAGGGAGTTCTTTGCCTGTAAATCCTCTTTATGTCATGCTAGGGTTGAAGCGAAATCTTGGCACAATTTCAGTGCATTTGTCTTGTTGTACCAGGGGAGAAAAAAATGAAGGGCCCCAGAGACTGACACTGTTCTGCAAATGGTCATGAAACAGTGGGGAGCCCTGCTGGCCATTCAAAAGGGTAATAGGACTAAGCTCCCACTGCTAAAAATAAGATCCCCTCACATTAAAGGCAGCCACACCATAAAAAAGATCATCGAAAAGCCTGAAAGGTAGAATTACAAAGTAAACATTACTCATCATGTACTTGACTCCAGGCCTTTAAAATCAGCTTAACTTAGTGGACTGGTTCCATATGTAGTAGTCATTTAGTTCTTAGTCTAGGTTTTACATTCTTGGACTCTGAACTCAAGTTTCTATAATTTGCACTATGGAGATAATCTTCCTGTTTGTTACAGGTTAGAGGTTTAAGAGAAAAAATAGGATGCATCCCACTTACAGAAAGTCTGAGACAACTTATCCATTTGAGATAACATCTCATTTTGTGAAGGATGCCCCAGAATGACTTCCCCACCACTGACCAGCCCTCTACACAGGATGTGTAACCTATGCTGGTGGATACACAGTAGGAACTGCTGTCAGAGTAACCCTTGCACATGAAGACATTCCCCGAGTTGGCTTCTGGTGTTTAGCCTGTTCTTAAAAAGAAGTTGAACAATTGTGTCTGTTTAAGGAAGGATCCCTTGAACTGAGAATAAGTGGGTTGATCTAAAATACAACCCAGATCAGACTTACCAGAATAAACTATATTGAATATAATGTGGTTTGGGGACTTCCCAAGAAAACAAGTGCATTAGTAGGAGAGGGTTGTCTGAGCTCTCTTCTTGGCCTGTTATGGTGAGATGTAAGGTAATACAATAGCACATGGTACTATTGAGGCCAGGCTGCTGGGTCTGATCCCTCCTTGGCTTTCTTAACCAAATTGGGCCAGAGATTTTAGCCGGATCATGACTGATACATGATTACTGCTAGAAAAGGAGGTCTGAGCTCATGCTTTTCCAATGACAGTTGGTGACTATAACCTTGACCCAAGGATGGTTCTTGAGCCTGAATTTGGAAGGCCCTCCTTATTTGAAGGAGTGGGCCACCCTGCATGTCTCTGGTTCCAAAGCAGCATCATTTCAGGTATAGTAAGTTTAACTTCCACAGACTGTTGGAGTTTTGTGTTTAATTTTGGGCAGAATCATCAGACTTTCATTTCAAAGTTGTTATATTTTCCATCACTTATTTTAAGAAATGCCAAGTAAAACAAGTTTAAAAAATAAATAGAGCAAAAAATCTACAAACGATAAATGCTGGAGAGGGTGTGGAGAAAAGGGAACCCTCTTGCACTGTTGGTGGGAATGTAAATTGATACCACCACTATGGAGAACAGTATGGAGGTTCCTTAAAAAACTAAAATAGAACTACCATACGACCCAGCAATCCCACTACTGGGCATATACCCTGAGAAAACCATAATTCAAAAAGAATCATGGGGGGCTTCCCTGGTGGCGCAGTGCTTGAGAGTCCGCCTGCTGATGCTGGGGACACAGGTTCATGCCCCAGTCCGGGAAGATTCCACATGCCGCGGAGCGGCTGGGTCCATGAGCCATGGCTGCTGAGCCTGTGCGTCCGGAGCGTGTGCTCTGCAACGGGAGAGGCCACAACAGTGGGAGGCCCGCGTACCGCAAAAAAAAAGAGTCATGTACTACAGTGTTCATTGCAGCTGTATTTACAATAGCCGGAACATGGAAACAACCTAAGTGTCCATTGACAGATGAATGGATAAAGAAGACGTGGCACATATATACAATGGAACATTACTCAGCCATGAAAAGAAATGAAATTGAGTTATTTGTATTTAGGTGGATGGACCTAGAGTCAGTTATACAGAGTGAAGTAAGTCAAAGAGAAAAACAAATACTGTATGCTAACACATATATATGGAATCTAAAAAAAAAAAGAGGTTCTGGAGAACCTAGGGGCAGGACAGGAATAAAGACGCAGACAGAGAATGGACTTGAGGACACGGGGAGGGGGAAGGGTATGCTGGGACGAAGTGAGATACTGGCATGGGCGTATATACACTACCAAATGTAAAATAGATAGCTAGTGGGAAGCAGCCGCATAGCATAGGGAGATCAGCTCGGTGCTTTGTGACCACCTAGAGGGATGGGATAGAGAGGGTGGGAGGGAGATGCAAGAGGGAGAGGATATGGGGATATATGTATTCATATAGCTGATTCACTTTGTGATACAGCAGAAACTAACACAGCATTGTAAAGCAATTATCTTCCAATAACGATGTTAAAAATAATAATAATAATAATAATTCTCTGAACAGTTATTTCAGGGTGTAGGGCTTATTTTAAATATGACCCCTTTGTAAGAATCAAAAAATTAAGGCGAGATAAAATATTCTGAAATCTTTATTTAATGGAGGACAGACCAAGTTCACACAAAAACTAAATAACAAAACAAACTCTTATATACAAAAAACTTTCTCTATCACATTAATCTAATTTAATTTTTCATATTAAATTAGATTTAATATATTCAAATAAAGTCCAAAAAGAAAATGCCAAAATAGAGAGATTTTGTTTTCCTCTATTCAAAATAAGATGAGTTCTTCACTTCAAATTTAGTCTCTATCTCTTATAAACACATTCCTACCTCTGCAGAAAATGTAGTTCTATGTATATTCCACTTACTAAGCAGTTTGTTTTCATTGCAGTCACAGGATACTATTGGAGAAAGTAAGCATAAACCAATGTTACTCTACTGGTCTTACTATTTAGCATTAAATTCTAACAGTAATTAAACACTAGTGACTTTTTTCTTTGAACCTATTAATGTTCACCATACACATTATATTTCACACGAACCTTGCAGTTTTGGATTATGTTCATCACATTTTTGAGCATCTTAATGAACATAATCCAAGTCAAAAACTATCATTCTAAGCTTGGCAATACTAATTACAGCACCTGAAAACTAATTCAAATAGAAAGTTAGTATGCTATATATTTATTCAAAGGAATTTTTAAAAAGAATATTACAGTTTTGGTGATTAGAAATATTTGCAATTTCTATTGTCTAACTACAGAAAAAAATTTTCAGTTGATTCACCAGAGTGGACAGTAGCAGCTCAGATGGGAAGTTCTATTATCCACTAGTTCTGAGTACTGCAGTTTATGATTTGAAAGTTCTAAGATGGTTCTCCAGTTGGCTTCAATCAAGATAAAACTCATATTAAGGGCCAAAGTCAAGGAAATGATGCATATCTGCTAAAATAATCAGCTGCCATATATTTCTTCGGCCTTAAAAACACTAGATGACAATCTTGCCCTATGACTCAAGTAAAGCTTCTAGTGTTTGGGGAAGGTATGTAACTGATGCAAATATTTAGGTATATATTTAATTATGAATGTGGATTTGCTAGTATTATGACTATTGAGAAAACTATTTGATGGCCAAAGCTACTTTATAGAGCATTGTTGTACATTAGTAGACAGAACAATTAGGAATTTTTAAAAAAAGAAAGAAAAGAAAAAGAAGAAAAAAGAAATAAAAGGTATCCAAATCAGAAAGGAAAAAGTAAAACTGTCTCTATTTGCAGATGATGTGATATTATATGTAGAAAACTCTAAAGATTCCATTAAAAGTCTGTTAGAGGGCTTCCCTGGTGGCACAGTGGTTGAGAGTCCTCCTGCCAATGTAGGGGACATGGGTTTGTGCCCCGGTCAGGGAAGATCCCACATGCCGCGGAGCAGCTGGGCCCGTGAGCCATGGCCACTGAGCCTGGGCGTCCGGAGCCTGTGCTCTGCAACGGGAGAGGTCACAGCAGTGAGAGGCCCGCGTACCACAAAAAAAAAAAATCTGTTAGAACAAATAAATTCAGTAAAGTTGCAGGATACAAAATCAATATACAAAAATCAGTTGTGTTTCTATACACTGACAATAAACAATTAGAAAGAGAAATTAAGAAAAATTCCATTTACTATAGCATCAAAAAGGAGTAAATACTTAGGAATAAATTTAACCAAGGAGGTGAAAGCTGTGTACACTGAAAACTATAAACCACAAATGAAAGAAATTGAAGAAGACACAAATAAATGGAAAGACACTTCATGAATTGGAAAAATTAGTATTGTTAAAGTGTCCACACTGCTGAAAGCAATCTACAGATTCAGTGCAAACCCAATCAAAATTCCAGTGGTGTTTTCTACATAAATAGAAAAAACTAATTCTAAAATTCTTATGGAACCACAAAAGGCCCCAAATGGCCAAAGCAACCTTGAGAAAAAAAAACAAAGCTAAAGGCATCACATTTCCTGACTTCAAGCTATATTACAAAGTTAGAGTAATCAAACCAGTATGGTATTGGCATAAAAACAGAGAAATAGATCAATGAAACAGAATGGAGAGTCCAAAAATAAACATATGTATATATGGTCAATTAATTTTGACAAAGGTGGCAAAATATACAACGAGGAAAGAATAATCTCTTCAATAAATGGTGTTAGGAAAACTGGATATACCATGCACCATACACAAAAATTGAGTCAAAATGGACTAAAGACTTGAATGTATGACCTCAAACTCCCAGAAGAAAACCTAGGTGATTAGCCACTTGACGTTGGTCTTGGCAATAATTCTTTGGATTTGACAACAAAAGCAAAGGCAACGAAAGCAAAAATAAACGAGTGAGACTATATCAAACCAGAAAGCTTCTGTACAACAAAGGAAACCATCAACAAATGAAAAGACAATGTATGGAATGGGAGAAAATATTTTTAAACCACATATCCATTAAGGGGTTAATATTCAAAATATTTAAGGAGTTCATACAACCCAATAGCAAAAAGAAACCTCAGTTTAAAAATGAGCAAAATACCTGAATAGACATTTTTCCAAAGAAGACATACAAATGGTTAGTACGTACATGAAAAGGTGCTCAAAATCATTAAAAATCAGAGAAATGCAAATCTAAACCACAATGAGATATCACCTCACACCTGTTTGGATGTCTATTATCAATAACATAAGAGCTAACAAATGCCGGTGAGGATGTGGAGAAATGGGAGCCTTTGGACACTTGATGGGAATGTAAACCGGTACAGCTACTGTGGAAAACAGTATGGAGGTTCCTCAAGAAATTTAAAATAGAACTAACATATAATCTAGCAATACCACTCCTGGGTATATATGCAAAGGAAATAAAATCATTATCTCAAAGAGCTATCTGCACTCCCATGTTCATTGCAGCATTATTCACAATAGCCAATATATAGAAACAACCTAAGCATCTATCGATGGATAAATGGGTAAAGAAGATATGGTATCTATACAATGGAAAATTTTTCAACCTTAAAAAAAGGAGGGAATTCCCTGGCAGTCCAGTGGTTAGGAGTCAGCACTTTCACTGCTGGGGCCCAGGTTCAATCCCTGGTCGGGGAACTAAGATTCCCACAAGCCCCGTGGCATGGCCCAAAAAAAAAAAATAAAAGGAAATCCTTCCATTTGCCACATCATGAATGAATCTGGAGGGCACTATGCTAAGTGAAATAAGCTACACAGAGAAAGACAAGCACTGTATGGTCACTTATATGTGGAATAATTTTTGAAAAGTCAAACTCATAGACAGTAGAAAAGTGGTTGCCAGGGGCTGGGAGGTGGGGGAAATAGGGATAGGTTGATAAAAAGGTACAGACTTTCAGCTATAAGATGAATAAGTCTGAGGATCTAATGTATAACATGGCAACTATAGTTGATAACACTGTATTGTACAATTGAAATCTGCTAAGAGAGTAGAACTTGAGCATTCTCACCAAAAGAAAAAAAAAGTTAAATATGAGAAGTGATGGATATGTTAGTTAACTCAGTGGGAATCCTTTTGTAATATATACATATATTAAATCATCACATTGTACACTTTTAATGTTATATTACAATTTTATTTGTCAGTTATACCTCATAAAAGCTGAAAGAGAAAATATTCATTCTAGCATTTGCAGTTGCTAGGGAATGAAATTCATTTACTGATGGAATAATATGCAGTTGTTAAAAAAAGAATGAAATATATGTATTGATTTGAAATAATCTCAAAAAGATATTAAGTAAAAAAGCAGGGTGCATTCCAGTGTGAAATTATGCTATCATTTATAGAGAAAAAACTCTAGAAGACACACAAGCAGGGGATAACAGTTTTCGAATCTGGGGGGAGAACTGGCTGGCTAGAAAACAAGGGTGGGAAGGAGACTTATTCTTCATGGTATAACATTTGATACCTTTTGTGTAACGTGATTATATTACCCATTTAATTATAATTTTTAAGTGGAAAATTAAAGCAAAAAGAAAGAAAAGAATAACAGGTAACGTGTCTGGGCAGCCCACATCCAGGATGACCTGTTGGGCTTGACAGAACCATCGGTGTATCCAAGAGTTCATGGTCCCTACCTATAGGGACAATCTGAGGTGACAGGATGCACCGCCAGCCCATTCCACTACTGTTGAGACTGCCAATGCCAGTGTTCTCCTGCTCTAACCAGTGGAGAAGAATCTAGCTGCTTAGAAACTTAGGCATTTCAGAAACAAATCTATCCCCCCTCTCAAGTGACAGTGGACACTTACCCTCTTACCATCAGAAATGGTAAGAAACTCTAATGCTGAATGAACACCCTACATTATCAAAGGCCATTCTTGTTTTTCCCTGCTGTGTCTCAGGAGATGGGAAACTTATTGGTGTTTTACCCATACTCCATCTGTGGAACTAGAACTAGAATGTTAGGTTTTTTTGTTCTTTTTTTTGGTTTTTTGGCCACACCTTGAGGCTTGTGGGATCTTAGTTCCCCGACCAGGGATTGAACCCGGGCCGTGGCAGTGAAAGTGCCAAGTCCTAACCACTGGACTGCCAGGGAATTCCCTAGAATGTTAGTTCTTAATTAGACTAATAGTTTCAGAAGCAAAATTTTGAGATTGCTAAGAAGAATCTATTTAAAAACTATTTGATTACTTAAATTTCTACCTCACTCCTCTGTTGAGATTTTGGCCCATCATATATTTCATGAACTAACTATAAGGCCCTCTTTTTCAGGAATATGTACTAAAGAATACAGCAATCGGGATATCTATACTAGTGATTTATTTTAGTAAGTTATTATATTTTAAAACTATTGTTGTTTCACAGATGTTTTCTACTTCAATTCATCTGAATGATATGAACAGGTTTAGAAATAGGTGTACCGTATTTACAAGAAGAGTTGATTAGTGGCCACAAAATCTTAGTGTTTTATATAAACTCCATCAATAACTCATAGTTCTCGGTCTCAGTGAGTAGATATAAAAAGGATCAGAGAAAAGCAATAGGACAGGACACTGCCGGGTCCAGGAGAGAAGGAAGAAGGTGCAGGCAGGCTCCAAGGAGCTGAATTTCTAGAATTGGTTACATTTTAGCCAGATAGACAATGGGGTGGATATCATTTCAGAGAGAGGAAATAATATGAACAAAATATCTTTTGCCGACTGCAACAAAGTTATCATGACATGAGCTGACAGCCCATGAGAAGGAACAGGAGACGATGCTGGGATATAGGAAGAGACCTCATGCCCAAGAGGTTTATGCAAAGCATTTTGAGTTTTATCCTGTACATTTTGGGAAACCACTTTATAAAAAAAGACAACTACGGAGGTTCATAGAAATAAAATAGATCAGTTTGCACCCAGGAAATTCTACACCCAGACCGATCATCATATCACCAGTATGATGGGAATACTTTCTCATTCCACGGGGGTGTCCCTTGCGACCCTCAGGAGGGAGGGATCATTAAGAGAAACCAAGGTTGTCTCAGCCAATGACCTACCAGGTGATCAGGAACAGAAACCGCCCCTTCCTAACATTGCCATGCCTCACTTCCCAGATTAAACCACACTAAACTGGGATGGAGGTAAAAGCAGCCTGTGTAAAAATTTAAAATAAAAATGTCATCACTGAATGTTCCTGTAAGCATCCTTGAGCAGCACAGTAGCACTACACTGCTGGTCAGGATTTTACTGCCTACGATCCCTTTACATCACCTGTTTGGGGGGAAGGTTGGTAATCCTGCTAGATAAGGAGTGTCATCTCCAGCCGCTTTTGGGGGGCTTACAGAAATCCACCAACCTAGACCTTGCTTGGGTGTGGATGGGTGTTCCTCTGCCCAACTGTGGCCTGGCTCTGAAAGAATGGAAAAGGGGCTCTGGCTCCTGGATGCTGGGAGAAACAGTTTGGCCTCTCTTCCCAGTGAGATTGCAGCTGGCTTCCGCTGACTCTATCAGGAATTAGTATTCTTCTGAGACCACAGACAGCCTATTCCTCCTATGACTGAGGCCATGTATCTTACACAGTAATACCTCTTACTGTGCTAAAAAAATTTTTCCTTCTACCTGGGTCTGTTTTCATTAAAACGTGCTCTCAGTTTAGCAGGAAGTATCCCTTTGTGAGTCAAACCAGAAAAATTACCCTTCTCGATTTGTCTTACTTTGATTTCCAAATTCCTCCCTTGATGCCATCAAGTGGGGTGGAGGGTTAAGATGAGGATCACGGTTGGATTCTCCAGGAAGCAGTCGTGGTCATGAAGTCAGAAGTGTAAATGTTTTATTGTGAAGTAGAAGTTACAAAGGAAACGGGGAGGGAGCGGGACGGGGCAGGGGGAGCTGTCAGACCACAGGGCAGACGGGACAGAGTCTCTGCCACCGAAAGACAGAACTCTGGAGCAAAGGTTGCCCTTCCGAGGAGTTCTGCATGTGCGGGAATGACTAAGCCCTTGCTATATTGCCGTGCTTGTCACCAACTAGGGGCCATCCTGAGGATGGTGGGATGTTGGCTGGAAAGCTGAGGCAGATCCTGCAGAGCCATCACCTTTATGACAGGTACCTGGCACGGTCTCCCAGAAACACAGTGAATTTTGTGTGCATGAGAAGTCTTTTTGCTTTCAGCCCCTGAGATTTGATGATCTTGAATATGTGGGTTTAAGGTTTTCCTCAATTTTGGAAAAATTTTGGCCATTATTTCTTGAAATATTTTTCTGCCTCCCCTTCCCTCTGGCTTCTCCTGACTGATGCAAAGTACTTGGATTGGTGCCTAGTAATTGGTCCTTCTACTCACTACCTAGTAGATGCATCATAGCACTTATGAGTCCTGGAGAAGCTTTATTCCTTCCTCTGTGCTACATTTTTGCCATGTGCTTCCACCATTGTGTGTATAAAACTGTATTAGTCTCCTTGAGCTTCCATAACAAAGTACCACAAACCGGGTGGCTTAAAACAAGACAGATTTATTCTTTCACGGTTCCGGAAGCTAGAAGTCCAAAATCAAGATGTAGGCAGGGACGTGCTCTTCCTGAATGCTCTGTAGGACAGTCCTTTCTTTGTCTCTTCCTAGCTTCTGGTGGTTGCTGGCAATCCTTAGCATTCCTTGGCTTGTAGATGAATCACTCCAGTCTCCGCCTCTGTCTTCATGTGGCCTTCTCTTGTGTCTCTGCATTTCTGTCTTCACATGGTGCTTTCCTCTCTGTGTCTGTGTCCAAATGTCCTCCTTTTTATAAGGATAAGCAGTCTTTGGATTAGGGCTTACTCTAATTCAGTATGACCTCATCTTAATTTGATTACCTCTGCAAAGACCCTTTATCCAAATTCTTAAATTCACATTCACAGATATCAGAGGTTAGGACTTCTACATATTTTAGGGGATACAATTCAATCCACAATAAACTGTATTGTCCTTATTTGCTTATATGTAAACTCCCCTTAGTAGACTGTCAGCTTCTTGAGAGCAGTAACTTTATCTTTACACTCTTGGTATCTAGCATATCATCAAATTATATTTAGGTCAGTGTATGTAGACACATTTCAGTAAATGTGTGTAGAAGTGTGGACTTAAAAAAAAAAAAGCACAACATGAGAGTTGTGAGTTAAGTTTTATCTGGGGCAAAATGAGGACTATAGACCGGGAGACAGCATTTCAGTTAGCTCTGAGAAACTGCTCCATAGAGGTAGGGGGGAAGGTCAGTATATATGTGAATTTGGTGAAGGGAGAGTACATGCAATCAAGCACATTTTTTTTGCAGGTTTCTGCTAGTCTTGTGAAGGTTACTGTTAGTCATGAGGTGCAGACGTCACCATGAAGGATTTTAGTGCTTTTCTAGGTATGAGGAGATACAAGAATTGGGCTCATAAAATCGGCTCCTGAAACTGTCTAACTATCTGAAGACCTGTTCTGCTCATTTTTCCCAGAGCACAGAGTGCCTCATCTCTGCTCTCCACACTGAACTCCTTTCAGCGGGTGTTGAAAGTCAGCAGCTGCAGCAGGACATGGTTTAATTCTTGTAGAGGTAGATGGCAAATGCCAATGTCAAGTGCCAATTTGTAGTTGACAGAAGGCAACTGAACTGAATTAGAACAATGCTTGCATTGCTAAAGATCAATCTGGGAAAAAATGTAGGAGAAATAATAAAATACTAAATAAATATTTCACTTTTTAGCTATGAATCCAAGTCTTTATATAGTGTATCACTTAGGATACAAATTTTGGTTGTAGGCAACAGAAAAATCCAACTCATACTGTCTTAAAATAAAAAGGAAATTTATTGGCTCATGTATCTAAAAAGTACAGAGGTAGGTAATTTTTCATGTGATTCATTGGTTCAATGATACAAACAAGAGAAAGTGTAGAGGTTTTCTTCTTTCAGCCATGACAGAATACCTGGTACTGAACTAGCCATAAACAACTAGAAAATTGGACAAAATATCTGAAACAACAGTGTTTAGAAATTGGAAACCAGTCAGGATTGTAACACTTGAAAAAATGAAACAAAGTGAAACTGATGATCACCATTGGTTTCTGCCCAGAGGTACTTTCCATATTGTAGTACAGTAAGGGGGCAGCAGGCAGATGACAGTGGTCTCACTGAGCTAAAGAGACAGGGATTGGAGTTTGGGAATGCCAAGGTGAATGGAATTTACAAGGCAAAATATTGGGGAAGAAGGAACTGTGCAGAGTTAGAGCTCCAAAAATGTACAAATCTGCATAAGGGTCTGTTGAGGTTTCGGCTGAATACTAAGCTGCACATGTATAGTGCAGAACTCCATAAGGCTTTGCAAATGAGCTGTAAACTGGAAAATTCCCAGAGCTCACATTGGGCTGAGAGATGTTTTATTTTCTAATTAGTTACAATGGAGAAACCATATTGAAAAGCTGGAGTATTCAGCAGAGACCATAGAAAGGTTGCAACTTAGTGCTAAAATAGCCTAGAGTAAAGGCCACTGTCTGCCGACCCTAACAAAGCTTATAAATAAACATCAAAAGGATCAAACTGATCTGCAAATAATTTGCCAACCAGCCATAGCAAAATTCAACACTCTTTAAAGAAAATTTTTTTAAAAATTCAGACACTCAACAACATAATATTCACAACATCCAGCATCCAATAAAAAAATTACCAGCTGTGCAAAAAAGCAGAATATGCGACATATTCAGCAGGAAAAAATTAGTTAATAACAACAGAACCAGAATGATGATGATAATGTCAGTAGAAATGGACTATAAAATCGCTATTAAAAATATGCCAAGGAATGAAAGGAATACATAAACATAATGAGAGAAATGAAACTATATAAATGTAACTTCTAGTGCTGAAAAATACAAAATCTGAAATAAAAATTTACCAGGTGGACTTAACAGCTGATTGGATTCTGCCAAAGAAAAGATCAGTGAACTTGAAGAAGGCATAGCAAATAGAAACTCTAATATGAAACATGAAGAGAAAAGTAGCTGGAAAAATAAGTAAAGATCCTTTATTATCTTTGAGACACGTTTACATATGTGTAATTGGAGTCCTAGAAGAACGGGGAAAGCAGAAAAATGGCAAACCGTTTTTGTGAATTTGAGGTCAAGTATAAATCCACAGATCTAAGAATCTTAACATCCTAATCAAGATAAAAACAAAGAAAAATGCCTCAAGACTTAGCATAATTAAATTGCCTATGATTAAGAGCAAATTCTAAAAGCAGACGGGAAAAATAAAGGCACATTATATACAGAGGAACAAATATAAAAAAGAGAAAGACTTTTTGTCTGAAATTATGCAAGCCAGAAGACAGTATTAATGTAGCCATGTCAGTTTTCTTTTGTTATGGTTTATATTTATCTTTTTCTGTCCATTAACATTCAACATTTCAGTGTCTTTCTATTTAATATGCATCTCTTTTTTTTTTTTTTTTTTTTTTTTACTGTACGCAGGCCTCTCACTGCTGCGGCCTTAATATGCATCTCTTTTAACATGCATGTAGTTGGCTTTTGCCATTTTATCCTGTCTGGCAGGCTTTTTCTTTTTTTTTTTAATTGAAGTATAGTTGATTTACAATATTGTATTAGTTTCAGGTGTACAGCATAGTGACTCGGTATTTTTGCAGGTTATATTCCATTATAGGTTATTACAGATAATGGGTATAATTCCCTGTGCTATACAGTAAATCCTCGTTGTTTATTTTATGTATAGTAGTTTGTATCTGTTAATCCCGTGCTCTTAACTTGTCCCTCCCCCTTCCCTCTCCCCTCTGGTAACCACAAGTTTGTTTTTCATGTCTGTGAATCTGTTTCTGTTTTGTATATACATTCATTTGTATTATTTTTCAGATTCTCTATATAAGTGATATCATATAGTATTTGCCTTTCTCTGACTTATTTCACTAAGGCGTTGTCTTTTAATTGGAGTATTTAGGCCACTTACATTAAATTTACTTTCTGATATAGTTGGATTTAAGTCTGCCATCTTGCTCTTTGCTGTTTATTTGTCCCATATATTCTTTTCTTCCCCCCCTTTTTTTCTTAATTCTTTTGACTTTTTTTTAGTATTCCACTGTATCTTCTCTACTGGCTTTTCATTAGAGCTATATCTCTTTGAATTGCTTGTTATTTGTTTTTTGAGGGTACCAGGGGTTGTTGTAGAGTTTGCAATATTCATCTTTACTTATCACATTCTACCATCAAATAATATTGTATCACTGCACAATATAATAACCTTACAATAATATACACTAATTCCCCATCTCCCTTACTTTGTGCTATTATCATGCGTTTTACTTCTATATATGTTATAAACCCATAAAGTATTATTAATTTTGCCTTAAGCATTCAATTGTCTTTTTATGATATTTTAAAATGAGAAATAAGTATTTTATATTTACCCACATATTTACCTTTTCCAGCACTCTTTATTCAGTTGCATAAATTTAAGTTTCCATCTAGTATCACTTTCCATCAGTAAAACAGTTTTTAGCACTTCTTAAAGTGTGTTTCTATAAGCAAAAAAAATTCCTAAGCTTTTGATTGTCTGAGAAAGTCTTTATTTCACCTTTTTGTCTTTGCTTCCATAATTTTAAACTGCATTCTTAGAGTCACTTTTTTATTGTTGTTAGAATTAGCCAATAGCTCTATCGTTTGCTTAATCAGCAGAATCTCAGAAACATTTTGTTGTTTCCTTTCCCTCTACTCCTTCCTGCTTCACTCCTACTGTTTCATATATTGAGTTCTTCTAAAATATTATTTGTGGGCTTCCCTGGTGGTGCAGTGGTTGAGAGTCCACCTGTCGATGCAGGGGCCACGGGTTCGTGCCCCAGTCCGGGAAGATCCCACATGCCGCGGAGCGGCTGGGCCCATGAGCCATGGCCGCTGGGCCTGCGCGTCCGGAGCCTGTGCTCCGCAACGGGAGAGGCCACAACAGTGAGAGGCCCGCATACTGCAAAAAAATAAAAATAAAAAATAAAATAAAATAAAATATTATTTGTAATTTTTATTGATTTTGCTTTACATTTTTTTTAAAAAAGTCAACACATTTAAGTGTATTTTTCTCCTTTTTTTTTTCCTAGTATTCTTTTTCTGTATCTCCCTTCAGTACCCAGTTTTTCCTAATACATTTTAGGAAACTAAAATAGTGTTGAATTTTAGTTTTTGTTTGTTTGTTTTCTCTTCCAGTTTTATTGAGATATAATGGACATACATCACTATATAAGTTTAAGGTGTGTGGTATAATGATTTGACTTACATATATCACGAAATGATTACCATAATAACTTTAGCATTTAGTTTAGCATAATAAGTTTAGCATTTATCTCATTTAGATACAAAATTAAAGAAATAGAAAAAAATTATTTTCCTTGTGATGAGAATTCTTAGGACTTACTCTCTTTTTTTTTTTTTTTTTTGTGGTACGCGGGCCTCTCATTTTTGTGGCGTCTCCCGTTGCGGAGCAAAGCCTCCGGACGCACAGGCTCAGCGGCCATGGCTCACGGGCCCAGCCGCTCCGCGGCATGTGGGATCATCCCGGACAGGGGCACAAACCCACGTCCCCTGCATCGGCAGGCGGACTCTCAACCACTGCGCCACTAGGGAAGCCCAGGACTTACTCTCTTAACAATTTTTATATACAGCATACAACAGTGTTAATTATATTTATCATGTTGTACATTACAACCCTAGTACTTATTTATCTTTTAACTGGAAGTTTGTACATTTTGACCACCTTCATACAATTTCCTCTCCCCCCCACTCTTGGCCTCTGGTAACCACAAATCTGATCTATTTTTCTATGACCTTCTTTATGTGTTTGTTTTTGAGGTGTAATTGACCTACAACACTGTGTTAGTTCCTGTTACACAACACAGTGATTGGATATTTCTATATGTTTTAAAATGATCACCACAATAAGTCTAGTTACCACCCCTCACTGTACAAAAGTATTACATAATTATTGACCATATTGCCCACACTGTACATTTCATACCAATAACTGGAAGTTTGTACCTCTGAATCTCCCTCACTTATTTCTCTCATTCTGCCACCACCACCCCCCCGCCGACTCCTCTCTGGCAACCACCTGTTTGTTCTCTGTATCTATAACTCTGTTTCTGTTTTATGTTTGTTCATTTGTTTTGGTCTTTAGATTCCACATATAAGTGAAATCATACGGTATTTGTCTGTCTCTAGGACATTTAGCTTTAATAAGTTGTTTCACTGATTTCCTTTTTTTTTTTCTTGCATTCCAGCTTTGTCATGTGCTAACCTTGGCTAGTAGGCTGGACTACATTTCCTAGAATTCCCTTTCTTGTATGTTTCTGGTTAGGATGCTCACATGTTGTTACCAATCTGCTGATATATCTTACAGGCACAAAGCAATTGCAGCTAGGCCTGCAATTGTTCTCCCTTCCCCTGGATCACCCTTCCACTTCTCTGACCCCTGAGTCAGGTTTGCATGTTTAGCTCTATGACACAATGGCACCAATGACACCAATGTCAGGAGTAGCAAGAATGAGCACAGGTTTCAGTGTGTCCTTATGGAGTTCCAGTTTGCATTTGTGGGTTCCATTCTGCTCACAATCTTTCCACCTGACTGCCTGCCCTGTGGACTTCAAGCTCCAGCATCAAATGCAGAGACAATAGCTTCATAGAGACCACTTAACTAGCTCCCACAATTGAGCAAGTGGTAACCCTGTAACAAATCTCTTTGTACATAGGGATGTAGATATCTCCACTACTGGTCCTGTTTCTCTCCTTCCCTAACGGGTACACTGGAATACATCTATCGATTCATAAATGGTCTTTTATAGTAGTTCCTCTTGAATTTCCAGCTGTGGTTTTAAAATTTTGTACCTATCTGCTTTCCATACTTTAGAAGAACGTTATAGTTTTTGGTCTTCAACTGCTATTCTTATCTTCTAGAATAGTTATAGATTTCCTAATTTATTATATTTATTTTATCTTATTTCTAGGGTTTGGGAGGCATAGAATAAGGCTTTGGTGTGAGCTCAGTCTGTTATCATGACCAGATCCTTTAGTTAGTTGTTTTTTTCTAAAGTGTCTGGAACCACTTTTCAAAAGATTTAGAAAAATATCATCATTTTAGCTAAGCCTCCTTAGTTCGGTCAGTATGAATTTGTGAAAAGTTTAAATATAGAAAATTTGAAAGAAAAGGGTGAGGGCATAACTTTCTGCATCTGAAAATTACTGGTAGGTAGGTTGATATTATATCAGAAGTAAAGAACTTTCACATATTCTCAAAAAGAGACATGAGTTTCACCCTATTTAGGGGAAAGGGGGAAAATATTCTGCTTAAATGACAAACATCTTCCTTCCAAAAAACATTTCGTCACCTACTTCTTTTTTAATAAATTTATTTATTTATTTATTTTTGGCTGCGTTGGGTCCTCATTGCTGTGTGTGGGCTTTCTCTCGTGTGCTCTAGGCGCGAGGACTCCAGTAGTTGTGGCACGCAGGCTCAGTAGTTGTGGCGCATGGGCTTAGTTGCTCCGCGGCACGTGGGATCTTCCCGGACCAGGGATCGAACCTGTGTCCCCTGCCTTGGCAGGTGGATTCTTAACCACTACTGTGCCACCAGGAAAGCCCCTAATCATCTACTTTATGTTAATTTTTTCATGTCACACTAACACAAGTTTGGTTTTAGAGGGAAAAAAACTCAAAAAACTATCGCATATGAAATTCTGAACTTTCAAATTAACAAAATATCTTGAACTATATTAACAAAGGATTGCCACATAACAGACTTCCTAGAGGAATCTAAATTAGCATATCAACTGTTAGAAAAATGAGTTAGAAAAATGAATTCTAGCACAGCTTAATTCTTAAATGAATTAAGTTGAATAATCTTTTTGTTCTGCTAATTGTCACTCAGTTCTTTAAATTTTTTATTTATTTATTTATTTTTGGCTGCGTTGGGTCTTCGTTGCTGTGCATGGGCTTTCTCGAGCTATGGTGAACTGGGGCTACTCTTCGTTGCAGTGCGTGGGCTTCTCATTGCAGTGGCTTCTCTTGTTGCAGAGCACGGGCTCTAGGCACCCGGGCTTCAGTAGTTGTGGCACGTGGGCTCAGTAGTTGTGGCTCGTGGGCTCTACAGCACAGGCTCAGTAGTTGTGGTGCATGGTCTTAGTTGCTCCGTGGCATGCAGAATCTTTCCGGACCAGGGCTCGAACCCGTGTCCCTTGCATTGGCAGGCAGATTCTTAACCACTGTGCCACCAGGGAAGTCCTGTCACTCAATTTTTGAATTAATTTTTATATTCTTTTTACAGTATGACTAACAATCCAAGGATCAGGTATATAAAGCACTTTGTAAACTATAAATAACCAGAAAGAGGTAAGCCAAGATTATTGTAACCTTTGGTTTAACTAAACCTTAGTATAGCGGTCATTGTTTGGGGGTATATCTGGTAATATTAATTCTTCCATGTCTATACCATGAATTTTTAGCAGCTGAAGACAAAATAAAGTGTGCTGATGGCATTTGTAGACTACAATCTCCCTAAGCCCCAATTTGCTTATTCTTGGCCTTTGGTCTCTTATATACAGTTAAGAAAAGAATGCAGCCCGTCTGTCCTGAGCACCAACCTGCCAGTTCTAAGATGCGGACAGTGATGAATTAACTTTACTCAGAGAGAGGGCTGGCCTTGTCCCTGCTCCTGGGGGTTAACTTTATACCCTTGGAATGTCCCAAGTGATAGGAATGTGTTGTTATTCATGGTGACCCCTCAAAGCACACCTAACAGTTTATGCTGGTAAATGACTCATGGTGGACATTCTGATAGGTTATGCTAAGAGATGACTCATTGGCGGGTTCTTCCTACACCAAAAGTCTTAAAGTGAGGACTGGCCACACCAGAGAGATCAATCATGTGATTAGAGGGTTGGGACTTTGAGCCATGTGATGCCAGTCTGACCTCCAAGAAGGAGAGAGGGCTGGAGATTGAGTTTAACAGAGTAGGCCATGACTCAGTCAACATGCCTACTTAATGCCTCTGTAAAATCTCTGGACACCAACATGTGGACATGGAAGCTTGAGTTTGGAGCCCTCTCAGTCCCAAATTCTGACCCATGCATCTCTTCCTTTGGCTAGTTCTGATTTTTACTCTTTGCTGTAAAAAATCATAATTGTACATATAGTACTTTCCTGAGTTCTGTGAGTCATTCTACCAAATTATCAAGCCTGAGAGTGTCTGTGTGGGGACCCCTGTATTTGTAGGCAGCTAGTCTGAAGTGAGGGTAGCTCTGGGAGCCCCCAAACTTCCGGTTGGTGTCAGAAGTCTTGGGCAGAGTTGGCAGTCTGGAGGACAGTGCCCTTCACCTTGAGCTGAAGTGGATGGACTTAAGATTTGAAGGAGCTAGGGCTTCCCTGGTGGTGCAGTGGTTAAGAATTCCCCTGCCAATGCAGGGGATATGGGTTCGAGCCCTGGTCTGGAAAGATCCCACATGCCACGGAGCAACTAAGCCCGTGCACCACAACTACTGAGCCTGCGCTCTAGAGCCCGAGAGCCACAGCTACTGAGCCCGCGTGCTACAACTACTGAAGCCCGGGTGCCTAGAGCCTGCAACAAGAGAAGCCACCATAATGAGGAGCCCATGCACCACAACGAAGAGTAGCACCCGCTCGTGGCAGCTGGAGAAAGCCCGTGTGCAGCAATGAAGACACAACGCAGCTAAAAATAAATTAAATTAAAAAAAAAAAAGATTTGAAGGAGCTAGAATGAAAAGGATTTGGTGATTGACTGGAAGTTGGAGGACTAACCTGGGACGTGTCATGGATGACTCCCAGGTGTCAGCCTTGGGCAACTAAGTGCCATTCACTGAGTCAGAGAACACTGCAAGAGAACAGGTTTGTCAGGGAAACATCCCAGGCTCAACTGGACTTGCTGAATTTGCCGTACCTATAAACCATGTATTTGGAGGTGTCTACTATGAAGCTCTATTTATGTGCCTGAAGCTCAGAGGAAAGGTTTGTGCCATGGATATATATTGATAGATCTAGGAGTTGTTGGTATGAATATATAGAAGGTATGCAAATTCAGGAGAATGATAAGCTTATCTAGGGAAGAATGTGCACAAAGAAAAGTTCTAGTACAGCTTTAGCTATGTACTCTGCTCAGATTAACCATTTAGAGCTTTATCAGGGAGTAAAATGTAGGTTGGGACAGGAGGTAGGTGGAAGAGCCAGAGAAACTAAAACTTCATGGTTTCTCTTACACGTGGTTGCCGTCTTTCTCTTCTTTTTCTCCTTCTCAAGCTGCGTTGTAATGGAAATGGGTGGGTTTTAGGCATTGTCCAGGGTTATCTGGCGATCAGACTCTTGCTGCTTTAAAAACTGCCTTCACAGAGCTAGATCTCCACTCTTTTTGCTAAATACAAGCAATAACTATGTAGCTATCACTGACTGTTTTGGTGAGGTGAGAGATGTGTTAATTAACTGGTGTAGGGGATCCTTTCACAATGTAGACATCTATCAAATCTCCCCGATGGACACTTTAAATATCTTAAAATTTTATATGTCAGTTAAACCTCAACAAAGCTGAAAATATTTTTAAAAAGTAAATTTAGAACTCCCGTTATTTTGTCTTGTGGTTTTCTTTTCTGGGAATGAGATCTATTTTGCATGTAATTATTAAGATTATACTAACTTATTTTATTCTTGAATGTTCTAATGCCCTTATTCATCTGGGCAAAAAGTTTCTTGGAGGTACTCAATCAAACAACAACCTTTCCAAAAGTCTTGCGGGAAATTAGACATGTTTCATTCCTTGGCAGATCTAGTGTTGCCAGCCCATTTCCTGGCCAAGCCCCAAGACCTGATAATGATATGGATTTCCATCATGTCCAGATACATAAAGGGTTAAGTCATATTCTATGAGATAGAACAAATTATATAACATGGAATCCTCAGCCTCCTTTCCTCGACACCAATATTATAAAATGATTTCACTCTCTCCAGAATAGGTTATGACAAAATAGTCACTAAGCTATGGAAAGACTGGGTTTTCGCCAATACCATTTTCTATCTTTAACCGCTTAAATAGCTCTGTGGTCGACCGGCTCTCATTATGATCTTCATTTGTCAGGTGCTTGAAAATAGCCTAGACACTTTATTCCCCCAAAGAAAGTCACCCTACTGGGAAGGATGTGCCAGAAAGGAAGAGAGAGACATCACGCTCACAGTGGGAGCAAGGTGTTCTATTTCCTGGGAGAGCCATTTTGATCTGTGCTGTTGATGAGATTGCTCTCTGCTTGGGAAGGGCCTTTAAGGCGTGCAGCTCTCCTGTCCCAGGCAGAGGGTCCTAAAAGAGAGGGCAGAGATGTGTGATTTAATCTCTAGCTTGGCTATGTTTGCTTCCCTGCATTCATACTTATCCTCACTCTGACCCTTTGTGCCCCAGCCCCCAACCTGGCTCTAGAAAGATTTTACATCTATAAATCTCAGACATAGCCTTCCAAAAAAACTTTTTTTCAGAAGAATACATAAAATGCTTGGATGCTTGCTCTGGCCTCTCATGCTCCTAGTTACACCAAGTATTTCCAGAGCATATGTTGTATACCCAGCTCTTCTTATGCGAAGAGAGAATTTTGCCTCTGATCAAAAACATTTATGGTCATCACAAAATTCTGTGCAAGTTGGTATAACTGAGAATAATTTTTTCATCATTACCCTACTCTCATATGTAATGACGATGTGAAGCAAGAAAGCAGATTAAAAAGCTATTTGAGGGCTTCCCTGGTGGCGCAGTGGTTGAGAGTCTGCCTGCTGATGCAGGGGACACGGGTTCATGCCCCGGCCCAGGAAGGTCCCGCATGCCACGGAGTGGCTGGGCCCGTGAGCCATGGCCGCTGAGCCTGCGTGTCCGGAGCCTGTGCTCCGCAACGGGAGAGGCCACAACAGTGAGAGGCCCGCGTACCGCAAAAAAAAAACAACAAAAAAAAACAAAAAAAAACTATTTGAGTCTAAATCACCTTATATTTGAAACTAAATGAGAGCCTAGACAAATACAGATAAAGCCAATTTTTTTTTATGTAGTCAGGGATGTCCTGCTTTCCCAAGCCTGCTTTCCTGGCATGATCCCATGAGGATTTCTTCACATTTGTGAGGGCCCATAATCCAGATTCATGGCCACTAAGTCATGGCCCTGAGCACCCAAGGATTGGCTTTCAGTGCGTCAGCAATATCCTCTTCCTGGTTGTATAAGTAGATCCACTTGAGGGAGGGAGGGCAAGGAAAGCAATGTCTTCATATTTGTGATATTAAAAGAAAATCTGGACTTCCCTGGTGGTGCAGTGGTTAAGAATCCACCTGCCAATTCAGGGGACACGGGTTCGAGCCCTGGTCCGGGAAGATCCCACATGCCTCAGAGCAACTAAGCCCGTGTGCCACAACTACTGAGCCTGCGTGCTGCAACTACTGAAGCCCTCAAGCCTAGAGCCCATGCTCCACAACAAGAGAAGCCACCGCAATGAGAAGCCCGTGCCCCGCAACGAAGAGTAGCCCCCACTCACCGCAACCAGACAAAGCCCGCGGGCAGCAACAAGGACCCAATGCAGCCAAAAATTTAATTAGTTAATTAATTAATTAACTTTTAAAAATCTAAGGGGATTTTGAGGGACCTTCTGTGGTTCTCGTAATGTTCATCTCATGATCTGGATTATAGTTAAACAGCTATGTTCTTCATGAAAACTCATCCAAATGCATTTAGGATTTGTGCATTTTTCTGTACTCTTTATTACTTCAATAAGAAGTTTACATTTAAAAAATTCATCAATCTAATTTGTCTTCCCAAAGTCTGAGAAGCAGATGATATCAATCCTTGGCAACCCTACCTAGAGCTGGGTTGTCTAATATGGTATCCACCAGCTCCATGTGGCTCTGGAGCACTTAAAATGTGGCTGGTCCAAGTTGAGGTGTGCTGTTAAGTATAATACACACTGGATTTCAAAGACATAGTATGAGAAAAGCAAAATATATTATTAATAATTTTATATTGATTATATGTTACATATATTAGGCTAAATAGAATATATTACTAAAACTAATCTCACCTGTTTCTTTTTGCCTTGTTATATGGCTACTAGGAAGTTAGACGTTACCTATGTGGCTCTCACTATATTCTCTTGGACAACGTGGCTATAGAATCTCTTAACTCTCCCGCTGGGCTGGGTATGAGGTCAGTTATTGTAGATCCTGCCTTCACCCACTCACATTTAGTTTTTCCAATTCCCACTGAAATATCACAGAATATTTTATGTTCTAGGGAAAAAAGAATAATTATTTACTTTGATTTGTAAACTTGGTTAAATATATACACATTATACTTAGCATTTGAAAAAAATTAACACTCAGCTAAATTGTGAATTATTAACAGTGAATAGTGTGAAATGTTTTAATGTTAGAAATAGTAAAAGTAACATGTCTAAAATGGACAAATGTGCAAAGTCAGTATTCAGGGAATCATTAGTCCAGACCACTTATAGCTAAGGGAAATAATACATCCTTTCTTGGGTTTATAGTCTTCTCCTTTGTCTACTATTTCTGCTTTCTCTTGGGTATTTTTTCAGGATTGATATTCAAGCTGTGAAAACATTCTTCCATCAGTGGAATCTGGCACAATAGCAGGCTCTTCAGATAGCAGGGTTGGCATTTTTTAAATTCACTCTGGATTTGTTAAGTGGTTTGCAGCTGAGAAGCTAGATGATCTGACTTTCTACTGTATGAATTTTTAAAATGCTCAGAGACAAGCCTCTCCTGAAGAGTTAAGATATTTTGTGGGCCATGTAATCATCACATTATCAAAATATATGCTCTTTTGATTATTATAGTAATCTAAAAATTGCTAATTATATAATAGCATGCTAACTGAAACATAATTGCAGACAATATATTATTTGATGTGTATTCCTGTTATTGGCAAACTCTGAAACTAGTTAATTATTATTCCTAGGAAAATCGAAATTTGTCCCAAAAGTGTTAGATGCAGTCAAGGCTAGAAACAGTCAAGCCTAGAAGCACTTAAGCAGGCTTAGGAAAATGACAGTTTTCTTCCATGGCAGTCACTGGGGAAACATCTACCAATGAAGGTTTGAGAAAATTGGGTACAGTAAGCAAGAGTGAGGGAAGACTCTCAGTAAATGCATTCTTCTGTTTGCAGAGGTTCTAATCCTCACTCTTAAACGGATTATTCCCAGTGGAAAGAGTTCACAGTTAGAACATTTGTTCCTTTTATGTGTAACACTAACCATTTTTACATTTCATAGCCGTTGGAAAAATCAAAGACGCAGCATTGGTAGGACAAACTTATTCTTTGAAAGCAGCAGGGCTTATCAAACTAATTTCGTTTGGCATGGCACTTGACTCAAGGATTTCTCTACCTGTGTTACTGTAAACATGGTGTTCAGAACAAAAAGAGTGGGGAAAATAAGAGAAGGAGGAAAAAGAAAGAAAGAGTCTGTCAAGTAGAGGAGAGAGGAAAGAGCATGGAATGGTGTGTCTTCTGGAAGTCATGAAAATCACTGAGTTGAGTTTATCTAATATTTTATCTAAATGGTATTACCTAGTGTAAGCCCATCCAAATTCTTTGGAAATTTCTCTGATTGGGAAAAGCAAGTAGAACGATAAAATAGCTGTAGTTAAGCAATGCTGATAATTAGTCTTTAGAGCCTCTTAGGTTGGGAATTTAACATGTATTTTGCTTATAGCAACCCAGAAGCCATCTCTTCCAGGCATTTGTTGGCTGCCTCCCCAGCATACATTTCTTTCTATCATTGTCCGAACAAAACCCTAACTTTCCCAGTAGCGAGGTTTAGATGTGACTGACGCCACCCCCAGCTCCAGGGTGAGCCCTGATTGGCTTTCGTAATTCAAGATATGCTGATTTCCAGGCCACAAGGCTCTGTTCAGGAGTAGGCATGTGACCCAGTCAGTGCAGTGAGATTATAAGATGTTTAGGGGCTCTCTGTGAAAGAATTATGGGAACTTCCTATAAGGTGCTCACCCTCTTCCCTGATAGACGTGATGAAACTAGCGGTCCCAGTTGCAGCTGGCAGAAGTCTTGAGACCTTTATGGGAACCACCTTGGAAATGAAGTTGACTCTATGACACACAGAGAGGAGACATAGCTGGATCATCTTTGTTAAAATCAACGTTTTTGAGATACAATTAACATAAGATCCAATGTACCCAATACGTATATTGTTTCTTTGTAACTTTTTATTTTGAAATAATTTTAGACTTACAGAAAAGCTGCAGAAGTATTCGGAGTTCCCACAGACCTCTACCCAGATCCCTGATGTTATCACTGCTCAAGGGGTTATAATATCCATCTTTAACTTGCCACTGTCCACCTTCAAATAATATTACACTTTACATAGAGTGTGATTTCACTTAATCCCTTCCTATCCTTTGTGCTATTATCATCATATACTATTTCTCCACGTGGTAAAAACCACAAATACATTGGCATTAATTTTGTTTTGCATAGCCAATTATTTTTTTCCTTATTTTTATTTTTTAATTAATTTTTATTGGAGTATAGTTGCTTTACAATGTTGTGTTAGTTTCTACTGTATGGCAAAATGAATCAGCTATACATATACATATATATATATATATATATATAACCCCTCTTTTTTTGGATTTCCTTCCCATTTAGGTCACCACAGTAGAGTTCCCTGTGCTATACAGTATGTTCTCATTAGTTGTCTATTTAATTATTTTTTAAATAAGGGGAAAAAGTCATTAATATTTGCTCATATATTTACTCTTTCCAGTGTTCTTCATTCCTTTATGTAGATCTGAATCTGTATTAGGGATCATCTTTCAATGGCCTGAAGAATGAACTTTCTTTAATGTTTTTTGTTGTGCAGCTTTCCTGACCATTAATTTTCTGTTTCTCTGTTTGCCTGAACATTTATTTATTTTTGTCTGTCTTTTTGAAGGATATTTTTCCTAGATATAAAACTTTAGGGTCTTTTTTCCCCTTTCATCACTTTAGAAATGTTCTTCCTCTCTCTTCCAGCTTGCATTGTTTCTGATGTCAGTGATTATTCTTTTTTCCTCCTGTGTGTAATGTCTTCCCTCCCCTTCTCCTTCTTCTGCTTTTAATAGTGTTTTTCACTGTTTCTCAGCAAGTTGATTATAATGTTTTTATTTGATTTGAACATTGGGGGGCTGTTATTTCTTCAGGCATCTTCACATGACTTCTGTTTTGTCCTTTCCCCTCTTCTTCCACACTCCAATTACAGGAATCTGGACCACCTGATATTCATTGTCCCACAGGATACCAAGGCTCTGTTCATTTTTATTTTTTCTTTTCCATGATAGTTTATGATGAGATATTGAATATAGTTCCCTACTCTGTTCATTTTTTTTACCCTTTTTTTCTCCTCTTCTTGCTTCAGTTTGGGTGGTTTCTTTTGCAGTGCTTTTGCGTTTACTGATCTTTTTCTCCCTGCGTGTCTAATCTGCTGCTAATCCTATCCAATTAAAATTTTATTTTAAGTATTGTATTTTCCACCTCTGGGAAGTTCCATTTTGTTCTTTTTTTTTTTAGTATATTTATTTTTGGCTGCACTGGGTCTTAGTTGCTGCGCGTGGGCTTTCTCTAGTTGCGGAAAGTGGGGTCTATTCTTTTTTTTTTTTTTTTTGCGGTATGTGGGCCTCTCACTGTTGTGGCCTCTCCCGTTGCGGAGCACAGGCTCCGGACACGCAGCCTCAGCGGCCATGGCCCACGGGCCCAGCCGCTCTGCGGCATATGGGATCTTCCCAGACCAGGGCACGAACCCATGTCCCCTGCATCGGCAGGCGGACTCTCAACCACTGCGCCACCAGGGAAGCCCCAAAGGGGTCTATTCTTCATGGCAGTGCGCAGGCTTCTCTTTGCAGAGGCTTCTCTTGTTGTGGAGCATGGGCTCTAGATTGCAGGGTCAGTAGTTGTGGCGCACGGGCTTAGTTGCTCCGCAGCATGTGGGATCTTCCCAGACCAGGGCTCGAACCCGTGTCCCCTACATTGGCAGGTGGACTCTTAACCACTGCACCACCAGGGAAGCCCCCATTTTGTTCTTTTTAAATATCTTTTTTCTCCTCACTGTGTTCCTGCTTTCCCTTAGATACTTGAACATATTTATAATAGTTGTGTTAAAGCCTTTTTCTGCTGATTTCATCACTGCTATCATTTCTGGATCTTTTTCTATTTTTTTTCCAATATTGACTGACTCGTTTATTGGGTGCTGGATATTGTATTATGTTGTTGAGTATCTGAATTTTTTCTTCCTTTGTTTTGTTGACAGGCAGTTATTTGCAAGTCAATTTGACCCTCTGAGGCTTGTTTATAAGCTTTTTTCAGGTATGTCTAGAGTAGTCTTTAATCAAGGACTAATTTAATTCTACTACTTAACATGTGACCCTTCTGGGATCTCTACCTACTGCTCCAAGTGTTCAGCAAGGTCTCAGCATTCTGCAAAGTCAGAACCTGAATATCTCCCAGCCCTGCATGATACCTGCGAATTGCTCAGCTTATAAAATGTGCAGATTTACACATTTCTGGAACTCTGCCTGCTGGTCCTCTCCCTGCACCGTGGTCTGCGAGAAGATGCTAGTTCCCAAACGTGCCATCTCTGTTAAGCTGGGGAACCTGCCCCACAGCTACCAGCTTCTAATCTATACCATCTCTATGGCCATCCTGACAGACAGATGCTTCATTCCTGCCTCTCTCCCCAATTATGTCAGTTCCGATTAAGTTGTGTTGTTGGAATCTAAATCATACCTGGGACCCTAGCTAGAAGAGGGTCTAGTTTTTCACTTTCCAGTCTGTGAGATCAGGGAGGCACACCCGGAGGAGATTGGTGTGGATGTTGAGCAAACCAATACATATTTGCCACATAAAATATTTAAAACCATCATAAAAAGACACAGTGAAATTCATTTAACAATCCATAAGTAAACCAGCTTACCGAATGTTCAAGTTTGTCATCCGTGCTTCAGATTATTTTTAAAGACATGACATTTAACCAGAATTATTTAACAACCTATTTGTACTCCTTTGCAGATTTTATTCCCTTCCCCAGGGGTAATCACTCTTTTGAATTTTCATTTATTTTATTGGTATGTTCCAGGAAGATATATCAAGAAAATACAACATACAAGTGTGACTAATATCTCCAATGCCTCATTTTCCATTATTTCTTATCAAAAAAGATTTCTACATGTGTGTAACTCTCACAGTGCACACCTTCTTTTGGTCTCCTGGTGCATAGCCCTAGCTCTACTCTGAGAAGAGGAAATTTGGGGAAAAGACCTTTTTTTAAATTTTATTATTATTATTTTTTTTTTGCGGTACGCAGGCCTCTCACTGTTGTGGTCTCTCCCGTTGCGGAGCACAGGCTCCGGACGCACAGGCTCAGCGGCCATGGCTCACGGGCCCAGCCACTCCGCAGCATGTGGGATCTTCCCAGACTGGGGCACAAACCTGTGTCCCCTGAATCAGCAGGCAGACTCTCAACCACTGCGCCACCAGGGAACCCCGAAAAGACCTTTTTATTTCTCCAGCTGTGTCATTTCTCTCAGGTACCTGTGGTTCATTGCCCACAGACCATGAGGGGTTTGCTGCCTCTGCCCATCATTGACTGAGGTGAACAGGGAAGTGCTTCCACCTACTGTCCCGTCTCTCACCTCCCTGGACCTGCTCTGAATACATACAGGAATCCATGCAGGTTGAAGCAGTTCTTGACTAAGAGGTTTGAACAACTACAGAGTTGGGATATACTGGGACTGGTGTCTGGGAAGGTACATTCACTCACTCCATAGGTTCCTAGAATATCTAAAATCAAACAGTTCTCACCACTCAAGAGAATCCATTTCTCCTGAACCTGCCCTACCTGTGAAATTTTTCTATTTTTCCATTAACATCCTTTTGACTTTATTTCTTGTAAATGAATGCCCTGACTTTTTAGGCACAGAGAGCATTCACAGCTTCCCTGCCCAGAGTTACTTCACAATGGAGAACCTCAAATCCAATTACTTCAATTCTGAGAGAAAGAGGAAGATGGACCAATGATAGGGAAAGGAAAATCTCAGTGCACAAACATTTCACAAGCCACATCAACAACCTAGACAAGAGGATGATCTACTTTATTTTTTTTAATTTTTTTTTGCGGTACGCGGGCCTCTCGCTGTCGTGGCCTCTTCCGTTGCGGAGCACAGGCTCCGGAGGCGCAGGCTCAGCGGCCATGGCTCACGGGCCCAGCCGCTCCGCGGCATGTGGGATCTTCCCGGACCGGGGCACGAACCCGTGTCCCCCGCATCGGCAGGCGGACTCTCAACCACTGCGCCACCAAGGAAGCCCGAGGATAATCTACTTTAAACTCAAGATTTTTCCAGTATGTGAATCATGGGACCTCCCCACCGCCCTTTTTTTGAACTTCTTTTCCTATATAATTCTATAAAACATACTGTGTCAATTGACAACCCCCAGCAGTAGATTATAGCATATTTCTGTCAATAGGGAACTGTTATAATATGGTTGTGCTCTATGAAACTGGAGATATGCTTCTAATTACCTCATTTTTCTTTTATTCGGTGTCACACTTATCTCTCCAGATCTGGTTTCTCTGTGGAAGGAACTGATATTATGCTCCACAGTGATTTTCTCTATGTTTCTCTCTACCTTTATCTTTGTAAGAGACAATGGTTTGTCTACAAAAGTGTGTTGCCCCACTATTAAATTTTAGAAACCAAGACCTCTTAGAGACATCTAATATGTGTCACTTATTTTTGGAGCTGCTTTATCCCTGAGAGCAAAAAAAAGAGAGAGAGAGATAGCTGACCTAGGCCCCTGAATAGCTGGGGAAACCCTAAATGGTTTTTCTTTTTTTAATTTAAAAGAAGGTGATTTATCTGTGATGAATGGTCAAAAAATAAATGATCAGAGGCCATGTACAATCAACTTGCCCAAGAATCTGGGTAAAGCACTGGACAAGCACAGAAACTGAGAGGATTGAATCCTGGCTCTTAAACTGAATTTATATCTAACTTTGGGCATAACATTTTACTTCTCTGATCCTGTTTCCTTACCTGTAAAAGGGAATAATAATGTATAACTCATAGATTTTTAAGGGTCATGTGAGATAAGTTTTAGATGCACCTGGTACATGGTATTCATTTTTTCTGTTACTTTTTCTATTCATGTTTCCCAAAACATAAATTATTTTGAAGAATAACCTTATACTAATGCTTACAATGATTAATTTTTAGCCTTTGGGGAAATCAAGTTGATGAAAAATTTGCAATAGAAATATTTGACATGGAATTTTTACCATTAGTATTGAAATAGAAAAAATTTATGTTGACCAGATAGATACTTACAAAATATTCAAAACCAGAAGAAACCTACGAAGTATTATTTTAAATGTTTTATTACAAATTTTTGCTGCTTATAACATGGGAAATAACATGAAAAGAACAAATTTTCTCATTCATAAACATTTGCCCAGGGATGTCGATATTTTAAGCAGTAATAGATAACTTTATCAGAAGTTTTGTGGAACATCTTTTCCCGTTGACTTCAATTATAATTTCAAGGAAAAAAATTAGTAGCATCTCTTAAATTTTGTTTCAGGCACATTCTATTTCAAGTTCATGTCATCTTCTGTTTAAGACTGACTGGGCCCAAATAATCATCAATAATTAGTTAGGAGTCACTAAGTAAACTATGGTACATCCACACAACAAATGCCTACAGTTGAAAAGGACCCCTATGTGCTAATATGGGAAAGCTCGCCCCAGCATTAAATGAAAAAGCGAAATGTAAAACAGTGTATGGTGTACATATATGTGTAAGGGGTGGGGGGTAAGGATATAAATCTATGTCTGCTGTATGTACATTAAGTAATATGGGCAGGATACAGGAGAAGCTCCCTTGCTTCTATTATGGAGGGGAAAAGGGTGGATAGGCACAAAAATAGGAGTGAATTTTGTAATGTATATATGTTAATAACATTTTGATTTTTAAAAATGTGATGGAGTACCTATGAGAATATAGTTTTTTTAAGGCCATGAAAATGACAGAAAAAATACTATTTAGTGGAAAAGCAGGTTATAGAGTAGTACATACAACATGATGCCATTTTTGAAAAATTGCAAGTTTCTGTGTTCATATACATAGAGATACGGAGTGGAATTGTCACCAAAATTGTAATGCATGGTAAAATTTCAGGTCATTTTGGATTTCATATTTATACTTTTCTGAATAATTTAATATCCGTGTTCTAAAATCAGTTAAACTATTAATAAACGCTGACAAAAATCAAAGAAGCATAGGCAAAAAGAAAAAAAAAGCATAGGAGGAAGAAAAGAGGATGGAAGAGGAGATGAGGAAAAAGCGTGGCTATAAAAATACACGTCTTCAACTCCTTCAGGTCTTTGCTCACATCTCCCCTTGTCTGATCTCACAAGTCTATTAACAGTGCGATCTGTACCCCTCCGCCTACCTATCTGATCCCCTTTATTCAGCATGTCTGTTCTATTTTTCCATAGCACTTATCACCTTGCAGCACAGTATTTTTAACCAATTTGTTTAAGTACATTTTAAAAAGCCTGGCGTATAGGAGGTGCTCAATAAATGTTTGTTGAAGGAGTAAAGGAGGTCTCTACTGAAGGTTGGTGCTCTCCTTAACTGGTTGATAGAACTTCCTTCATTGGGTGATATCCCTGTGGCAGAAGCCTGAGAATTTTTCTCACTTTGAATTTGCAATTCTGTATACAAAAATATAGTTTGTTAAGTCTTTGGGGAATGGTTCAAGAATAAGAAAATTTGTAAATACATCTGTACATTATCATAAGTCACTAAGGAAGTGGTGGTTGAGCTTTCAAAGAAGAAAATTGTCACCTGTTCCCTTCTTTTTCATTCTGTTCCTTGGTTCCTATCATCTTACTCTTATTTTCTTATTTGAGATGGATCTTGTTCTTGTTGTGATTGTGACCTCAGCAACATGAGGTCTTAGGGAGAGGGGTGTGGGATCTGAATGGGCTTGGGGCTGGAAATTGACCCCTTTAGAGAGATCCAGAGGATTGCAGCAAAATCCAGCTTGATCCAAGCAGTGTGATATCCAAAAGGATACAAGAACAAGAATGGCTGGGTAGAAGGAGTCCAAAAATTGAGACATTTTTGAGAGAAGAACTTAGGAAACGTTCTGAGTCAACATTTTTTAAGACATTTTTGCAGAATATAAATTCCCATGTAAACAAAAAGGGTTCTGTATTCAAATCAGTTTAAGAAACACTGACTTAGGTGGTGTTTCTTTAATGCAAGACTTCCCAGAGGCTTTAAGATGCTGCTTTAAAATGTGAATCTCCAAGAGGGACTTCCATTTGCAGCATTTCCCTTTTTTTTTTTTTTTTGCTCCTGGAATCCATTTCTCTGCAGATCATCTTGCAGGACAACTCTTTCATCAAGCACATTTGATAGAGGGGACTGGTTAGAACTGGTCCCAGGTTTTCTGCCAAGCCGTTTGGGGTTTATGTCAGGGCTCCAAAGCCACAAGGTCAAAGTGAGCCCTATCTTCCATGGAATGGCAGCAGATCAGAGTGAACAGTCGGGCTTGAAAATCAGGTAGATGTGGTTTGGAAGGCTCCCACAACCACTTTCTAGATGGGCAGTTTGGGGTAATACACTTAATCTTCTGCAATCTTGCATTTCTTTATCTATGAAATGGGGCTAATAATGCCCCCCTCTAGGGTAGTGGTGAGGACTTAAATGAGATATTATATATAAAGCATTTAGTATAATGCTTAACAGGGAGAAATTTCAATAAAAGAATATAGTTGTATTTAGTATTGGGAAGGGTCTAGGTTTTTTTTTTGTTAATGTTGACGCTCTTTAGGCTGGTCCAGCTCTTCATTGGGGTAGGAGTGTTTTGCAACGCAATGGGCACCCCTATTTCCAAATTTCTCTCTTGACCTGCAGGGTCTGCAATGGCAGAAATGATTTCAGACGCCACAAGACAATGGGCTCAGGCTGTTGCTTTCCTCTAGATCTGGTTGGAGAAGCTCAGGATTGGGTCCTGGTGAGCTTGTGAGTACGGCAGGAGACTGTGGCGCACAATACCTTATTTCTTTTTCCTTTATTCTGCCTTCACATGACATGTGAAACATCAACACGGAGGCTGACCTTTAGTTAATGTAACAAACTATATTAGAATAGGGAGTTGAGCAGGTGATTATTTCTTACACATTGCCATTTTTTTTCCCATCACAATGTTGAAGATTCATTTTACATTAGCTAAGACTTTTTATAAATCCATAGAGAAAATGCCAGGCTGTAAACATGAATAGTCCTGTGATGCTGCTGCATCCTTTTGGGCCCAGTGCATTAGACTGCCTGACACATAAAGGGCTATTTATTAACAGGAATTCAATATTACCTACAATAATCATTATCACAAACAATAGCATTCTTGGCCCAAGTCTAGATGACTCTGCATGGGTAGTGACAGTATAACAAAGCATCTGATTTACATGTTTAATTCAATCTAATTTTTTCCTAAACTGCCTTGTTCATTTTTAATGTGTGCTTTATCCAAAAATACTCATTTGCATTTGCTTTTTCTGCTCATAATCGGGTTGTTTGGAGCTAATAGGATCCATGCATATGGTTCTCTCTGATTTGCTGTAATAGGGGACTACTGGAGCTACACACTGGGTCCATCCAAACATTTTGTCGAGATTTGAAAGGGGCAGGTGAACACATGACTTCCTCTTACATTTGCTTATGAAAATTGATATGAGTGCTTTTTAAAGAAAATCCACAAGCACTTACTCTTTTCTATAAAAACATCTTTATTTCTAGCTTTCAATTGATTTTTTTCAGTCTATTTACCATTTAAATCAATTAAAATTTCGAATAAGAAAGAACAAGGAATTTGATTAGAATCAAATTACTTTGCTGAAAAGAAAATCCAACTTGGATCTGAACTCTCCTAAATTGTTCACTCAGTCAACAAATATTTATTGAGCACTGGCTGTTGTAAGACATTATGTAAGATGCCGTGAGTGAAATAAAGATAAATTAGTCACCATCCCTTTCCTCAGCAGGCCTATAGTTCCATGGATGAAACAAGACTTAGACACAAATGTTTGTAATAACACCTACAAAGGAATCATAAGGATGAAAGAAAAGGAAAGGAAATAAAACGCCATCCATCATAATTCAGACAAGGAAGAGATTAATTCTTCCTGAGGGAGGATTTGTACATGCTGAGGTGTATCCTTTCCAACATTTTCTGACTCTTTCTATCAATTCTTGATGATGCCCTTGCTGTGTGCAATGGTTGGGTTAAAAATTAGAACGAGACATCTCACAGGCCCACGTGCTTCTTGAGGTACACAATATATACAAGAACTTTAAAAAAATACTCATCAAGGTGCTGATTTTGAATGTAAAAGTTTAATTTCTTGTTGCACATATTAACTAAGAAATACCTCTCTTCAACATCAATATCTACAAAAGTTTGAACTAAGCTTTGAAACACTAGGGAATTAATTCTCTTAATGTTGATGAAGAGCAGAAAAAAGATGATCAAAGCCTGACCTATAGAAGCCACAGGAGTAGTAGATAACAATGCAGGCTGAAAATGTTTGCAAACAGATGCCCTAGAACACAGCGCTGCCATGAAGGAAACTCGGAACACATGAGTCACTTCCTCACCAAGGAGTGGGAAGGCCAACATTAGCCTGCTGATGAAGAACAAAATTTAAAATAACCTTACTAAATTGGGGAAGTGGTCAGAATTCTTTTTTAAGTTCCCTGAAGATAAATGCAGGGTGGTACCTTCGGGAGAGGGAAATGAACTCTGCAAAAAGAAGAGGAAAAGTGACTGGTTACAGGCAAGGATGTCTAAACAGGAGCCAGCAATGGAAATAGATAAGGGGGAGTCTGTCATAACACCAGCTTTTTAAAAACTGCATGGTGTTAGGATGCAAAAACAAGAGCCTGGAAGGACAGCAAGATCATCCTCCCTCATTGCTTGGGTTTCGCCAAACTTTTCCTAGAGCACTGGGTCCCTTCCTGAGTTCTGTAGTTAGGACACCAAGAACATGGGGAACATTCTATCCCTAAATTCAGCCAGGATTAGAAAATAAGACCTATGCAAAAAAGTAAGGGTCTGAGGTTGTTCAGAAGGGAAAGCCAAGAGGTAACTAGATTGGCGTCTTTAATTGGCAAGCTTGTATATATGTATATATAATTCAGCTGTTCTCTACTTTCACTAGGGAGGAAACACTTTTTAGCTGCACTATGAATATTTGGGGTTAAGTATTCAGAGAACTGTCTCAAATGGGGCCCAAACCCTAGTTTAGACACATTTTTCTCTAAGGTGGACGTCCTCCTTACTTGCGGGGGGCGGTCAGGGACCTACTGGGGTGGGGGTGTGAGGCAGTCCTTCTCTTCCTGGTTTGAATTAGCTTAACATTGGTTGAGATTAGCAGCTCATCGTTTCTTTTTCTTATGATTTTTAAGTCGCCCTTCCTCCCCCAGGCCTCCCTCCTGGTGGTGCTGACAGTCATGCTCTGTCCTTCCCAGCCCTGGCCCAGGCCTTGCCCCTCGCCTGCCTCTTCCCTTCTCTGCCGTTGGAGAGACTCCCAACTACTCTGCTCTCTCTGACCTGCCTTCATGCATCTGGAGTGAACCGAAGCCCGCTCCCCACCCCAGGGATGCTTCTTCCCATCGCACCCCTGCCCCCGCCCACCACGTACTTAGGACCAGGAGGCAGGGCTGCCGTCCTCCTGGCCCCATGCTGCTCCTTCCATCCCATGCTAGTGTTTCCTCTTGCAAAAAAAAAAAAATCTCACTTTTATGACCTTCATAGTTTTCATCTCTACCTCCCCTTCTTGTCATTGTCTTCTATCAGATTCCTGGCCGCTCCCTTCCCTGTTATTTTTCAGAGTCTTAGCATGTGGCCCGTAAGCCCTGCCACCACCCTCAGATGCTTCGATGCATACGTGACATTTGACAAAATGGCCACTCATTCCTCAAGTTCTCCTCTCCAACACTTTACTGCAGGTTATCCACTCCAGTGCACGTACACTGATTGGGTCTTGCCACCCTGCAACTCCTCCACCTTCAGGATCTCTGATGCAAACGCTCTGTGCACATCACTTCTTCCCTCCTGCTCAGCTCCTCCCACTGGGACCATTCTTCAGCCTCGGCAGGACTTCCGCTTCCTTGCTGCAGCCTCAGCCTCACAGGGCGGTGACCTTCTCCTGTCTTTTTTTTTTTTTTTTTTAATTTTATTTATTTATTTTTGTCTGTGTTGAGTCTTCGTTGCTGTGCACGGACTTTCTCTAGTTGTGGCAAGCAGGGGCTACTCTTTGTTGCGGTGCGTGGGCTTCTCATTGCGGTGGCTTCTCTCGTTGCGGAGCACGGGCTCTAAGCACACGGGCTTCAGTAGTTGTGGCACGTGAGCTCAGTAGTTGCGGCTCATGGGCTCTAGAGCACAGGCTCAGTAGTTGTGGCACACGGGCTTAGTTGCTCCGCGGCATGTGGGATCCTCCCGGACCAGGGCTCGAACCCGTGTCCCCTGCATTGGCAGGCAGATTCTTAACCACTGCACCACCAGGGAAGCCCCCTTCTCCTGTCTTGACTTACCTCCTCCTTCAGCAGAGCTATGGTTCAGGATTTTAGAGCACTTCCGCCAATGCTCCCCACTCCCTTGCCCTTGTCGGTTTTTGTTTCCCTTGTCTGGCAAAATCTCATCCTTGATGAAGCCAACGATCTGCGTCCAGCCCCCAGCAGCTGCACCTTCCCAGGAAAGTCACACGAGAGCACGTTGGTTTTTCTGTCAGCGCCCATAAGCTTATCTCAGGTGAACCCACCCACTGCATTTCTCCGATTAACTCACTCTCCTCCTTTCCACAAAAACTACTGCCCACCTTCTCCCCGCTCTTGCGACCAGCTGCCCTCACACCACAGACACAGGCAAACATACACACTCGCCCCTCCCTCACTCTGCAGAAAAACAGCCTGCTACAACACAAAGAAAATGGAAGCTGTGACAGGAGGAGTCTGTCCTTGTCTGGATACCGCTCTCCCTTCCCCACCCACCTCCTCAGAATCTTACACTTTCCAGTAACGGCTCCCTCAAGGAGAATCTCTCTCCAAGGTGTGAATCTTTTTGTCACACCGAAGGGCCTCCCACGTACTCAGCCTCTGATGCCCACTCAGCCATTTCTCCAGCTGTCTCATCACAGCCAAAGCACTTGAGTTTTCTATCTTCACTGTTTCCCATTTTGTCCCACGTGTTCCCCAACTCCTCCTTCTGGCATCCACTCAATTCTCCATTAAAACCAGTCTTGCTACAGTCAGCATGACCTCCGTGTCCCTAGATTCAATGGACATTCACAGTCCTCAGCTCACTCCGTTGCGCAGCCGTGTCTAACATGGCTGATCCTGGTCTCATTGTTTGAAACATGCTCTTTCCTGGGCTTGGGTGACATAGAACTTTCGTCTTCTCCTTACCTCTCTGGCTGCCACCTGTCCTTCACACACTCATCCTCCTATACTTGGCCATTAACTATTCAACACACAGTGCCAGGCCCTCTCTCTCTCTCTTTTTTCACTGTGTTCTCTTCCTAACATACTGATCAATCACAAACGTTCACGGATGACTTACAAATGCCTATATCTAGACTAGACGTTTCATCAGAGCTTCAGACCCACCTGACAACTTGTCATCGCCATGTAGACGTCTCAAAGGTACATCTACAGTTCCAGAATTAAATTTATGACCTTACTGTCCACCAATCCATGGTCCTCTTCTACTTCCCTTATCTCAGCAAAAGACACTCCCGTCTTTCCTGTTGTATAAGCCCGATATCTAGGAATCACCCTTAACCTCCCTTTCTTCCTAACTTTTTTAAAGATAAAACTCTTTGTTCTGCTTCTTCAGATGATGCCATGGTGAGCTTTCAGGACATGCTTCTTCATGCCACAGGGCCTTCACTCATGCGGTTCCCTCTGTTTGGAATTGTCACTTCCTTAGTTAAGACTTCCCTTGTGGCTCTAAGTCAGGTCTCCCGACTATCAAATATCCTCAAGTATGGTTTCAGTTTTACAATTATTGGTATGATTGTGTGACTAATGTCTTTCTCCCCTACCGGAGGGGAGCTCTGTGAACACAGGGACCAGGTTGGCCTGGTTCACCACTGTCATGTCCAGTGTCAAGAACAAGGTAGACCATCAATAAACATTTGTTAAAGGAACAAATGAATGCATGGATGCATGACCAGTATTATTCTTTTTTTTTAAATTTAATTAATTAATTTATTTATTTTTGGCTGCTTTGGGTCTTCATTGCTGTGCGCAGGCTTTCTCTAGTTGTGAGCGGGGGCTACTCTTTGTTGTGGTGTGCGGGCTCATTTCAGTGGCTTCTCTTGTTGCAGAGCATGGACTCTAGGTGCAGTAGTTGTGGCACTAGGGCTCAGTAGTTGTGGCTCTCAGGCTCTAGAGCGCCACAGTTGGCGCACGGGCTTAGTTGCTCCGTAGCATGTGGGATCTTCCCAGACCAGGTCTCGAACCTGTGTCCCCTGTATTGGCAGACGGATTTTTAACCACTGTGACACCAGGGAAGTCCCATGACCAGTATTATCCTTTGTGTGAATCCATATGAATATAAATTTACTGTCTAATTCATAACTTAATTCTTGGGAAAAGGATAGTTTTCTTTAAAATCAGCTCTTAGAATATAGAAGTCACATCCTTTGTTACCCACATGTTCCTCTTAGATTTAAAAAATCTAAATATTCTGTTTGTCTAACAGTTTTATTTCAGATTTCCCTAATGGTATATAATTTTATTCCACTTACCATGGAATTTGAAATAAAGGAAATATTTTGGGTTTCAGTTTTAAACTTTCGGGTTCTCTTCGTTTTTCATTCACTGATTTGCATCTAAGCTTCTCCTTTTCCCTACTTAGCAGCCTTTGCTTCCTACCAGGGCCTTCCGGGATGGAAAAGGCTGCACTGGGGGTTGGAGCTCTGCCACGGTGGTGATGGGCAGTCACAGTGGCTCATTGTCCAGGGTGGTGCCTGTTACTCTCGGAGCGCAGGACTCCTCAGCCCCAGTTCTGGTACATGTTGTCCTCACTGCTATTCCTCTGAGGAGTTGTTTCTCATTCTGAACTTGGCTTGGCAGTCTGAGTTATTCCTATCTTTTTTTTTTTATTGAAGTATAGTTGGTTTACAATGTTTCAGGTGTACATCAAAGTGATTCAGTTACACATGTACCTATATATCTATTCTTTTTCAGATTCTTTTCCATTATCGGTTATTACAAGGTATTGAATATAGTTCCCTGTGCTCTACAGTAGGTCCTTGTTGGTTATATATTTTATATATAGTAGTGTGTATATGTCACTCCCAAATCCTTAATTTATCCCCCACCTTCCCCTTTGGTAACCATAAGGTTGTTTTTTTGGGTTTTTTTGTTGTTGTTTTTTTTTGCGGTACACGGGCCTCTCACTCTTGTGGCCTCTCCCGTTGCGGAGCACAGGCTCCGGACGCGCAGGCTCAGCGGCCATGGCTCACGGGCCCAGCCGCTCCGCGGCATGTGGGATCCTGCCGGACCGGGGCACGAACCCGTGTCCCCTGCATCGGCAGGCAGACTCTCAACCACTGCGCCACCAGGGAAGCCCCATAAGGTTGTTTTTTATGTCTGTAAGTCTGTTTCTGTTTTGTAAATAAGTTCATTTGTATCATTTTTTTAGATGCTACATATAGGTGATATCATATGATATTAGTCTTCCAATGTCTCACTTACTTCACTCCGTGCAGCTTCCTTCCCATGCTCCTCTTCCCCCCACCACTTAAGCACTCCTGTCCCTCAGGCCACCACCTTGCATATCCTCTTTGCACTTTGTCTCCTGTCCTTGAGGACTCTCTACTCTGAAATACGTAATGCCAACTCAGACCTCTTTCCTGATTTGTGGATGCATGTACTCAACACCTACTTGCAGATTTAACCAGTCACCACTATTTTCATTGAACATAAAGGTGTGACAGGCAAAATAGGATGGATGACAAGTCCATAGGAAGCACCTATTCCCAGGGGCAGAGAGCCTTGCAGTGGCCTCCACTTCCCATCACACATAGGATCTACTTGACTATCACCAAGCTGAGGTTATGCTTCCCCTGCAGTGGGCACGGGTTGCAATAATTATCCTCCTGTGTGATAACATCTTTTGGAAATAGAAAGTGACATTCTTGTCCCATGACCAGTGTCGCCCAAGATACTAGTATGCATGATATGCATCTGTGTATTCTCTCTTCTGGGGTTTAGGAAGATAGAGGAAAAGTCTTATAACTCCAGAAAAAAATTTCCTCACTAATAATATCCATGGAGAAACTGTCATCTGAAAAATCTAATGGTAGAAATGTTCAGGCTCTAGCACACAAGTACATTTGATCTTTAATGTTGTTTTATAAATTTACCCTTAAAATCGGGTACTATTTACAATTAAATGATTGACTGCAACATAATTATTAATTATAAAACATCCTTTGCTTTACAAAAGAAACATGATCCCTGGAAGTCCTTGGTTTGGTATTTAATCTAATTAGTAAATTTAACGCATGTCTCTGAGATTGCTCATTTTACACTTCTGTTAAAGGAAGGTGGCTAGCTTGTCAGAAAGACTTACCTACAAATTGGCTAATTAATTACTTCAATCCTTACGCAATGAGATTCACATGGAAATAGAAGAGGGCATTCTAAGGACAAAAAAAGTCCTCATGGCCATCATACTTCTTGTCACCAGCTCTAAAAAATGTCTATTTGTGGGCATCTAATCAGTAAAAGAACTGCTTGACTATAAATCAGATTGGCTTCAGGAAAACACATATATATGGAAATTTTTATTACTTCTTATCTAATTAGAGAGTGAAAAATATACAGTAGCAAAAACCAACTTTTCAACATTTAATATAAAACTAATGTTCATGGATATGAACAGTGCCTGCATGTAACAATTGAAAAAAACAGAACCAAATTAAAAACAACATCTATGCAAGGTTATTTATACGTTTACCAGACAAAATAGTGGAAGCCTGAGGAATTTAAATCTTAACAGGCTACAACGATTCAAAAGGCCTTCAGGCTGACCTAATGTAGCATTTTACTGAATACAGGGTCTCACCTCTTGTTTTGAACCATGTCTAACTAAGCCTGCAATGATAGTTCCTAGACCGACCGGGTTGTGCCAGTGTTCCCAGAATCTGGAGAATGATGCCACCACATTGCCTATTACAGAGCCACATCAACTCCATCCAAATTCCCTTCAATTCACAGTCAAGTAGCTAAAACTTCCACATCAAAATAAATCAAGAGTTATTACTGATATGCCTACCAACCACTGGAGTGCCTTTGAGGGGCCCATGCCTTAGACCTCTGTGATAATACATGTTTAATGAAAGATGCCTCTTTATCAGAGGGTATCATGCAAACTCCATAGTTTGCATCTGTACAAGAGCATTCATGCTCTGAATCATACTTCTGAGCCCATCTCGTGTCCCACCTCTCCTCCCAGGACCCCCCATTTGAATGAATGTCAGAATGGATTTGATAACAGATTCAGCAATTTGTTGAAAAACTGATATCATATGAGAGATAATGATAGAATCTGGCTATTACCTGCAGTTACGATCTTGTCGATCTTGTTGCTTTAGACTCGAACTGTTGCATTTCCTGTGCTGATTATCATGTAGAGGCATGCTTCTGCTGCATTCCTAAGGATCAAGGTGCTTTTCCCAAGTTCATCCAAGTTGGTAGAAGAATTAAATACAGAAAAACGTGTTGGGTGAACAGATCAAAGTGAATATGATTCTGGCCTCTTGTCTGTTGCTGCCAGAGCCCTCACAGATTGGAAGAACTCAAATCAGCTTACATTTTTTAACTAAATATATTTGGCTAGGATTCCAAGCCACCTTCTTGTGAGACCAAAACGGGAAAAAAATCAGGCCAGAATGCAACCTTCCACAATCAGATTTTTAAAATATGAACTTTGCAGTATGGATGCCAGTTAGGGAATGTTGGTTTCGGGGTTAGCAGCAAAGCAGGTATAATTCTCCCCAGCTCTGGGCCTTTTGTTTGTTTTTTTCACATCAAGACAGTGGGAAAAAAATGATATTTAGCTTTTATGAGTTTAAGCAGTTCAATCTATAAGATGTTGGAATGGTTATAAAATGTAATACTAATGGCAAAAGTAATCCTTCAAGATAAGATAAACCTTGCAGAAACATAGCACGGTGCTGTTAATTATGTCCATCCAAAATACCAGATTGTATCACCTAAAACTAGGAATTGAAGAAATTAAATCCTGCTAAATTTTTTATTAGACCCCCCCAAAGGAAGTCAATAATTCTTTCCATTAAAATATGATGTAATTATTGACATTAAAATGAGAGAAGGACTTCCCTGGAGGTCCAGTGGTTAAGATTGTGCGCTTTCACTGCAGGGGGCATGGGTTTCATCCCTGATCGGGGAACTAAAATCCCACATGCCACATGGCGAGGACAAAAAAAAAAGAGAGAGGGAGAGGGAGAGAGAAAGAGAAAAAGTCCAGGTGTTTTTAATTTACAGGAAAATGCTAGCAGAAAAATAAGCAGTGTATGGTGAGCACTGTGGGTACCACCCAGACCCCCGCTTCAGGAGGGGGACTGTCATTCCCTGCAGCTGCTGGGAGTGCTGCCCACTGAAGGCTCAGGCTGGGTCTCTCCCAGGACCTGCCCTCCCCTGGAGGAACTCCCTTGCCCTTAGGACATGACCACGTGACCCCTCTCCAGGGGCAGCCCATACCCATGACTGGCCAATGCAGGAGTATAAATCCCTACCCACCTGCCAACCCTCCCTCTCCCCTCCCCCACACCTCAATTTGGAATGTTCTAGAAGGGCCACCCTCATCTCAGAGCTCCAAGTAGATGAGACTGAGGCTTCTAATGCAACTGCACCGAAGTTCAGCTTCTCCCTCAGCCCAGTCCTCTTCCTCACACTGCTCCTGAGTGCACTTTCTAGCAAACTTCCTGCAGGCAAATCTCCTCCTGTTTCTTGGGGTGTGACAATTTGTGACTTCCAAATCACTCTAGGGAATAAAGGGCAAAGTACAGCTAAAGTAAAATTTAAAATGAAACCAAAAATAATTTTTATAAAGAGTATTTTTGTAACTGAAAGCATGAAATGAGCTAACAAGATAAATGTGTATGTTAAAATCTCCTCTATTACAAGACAAAGACTCCCCTAATGGATCAAAAAAACTAAATCTAACTGTGTCCTATTTTGTCAGTGTTATTTATTTCATAGATATCAGCTGAGGTCATCTTGACCTTTTAAAATTAAAATAAAATTGGCTCGAGCCTTTAGTTCTGTGTCCCTAGGGAAGCACAGTGCCCTCCTCTGATACTTCTTCGAATTCTTGGGCACTTACACTCTCGCCGTCACTTCTGTTCACCCCTGGACACTTGATCTCATTCATGACTCACCATGGTTGTTTTCCTCTCTCCACGCCCCACCACTCCGGCTCAAGCTCTTTCCTTGATTCTCCCACAAACCTCTCACACAAAGCAGAGGTGTGCAGTCTATTCCATTGGGCTGGGGTTGGGGAGATTGTTTTAAACCACAGTGATTCAAACAACTTAAAACTGGATTTGATATTCATATTCTTAAAGTTCTTTGATGACTGGAAGCAGCTTCTCATGGTTGTCTCCTAAATATAGACAATTCCCCTTCTAAACAGAGTTCTAGAATCAAGTAATAAAATATTTTTCATCCTAGTTTCTTAGTAGAAAAAATTCGAAAAGTCCAACAATAGGTGAAGAGTTACTTAAATTAAGGGTGCTCCATATGGTGGGAAACTGGAGACATTTTAATATTTCTTTGTCAAATAATATTTAATGGCTTGGTAAAATGTTCTTGGTATTAGAAGTAAAAATAGTTAAAAAACATAATTGTGTATAGACAATTGTGTATAGTTTGTGACCCAAAATATATATAATTTAATGTATATTAATATATATTAAATGTATATTAATAAAATAATTAATATATACATTTAATGTACATTAGTAAAAAAGATTGGAAGGAAATATGCTAAATGGTTAACTGTAGTTTCTAGGTAGTGAGATTAATGATCATCTATTTCATTTTTTATAATTCTCTGAATTTTTTTATTTTAAAAAATGAATACATACTTCTTTTAGAATTAGGCCTAATAAACCATGCTATTTTGAAATCCTTACTGGGGATTTACTGTGGGGATTAGAAATACCTTAATTATTTGGGGGTTGGAAAAAAGCAATCATTTATATTAATTATCCTCAAACCTGTTAATTTTTTTATAAGGATGGGAAATCAGGGCCTTCTGAAAAGGATGGCAGTATTTCCCATTGTTTTGCTGAGTATTTGTTGAGAGAGAGAAGGAAGAAGGTGGGGGGGATTGATTGACACCTAGAAAGTAATAAAAATTAACTGATTGATTCTATACCCTGAAATTCCTAGATGGTAGGATTTTGTATTAAATACAATTAATTTGCATTTATAATACAATTGTATTAATTACTACTTTGTATTAAATACAAAGAGTATTTCTATTATCACAGGTGCAGTTGTCTAGTTTATTTTTTTATGAATTCTCTATCAACTATTTGTAAATCATAGAAGTAATGTGTTCTTTTTTAAACTGAAAAACCATGAATGTTGCTTTTTCTAAGAGAACATGAAATCTAAATTACAGAAGCAGGTATATTTACAGTGCTGCCATGGTCTCCTCTATGGAATGGTGATAGTAGTAACTAGGTCACTGATAATTATCAATATAAGACCAAGAAAGTACAGTGTTCTCCCTTGAGGGACTGGATAGGACTTTCCCTCCACAGCACACATTTCCCCTCCCTCCCTGCTCCCTGCTGCCATTCCTCAAACCCCCTCCCCCATAACCCCCATTAAAGTGGCTTCCCTGTAACATAACCGTGCACTGTGTGCTCAGGTGAACCAGCCTACCATACAGGGAACGTGAAGGCGCTCATGGATTGCGTCCATTGAGAAAGGCACTGGCTTCCAGTTAATAAGCCAGTGCTCCACTAAGGAAACAAAAGATGAATAATGGGCTAAAGCAGCTCTTATTAAGACGTCTTGTCTTTCATAAAGTCTGAGGAAACGGAAAGAGGAAAAGCACTTTTCCTAATTGGCTTCAAATTTTCCTTTCACCCACTAATCAAAATCTATTAGGAAGGAGACGCGGATTTCTTGTTCTGGCATTTTCCTCATCTCAGGCCAGCAACACCCTCTTTGTCATGGCAGAGCTTGATTGGTTGTATCCAAAGTCACCATGTTTCCTAAAGTGGGGCTTGGAGAAGCACCAAAGATCTTAAAATGCAGACCCCAGGCCTTCCCCGAGAAATTCTGACTCAGCAAATCCAAAGCAAGCCAGGGAATCCTCATATTTTACAAGCTTGCCACTGATTCCCATACACATGAAAAGCTAAGAACCATATAGCAATGCTATGTGACCGTTTTAACAAACTCTTGGCAATTTTGAAGTGTGAAACTGGTAACTTCCTAAGGCCTGTGGTTCCCAGGACCTCTGTTTTTACAGATAAAAACCTACAGAATGTTTTTATCCCTTTGACAAAACATCTTGCTCTATGAACTATAAGTCCTTAGGAAACTGGTGAGAAGGGTGGAAATCTCAAGAAAGCATCTACTCTCTCTCCTTCCAGCCAGAATGAATAGAAATTTGTTGCCATCATGGAGATTATGCTTTTTGTTCCATTAGTTCAGAATGTATTTTTAAAATAGCTTTTGCTGTGACTGTATAAATCAGTATCAGAATTATCCATAATTACTACACATGTACATGTGTGTATATGTGTGTGAGCTCTTCAGCCCCCAAACCACTAGTAAGACTTAGAACACACTTTTTAAAATGCTTTTTTTATGATTATAAACATAATACAGAGTTACACAAAATTCAAATATTACAAAAATATTCAAGGTAGAAAATGAAAATCTACCATAATCCCCAAAGCAATCTCTCTATATATGTACATATGTGTATGTACATATATGTTTATGTGTATATCCAACTTTTTCTATATATGGAACATTCTTTTTTTTTTTTTTTTTTTAAAGAAGATGTTGGGGGTAGGAGTTTATTAATTTATTTATTTACTTTTGCTGTGTTGGGTCTTCGTTTCTGTGCGAGGGCTTTCTCTAGTTGTGGCAAGCGGGGGCCACTCTTCATTGCGGTGCGTGGACCTCTCACTATCGCGGCCTCTCTTTTTGCAGAGCACAGGCTCCAGACGTGCAGGCTCAGTAGTTGTGGCTCACGGGCCTAGTTGCTCCGCGGCATGTGGGATTCTCCCAGACCAGGGCTCGAACCCGTGTCCCCCGCATTAGCAGGCAGATTCTCAACCACTGCGCCACCAGGGAAGCCCCCATTCTTAATATAAATGGAATTCTATAAAATATAGTGTCATACAATTAGGCAATACATGTTGGACTTGTTTCCATGGTAATACCTCCTTCTACCTCTTTTAATAGCTGGATAGCATTCCACTAAATGGATATATGATGGTTTATTTAATAATCTTGTGAGTAATCAGTTTGGTCTACTTTTTTATTACAAACAGTGCTACAAGGAGCATTCTTGATCCTACCGAGTCTTCAGATTTCTGCCCATTTGTCTCTTTTTCAAGATATCTTCCCTGATCCCTAAATTAGGTTTGCTTTCCTAATACATGCTTTCACAGCGCCACAAATCTCTCCACTGTTGCCTGATCCAACTCGAATTTTACAGGTACTTGTGTGATTATTTGATTAGAATCCGAGGCCTCTTCCAGATTGTGAGCACTGTGTATGCAGGGGTCTACCTGGTTTTGCTCCTTGTGCATCCACAGCACTCAGCATAGTGTCTGGAAAGTTGTAGGCTCGTGATAAGTATTTTTCAAACGAGCTAATAAACCTCCTTGTGCATTTCAAAAGTGGTTTCTGTAGGATAAGTTCCTACAGAAAACTTTTTGGAAAGCCTGAACCAAAAGGTATGAATACTGCTTTATTTTTAATAGATTTGAGTTTATATTCATAAAAGTATTATTCATCATAGAAAAACTTCACTTTGCTTTTCCAGATGAGGACTATAGTTTATAAATGTAGTAGTGTTTATATATGATTTAATATGATTTAAATATATGACTTAAAACTTAGTATTCATATGCTGAGGTTATGCACTAGAAATTTTTACATATGGGGTGTATAATCAAGGAGCACTAGGATCACCACATTACAGGAAAGAGATCCTTTTTTTTTCTTAATGCACTTTTTTTTTTTTTTTTCTGGCCCCACGGTGTGGCAGGCAGGATCTTAGTTCCCCGACCAGGGATCGAACCTGCACCCCCTGCAGTGGAAGTGCAGAGTCCTGACCACTGGACCGCCAGGGAAGTCCCAGAAAGGGATCTTTGAGGAAGGCAAGACTAGGTCCCGGAAGTAGGCGTTCAAAGCCCTCCACTATCTCACTCAACCTTCCCTCTCAGCCCTGTCTCCCAGTTTTGGGCCCATAAAATTTGTATTTTAACTTGGTCATATGTTCTTTTTTCCCCACCCAGCCTTATCCTTTCCCTCCATTCTACTTTTGTTCCTACCTGGAATGCATTTCTCTCTAGTCTCCCTGTCTCTTCACTGTCAGATCAAATGTGCCTTCCATCATAAAGCTTTCAGGATGCCCAAATTGGAATTAATTCCTTTGAGATGTGTGCTCTGAAGTCCTTTCTTCCTAGTACTATTATAGTACTTACTCTGTAGGGACTTGTAGTTATTAGTTAGCTTCCCAAAATTAGATTGTAAAGTCCTTTGGGGTGAGTAGACATTATGACAGATAGATGATATGTGATAGATAAATAGACAGACTCTTTATGAATGAACCATTTATTTATGTATCAAATACATATTTATAGGGTGCTTTCTAATGTGCCAGGCACGGTTCTGGCTCAGGGGATCACTCTCTTTAAAGAACTTGAGTCTAAAGCAGAGAGAATGGAGTGACAATAAATAACGTCGAATGACATACTGCATTAGATATTCTGATAATTTGAAATTGGGTTTCTGACTAAATTTGTTTCATTACACTCCGATACTTTCTTAATGAGTCTTTAAATGTGTTCATTAACTTATAACATTATCATTTTTACATTATAAATTCAGGTTTTAAGACGTTTACTGACCACTCAGTCAGTAAAATTATATCTGCCAGTAACAGTGGTAACTTCCCAAGCTGAAGAAAGAAGTTTTGGGACTTCCCTGGTGGTCCAGGTCCAGTGGTTAAGACTCAGCGCTTCCACTGCAGGGGGCGTGGGTTTGATCCCTGGTCAGGCAGCTAAGATCCCACATACCTTTTGGTGTGGCCAAAAAAAAGTTTTGTTTGCAGCCACTTTACTAGGCTTTACTGAGAGGTACAATTAAGTTGGAGGTGAGCATGATTGCTCATTCGTTGTTCCTTTTAAAATATCAGTGCAGTAACTCTCTACTAAAACAATAGAAAACACAGCCTCTGCAAATAAAATAGAGCAAATTTGATAAGCCTTGGCTTTCTTTTTCACTGCCCGTCACTACCGCCTATTACAATTGGGTCCGTCTTTGGCTTCATCCCTAAACTTGATCAGAAAACTTACTTCTATAAAATTTCTCCTAGCTTTGGCCAAGTTTCTGGGAATTCAGACCAGTTTAGCAACAAAAAGATTTTGTAGTTTCTTACAGCTGCTAGCATCTTCTGTGTCTTCCCACTTTTACAGCTAATAATCAGGCTGTTTATCCTATTTAGGCTATTTCTGCCGATTAATCAAATATATATTATCTTTCTAGTAATATCCCATTCTCTCTGACTCTCTTGCCTTTCCTCACACAAACTAGAGAGAAAAAACTAACCACACCTTTTGACTGAGTTGAATAGAGAAGGCAGAACTTTTTTGGTTAAACCTTTTCAAATCTGAAGGTTTCTGTACCACTAACTTCCCTGTATTTTCAACTATTTGTGCTTTCCCATTTGAAAGAGAAAAGTTTCACTTTCCTTCTCTATTAGTCATCCCCTCCTTTAGCCATTTTTTCACAAAGTCACTTCCTCTATTAATTCCCTAATAATGTGCAATTTTTAAACTACTTGTGGTGCATACTTCCTTAATAGCATACGGTCATCATTTAAATCGTTAAATAATTTTTAGGTACATAAAAATATATTTAGAACTGCTCCTGGTTTTCAGATTTTCAAACAGAAATTTATCTCACTATCCTCCTAAAACAAAACAAAAATAAAAACTTATATTGCTTGTTTTCTGCCTTCTTGCCGTCCCATTAAACATTATTAAATGTTAGATGCAGCCCTGGTTTCTAAATGATCCCTCAAGGAAACTATGCTCTTATCCATTCATCTTTCATTCATTAATTCAAAAAACATTGACATTGGCTTTGTAGCGGGCACTGGGCTGGGATACACGATGCAGCTCACAAAGCAGTGGTGGGATGAATTAAATAGAGCATGGTTACAGCTGCTACTCTCAGCAGAATCTTAGATCCCTAAGCTACCTTTCTGCCAGACCCAACCAATAATTTGTTCTAGCCTATTCTTCACAAGATCACTGAGACTCATAACAGGTATTGGGAAAACCAATGTTGTTACTAATATGTTTGAGATACAACGTATATGTAGTTGATCTATTAATTTCTTAAATGTTTGCTTAAAACAATTTACAAAGAGAAAACTTGCCCCCTAAAACTTTGTTTTAATTTTTCTTATTTGAAAGTGTGTTTCCTTACCTCATGTGGACTTATAAAATTCATTTGTTGGCTTGTATTCAATTAACAAGGAGTGACTTTGAAAGTTTTTATAAAATAGGAAAATATGGCTGAACCAGCAAAATTTCTTAGATGTGTAAAGTTGTACAAGAAGCCTGGAACCGTTAATATCAGCAAAAATATCAACAACAACAAAAAAATGATTTTCATAGCAAGAAAGAGAGTGACCTAGTACCATACAACAGTAGTTGAAATAATCTCTTTAATTTTTACAAATGATCTACAACCCTCATTTATACAGTTGGAGACTCTACTTTGAGCCCCTCTGTCAGGAGCAGTGACCCAATAAAGACCCTCAGGAAAAGTAACCCCCTAAGAAAATCAGCCTGTACTTGAGAAATAGGAAGCTGATAGATACTAAGCCCTAGGCAAGTAGCAATTGCGTGAAGAGCAACAATGGTGGTGGCCAAATATTTTATTCCTGTTTCTTTGATAATAGCCAACCCTCACATTAAAGGATGTTCAGCCATGATATTTGTGGTTAAATGGCTGCTATATTCTCTCCAGTTACTAAGGAATTTACATTATGTGTGAGGGGGAACTTCCTGACAGCAAACTAGTTGAACATTCAGATGGGGAGTATGCCCAGTATATTTTAGGTACTGCCCTAAATGACTGACTCTTCAAATGTGTTCCCATTGTACTACGTTCCCATTGTACAAACATTCTATTCTTACTATTCTTACAAATTTATCAAATTGTATTTTTGAAGAAAGACTTGTTTAACTTACTGGACTGTAACCTTTGTCCCGCTTATTTTTTGCATCCCCAATACCTAGCAAAGTGCCTGGTATACATTAGGTATTTGATAAATGTTGATTGAATTAAATTTTTGAAGGTGTTATTATTTGCTAATTTCCATAAAACCTTTCCATTTGATAGATGGAGATCCTGTGGGAAAGAAAGGTTTCATTTTTTGTTAAAGCAATAAAACATTGACTAAGGAAAAAGACCAAAATTACATAAAGACACACATCAAATTTCTATAGAAAGGTGTTTTACTTTTCTTTTGAATTACATTGTGTAGTTAAAGATCATAAGGTATTTTAAAAATATAGAAGTTAAAATAGTCATGCTAATCATTAGTAATACTTACAATAGTAAATCTTATTTGGCCTGTGGAGAGAGTTTATCCTAGTTCATTTCAATATATATTTAGAAAGGCCTAACTATTTTTTAAATATTATAACACATTTTAATAAACGAAGGCATTTAAACTTTCTTCTCTCTCCATCCAAGCATGGATAGCATAGTGTCTATAATGTGTGGAGAACTTAGCATAAAAAGTCTTGATTCATATCTAAAACTAGACATGCTCTGATATCTTCTCTTCCTTCATTCCGTTAAGCTGGAATCACAGATATAAGGCAAACCACACGAGAACCTGGGTCCTCTGTGCTTTTTTCAGAACGCTTCCACGTGGTCTAATTTGGACAGTGCCTCATCCTGGGTCTGAATGGCGGTGTGGAAGGCTGTGACTCTGTGCCAGATGGATTGAACCCTTCCTTTCCTCTCTCATTCTAGGCTTATGGAACCACGGTTCTGTAGACTAGTCTCTGCCAGGCATTGATATAAAAGAAACAGTAATATCAGCACACATGTATTATTTTTATCCCAGAATATGCACCATAGTTGTGACAGCAGATCGAGCCTGCTGTCTAATGGATACCTGAGTATTCTAATCCCCTTCTGTCATTCCTGCCTTCCTCACCTATTCCTTGTCTCTGCTGGCCGAGTGGCTAGGGTTCGTTCCTGATGTAGCCTTCAGATTATCTTGTTTCTTTTCTCTTAGGAAATTCATACATTTTACAGAAAAGAAACCAGACTCATATTGTAATAAATCCACCTTTATTAAATATCAAATCTTAGAGAGTTAATCTAGCATGTGAGTGTGTTATCTTGTGCCCTAAACAGAGTACACGCTCAAGCCTTTCCTTTCTTCCATGTGTTTAACAATGTGTCAACCTCACTGTCCAGAAACGTTCATTCTGTTTCACAAGGGCAATCTGTATACTGCCCATTTTGTCCCTTTTTCTTTTTCTACAATAAATTCTTCCAGTGGAGCCAAAGAAAGAAAACAAACAACTATGACCTTTCCAATATATCATTCGAATCAAAGTTCAGGACAAATAAAGAGAAATATTCAGTTAATTTTGTGGCACACATACAAACATTGGCTCAACTTCCTTTTTATTTTACTTTATTTATTTATTTTGGCTGCGTTTGGTCTTCATTGCTGCGCACGGGCTTTCTCTAGTTGTGGTGAGCAGGGGCTACTCTTTGTTGAGGTGCATTGGCTTCTCATTGCGGTGGCTTCTCTTGCTGTGGAACATGGGCTCTAGGCGTGCGGGCTTCAGTAGTTACAGCACATGGGCTTAGTTGCTCCACCGCATGTGGGATCTTCCTGGACCAGGGCCTGAACCTGTGTTCCCTGCATTGGCAGGCAGATTCTTACCCAATGCGCCACCAGGGAAGTCCTCAACTTCCTTTAAAAAATACTTTATTTCTTGGCCTGAACTATCTATTTGCTTTGGGTATAGACAAAGTAAGTGGTTTGTGTGTATATAAAAAGTAATAAACAATATATTAATAAAACTTCAAAATACACTGTGCAATACATTTTGGTTTTTCATTTAAAGAATCAACAAAGCTTCTGTTTTCATAGAAGACACGAGAACCATCAGAATGTATTTGTTCTGTTTCTAGCATGTCATTTTTCCAGACAGCGAACAGAAAAATAAGGGCTCTTTCAGCCTAGACTATCACAATTCATCTGCATCCTAAAGGCAAGGGGCCTTTTCGAAACAATCATTACATTGTCCTTTCAGCAATAATACACTATAACACTTTTCAATTGTTTCCACAGAGTCAAGGGGATTCATCCAACAGTGATAGCCGCGGGCAAAGCAGGCAGCTACACCAGTGTAAACACATCCTTTATAGCTTCTCATGGGGAAATGCAAAAATAGATAACATAGGCACAATATGACAAATTATTACAGGCTATTCTGACCATGCTTGAGATGTAGGTGACACTTTCTGGGAAAATTAGAATCAAATAAAATATGTCCTTTCCCTCAAGAGCCTAACATCTATGCCGCTAAAGCATGTATTTATCTAGCCTCACTCTAAACTGCCCATTTATAGTTTGTATTCAACACATCCAGGAACGCCAAGAGTCCTCCATCCCTGAGGAGAGACAAAGTAGCCTGTTCTGAAACGCTCTGTGGCTTCATAACTGTTCAGACACTACTTTGCTTCACACAGCTTTCTAATTCTCCTCATCCTGTCTCCTAACCCTTCATCAAGAGGATGAAAATGGGATTTGACCTCTTTTCTCCTTCAGTGGTGCACCTGATTAGACCAATGTGGGAAAATAGATGCTCTGAAGAAGAAAAAAAAAAATCATACGCAGACTCTGTGTCCAGCTACAGTCATGGCCCCGGACTCAACCCAGTCTCACCTGGCTGACAAAGGAAATTACCTCTCAAGTCTTCATTAGCGCACAGAATCCATGTAAATCAATTGCTGAGACCATTATCTTTCTGTAGACCCAATCATATTCAGGCCTCAGCCCCTTATACCCATGTCCCCCTATCCCCCCCCAAAAAACAAGAAAAAGAATCACAGGTTGAGTTTGGGCACCTCGTTCTTTACCTGCCAGGTTCTAACCTGTGGTTGCACCTGCACTGCTCCCATTCACCCACAGAGCTTGGCCAGCACAATTTGACCCCATGATGAGGGCAGGGCTAAGTCAGTTGTGGCAAAGGCAGGAACAATTGTGTGCATTTTTGCTGGTTTTTTTTTTTTTCCCCAGTTATTTCATCATTTTTTCAGATTGTCAGCAATATACGCTCACTTTAGAAAATCCAAAAAGTATAGACAATTATAAAGGAACAAAGTGGAAACTCCCTGGTGGTCCAGTGGTTAAGACTTTGCTTTCCAATGCGGTGGGTGTGGGTTTGATCCCTGGTTGGGGAGCTGGGATCCCGCTGGCCTCAGGGCCAAAAGACCAAAATATTAAAAAAAAAAAAAACCCCAAAAAACAGAGGCAATGTAACAAATTCAATAAAGACTTTTTAAAAATAATAATAATAAAATAAAGGAACAAAGTAATACTACCACCTGGAGAGAACCCTACTATTAGATTTCCCTACTAGAATGGTTTTTCCTGGTTCAAGAGTTTATCAACAATGGGAATGGCCAGTAAATCATCACAAAGTTATGCTGTTATTTCTCTGCTTTCACCTCAACAACTCTGGAATTTAGTGGTATTTCTTACACTTCATTGTAGCTGCCTATTTACTTGCTTGTTCATGCCTTGTCCTTAAGGGAGTGTATCACATAGTAGTTGGTCAATAAACACTTTTTAAATTGAGGTAATGTTGGTTCATAACATTATGTAAGTTTCATGTGTACAACATTATATTTCTACTTCTGTATACCCTACAGTATGTGCACCACCCCCAAATTTAGTTTCCATTCATCACTATACAGTCAATGCCCTTTACCCATTTTGCCCTCCCACACACACTTCTCTGGTAACCACTGCTCTGTTCTCTGAATCTGCATGTTTTTTTCTGTTGGGTTTGGTTTGTTCATTTATTTTGGTTTTTGTTTGCTTCTTGTATTCCACATATAAGTGAAATCATATGGTATTTGTGACTTATTTCACTTAGCATAATACTCTCAAAGTCCATCCATCTTGTCACAAATGTCAAGATTTCATCTTTTTTATGCCAGTACTATTCCATTGTGTGTCATATATACCTCACATCTTCTTTACCCATTCATCTATTGATTGGTTGTTTCCATATCTTGGCAATTGTAAACAATGCTGTGATGAATATAGGGGTGCATGTATCTTTTCTAATTAGTGTTTTCATATTCTTTGGATAAATACCCAGAAGTGGAATTGCTGGATCATATGGTAGTTATGTTCTTAAATTTCTGAGGAACCTCCATACTGTTTTCCAGAGTGGCTGCACCAATTTACATTCCCACCGACGTGTATGAGGGTTCCCTTTTCTCCACATGCTTGCCAATGCTTGCTGTTTCTTGCCTGCTTGATAATAGCCATTCTGACAGGTGTGGGGTGATATCTCTGTGGTTTTCATTTGCATTTCCCTAATAATTAGTGATGTTGAATACCTTTTCTTGTGCCTGTTGGCTGTCTGTATGTCTTCCTCAGATAAATGTCTATTTTAGCTCCTCTGCACATTTTAAAATCAGGTTGTTTGGTTTTTGTTGTTGACTTGTATGAGTTCTTTATATATTTTGGATATTAACCCCTTATCAGATACATGAGTTGCAAATATCTTCTCCCATTCTGTAGCTTGTCTTTTCATTTTGTTGATGGTTTCCTTTGCTGTGCAGAAGCTTTTTAGTTTGACATAGTCCTATTTGCTTATTTTTGCTTTTGTTTCCCTTGCCTGAGGAGACCTATCCAGAAAGATATTGCTAAGACCTTGCCAAAAATGTACTGCCTATGTTTTCTTGTAGGAGTTTTATGGTTTCAGGTCTTACATTCAAGTCTTTAATCCATTTTGAGTTGATTTTCTTGTATGGTGTGAGATGGGGTCGTTTCATTTTTGTGCGTCTGACTGTGCAGTTTTCTCACATTTATTTATTGAAGAGACTGTCCTTTCACCATTGTATGTTCTTTGCTCCTTTGTCGTAAATTAATCATCCATATATGTGTAGGACAATAAACATTTCTTAACTGAAGTAAAATAAATCAATGTAATTATCCAGCAGTGAACTTCTAGGCAGAATTGGAGGCCCAGAATTTAAAGTTTAGTCTTGGTTCACAGTCATAGCCAAGAATAAGTCAAGTTTTATCTGCTGAGGAATATATATTTTTCTTTCAGTGTAAAACATCTATGTCTTACTTTAATTAGCTTGATGGAATTTTCTATCTTTGATGATTCTGACAGAAAATAGGAAGCCAGAGAATGATCAGTATTTAGCAGTTTCTAATTAGAGTACTCCCCATTGTTAACACAAATATCTTATTTTCAAACTTTGTTCATAACTCTGGAAAAAAGTCTAAAGACAGCATAAGATATGACTGAGAAATCCAGATCTGAAGATAGAGGATGTGGATTTAAAATGTGGTTCTGAAATCTGCTTCCTTCAACTTTAATCAGATTACTAAACGGTCCAAAATTAAGAAACCACTTGTAGTTTCTTCATTTGGTGCAATGTAGATAATGCCCACTTCACTGAATTGTTTTTAGGATTAAGTGAATTAACAGGCAAAAGCACCTGGCAGAATACCTGAATACGTGGTAGGTGATCCAAAAAAATGTTCGTTGAATCCAAGGGAATATGCTCTCTTACCTTATTTTTCTTTCAAATTTATGTTAATTCAATTGAAAATTTAGATGACACAGACAAATATATTTTACAAATTGCAAAAATTAACAATTAAAGAATAGAAACTCAATGGTCCCTATTAACTTTTATTATTATTCACTGTTTTTAAAACTTCCATAAAAGAAATTCCAAACACAATAGATATAACAGTGAATTCTTTCAGGTATATTATGAAGAAACAGCTCAACATAAACACACATTTGCAGAGACTACACAGAGAGAAAAAGACTTTCCCACTTATTTTATGACGACAGCATGATCCTAACTCAAATCTGAAAATGGCATTAAATAAAATTTCCCTCATGCACAGAGGCAAATATTATAGATAAAATATTAGCAAATTAAATCCAGTGGCATATACAAGGAATAATGCATCTTGTTTAAGCCTCTTATTTTTAGGCGGCACTTTTCTTCCATTAAATAATTTTATTTATTTAATTTACACACTTATTGGTGCTCCATGTGAGGAAAAATAATTTTAGATTTTTAGCTATAATTAGTAGCTCAGGTAATTATTATCCTCTTCATTTTATAAATGGAACATTTTATAAATGGAACAATATTCAGACTCAGTCATTGGAGTTGTGTCTACTTGAGACAACCATGCATATCATGCAGTATAATCTGGGTCAAAACATTTTTCCCCTTTTCCTTTTAATATAGAATTTTACAGAGAATTTGTGTGAGAGACAGATGATTGTCTTCTAACCCAAATAGCTGCTTGAGTCACACACTCTTGCTGCAGCAAATCAGTGAAGACACAAAATTCTCATCCTGAGATCTGAGACGTTGGTGTAAAAGTTTAAAACAGAGGTGAGCAGTCACATCAGGTGTCTCCTGGGGGAAGGACAGCTGATTGACCACCCAAGGAACACCAGCTCCAACTCCCCATAGTCCAGGACACAGCCCACCAGCCTGGTCATTCCTGTCCCTGTGCAGCTTGGCTGGACTCGGGCTAACTCACCCTGCCAACATCGCAAGAGATGAAGTTAGTAGACCAGCAGGCGAGCTGGTTCATTTGTAATGAAAGATACAGCGTGTGGGTAAAGCGACACTGGCGTGCCCCCCTTCCGCGCCCAGTCCACCCGGGTTGAGCTTTGTGGAACACCAATTTATGAGAACTTTGTTTGGTAAGCCCAGAATCAGAACAAGAGGAATTAGCTGTACAATTCACATGTTCAGTGGCACGGAGTGTTTGGCTTTTGTCCGTTTCACTTAATTCCTTTGTTGCCTTACAATGTCTCAGGTAAAATGAAGTCCTTTTAGGCGTTGTTATTGATAACCATCTGGCGTGGGCACCGTGACTGAATGTTTCAGTCAGGATTTTAGTGCCTGGAGTGGTCAGACCAGTTAACAGTACTTTCTCAGAAATGTTCACCTTGTTGGCCAGATTCCTTGAATTTAAAAAAAAAAAAAAGTGTTTAATTAAAATAGAGGGAAAAAAGTAAATTGATCCAAATAATGCAGCCTGATTGCCATGGTCCTTAAACAGACACAATCTTAACCTGCCTGGAGCCAGGTAGGGTGAAGTGCTTTGAATCACCTACCTTTAGTCTCTTGCCCACAACTGTGGCTGGAGAGACAGGGCCTAATGAAGGAGGTGGAGGAGGGGAGAGAAAAGGCCAGTGGCACAGACATGGCCTGGGGTGGCCTTGTGAACACCGTGAGCTGAGGTCACCTGTCTCCCTTACTTGGTAAGGACGTCAAACATTGCCAATTGTTCAGTTTCACTTAGTTCATTTTAGTTTACATCCCTCACTTGGTGCTTCTACCTTCTAACAAAATTGTCAGTGGAAACACTTTAAAGGACCATTTTAAAATAATATGTAAAAGCTCTTAAAATGTCCAAAGACTTCAGGTTAGCAAATTGTATAGGAAGAGCATCTCAGATCTAATGGAAACTCTGTCCCAAGAGAAAAAGCAAGAGCCATGAATCCCAGTTTAAAACACATTGGAAATTAGCAACACCAATCAATACCATGATCAGTTTCTCCTGACAAGTTGGGCTACTTTTTAAATACCACTTTCATAAGACCAGAATTAAAATGAAGAGAGTTTTGTTTGATTTGTTGGTTAGTCTTTAAATAAAGGCTTCTTTACTGACTTGATAAAAACATACTTCAAAGTATTACATTCCAGGTATTCTGATTGACTTTCTATGAAATTCTATTGCAGAAATGTCATCTAACCCAAGGACAAGTCAGATATGATATCTCTGTTGTTTATCACCAACGCCCACAGACTAAAAGAAGAACACAACCACTTTAACCTAGTGGAGAAGTGTTTCTTTTTCATTAGTTCCCAGCTATTTTTAGCGAACATTAGTCACAGTAGGAAGAATGTGATACAATAACTCACATGAGAGTATTAATGACTATATCACCTTACCCTGTTGAGACACCCAGAGTATTAGTATTTTAACTAGGAACTACGCCTCAGCGTAAAAGAATACATTTCAGTTAGTAGTGGAATTTCAGGCACCAGGGACACAATGAGAGCGGCGATGAATCAGATCACGCCATGTAGCAATACAGCCTGATGGGGCCAAGTACACGCTTTCAGTTCAGCTCACATCCAACTTGAGTCCTGCCTCTGAATCCTTCTAGCTCTGTGATGCTGGGCAAGTAAATTGCTTACCCTATTTCAGGTTCCGTTTTCTTACCAGTAAAATGTGGATAATAGTTATACCTTCTTCATAGGATTGTCATGGAAATTAAATGAAATAATGCATAGAAAGTGCTTATGCAGGGCCCAGCATATAGAAAGTCACATGAAATGGAAGCTGTTGGTTAAGAGTTACCTATCTATCCTGTAATCACAAAGGTCTGGTTCTACAACAAGCTTCCAAATTCCACATTCTCTGCCACCCACTTACACTTAATATTTCACAAATGTTCTAAGTATACAAATCTAACACCCTTGTATTTATGGGAGAAGTAGACTGTTACTTAAAACTTTTGAAGAGCTAGGTAACCCTATTTACCAGCCTATATATTTATAGGCTCTAGTTTCTGTTTATCTAAATGTACTTACGGAGAGAGCTAGAAACATCTGATGCTGAACCCTCAGACTCTCTCCTTCTTTGGCAAAATATAATGCTTGATGATAATAGGAACTTGTGACTCAAAGGCTAAGACAAAGGAGAAAATGGAGAACTGAGGACATCAGAAAAAATGCCAGGGAAGCATCTTTAAAGACAAAAGGAATGGATGGGTTCATTAACTCGAAGGAGGGATTCTTTGACAATGTATGTGCATATAAAATCGTCAGTTGTACACTTTAAATATCTTACGGTCTTACTGATGAAAGAAATCAAAGGTGACACAAACAGATGGAGAGATATACCATGTTCTTGGATTGAAAGAATCAATATTGTGAAAATGACTATACTACCCAAAGCAATCTACAGATTCAATGCAATCCCTATCAAATTACCAACAGCATTTGTTACAGAACAAAAAATCTTAAAATTTATATGGAGAAACAAAAGACCCCAAATAGCCAAAGCAGTCTTGAGGGAAAAAAAACGGAGCCAGAGGAATCAGACTCCCTGACTTCAGACTATACTACAAAGCTACAGTAATCAAGACAGTATGGTACTGGCACAAAAACAGAAACATAGATCAATGGAACAGGATAGAAAGCCCAGAGATAAACCCACGCACCTATGGTCAACTAATCTATGACAAAAGAGGCAAGGATATACAATGGAGAAAAGACAGTCTCTTCAATAAGTGGTGCTGGCAAAACTGGACAGCTACATGTAAAAGAATGAAATTAGAACACTCCCTAACACCATACACAAAAATAAACTCAAGGGCTTCCCTGGTGGCGCAGTGGTTGAGAGTCCGCCTGCCGATGCAGGGGACATGGGTTCGTGCCCCGGTCTGGGAGGATCGCACATGCCGTGGAGTGGCTGGGCCCATGAGCCATGGCCGCTGAGCCTGCACATCCGGAGCCTGTGCTCCGCAACAGGAGAGGCCACAACAGTGAGAGGCCCGCGTATGGCAAAAAAAAAAAAAAAAACTAAAAATGGATTTGAGACCTAAATGTAAGACCAGACACTATAAAACTCTTAGAGGAAAACATAGGAAGAACACTCTTTGACATAAATCACAGCAAGATCTATTTTGATCCACCTCCTACAGTAATGGAAATAAAAACAAAAATAAACAAATGGGACCTAATGAAACTTAAAAGCTTTTGCAAAGCAAAGGAAACTACAAACAAGATGAAAAGACAACCATCAGAATGGGAGAAAAGATTTACAAACGAATCAAGGGACAAAGGATTAATCACCAAAGTATATAATCAGCTCATGCAGCTCAATATTAAAAAAACAAACAACCCAATCCAAAAATGTGCAGAAGACCTAAATAGACATTTCTCCACAGAAGACATACAGATGGCCAAGAAGCACATGAAAAGCTGCTCAACATTATTAGAGAAATTATTATTAGAGAAATGCAAATCAAAACTATAATGAGGTATCACCTCACACCAGTTAGAATGAGCATCATTAGAAAATCTACAAACAACAAATGCTGGAGAGGGTCTGGAGAAAAGCGAGCCCTCTTGCACTGTTGGTGGGAATGTAAATTGATACAGCCACTATGGAGAACAGTATGGAGGTTCCTTAAAAAACTAAAAATAGAATTACCATATGACCCAGCAATCCCACTACTGGGCATATACCCAGAGAAAACCATAATTCAAGAAGACACATGCACCCCAGTGTTCATTGCAGCACTATTTACAGTAGCCAGAACATGGAGGCAACCTAAATGCCCATCGACAGACGAATGGATAAAGAAGAAGTGGTACATATATACAATGGAATATTACTCAGCCATAAAAAGGAACGAAATTGGGTCATTTGTAGAGACATGGATGGATCTAGAGACTGTCATACAGAGTGAAGTAAGTCAGAAAGAGAAAAACAAATATCGTATATTAATGCATATATGTGGAACCTAGAAAAATGGTACAGATGAACCGGTTTGCAGGGCAGAAATAGAGACACAGACATAGAGAACAAACGTATGAACACCAAGAGGGCAAAGTGGCCAGGGGTGGTGGTGGTGTGATGAATTGGGAGATTGGGATTGACATATATACACTAAAATGTATAAAATAGATAACTAAGAAGAACCTGCTGTATAAATAATAAATAAAATAAAATTCAAAAATTCAAAAAATATATAAATATCTTATGGTATTATTTGTCAATCATACCTCAATAAACCTGAAAACAAATAAATAAGACTACATCTTCCATGAAAAGAAAAGAGACAAAAGAAGGAAAATAAGTAAATAATTAAGGCATAGCTGAATTTATTTTTTGTTTAAATTAAATTTCTATTGGCATTGTCCCAATTTTATAAGTAACAGAATAACTGCAGAAAGAGGTTAAAAGGTGCTGGGAGGAGAAGCAAGAGAGGTGGTGCTAACTGGCCTTGAATTAATTTGCAAAATGACTTTAAATCTCCATGAGTCCTGGGGTAGCCTCTGTAGTGTTGCAAATGTAGAAGTATGTATCTGATCTGCTTTTGTGGTAAATCTGATGACCGAAATTATAAGCTTATAATCAGGAAGAAGCTGCAAGAAACTTAGGAAAAAGGAAAATTCACTTCACAAGGATTGTGACTGTGATCGCTGTCGGGGAAGAAGTTTTCCTCTAGCCCTCTAGGTTCTTCTGACTGGTCTTAGAACTAAATTGACCTGAGACAGATTAACAGGAGAAAATCAAACAAAAATATAATGACATGTATATGTGGGAGAGACCCAGGAAGCCTGAATAACTCACCAAAATGGCTGAATCCCTCACTTTAAATACCATCTTCAGCTAAACACAAAAGAGGATGTTGGGGCAGTGGTTTGGAGCCTCAAAGGGGAGGAGGGCAATTCACATGGAGATGGAAAAGCAAATGTTGGTAAACAAATGTTTGCTGGGCCTGCAGAGACACTGGGACACACAGAGGAATTTCTAACAAACAGACTTTGCTAGGTTCCTCCCTGTCTTCACACCTAGTTCATACTGTAGTTGTCTATGGTAACAGTTCCCTTCTGGGAACCGGTCTTTTATCTGCATTATTTTAAGTAGGGGGAAGGTCAGAGTTTCTTCCTGAGTCTTTTGGGCCTTTATTGTTTTCAGCTCAAAATAATCTGCATGCCAGAGAGACATTTTGGGATGGCAAATTTTGCTCCCCTATATCACCATCTGTTTAAACATCTTACACTTTGTAGCAAACAACTAACAAATTTCCTTTCCACCAAGTTGATCTAAGTACTTTCTGTATATCCAAATCAACCAGGAATTTCAACCTCTCTTTTCAAGTGTTAGACTAAAATTGTCTTCTAAACTGGAGGGAGGTTAGGCTATGGTAAAAAGCATTAAAAATGTCATCATTCAGCTAAAAAAGATGAATCAGGCGGTAACCTCTCTAAACATAAAATTCAATGACGGGATCTATTTGTCTTCAGACCTAATGAGATTTAACTCTCAGGTGGTAAAACGTGAGACATTATTATCTAACAATTATTAGAATTAAATGAAGTGAAAGGCTTCAGGCTATTCCTCATTTTGATCTATTGATTAAAACAATACTAAGCATCTATAAAGTACTACAGTGTGGTCCCTACTGTGTTTAAAATAAAGGTTATGACCTTTTCAGTTAGAGGCAAATGTGTGTACTTTGAAATACTCCTTCTGACCCTTATAAAACTATCACCTTCCATCTCACGAACATCAAACATTTTCTGATTTTAATTCATCATTTTAAATTTGAAATTGATGCACTAAAGCTAAATGAATCGTATTAATGGGAACCCTAGGGAACCTCACCTAGTGTCAGTGTCTGGAATTCAGAGGTTCATTGGACAAAAAGGAAGAGATTTCTGGAAAGATCCCCTGCAGCTGCCTTCCTTGTGAAGCATTTGATGACAGACACTGTCATATCTATTAATCAAATCTTCTGTACACTGTGCAGTGTCTCAGCTGTACTGTGGAAATCGAGTCCCTTGGTTTTTCCCACACTTGAACCAGAGTAAGAAAGGAGCCATACCTCTGTGAGACCAGCATGGTGGGAACCTGGGGAGGGAAACTCAGCATCTGGAATTCTGGGTCAAATGGTCCTGCTCAGCAGGTATTTCCCTGCCAGCATGAGGCTTAGGGATGATAGGGTATTGTCTTTTGAAAGACAGTGAGATTTCCCTATAATGCCTCTGCCTCTTAGCTTCTGGAGCTGCTGCCCTGCCTTGAACGTCTAACTCAGAGTAGATTCTGATGGAAGGAATTTGGAGCCAGATGAGAGAGAAAGACAGTGGTAGGTCTGTCTGAGGTGTATGGAGTATTTCCACATTTGAAGGTCTATTCATTGTCTCAGTTCTTGTTGGTCTTGTTTAGATGTTAATGGTAGGTTCCTCACAGTGTGGTTTCCACAAGATAGATTCCCCCTGTATTTGCCCGCTTCCTGTGCTCCACAACGGGAGGCCACAGCAGTGGGAGGCCCGCGTACCGCAAACAAAACAAAACAAACAAACAAACAAAAAATCAATGAGTTTTTAAAGCACCTATTTTGGGGAGTATCATGGTTGACTTATTTCTCCCAACAGAAGAGATTTGGGGCAGAAGAAGTGTGATAATAACAAATAAATATTTGGTTTTTGTCCCTGGGTCCTGACACAGAGTTTCTAAAACCCTTGGAATTTCCTAATAGGAGCATCTTTTGTTATTCATAATGAGCCTCTTTCAACCACACCTGAGTTTATGTTAATAAAGTAACTCTTGGTGGGACCCTAAATAGCTTCAGGAAGGTGGCTGGTTGCCAGGGAAACCAACCCTGTGATTAGAGGATTGGAACTTTCAGTCACACCCCCCAGACGTCTTGGGAGGGAAGAGGGGCTGGAGATTGAGTTCAATGACCATTGACCAATGATTTAATCAACCATGCCTACTCAATGGAGCCTCCATAAAAAACCCTAAATAATGGAGAGCTTCTAGGTTGGTGGACACATTGAGGTGCTGGAAGGGTGATGCACCCAGAGAAAGCATGGAAGCTCCCCTCCCCTCCCCCATACCTTGCCCTAGGCCTCATTTCCATTTGGCTGCTCGTAAGTTGTATCCTTTATAATAAACCACTAAATGTAGGTAAAGTGCTTTCCTGACTTCTGTGAGTCATTCTAGAAAATTGTCAAACCTGAGGAGGGGGAGGTCATGGGATTTATGGCAGATTGGTCAGCATTAAGGCTGACAACCTGGACTTGCAACTGGTATCTGAAGTTGGGGCAGACTTGTGGGACTGAGCCCCGAGCCTGTGGGTCTTTCTAACTCTGGGTAGTTTGTATCAGAATTGAATTGAACTGTAGTACACCCAGTTTGTGTGCAGAAAGATGGAGAATTAACTGGTGTGGGGAAACCCCACGTATTTGGTGTCAGAGTGTTGTGAGTAAAAATGGCACAGAAGCAGGAACCATAAGAACTCCTCTTCCCTAACTAGTCCATTTCTCACAAAATACAACCATGGGGGAAATAGAGCACAACCATGAGCCAGACATGAGCAGAGAAAAAGATAAACTCTTGAACCATCTGACATCAGAGGGTTAGGGTAACTAATTAGAAGTAGAGGCTTATGGGAAAACCTCTTTATAATAATATATATTTTAGAGCGAAGCACAAACTAATATAACACCTCCATACGTGTTTGCAGGTTTTCTCAATCTATGTCACTGTTATCTAACAATGCTTATTAACAAACCCCTTTTCTTATTTGTTTGGGGTTTTCTTCTTATTTAACTACTGGCTATGTAGTTTCTTTGTTATTCAGTTGATGGATGCCTGTTACCATTTAGATTTCAATTCAATCCTTTAAGAATGTGTTTTTAATTTCTCCCAGAAAAGGCCACATTTGGTAACATTTTGTCTCCCAGCTCCCTGGAAAGACGCCCTGTGTGGCTGCCTTCCCTCTGAATGGGCAGTGCTTTGTAATGGAGGCCTGACTCAAGCTCACTGGTCCTCAAACTTGCACGTTAGAATCACCTGGGAAGCTTTTAAAAATCCAGGTTTCCAGGCAGCACCCCTGACTAATTAAATCAGAATCTCTCCTGTATGAGATCCAGGCAGAGTCTTTTTAAAAGCTCTTCAAGTGATTCGGGAGTGTGGCTGAGGTTATAAACCACTGCTTTAGACAGAGGTCTTACCTGAATATTACAACCTGGCCTCCATGAAAGTCTCTGGATATACCATGATTCAAAGGAGATAACTTTTCCTCACTCATCCTCCTAAAGAAATCCTAAATAAATAAAGCAAAAGCAGCTATTAAGGTAGGGTTCATGTTCTTTCTTTCTGCTCATTCCCTCCATCTTTCTCTTAAGAGCCATCTCTCCAACCTTAGAATAAAAGGCCAAAGTAGGTAAAAATATCAATGAATGGTCCCTACTGTCTCATTTTATGACCTTTACTATTATTTCCTCTTTTTTTTAAATTTATTTTTTCTCTTTATTTGCTTTGTGATTCTTCTGCCTACATAGACACAATATTGAATTTATTTTGTGATTTGGGACAGTTTAGTAACAGAGTTGGAAGTACATGTTAACTCTTTAAGCAAAAATAAAAATTAGTCATTTTAGCATAATATAGCTGTCCTGGGAATTTAACATTTGTGTGTGTGTGTGTGTGTGTGTGTGTGTGTGTGGTTTATATCCTTTATTCTGTCAATGTGGTATATCACATTCATTTAAAAAAATTTTATTGGAGTATAGTTGATTTATAATGTTGTGTTAGTTTCAGGTGTACGGCAAAGTGATTAAGTTATACATATACATATATTCATTCTTTTTCAGATTCTTTTTCCATATAGGTTATTACAGGTTATTGAGTAGAGCTCCCTGTGCTATACAGTAGGTCCTTGTTGGATACCTATTTTATATATGGTAGTGTGTGTATGTTAGTCCCAAGCTCCTAATTAATCCCTCCTTATTATTTCCTGATGTTGGCTCTTCGTATTTAGTGCTCAAGGATATCTTAAAAGTCCTTGGCAACCTGTTCTATGAGAATTAGTTAATACTATGTCTCTGTGGTTCTTTATTCAACTTCATTCAGACTGAGTCATCAATTCTATGTATTATCCAAAATCTGAATTAACACTTTTGTTGTCTCTTCATCTGAGGCAGTGTAGAATTTAAAGTTCTCATGAACAGTGATGACCCCTTACTCACTCATGTATCCCAGTGTCACTAGAGCACCTGACCCAGAGTCATGGCCCATAAATGAATCAGTTAGTTAAACAATGAATAAACAAATGGACAAATGCTGGGATGCAGACAGCTAAGCACTTACTGAAGTCAAATCAGAGAGAAGTTCACAGGTAAGGCAGAAGTTGTGTACCTACAACCAGTGCACAGTTATCAGGGAAGAAATCAAAATCAGTTCAGGCAAAATGTCCACAGTCTCTAGTCAATTGTCAATGAAGGTGAATATGAAGACATGTAAATAAACATAGCTGAGTAACCATAACAGGCTGAGAGTAATAAAAAGTCAAAATGAGTGACATGCATAAATTGAATTAGGTAATTTCATAGAATCTGGAGATAACTGTGGCTTAAAGTCACTGAGAAGAGCTCCGTGGATTTATGTAGTCAAGGCAGGGAAATGGCAGAGGCAAAAGATTGGAGTTGCGAATGAATGGGGGGCATGAAGAAGCAACCAGGAGATGAGCCAAGTTGGATCAGAAGTTTCCTGGTGGGGAAAACAGAGTGAGTGTGTGTGTGTGTGTGTGTGTGTGTGCATGTGTGTGTGCACATGTGTGTGTGTGTCTGTGATTAATGTATGCTGATATTTGAGTTTCATAATAATTTATCTGGTAGAAAGTATGAAGGTGAAGAACCAGAAACAGGAGGCAGTTTATTACTGTGATAACCTAGGTGCTGAGCATCTGGAAACAAGTGTAGGTAATAAGAACTAGAAAGAAAAGGTATTAAGATGAAGAGTCCATGAGACTTCAACACTGGTGTTCAATGAAACAAAGGAGAGGGAAGAGACAAAGATGATTCTAAAGTTTAGAAAATCTAAGTGATACTCACCAAATTAATAAGAAGATGAAGGAAAAATACAGATCTCTCAACATTTTAAGATAGTATATAAAATCTTCCTGTTAGGATTACGAAGGCAATCGTAGGTAAACAAACTGGAAATAAAGGTCTGCTCATTTCAATGATCAGCCCTTGAGAGGATGTATAAATTACAATGGTAAATTTAAGCAGACATTTGATATAATTTATTTTCTGAAGCACAGATGTACATTATTTTCAATGCAGTTAACTTCTAACTGAAAATATCCCAATGTCTGACAAGCTTTCTAATTTTATCAGAGAAAAAAGGTTTTCAGTAGGGCAGTCATGTATATAACACATTCTGAAGATTTATATCATCCTTGAATTTATATAGGTCAGAGTACATCTTTAAGTGATCCAAATAAAACACAAGCAGAAGGTGAATGAATAGTAATACATTTCTGTATCAAATGCACATTCTGAATAAATTTCATTTGTTTGAACTCTCAGTGAATTTGATGGAAACATCAGTATTCTTCAGTGGGACAGTCTAAAAGAAGGTAGCCTTTTAAACACTCCTAGCAATAATGTTTCCAATTACATATCACAGCAATCAAGAAAAGCAGCTACTTGGGCTTCCGTGGTGGCGCAGTGGTTGAGAGTCCGCCTGCCGATGCAGGGGACACGGGTTCGTGCCCCGGTCCGGGAAGATCCCACGTGCCGCGGAGCGGCTGGGCCCGTGAGCCATGGCCGCTGAGCCTGCGTGTCCAGAGCCTGTGCTCCGGAACATGAGAGACCGCAACAGTGAGAGGCCCGTGTACCACAAAAAAAAAGAATAGCAGCTACTTGTATCATTCAGTAATTTTGATAAGCAGTGCCAACATTCTCTGAATAAAAAAGATTGAACTGAAGTCATTAGATCAGGTTCTTATATTTTCCCTTATCTGGGCCTTTACTCTTGTGCCATCTCACTGGAATCCTTCTCTACGTGGTTAACGATCCATATTCTACCCACACTCAAGGGTCTGCTCAAATATCATTTCCCCTTTTCTGAAATTCTATTGCATTTGCTGTCTTTACATCTTGTCTTAGTCTGTTCAGGCTGCTAAAACAACAACCACAGACTGGGCGGGCTTATAAACAACAGTAATTTATTTCTCACAGTTCTGGAGGCTAGAAGTTGGAGATCAGGGTGCCAGCATGATGAGGGTCTTCTTTTGGCTTGCAGAATTATTGTATCCTCTCGTGGCAGAAGGAGGAAAGGGAACTCTCTTGGGCCTCTTTCATAAGGGCACTAATTCCACTGTAGGGACCTACTTACATCCCAAAGCCTCTGCCTCCTCATAGCATCACCTTGGGGGTTAGGTTTCAATATATGAATTTTGGGGGTCCATATTCATCCCTTAGCACACCTCATTTAGACTTGTCATGTTCCATGCTTATTATTTATCTTTTCACTAGTGACTGTGGAAGAATCTCCCTGCAGGATGGAGGAACAAATTAAATTACACCTTCTCCAGGAAGTACCCCATAGATCCAGAAGGTGGAACATTCTGCAGTTCATCTGACCTTGTCTCTTTAACGAGACAGTACCATGAAAAAACAGACTGTGCCACATGAAATAATATCTATGATATGTAACAATCAGATGTCTTTCATGGTTTGGGGTTCAAACCTGGTTTGGACAAACTAGATATAAAGGACTTTTTTTTAGCACAATTGGAGAAACTAATACAAACAGGGTGGTAGATAAGAAGAAAAGTTAGGGACATGAAAAGTTGTAGATCGTTAACTGAAAAAAAGCAACTAATAAGTCAACACAAACAGTAGGACCCCCTAGAAAAAAGATGTGGAAGGCTATACACTGAGCATTTAATAGTGATAATCAGTGGGCAATGGAATGGGATCTTTTTATGATCTTATTTCTAGCTTCTCTGCATTTTCTAACTTTCTACAGTGTACATAATCTGCATTTTTTTGCAGTAAAAGTTTATCTTTTTAAGACTGAACTCTCCCTGTATCCCAGCTAACCTGTCCCTGCCTCCTGTCTGCTTCCGCTCCCATGTTACATGTCAGTTGTACCCAGATCCACCCAGGAGCCCCACCAGAGACCTGGCTTTCCCTCACCCGCCACAGATTTTACCTCCTCAACATTCTCCAGTCTGTCCACTTCCTCCTTCTCTTCTCCCACTGATCTGGATCCAGGCCTGATTATCTCTTACTGGGGGTTAAGCAGTAGTTTTCCAGCCAACCTCCTTGTCTCTGGTCAGCTTCTCTTTTCCAGCAAGCACCACAGTGAGCTCTCCAAAATGCCAGACGGGCAGTATTATTCTCTTGCTTAAAATCTCTCAGTCATTCTGTATCCTCCACAGGATATGATCCAGGCTCTTAGTATGGGATGGAGGTCTCTTCAGGACTGGCCCTTGAGGATGCGTGTCCCTCTTCATCCCTTGCCCACGCTGTCCTAAGCTCCAGCACTACCACCTTGTGCACATTGTGCCTTTACACACCTCACTCCTTTTCCTTGGGCTTTTCCTCTCTCTTCAATGTCCCTCCTCTCTCCGCCTTACCTACACAAGCTGAATTCCTATAATCCTCCAACAAACCTTCCTTGGTAGTCCCTGCACTCAGGCTGGGTGTCCCTCTCTCTGCATTCAGGGACTGTGTGTACTCTACTGCTGTATTGACCATTTAGCTCAATGTACAGAAACCATCAGTCTTTGCATCCGCATCTCCCACTAAACTAGAGGCTGTTCCCAAGGAGGCATTGTGAAGTATCTTGTTCACAGTCGGGTAGGTCGAGATACCCACGTCAAAAGCTGATCTGAATGGTGCGCCCCTTCAGCAGTGGGATTCCCAAAGCTTGTCCAAGAAGCAACACCAGGACTGCAGACAGGAAGTCTGTCCCCAGAAAGAGTAACGCCCACCCAGGGATGATGATGGTGGATTATCTCTGTGCTTGGCTGGATTGTGAAGCTACTGGAAAGCCACCAGCCTCCTGGGTTCCAGATGCCAGCCTGAGCCAACCGTGGGATGCTCTTCCCACCTGGCTTCCTGCCTTCTAGACCCTAGTTTCATTCCGGCACAGATACACACAGATGCTCTATGGCCTTCCAAAAGTATTTTCTGTAGAACTTGACCCACTTTATTCAAACCTCCTATGCTCTAGTTTAGTCCCTGAGACGGGCTCCTGGGCAGTAGACCCTGATGACCAGTTACTCCCTTGTAATTCCCAAGCCTAAGACTCTAAGCCTTGTTTTTCCAACTATGTTATAAGCTCCCCAAGAACAGGGCCAGTGCCTATATACATCCTGGTGTTTAATGCTTAGCTCAGTGTTTTGCATGTAGTAAATTCAGCCCATCTTTGGGATTTCACTTATTTCCTGATTATTATCTTTCAAACCACTCATAATTCCGTGCTCTATTTGCTAACACTATTTTTGACATTTCAAGAACAGCCTGTATCCTAATCATGGGTTAGTATCTTTAACCATATCCTCATCTTCAGGTGATTTTAAAGTCTGCTACCAGTCCTCTTCATCTACACACTCCCCATTAATTCATTTCTCCTCTGACTTGCCTCTTAAAAATTAATTTTAGTACATTTTTATTTTATTTTCAAAAATTTTATTGAAGTGTAGTTGATTTACAGTGTTGTGTTAATTTCTGCTGTATATCAAATTGACTCAGTTATACATATTATTTTTCATATTCTTTTCCATTATGGTTTATCGCAGGATACTGAATGTAGTTCCCTGTGCTGTACAGTAGGACCTTGCTGTTTATCCATTCTCTATATACTAGTTTGCATCTGCTGACCCCAAACTCCCACTCGTTCCCTCCACCACCCCCTCCCCCATGGCAACCACAAGTCTATTCTCTATGTTTGTGAGTCTGTTTCTGTTCTGTAGATATGTTCATGTGTGTTGCATTTTAGATTTCACATGTAAGTGATATCATATGCTATTTCTCTGTCTGGCTTACTTCACTTAGTATGATAATCTCTAGGTCCATCTATGTGGCTGCAAATGGCATTATTTCATTCTTTTTAATGTCTAATATTCCATTGTGTATGTATGTATGTGTCACATCTTCTTTATCCATTCACCTGTTGATGGACATTTAGGTTGTTTCCATGTCTTGGCTATTGTAAATAGTGCTGCTATGAACACAGGGATACATGTATCTTTTTGAATTACAGTTTTGTCCATATATATGCCCAGGAGTGGGATTTCTGGATCACATGAAAACTCTGTTTTTAGTTTTTTTGAGGAACCTCCATACTGTTTTCCACAGTGGCTACACCAATTTACATTCCCACCAACAGTGTAGGAGGGTTCCCTTTTCTCCACACCCTCTCCAGAATTTATTTTTTGTAGACTTTTTAATGATGGACATTCTGACCAGTGTGTGGTATATTTTTAGCACATTTTAAAGCACTTTTTGCCAAAACCACACTGGGATCAGCTATATTCTGGAAATATGTGTGTTTCTTTTTCAATTGCCTTCAACTAGATTATTAAATTCTCTTTTTTCTTCCAAGTTCTGTAGATGTTGCTCTATTACCTCCTGTGTTCACTGCTGGAGAGGAGAAGTGTTAGGCTAAGCTGGCTTTAGTTCTTTGGGAAATAGTATCCTCCTAAGCCTTCCTTCTCCCACTCCATGGAATGATGCACAGTCAGCTGTCAGCCACATGGCCAATGTGGGGCCTGGATTTCCCTGGCTAGAGTCCTCTGAGGCCCATTAGACCGTTAACTGCTGAGAAGAGACACTGTGAGGGCCTGGAGGACAAGGTAGGGACTAAGCCTGGGGTCTGGGACCCAGTGTCTTCAAGGTTCAGAATAGGAGAGCAAGAGAAAGCAGACAGAATCAGAGCAGGATCAGGGAAGCCTTCCGGTCCATTTCAGGAGCCTGAGATGTGATGTGAGTGGATTACTCAGCCTAGATTCAAGGACTGGGGCTAGAAAGATAGGACCCTTTCTAGATTTAAACATTTAACTACAATATGTACTTTGTTTTCTCACTGTCTTTGCAACATGCATGTATATCTTCTTTCTGTTACCTTCCTCTACCTGCCTGTGATCACCCATCTCGAGCCTTTGTTCTTAGATTTTAGATTTAGATGTTAAATGTTATTAGATTTATAAAAAGATTTTTTTCTCTGTTCACTTTTCATTGTTATTTCTGATCTATTTTCTCTACTTACTTTTTTCATAACAATAGTTTATACATTGGCAGCTCTCCATACCTGCCTCTTTATTCAAATTTTTTCTTCAGAAGAAAACATAGGAGAATATCTCTGTGGCTTTGAGTTAGGCAAAGATTTCTTAGATGGGGTATAAAAAGCACAGACTATGAAAGAAAAAATTGATAAATAGAACTCCATCAAAATAATGTTTGTTTCTTGGAAAATACCATTAAAAAATGGAAAGACAAGCCACAGATTAAAAAATATATATTTATAAAAGATATATCTGAGGGACTTCCCTGGTGGTCCAGTGGTTAAGACTTTGCCTTCTAATGCAGGGGATGCAGTTTGGATCCCTGGTCAGGGAGCTAAGATCCCATATGCCTCGCAGCCAAAAAACCAAAACATAAAACAGAAGCAATATTGTAACAAATTCAATAAAGATTTTTAAAATGGTCCACATCAAAAAAAATCTTTTAAAAAATTAAAATAAAAGATATATTTGACAAAGGACTTGTATCTGGAATATAAAAAGAACTCTTAAAACTCAACAGTAAGAAGATACACAATCTGATTGGAAAATGGGCACAGAAGTTTGACTAGACATTGACAAAAGAAGAATATTTTAATGGCCAACAGGCAGATGGAATGATGTTTAGCATCATTAGGCAGTCGGGGAATACAAATTAAATCCTTAATGAGATGCCACTATGTATCCATTACAATGGCTAAATTTAAATGACTGCTAATACCAAGTGTCAGTGAGAATGTTGTAGAGCTGGAACCCTTATGTTTTATTGGTGAGGATTTAAAATGGCACAGCTCCTTTGAAAACAGTTTGACAGTTTCTTTAAAAGTTAAGCAGGGACTTCCCTGGTGGTACAGTGGTTAAGAATCCACCTGCCAATGCAGGGGACACGGGTTCGAGCCCTGGTCCGGGAAGATCCCACATGCCACAGAGCAACTAAGCCCATGTGCCACAACTACTGAGCCTGCGCTCTAGAGCCCGTGAGCCACAACTACTGAGCCCATGTGCCACAACTACTGAAGCCCACGTGCCTAGAGCCCGTGCTCTGCAACAAGAGAAGTCACCGCAATGAGAAGCCTGCGCACCACAACCGAGTAGCCCCCGCTCGCAGCAACTAGAGAAAAGCCCGCGTGCAGCAACAAAGACCCAACACAGCCAAAAATAAATACATTTTTTTAAAAATTAAAAAAGAATAGTTAAGCATACATTTGCCATATGCATGCACCAACTTACCAATGTATTTACCAACATTTTCATTCCTAGGTGCATAGCTAAGAAAAATGAAAACATATGTTCCTACAAAACTTTTATGCAAAAGCTCATAGTAACATTATTCATAATAACCCCCAAAATGGAAACCACCCAAATGTTTATCTATGGATAAACACAATGTGGTATATCCATACAAGGGATCCAGCTATTAAAAGAAATGAACTACTGAAATACACAACACAAATGAATCTTAAAAACATCATACTAAGTGAAAGGAGTCAGACACAAAAGAGTATATACTATATGATTCCATTCATAAACATTTCTGTAAAAGGCAAAACTAGAATGACAGAAAGCTGATCAGTGGTTCCCTGGGACTAGGGGCTGAGGTGGGAATGGGAATTGAGTGCAAAGGGGTACAAGGAAGGTCTTGGGGTGGTAAAAGTGTTCTAAAACCTGACTGTGGTTGCACAACTGTGTACATTTAACAAAAGCCATCAAACTGCAGGCCTATAACACGCAATTTTATTGTGTATAAATTATACCTCGATGCTGTAAAAAAAAAAATTTCCTTTGCATTCTAAATCATTTCCTTGAGCTAGTCATCAACACATGATTCAATTTTCTACAGTGTTAGGTAGAATAATACTTTTTATTCCTTTCAATTAAAGTTTTATTTTAGTTTGTGTGTATGTGTGTGTTTATTCCAAATATACTTTTTTGTTGAGAACTAAGGAAATATTAACTACATTTTTCTTCTGTTTCATGAGCAAATCTATTTCATGGGGACAGGGTAGGTTTTTCTCAAAGCAACAATACATTATAATTTGCTGGTAAATTTGTTCACAATTCTATTTGCCTTCTATGTTCTTGTTTTAGAGGGTAATTTGTTGGTCTTTTATGAGTATGTTGGGAAGCTGTTTCCCAAGCCTGGAAGTCTGAAGGGAAGGCTCAGGGTGGGTGGAGAAGAGGGTCTGTGGGACTTGGGATCTCAGAGCAGAAATCAGGAGAGGGCACTCCACCCCTGCCTGTGGAGAGCAGGACTCAGATTGCGGCCTAAGCACAGGCAAGCAGGGCAGTTAGTTATGTCCAAGCCCAGATCATCAGGCATACAGCGCAGACTGGAGGCCGGCTGAGGAGAGCTGGGGCCACAGGGAAAGGCCAGTCAGGGGGCCAGGAGGCCGGAGCTGCCTCTCATCTTCCCCTGAGGGCAGAGAATTGGAGAAATACCTACAGAATCTGGAATGGTTCCAGTTCTTCTGATTCTCACAGTAGCTTCTGGAAATTCTCTCCTTTATGGATGGATGGATGGGAGGCTGGGAAAAGAGGTTCGGCACTTTCATGCCTCTCCACCCTCCTCCAAGGTTTCCAAGTACCCCTGTCGTGGCTCTTGAAATCCGTAAGTAGCACTGGTTCCTATAAGAGCTCTCAAGATGTGAATGGGTGTAAGGAGCTTTGTTTTTCAAAGGAAATGTAAACGCTTCCTTAGTGCCTTTGGTTCTCTTAAGGTGGGCTATGTATTCTTAACAGACAATGAAACCATTTCTTTTCCGAGTTGCACCTTGGAGTAACTGCTATTAGAAAAGTCTTGTAAAAATCGGATTCTTGGGCCTCCCTGGTGGCGCAGTGGTTGGGAGTCCGCCTGCTGATGCAGGGGATGCGGGTTCGTGCCCCGGTCTGGGAGGATCCCATGTGCCGCGGAGCGGCTGGGCCCGTGGGCCATGGCCGCTGGGCCTGCGCGTCCGGAGCCTGTGCTCCGCAACGGGGGAGGCCGCGGCGGTGGGAGGCCCGCGTACCGCAAAAAAAAAAAAAAAAAAAAAAAAAAAAAAAAAAAAAAAAAAAAAAAAATCGGATTCTTCTCTTCTAAATCCCATCCTCCTCCTCCTCCTGCCCCTCCCTCCTTTCTCATTTCTTACACAAAACAGTTGCACATTTGTGCCTCACTACAGGCCTATCCAATGAGATGTTCCCTCTGCAGAACGGGGACTGTGTTGAAGAGCAGCTTTGTGTTTCCCATGGTCTCTAGGACTGCCTTGCCCTCCGTGACTGTTCAGGACTATTGTTCAATTACATTTAATTGGGCTGGAATAACCATTTGGGAAGAGGCAGTGGGGTGCTGGGGATGCAGAAGCCTCTCAATAGACCTTCAAATGTAGGTGGAAAGGGAGAAAGATGAATGTGTTAGAGGAAAATTCCAGAAAGTAGGAGGGAACAAAGGACTTGAAGAACAAATAGGCTCCGAGAGAGTCTTATGAAAGCAGCAGCATTGGCGGGTGACTACAGGAAGGAAGAGACGGTTATTATCCGAACACTCAAAAAGGCTGGCATATTGTTCTGGCCCAGTGCCAGGCGCACATGATGATCTGGCGAGGATCATCAGAGCTTTTCTGTTAAAGCACGGATCACATGTGTGCTGAGAATGTGTTCTTTCTCTGGGCTTGAGGTGACAGACGGCCACATCACACACCATCCTTTTTCCATTCCGGTTCCAGCCAAGCAGTAAACCCAGTCATCACCCAGTCTGTCTCAACCATGTGGTTCAGCCAGCTGAACCAAATATTTTCAGAATGTGGAATGTAAACAAGGTTCCCACTGTTAGCAATTCTGTGTCATTTACTTGTGGTTATTTTATTTTACTTTAAGTCCCATTTAAATTCAAAAGATTGCCAGCCTGCATGATGCATGTAAACAAATCAGAAATATAGATTAGAATTGCAGCTGATTAGTTAGCTGTGAAAGTGTCTGTGTAAATGGAAGAAGAGGGGAGAAAAATCTATTATGCTCCTGGGATATTGCTTCTCCACAGGAAATTCAGTTGTGAAAAGGGCTTTAAAAGCAATGACTTTAGTCATCTGGGTTTTCTACACACTGATTACAGTAAATGCTAATAGAATACCTAGGCCACCAGCGCTCACGTGACACAGCTTCACAAAGGAAAACAGGGAGCGATTCCGAGATGGAAAAAAAGTCCTGGGAACCTGCCTTAGCAGACGGTGATCACAAAGTGTGTGTCTTTCACGCTATTGAAGATGTTTTTCAAGAAAACACAATTTCCCAGGTCTGTTATTTCCTGTTTGAAAATATATGTCTACGGTGTATGCTGCTAAGTGATAAAGGTGAGGTGAACCTTGCTACTTACGGAGAATCCAAATCGAGACTTGCCTTCATTTATAAATTTCCTCTGAAATATACTCTGTCTTCCAAATCAATAGGGAGCTAAAGGAGGCATAACGATTTTGTTATTTACCCATAGGCCTATAGGATTGATGTTTTCCTGACACAATGCCATGAATTATACATTTTCTAAAATGTTATTGACCCTTTATAGTTACATTGCCCACGTTTTTGATATTATTTGGGAGTTGGTAAGCTAACATGAAAATTTGCTTAAAAAGACAGTTCTCTGAATTTTTCATGGTACCTTCTGAACTGTGGTTAAATAGCAATCCTGGAGTCACAGATAAGTCAGGCAGTGGCAGATGTACCCCTGCGAGCTCACTGCATTCCATCTTCCCTGGCTTCTTCCTCCTTTACTCCAAAGTAATTGGTTTCCAGCTCACCCAATTAGTCTCATCACACTTTCTCAAGTGACACCAGCTGTATCAAGACTCAGAAGAATATTCCTCCGGATAAAGCCCCGTGGAATAACGTTGTATGCCTTACAAGATTAGGCACCTGGAGGACTGGAGGAACAATCACCTTGAACCACAGATTATTTGAGTCATTTGGCAAAAGGAAAAGCAGCTTCCTCTACCGGGTGAGATTTGAAAAGGTTTTCATCTGAGAAGGAGAAATGGATAGCTCAAGAACGGGAGCTTGGCGTGCTGGGAGATGCGGGCAGGGGGTAATCGCGCTTTGAGTTAATGGTTCTGCAGGTAGATTTTGTTCTCACACCTGTGCATCTGACAAAGACATGTGAAAGTTCATTGTTGTCAGGTAGAGCCCAGAAACTAAACAGAACCTTCTTCCCGTGGGACAGACGGAAGGTTAATCTTCCCGTACACTTCTGGTTCCTTTAAGAAACATAAATTTCAACTCAATCTGTCGTTCGTTTGTTCTGAAAACAAATCATTTATGGTCGATTATGGAATAATGATTGTCAGTCTCTTGGGAATACGTTGCTACACTTTTCTACATTCTCTGTGTCTGGAATCTCCTACTTTTCCATTGCATGCGCCCCTTCTAATTCCTTTTAGTACGCACATGGACAATGTGGAAGCCAGACTTTAATTAGGCATCTGATTAAAAGCCACATCTTGAGCATTTTTGTGAGAACTGTTTTCATGGTGAATGATTCTTACTGAGAGAAGAGTCTTTCTTGATCTCACTTGAATTTCCTTGATCTAAGTTTAAACCATGCTTGCCCATTTTATTATGAGGAGAAACATTTATTCCTCCCACTCAAAATTCCAATTTGGCTCATGAAGGAAGGAGCATCTACCTACACCCCTAAAGGGGCGTTGGCTGAGGGCACTGAAGAGCTTGCTATCCATCAGGCCACATTGCACTCATAGGAAGGGTCGCTATGTTCTATCTGGCCCAAATTCTCCCTTTCTGGATAGACAAGAGGGACCATTGCTGTCCTCTGCTTCCTATCCCCCAAGGGTCCCAAAGTGCACTAAAACCCACCCCATGCCCCTTTCCCCAAGGTACTCTAGGGCCTGGAAATCTTCAAGGAAAGGAGCTAGGATCCTTACTTTAGCCCTAGATTGTAATCACATTCTCTAACACACATTTCCTGCATTGATGGGTCGGGAAGTACAGGGGAGGAGAGTCTTTGATCTGATCTTTCTTTTTCTTTCCCTTTTTTTTGGCTGCACCATGTGGCTTGTGGGATCTTAGTTCCCCGACCAGGGATCGAACCTGGGCCCTCAGCAGTGAAAGTACAGAGTCCTAACCATTGGACAACCAAGGAATTCCCTGATTTGATCATTTTTAAAAAGTGTGCCTATTGGTCCCCATAAGATAGGTCTTAATTGAGTGCATCTGCCAGAGGCTGGAGAAGATAGCGGTCTTAGGCCCTGCTGTGGTCTGAATGTTTGTGCCCCTGCCAAAAATTCATGTGTTGAAATCCTAATGCCCAATGTGATGATATTAGGAGGTGGGGTCCTTGGAAGGTCAGGAGGGTGGAGCCCTCATCAACAACATTAGTGCTCTTATAAAAAAAGAGACACCAGAGAGCTCCCTAACCCTTTCCACCATGTGAGGACACAACAAGAAATTTGCAACCTGGAAAAGGGCCCTCACTCAGCCTTACTGGCACCCTGATCTAGGACTTCCAGCCTCCAGAACTGTAAGAAATAAATTTCAGTTGTTTATGAGTCACCTAATATGTGGCATTTTTGTTTTGGCATCCTGGATGGACTAAGACAGGCCCCAACACCTAACACCCGAGTATCTCCATAGAGATTATTGTTCTTATAATTGCACTACATGCAAAATAAGACACTTGGAGTGATCCAAAGAGGAACATACCCTGATCTCCATCCTCAAGAAGTTTTCTGATTTATCTCTGTTGGTTGATTGATTCCAGGGACCTTTCTGTTTCCTGTAGGCCTTGTTTTATAAGATGGTAATAATTTTATGGCTTCCCTTCTGAACGTTTCTAGTTTCTAAACTGTGATTCTGAGAGTACACAGAGTATGCTACTAAGGTCCCATCAAAATGAAATACTACTTTCTGATCTTGCAGAGTCAAAGCTTTGCATATGTGTTAAGCTGTAAAAATAAGCATCCTTGTCTAAACAATGGGCACCACTTTGGCTGTTCATGGAGCATCTGCGAGTGTATCGTGCTCTCTGCCAGGCTCACACTTCTAGTGTCATCCAGCTGGGAGCAGCTCTCCCTGATTCAAACATACATGCAGCACGCATTTTAGCACTTAGCCATCCTGTCTTGCTGTTTAGTTCAAAAACAGCACACAGGTCAGGGAGCCAGATTATCCAAGAAGTTAGATTAAATGTCATTGGCCAGTTCAAACCTTAGTGCTGTACATATGTTTGGTTATTACTGTATCTTCAGATTTTGTCTGTCAATTTTTGGTAACAATGGCTCATGTTGATAGCACATTGCTGTTCCAGCTTCCTGAAGCCTGTTTTTTAAATTTGATTTGTTACTTCTATTAGTTTATCACTGGGTAGGGTTCTCTCAGGCTGAAAACTAAGAGTGTTTAAGATGTATGTAGGAGAATTACTTTTCTTTCTCAAAGGCAATTGGCAGGTGCAAAAAAATCCATCAAAGGACTCATAAGTAAAATATATGTTATATTTTATTTGAAAGGGAACACATACTATTCACATACTGTTTAAATTAAGAAGAGAATAAAACATTCTATTCAATAAAAACAGCAAATTATAGAGATGAATACATTGGTTCTATATTGTGGACTAATTAAAAGACCCAGAGAGAAAGAAGAATAGAAATAGAAAAAGAAAAATAGTCTATGGCCATTCAAAAAAAAAAAAGAAGAGAAAAAGAGGGAAGACCAAATAGAAACAGAGATACAGAAAAAAATACAAACGTATGGAAAAGCAAGAGAGAGAGAATCTTGTAAAGAGTAACAGCAAACAGTGGCTTTTTAATATGTTGCCATTAAACAATGAAATGTTTTTATAACTAGAGCATAAATGAAGAAGTGATCCTGGAGACCATATTCAGAGCAGATACCTGAGGTAGAACCTGAGGGCCAGTGTTTTCCCAACTCTGTTTTTAAGAAAGAAATATTAGATGACCCAGCAATTCCACTCCTGGGTATATATCTGAAAAAAACTAATTCGAAAAGAAATATGCACCCCAATGTTCGTAGCAGCGTTATTTACAATTGCCAGGATATGGAAGCAACCTAAGTGTCCATCAACAGGTGAATGGATAAAGAAGATATACAGATGTGGTATACATCTGTATATATGTATACATATACAATGAAATACTACTCAGCCATAAAAAAGAATGAAATTTTGCTATTTGCAGCAACGTGGATGGACTTGGAGGGCATTATGATAAGTGAATAAGTCAGAGAAAGACAAATACTGTATGATATCACTTACATGTAGAATCTAAAAAATACAACAAACTGGTGAATGTAACAAAAAAGAAGCAGACTTACAGATATAGAGAACAAACTGGTGGTTACCAGTGGGGAAAGTGAAATTTTGAGGGATAATATAGGGGTAGGGGATTAAGAGGTACAAGCTATTAGGTATAAAATAAGCTACAAGGATATATTGTATATCATGGGGAATATAGCAAATATTTTATAATAACTATAAATGGAGTATAACCTTTCAAAATTGTGAATTACTATCTTGTACACCTGTAACTTACATAACATCACTTTAGGCAGGGCACCAAGTAGGAGTTTGAAAGGGAAAAGAGTAAGTCACAAGGAATAAGAGCATTGCTGTCACCTAGTTTCCACACACCGTATAATCAGTCTTTCCCATAAACCTGAGGAGAGGCCATTGGAAAATGGTGGGAAACCTGTAATGAAAGCGCAACAGTGATTCTATCTGAGCTGGAGTCCTCCCCCATCCCAGGAAACCCCCTTTACTGCCCAAATATTCCCTCACTTCCCTGAAACACAGGATACAGGTTTAATCATTTTAAGTGAACATTTTGTAAGAGTGGGGCTACATGCAAGCCCAACAAAACAACATATGCCTCGGCACTTGGTGTGGGACAAAAAAGATGAGGAGTATCAAAAGCAGAGAGGAAATCTTTGGAAAGGGATGGGAAGAGACTTTTTTTAAGGCAACCTTCGATTATTTTAAAATCTAGCTAATTTTAACTTTAAAATTAACTAACAAGTCTGTTAACTGACATGGTTTTTCCTGGGGTGTAACTTGAAGCCTGTGACATTCCCAATGTGCCATATGGATGACACCCTGCATGGGGGCTGCCACAAAGTGCTTTTTGGTTTTCAAGAGGCTGCAGTTTTATCTAGCCATGTTCTAAGGCATCACAAGGGCGTGTGTTCTGGTCCAGTTGTGTTTTAGGGTGTTGCAAGAAGATCTGGCATTTATCCAACTCAACGGAAATGCTGAATGAAGCAGTTGTGGTTTTCATTTCTAGGATCACCTCTTTGCAACGACCATGCCCTCTTTTCAAAATAAAAATAACAACTTGGGAACTGTATTAAAATCTTTAGATCTCCTTTTTAAAATCTTTAGATCCTTGAAGCCTCTTCTGATTTCTCAAAATTTGAAGTTAATGACCCTACCCTAACTTTAGTCAATATCCCAAGTATCTGTCATTTAAAAGAGGTACTTTCATCCATAAGCTAACCTCACTTTCTGCCCTATTATCAGAAAGAATGTAAATTCAGGTTTCTGGTGCAATCCACCTTTATTTTTAAAGACTGAGGCTAGAAAGACCTTCCCCTAATAATGTTAACTGTATCAGCGGTCCCCAACCTTTTAGGCACCAGGGACCGTTTTCGTGGAAGACGATTTTTCCCCGGACCAGTGGGCGGGGACGAGGGGGATGGTTTGGGGATGATTCAAGCACATTATGTTTATTGTGCACTTTATTTCTATTATTATTACATTGCAATATATAATGAAATAATTATACAACTCACCATAATGCAGAATCAGTGGGAGCCCTGAGCTTGTTTTCACTTGCCACTCACTGATAGGGTTTTGATATGAGTCTGCAAGCAGTTGATTTATTATGGTCTCTGTGCAGTCACACCTCTCTGCTAATGGTGATCTGTATTTGCAGCCGCTCCCCAGCACTAGCATCACCACCTCGTCTCCCCCTCAGATCATCAGGCATTAGATTCTCATAAGGAGCGGGCAACCTAGATCCCTCACATGCACAGTTCACAGTGGGGTTCTTCCCCCTTGAGGATCTAATGCTACTGCTGACCTGACAGGAGGCGGAGCTCAGGAGGTAATGTGAGCGATGGGGAGCGGCGGTAAATACAGATGAAGCTTCGCTTGCTCGCCCACTGCTCACCTCCTGCTGTGCGGCCCATTTCCTAACAGGCCATGGACCGCTACCAGTCCATGGCCCGGGGTTGGGGACCCCCGATCTATATCTTTCCATTCCCTATTAAGAGAAAGGAAACAATTTTCCTTTTCCTTTCTTTCTTTTTTTTTTTTTTTTTTTTTGTTTGTTGTTGCATCCATCCCAAATTCATTATAATTCAAGAAGGAATCATCTGACTTACCCTTTTTTTAAAAAATTGAACTATAGTTGATTTATGATGCTGTGTTTATTTGACTTACTTTTTGAACTACCTATGAAGAAAAGGGCTGTGTAAGTAAAAAATGATCATGATTACAAGGCCAATAACTGGCCCACCTAAGATAAGAGCTTTCAGCAACTTTATGAGAATACATTTGCTTACAATTAATATAACAAATATAAATACATCGCTGATGGGAATTTAAAATGATACAGGCACTTTGGAAAACAGTTTGTCAGTTTCTTAAGTTAAACATACACTTACCATATGATCCAGCAATTTCACTCCTAGGTATCTGCCCAAGAGAAATGGAAACATATGTCTGTCCAAGACTTCCACACCAATGTTCATAGCAGCATTATGCATGATAAGCAAAAAGCTGGAAACACTTCAAAAGCCCATCAGCTGATGAATGGATAAACACACTGTGGTACAGCCATACAATGCACCAATAAAAAGGAGAGAAGTGTGGATACAGTCAACAACATAAATGAACCTCAAAAACGTGATGCTAGTGAAAGAAACCAGACACATAAGACTACGTATTGTATAATTCCATTGATGTGAAATTTATAGAAGGGGTAAAACTATAGAGACAGAGCACAGATGGGTGGTTACCTTGGGGCTGAGATGGGAGTGGGGATCACCTGCAAACAGACATGAGAAGCCAATGGGACGATGGCACTGTTCTAACACTGGATTGTGGTGATGGTTGCACAACTGTATAAATTTACTACAACCTGTCTAGTTGCCACTTAAAATGGGTGAATTTTATACCATGTAAATCATGCCTCAGTATAGCTGTTTTATAAAAGAGCATATATAGTAGCAGAAAAAATAAAATCTGTGACTATCTATTTACCCTTACAAAAAGAAACCCAGGAAGGATAAACCAGAAAACCACCAAGTTGGTTACATATAAGGGGATATGGAAATAGGGGTTGAGGAGGGAGTGGCATTTATATGAATATGCCTTTCTGTACAGTATTTTTTTGGAAATATAACCTTCTACATATTCAGAAATTAAATTAGTAAGGATGGGATGGGAAAAATAAAACAGAGAGCAAACTGAAACAAATCAGACCAGTGAGATTTCAAATGAGTTGTATAGCTACACAGAAGGAAAACAGAAAAAGAAAGAACTAATCTGAGCAAGGTCTGAACACAGTATTGGACTATATGCCCTCAGTTTGTGGCAGAGTAATGGGGCACGGAGGAAATTACAAACAAATCCTGAACTCTTTTCAGTAGGTTTGGTTTGTGTAGAGGCAATAATGAAGCAATTCTGAAATCATTTTAGATGTTTTATGCAAGTGAGCAAATAAGTAAATGTATTGTTTTGGGGATTCAAGATTCTCACTGAAAAAAAAACCCAAAAGCCTCATGCCAGTATGGAATAGAAAAAAGCAAGGATAAACCCTGTGGGGCTGGATGGAAATTGAAATTATTGCTATGAATGCATGATTTCTAAAATATGTACATGTATTTATGCATACACGTATATGTCTGTTTGCATGTATATATATGTGTACACATGTGTATACATATGTACTTGTATTTATGCATATGCTATCCATTGATTTTCTAGCTCACTCAATTGAGGGAACAGTTAAAATTTATGTGCATATTTATACACAAATGTGTATGTATACATATATACATGTGTGTGCATGTGTATGTATGTATATGTATAAATACCCATTGAGTTTCTAGTTTACTCAACTGAAAGGTGCAAGAAGGAAAGACTTCCAGGAGCAATGAGCATATGTCACCCCAAGATCTTGGTTTCTAACATCTTTCCTTAGGAACCAAGGCTCTTCATATAAATGGCTGAATTCAAGGCTGGGGTAGGCAGGTACAAGACAAGCCTGGAAAATCTTTTTATGCCAGATATTAAGGAAGTGCTCACCATGATGGGGAGAGGGGTATCACATATCACAGGAGCCAGCTTGTAGGGGCTCCACTGGCCATATCAGGTGCAATTTGAGCATGAAAATAATTATATAGAGTAGTGAATTATAAATCATTGAAAAAATAGGTATAATGAGTGCATACCTATAATAAATATAGAAATAACTGAGACAAATAGGGAGGGTTCCTGCTTAAAATGGAATACCAAGTGCCAAATGGTAAATGGAGAGGGAGTGCTAGAATTGGAAAATAACCATTTTGCAACCATCATACTAAGGATCAGTTCAGCAGAAATCATCAATGGATGCTGAATCCAGAAGGAAATTTTGATGAGGAGCAAAATACTTGCATGGACATAAAGTGTATCCCTCAGTATCCCTTGGTATCCATGAGGGTTTTGTTCCAGGACCCCCGTGGATACCTAAATCTACAAATGTTCAAGTCTCTTATATAAAAGGGTGTAGTATTTGCATATAACTTAGACACATCCTCCCACATACTTTAAATCATCTCTAGGTTATTTATAATGCCCAACGCAATACAATGCTCTGTAAATAACTGCAGCATGCTGCACATTCAAGTTTTGACTTTTGGAAATCTCTGGAAATTTTTTCCAAATACAGTAAGTCCCCTACATACCCCTCATATGAACCTTCAAGCTGCGAACTTTCGAAGATGCGAATGTGCTTTCACACGTCCAGTCACGTTAAGTTAGTTCACGTGTCTGGCATACATTGTCATGTGCATGCATCCTCTACAAGTTGTTGTGCAGCTTGCCCTCCATCTCCTATCGCTGAGGATCCTTCAGCTCTACCACGTCCCACCTCCTCTCCCTCCTCCAGTCAGTAACTCTTCTTGCCTGTTCACTCGATGCCAGCCCCTGTGTGCCAGCTGTTGTGCTGTACTACTGTCCTTTTCAAGGTACTGCACTGTAAGATTAAACATGTTTTCTTTATTTTTTGTGTTTGTTTTTTATGTATTATTTGTGTGGAACATATTATAAACCTATTACAGCACAGTACTATATAGCCAATGGTGTTGGTTGGGTACCTAGGCTAACTTTGTTGGACTTAATGAACAAATTGGACTTATGAACGTGCTCTCCCAATGGCACTCACTGGTATGTAGGGGACTTACTGTATTTTCGGTCTGAGGTTGATTAAGGATGTGGAACCCATGAATATGGAAGGCCAACTGTATATGAGAGACAGAATGATGAAGCAAACGGATGAAATGTTAATAGCAGGTGAATCTGGGTAAACAGTATTCTTGCTAATACCCTTGCTCATACAACCTTTCCATGCTTGAAATAGTTGCCAGATAAAAAGTTTAAAAATTGAAGGAAAAAAACCCTGAAAGTAACCTTCTACCTCAAACTCCTCTTCCCAGGAGTAGGTCAATGTTAACAATTTTGCATGTATATTTCTAGATCCATTTCTATGCATTTTTTATTGTGGTAAAATATACATAGCATAAAATTTACTGTGTTAACCATTTTTAAATGTATAGTTCAGTGCATTAAGTGCAAAAAAGTGGAATGCTTCTGGATTTATGTGTCATCCTTGTGCAGGGACCATGCCAATCTTCTCTGTGTGGTTCCAATTTTAGTCCATGTGCTGCTGAAGCAAGCGCTCTAGGCTTTATTTTATTTTATTTTATTTTATTTTATTTTTCTGTACACGGGCCTCTCACTGTTGTGGCCTCTCCCGTTGTGGAGCACAGGCTCCGGATGCACAGACTCAGCAGCCATGGCTCATGGGCCCAGCTGCTCCGCGGCATGTGGGATCTTCCAGGACCGGGGCATGAACCCGTGTCCCCTGCATCGGCAGGCGGACTCTCAACCACTGCGCCACCAGGGAAGCCCTCTAGGCATTTTTAAATGCGCATGTTCCAACATTATAAATGTAATCATACTGTACAAAGGAAGAAAAAGAAAAAAATGAAGGTGAAAGATAAACATTCCTGGTAAAACAAAAAATTTGTGACTAGCAGAACGGCAGGAATGTTAAAGGAACTCTTCAGGCAGAAGGAAAATGATAACAGTTGGAAATTTTAATCCACATAAAGGAATAAGTAACGCCAGAAATGGTAAATATGTGGGTAAAACAAAAACGTTCTTTCACCTACTTAATCTCTTTAAAAGATATTTGACTATTTAAAGCAAACATAATAAAGTGTGTGGGGTTTGTAATATATGTAGAAGCAAAATGTGTGACAACAAATACAGAGGACAAGAGGAGGAAAATAGAAGTATCCTTTTGTAAGGTTCTTACATGTCACATGACATGATAAAATATTATTTAAAGGTAGACTATGATTACTTATGATCAGTCGAATAACCCTAGAGTAACCACTAAAAAAATGTGTAAAGGAGGTATAGCTAGTCAGCCAATAGTGGTGATAAAATGGAATCATGAGAAGATTAGATTACTACAAATGAATAGAAATGAAGGGAAAAGAGAACAAAGAATAGATTGGGACCCATTGAAAACAAGTGCCCAAATGGTAAATTTAAACCCAGTCACATCAATAATTACATTGAATGTAAACTGTCTAAACACTCCATTATTACATAGATCAAATCATTATGTTGTACACCTAAAACTAATACAATATTATATATCAAGTATAATGCAATTTTTTTAAAAAGCCCTCCTTTAAAGGACAGAGATTGTCAGATTGGATAAGGAAAAGCAATACTCAACTATATGCTGTCTGTAAGAGACTGACAGACGTGAGCAGGTTAAAAACAAAAGGGTAATTTTTAAGTTATCTAAAAAGTTTATTAAAAAAGAGTAAAAAGATAAATATATGCCACACAAGCTCTATGCAAAAGAAAGGGAATTGACTATATTAGTATTAGACAAAATAGATTTTAGATCAAGGGATCACAATAATAAAGGGATTAATTCATCAAGAAGACAACAATGCTGACAGGGCTTCAAAATACATGAAGCAAACTGATAGAAGTAGAAGAAGAAATAGACAAAATTATTATTGTAGATTTCAATGCTCCTCTCTCAATAATTATTAAAATATGTGGGCAGAAAAATCAGTAAAGATACAAACAACTTGAATAACATATCAACCAAATTAAATTAATTGGCATTTATAAAACATTCCATCTAACAACAGCAGAATAAACATTATTTTCAAGTGTACATGGAACATTTATTAAGATAGACCATATTAGGGGCCATGAAACAAGGCTCCAATAAATTTTAAAGGATTGAAATCATTTATGCCATATTCTTTGACCACAATGAAATTAATTAGAAATCAATAATACAGCCACATAGCACAGGGAGATCAGCTCAGTGCTTTGTGACCACCTAGAGGAGTGGGATAGGGAGGGTGGGAGGGAGACGCAAGAGGGAGGAGATATGGTGATATATGTATACCTATAGCTGATTCACTTTGTTATACAGCAGAAACTAACACACCATTGTAAAGCAATTATACTCCAATAAAGATGTTAAAAAAAAAGAAATCAATAATAGAAAGATATCTGGAAACACTCCTGTTTGGAAATTAAACAACGTATTTCTAAATAACACATAGATCAAAAAAAATCACACTTGAAATTAGAAAATACGTTGAACTGAATGAAAACAAAAGCAGCATGTATTAAAACAGTGGTATGCATCTAAAGCAGCGCTATAAGGGAAATTTGTTACTTTCAGTGCTTACATTGGAAAGAAGGAAACTTCAAAATCAAAAGTCTAAGCTTCCACCTTAAGAAACTAGAAAAAGAAGAGCAGCTTAACCCAAAGTGAAAGGAAAGAAATAACCAGAAATCAATAAAATAATAAATGGACAAACAATAGGGAAAACCAATGAAAGAGAAAGCTGATCTTTTGAAAATAAAATTGGTAAATCTCTAGCCAGGCTGAATAATAAAAGTATATAGAGGACAATTACCAATATCAGGAATGAATAATTCTACATACACTAAAATGATAATAAGGGAATATTATGAATAACTTTAAGCCAATAAGCTCATCAAATTAGATAAAACAGAAAAAATTCCTGGAAAATCAGAACTAAAGCTCACTCAAGAAGAAATAATTTAAATACCCCAATTTATATTAAAAATATTGGGGCTTCCCTGGTGGCGCAGTGGTTGAGAGTCCACCTGCTGATGCAGGGGACGCGGGTTCGTGCCCCGGTCCAGGAGGATCCCACATGCCGCGGAGAGGCTGGGCCCGTGAGCCATGGCCGCTGGGCCTGTGCGTCCGGAGCCTGTGCTCCGCAACGGGAGAGGCCACAACAGTGAGAGGCCAGCGTACCACACACACACACACACCAAAAAATTGAAGTTGTGGTTATAAATCTTCCTACAAAGAAAACCCTTAAGTACAGATGGCTTTCCTGGTAAATTCTACCAAATATTTAATGGAGGAATAAAACAAATCCTACACAAAAAATTAGAGTGAAGACTTTGCTATTTATTCTATGGAGCTAGTATTACCCTAATACCAACACTAAAAAAGGAAATTAAAAGGATAGAAAACTACAGGCCAATATTCCTTATGAACACAGACACAAAATCATTAACAACATTTTAGTAAATCAAATCCAGCTGTATATAAAAAAGGAACACATCATGACCAAGTGGGGTTTATCTCAGGAATGTGAGATTCATTCAACATGCAAAAATTAATAAATGTAATCCACCATATTAACAGACTAAAGAAGCTGTATGATCAGTTCAATAGATGCAGAATAATATTTCACATTTTTAATACCCAATCATGATTAAAAAGTCAAACAAACTCTCAGCAAGGTAGAAATAGAAGGAAATTTCCTCAATCTGATAGAGGAAGTCCACCAAAAACCTATAGCTAACACCATACTTAAAATTTTTTAACTGAATTATTTTCCCCTAAGTTTGGGAAGAAGGCAAGAATTCCTCTTTTGCCATTTCTATTCAACAGGAGTTCCTAGTCAATGTTATAAAACAAGAAACCAAAATAAAAGCCACACTATTTTGAAAAGAAGAAATGAAGATGTCATTATCCACAGGCTAAGTGGCTGCATATGTAGAAAATTCTAAGGAATCTACCAAAAAGCAACTATAACTTGGAACTAAGTCGATCAGAATTTGTAAAGAATTCACAAAACAATAATAGGACAACCTGATTTTTGAAATGGGCAAAAGATGTGAACAGACACTTCACCGAAAAAGATATACTAGTGGCAAATAAGCACATGGAGGAAAAAAACGCTCAACATCATCAATCATAAGGGAAATGCAAATAAAACCACAATGGGCTACCACTCTATACCCTCCATAATGACTAGAATTTTTTGGATGGGCAATACCAAATGTGGACAAAGATGTGAAGCAACTAAGACCCTCATACACAGCTGATAGGAATGCAAAATGGTACAGCCACTTTGGAGAACCCTTTGTCAATTTCTCAAGAAGTTAAATATACATTTACCATGTAACCTGCAATCCACTTCTACATATTCACCAAGCAAAATGAAAATCGACATCCATGTGAAGACATAAATATTCATAACAGCTTTCTCCATAATAGTCCAAAACTGGATGGGCTTCCCTGGTGGCGCAGTGGTTGAGAGTCCGCCTGCCGATGCAGGGGACACGGGTTCATGCCCCGGTCCAGGAAGATCCCACATGCTGCGGAGCGGCTGGGCCCGTGAGCCATGGCCGCTGAGCCTGTGCGTCCGGAGCCAGTGCTCCGCAGCGGGAGAGGCCACAACAGTGAGAGGCCCACGTACCGCCAAAAAAAAAAAAAAAAACTGGAAACACACCACACGTCATCAACAGGTGAATAGAAGAACAAATTATAGGTCACTCCCTGGCAATGTAAAGGGACAAACTTCTGAGATGGGCAACGACACGCCACACTGAAATTCAGTTTTGTTTGTTCTTTCACTCCCTTAGCTGCCTCTCCACCACACACACACACACACACACACACACACACACACACACACCATCACTCTATACCCCTTGAGATCAGGAACTGTTTCCTCTTTTCCTTTGTATTCCCAGTGCCTAGCACAGAGCCTGACCTATAGTGAATGCCTGGGAATTATGTATCGAATGAAAGAATATTATTGCTTTTCAGTGTTCATGATGTTCTTATTGATGCCAAGTCAGCTTTCAGCTTCCATATTCTGGGGCATTGGGCTCTTTTCTCGTGTACTCTGTTCGGTGAAGCACACCGTCCACTTTGACTTCCGGATGACTGGTCGGCCGAGTTGACAATGGCAGTAATGGAAGCTTCTGCACTCCTGCTCCAGTCTTTCCTCTTGATCCTCAAGGGGTTTGAGCCAAGGTTTCTTCCATCCCTCCTTTGGGCTCAGGCACAGTGCCAGCCTCAGCCCCAGTGTTTGAATCATATGCTCCTTTGGCCAAGTTTTAAGAGCCAACTTGCAATTTGGCCGTTGCAATATGTTCTGACTCCTTCGCATGTGGTTTGAGCTCATTGATATTCATGAGCTTGCAAACAGGAGACCCATCTCACTGGGAGGCTGGGCAGTCGACAAAGGGCCCTTTCCTGGTCCCCCTGTGATGTTGGCCAGGCTGCTGTGCCCACTGAGAATAGCCCAGATGCTTCTAGAGGGATTCCTTAAGTCCCTGTCCAGATGGAACAGATCTTTCATCCTTGAGCTTTGGGTATTTTGGCCTCCAGACATGAGTACCCAGAAGCCCATGTCGCTCTGGAAGACACTGACTGTGTTTTCACTTCTTGGGGACCCTGATGTGTATTTGATTCAGTTAAAAATGTGTAACCAGGTCCAGCATCCCACAGCAGCTAAGAAGGAACGCCAGAGCAGAGAGTAATGTCCACAGTGGCAGAGGTTGCTGCAGTTCCATGGGCCAGCAGCCGAAGAGATTGCTTTTTCTTGAAATAGATTACTATTTCTTTTTTTTCTGGTTAGGTCATAGACTCATAATACAAGCATGCTTTTGCTTCCCTTAATTCAATTAAGCCATTTTCCAGAATAAGCTCTCTAGCTCCTCAACTGAGTTCATTAACTGGTGTGTGCACATGCATGTATACGTGTGTACGTAAACAACTTAGGGGCCTAACCTAGGCGGGCCACACTTTCAGGGAGTTCCAGCACATGAGGGCCTCCTGCTAGCTGTAGTAAAATAACAGTACTGGAATGTTTGTATTCAGATATATAGGACATACTGTGTGTCAGGCACTGTGTTAAATACTTTTCAAGGTTTATCTCCTTAAATCCTTATGAGGACTATGGGAGGTAGGCCAGTCTTAGCCCCAATTCACAGATGAGGGAACTGAGGTTTATCAAGGTGAAGTAATTTGGGCAAAGTCACACCTCCAGAAGTGCTGGAGCTGATTTTCAACCTCAGCAGTCTGGCTTCAGAACCATGCTTTTTACTGCCACATGTTGAGATTGATGGGTCAGCCCTTGGAATAACACCATCAGGTAAAGAGGGTGGACAGCAGCCAACTCTAATTTTATATTGTTGGCTGTGGATGAACCACCTTCTGCTTAAAGGGAAGAGTCCGAGTGTCTGGACTCTGACTTACAGCGCTGGTTAATTTTTGGCAAAAGGGACTATTTGGTGTCTCTCCAACATCCTCTAACCTAGACGCACAGGAACTTGACCGTGGTTCCTTGAGGTGGGAAGGCAGGTAGTGATTTTCTAGGAGCCGGTGAAGAACTGTAACTCTGTTGGGAAGAGAGCCCTCCTGACTTCTGAGAAAGCAATGGGAGGATCCATTCCTTCGTTCATCTAATATTTTTAAGCACCTCTTTTAGGGGGGAGAGAAAGGCAGCAATAGACCCTGCCTTCATAGAGCTTACAGTCTGGCAGAGAAGATGGCAGTTAAATGAGCAATTACAATGAGGTGCCTTGAGAACAATGCTACAGGAAGTGCTGGGAGCAATGGGTGCATGGGCCCTGGAGGACACTGTCTCCCATTGAGAAGTAACATCAAGGTCAAGGTCGGGAGACTGGAGAGGCTCAAAGGCAAACACCAGGATCAGCCCAACGATGAGGAGAGGTAGATTAAGAACACAGGGGGCTGAGGAGAGCCCCATCTGTCCTCATCCCAGGACATTTTAAGTGACCATCAAAACGTTTCATGAGCTCTCAGAGGCACCAGAACCAAAGGCCAGGGGAGTTGCAGGGTTCTGGTGTTTCTGCTGGTAGGCATGCAGAACCAAAACGTTTCTTATTCTCAGCACTAACATCAACCACCCCGCTGACTGGCTTTGATCTATAGAAGCTTGATTACATTAAGCAATTGCTAAAAGAAGTTTCCTTTTTTTCCCTAAATATCATGGTTTTTTTCACATATTGGATCTGCCATCCTCCCAGGGAGAGTGATTCATTTTCCGAAGTTGATTTTTCTAAGAAGTAAATTCTCATCCACTTTGAAAGCCTACCACAAAGTGACGTGGCAAAACCCGGGGAACAATTGCAATAATTAAAGACAGTGTTTCAGGTTTTCTCCAACTTTTCATCAAGTGCTCCCACAACAGAGGGGAGTCAAACCCTGCCCCGTGGAAGTTTGGAACATCCTTACAGCTCTCAGGAAGGTCTTCGAAGATTTTTGTTTTATTTTAAAATGTTATACCAACATTAGTGAATTTTGTGTTAACTCTGTAACATATCAGAGATTATTTTAATATGAAAACAGTATATTGCAGAGGAAATCCTGCCATTTGTGACAACATGGATGGACCTTAAAGGTATTATACTAAGTGAAATAAGTCAGACAAAGAAAGACAAGTACCATGTGATTTTGCTCATATGCGGAATATAAAATAATAATAAATAAATGAATAAATCCAAACTAACATAGATACAGAGGGCAGAGTAATAGTGGTTACCATAGGGGGAGGGGCAGAGGTGGAGTACGAAATGGGTAAAAGAGGTCAACTGTCCGGTGATGAATAGAAACTAAACTTTGGGTGGTGAGCACGCTGTAGTGTATACAGAAGTAGAAAGGTAATGTTGGACACATGAAACTTATATAATGTAATAAATCAATGTTACCTCAATAAAAGAAAAGAAAAGAAAAAAAAAAACTGTATTTGTCACCAAATCTTTGAATAGTTGATGCTCCAGGAAAATGAGCCGGCTGCATGCTCCAGAGCAAGAAAATCCTTTTCACTCTTTTTCATTACACAGTGCTTTTTTTTAAAACCATAAAAACCACCAGTAAGTACAAAAAATTTAGAGTGAAATTTGAAAATATTCTACAACACTTAACAATGGTTTCCTCCCCACTTTGGCCTGGTGATCCTAAATCTAACCCAGAAGGCTGCAATTCATCCTAGATCTCTTTGAATCTCTTTGAATACAGATTCAAAGATTTTGTTTTTAATCTATAAAATGAGGACAAAAACAGTTGCCACATAGGGATATTATAAGGACTAAATTGAATTAGCTCATGTAAAGTATTAGGCAATAATGGATACCCCATAGAAATCTGTTTCTTTCTCGTCGATGCATTTCAGTACAATTTAGACAAACTGCAAAGAAAAAAAATCAGTCTTGGGCTTCCCTGGTGGCGCAGTGGTTGAGAATCCGCCTGCCGATGCAGGGGACACGGGTTCGTGCCCTGGTCCGGGAAGATCCCACATGCCACGGAGCGGCTGGGCCCATGAGCCATGGCCGCTGAGCCTGTGCGTCCGGAGCCTGTGCTCCGCAACGGGAGAGGCCGCAACAGTGAGAGGCCCATGTACCGCAAAAAAAAAAAAAAAAAAAAAAAAAAAAAAAAAAAAATCAGTCTTGCTAAATCAAGACAGAATTCTTCACCGAATTATCTGAAAGTCAAAATACTTAACATTTAAAACAGATGATTAAGATTTTGGAAATTTCATTTCTGTTTTCAACTCCCCCGCTACTTTAGAAATTCATTAATTCTTTCTGTGCTGTGGTCTTACCATCCAAAAGTTGCAGTAGTAATACTGACTCCTTATGGAAATAAATGGATGAAAGAAAGACACTTAGACATACAACAGTGACTGCTCTGTGTACCATCCTTGACCATGGTTTTCTAAGTGCATTTCAGAAGTTTGATGAGCACCATCCTGATAGAATGAGAATTTCTCTTTTCCCAGGAACAGACAAGAAATACGAGGGAAAAGGGACAGACAGACCTGCCACAGGTGATGTAGTAACCACTGAGCTGGCCATTATAAGAACATTAATGGCCCTGACTTCCACACGTCACAGAAACCAGCACATCTATAAAGGCTGGTGTTAGACTGACAATTTGGAACAGATGATCAGAGACTCCCTGAGTGTCTTTTTCTCAAATTACTGCACAAGAAGACTGAAAAAAGGGAAGGAAAAAAACGTCATTGGCCCTCCAATCTCTAACTTATGTTTTCTAAGTCACAATGTGAAATTCTGTATCATCAAATGACATTTAAAAGAAGAATCAATGATCATGTATGATTAAAATAAATATATATATATTCTATTTTTTAAAAGCAATATGAGACCTAAAATGAGCTATGTAATGCAATAAATGAATTCAGTAGGAATCTGAATGAGATAAACCTTCCTATTACATTTTTTGCACAGTAAATTGCAATGTATTATTATTTTTTTATAAGCAACAAAAAAATTTTTAAATATTTAGGTATAAGTCACTGAGAATTATTTTTATAGCACATTTACTATATAAATAAAGCACATTTATTATATAAGTAAATTATATATAATAAATATTATAAATTATACATTATTATTATATATAATAAATATTATAAATTCTATATGATAAATGTTATTATATGTAATAAATATAATTTATTTATATAGTAAATGTGCTAACTTTAACTATCTTAATTAAATAAAGGACTGTTGCAAAACATTTGATAGACAGTATTCAAAAAAAACCTAAGGCAAATTCTCCTTCTTACCTTGGTAAAGAGAGGGAAATATTGCATAAATGACTATGATACCCTGAAGAATAATTACATTTCTTTGATAAATATGATAGATGGAAATGGTCTTGGAAACAATAACCTAGATATATAGGGTGATATTTTATTGTGCACATAGAATCCTCATTAGTTATGTGTTAGATGTATTTAGATCATACAACTATTGTTGGCATTTTCCTTAATCTATTTTGTTCATTTACTGCCTTCATCATAACCACAGGGCCCTGCAAGTAGACTCACAAATTTAATCTTTTCCTATTCGGTTGCATTTTCATATTTACAAGGCTATTTGGAGAAAAAGAAGACCAGAGGAAAAAGATGCCAGATTGTCACATGAAATTAAATCTATGTTCTTAAAAATGAAATGGTGTACTCAGCACATGGCTGTGCTCTTTGCAGAATTAGATCTACCATTGTTTCTGGTCTTTCATGTTGCTAAGAACTATTTGTCACTGTCTGGAAAATTCCTTTCTGAAATGATCTGTGCCATACTTCATTTAAATTGCAAGATAGGATAATCTTCTGCATTTCACTAACATTTCTAGAACTACTATGTATATAGATACATCAGCCTAAAGAAAGAACACTAGCTTATAGGAGTAGTTAGAGACACAAATAGAAAAAGCACTGTGTTTCTGTACAGCCATCTGAGGCTGATGCTAATTATCGAGGATAATCTTTTGTCTTGATTTGAGCTGTTAACACTAGAAAATCTATTTCCTGAAATTGGCTTCTTGTTATGAATATCAAGGCATGTGAATCTCAAATAAACATGGAGGAGGCAGACTCATTTTAATTTCCTAAGAGTTACAATCAGATGTTTTCATATATGTGTATGTTTATATCATGTTTACTATTGACATAAGATAATGGAATGGCAATAACAATGTGAATTTGTTGAATGCCCCCTATGTGCCAGGCATTGTGCTCAGTATTTTTCATGATTTATCTCCTTTAATTCACCAAATTCTACGAAGTAAACACTCTTATCCCCATTTCACAGATGAGAAAATGGAGGTTTCGTGCCATTAAACAACTTGCCCAAGGTTGTACAGTCAGTAATGGTGAAACAAGGGTTTAAAATGAGACATTTTTTTTTTTTTTTTTTTTTTTTTTTTTTTTTTTTTTTTTTTTTTTGCAGTACGCGGGCCTCTCACTGTTGTGGCCTCTCCCGTTGTGGAGCACAGGCTCCGGACGCGCAGGCTCAGCGGCCACGGCCCACGGGCCCAGCCGCTCCGCGGCACGTGGGATTTTCCCAGACCAGGGCACGAACCCGCGCCCCCCGCATCGGCAGGCGGACTCCCAACCACTGCGCCACCAGGGAAGCCCTAAAATGAGACATTTTGACTCCAGCTCTCATGGTCTTAAACTATTATTCTACCTCAAAAAAATTTTAAGGTAACTTGAAAGATACACACCACATATTAAAAGAACATGAATTTGGAGCACATGAGAAAGAGGTTAGAGAAGAGGAATGTCAGTGGAGCCAGGAATTAGGCCAGTACGTGAAATGTACAGGATTTGCTTAGCTTGAACCACAGATGTATTCTACGCTTTCTAGCAGCCTTTGCAGAGACCAAACACAATGATGGGGCCTATATCATCAAACCAAACCATATGATTAAGAGAAGCACAACTATTCTTTATAGTCTGACGATAAAGGCAGCCTCTTAAGGATCATAAACAGAACACCACGTAATGTAATGAAGTCCATTTTCAACAGCGTCCTTACAGTAAATGTGATGGTGCATTTCACAGGGCTCTTTCTTACTGCTCTGCCAACACAGGCAAATAGCACAATTCGTTTAAAGCGATTCTCCAGAAAGCCAGCACCCCACGGCCTGGATATGCAAGGGCCATCGGCAAGACCGAGGACACTCATGAAGCCAAACAATTTGCTTTTCAAATCGAAATCGAAACCAAAACACAAATAATAAATTTACTGCCAAGTTTTCCCTCACTAAAGGTAACAGCTTGTTGTCTGTAGTTGTGATATATGTACAATATTTTTCAAGAAGTACAAGTAATGAAGCATAGAATTGATATCTTAAGCAAGAGGGAGTTGAAATAGCCTGTGGTTACCTTTACGGGTCTCCATGACTTAGAAACACGGAATGTTTACACCTGCTGCTACACAGTCCCCTCTTCTCTTATCCGTCTCTTCCATGCTACCATGACACGAAACACTGTGGAAAACCATATGGAACTTCTAGAAAACCTGAAGGTACAGAAGTAGACAAAAAAGAAGTTATAAAAATCAGTTGAAAACAACCTGCTTATGAGGTTGTATCAAAAGGTCAGATTTCAAGGCAAAGCTGGTCTTTTTTTTTTTTTTTTTTTTTTTGCGGTACGTGGGCCTCTCACTGCCGTGGCCTCTCCCGTTGCGGAGCACAGGCTCCGGATGCACAGGCTCAGCGGCCATGGCTCACGGGACCAGCTGCTCCGCAGCATGTGGGATCTTCCCGGACCGGGGCACGAACCCGTGTGCCCTGCATCGGCAGGCGGACTCTCAGCCACTGCGCCACCAGGGAAGCCCAAAGCTGGTCTTTTTAATAATCTTTGTCGGACTTCCCTGGTGGCGCAGTGGTTAAGAATCTGCCTGCCATATGTATATGTATAGCTGATTCACTTTGTTATAAAGCAGAAACTAGCACACCATTGTAAAGCAATTATACTCCAATAAAGACGTTAAAAAAAAAAAAAAGAATCCTCCTGCCAATGCAGGGGACACGGGTTTGAGCCCTGGTCTGGGAAGGTCCCACACGCCCAGAGCAACTAAGCCCGTGCACTACAACTACTGAGCCTGCACTCTAGAGCCCACGAGCCACAACTACTGAGCCTGCGTGCCACAACTACTGAAGCCTGCGAGCCACAACTACTGAAACGCGCACACTCTAGGGCCCGTGTGCTGCAACTACTGAAGCCCGCGCCTCCATAATAAGAGAAGCCACTGCCATGAGAAGCCCGCACACCACAACAAAGAGTAGCCCCTGCTCGCCACAACTGGAGAAAGCCCGTACGCAGCAACAAATACCCAACACAGTCAAAAATAAATAAATATATATATATATTAAAAAATGATAATCTTTGTCCCCAAATTATCTTGCCCCACACTATCTGAATTGCTTCATTTCACCTTGTTAGACTGCAAAAAAATACCCAGGAGAAATAGTTTGGGGCTAGCAAGCATCCTCTTTTTAAAACTACAGTTTCTTCTGGCTGAGTTAATGACCTTTTAGTCATTCCTATCTAAGTATGAATTAGTTTAATCAATGATGATTCTTCTATCACTTAGCAAAGGAGATTTTCCTGGGGAAATACAAATACACAAGGTATTTTGAGGCCTCCAAAAGGGAAGAAGGCAGGTGCCCAATTATTTCAGAATTTTCCCAAGGCAGACCTTTCCTTCACCCAAGGAAAAGAGAAAAAGATATTTTCCTCTACCATCCTCCTCTTTCTCTTCTAAGCAGCAAACATAAAAATAATCTGAGAAAGGGTAACATAAAGGACACATTTATAGTGATAGAACAGTTCTGTATCTTGACTGTGGTGATGGTTACATGAATATGTACATGTGATAAAATAGCATAGGGGCTTCCCTGGTGGCACAGTGGTTGAGAGTCCACCTGCCGATGCAGGGGACACGGGTTCGTGCCCCAGTCCGGGAAGATCCCACATGCCGCGGAGTGGCTGGACCCGTGAGCCATGGCCGCTGAGCCTGCGCGTCCGGAGCCTGTGCTCCGCAATGGGAGAGGCCACAGCAGTAAGAGGCCCGCATACCGCAAAAAAAAAAAAAAAGCATAAAATTAATCCACATACACAAGTGCATGCAAAACTGGTGAAATCTGAATAAGGTGGGTGGGTTGTACCAATGTCAATTCTCTGGTTGTGACATTGTAGTTTTGCGAGATGGTACCCTTGGGGAAAGAAGCTGGGTGACGAATATACGAGATCTCTCTGTATTATTTCTTACAATTGGGTGTGAATCTGCAATTATCTCAAAATAAAAGTTTTGGTCTTTTTTTTTTTTTTTTTTTGCGGTACGCGGGCCTTTCACCGTGTGGCCTCTCCCGCTGCGGAGCACAGGCTCCGGACGCGCAGGCTCAGCGGCCATGGCTCACGGGCCCAGCCGCTCCGCGGCATGTGGGATCTTCCCGGACCGGGGCACAAACCCGCGTCCCCCGCATCGGCAGGCGGCGTCCCAACCACTGCGCCACCAGGGAAGCCCAAAATAAAAGATTTTAAGAGAATAAAGTTTAAATCTTAGAAATAGACTTTTTTTCTTTTTCTTTTACTTTGTATCTATATGAGTTGATGGCTGCTCACTAAACTTATTGTGGTAATCATTTCACGATGTATGTAAGTCAAATCATTATGCTGTCCACCCTAAACATACTTATACAGCTGCATGTCAGTTATATCTCAATAGAACTGGAAGGAAAAAAAAAATCTTACAAATGGATCTTTCTAAATTCCTGGTGTGACTGTTGATCAAACTCACCCTGTGATTTCACATTTACTTGCCTTCGTTTATCTAATTTGCGCTCAACTCTCATGTATGCTTTTTGATTTTCTTTTCCTCTACCTGAAAAAAAAAATCTTACCCTTTATGATTCAGCTTCGAAGACTCCTCTACAAATTTTTCTCTGACTCTGCTCACCTAACAGAATTGAACAAGTCTTATCCTGTGTTTCCATAGCATCTCAAGTAGAGTAATAAAGGCTAGTACATGTTTAGCCCTTACTATACCCCAGGCACTTTAATCTTTACAACAACTCAGAGAGCAAGACACTAGTACTCTCCCCATTTTACAGATGAAGGAATTGAGGTACTGAAGGTAAAATAACTTGCCCAGCGTCACACAGAGAGCAAGTGGCAGAGTCAGCTTACAGAGCTGAGCAGTCAGCCTCCGGACCCCCCAGGGTAACTGGTGTATGTCCTGCCTCTTCTATGAATCACTGGTTATCGCTCGGCACATGGTATTGGGTCGTTTGTATTCTCACCTCTCTCCCTTCCTCCAAAGGAAGAGTCGCCGACAGTGGCTTTCTCCCCTTCTTCATCTCCTACTCACTGTTCTACCCATTAGGATCTGGCTGCTGCCCCCACCACTCCCTTGAAACTAGAGTTGGCCCTCCGTATCCACAGATCCCATCGTATCCACAGGATTTGACCAACCGAGGATGAAAAATATTTGGAAAAAAAACGCAGAAAGTTCCAAAAAGCAAAACTTAAATTTGCCACTCACTCGGCAACTTATCCGCACAGCATTTACATTGTACTCGGTGTTCTAAATAATCTAGAGATTATTTAAAGTATATGGGAGGATGTGCCTAGGTTATATACACATACAGCGCCATTTTCTGTAAGAGACTTGAGCATCTGCAGACTTTGGTATCCTGGGGTGGGGGAGTGGGGAGGAGGTGGTGGTCCTGCAGCCAACCCTCCTGGGGGTACAGAGGGACAACTGTACACTCACGGTGGTCACCAATGACCTGAAGGTTCTCAACACTTTTCTGTTTTTTCCCTGACTTCTCAGTTGTGTCAGAAACTTCTGACTCCTCTCCCCCTCTGGAAACAGTCTCTTCCCTTGGTTTCCCCGGCCCCTCCCCGTTTTCTGTTTCTCTTTCCCTATTGGCTGCTCCTCCATCTCCTTAGTTTCCTTGGCTGCTTGCTCCTGAACTTCTATGCCGCCCTCCCCCGCCCCAGGTCAACTCCTATCCTACAGCCTTTTCCTAGGGAGCCTCCTCCAATCCCAATTCGTTCTTTGCAGCCCAGATATTTCTTTTGACCTCAACATCCACATAAACAGGTGTTCCTACCCCACCCTGGTTTCCTAGGTAAACCTTTATCACAGCACCTCTCTTTTATTAATTTTTTCTTAGCATCTTGCATAGAGCAGGTGTTCAATAAATATGTTTTTTAATAAGAGAACTTAGATGAAACAGATTGGAGGGTGTTTTGGTAAATCAGGCCAAAATGATGTTGCTATAAAGTATAAAACTCCACTGGAGAAGAAACTGGATTTAAAGACAGAACAGGCTGGGCTTGGGGGCTGATAAAGTGCAGAGCTGGGAGCGAGAGTCAAACGTAACTTCCAGGTATCTGAGTGTAATGTGTGCAAAGAGAGAAGGTTGGCCCTCTTCTTTGATCAGCTTTCCAGATAATTACCAATATTTCATTTCATTTTGTTTTGTGCTGTGTAAGATAGACACAAGGGAGGAAGATCTTCTTCCCACGCATTGGTTACCTGCACCAGTCCCACCAGCCTATAAGCACCATGAGAACAGAGACCCTGTCTATTTTGTCCTCAGTGCCTTGCCGAGGCACCAGTATATCCTAGGCATGCAGCAAATATGTATTATTTTCTATTGAGCATCTTCTATGTACCGGGAACTATATTACATGCTTTGCATATATTTTCTTCTTTAATTCTCACTACAATTCTGACACCAAATTCTGATGTGTGGGGTTCTCACCCCACACCAAGCAATTCTTAGACACCAACTGACTGTCCCACAATTCAGCTCAGTTCCAACACTATCTGCTTGGAGATAGTGTCAGATCCAGTGGCTTAAGGGGTCCTACAAGACTGCCCCTCACTTCAGAGGCCAATCTCAAGCCCAAGTTGTCACCTGTGCTTCTGACAGCTATAGATCCAAGGTTCCCACAGCCTACTCTTTGGTCTGTTTAATTTGTTAGAGTGGCTTACAGAACTCAGAGACACATTTTACTCACTAGATTACCAGTTTGTCATAAAAGGATTTGACTCAGGAAGAGCCCGGTGGTAGAGATGCTTAGGGCAAGGTATGGGGAAAGGGCACAGAGCTTCCAAGGCCTCTGGGTGCACGACTCTCCCTGAAGCCCCGTGTTCACCAATCTGGAAGCTCTCCAAGCCCCATCAATTTGGGTTTTTATAGAGGCTTCATTACATCAGCATGATTGATTAAATCAGTGGCCACCAGCAATTGATTTGACTTCCAGCCCCTCTTCCCTCCTCAGAGGTCATGGGGGGAGAGGGAGGACTTTCCAGTCACCAGTCACTTCTCCTGGCAACCAGCCCCCATCCTCAGGTGCAGTCCCAAAGTCACCTCATTAACATTACAAACGACACCTTTGTTGCTCTCATCCCGGGAAATTCCAAGGGTTTTAGGAGCTCTGTGCCAGTAACCGGACAAAAACCAAACATATATTTTTCATTATATATCACAGTATCACACTCACCAAAAAAAAAAAAAAAAAAAAGGCATTTTAGGAGTGAGGATGGTTTGGAAAGGTTAAGTGACTTGTTCAAGTTTATACTGCAAGTAAAGTAGCTAAGGCAGGAGTTAAACCTAAATGGGTCTGTAAATCAACTATACCTCAATTTTTTTTAAATAATAAATTTTTTAAATATGGGGAAAAAAACCTAAATGGGTTTGGTACCAAAGGCTAGCCTTAAATATAATACTATACATCCTTCCTATATGTAGTGTAATTTTCCAGGGAGATAAATTTATGTAATAGTGAAGAAACTTTGTATTCTATTACGAGTTAATCACTAAAATTATGTTGCCTATAAGTTTAAATTATACATAATGGCCCATCTCTGGGAACCCTGCCTCCCAGGTAATGAGCTTTAATCTAAAATACCTGTTTACCTCACAGGAAACATCCTGACCAGGCCCACCTGTGAATAACTGCAAGATGGAAGAAAGTAACACATCCCCTCCAGGGTCTGGCCGGAACCAGGACCTTACCCTCTCCCTTTTGGTATAAAAGAAGCTTGAATTCTAACTCGGGAAGGTGGTTCTTTAGGACATTAGTTTGCCATCTTCTCAGTCTGCTGGCTTTCCCGATAAAATTGCTATTCCTCGCCCCAATACCTCATTTCTTGATTGATTAACCTGTCGTGTGGCAAGCAGTATGAACTTAGACTTCGTAACAAATTTTGGTGAAGCCAGACAGGAGCCTTGCTGCTTGTGGCCAGTCTGCCCTGGTTGGGTTCCAGTAAGTCCCTAGCAGCTACTGGGACCTCTTGTCCTGAGGATATTCCCTTCAAAATTACCCGAAGTGGCACCAGCTGCCCCAGCACTTGGCAATTGGAACAAGGAATGGACATCTGGGAGCTGACAGGTTCCACACAGTAGGGTAAGTTGCTCCAGTGTGTACAGCCAGAAACTTTATTTCTTCTCCGTTTGGGGCTTTCATTCTCCAGAATAAACCGATTTGTTTTGTATTTGAGTGGGGTACCCTGTTGGAGAGAGGAAATGATTGCCGGACTTTCACCCAATTTGTGAACCAGTTTGTTTATTTGGATGCTAGCATTTTTGTGTGCCGTTTGTGCTTGGTTTGTCTAGTATTTAACAATGGTTGGCCACAGTACCTGTTAGGATCTCCACAAGGGGTTTAGGCAGGGTTATCTTGAGACCCTGTGGACCATGTACCATCACCCTTGCTGTGTTAATTGCGTCGTTTGTGGTCTCCTGTGTTGTTGGCCTGGATCCAATAGCTCTCCGAGTCACATTGCATGGGGGTTGAGTTTGTGGTTCTTGTGATATATAAAACCCTCAGACCAAACTTGAGGGTTTATTTAGGATTTTCTGTTTTGTTTTAGTACCATTTCTCCATTTACAGACTGATGTCAAGTGGAAAGGAACAGTAACAAAAAACCCGTCCGTTCCTGTCTGAACGTGGGACGTTCTCAGGGACAAGAGAAAGGTTTCACTTTGTTCCTAGAATCACCAAAAGCCCCATCCCAGAGTTCAGCCCGGTTGGTTAATGCCAAGGCAAAAGGCATCCTTTTAATGGTTAGAGATTATCAATTGCTATTTATGGTTTTATGGTGGCCTTTGGGTGGCTCAATAGCTATTCTGTGAAGGATGATGAAATCCTCTATGTGCAAGCATTTGTGCTATTACATCAGAGTGAGAAAAAGTCAGACAGTTGTCACCTTATGGTAAAAGGAACCCAAGGAAAAATCTGTCATACAGGAAGGAAAAAGAAGGGAGTGAGGGTGAGGCTATGTTGCCCCAACCTCCAGCCAAGCTGGCTGTCCCAGCTGCCCCAGCTGTTATGGCAATATATCCACCCCTCCCCCACCTCCCATTCCCAGCCACCCCCAATTCCCAACACTGGGGCTCAGGAAATGGTTGAACTGGCTTCCCTTCCTTATAAGGATCAACTAGAAAATCCTATGTTAGTTCCTGGGGCACAGGGGCCTGGTCTGGTATCCCTGTCTAAGACCTGACAGGGCACCCAGTTTGGGCCAGGAACCATTCCCGAGGCAGGGCAATTTCCCTTATGCTGTATCCCAGAGGGAGCCTAAATGCAAACAGCCAGCTGGCTGGGTTTCTATGGGTGCATAGTCCTTTCCCCACCTCAGTCTTGTTTAATTGGAAAGATCGAAACCCCCATTGTAGGGAGGATCCTCTCCGAATGATAGAATTGCTCACTTCTTTTTTTCTTTTTTAATTAAAAATTTTTTAAAATTAATTTTTATTGGAATAGTTGCTTTACAATGTTGTGTTAGTTCCTCCTGTACAGCAAAGTGCATCAGCTATACATATGTATCCTCTCTTTTTTGGATTTCCTTCCCATTTAGGTCACCACAGAGCACTGAATAGAGTTCCCTGTGCTATACAGTAGGTTCTCATTAGTTATCTATTTTATACATAGTGTCAGTAGCATATATATGTCAATCCCAATCTCCCAAGTCATCCCCCCCCACTCCTATTTTTGCTACCCACCAGCCTTCATGGACAGACATACACATTCTTCTCAATGTGATGCTTTCAGGAGATGAAAGGAGAATGGTCGTTGATAAAGCCAGGGAATAAGCATACCAGCTCCACCTAACAGACCCAAATGGTGCACCTGAAGCCCCCTTGGCAGTACCCATAGCTGAACTAAGTTGGGACCCAGTGAGGGAGGAATGTCCTTATTAGAGCACTACCAGAAGTGCATCTTGTCAGGGCTTTGAAAAGGGGAACCAAAGCAAAAGAGTTTGAATGAAATTCAGGAAATTCAGCAAAAACCAAATGAAGACACCTCTGAATTTTTGGAAAGAATTTATCAGGCCTACAGATGTTATACTGATGCAGATCCCAAGGCCCCTGAAAATACTAGAATGGTAAATTCAGAGCGCCTCAAATATCCGGAGAAAGTTGCAAAAATGAGATGGTGCATTTGGAATGAACCCTTCTCAACTGGTAGATGTTGCTGTTAAAGCGTTCAACAACAGGGAACAAGGACAGAAGAAAGAAGATGCAAAATGGAGCACCATTTTTCTGGCACTGGATTCCCAGAAGGCAAGTAACCCAAAGAGAGGTGAGGCCACCACTGGGGAAGGAACAAAGCACCCACCGTAAAGAGGAGGAACATTGGAAAAGAGATTGCCCTAGGCTAAATAGGAAGGAAAACAATAAAAGACAGGAGCATCTCATATGGTAGAAGGAGAGGGGTACATTCATCTTCTGATGAATGAAGAGGTCCAGGGGCTTTGGACGAGCTGATTGACTTTCTGATAGACTTCAGGCGCAGCATACTCTGTGGTGAACACCAAGGTGGCGCAGAAAGCATCTCAATCCATCCCAGTCACAGGAGTCTCTGGAGTAGAACATCGTTCATTCTTACAACTTCTCGAATGCCAACTAGGAGACCTCACCCTGAAACATAGTTTCTTATATATGCCAGAGTGTCCAGTCCCTCTTTTGAGCCAAGATCTTCTTTGTAGAAAAGGACGAAGAGAGGCCCAAAGAGTAGGGTTTCACTCTTGATCATACCTCACCTGGCTGGAAACGTAGAGTGCGAGGAATTGTTTTGATCCCTGAGGCAGTCTTAGGTACTGTGCTACGCGCATTCATAACAGTACCAATTACGGGAGAGATGCCACCATACAGTGGATTCAAAAGTACACAATGGGGCCTAACCTATAAAAGACCATCCAGCGAGGCACTCAGAATTGCATGATTTGTGCTAAAAATAACCCAGAGACTGCTGTCAGACCTCCCAGATGGGGACTCAACACAGAGGAACCTGCCCCACTGAGGACTGACAAATAGACTTTACTCAAAGGCCTCGAGCCGCAGGAAATCTCAGATACCTGCTAGTGTTTGTGGGCACTTTTTCAGGATACATAGAAGCATATCACATCCAGGTAGAAAAGCCTCCGAAGTGGCTAAAGCCCTCCTTAAGGAAATTAGCCCTTGGTTTGAGTTAAAGCATTGCAAATTACCCAATTTTGATGTGTTTTATTGAAAGAGTAATGTCTAAAACTGAGCATGAGAGAAAAAAAATTTTTCTCCTGAAAGAGTGAAATTGTAGAGACTACTAGGTCGTTTCCTTTTTAAATGATCTCTCCTCCTTTAAAAAAGAAGGGGAAAAAAAAAAACTTGTTTAATGTCCCAGAAAGTCTTTTGAAACAAGCAGTTTGGCCCTTTTTTCTAAGCACAAGGCCAAAAAATAAGAATTATTTGGCTTTCTCTTCTGAGGCAGATCTGTGTAAGCCTAGCCTGAGAAAATCCTCCTTGCCCATTAACTAAGGGAGCTGTCACAAAGGAATTCTGGGAATCATGATATGCATTTATACACAAACCGTCTGAAAGGGAAACAAAGCTTGACCTGGTTTTCTTCAGAACGAGACCACACTTCTTTTTTTCTGCTCCCTTTAAAGATGGGGGAGGCGGGGAAACAGCTTCAAGCCAACATTGCTATCTTCTCCTAAATGCTGTTAACTTGAGTCACCAAAAGGAAGATGGTTAGCTATCTGGTGTAATCTGATTTTATAGGTATTTTGCCTCTTGATTGAGTAAAAACATGTTGCTTATCAAAAGAACACATTTACTAATAATAGATCATCTTTGCTGAGGGTGTCTAAGGCTCCTGGCCCCCTACTAAGCACTGTATGTGCTATTTTATTTAATTTTCAGAACCCTGAAAGGAAGTGCTATGACGAGCCCCATTTTACAGATGCCTAAACTGAGGCTTAGGGAAGTTGAATAAGGTGGTTGGGACTAGAGCCATTATTCTTGACCACTGGGCTCTAAACTTACAATTCAGTTATGGAGCCAGGACAAGAACCTGCAAATATATATTTTTTTAATTTTTATTGAGGTATAGTTGATGTACAATATTATGTAAGTTACAAGTGTACAATATAGTGATTCACAATTTTTAAAGGTTATACTCCATTTATAGTTATTATAAAATATTGGCTATATTCCCCGTGTTGTACAATATATCCGTGTAGCTTATTTTATACCTAATAGTTTGTGCCTCTTACTCCCCAACCCCTATATTCCCCCCTCTCCTCTCCCCACTGGTAACCACTAGTTTGTTCTCTATATCCATGAGTCTACTTCTTTCTTGTTATATTCACTAGTTCGTTGTATTTTTTTAGATTCCACATATAAGGGATACTATACAGTATTTGTCTTTCTCTGTCTGACTTATTTCAATAAGTATAATGCCCTCCAAGTCCATCCATGTTGTTGTAAATGGCAAAGAAGAACGTACAAATATTTAATAACGCCAGTCAGCATACGCTGTCTGCCAAATAAATGGAATGAACCACTATCTACATGGAGCCCAGAAAAGGGATGCTTTCACTGCAGCAGAACCCTGAGACTAGGAGGCAGGACTAAAAGGAGGACTGGTTTCTGGTTGAGTGGATATACTGATGCTTCCACCAATGGCCTCCACTGAGGAACAGTAGTAAAAACCTCTTCAGCAGGCTAAGAAGGAAGTTATTTTTTACAAACACTTTATGTTGTTCTCTATGTGTGAAACCAGCTTTATGAACAGGCATTCGATCCTAGGAGATGTGTGTAGAGAAGCCATCAGTTTGCCATTGGAAATCTCTTTAATTCTCCCCCTTCTCACCCACTAGAGGAGCAGGTTCTTGGATTTCAAGGCCCTTCTACAGCGGCCATGAGTTTTCTGGGCTGTCAGTTTCTAGTGAAGGCAATCCCAGAATAAATGTGACCGATTATATGCCCTTATCTTGAACAGAAAGAGGAAAAGGTCTTTTTTCTTCTCCCATTTAAAATTGTCATGTCCTCTCTGCAGTTTTTGGCAGACCTTTCAGGAAATAAGTTAGACTGAAAATTTGGAGATCTCAGTAACTTTCTGGGCTACTTTATTATTTTTTTAAATTAATTAATTTATTTATTTATGGCTGCCGTGGGTCTTTGTTGCTGCGTGCTGGCTTTCCCTAGTTGCGGCGAGCGGGGGCTACTCTTCGTTGTGGTGCGCGGACTTATTGCAGTGGCTTCTCTTGTTGAGGAGCACGGGCTCTAGGTGCGTGGACTTCAGTAGTTGTGGCACGTGGGCTCAGTAGTTGTGGTGCACGGGCTTAGTTGCTCCGCGGCATGTGGGATCTTCCCGGACAAGGGCTCGAACCCATGTCCCCTGCATTGGCAGGTGGATTCTTAATGACTGCACCACAAGGGAAGTCCTCTGGGCTACTTTAAAACATCCACTGTATTATGAATACAGTCTAAAATCATTGAAACATTGATTCTATGTATTTCAGTAAATACAACAGCTGCCTCGAATCAGAATGAGGAACAATAATCAACTGAGGGGAAAAAAGGAGGAATTTTTATGGGAGCTAAAATGTCTTATGTGACAGAAATATTTTAATAACTGCCAAGCACCTTACCCCATGCAGATATTGACTTCAGAGAAGTCACAACATTAAAATTTGTTATTACTTCCTCCTTGCATCCTACACAGAATATAGGACTTCAGTACAGTTGGATAAAAAAAGTGTTGACCACTTAACACAGCAACTGCAGCAGCCTGGGCTGCAAATACACCCTTCCTTCAGGGGTGCACATGTAGCCTGTCTTCGGAGGACAGATTTGAAACAAAGGAAAAGGAAGTGGTAAGACAACTTCATCTTCAGATGTAGCAACAAACAGTGTGCAACCAAATGGGAATTTAAGGGGGTCTTGTATTTTACACGATATGTCGCCCTTTGCTTTTTTGGGTTCATTTCATGCAAATACAGTAAGGTGTCAGAACTACAGACAATTTACATGTGAGAACTCTCTGCTACCTAAATCGAAGCCTATGCAAATTGTACACTTCTTAATCTCACCATTGATCAGACTCTTTGCCAGCCACTAAACTGTGACGAAACATCTCCTTTATTGAAATAACATGTTAGCATTTCATAAATGAGTCCCAAATATTTGTGAGCTATTTTCAGACAAAGTGTTTATGAAACTATTAAAAACTCATTACTCTTGCCATCTTTTTCATGAGCTGAGTATTAAGCACAGGTTATTTATATCATGGCCCTAGAGACACTAGTAATTTTGGTCTGGGAGATATTTGCATTTAAGATATATCATGCAACTGGCATCAGTTTATTTATTTAGCATTATGTTTATACACTTATCTGTTGGTAGCAAGTCTAGCTTGTTCTTTTAAAGGGCTGTGTAAAGGGAATATATCATGTCTTTATTTGATGAATGTAGTTGAAGTGTCTTATGCTTTGAAGTGAGAACGGAGCAGTCTCTGGAGAAATCTGAGTTGGACGTTTACTCTCTCCATTAAACCGGACCAGGAAGGAAATAGGACCAACCCCAGGACAAAAATTATCCTGAGGTCTTTCCCTTCTGTAAAAAGAGTCTCAGACTTCCCGTTCTGTGTGGAATAGATGGAAAACATGTTAGAACTGACATACACATGTCAGAGAGAGAAAAAGAAACATCTTGGGACATCAAAAGGCCCCCGGGTGTGAGAGCATCAGCATCTGGTCCAAAGTGTTACACACACTTTGTTTTCTCCCAGTTAACTTCAAACGACACACGTGTGTGTGTGTGTGTGTGTGTGTGTGTGTGATGCCAGCCTGAATGATGCTCTAGCTTCATTGTCCATGTGTCTACTGTCTCATTTTTCAGAAGCTCTTGCCTGAGACCAGTTTTGGGCAGTGGCCTGAGTATGTGAAGCGGTTATACTGATGGGTGTACAACCATCTTAAAAACAGTCCAGGGCGAGTTAGACGGTGTTCAGCAGAATTGGTAGGAACCCCTGGTCTTGGAAGCCAGAGTCCCTGTTCCTGGTGCTCTAGTTGTTTTCCTTGATTCCTGATCCTCAGAACCAGACCCCTCTGTCCTGGATCATTGCCTGTAGCCATTGCCTTGGACTTCTGTAGGCTTGTTTCTCCATGCTATTATTTTGATTTGCTAAGTAGGTCCAAACTGGCAATAACAGAGTGAATCCTAAATACCAAAACTTAATCACACAAATGACCCTAGACTTCTTTCTTCCCGGGCCTGTCACATCCAATTTATCACCCTGTCCTCTCAATTCTACTTCCTAAGCCCACGTGGAATCTGCCCTGGGGGCTCCAGGCTCACCGTCCTCTCACCTTAGGGTGTAATGACCTCTTACCTGGATAACTGCACAGCGTCTTCTCTAGCCATCTCTGCATGCTCCCCCTCCAGCCCCTCCTCTCCAGAATGCTGAGGCAGGGACGCCCCAAAACAAAACAGCGATCATACCTACGCCCCTGGATAGGATAGAGAGCCCTTCCTTGGTTCTCCATGGCAGTTCCCCATGGCATCAAGAAGGATGTTGATGCAGCTGGGTGTGCCCTTCAGCATCTTTCCAGTATCCCCGGCCCCTCCCTGCCCTGTCATGCCTCAACCACACCCACGCGAAACACTTTATGCCCCAGGCCCCTGCCCATACAGGCTCTGAGCTCGCTCTTTTCCTTTGAGCACTTGCTCTTTTGTACGTAACATTCGCTGGGCCCTGGGACCCTGCTTCTCGTCCTGCAACTACCAGAGCATGCATCACACTGTAGACTCATGGAGACAAGGCAGAACAGGGGGGATGTGCATAGCTGGTATAACTGTCAGAAATTCTGAAGAAAACACATGGCACCATTCCAAATCTAATCTGAAAGAGATGCTGTTATTGTTTAAAGCAAGTAAAAGAATAAAAATAAAGTTTTCAAAGAACTGGAACTTTTGAGTTCTAGCCTCTCAAGAATAGTTTTTCTGTTCAAACGAATGACTACTGGACTATCTCTCTGGCTCTTTCTCTCTCCTGAAGGTGCCTCTCTCAGCCCTAATGACTACAGGATAACAATGTGGAAGAATATTTTTTCACCCTGTCCTCAATCAACCTGGGTTTTGTGTATACGGCAAGGCCACAGTCACAGCTTTTATATGGCCAACATGGATTCAGAATGGACAGACCTTTCCCCCCAGATATACAAGCTATTGATAGCCACACAATCAGATTAAAGGACACAAGAAGAAAAAAAAAAAGTGTGACATTAGAAGGCATTTTGAGGAAATATCTAGTTGACAAGTCACATAGATACCCTGACATGTTCATCTCTCAACCTCTGAAGGGTTTAGTTTCAGTTCCTCCTCTGCCCTCATCCCTGTCTCTCAATTTAGACTGAAACAATGAAGAGATGGAAAGACCAAACAAATAGATCTTTGTGAAACAACAAAGAAGAAACAAAGAGGAGCAAACAGTGGGGTCTTGAGGTGGGAGGAGGGGGGCGGAGACTGTGTCTGCTTGCCTTCCTGGCTCAGTGGGTAGAAGGAGAAGAGATGTAGCCATTGACAGGAGTTAGAGGGGGGCTGCCCACCTCCCCCCATCAAACCCTAATCCCAGCCCATGATGATGGGCTGCTCTTTAAATACAAGAGTATTCAATTTAGAAAATCGTCTGCTGATATTGCAGAGTGACTCTGGGGCCAGACTGCCTAGTATGGACCTTGGCATCTCCACCTACTGGTTAAGAGGTCCTGGACAAGTTTCTTAACCTTTCTGAGCCTCAGTCTCCTCATCTTTAAAATGGACATGAAATTGCACCAACCTCCCAGGATTGCTCTGAGGATAAAGATGAGTTAAGATAAAATAGAAAGCATTCAGAAGATTTTCTCAAGAAATGGTAGCTATTATTATGGTAAGCAAGATACTTAATTATTTTGGGCCTTGGTTTTTCAATCTGTAAACTTGAATTTGTTTTTACCAACTGGTCATTTTAAAAATTGCAGTATGAAAAAGCTGGGAAAATATGAACTAACACGTCAACTTGGAAGACGTATTGAAAAAGACTTATAGTCACCAAAGCGTTTAACAAACAAGAAAAAAATAACCCTGTCCACACTTAATCTTAGCTCTTTCAAACACTTCTCCCTCCAGATAGCGTTTATTCTAGATGCTCAACACATCAGCAGGCAGAGAAGGCAACCATCTGCCTTGAGGAGATAAAAATGGAGTTTCTTCATCAACCCTCCAAGTTCCTGTGAAATCCAGATGAGAGGCTGAGTTTGTGGTCTTGTTGGCCAATTGTCTGAAAATTTAGAAGCTAACAGCTAGCTAGAATTTTAGTGCAGACAGTCCCCCCCCAACTTGATGATGGTTTGACTTTGTGATTTTTTTGGCTTTACAGTGGTGCAAAAGCAATCCGAATTCAGTAGAAACCATACTTCAAATTTTGAATTAGGACTTTTTCCTGGGCTAGTGATATGCGGTCCAATCCTCTCTCATGATGCTGGGCAGGGGCCATGCCTCCCAGTCAGCTACAGGATCACGAGGGTGGACACCCGATACACTTACAACCCTTCTGGACCCAGACAACCGTTCTGTTTTTCACTTTCAGCACAGTATTCAATAAATCACATGAGATAGTTAACACTTTATTATAAAATAGGCTTTGTGTTAGATGATTTTGCCCAACTGTTGGGTAACATAAGTGTTCTGAGCATGTTTAAGGCATGCTAGTTTAAGCCATGATGCCCTGGACATTAGGTGTATTAAGTGCATTTTCAACTTTCATGAGGGGTTTATTGGGACGTTTCTCCGTGGTAGGTTGAGGAAGATCTGTACATTTTATGTGCCAGATAATGCATTAGCTACATTACATGTCTACTGACAGGAACCTTATGAGTAGAACTATGGTTATCCCATTTGACAGAGGAAATACTAAGGTGTAGAAAGGTTGAGTAAATGGTCAGGCCTGTCTGACTTCAGACCCTGTTGGCTCAACCACCGTATTATGCTCCCTCTTTTGCTCCTAAGTACACTTGATAATGTTATTTTTTTACTGTATAAGTGTGTTGGGTGGGGGAAATTTCCCCCTCTACCCTTCTTGAGTTTTTGTGGCTGGACTAATAATAAAATTGACACAAGACAGATTAACAGGAGAAAAACAAATTTTCATTTATACGCACAGAGGTCTCAGGGAAATAGGACCTAGGAAGTGGTCAAAGCAGACAGCTTTTATACTTTTTAGACAACAAAACAATAAATTTGTGAGAAATTGACAAGACAGAGAAATTCAGTTTTTGAGTGCCCAATAAGTGAAGAACTTAAACAGTTTGGGCTTGGGGTCGTAAATTAAAGAAGTAACCAGATTTGTTTATATAGGCTTCTTGGCCTGTATTCCCTATCTCTAGCGTTAAGGGTGTCCTTCCACCTTCAGATGCAGGGAAGTCACCTTTTTTATGGGAGATTTATTTCCTGCTTTCAGGGAGACAGAAAGGAGGGTCACAATGTCCCTCTTGCATTGGTCTATTTTTAAGTAACTTTAATTCAAAATAATCTGCCATTGTGGCATATTTTTGGGTAGCCTGCCCTGAGCTCCTGAGCAACATTTGATATTACTAATTTTGAAGTATTTTTCAGTTGCCAAATCCATATTCTAAAAAACATTTACGGATTTACTAAATGTGCTTTCCTGGGAAGGCCTGTCCTTCTGAGATGACATCTTTTCTACATTTGTGGATTAAATGCCCTTTTGAAAAATGAAATAATGGGGGCACCCCTGGTGGCACAGTGGTTGAGAGTCTGCCTGCTAATGCAGGGGACACGGGTTCAAGCCCTGGTCTGGGAGGATCCCACATGCCGCGGAGCAACTGGGCCCGTGAGCCACAACTACTGAGCCTGCATGTCTGGAGCCTGTGCTCCACAACAAGAGAGGCAGCAATGGTGGGAGGCCCACGCACCGCGATGAAGAGTGGCCCCTGCTTGCCACAACTGGAGAAAGCCCTCACACAGAAACAAAGACCCAACACAGCAAAAATAAATAAATTAGTTAATAAACTCCTACCCCCAACATCTTCTTAAAAAAAAAAAGAAATGAAATAATGGTCTCAGGCTGTGCTATAGTCTTGAATGTTTCTGTCCCTCCAAAATTCATATTTTAAAATCCTAACCCCTAACATAATGCTATTAGGAAGTGGGACCTTTGGGAGATGATTAGTTCATGAGGGTGGAGCCCTCATGAATGGGATTAGTGCCCTTATAAAAGAGGCCCCACCTCCTAATACCCTCTCATTAGGGGTTAAGTTTCAACATAGGAATTTTGAGAGAAAACATTCAGTTCATAACATAGTAGAAGGTAAATTTTCCTTCTTTTTAAAGAGAAAAGAACAAAAAACAAGCAAAAAAAAACCTCTTATGGATCTTGCCAATTATTTCTTTTAATGGATAGACTAGAAAACTAAGAATATTACAGCATCCTTTGCAGAACCTTCACTAGTTATTTAGACTGAAGACCTCATGTCTCTATCATTGCTCTCTTTTCTGAAATCACAAGAACTTGCTCATACATCTTGTTAAAATGAATGGTCATAATTTGACTTGAACAAATCAAGTGAAAAAAGATATTTTTAAGGCAATTAGGGAAATTAATTATGGACTGACTCATATGATACCAAGGAATCATTGTTACTTTATAAGGTATGATAATGACATTGCTGTTATTTTTTAAAGTCCATATTTTTTAGAGACAGATACTGACATATATAGGGGTAAAATGACACATCTGATGGGTTCCTTCAAAATACTTCAGCAAATTGAAAAAGTGAAAGAAAAAAAGCAGAGATGAAGCAAACATGTCGGTCTTAATAATTGTTTAATCTGGGTGATAAAGAGACATTTGTAATTATTTGAAATTTTTCGTAGTAAAGATAAATATAATCATATGTAATTATTCAAATCATGTTGTCAAGTGCCAATATGTTTTTTCCATTATTAACTATGTGGACTTGAACGATTTCCTCTTCTGAGGTGAGAGTATCCAGTGAGGTGAGACTATCCAATTTGCAGGTTGTTTTGGGGATTAAATGAGATACCTGGCCCCAAAGAAGTATTCAATCAATGTTAGTGCCCTACCCTCCACTTTTCTCCCCCCCTCACATGCTATATACAAATTCAGAATCATAAAATGATATTTAGGTTGTAGCTATTCACTTTTACCAAAGGAGGTACTATGGAGTCTTAAAAACAACAAACTTCTCTAGTGTAGCTGTATGCTTCAATTTATAACTATAAAACATAAAGACAACTTTGCAGAAACATAATTTGTGTAAAATTAAGATATTGTTGGAATAAGAAATAATTGTCATTTGACATGGTGGTTATAAAAGTGTTGCTCCAAAATTAAATTTTTTAGAAATTCTGAATACTTTCAAAGTTCTATTTTATTAAAAATTTTGGGGCTTCCCTGGTGGCGCAGTGGATGGGAGTCCGCCTGCCGATGCAGGGGACGCAGGTTCGTGCCCCGGTCTGGGAAGATCCCACATGCTGCGGAGCGGCTGGCCCTTGAGCCATGGCCGCTGAGCCTGCGCGTCCAGGGCCTGTGCTCCGCAACGGGAGAGGCCACAGCAGTGAGAGGCCCGCGTACCGCAAAAAAAAAAAAAAAAAAAAAAAAAAAAAAAAAAAAAAAAAAAAAATTTTGTAACAACTATATTTTATTAGTTAATGTTTATGCAGCTAAAGTGTAGCCTATTATGTGGCTGGAAAAATCCTTCAGCCTGTATCACAGTTAAGTTGCTTAAATTTCTTCTTAATACAATTTTATGAAGCTCCTTTGAAGTTGTTAGTGATGCTGAAAATTTAGCAACTTTTCTGTAGCAAAAAAAAAAAAATAGGTTTCTCTATTGCTATAAATAATTATTAGTAATTTCCATAGGTATTTTCACTCTTTTTATTGGTGTAATATGTTAAGGTTCTTAATGAAATAATAAAGAATAATGTCTAAATTAGAGAAAAAAATCTTTGAAAGGTTTGACGAATCAAAGCTACAAGGGACGCATTAAGAAGAAAACTGGGGGGGTTTCCCTGGTGGCGCAGTGGTTGAGAGTCCGCCTGCCGATGCAGGGGACATGGGTTCGTGCCCCGGTCTGGGAAGATCCCACATGCCACGGAGCGGCTGGGCCCGTGAGCCATGGCCACTGAGCCTGCGCGTCCGGAGCCTGTGCTCCGCAATGGGAGAGGCCACAACAGTGAGAGGCCTGCGTACCGCAAAAAAAAAAAAAAAAAAAGAAGAAGAAAACTGATCCAGAAGATATATTTTTCCCTACCTTATTTCTCAGATCATCCTATTATTGATTATTGAGTGTAAACACAGTGCTATGAAAGGTACTCAATTTTTTCATTTTTAATTCACAAAAGACCAAATGCGTTTACTATGCTTTTGCCACATGAATATTTTAAATTTTTCAATTAAGACCTAACATTCATCATCTTCACTAGCACACTCGTGTGTCCAGACCCTTTTAAAGGGCATTGGAACAATTTCATAAGTTAAATCCTGTCAAAAATAACCTATCAAGCAGATGACAAAAGGAACCCTTGCTTTGAAGCTTGAAAAAAAAAATTGCCTTTCACTTTGAAAAATCATCTGTCTTTAGGATCTGTTTCATGTTTCTTCAAACGTTTCATGTCAACTTTCCCCAGAGCAAAATTTGAGATGAAGTTGAGTAATTGATTGTTATCCTTTAAACATGTTATATTTATTCATCCCTTTGATACCTTTTTTTCTCTGAGGTCCTTGGAAACACTGAGATGAACAATGAATTGACTCTTCCTGTGGATGCTGGGAAAAGGGATGCAATTAGCAGAAAGTAAGGAATAAGAGGTAGGAGACCAAGAATGGGGAAAGTGGAAGGTAAAGTTTCTGGGCCTAAAAATAAAAGGTCAACCCAGAAGTAAATATTACGAATATCAACAGGGGTAGGGTCCTTGCATCTGGTGTAACTTAAAGAAATCAAACCAAGTCCAGTAGTCTGTTTCAAATTGGAGAAGAGAGGGAAAGGCCTATTTATTGGCTGTCACAAACTGTGGTCAGTAGGTTCTTTCCATATTTGTCTTATGTCATCCTCATGACAATGCTGTGAAATAGCTGCCCCTTTCTCAATATACAGATCAGAAACTGAGACTCAAAGAAATTATAAAATAGCTCTTACATGCCTTTTGTGCCACAGCAGAGCTCCGTCTGCTCATTCTAAAGCCTGTGATGCTCCCCTGTCAGAAATCATCTTGCTAGAACATCAAAGTCCTGTTCTGTCTGTGGCCTGTTATTCTACTCAACTGTGGTCCCAAATCAATCAACAGCATATGAAAGAACAGATGTAAGAAAATCCTGGAAATTGAAGTCTTTTAAGCCATAAGTTAAAGAAAATCAGTGAGGAAATGCATCCAAATGGGACAGAGAAAAAAAAATCAGTGTATTTGGTGAGTTGGTTTAAATGACCCATTTATTATCCATATTCATGGTTCTTTATCTTTGCTTGGATCATAGGACCCTTTGAGATTCTGATGACAACTATGAAGCTGCATATTCACACAAATGTTCGTAGGGCTTAAGGACCACCACTCAAGTTTATTTGGGTTAATAAACCACACTCTATATTATTCAGAGTGTAAAATGCATTTAAATGTGATCATGTTTATGCATGTAAATTAAGGACTTTTCAGATAATTTTATGTACTCTGCAAAACAAATTGCCTGAAACTTGACTATCGGTGATTGTACAACTTTTGAGTGGACCATTGGTGATTTGCATAATTTTGGACCCATCAATGTCAAGTGTTAACTTGGGGCTTGGACCATAAATCCATCCATCTTAAAGAAACCACATTAGTAGGGAGCCATATAGGAAAGCTGTTGTTGGCGTGTAAAAACAGTATCACGGGGCTTCCCTGGTGGCGCAGTGGTTGAGAGTCCGCCTGCCAATGCAGGGGACACGGGTTCGTGCCCCGGTCCGGGAGGATCCCACATGCCGCGGAGCGGCTGGGCCCGTGAGCCATGGCCGCTGAGCCTGCGCGTCCGGAGCCTGTGCTCCGCAACGGGAGAGGCCACAACAGTGAGAGGCCCACGTACCGCAAAAACAAACAAACAAACAAACAGTATCACGGTTACTGCAAACAGTATCACGGCCCTCAAAGCTCTGGCAAAATATACCCCAGGGTGAATGCAAATTCAGTTGTTAATTTCACTTTCACCTGTTAGATGAAGTGACATCTTTTTTTTAAAAATAAATTTATTTATTTTATTTATTTTACTTTTTGGCTGCATTGGGTCTTCGTTGCTGTGTGCGGGCTTTCTCTAGCGGTGAGCGGGGGCTACTCCTCGTTGCGGTGCATGGGCTTCTCATTGCGGTGGCTTCTCTCGTTGCAGAGTATGGGCTCTAGGCACACGGTCTCAGTAGTTGTGGCTCATGGGCTCAGTAGTTGTGGCTCGCAAGCTCTAGAGCACAGGCTCAGTAGTTGTGGCGCATGGGCTTAGTTGCTCCATGGCATGCGGGATCTTCCTGGACCAGGGATCAAACTGTGTCCCCTGCCTTGGCAGGCGGATTCTTAACCACTGCGCCTCCAGGGAAGCCCCATGAAGTGACATCTTAATTATTTCATGTAAGTTAGTACATGACAGGGCAGGCCTGGGCCAAGGGTCCAAAACCCGACAACCCCCAAGCATTGAATGCACTGGTTGACCCTCTCCCAAGGGAGAAGGAAGTTGTGAATGGAATAGGGACTTCACCATCCACCACTGCCTCTCTTCCCCGAGAAGCGAGAAGCAGCTAAAAGAGCACAGGAGAAAAGTGAGCCAGCAGATTGAGACAATAAGACAGCCTCCACAAAAAAAGATGGTGGTGAATAAGGTGGGGCATAGTAATCAGCTCTACAGACATCGTACACATTCCTAGGTTAGCAAAACTGCAAAAAATTGGTTTGCAAAAGACAGCACTTTAGGAAAGTGAAACTGGCAAGATAAATTAGTCTACTTTCGTTCACTGTTCTTACTTAGCTTTCCACATTTTTATGCAAAGCGTCTATTACTTAATAGTACCACCAACAAGGCGTTGGCTCTGCCACCAATTTGCTTTGAACACTCAAGAACTTCTCTTACACATGAAGGGAACTGACAGGGCTCTCCAGTTTTTCTAGTGTTCTGGGAGTCTGTAACGCACTGCAGATACATATGGAAAATTTTCCAGTGGTACAACAAAAACAGGAAATAGGAAACTGCTGGACCAATTCAGATGAGGGTTATTCTCCACCCCTCCCTGCCTGAAGTAAGGGGACAACTAGAAGTTGGTCTGCAGGGCTGCTGGGGTCGGGTGCGGGGGGGGATTTGGATGTTTGAGTGGATAATTTTTTTTTCTTTTCTAAACTAAAAATTAAAGCCTTGAGACAAATTCTCAAAGTAGGCAGTTTATTCCTGGTACCATGCTACTCTCTGCCTTTCTGTCCCAACTTTGGGGCCTCCTGGCTATATATTTTCTCCAGTCCTTCCCACTCACCCCGCATGAGAGCATGGCTGGGACTTTGCAGACTCAGCAAGCCCAGCCTTCTGAACTGCTTCATGTCTCAAAATTCTTCCATAACCCCAGCAAACTTGGTACCCTTCATTTTTTAGATACTTTAAGAAAAGCAACCTTCTTGAGCCAATTTACACTGATATGAATGACTAAGAATCTTTTAACATTCAAAGGCCTTTGCATTTTTTAACAATATCCTGGAGAGAGAGAGAGAAAGAGAAAGAGAGAAGAGAGGAAGCCAGCTTTTCAACAGGTAGGATGTTGGGGAAAGTAAAATGAGATCTTAAAAGAGAAAAAAAAAAAAAGCTTTTAGTTAGAGAGAGATCTGAGTATGTGAATGCACCAGATCTACTGAAGGAGATTCTTATACCTGCTTTTCCTCCTCCTTTTCCGAAACTGGAGAGGCTCTAAATTCTCCTTCCTGACCCCCTCCCTGCTGCTTGACAGCTTTTATGGGAATAGCTGAGGCTCCAGCATGGAGATAAAGAATAAACATTTGCAATTGTCTGTTACTTATAAGTCAGGAACTGTTTATATTTATAAGCGTTCTAAAATTCCACTTCTAAAATTGTGACTAATAACTCCATTCTCAAATATCATGTTAATGTTTAAAAAGCAACTCAAGAAATGGAAATCATCCCTCTTTGAACCATTTTGCTCTTAACTCTGTTTCTGATCTTCTGAAAAACTCAAATGTGGAAGAAGAAAAAAAACACAGAAATTAAAAGAGATTCCTGGTGTCTGATTAGTTAAGAATTAACAAGCGCACAATTTGGGAAACCACCCATATTGCAACGGTTCTGTGTCCCTTTGAGATTTATAAAAGTGATTTGGAAGTAATGAAAACAGGATCTGCAATTTTCTAGAAATTGCCCAATATTGAAAAAAATACATGTATACACACACACACACAGAAAGTATATGTGTGTGAATATATATATATGCATGTATATATGTATGCATATGTATACATATATACATATTGTATATATGTATATACACATTGTGTGTATGTATATATACATATACATACATATATACATATATATTTGTGTGTATATACATATATAGACACACATACAAATATATTTGGATTTTACTCTAAATCTGTATATTTTATCCTCCAACTCACCCCACTCATTTTAATTGATAACATCATTTTGTAATCCTTTGCATTAGAATAATAACATTTTAAAGCTATTAGTTTTAAAATAGGAGATCAAAAACAGCAAATATGCTTAACACTGGGCTGAAACTGAAAGTTGCAGCTTTCATCCTTATCACACAGTTCTATTAACACCAAAACTTTTAAGCTGTTATGTAAATAACTGTCAACAGAAATAAAATATGCAATTGCCTTTGCTCATGACATGGACATGATTTGAGATCTGATTCAATCTGTGCTCTAGCAAAGGGTATTTCTATTATAGACCATAGGAGCAATAACCGGAATACCAAACATATATATTGTGTTTCCAAATATTTGGAATTGTACTAATCTGAACTGTTAAAGGCTCCTTTTTCACTGGATCAGCAAAAGGTCAACTTGCTAAAGTTGCTAGACAGGAAAGCTGTTTAGGTGGCAGAGCCTTCATCAAAAACTTAAGAAAAGACAGTATAGTTTTTTCTTGATTTTTTTTTTTTTTGATAGGATCTCATCCTCAATGATAGAAGCTACATTAAGGAGATTTAGGAAATTGTAACTAGTGAGACAAAAATGTACGAAAGGGCAAAGGAAAATAGAAAAGGTCCCAAGGCTTTCTTTTGTCTATGATAAGCTGTTTTCTTCTAGTGATGTAACCTTCCCCTTGGCTTTGGGCTAGATCACCATTTAACAAACATACAGTCTCCTCTTCAGCAGAGCCATGTGCTCTGAAATCTACACTGTCAGTACTAGGAAGGCACATGTTTTCTCTGCACAGTCCAGATGCAGGTTGGATCCAGGGCCTCAGAATTGGGTAGGAAAAAGAGTCTGGAGTCAGAGATGACTGAATTCAGATCCCACATTTGCCATTCATGAGCTGTGTGACCAAGGGCACTTTCCTGAGCCTCTGTTTTCTCATCTGTATAATGGGGATAAGAGAACCTATCTCATAGGTTGTTGGTGTGTTAATGTGCGTGTTGCACCTAGCATAAAGCGGTATGGTGGCTGTGGTTCTTCTTAGAATGACCATGATACAGTGACACAAGAGCTCTAATGTACCCTAATCTACCTTTTATAATCTGTGAGGATTTCATGGCTTTTGTGCATAGGACTGTTTTTCTGGATGAAATGTCACATGATGGAATAACTGCGGTGCCCTTTATAGGCTCTTCAAACAAGCAGCACTGGGAATAGGAATGGGGCAATGTAATATTAGGTTTGAAGTTTCACCTGATAAGTTACTTTTAAATGTTACCAAAATGGTGTGGCGAAGAGTATGGAATTTGTTCCCTCTTGATTGTCTCCCATTGGAAGTCCTGTGTTTAAGCCCAGTTCCACCAGCTATTAGCAGGGTGATGCAGAACAAGTTCCTTTACATTTTGAAATTTCAGTTTCCTCATGTGGAAAAATACCTTACTCATATTTCAGGGCTGTTATGAGCATTAAAATAAAATAGTGTAGATAAAAGAGCTGTGTAAGCTGTACAGTTCTAAACAAATATGATTACATTTGTAACAAAAATTAGTCATTCAGCAATGATATTCAAACCTTGCTTTAAAATTACTCCCTAATTACGGAGTTTAATATAAGCCAGATCTTTCTCAAAGCTCATCAAAGATAATTGATGTAAAGAAATATCTCACCTCATTTTAAGGGGCTATGGAATATGGATTAGGATCTTTGTATTAGGAAGGTTCTTCTTATTTACCATGCTGTGTGAAAGAAGTCTTTTTCATATTTGAATTTTAAAAATAATTAATACAAACCCAATAATGAACTCATTGAGTATGACTGCTAGTCAAAATGATTGCCTTTTTAAAAATGCTTTTTTCTTTATTTCACAAAGCATACATACACACACATACACACATGTATTTTTGGAAGAAACTTTAGAAGATACACATAAGCAAAGAAATTTTTAAATCACTTGGAATCTCACTACTCAGAGGTCACCATTATTAATATTTTAGGTTACAGGATTTCATGTCTTTTTTATATATAAATATATATGTAGAGAGAGAAATATAAATACGACTATAGAGTTTATTAAAATGTTGTCTGAATTCATTTATCTCATAATATGACTTTTTTGTTCAATAATTCAACCCGAATATTTCCATGCCATTGCAATACCTTTTTAATGGCTTTCTGATATTTCATTGAGGGCACAACCCACGTTTATTCAGCCTAGCCTGTGCTGTGAAATGTTTTGTTTATTTTCATTTCTTTCTGTCTTGAACAGCAATGTCATGAACATTCTTGCAGCTACATTTGCAGCTACATTTTTCTTGGATAGTCCTGGTTATTTCTTTAGAATAAATTGCTAGAAAAAGAATTACTGATTCAAAGAGTGTGTAAAATATTGCAGCTTCTGATACTTATTGCTACATTCCCCTTCTGAGGTGATATGCCAAATTGATGCTTTCTTAGAGTGCCTATTTCCTTCTATTCTCTTTTTTATTTTACTATTATTGTACATTTTTATAACATATTCATTGAAGAATGCTTAGAAAGCATAAGCAAAGAGAAAAAATTAAAATTTTCATAATCTCAGTACACGATTTAATATTGTTAGCATTTTGCTGTATATATTTTCAGTCTTTATAAGTATTTACATTTCAGTGTGTATATTGTGGCTTTTTGACTTCTTTGATGTATTTATTTTGTGAATTTGTAAAAGCCCTTTTACAAAACACAAGTTACAATTTTTTTCCTTTTTTTTAATCCTTTAAGTTTTGTTCGTGGTATATTTTGATGTACATTAAGTTTTTTTTTAAGAGTATATGTGTATGACTTGCAATTCTTTTTAAAAATTTTTTGTATTTTTTAAAAGATTTATTTATTATTTATTTATTTTATTTGTTTTTGGCTGTATTGGGTCTTAGTGGCAGCATGCAGGATCTTCTTTGAGGCATGTGAGATCTTTTGTTGTTGTGTGCAGACTCCAGGGTGCATGGGCTCTGTAGATGTGGCACACAGGCTCCAGAGCATGTGGGCTCTGTTGTTTGTGGCACGCAGGCTCTCTAGTTCAGGCACATAAGCTCAGTAGCTGTGGTGCGCAGGCTTAGTTGCCCCACGGCATGTGGGATCCTTGTTCCCCAACCAGGGATTGAACCCACATCCCTTGCATTGTAAGGTGGATTCTTTACCACTGGACCACCAGGGAAGTCCCCGATGTACACTAAGTTTTTATTCTCATTACCCAAATTTATCCTTTAACCTTTTGTGTTATGCTTGAATAGGCCTTCTACATAAATTTTCTCTTTTTTTTTAAGTTAGCTTCTTAATCCGTCTGGAATCAATTTGGCATCTAGTGTGAGGCTGAGAACCATTTTTTTCTTAAATAGCTAGCCAATTGCTGTAACACTTTGATTTTTTTTTTTAATCATCTTTTTGTGATCAATGGGAAAGTCTTCATTTTCCCTGGACTTTTATGCTGTCTTACTCTGTTTAATTGAGCTTTCTGGCTAGTACTGTGCCAGTACCACTGGTTAAATTATTATTATTTTTTCATTGCTCTGAACATGAACAGTTTCCTCATTTATTTATTTATTTATTTATTTACAGCTGCGTTGGGTCCTAGTTGCTGCGCGTGGGCTTTCTCTAGTTGTGGCGAGCGGGAGCTACTCTTCGCTGCAGTGTGCGGGCTTCTCATTGTGGTGGCTTCTCTTGTTGCAGTGCACGGGCTCGAGGCGCGGGGGCTTCAGTAGTTGCAGCATGCGGGCTCAGTAGTTGTGGCTCGTGGGCTCTAGAGCGCAGGCTCAGTAGTTGTGGAGAACGGGCTTAGTTGCTCCATGGCATGTGGGATCTTCCCGGACCAGGGAGCGAACCCGTGTCCCCTGCATTGGCAGGCAGATTCCCAACCACTGCACCACCAGGGAAGCCCCAGGTTAAATTATTTCAGCTTCATCATAAAAGCGCATATAGGAACACAGCAAATTCTGCCTTGTTATTTCTCCTTGGGAATTTTTCTTGGCTTTGCTAGAATGCTTGTATTACCAAAATAATGATTGCCTTTAAAAAATATTTTGACAGCATGTTTAGAGCCTTATGATGTCATGCTAAAAGAGAAAGTATTTTTTCTTTTTTTTGCGGTACGCGGGCCTCTCACTGTTGTGGCCTCTCCCGCTGCAGAGCTCCGGACGCGCAGGCTCATGGGCCCAGCCGCTCTGTGGCATGCGGGATCCCCCCTGACCGGGGCACGAACCCGTGTCCCCGGCATCGGCAGGCGGGCCCTCAACCACTGCGCCACCAGGGAAGCTCTTTTAGCAGTTTCTTCATGGCTGTGTCTCCCCCAGGATGACCCTCATGTGGGAAAGAGATTTTTTTTTTTTTGCAGTACGCGGGCCTCTCAGTGCTGTGGCCTCTCCCGTTGCAGAGCACAGGCTCCGGACGCGCAGGCTCAGCGGCCATGGCTCACGGGCCCAGCCGCTCCGCGGCATGTGGGATCTTCCCGGACCGGGGCACGAACCCGTGTCCCCTGCATCGGCAGGCGGACTCTCCACCACTGCGCCACCAGGGAAGCCCGAGATTTTTGTTTTGTTTCTTGTCATGAGTTCCCCATCACCTGGCACTTTTCACATTGTAAGCAATCAAAAAATTTTTAAGCTTGCTGAATAAATAAATATCTAATTATAATACATCACTTTAAAATATTTCATTATTCTCTACGAGAGCTAACTTTGTATCATAAGCTCTGCTCCTGTTTCCTTCCTTTTAAAGAATAGATGTAAACACACACACACACACACACACACACACACACACACACACTCATGCGCGCACACACTCCAAGGATTATACACAAACAGAATTGAGAGCTTCAGTGAGCGAGGCATGAGTCACTCCAACGTCCCAAATGGAAAAAAAAAATGGCAAAGAGAATTTCCAAAGTACATGGGAAACAAATTATATGTGGAAAACAGCAAATTTTTCTCTTTTCTCTGATAATTTACTTTGCTTATTTTCAGGAAGATAGAAAACAAAGCAAGGAAAACCTGATCCCTTTGTTGTGACTCAACTGCTGAGGACACTTCAATTGCATCAGCCCCCTCCAGCCAGCGTCCTGCCAACCCGAGACACACACTTGTTGATTCATGTTGGTACACACAGGGCTGGCACTTATTGGCACACAGATTTCTTACTATTCTTCAGTGGTTCTTATGGTTTCTTTATTGGTAACCCAAATTTTTGAAAATTATTTTTAACAAAATGATTTGACCCATTTTCCACCAAAATTTCTAAGCATTTCTTCTCTATCCCACCCCTCTGTCCATCAGGTGGAATTCCAAATATTAGGACCATAGAGTAATCTAGCATTTCATTTTCTTCAATAACTAATCATTGTACATCTACGATTAATATGTATTAGAGAATTATGCAATTTAAAGCCAGGAGCCTGTCCACGGTTTGAAATGCATTAAAATAAGTGATGAGTAATATCAAACAAAAGTTACCTACAAAGTACAAAAGGGTTTTTGCAGCTCAGAAAGTTTTCAAAAGCTTTGGTATTTAGATTTTTATGTTTGAATTACAATATTATACGTAAAACCAGCACTTACATAGTGTTTACCACATGCCAAGAATTGTTCTAAGTGCTTTTCTCATCCTCAAGACAAATGCTAAAAATGAATCCTGACATGCATGCACTGTTTTTATCCCCATGTTACAGATGAGAAAATTGAAGTACAGAGAGGTTAAATAAATGACCTTCCCAAGAGCACACAGCCAGTAAGCATAGAATTGGGGTTCAAACCTAGGTAGCCAGGTCCGGCTTAACCATTACACTATTTACCAATTCTGACTTTAAAATACGAAAACATTCAGAGACCATGAAAGCAGTGAATTTTATTTGGAATTACTGCATTGTTGGCCAGAAGGTGGTGACGGAACATGACTGATAAATTTGGAGATTAGAGTATCTGAAAATCAGAGCGAAACCTTTTTCTATTTTAAACCAGTGTTTTCCTGAGAATAAAAGTGATAGGTTGGGGACTTGGAAATAATCAAGAAAGTAAAAATAGTTACATATTGAAACATATGAATTTTTGAGATAAAATATTTGGAATAATAAAGACAGAAATGTTGCAGGGCATCATCAATGAACTCAATGTTCCTGAGCTTATTCAAAGAAATGTGATGAGAGATGAATGGCAGAATGCAAGAACAGCTGTCGATGTGTGTAATACACACCCAGAAAATATCCCAGGCCACATGCAATAAAGCTCAGATTTTAAATGCATCTTGATGTGACTGCCCTACAAGGCTTGACCTCATCGACAGCAAATCAGACTTGATTTGAATTACAACAGATGGCCAGCCTAATGAAGGCAATGCCAACAAGAGGGAACATTTTAAGAATTAAGTGTGGAGAAGAAGAGACAAGAATATTAAATGAACATTGTCAATCAATGGGTCTAATGATCACAAGAATTTGTGAGAATATTTTAAGACTTAAAAATACTTTCAACATACAACAGCATTTACCCATCTGCAAAGAAATTATCAAGTTTTTAAGGTAATTATATGTGGAATATAGATATAAAAATGCTGTATACTTTAGAAAAAGCATATTGGACACTACACTATTATGTTTTATTAGCTGTGACTGAGAAGTTTCTGGAGGTTATTAAAAAACTGGGAATTGTGTCATAGACTTTTTCACACAGGTGTGCATTGAATCTAGTGGTTGGCTGATAATTCCTTCCAGATTTGGATTTATCTTTTGCTTCCAAATTTTTATTATGTGCTAACATTACATAAATTCTTTCTAAAGAACTTGAAAATGAAGCCAAAGATATTTTTCTTTGTCTTCTAAATCTAAAGCAACATTTTGTTATCATCTGAGAGAAATGATGGATATTTTAAAATCATTTGGAACAGAACCAGTAAATAACACCAAAATCATCTTGAAGAGTTTCGAACTTAAATAAACCCTTCCTTTCAAAGGAAAAGAAAAATTCTAAGAAAAATAGATAATGGCTATTTGTATCAAACATTTTCTTTACTTCATAGGAAGAGTGGAATAAAATTATTGGTCATAACTAAGAACTGGGTACTATCATATGGAATTTAAATATTTTTAGAGAGCAATTATAGCGACATGAAATAAATTCTAGGTTCACTATTTAAATGGAGTGAGCCATGAAATACAGCAATAACCAAACATGTATAACAATTTTACAAGCATGAGGCAAATGTGATCCTAGAACTTCAGTTTGAATGCAGCTACCAAAAGCTCAATTTCACCTACCATGATATCAACCTCAGTGACCCTGGCTGTTTGTTTATTTATTTATTTATTTATTTATTTATTTATGTGGTACGCGGGCCTCTCACTGTTGTGGCCTCTCCCATTGCAGAGCACAGGCTCCGGATGTGCAGGCTCAGCGGCCATGGCTCACGGGCCCAGCCGCTCCGCGGCATGTGGGATCTTCCCGGACCGGGGCACGAACCTGTGTCCCCTGCCTCGGCAGGCGGACTCTCAACCACTGCGCCACCAGGGAAGCCCCTGGCTGTTTATTTAACATATTTTTTCTTGTACCGATTTTGTGCCTGCTCAGAGTTACTATTTATCACTTTGATTTGGCCAATCACTAAAGCAGGTGCAGGCCATTTTATATGCTTTTCTTCCTAAAAACCTATTTCAAATAGTCACAATACAGTCGAGGAAATGAAAGCAGTTCTATAAGGCTAGAAGTAGATTTGGGCAGGAGCAAGGAAGTCAGTGGCAAGACCTAAGATTGGGAAAGTCCATGGCTGTAGGCAGAAAACTTTTGAAAGCTGTCTGCAGGAGTTGGCACTTTCTCCCGAGAGTACTTTAGGATAGTGATATGGTTGGATAGGCATTTTAGAAAAAGGTCTCTGACAGCTGTCTAAAAAATGTATTGGGGGAAAATAAAAAGAGGCAAATGAGGAGACCAGAAATAGACGAAGAAAGATATGAGGGAATGGGATATATTCAAGAGAAGGGCAACTCCTAACATTTGGAGATACAAGCTGGAGAGGAAATAACTCCTGAGTTTTTAAGTGTATCATTGTAGGGAGAAGTACAAAGGTGATCGTTTTGGTGTATCCCCAAATTCTAGTTAGATGAATGGCATCCAGTCCAGTGGTTTCAAAAAGCAGCACCGTTTTTATTGTTTATTTGGGATTAAATAATACAAAAAGGAGACAGTAGCCAACCATTGGTCAGAAAGATGATGTATGAACTTTTAGACCCCATATACACAAATGGTTCAAAAGTATGTTTCCAATCAGACCTCTCATCTGAGCTCCAGCCCATCTACCCCACTGCCTACTTGGATATCTTCTCAGGAATCGCAAAAGCATTTCAAAATCGACGTGTCTGGGCTTCCCTGGTGGCGCAGTGGTTGAGAGTCTGCCTGCCGATGCAGGGGACGTGGGTTCATGCCCTGGTCCGGGACATGGGTTCATGCTGCGGAGCGGCTGGGCCCGTGAGCCATGGCCGCTGAGCCTGCGCGTCCAGAGCCTGTGCTCTGCAACGGGAGAGGCCACAACAGTGAGAGGCCCGCGTACCATCAAAAAAAAAAAAAAAAAAAAAAAAAATCGATGTGTCTAAATCCAAACTTAGGATCATTCTCCCCAAATTTGATCTTCTTTCATTGTTCTCTCTCTCTCAATGATTCTTTTCATTCACCAAGAAAGAAGCCTAGCAGTCTAAACTGAAAAAGCTACATACTATTTGATTCCTTCTATATCACATTCTGGAAATGGCAAAACTATGAAAACAGTAAAAAGATCACTGGTTGGCAGGGGTTGGGATGGGAGAGAGGATGAACAGGTAGAGAACAGAGGATGTGTAGGGCAGTGAAAATACTCTGTGTGATACTATAATGATGGATACATGTCCATACATATTTGTCCAAACCCACAGAATGTACAACACCAAGAATGAACCCTCATGTAAACTATGGACTCTGGGTGATTATGTTGTGTCAGTGTAGGCTCATCAATTGTGAAAAGTGTGCTACACTGGTTAGGGGAGTGTTGATAATGGAGAAGGCTATGCGTGTAGGGGTGGAGGGCATAAAGAATTTTGCTGTAAACCTAAAAGGGCTCTTTAAAAAATAGACCCTAAAACAAATTTTAAAAAATAACAGAATTAACTGTAATGCTCTTTAGACTTTACAGGTATGCAAATAAATAATTTTCAAATTACAAAATAAAAAAGAAACCTAGCAGTCACCTTTGATAGGTCCCTAGAAACCTGCCGTTTGCAATAGCTCATCAGTCAGCAACACCTGTTATCTTTCTTCCTAACTCTCCCTTGCATCCATCCATTCTCCCTGCTCCCAAGGGATGCACTGCACAAATCTAGGGACAGCCACTCTCATAAACCACAGAGTGAATAGCAGAGCTGCCTGGGGTTGGGCAAGGGTATGGCCCTGTCACCATCACCAGCCTAGCATACACTGTTATGGTCTCTTGCCTGATTGCTGCAACACCTTCCCTGTTCTGTTCTGGCCCCACTGAATCTGTTCTTCGTGCTTCAGACAAATTCCCAAACCCACATCTAGTTATGCATCCTTCCTACTTAAAGCCCTCGTGTAGTCTCCCATTGCTCTTAGAATCAAGACTCAAGTCCTTAACAGGGTCTCCCAGGCCCTGCGCAGCCCTGCCCCTCCCCACTCAGCCCCAGCTCACATCGTTTCCCCGAGTTGTTTCTGATCCATCCCCACTGTCTTCTTTCAGTCCCAGGAACTGCCATGCTCTCTCCTCTCACTGGGATCTGCACGTGTGGCCCTCTGTCTATAACATAAAGCTCTTTGCCTGGTTTATCCCTACCCATCTGTATCAGTTAGATGTTATGGCTAATAAATATTTCAAAACTCAGTCTCTTAAAACTACAATCACTTGATCGTGGCTCGAGATCAGTGGGTCAGTTGGATGGTTCAGCTGCTCTGGGCCAGGCTGGGCTGATCTCAGCTGACTCGCTCATAGGTCTGTGCTTGCTTAACAGGTCAGCTGGGGCCTAGCTGGTCTTGGATGGCCTTGCTCACATGTCCGGCAGTTAGCTTGTTGTTAGTTAAGGGGTCAGGGGTGACTGGGCCATGTGTCTCTTAACATCCAGCAGCCTAGCTCAGCTTATGCATGTAGCGGTGTCGGAATTTTCAGAGGGAGAACCGTGAACCCTCTCAAGAACTAAGTTCAGAGCTGACTCACCATCACTTCTTCTGCTAAGGGATATCACAGAGTCAGCCCAGATAAAGACGGTCATTGAATAGATTCCCCTGATGGCAGGATTCGCAAGTCACCTTGCAAAAGGACAGAAATAATTGGGACAATTTTGCAATCATCTACCACATTATCTTTTAGATTTTGGCTCTGGATAAGCTTCCCTGGGGGAAGCCCAGATTAAATCACACTATTATGGACTTGCTCCAGGAACCACTCCTTCACTGCACTTTTCACAGTTGGAATTCCACATGTATTTGTGTGATTTTTTTGCTTAAGGTCTGTTTCTTCCCCTCCCCACCCACGCTGCTTCTTCCCAGACTTAGAGGCCAATAAATAGCTAATGTCCATTCGTGCTCGCCTTGGTATCCCCAGCATCTGGCACACAGTAGGTACTCAATAAATATTTGCTTAATGAATTATTTTACTTTACATTGTGTTAGTTTTAGAACAGATTCCCTGTCTCTTAATAAAATGCTTTAAAAAAAAGTGACCTTTTGCTTATTATATGGGGGAGGTAGCCAGAGGATATTGAGTCCTGTCCACAGCAGACCCTCCAAGTGATAAAGTGAGAATTATCGCCTCTTTGGGACATGTGGTCAAGAAAGAAAGAACTGCATGGAGAGCCACTGGGGGCTGGACAGTAGCTTCAGAACTTAATGTATAAAGACTCTTAGGGTCTTCTCGTTAATTGAGGCGACACACATGCACGTACACACACACACATACACGCACATGCGTGCCCAGGAAAAGCAGCAGGTTATTGGGAAAAGAAAATGAGTTCCATTGTAAATTTATTGAGTTTAAGGTGTCCACAGAACATCCGTGAATCTAACACTTGGGAGAGAGCTCAAGATTGAAGAGGCTGGGGAGCTTACAGTGTAGACACTGGTGGGTAGCTGCAGCCATCAAAGTAGATGAGCTTGGGCAGGGAAAGAAGAGAAGCCTCAGCATGGAACCCAGAGGACAATACTATTTAAGAGGCAAGAGGAACAAGCAAGGAGCAGTGCGGGACGCTCAGAGAAATGAAAGCGGAATTGAGAAACAGCCAGTCTCAGAAGTTAAAGGAGGAAAGGGCCTCAAGAAGAAGGAAGCAGCCGCTAGCTCTGAATGCAGCTGAGAGGTCAAGAAGATAAGATGCAAGAAAGACTGGGTTCCAAACGACAAATGCTTTAAGGTTATGAATTCTTTTCCCTCAAAGGATTATTTCTACTGATGTGTATATTCTAAAAGTCTTAAATACTGTGTAAGTTGCAAGAAGACAATTTACAAGCACTGCAATTCACGTATTGTCCATTTTGTGGATGGACTTCTACTTTGGTTGATTAGGTAAGCCCTGTTCCGATTCCTGTTCCCTTCCCCCTGTGCTGTTTGGCCTCTCATTTACATGCACAGGTGAAATTATTTTGATATGTTCACTGCCACTTGCATCAGTAAAAAATGCCAGTGTAGCTTAAGTATAATTTATTCCCACATTCCACTTAACTTCAGTTAAATATCATGGCAAAATAACTCTAAGAACAGATTTTTTTTTAAAAAAAAGAAAGACTGTCTAATAAAGCAAATAGGACATGTTCGATCTTTACCAGCAAGTGAGAAGGCTATTGCCAGAGCTGGTACAAATTCATTCAGTTGTTAAATAAATGTTGGCTGTTGAGCTATCAACTGGAAAATGTATAGAATTCTCCTCTAAGTTCTGTCTTTTCAGAGAATTACAGTACAATTAAATTATAAAATCAATGAAAAGAGAGGAAATATTAAGCAAGAAATACTGAATGTTCCAAGTATTGAGGAAGCCCATGTCTTCCTTTGTAGATAGTTTTCTAATGTTGAACTAATCAGAAGCACGATTGTTCGGCAATTTTTTTTTAAAAAAGGCTTTTTAGAAGTTATTTTATCAAAAGGCTTTCAGATCCATTATTTTATTTTATTATATTTTTAAATAGAATTGAGCTGTAACAAAATGGGATACGTAGTGCAAGAGAAATAGTCTGACTTCTACCTACAACCAGGTAGCTACACAAAAATTTTTCCAATAATTTTCAATAATTGAGGCTCTGACTAAAGACTTTGATATTTCTACTCTTATAGATACCTGGGTTTTGATTTTGCCATAGATTTATTCCTCAGAAAAGAAGCTGTAATTTTACTGCTGAAATAAAACAGTGATCTTGCTCCCCAGAGCATCTATTCTATAAATAAAGAAACTGAGCCTTCAAGAGATCAAATGATTTGCCTAAGATGGCAAAGGATAGAGGTAAAACTAAGACTAGCCCCCAAGACTTCTACCTCCTGGTTTCCCCACCCTACTATATAAGTATTTATAGTAATATGTAAATAAATTTTAAAAATCAAATGTTATTTTAATCTAGTAGGATAACATTATCTAAGAAGAATAACTTTTTACACAAAGAAACCTTTTAAAATGTTGCTATCTTGTTCTTGAGGTTGTTGTGTTATTTAACAAGGTATGTCAGTGAAAGATTACATAGTATTTGCATTTCAAGGAGTTCATTAGAAAACATTTCAATATTTACACTCAACCAGAGGTTCTGATAACATCATTTAACAATGAAAACGTTAATGAGAACTTGGTGCTACACTGTGGTAAATAATACTTCATATCAATGTAATGTTAATCTAAAGAGAATGGATAGATTGTGAAAATAGCCACAAATTCTTCCCTCCCTGCATGCATTCCCTGTGAAGTGACTTTACAGATTCTCCTACTGGGGAGATGGAGTCTATTTCTCCACTCCTTGACTCTGGGCTTGGCCATGTGACTTGCTTTGGCCAATGTAACATCAGCAAATGTGACACAAGTGGAGACTGAAGCACTTGCACATTAGAGCCTGCTCTCTTTTTTTTTTTTTTTTTTTTGCGGTACGCGGGCCTCTCACTGTCGTGGCCTCTCCCATTGCGGAGCACAGGCTCCGGACGCGCAGGCTCAGCGGCCATGGCTCACCGGCCCAGCCGCTCCGCGGCATGTGGGATCCCCCCGGACCGGGGCACGAACCTGTGTCCCCTGCATCTGCAGGCGGACTCTCAACCACTGTGCCACCAGGGAAGCCCAGAGCCTGCTCTCTTTTATCTCCTGGGGATTCCACAAATCCCAGGAAAAGCCTGGGATTTCTACTGGTTAATAAGAGACTAGGTGGTGTGGTCCCAGCTAAGAGGTGAGCCATCCCAGCTGAGCCTCCAAGACTAATGAGCTCCCAGTGTACCTGGATGCTGACATAGATCCATGAGTGAGTCCAGCCAAGACCAGTAGAACTGAGCTCAGTCCAAATTGCTGATCCACAGACTTGTGAGCTAACTGAAGCCACTGAGTTGTGGGGTGGTTTGTTACCCAGCAAGACCTAACTCATCCAGGGAGAGAGAACAAAAACCATCAGAGATATATTAATGTTTGGTAAACAAAGCTAAGTTAGAAAGAAAAGAATATTATCCTTTTTATCTAAGAAAAGAAACTAAAGCACAGTGAAGTCCCACAACTTTCTCAAAGGTCACATTTTTAATATAATAAAGATTATGGACAAAAACAATCAAAATAGGTTATGTACCAGCTGTGTTCTAATTACTATTCTGTAATTGTTCCAAATACTGTTGTTCTATCAGATTAAAAGCTGATTTGGATCTTGGTATGCTGATCACTATTATAACTAAAAATTCTAGATCATCTAGGCTGTAGCCAGTTGGGTTGCAAAGTAATCAAAGAGAATGTTCCCTTAGTTGTGGGAGGCTATATAACAAGATTTAGAGTGACTAAACTTTAGTTTTCATTGTTCCAGAATTAGAATGGGAATATGAAGGGTTTTCCTTACTGATACTTTGAGTTTTCTAGAATCTCCATATATTCCATTTATCTTTTTATGGGGCTGTGTTCAGGAAAAACTGTCTTCCTCCTATGGTTCTCCCTGACTCTTCCCACACACTACTACTACACTCACAGAGCTTCTGACACCAAGTGTAGGGATTTTCCCAAATACAAAAGACTTAAACAAATATTTTTTAAAAATCAGACTTAAAAAAATCTCATTGGCAGGTACAAGGCTGTACCCTATACTTTTTTTTTTAAATTAATTAATTTGTTTTTATTTTTTTGGCTATATTGGGTCTTCGTTGCTGCACACGGGCTTTCTCTAGTTGCGGTGAGCGGGGGGTGCTCTTCGTTGTGGTGCGTGGGCTTCTCATTGTGGTGGCTTCTCTTGTTGTGGAGCACGGGCTCTAGGCATGTGGGCTTCAGCAGCTGTGGCACGCAGGCTCAGTAGTTGTGGCTTACGGGCTTAGTTGCTCTGTGGCATGTGGGATCTTCCCGGACCAGGGTTCGAAACTGTGTCCCCTGCATTGGCAGGCAGATTCTTAACCACTGCACCACCAGGGAAGCCCACCCTGTACTTTTTATGTTGGAAATAATACGTACAAATGAGAATAACTAAAGACTATTTAAATGTATTTTCCCAAACGTCTGGTACAGATTTTCTTAAAATATAACTCTTTGATTAAGTTTATTGATTATGTAAATTTAATCTACATTTTAACTTACTTTCTAGTCTATTTACTTCTAAGGTGTTTTGTCAAATTTCCTTTTATATTAAAGTAGTTCTTACTTTTTTGTTTCTGAGAAATAAAATGCTGCAGGTACAGCAACCCTTTCTTATCCCATTTATCTCTGTTTCTCTCTGGGGGTAACAACTCTCTGTACTACAATGGTGAATTTCCCACCCTGTTTTTATATTTTTATTACATATATATGTCTCCATAAGTAATATATAGGATTGTTTTATGTATTTTTAATATATATACTGTAGGGAAGGAAAAAAAAAAAAACTTTATCTCTATCCTCCTAGGTTCTGTGGCTGGGTCCCTGGAAATTAAACTGACAAAGATCAACAAGAGAAAAACACAGTTGATTAACACACACGGTAGAAACTCAGTGATGAGTAATTCAAAGTGGCGTTAGAACTTGGGGCTTATATAACATCTTAACAAAGAATAATACATTTGTAGAGAAGTGACAAGACAAAGGAAAAGGTGGTTAGGCTTTTAGGGGTGGCAAACTGTGGGAAGGTAAATGTATGGGGAAACTAATGGAAGACAAGGGCGGTTGAGTGACATTTGTCAGGCAAAATCCTCTCCAAGCTGATAGATTGAGTCTCTAGTCATCGCTGGACCTGAAGAGTGATCAGGTGATGATGAGTTGTTATCCTCTTATGTACAGCACGGTGACTACAGTTAACAGTTCTGTAGTGTATATCCGAAATTTGCTAAGAGAGTAAATCTTAAAATTTCTCATCCAAGAAAAAAAATTATATCTATGTGGAATGACGGATATTAATTAAAGTTGTGGTGATCATTTCACTATATATACATATATCAAATCATTATGTTGCACACACCTTACACTAATACAATGTTATATGTCAACTGTATCTCAATAAAATGGAAATTTTTAAAAATAATAAACCAACAACAAAAAGTTCTCCTCTTCCTGGTACTGGAGAGAGTACATTTCCTTTACAGATGGAAATGTATGTCCTGCTTTTAGCCAGACAGGGGGAGGGCAGAGAGCTTTTTTTTTTTTTCCTGTCTGCTGTTTCTTAATTTATTTAAATATGTATCTTTCTGTGATATTTTTTAAATTCAAAATAAAGTAGTCAAGCTGTATCCCTTTATTTTTTCCCCAGCTTTATTGAGATGGATTTGATGTGTAATGTATCCATTTAAACACATAAGATCAAGTTCATTCATTTTAGCTGCTGTGAAGTCTTCAATTGTCATCCATTCTCCCACTGATAAAATTTAGGTTGCTTCTAATTTTTTGCCATTACAGGAATTCTTTAGTGTACACCTTTGTATGCACTTTTGTAGGAATATGTAAAGGCATTTCCCAGAGAAGTGGGATTGCTGAGGAATAGGCAATTTACATCATCAGCTTCCCTAGATATTGTCAGATTGTGCTGAGAAGTTGCACGAATTTACATTCCACCAATTTACATTTACTGGAATGCAGTGGCTAAAATTTCTGATTTCCTCGCATCTTGACTAATTCTTTGAGTAATTAGATTTTTAAAAATCGATGCCAATCTGATGGAAGAGATATGGAACAGTTTAGTTCAGTTTGGATTTCTAGATTTCTCAGTAATCTGTTGTCACAGCTTATCATATTGTCACAGAATATCATGTTGGCATCTAATGTTGCAACTGAGAGATATCAGTTTAACTGTCATCCTTTTTAGGTGACTTATTTCTCTATCTTTAATATTTTTCTTTGTCTTTGACATTAGGCAGTTTACTATAACATGATTAGGTGTTGATGTTTTAGTTCATTCTGGTCTAGACTAGATGTCCTTACATTAGAGCCTTTATAACTTATCATGATTGAAAAATTCTCAATCATTATCTTTTAAAACATTGTCTCCAGACTTCTGTTTCCAGCAATTTGGTAAAATTTGGTGTAACCATCCAGGTACAGAACCCTTTTTAAGTTATGGATAAAAATAGGAAAAAATATGTTTCTAAAAGATGTTTCTCTGCTGTCGAGAAAGTAAGGGAAAACAATCAGGCCGTAAAGCACTTGAAAGCATGATTTCAAATCACTCAAACCAGCGTTTAACCTGAGGGCATCTGGAGATCCCTGATGGCCCAGAATCTGAAGGCCAAGCAGAGTAAAGGGCAGACTAGAGGAGGCCCACAAAAGCCAGAACATTCCGCTAAAGATGATTTTGTAAATGGATGAACTAGGAAAGATATACCTTGAAAAAAAGTATTTGCCTGTGTCGGCCTTGACTCTGGGTAGAGTAATAAGAGAGGATTGACAAGTCTGTAGCACTTTAGCCACAGTGTGTACTCACGCAGCTTGGGGAGCCAGAGTCACACTATTTGTATGACAAAAAAAGATCCAAGCTGGCATCATCTCTAAAGGAACATACTTTAAGCATAGTTCCCAAGGATTGCCAAAATATTAAGTTCCAAACACACAGTCCTATTAACACCTCGAGTTTAGCCCAGTGAAATCCATTTCAGACTTCCGACCTCCAGAACCAGAAGATAATAAATTTTGTTGTTTTAAGCCATGCATTTGTTACACTCCCCCACCCACATTCCCAATCCAAGCTCTCTTGGAGGGACCCCTGGCTTGAGGGAGAAGCAGCCCCCTGATATGTCACAGTGTTCTGTCAGATTTACTGTGATTTGTTACAGCCTCAGGAGGAAACTAAAAGTCTGGCAAAAAGCCTTAAGTTTTCTGTGGACTTAGTCGGTTTGCAGAAAGTAGCCTGCCCAGCACTTACCAAGATGAACGGCAAACTTTTTTGGCCCTTCACCAGGAAAGTGGCCCGAGTTCTTTCTATTGTTCTCTTCATGGGTGGGGCTGACTTTTGAGCTCAGGTTTATGCACATGACTCAGTTCTAGCTTTCAAACCTGTGCAGAACCTAGGTCATGACTCCTACTATTTGAAAACCTTAGCAGATGGCCCCTCAGGCCTTTTTCCCATCAGCCTTAGGAAACAGGGCAAACATGGCATCATTTTCACCTAACTATATCATTTCATTCTTTATTTCTGGCTTCTTAAGGTATCTTTTTTATTTCTGCTGAGCTACTTAGTAAAAACATTTTTGTTATATTTTGTTATTTCATTTCCAAATAATATTAGGTTCAAAAGGACATTCAAAATAAAATTACAGATTATTTGGAAAAGAGCAAAAATGAGGAAACATTAAACCTGTGAGATGCAGGCAGAGTGGTAATTAGAAAATATTTACATACTTTTTTTTTTTTTTTGGCCGCACTGTGAGACGTGTGGGTTTTTAGTTCCCCAGCCAGAGACTGAAGCAGGCCCTCGGCAGTGAGAGCACGGAGTCCTAACCACTGGACCACCAGGGAATTTCCGAAAAAAGTTTATGGATGTAAAGGCATATATTAGAAAAGACGAAAGATTAGAAATTAATAAAGAAAACATCTAATCATTCAAGAATCTAGAAAAAGAATAAAGTAATCCACAGAAAGTAATTAAGAAATTTAAAAACTAAAATTAAAGCTATAAAATTATTTTAATCAATAAAACTTTTTTTTTGAAAGGAAGAATAAAACACTTGGAATTCTGTCAAATAAGATCAAGAAAAAAACAAAAAAATACAACTTGAAATTGTACATAACTCCAGGTATAAAAGATATTAATTTACAGGAGATTACTATGTAGAAATTTATATCAATAAAATATAAAACCTAAGTGGATAATTTTCTAGAAACATGTATCTTATCAAAATTGAGTCCAGAAAACTGAACAGGTAAATAACTACCCTCCAAACCCAGACATAGACACTCTGACAAGAGGGTTTTATGAGTGGTTTCTGCTATACCAGATGAACAGATGGGTCATATTTTATTTAAATGTGATAGGAAAAACATGTAAAGTTTCAAACTTATCTGTTACCAAAACTATGTAAGATTTTTTAATAAGAATATCGTTATAAACCAATCTCACTTATGAACATAGGTATACTAAAATGTTAGTAACCAAACCAGCAGATTGTTACATGTGTAATATAATACATCACTGGAAGAAAAAAAAAAAAGATTCCATTGACAAAAGGGGGGGAAATAAGCAAAATTCTTAGAAGTAAACCTAACAAGAAATACGAAGTCCTATATGAAGGAAATATAAAATTTTACTAAAGGTAATTTTTTAAAAATCTTAAAAAGAGAGAGAGAGGTGTTTTTTGGTGAGAAGTCTCAATGTTGTAAAGTTGTAATGTTTCAGTTTAGTCTACACATTTAATGCAATCAATAAGACAAGTTTATTCTCAAGTTCATAAGAAAGAGAAAATGCTTAAGTACGGATAACAGATTACTGGAATTGCAGAGTCAAAAAATATTCCCATTTAAGTGAAAATTTTAATCCTAGTATGTATACCCATTTACATCTATCTATAGAGAATAGTCTACTAAATACATGGTGTTGGACATAGCCTCTTACCATGAACACAAACTCCAGAAGAATTAAAGAGCTGCAGATATTTCTTTAAAAAGATGGAACCATGCAAAGAAAATATAAATATTTTTATAATCTTAGAGAAGAGAAATGGACAAATTTGATTATCTAAAAATGTAATAGATCTTCAAAATAAATGACCCCTTAATGTTGAAAACTAGCAGTAGACTGAGATAAAATATTTGCAACACATGCAATATATAAAGGATTAATATCCAGAATAAAGCACCACTACAAATCAATAAAAAATCAGAAAGACTCTGAACAGACAATTCACAAATTAATAAATACAGTCAGTGTAATGCGTGCTGTGCTGTGCCCTAGTCCTGAAGGATTTATTCCCTCAGCTGCTGAGAGGGTTGCTGGCTGACTGCCCTCAGCTGTCAGCCTCTCTGGAAATGACCCTCAGTGGAAAATAGTTGCCTCATCCAAGGGTATGTGCCTTCCCAGGGCAGCCTTCATCCAAGGACTGGGCAGCACAGGGGTGTAAGGGCCTGGCACCATGTGCTACTCAGGACAACTCCAAAGGGCCATCCTGACTTCAGAGATCACCAAGAGGTCAGCTGAGGCCTTAATTGTGCAGCCCAACTTTTCCCTCGGCCTATTCCTGCCTCCCTCCCTTCCCCCATGGATGGATGGTAATCAAAAGAGCACTCCCTAATAACTTCCTGCACCCTAATCTCCGTCTCGGCAGTGTCTTCCTAGAACTTGACCTGCAACAGTCAGTGAACATGGAAAGATGTCTTAACCCAGTTCTAATTCAAGAAATGAAAAAAAATTTTTTTTAAATCAAAGATCCTATTTTGCTCATTAGATTGGAAACATTTTCAAAAACTGATAGTATCGGGATCAGTGAGGGTGTGGGAGAAAGAACATTTCATACACTATCAGAAAGTAAACTGGTACATTATCTTTGTAAAGCAATTTGCCATAACCTGTCAATTCCACCTATAGGTACCTATCTTAGAGAAATTCTAGTACCTTTGTATAAAAAGACATATATAAAAATGTTTCATCGAAACATTTTTAATAGTGAAAAACTGCAAACAACAGTACGTGTGCTGGTTTATAATCTACTCAGCTTTCCTTCCTTTGGGGAATCACCTCTTTGCATCTCACTTAGTGCAGGTGGAGCTGTCATTTACAATAGGCCTGTGATGGTTAATTTTATGTATCAGCTTGACTGGGCTAAGGGATGCCCAGATAGCTGGTAAAACATTATTTCTGGGAGTGTCTGTGAGGGTGTTTCTGGAAGAGATTTGCACTTGAATCAGTAGACTGAGCAAAGAAGATCCCCCTCACAGTGGGTGGGCATCATCCAGTCCATTGAGGGCCTGAATAGAACAAAAAGGTAGAGGGAGAACAAATTTCCTCTGTGCTTGAGCTAGGACAATCATCTTCTCCTGCCCTCAGACATGTGTGCTCCTGGTTCTTGGGCCTTTGGATTCACACTGGGACTTACCCCACTGACCCCCTTGTTCTTAGGCCTTTGGGTGTAGACTAGAGCTACACCATCAGCTTTCCTAGACCAATCATGAGACTTCTCAGCCTCCATAATCCCATAAGCCACTCTCTCATAATAAACCTCTTTCTGTAGATCTATATCTAACCTATACCTATACCTATGTCTATATCTATATCTATATTTGTATCTATCCTCTTGGTTCTGTTTCTCTGGAGAACTCTGATTAATACAAGCCCCTTCCTCTATCTAGGCACAATGGCAAGCACAGAACTGAGTCCTGATCAACCACAGCATCTCATTCACCTGTACCAGTACAGAGCCAGAGGGGTACCCTGATTCCACCATGGCCACTCTGAGACCTGGTCTGGAACTGATGGATAGACACTGGTACAGGGGAGTTAAGCCAAGGGCTGTCAGGGACCATCTTCTCTGGCCCATGAAGAAGCCTGTTGGTGAAATGAAACCAACACACACACACACACACACAGGGGCTGATCAAGAGATGGAAACACTGATCTTTGAAGCAATCATTCAGTCTCCACATCCAGCTATGCCTGAATCTTCTACTTCAGAAAATCAGAAGTTCCCCTAATTTTGCTAAAACTGGTTTAAAGTGTTTGTAAGTCTTGCATCCAAAAAAGTATTAACATAATTTGTTGAGCATTCATGACCATAATTAAGGGGACACGTTAAATAAGTGACAGTACCTATGTACCAGGAGTCAGCAAACACTTTTTCAGTAAAGAGCCAGGGAGTAATCATTTTATTTTAGGCTTTGCAGCTCATACAGTCTGTGTTCACCTCTGCTGCTATGGCGAGAAGCAGCCACAGACAAGATGTAAATGTTGAGAGTGGCAGTGTTCCCATAAAACTTTATTTATAAAACCAGGTGGCAGGACTTCCCTAATGGTCCAGCGATTAAGACTCCACGCTTCCAATGCAGAGGGCCCAGGTTTGATTCCTGGTCAGGGAACCAGATCCCGCATGCCACAACTAAGAGCCTGCATGCTGCAACTAAAAGATCTTGCATGCCGAAACTAAAAGATCCCACACGCCGCAACTAAGATCCGGCGAAGCCAAATAAAAAAAAAAACAACCAACCAGGTGGCAGCTGGATCTGGCCCTCAGGAAGTGCCAAGACTTACTGTACCATGGAACCATGAAGTATTTAAAAAGTTATGTTCTTCTCTAGATACTCATATAGTAGGATAATATTTTGTGTCATAAACCTATAGCTTTTCATTCTCAGTAATTCCTTTTAACCTTTCTGCATTGGAACCTTTGCACTTGTAGATGTTCTGCCTGAAATACTCTTCCTGCAGGTACCTGCCTGGCCGGCTCCCTTCCTCTTTCAAGGTCATGATTCAAATATCTCCTCAGGGAGGTTTTCCCTGGCAGTGCTATGTAAAATTGCAAGCACTCTCCTTTCTTCATCCCTTGCTTTGTTTCTCCTTAGTTATTTTTCCCATATACATATTCTATATTTTTCTACCCTGAATGCTCTATGAAGACAGATATTTTATTCTGTGTTATCCTCTATTTCAATGCTTAAAACAGAATCTGGCACATAGTAGATGCTCAATAAATATTTGTTAAATGAATGAATAAAAATGATACCATTTGGCTTCCCTGGTGGCGCAGTGGTTGAGAGTCCGCCTGCCGATTCAGGGGACATGGGTTTGTGCCCCGGTCCGGGAAGATCCCACATGCCGCGGAGCGGCTGGGCCCGTGAGCCATGGCCGCTGAGCCTGCACATCTGGAGCCTGTGCTCCGCAACGGGAGAGGCCACAACAGTGAGAGGCCCGCGTACCACAAAAAAAAAAAAAAAAAAAAAAAGATACCATTTATTGACCACTTACTCTATGCCAGGCTCTGTGGAAAGTGCTTTATTCATTACATTAATCCTCACAACAACCATCTACAGTAGGTACCACTATATCTCTGATCTGTATCTGGGCAGGGAAAATGCTGGCACCTATTTCCACAGAGAAAGGCCAAAGAGCAGAAAATATAAAGCGAAAATCCTGGGCTTTTCCTTCCAGAATAGGTCCTTGAAACTCAGAGAGAAGGTAATCATCTTGAAAGCCAGGGCATTTTCTTGCAAGAGCTGAACTTTAAAAAATAAGAAATGTGAGGTTTTCGTGTAACCAAAAGCCAAGTATCCAAAGGATATGAGCATAAAGGTTATCGTTAAATGATAGTTGGGGATGAACATATGCCTTTTAGAGAGAGATGGGTAAAAACACTGCTGGTGTAGCCTGGAGATTTTCTCAGAGCAGCAGAGCAGCAGAATCTGTCCCTGGTAAGGGGTGGGAGTCTCCGATCAGAGAAGATCCAGGCCTTGAGGACTGGGTGTGTCCCAGGAGGCTGAGAGCCTCACAGAGGACAGCCAGGGAAGGACCAAGGCATGGAGCAGTGCTGACTGACTGAGGCTCCAGGTGGAAGGGCCGGTAGCCCAGAGCCCCGGGGATTCTCTTCGGGAGCCTGGGTGGCTGAGGGGGGAAGGGTAGGTGTGAAGGGAACTGGAGCTGGGCTGGGAAGTTTCCTGACCACAGGGGCCTAAGTAGAAGAGACTGTGCTGTGAGAGGGGTCATCTCGGTGGACCCCAGGAGAAGGGGATGCCCACAATCCATCAGCGGTCTGCATCCCCAGGCCACAGCGCATAAGCCCCCTGTCCCCATCCCAGGTCACTCCTAGGAAGAGGGGAATTGACTTTCACTGACGATTTACATACTGGAGACGGAGATAACTCAGAGTTGACCGAGTTTATCCAGAAGGGACTCGACCAAGTTCTCTGCTGTTCAGCTAAGAACTGAGCTAAAAGCTAAATGAAGTACACAGTGGATTAAGAAAAAAGACAATTTTGTATACATGAGATTTGTGATAATGAGATCAGTCCCTGTTACTAAACTATGGAAAGATCTCCAAGGCATAGTGTTAAAAAGAAAGGAAGCAAGTCGTAAAACAATATGTAAGGTATATTCCCCTTTGCAGTAGTCTTCCCCACTTTTATCCTCAGTTTTGCTTCTTGCCATTTTAGTTACTCATGGTCAACCTGGGTCCAAAAATATTAAATGGAAAATTCCAGAAATAAACAATTCATATGTTTTAAATTGTGCGCCATTCTGAGTATCGTGGTGAAATCTTGTGCCATCCCACTCTGTCCAGCCCAGGCCTTGAATCATCCCTTTGTTCAGCATATCCGGCCAGCTAATCACTTGGTAGCCATCCTGGTTATCAGATTGACTGTTGCATATGGCAGTTCTTGTGTTCAAGTGACCCCTATTTCACTTACTCATGGCCCAAAGAGCAAAAGAGGATGCTGGCAATTCAGATTATGCCAAAGAGAAGCTGCAAAGTGCTTCCTATGAGAAAGTGAAAGTTCTCAACCTAATAAGGAAAGAAAAAAATCATACGCTGAGGTTGCTACAGTCTACGGTAAGCACAAATCTATCTGTGAAATTGTGAAGAAGAAAAAAGCAACTCGTGCTAGTTTTTCTGTTAACACCTCAAACTGCAAAGTTAAGGACACGGTGGGTGATAAGGGCTTAGTTAAGGTGAAAAAGGCATTAAATTTGTACAATAATATTTCTCGAGAGAGAGAGAGACCACCGTCACATAACTTTTATTACAGTAGATGGTTGTAATTGTTCTATTTTTTTTAATGTATTTATTTACCTATTTATTTATTTTGAGCTCCTGTTACTCCACCTCCTCACCAGCATTTGGGTCTGTCAGTGTTCCTAATTTTGGCCATTCTAATAGGCGTGCAGTGGTATTTTATTGTTGTTTTAATTTGTATTTCCCTGATGACATATGCTATGAAGCATCTTTTTATATGCTTAATTGCCATCTGTATATCTTCTTTGGTGAGGTGTCTGTTAAGGTCTTTGGCCCATTTTTAAACTAGGTGTCTATTTTCTTATTGTTGAGTTTTAAGAGTTCTTTACATATTTTGGATAACAGTCTTTAATCAGATGTGCCGTTTGCAAATATTTTTTCTCTTCAAATGCTTTCTCCCCCAGTTTTGTTGAGATATAATTGTCGTACAGCATTGTATAAATCTAAGATGTACAGCATATCAGTAATGTGACTTATGCTCATCATGAAATGATGATCACAGTAAATTTAGTGAACATCCATCATCTCATAGAGACACAGCATTAAAGAAATAGAAAACAATTGTTTTCCTTGTGATGAGAACTCTTAGGATTTACTCTCTTAATGTTCATATATAACATGCAGCAGTGTTAATTATATTTATCATGTTACATTACATCTCCAGTACATACTTATCTTACAGCTGGAAGTTTGTACCTTTTGATCACTTTCATCCAATTCTCCCTCCCCCGACCCCCACCCCCCCATCCCCCCCCAACCCTGGTAACCACAAATCTGATCTATTTTTTCTATGAGTTTGTTTGGGTTTTTAAAAATTGATTTATTTTATTTATTTACTTTGGGCTGCGTTGGGTCTTTGTTGCTGCTCGCGGGCTTTCTCTAGTTGTGGTGAGCAGGGACTACTCTTCATTACGGTACGCAGGCTTCTCATTGCAGTGGCTTCTCTTGTTGTGGAGCACGGGCTTCAGTAGTTGTGGCGTGCAGACTCAGTAGTTGTGGCTCGCGGGCTCTAGAGCGCAGACTCAGTAGTTGTGGTGCACGGGCTTAGCTGCTCTGCGGCATGTGGGATCTTCCTGGACCAGGGCTCAAACCCGTGTCCCCTGCATTGGCAGGTGGATTCTTAACCACTGTGCCACCAAGGAAGTCCCTGTCTGTTTGTTTTTGAAGTATAATTGACTTACAAAATTATGTTAGTTCCTGGTACACAACATAGTGATTTGATATTTCTATACATTTCAAAATAATCACCACAATAAGTCTAGATTTGATCTGTCACTCCACAAAGATATTACATAGTTACTGACTATATTCCCTACAGTGTACATTTCATATCTGTGACTCATTTATTTTGCAACTGAAATTTCTATTTTATTATTAGTTATTGTTGTTAATCCCTTACTGTGCCTAATGTATAAATTAAACATTATCATAGGTATGTATGTGTAGGAAAAATCAGAGTATGTACAGGGCTCAGTACTCTCCACGGTTTCGGGCACCCACTGAGGATCTTGGAACACATCCCTCAGCATAAGGGCACATTACTATATACAGATGGGAGCAGAGGGAAGCAGGAGGGGGAAGGGAGTAGGAGGAAGAGGGGGATGTGGTGGACGAGTGGGAGGGAGACTTTCTCTGTTTAGTTCATGACCTTCTATACAGCTTGAACTCTTTGCAGGAATGCACTTCACTACTTTTTATGTCAATACAACAATGAAATAAAAAGATGCAACGAGTATGCTGCATTCTTTTTCCCTTTTACTCAAGCACCATCATTTCAGGACCACCCTCTCTGGCTCTGACCACCCAGTTTCCCTCCTTCCTCTACCTGATCCAGCGGTCTTCCTCCATGTACCCCTGTAGTCTCACTATAGCATGTATATAGCATTGGAAACAATTGGCTCATGGATTTATCTTCTCCACTAAACTATGCGCTCCTCAAAGCAAGGATGCGTCTTAGTCATGTTTGTGCCCAGAATCTTCTAGCACCTCAACACATATGTGATGAATAAGGAAAAAAATTATCATAAACCTGTTTCTGACTTCAGATTTGTCCCTGAGTTCTATTTTATCAGGTTTTAAAATATTACTATTATTGGGCTTCCCTGGTGGCGTAGTGGTTGAGAGTCCGCCTGCCGATGCAGGGGAAATGGGTTCGTGCCTCGGTCTGGGAAGATCCCACATGCTGCAGAGCGGCTGGGCCCGTGAGCCATGGCCGCTGAGCCTGCGCGTCCGGAGCCTGTGCTCCGCAACGGGAGAGGCCGCAGCAGTGAGAGGCCCGCGTACCGCAAAAAAAAAAAAAAAAAAAAAAAAAAAAAAAATATATATATATATATATATATATATATATTACTATTATGATCTACTTAAAATTTGAATATGAAAGCTAAAACATAAAAAGCCTAAATTAATAAAGGGAAAGCAGCATTCTTTGTTGAAAGTTAGTTTTCTGCCAGCTCTCTAAGGAAGAGCCATGTCATATTTAAGACGAAAGCACGAATAAAGGCCATGAATATAATGAATGATCAGCAATCTCCGATCTTTAAAATTCAGGCCTAGAATTTTGTGTAATAATGATTTCATCTATAGCCTCCTTTTAGTACGTTTAAATATTAGCTGGCACAAAAATATTTAGGGGAATTAAAAGGTACTCTTTCTTCTGAGTCTAAGCAACCCAGGAAGTCCATCCCCACCTCTTTAAAATTTAGGAGACATGACTAAGGCATGTCTGGGGTGACAGAATGGACACCAGATTATGATGACTGAAATTAACCAGCACTTTACCGGCTAGGCACCCAAACCCAAAACAGTGAGAAAACTCAGGCATAGAATTCTGAAATCTTTGTACAGGTAACAGGGAAGGTTCAGTGGTTTTGCACACTTCTGTATAACTTTCAGGGGTACAATTGGGGTGTGAAAATGGAGGCTCCCCAGGTTTGGGGAGAAGTGGTGTGAGCACATTGATGTGTCTAAGGGATGCCTTGACAGCACACCTCCTGACTTAGAGCTGCTTCTGCTTACGCAGGAAGCAGGAACAGCCTAGTTCAGGAACTGAGAGCAGCGAGGAGGAAGTGGAAACAGCCTGGGTAGGACTGGGAATCTCTCAGGAACCCCTTGTTCCTCTTTCCCACTTCAGTTCTTCCCCTCCCTGGCTTGAAGGACCTGACCTGCCCAGCTCAGACCCTGGCTGCTACCAGGATAGGAAGGCTTTTGTCCTTTGTTAACTCTCAAGGCTATTGGTTTCTATCTTCCATTTGGTTCTCAAGCGCAGCAAAGACTATGGGAACCATCCCATCTCTGACTATTGGACACAGCAGCATGAAGATGGCTGTGATCCTTTTCTTTGTGCTGATTTCAGGTTACATTTCTTGGGATGTGTTTCAAATATACACATCAACTCTCTCTCTAGGTTTTCTTTAGTGTAGCATCAGTATAGCAGATACTAGGTGTGAGAATTAAAAAGAATTAAAAATACTTCCATGAAAGCAGACTTTAGGGGAGATTTCTCTTTAGGTGCCTTTTTGTGAAGAGCAGCAGGCACTTAAACCAGGGTGCCCTTTGGTTGCAGGAATGTTAAAAAGGGCAAATGAGGCAGTGGCTGAGATCTCCCACTACGTGCCCCTTTAAACTGAGGCCAAGTCGGCACTTCCTCCACACCCACCCACGTTAAAACACGACTGCCCCTCCTAGATGAATTTGCCCACTTTTCCCTTATCTTTATTGTCAAGGTGTTAGTCCAATTCCCCATCATCTCTTACCTGGATTCCTGTAATATTTACCTTGTTTGCCTCTCCATTTTGACATTTATGTTCCTTCAATCTATTGGGTCCACAGGGATCTTTTTATAAACAAATCCTCAGCTTCCCAAGGGCTTCCGTTGCACCGAGAATAAAATTCAAATCCTTGCCAGGGTCTCAGTGCTGAGCCCTGCCTGCCTTGCCAACCTAGGCCTCCTGGGGGTTCTAGAACGGGAGTTCTCATGCCTGATGACCCCCTCTGTCCAGGCTACTCTTCACCCCACTCTTTACATGGCTGACTGTTCCTCATCTTTCAGGCTTATGTATCTTTTCCTTGGAGAGGATTTCCTTGACACTCTGCCTATTTTCTGTCAAGGTGCCGGGTTCATTACCTTCAGAACCCTCATCACAATCCGTAATTATAGGATTGTCTGTTTACTTGCTTCTACTCTATCCTCTCGATCTCTAAACTCTATGAGGGAGGAGGTCATACGCAGTACTTACAGTGGTACCTGGCACATAGTAGGTGCAATCAATAAATAGTAGTTGCATGAACATGTTTTTTCCTAAGCGTCAATGAAAAAATAAATGTGGAAAATACCAACCGCCTTAACAACAGTCAGACTTAACTCATGCCACAGCCATAAGGGATTGGGGCAAATTCACAGGCACCCTGCAGGGTTTCCTATCTTCCTAATAGGGTCCTCGCCAGCCTCCCGACAGCTAGGGTTCCCACGTTTTCTGCATCTGGACACCGTGGACTTTTCCCTTAGCCGGGACCAAAATCTCAGGCTAAAATCTTCTGATTCTTCTGGTCTTTTCATTCAACCTTGACTTCTGAAGGTCACACCAATTTGTATGGACATTGTTGATCAACAAAGAATGGAACCTCCCTTCTTTCCAGAACTAAGTGCCCGGCATTCTTATTTTTGGAGGCTCCACCCACTCATTGTGTCAAGCATACTAAGATGAGCTCATATCCCACATTTAACACAATTCTCTTGCTGTAAAATATATTAGAAAAGATGTTTATAATTTTGCTCTTAGAATTTTTGGCTATGACTGACATTTAATTTTTGATTGGCTATTATACTTTTAGGCAATCATTATGTATGCTTGTAACATGAAACCTAACTCACAAACAGCTTCTGTCATGATATTTTTTATACAAATCTAAAAAACTTGCTAGTATTATGTTACGTGTTGTGCACAGTTAATAAAATGTTTATTAGAATATTAATTTTGCAGTTTTCTTTTGGATTCTGTATTTTTTTTCCTGATTTCAAATTTTTAATAAAAAATAAAAAATAAAAACTCATAGGCCCTATGCATTGGGGATATGATGTCTAATAGATAAAAACAACACTATTCTATTTTCCTCGTATTTGTAGCCTTCCTTTCTCTTAAGGACTTTTTGTGAACTCAGGGAAGCTTCCCTCCCCTCTACATGTAGAAAAATGGCCTGTTCCACTAAGACTTATTTTAACAATAACTATGATAAATAGCAAGAAGTAACTTAAAAAGCTGCTCTCTTATAGAAATTGAGCTACTATGTTAAATGCCATTACTGTGTTATTTATTTAATGAGGGAAGATGGTTGCATCTTTTTATAAAAGACATGAATTTAGACAATAATTTAAAAATTATTATAAAAGACATGAATTTTTACAACAGTACGATGTATTTTCTTTTAGTGTTTTACATGTATATATACACAAATACATTTTCTAATCTTAATATACAATATACAATTTTGTATCCTATTTTTTCACTTATTTTAATATCATGATTAATGTCATTACATTTTATGTGAAATTACCATTTTTATTAGTTGCATTATAGTCTGCCACAGGGATCTACTGTAATACATTTCATTGCTCTGTCAGCGTTGGAAATTTCTATTTCTGTTATGAAGTTATACATAATAAAGATATGGTGATATTGGAGATTGACCCCTGTCCTCCACTCAGCTTCCTGTCTCCCAAGGGAGCGACTGAAGTCCTCTTCGTCTGCTTGGGGAGTGGAGGGGAAGGCAAAGCAGGCTGGGAAGTGGTCACCCTAGTGTTGGCTTTTTTATATCCTGTCTTTTCCCTGTCTGATCTGCCCAACTCAGGCCAATAAAATAGCTGCCAACCAAGAGGAAGATTCCTGGAATTGCTGCCACTGTCCTGGAAGTGCCAGCCAGCTGCAGAAGCCAGAAGAATCACCATCATTTTCAAATGGGTGGACAACCTCTGCCAGCTGGTGCCAAACCACAGCCAGCTCAGGAGGCATTTGGATGGCACAGCTAGACCCTCAGAACTCCCAGATGGCAAGCTGTGTTGCATCATGTCAACACCTTCCCCCCACAAAAGTAACTCATATGTCACAATTGAATTCTTGGATCCCATTTATTTGGCTGGCATTCTGGCTGAGTTTGACTGTATATGCACTTTAATAATGGTCTTCTAAAATAATACCATTTTTAATGGCAAGGCTCTGGATGACACTACAGAAGATCAAATGGCCTTGCCCCACATTTTGCTCTGATCTCTTAATAGAGCAATGGAAAGCATAACAGCTTCCAAATAGCACTAAGGAAGTTACTGAATTTATTTTCTCAAGGAAGAATTCTAATTGAATTATTCCACTGAGGAAGTATTTTTTTGATGAAAAGGGTAATAAAATAAAAAATCAGAGCATCCACCCTATTTCAACCTCCATTTCTGGTATTGCGTACTTTAGTTAACATAACACTTTCACCATACTCTTCTAGGACAGTAAATAAACTTGATTACAGTAAAATAAAGTTTTTTTTTTTTAAAGTAACAACAAGCAGAAGCAAGTCAGTATTGGGAGACTTTCAATCTTCCCAACATTTCTTTCCTTCTTCTTGGTGAACTTGGCTGCTGGAGCATTTTTGGCAGCTGTGATGGCCTTGGAAGCTAGATGAACAGCCCAACAGGCCAAATGCAAAGAGGTGGGAATGGCCTTCTCCTTGACTGACATGACCACATGCCCATCCTGAGATGGAACTTCCTTCCTCTCCTTTCTCTAGTCACGCCCCTCATCAAGACCATTGTCGATTCTTGATGGTTGGGGTGCTTCCACCCTTGATATATAAGCAGCCTGAATTAGATGCTGAACCAAAGACATGTGTATTGTTTTGTTATCACACAAACTCCAAAGGAAAACAGTGATCAAATTGCTAAGTTGTTGAATCCAAATGTATCTAACCCTCAAGTTTAAATATTATGTCTAACCTAACCTAATTTCCCAATAAAGTATTTCTAAATGGACCCCTCCACACACAGTTCCTGGGTGTAGAATCTTGTAACTTTGATGTGAGAGATGAAAATTTCCTTTTCATTTATTCATCAAAAGTTTGCCATAGGTGCTATGGGAAAGGGAGTATGTTAGGTTCATTGGAAGCATACAGAGTGAGTATAACACAGACCCTGCCTTCAAAGAGTTTGTCTCCCAACAAGTCAGGAAATCACTTAAACTTCTCTAGATCTCCATTGTCTAATGTAGATAATCTGAGAACTGGGTTAGGTACTTTCTGAGGTCATTTCTGCAACTCTAGAACTCCTACACCACATACATCCTCTGCAGAGTACAAAGGTAGTGTGAAAAGTCATTGGCAAAAATCATCTCATGACCTATTCCTGAATGGCATTATCGTAAATGCCATTCAAAGTAAGTTAAATCACCCAAATTTTGTCCCTTAACATTATTCTACTACAAACTCTAAAGTTTCTAAGAGAGTAAATCTTAAATGTTCTCACTGCACACTCACACACCCACACACACACGGTAATTATGTGTGATGTACGTGTTAACTAAACTTAAGGTGGAAATCATATATATATATATATACACACACACACATATATATATGTATATGTATACATATATACATCATCTAGTTGTTGACCTTAAACTTACCCCATGCTACATGTCACTTATATCTTAATACGGTTGGAAAAATATTTCTGTCCTTTCAAAGCTACAAGTCTCCTCATTACTCTCTGAAAATACCACGTGGATTTTCATCTCCATGCCTGCACCTCTGTCTGCGCCTAACAGGGGTGACACTGCGCCCATCCAGACCTTGCGCCCTCCTAAGTGAGACCTCACCTGACAGTGCCCACACATACCCATCTCCCCTTCCTGTAGGTTCATTCAACACTTTGTCATCACCAAATTCAGCTTTTAAGCCTTCACAGCTAGCCTGTCGTCTTCTGTTATTAATATACAGTTAAACCCAATAGAGCCGTCCTAGAATAAAGTGCTATGGAAGCACTGAGGTGGATGGATTAATTTCAACTAGGGGGACCAGTGAGAGCACCAGGGAAGAGAGAATATTGGAGCACAATTTTTTTCATGGACAGGACCTGGTAACAGGGTTTATGTGGAGTGGTGGTGAGAGGCAATAACCAGTGATGATCCTAAGCTCTGAAGCCTGGGTCAATGAAAACTTGTTAAACGAATGAACTTGTGGTTGGAGTAGCGCTGTGACATGAATGCCATTTTCAATATAATAGAAAAATGAACCAACATGTGAGATGGAGGACAATGTTGAACTTGGTTTTAGACAATTTTTAAGCTGTCTGTGAGCAACTGATGTAGAGATGTTCAACAAGGCACTTCTCTGAGGTCAGGGGAGAGTTTATGGGTTATCCACAAGTGCTCTCCATTTCCTCTTGTATGTATACAGTGCTGTATGATTTATAGAGTGCTTTTCAGAGCCATTGTCTACTGTTGATTTTGATTCTAACGAACATCCTATAAAGTAGGTAGGGCAGGATGATAGTAGGTAGGGCAGGATGATAATTACCAGGCCCAGAGTAGTCCCTAAAGTGACCTTTGTGTCTGATTATTCTATTATTTTATACATTTATTTATTTTTGGCTGCACTGGCTCTTCATTGCTGCGTGTGGGCTTTCTCTAGTTGCTGGCGAGCGGGGGCTGCTCTTCCTTGAGGTTCTGTGGGCTTCTTATTGCAGTGGCTTCTCTTTGTTGCCGATCACGGGCTCTAGGCGCGCAAGCTTCAGTAGTTGTGGTGTGCGGGCCCTAAAGCGCAGGCTCAGTAGTCGTGGCGCAAGGGCTTAGTTTCTCCGAAGCATGTGGGATCCTCCCAGACCAGGGCTTGAACACGCGTCCCCTGCATTGGCAGGCGGATTCTTAACCACTGCGCCACCAGGGAAGTCCCTGATTATTGTCTTATTAACACAAAGAACCTGAGGCTCAGAGAGGTTATCTGCTTAAATAGGTGGGAGAACTGGGCCACCTCTTCTCACTGCAAATTCAGGTTGTTCTTTTTTTTAACCACTAAGAGTGGTGATGGTTGAGGCTGGGGAAGCAGATAACATTTTGGACAATAGTATGAAGCAAGAGAGAAAGAATAAGAGGATGTTGGGGCAACCCTTATGTTTAAAAACAAACCAAAAAGGAGCAAATGAAGGTGACCACGTGACCTGTCACTTCCCACCCCGTGAGACTCATCAAGCTCCTTAAAGGATCAGGATCTGTCATGCTTTCTTTCCCTGAGAGAACCAAGCAGGTTAACTGGTACACAGTAGGAGACCACTATACTTGAGGGGGAGTATTAATGACAATAGACATATAATGACTTGCCCAGTGGGCTGAGTAGGGTAAGTGCCTAGAACAGGGTTATGATTACTGGGGAAGATATAGGGACAACAGGTTTTTAGACATACTTGGAATGGCAGCTTCCTGAGGTGGTTCAGGTATTCCCAGAATTAAGAAGGGCTAAATTTAGGTGTACGTGGATGAAGACAGTGAAAAGGTTTCCGTGGAAGGTGAGTGAGATGAATTAAACGGATATACGAAACATCACGGAGGATTTGACATACAAGGTGCAATTTGGGGCATGATTCTCCTGGCCAAACCAAGGGCTCTAGATGAGGAATCAGGGTCCCATCTAGGGAGGGCATTAGTGGTGGTGGGAATGACAGCCCAGCGGCTTAGGTGGGAGTCTCCCTTCTGCATGCATGTGGGAAGGCCCAAGTTCAGGGTCCAAAAGTCCCGATGGTTAAAGGCACAAAAGGATTAATAAGTTCTTTGCAGGGCTACTTTGGGAGGCGGCCAACCACGTGCCCAGGTCCTTTCCCTCGGTGCTAGGGAAGCCCTGGTCTCCACGCAGCGTTTCACGCCTCACTAGCTCTCCTGATTCTTGGCACCGGTAAGCGGCGGTGCCCCGAGCCTCCTTCCTTCGCCTGACCACCGTCTCTGGGGGCTCCTCTCCTCCGATCTCCCTACTCTCCCCATCCTTCCCTCTTTTCTCCTGAGCTGCAGAAGGGATACCTTGCGGGAGTCCTCACGCTCCCCGCGCCGCACGCCCACCCTGCGGCCTCCTCGGCCGGCGGGGAGCTGCCGCCCCGAGCTCGCCTGCGACCCGGGGGCGGCGTGGCCGCCGCGGAGCCGGAGCGCGAGGGCACAGCTTAACGGTCCCGCGGCCGCGCCTCGCGCTCCGCGCCCCGCCCGGCGGCGCCGCAGCTGCTGCCCGCCCGCCCCCTGCGTCATGACGCCGGCGCCCAACGCGGAAGCCGCTCGCGGCGCGCCCGGTCCAGCCGCGGGCTGAGCTCGGAGCCGCGGCGGGCGCGGGAAGCGGGCCGGGGCGCGAGCCGAGCGCAGCCTCCCTCGCCAGCCGGGCAGAGCGGGCACTGCCGGCGGAGCGGGACGAGCGTGCCGGCGGGCGGAGCGGGGTACGGCGCGCCGGGGCCGCCGCCGGGGGGGATGCAGCTGCCTCCCCGGGCCGGCGTGTAGAGAGGGCGGGTCCCCGGCCTCGGGAGCGCGGCGGTGAAGGGGACAGAGGCGGCGGCCATGGCGACCCCCGGCAACCTGGGGTCCTCCGTCCTGGCGAGCAAGACCAAGACCAAGAAGAAGCACTTCGTAGCGCAGAAAGTGAAGCTCTTTCGGGCCAGCGATCCGCTGCTCAGCGTCCTGATGTGGGGGGTAAACCACTCGGTAAGGGCTCGGGCTGCGGCGCGCGGTCCCTTTCCTCGTCCTCGTCCTCCTCGTCCTCCTCCTCGTCGTCGTCCTCGTTCGCCGCCTCCTCCTCCTCCCCCTCCTCCCCCTGCAGCTGCTGAGGGGCGGGGAGCCCGAGCTGGGCCCGGGCCCTCCGGCTGCTTGTCCTCCGGGGCTGCCCGTTCGCCGCGGCGCCTCGGTGCCCCCAGCCCCGCGCCGCGCGCCCGCCCCTCGGGGCCGCCCAGGCGCCACTTGGACCCCCTAGGGACCTAGGGCCGGATGCAGGACGAGGGGGTCCCATTTGCACTGGAGCCCTGCGGCGGGTACCAGTGTCGCCCCCGGTCCGTGCGTCTGCTCGCTGGCCGATCTGTCCCCTGCAGCCCGGGAACTGGGAAGTTTGTGCGAGGCACGACTCCGCCTGGGCTGTCACCCCGGCGGGGGCTGTTGGGGTGAGAGTCCCGGCGCTTGCTTCCTCTGCGGGGGCGGCGGGGGAGGTCGGGTCCTCCGCCGTCCGGCAGGTGTACCTGCCAGAGGCTGGGAGCGTACGAAGCCTCCCCGCACCGGGCACAGGGGTGAGAATACTGGAGATCGCGGAGCTTTGGGCAGCGGCTTAGTGCTTAGGTCCTTTTTTCCCTTTAAAGGCGATATTCTTGGACGCCAGGAATCTTTTTGGCAAAGATGTAAATATGGCTCTGGTGTTTAGCATCTTCCTCTGCTGCTCTCCCGCATCGCCCTGCCGCTGTGCCCGCTGAAGAGCTGCCTGGCGGGGAGTCTTGCTCCCCAGACCTCCTCCCCCACATTGGGGAGCCAGGCCGAAGTCTCCGACTGCGGAAGGGCGGCCTGGGGGTGACAGCGGGAGGGGGTCTCGGCGGGCGCGGTGGACGGCTGTCTTGAGTTGACTGCACCCGTTTGGGGGGTTTGTTTCAAAGGTTGGAGGAGACGGCTTGGAAAGGTTAGCGTAACCCGCTAGCCCGAGGTCCTGGAGATGCGCCGCTGCGGGCTATGCGGACTGCGGTCTGAGGGTCCGAAATAGCTTCCTGCTGATCTTCCAGCGAGAAACTCTTGCAGTTTTAATCTCCTTGGGATCAGGAAATCTGATAGGAGCTGTTGGCTGAGCCATGAAAGTTTAAATGAGCCTGTGAATTTTGACCATGACCTTACCCACTGCAGTCGGTTAGCGTCTGAGGAGAAGTGTACGCTTGCCTTCCGTACTTTTGATTTCGGTGGATGTCCGTGGGCCCTTTTCAGCATAATAGAAATGACAGAAAACCATGTTGGATTTCGAAAGAACATTCTCGGTGTAGTGAAGTTGGTTGAAATGGCTCAAAAGCATCGTATTTGTATTCTTCTTTCCCAGGCTGAGCTGGGGAAAAGGTGAAACTGTATCAGGATTGATCGATTGTGCTTGCAAGGAGTGACTGTTTTTAAGAAGGCTGAGACATGATTATTCCTATCAGCCTAATGCCTGATCGCCTGGAGTTCATTTTAACTTCCTGATAACTTCTTGAGCAATTAGGAATGCAAGCTTTTGCAACAGCGGACACTACTGCATCAAAACCCCCCTCCGTTTTACTAAAGTAAATAAAATGTTATTTTTCCTGTGTAATAAGTGTACAGTTTGGAGTTATGTTCTAAATTTAAGGTTTTTTTACTATGTTGCTGTTAGTTGCTTTTTAAAAAAAAGGTAATGTTGTTAGTTCTGTATGTATGGATGCTTTTATCTCCTTTGAAGTTCTGGTGTTTTGGTCAGGAGAGTGTTTGTGTCTGAGCGTTTAATCTGGTAAAGTAGTGATGATAATATGCCACTGAAAGGGTGTGCTGTCTGGGAATTAGTCCCAACTCCAGTTTACTTCAGAAAACCTGGTAATTGTGCGGTGTTTTATGGTACCCACTTCTGTTGCTACTTTATACTTTTGAATTGCTACATTTGTTTTAGAGTTTCTTGCTAATTGGAAATATTTTGAAACTACTTAAAGCTTATAAAAATAATGTGATTTGTAGATAGTGCATTTTCTTTTGCTTTCAAGAGAAGTTAGCAAGTCTAAGTGTAGTCATCCAGAGGAGTGAAGTTTCCATAGTATGCAGTATAACCATGTTATTCATTCAACAAATATGTATCAGGCGCATTGTGCTAGCCTCTGTGCAAAAGATTGCTAAAAATCCCCCTCATATTTTTGTCCTAATATTTTTATTTTTAGGGCTCGAGTTGACATAAGAAAGGTCTGTTTCACAGGCTTCTTTTTAAAAATGTTTCTTTCTTTTTTTTTTTTTTTAAAGAAAGGACTGGTATATAAAGATGAAATCTACACTCAGATGCCATGTGTTTCTGGTTCATTTCATTTTAGGTAGCAAAGTCTTAGATAAATGTTTTCATATGACCTTGTATGCACCAAAGTCTACAGTATAATATGAGAATAAATTTGTCAGTTGTATTGTATATGAATGGAGACATTTGAGAAAGCCTAGTAGAGCGGGAAGAGATCATTCAAATCAGTCCTTCCCTACATTTCTAATGTGATCAGGATTAATGGGAAAAGATGTCATGAACATAGCAATTTCTTGCTTTTAAAATTCATGTGCATTTGTCTTAAGGACATTTAGATATAACCATATATTTGGAGCACTAAAGGGGAACTGTCGTCATCTACTACACGGAGGATCATTTAAGCATTTTACAAGATTGGGAGTCATCTACGCACCATAGTAAAACGCTCATTGGATCCATGTTCTAATTCTTCCTCTAATGCTGTTGACCTTGGGCCTATTAACTATTTTTGTATTGATATTTGTATCTGTGAGGTAAGGTGATTGGACTGGATGATTTCCAACTTTTTTTCTAACTTCAAGATTCGACTACTTTTACAGTCGAGTAGGTTCCTACCATTAAGTTAGGAGCCCCAGACTAGGAAGAATAATAGTATATAACAAAAGTTGCATCACTATTATAACCTTGCAAATGCAGCCACACTCAGGGAATTTTCAAGGCCATGGTTGGGGCGAGGAAATCTGTGGTGATTGCAAGAGATGTGTGAACTAAGAGTTGGTGGGTTTGATTGTAGTCTGGCTGCGTTGCAGTCTATTAAGTCCAAGTCTATTTGACTGAAATATAGAAACTTGCAGTTAAGGTGAAAAATTTCAAGTCCATTGTGGTGGTAATTCTCAATGACAAGAATAAGCTTGACTTTGTGTGGTTAATTCGGTATGTTACTGCTTTCTGACTTAGACTACCCATCAGTGAATGGATCACTGCCAATTTTTATTTTAAGTATTTTAAGCGGAGAATATAATTGAATACATAAAGGAAAAGATGACTTGAGGCAATTTTGTCTCGTTACATTTGGAATTAAACTAAAAATGATCAGGCAGTTAGCTTCTTACAGTTATATTTTAATAGTGTGTGGAGCATGCATGTAGAATGTTAGGAGTCAAGCCTTGTTTTAAATAGATATTCTAAAAGATTTTTATGTGGAGTGAAATGGGGGCCTTTTAGAAATGAGTATTTAAAAGCCTATTTAAATATCTAAAGGAAGACCTTTGCATAGAAAAAATTTAAAGGGCATAAAACTTGTTTAAAACAAACGTAGTGTTTCGAAGTGATCAACATTAGTGTTCGTTTTTTTTGGTTGCAAGCTGTGGAAATGTGGATGAGCAGAGGCAAAGTCTGTAAATATTAGGAGGGTTTTGGAGGTCACAGTGGAAGGACAAATCGGTAAGCAGACCAGGAGAGCAGGGCTGGGGCTGGGCTTTGGGAATAATTGGAACCAGGTGCTTGGGTGTTGTTGGGACTTCTCTGTACGTTTTGGCTATATTCTTGCTCATTGCTGTCTGGTTTCCTCCACAGGGCAGGGAACTAATGCTTCCTGAATTTCACATTTTGTAATTTCCACCCCCAAAAGGGTCTTTCTGTCTCCGATCCAGTTATAAAAGTCCCATGGAAGGATTCTGACTGGTTTGGCTTCCATCAGCTGTAGCATTTCCCTAGACCAAGCTGCTGAGAAAAGGTGGCAGCTCTTGCCCATTGGAGTTGGGGAAGAACAGTTCCCAGAGGAGCGACAGGCAGCATCAGGCAGGTATCCATCCTAGTATTAGAGCTAGTACTTATCTAGTACTCGTCTAAGATCGTCTTGGTGCCCATGCGCCATGTTTTGTGTGTTTTGGCAGATAACGCGGTTTTCTGAGCTGAGCATCGTAGCCTTTGTTATATTCTCAACAAGGTCCTGGAATTGAAATAATATTGAAGAAATAGTGATGTCTTTTAGGTTCATGGGTTTATATTTGGGCACTGAAAAAGGTAAAAGAAGGAAACTAGGGTTTAAAAATGAAATAACTGTGAAATAGTGACTGAATGGAATGTAATGAAGCAATTAAATGAAAACAGTAATGAGCTAGACATTAGATGAACCCAGTGAATGGAACCCAAATAACCATTCATTCAAGAACTAGTCTCACACAATTTTTCTTTCTTCCCTTTACTTTAGAGAAAAGAAGAATGCCAAGCACACAACACACACACACACACACACACACACACACACGAAGTTTATTATTAGGGAAATATTTTCATACCCCCTAAAACTTGGGATTACATCCTGAGAACAGAATACATTTTGTTCTCCATTTATTGACTACCTTAGAATGAACTTGAATATTCAGAATGATGCCCTTGGCAAGACCATGATTTCTCTTTCTATGATAGGATTGTCTGCTGTCTGCTATGTCTTTAGAAAGATTTTCAGCAAGAATTGTAAATAAACAAACAAAATCTACCTTATGTTGATTAGAAAATGCAATCACCCAGAGTAATTGAATCTGCCAACATACCCTTGTAGATACAGATTTTGGAATTTAAGGGAATTGGTGCAATTTGGCCAAATGGTTTGTGTTCAGACAGATTAGGTTCAAATCCTGCCTCCATCTCGATGGGCTGTTTGAGCAGATAGATGATTTATTCTCTTGAGCTCAATTTACTCATTCTTACAAGTGGAGATGATGATGATTACCTCACAGTATTATTTTGAGAGTAAGTAAGATAATGTATTTAAAGCCTAGCACTGTAATTGGCACATAATAAGGATTCAGTAATTGATACCTAAAAATGAACAGATTCAGATGCTGTTAGGCTGGTAGCATATTAATTAGCGCTAGACAGGTGTTTCTTAAAATTTAATGTGTGTTTGAATCACCTGGGGACATTTTAAAAATGCAGATTCTGACTCAGCAGGTCTGGGGCAAGTCCTGAGATTCTGCTTTTGTCACACTCTTAGGTGATGAGACGCTGCTGGTCCGCAGCCTGTACTTTGAGTAGCCATACAGTAGAAGGAATATCGTTAAAAATAAGGAAAAATGTTCAGGATTTGTCCTCTGACAGCATGTGATGAATCCTTGGAAGAATGGTGACCATGTGATTGAGTTTGAAAAGTTAAGAGAAGGAATTGTGTGTTGAGAAAGGATACACAGATTTTTGATTTGAGACGCGTTGAGTTGCAGGTGATGGTGAGTGGACATTCTAATGACTGTGCCCGCCTGCGGGGGGTTGGAAGGTGGCACTGGAGCTCAGGAGAAGGTTAGGGCTGGGATGGAGAATTGATAGTTGTCCATGCAGGATTGGTGGTTGAAGCCATGGGGGTAAATTCAATCTCTGAGGGAGAAATAGGAACACCTGGGACGCTTGGCTTTGAGGGAGGGATGGAGAAGGAAGAAATGTGAGACGAGAAAAGTCAGCCAGAAGGTTAGCAGAATTAGATGTGCCAGAGACCACGGTGTTCATGGATATACTTTTGAGACAGTGGTTGATTTGGATGTGTGTGTGCAGGTGTGAGAGCTTAAAGATTTATGGAGCCAATGAGTAGAAGTGGGGAAGCTTCTTCTAGAAGGTTAGAAGGGAGGTAAAAGATGCCGTTTTATTTAGGAATACCTAGGTATTTCCCTTGACTCCGTATCTTAACTTTCTCACCTCTACCAACCAAACCATGTTTATTTCCTTTCTTGAGCAGTTAAAAATACCTCCTAGCTTATTTCTCGGTATATACTTTTAACCACATTTCCGCTTTTTGTGCCAGGGACCCCGCGGGAGTCCAGTGAAGGCTGTGGATCCCTTCTTAGAACAATGCTTTTGAACAAATTAATGAAAACACATAGGATACATCCTACCCAGTTCACAGATCCCCTGAATTCTATCCACGGACCACTTGAGGGTTCATGGAACCCAGTTAAGAACCCTCGCAAGAATAAGTTGGGGATGGTGTGGGGTGGGAAGCCCAGCAGCTCGGAAGAATAGTAGGAACAGGCAGAGGTTGAATTAATTACCTGCCGAGATCACAGTGCTAGTAGGGTGGTGGGAGTCAATCCCATACCCTTAACCGTGGAACTGTGCTACCTGGGACAGGCCCGGGAGTTATTCATTTCTTGGAGATCTTTTCTTTCCTTCCTTAGTCTTAAAGGCTTTGACAAAGTATTAGCTATTAATATGGAGAAAAACAGAAAACAGTTTTTCCTTTACAGAAAGAAGAGCATTGCTTATATTCAAAGTACGTAGGAAGAGGGCATATATAAAACTTCTTTATGAAAAGTCTTAGAGGGCGTTTTAAAACAGTAACCTACCTAAAGATAAGCCTTGACATTCAAAGTAAGCATAGTTTTTCACCGGTCCGCAGTGGTTAGGAGTTCAGGCTCTGAAGCCACACTGTCTGGTTGGCTGTGTGACCTTAGTCCCAATTCTTTTATGAAAGGAGATATTAATAGTGCTTATTATGGAGGTTTGTTATGTGGGTTAAATACGTTGGTACTTGTAAGATGCCTAAAGAGTTGCTGGCACATGGCAAGTTCTTAATAAATGTTAACTTTCATTTTATCATTTTTAAAGTATTTTAAATGGCAAAACATGGAAAATTACTAGAGTGCATGTTAAATTAATTGTTCTGTTATCCTGGTTCACAGACATCAGACATCACCATTGCACTTGGCATCCTTGTGCCTCTTTGAGTTATAAATTAATCATTTTAGAATTATCTTTGTGCCCTTGCTTTGATGTCTTTATCTGCTTTGTTATAATGTTCTTTTTTGTATCTTTAACGCCTTGATCAGGTTGTTCAACGTGTCAAAAATGTAATTCAGATTCATTAGTTACAGGTTGTGTCAGCTATTAATTTGATATCTCACCTTTTTTTTTTTTTTTAACATAAGGGCACTGTGCAGGACGCTTGGGATGCAAAATGAATATATTGTGGACCGTACCTTCAAATTGCTCATAACTGCAGGGGAAACAGACATATGCATAAACATGTGTAAACAACTAGAGTATCAGGAATGCTGGGGTGGAGGGTGTTATATAGGGTGGTCAGAGTATAAACCTTATGAAGAAGACATTTGAGTAAAGAGATGGAGATGAAGGGGTTGGGCATGAGGATATCTGGGGGAAAGGGCATTTTAGGCAGAAGGAATAGCTCATGCAAAGGCCCTGAGGCTGGTGCTGACTTGGCATGATTAGAAAACTGCAAGGAAGCCTGTGTGGCTGGAGCAGAGTGAGAAAGGGGGAAAGTGCTGGGGGGTTGGAGGTGGCGGGGGGACTGGGTCATGATTACTTCTGCCCAGGACTCTTGGAGAAGATTCAAGAGGATCTGACATTGAGAGGCCCTTGAAGATGGAATAGAATCTCCCAGCTGGAGAAGGCACGGAAGGGTGTGTGTGGCCAAGGGGAAGTACTGGCAAAAGTAAGCTGACAGAGTGAATGATGCTGAGGGCTCTGCTGTGGCCGTGGCCTCGGGCCTCGCTGCTCACTCAAAGTGTAATCCACAGACGCATGGCAACAGCCGTCACCCAGGAGCCTGCTGGAAAGGCAGAACTGTGGGCCTCCCTGCAGACCTTCTGGGGCAGAATGTGCATTTTAATAAGAGAGGTGATTTGTAAGCACCTTCCAGTTTGAGAAGCACTGTCTGGGGTAAATCTTTGGTTTCAAACCCTGGGGTTGCCTGGAGGTGCCTCTGAGGCTGGTGGGAGGGGGCTGAGTTGGTGGGGGAATTTATCCCTCGCCTCAGCCTCATCCACAGCAGCTTGATTTTGTTCTCATCGTTGTCAACTTTTTTTTTAAAATTGTGGGCAAGGAATACATACTGTACAGGTACAAGGGAAAAAAGGTTCTGCCACCAAGAAGATCAAAAACCACAGAGGTAAATGAGGGGGAGTGCTAGGAGATGGTTGAAAAGGTAGTTTGAGGGCAGATTTTCAAAGGCCGAGGAGCCTTTGTTTGCCAGAGAAAAACTTAACAGTTCTGACAAGAGCCACTTTAAAATTTGCCATAAAAAGCAAGTGGTACTCAACCCTGGAACTGTACTGTTCTTTCTCAGTGTGTTCTCTGCTCTTTGAATCTATTCTTACTTTTCCACTCTCCTTCTCTGTCTCCCCCAGCCCCCAGCTGATTACCTTTAAGGCTTTAGAAGGCGTTGAACAAGTAGAAGGTATATCGCCTTCCACTGTCCCTGCTACCCAATCCACCAGCTTTTGGACACTGAATCCATCAGCCTGCAGATGCGCTGGAGCATCGCACTGTCTAGTTTGCTGGCTGCTAGTCGCAGATGGCTATTTAAATCTCATTTAATTAAAATTAAATCTTAAGATTCAGATTTCCCTAAAGTGCTCCATAGCCACCCGTGGGTGGTGGCCACCAAATTGGAGAAAAAGACTTTTTACATTGTTGCCTCACTTGGTATTGGACGGCGTTCCCGGCTCTGGGACCTCCCATCTTGGAAACGAAATAAACAGTCCTGACAGCAGAAACCCTCCTTTGGTGTCACATCTCTCAGGTTAGCGTCCACTCTGCTTCTCTGTTCCTTGTTAGAGCAGAAGTTGAAAACCCTCGCCTGAAGCCGCTGTGTCCCGTGGTCTGTAGTGGCTGTCCCGCCCCCCTGCCTCCCACCTGCCATCTCCATCCTCACCGCTCCCGGGAAGCGGCCCCTGTCAGCCTCACCTTCATGTTTTCAGATCCAGAGGCCACCTTCCTGGTTTTATTCTTGTTTTCCTTCACTCCTTAGGTGCCTTATCGAGCCCTTCATCCTTCTTTCAGCCTCTAAATATTAGAGTGCCCCAGGACTCTGTCCAGGGTCTTCTTTTGGAACTACAGAGTGTATTTCATCTGCATCACCTTATTTATTTAGTCCCGTGGCTTTTCACGCTCATAGTTAAGAAACGGACATCTTCCCTTCGGACCTCCCTGCCGGGCTCCATATTTCAATTTCTTATTTGATATTTCACTTGACTACCTAACGGGCACCTCAGATGTGTCCCCACCAGGACTCCTGGTTCCCTCCCCCTGCCCTGCGCCACCTCCCGTCATGCCCTGAACTAATTTCTCCCTCATCTCAGTCAGTGGACCACCATCTACCCAGGTGCTCAAGCCCCAAACTCAGGAACCAACCTTGATCCTTCTCTTTTCCTCACCTCTCCCTCCCGACCCGCATTTCTGAGTTCTGACTCTGCATACTTCTCTCTTCCCGTATGAATTCTCTTCCTCTAGAACATGGCAGGGGCCCTCAGGTCCCCCGGTGGTCCCTTTGCCCTGTCTCAGTCCCAATTCTCAACAGCGGTGGCAGTGATCTTTCTGAAATGTAAATGATGTCTTGTCACTTCTTCAGAGAAAACCTTCCAGAGGCCTCCCTATATACGTATAACTGAATCACTTGCTGTACACCTGAAACTTACAAAACATTGTAAAAAAAAAAAATAAGTAAAAAAATAAAAACAAACTTGAGGGACTTCCCTGGTGGTCAGTGGTTAAGACTTCACCTTCCAATGAATGCAGGGAGTGAGGGTTCGATCCCTGGTCAGGGAACTAAGATCCCGCATGCCTCGTGGCCAAAAAACCCAAAACATAAAACAGAAGCAATATTGTAACAAATTCAATAAAGACTTTAAAAATGGTCCACATCAAAAAAAAATTTTTTTTAAACCAAATAAACAAAAAATACAAACTTGAAGAGGAAAAAAAAAAAACCCGAGCTCTTTTCAGTGGCTTAGACTTCTTACTGGCCTGGCCCCAACTACCCCCTGTGCCTTCTCCCTTCCAGCCACGCTGATCTTCTTCTGTTCCTTACACAAGCCAAGTTCAGAGCAGCCACGAGCTTCTGCGTTTACTTTTCTCTTTGTCTGGACTGTTCTTCCCTCGGGCCCCTTGTCATTTTACTTTGTCAGCTGAAGGCTTGCCCTCTCAGAGAGCCTCCCTGACCACATCTCAAGAAGCCCCTCCACTCTCACATGGCTCTTATTCTCTCTGTGACACTTGACACTATCGGAAAAGGAGGTGTTTACATGTTTATTACTTCTCTCCCCCGGCTGGGCTGTGAACCTGTTCACTTCAGCTCCCCAGCAGCTGAGACCAGGTCATACTTGCTGCCACCTCCCTGCACCCGGAATGGTGCTTGCATGTAGTAGGCATGCAATAAATACTGTTGAATGACTGAGTGCTCCACGGGTGTGCTGTGAGCCCTTCCACGTTGAATTTTCATGAGCACGTAAGCTCTGTTTTTGCTAGGATTGAGCAGAGTGTTGAGAGCGGTTTGCTGAGCGGGTTGAGCAACGCCTGGGAGAGTAGGGGAGGACTCGCTGCAAGCGGGTGATAAGAGGTGTGGGGTAACCACAGCTGATGACAAACCAAGAGCCGATGGCCACAGCCGCCTGCGAGAACTGCCTTGTGAATGTGGCAGAGAAGTTTCAGGGAGGGTCAACAGCTTCTCTCCTAGAACCTCACCAAGTCAGTTGTGTGGAGGCTATGAAAGCATTTCTGAACAATCCGAGACCTTATTTTATAGATGAGTGCACTGCAATGTCATTTCTGCTTTATTCCACGTAGTTGGGGTCTGTTAACAGCTTCAGGTATGCCTCTCAAAGTTCTAGTGTTCAGAAAGGTGCCATAAGTTAAATTTAAGATTCTTCAAGTATTGTGAGAATAGCGATGATACTAGTACCTCAGATCTTCCGGGGTGTCTTTCTACCATGTTACGTTTCTGCTGGTTCTTAGTCATGGTGCCTTGTTCCCACGTTTGCTTGGTAATTTTGGCCATGAGCTGCTCCTTTGCCTTGAACCATTACTCGAGGAGGATTTTCAAGTCCTGGAGTGAAAGTGTGTCCCTCTAGAGAGGATTGTCCCCCTGTGGCCAGGTGGCTAGGGGCGCTGTAGACCAAGGCCATTTTAGACTAAACTCACAGCTTGGGATTTTTTGGACTTGCTGGTGATACACATTTGGGCTGCAGTCCCTTGCGGGTGGAATGGGTTTATTTTGGGATCACCTTTACGGTGAGGCTGTGACCCTTTTGGATCCTACCCTCATGGAGAAAGGGTTTCCTATTAGATCCCCACTTTGGGGATCCGACTTCTGTTCCTCTCAACCCATGGGACCGTCGAGGCCGTCAGAGTGAGTGGCCTCCATGGGCGCTCACGGCTCTCGCCCTCAGCTTTCACTCGGATTTTGGCAAGGTAACTCCTGCCTCTTCAGCGCTTTGATGCCTTTAAGAAGATGTTTAAAAAAATGTTTTATTCAGGATGTTTAGCTGTTTTCAGTGGCAGAGTTGATCTGAATAACCTAGTTCCACCCTATTCGCGGAAATGGAAATCAGTATCAAAGTTTCTAAACAGAGGGAGTGACAGCAACAAGGGAGAAGTCAGAGCCCCGGGGTGCTCGGGTGTTTCTGTGGCCACCCCAAGGATGGGTCAGTGACGGGACTCAATGCCACCAGAGGAGACTCTGCTAAAGCCATTGCTGTCCTCTGGGTAAGAGGCGACCAGAGTCTGAACTAGGCAGTTCCGTGGTGGCAGAGAGAGAGTGTCCCCAGGGATGTGTGGGAAGTTGACTGAGCTGGATTTGGTGACTGCCCGGGGGAAATGGGTGGGAAGAAGTCGAGGGCGACCCCGGGTTTTCTAGGTTGGGCACCATTCAGACTCTCCATTACATTAACGGTTAGCTTTTGGGCTATTAGCCAAAAGGCGTCCTTATTATCTGCACTTAGGTTACTCATATGTGGAAATGATGTTATTTCCTATTTTGATGTTTTCACAAATCTTCCAATTTATAGGTAAATCCAGCATTTGATGCACTTCATTTTGTAAAAAGTGTCATTTTCATATCTAAAGTTCTACTACCAATAACCTGTAATTGGTTTAGGGTTTTTTTTTTTTTTTTAGGTGTTTTCTTTAAGGCCTTAGAGGAAGAATTATGAAAAAGACAGTTTTTGCTTGTAAGGAGTTCCTAGTCCTAGTGGGAAGATAGGCATGTAATTATGTAAACAAGGTGCTAAATTGGTGAATTAACAGAACTGCCTTCAAGGTTTATTTGGTTGTAAATGACAGTCCCGCAAGACAGATCAGCTAAAAGAAAACACAGGGAGGGGTGATGGGGCAGCTTCTGGAACAGATGGGCGTTGAGAGTCCAACAGAGACCAGGATCCAAAGCTCCTCCTTCCTCACTTTCTCGCTAATCTTTGCATCGTGTTTCGTGAACCTTTTCTCTAATAATATTGTCTTTTCTCAGCTTCTTTGTATAAGTAGACCCCACACAGCAGCTATGCTTATTTGCCCCCAGATCCAGGTCCATTCAGATGGCATTTAGCCACCCTGCATCCTAGTTTCAGATTTCGTAAGAGGGAGAGAAGGGGAGAGACAAAAAAGAGAGCAGCCATCAGGTCAGACGACTGCGGCCATTGGGTCTCCTGCCGTGCAGGCTTGGCTGCTGGGTGGCACCTGGGTGGAGGGACAGCGATAGTTCTCAAGCCTGCGAATCCTTCTGGACGAGGGACCCCTCTCCCCAGGTTGTGTGCACAGATCTACAGACAACAGAGGCTTCATATACTTCCCGGGGAAAGTTAGTGCTATTTGAGTTGGATCTTGATGAATGAGTTGGCATTCAAAGAGGCTGGAGAAGACCGTCATAGGCAGAGTAAGTAGCATGTACAAAAGCATAAAGGAGGCTTCCCTGGTGGTACAGTGGTTGAGAACCCGCCTGCCAGTGCAGGGGACAAGAGTTCAAGCCCTGGTCCGGGAAGATCCCACATGCCGCAGAGCGACTAAGCCCGTGCGCCACAACGACTGAGCCTGCACTCTAGAGCCCGTGAGCCACAGCTGTTGAGCCTGTGAGCCACAACTACTGAGCCTGCACTCTAGAGCCCACGAGCCACAACTACTGAGCCCGTGAGCCACAACTACTGAGCCTGCGCTCTAGAGCCCGCGAGACCCAGCTACTGAAGCATGTGCACCTAGAGTCCGTGCTCCGCAGCAAGAGAAGCCGCTGCAGTGAGAAGCCCGTGCACTGCAACAGAGAGTAGCCCCCACTCACTGCAACTAGAGAAAGCCCGCATGCAGCAACGAAGACTCAATGCAGCCAAAAATAAATAAATAAATATATTAAAAAGAAAGAAAAAAAAAGCATAAAAGGCCTGTGTCATTTTCAGGGACCTGCTGAACCTTTCCTCAGGTGCCATTATGCTTCCCATCTTCTATTTTTACAGTTTTGTTTGTTTCCATTCTCTCGCATGTATTCCTTTTTTTAGGGGGGGGTGCTTTTTGGCATGCAGGATCTTAGTTCCCTGACTGGGGATAGAACCTGTGCCCCCTGCAGTGGAAGCATGGAGTCTTAACTACTGGACCGCCAGAGAAGTCCCACGTATTCCTATTTAAATTGCTTCTGTTTACATTGGTTCCTTTGGGCTTGGTCATTTAGGATTCAAATCCTATCTGCAAGTTGCTGAACCCCCTAACATTCAGAGCTTAGTGCTATTTGTAATTATAATAAACATGCTCTGTTTTTGTTTCCACCTGCATGTTGAGGAAGGTATTCTGTATTAACCGACCCCAGAATGAGGGACCTGGATGGCACTGCTATCACATAACCTGCACAGAGGCACCTGGGTGGAAGGGGCAGTACTGCCAACCACCCGCGGCAGAGGGCCACAGCTCCCTTTTCGTAACTTGCCTGCACAGAGGAAGTTCGTCTTCTGATGTGCACAGAGGTGCCCTGTGTGCTAGCAGCTGCCCTGCTTTTCTCAGGTCATGCATCCCAGATTTCTCATCTGGAATTCCTAAGTGTTGATATCCTGGAGGAAGCTTTCACGCGGTGGTCAGGCTGGACAGAAGAAAAGAAAGTGGGGTTTCCTTTACAGATTTGAATCTACTTTAGAAAATGCGTAATCACGCAGGCTTTTCTGCTATATGCGTGTTTACATTACACAAATTAGTTTACACAAGTTTGGTCAATGGGGAGTGCTGGTATACGAGGCAGAAATTGGTCCCTACACAGTTTTCCTTGGGCACAGCACTGCTTAATGCCTCCAGATAACAGCGACTGGATGCAAAAATACCCGACGTGGCCAAAGGCAGCAGACCAGGTAGGACAGCGGGACACCTGTCCCCCTTGTCCTTGCTCTTTGCTTGACTCAGGTGGCCAGGTCCAAAGTCTTGGAAGAACTAATTTCATGGTTCTGTCCAGTCTATGTGCATTCGGTTCTAGTCTGTATAAAGTCAGTCGTTCCTTATATTATTTGTGTTGAATGATCTTCACAATTGTATTTTTAAAGGTAAAATTCCTTCTGTATTTCTTAGGAATTAAACAGTTTTGAAGATGGACATGTATATTTTTCACATTTTATTCTTTTAAGCCTTCCACAGGTTTTGAGTGTTCTCCCTAAAATCTATTTTAGTGTTAGGCAGAACCTAAAGTTTTTCAAGAACACACCTATCGCATTATAAATAGAAACATTTGTATTTACAGTTTATTTTGCATACCCGTACACCCACGTTGGAATCCTGCTACACCCAGACACACACACAATCGCTGTCATTGTTTTTGTGTGTTTTGTTTTTTAAAACAAATTTAGTTATTTTCATTTTTGGCTGCGTTTGGTCTTTGTTGCTGCACGCAGGCTTTCTCTAGTTGCGCTGAGCGGGGGCTACTCTTCATTGTGGTGCGCGGGCTTCTCATGATAGCAGCCTTTCTCTTGCTGCAGAGCACAGGCTCTAGGTGCGCCGGCTTCAGTAGTTGTGGCTCGCAGGCTCAGTAGCTGTGGCGCACGGGCTTAGCTGCTCCGCAGCATGTGGGATCTTCCCGGGCCAGGGCTCGAACCTGTGTCCCTTGCATTGGCAGGCGGATTCTTAACCACTGCGCCATCAGGGAAGCCCAGCTGTCATTGTTTTGTTTCCAGGGATAACCAGGTATGAATGGTGCTGGAAGCCTTGCTGACTGAGTCATCCATAGTCTTAGAAAATTTGAAGACACTTATCTACATAAGCAGAAACTTAATTTCTTTACTCTTGAATTTCCTGAGTCATCCTCCTCCAGCCCGACCACGTTGCCCTCTCCGTCTTTCACGCACCCAGGGTCTGCGGTGTTCGTGCGTCTTTCACAAGTCTTCCCTGACTCCTGAAGTTTCCATGCCCCAAAATGCCCGGTTTCACTGTGCTGCTAATCAGCTTTACCTTTTTGAAACTGTGCTCTAGCTTTCTTCTGTGCCCAGAAGCCTGAGAAGAAACTTTCTCTTCAACTAACCCCTCCCTCATAGGACCGAGACCCCAGGCTTTTACTCCATTAGGAATTGGAATACGTTTCCCCATTGAAACAAACAGCCACCTTCCAAATGAACACTTGGAATACAACCCGTTCATAAACTAGACTCTGCCTGCACACAGATGAAAAGTTCAAATGCTTTGGCATAGCAAGAACTGTTCAGAAACAACGGTGATAAACCCAGAAGACACTTCTTTGTTTTGGCACATTGAGCCAAAATAGGAGGATAGGAGCAAATTTAAGAGGATTTTTTTTTTTTTTTTTGCGCGGTACACGGGCCTCTCACTGTTGTGGCCTCTCCCGTTGCAGAGCACAGGCTCCGGACGCGCAGGCTCAGCGGCCATGGCTCACGGGCCCAGCCGCTCCGCGGCATGTGGGATCTTCCTGGACTGAGGCACAAACCCGCGTCCCCTGCATCGGCAGGCAGACTCCCAACCACTGCGCTACCAGGGAAGCCCCTAAGAGGCATTTTAAATGAAAAATATAGGTTAGGAGAAGCTAGTGTCCCTTTGACTTACTTTTCTTTTGCAGTTTCAGCATCAGATATTCACAGATTTAAAACATGTCAATGAAAATTTGATCCAGTAAGTAGGCCACAGTGAATATTTTTATTTTGTGTTATATGGAACTTCTTTTTTCTTATGTCTGTTTAGGTGAACTAGAGCTGTTCATGGTTTTCAGTGGCATTTAAGAGGAGAGGTGTGTGTGTGTGTGTGTGTGTGTGTAGTATATCTTCTGTATGAAAAACTTGAAAAATATTGACAAATACAGTGAAGAATTACCATGATCATTTTATCCAGAAGCAATCAATGTCAATGTTTTGGTGGGTATCTTTCCAATATCTTTTTAAAAAATCTCTTTGAGATTATACTGTCTATATATTTCCTCATATCATTAAGTATTCTTCACAGTGACAATTTTTAATGACTGCCTAAAAGCCTAATGAAGTTTTAATAGCCTATATATTGGTTCCAGTTCTTTGCTACCATATATAATGGTGCCATCAACATCTCTTTATATAAAACTTTTTCTTATATTGGATGATTTCCTTAGAACAGATTCCCCTTTGGGGGAGGTACTTGTTCAGAGGGTATGAATATGTTAAGGCTCTCAGTACATGTTGCCAGGTTGTTTCACAGAGGGGCTGCACCAGTTTGTAGTCCCAGCAATATGGGTGAGAGCCCTTTACCACATCTCCTACTGCTTTTTTTTTTTTTTTTTTTTGCGGTACGTGGGCCTCTCACTGTTGTGGCCTCTCCCGTTGCGGAGCACAGGCTCTGGACGCGCAGGCTCCGTGGCCATGGCTCACGGGCCCAGCCGCTCTGCGGCATGTGGGATCTTCCCGGACCGGGGCTTGAACCCACACTCCCCGCATCGGCAGGCCGTCTCTCAACCACTGTGCCACCAGGGAAGCCCACATCTACTCTTGATTGAGTATTTCTAAGTTGAACAGGAAAGATTGGAATAAAAAGATACATTTTTCTTTACATATATATTTTTAAGAGAATGCTAACTTTTTCAAGCTCTGTTTAGAGAAGTTTTAGGCAGAATAATAAAAGTGGTGCCCACATGGGCAGTATGGGGGCGTCAAGTCTGTGGGATGGAGGACCGGCTGCCAGGTAGGCTGGAGGACAGAGGAGTCTGCCCTCTAAGGAGAGCTGCTTTCAGCTGACCCACTTCTCACAATTTCGTTCTTACTTCTGCTTTAGAATCCTCAGTGTCTCTGAAAATAAAGCTTGATAATTTTCTAACTTCCTTTCTTCCTTCCTTCCTTTCCTTTCCTTCTTTCCTTCCTCCCTCCCTCCCTTCCTCTTTGCTCTGAGATACAGTGGGACAGTGGTGGTGTGGGTCACTGGAAGTTGGTGATTGGTCAGGCAGAGTCCTTGGATCTCAGAAGCAGTGTGGTATCCACTGTTTGTGGTTGACTCACTTTAACTGATCCTACCTTACGTAACTTATGCTACATCCAACCCAATGGCGTTTATCGGCAGGCAAAATTCTCCAACTAGAAGTATCCTAGTCAGGAATTTGTCGTGAGTTATTTAGTCTTGCTACTTCACATCAGACTTGACTTATGAATGATTCAGATGAATCTGTTCAGAAGATGTCATGGGCGTCCACTGGCGTCCACAATCAGAGTGTATGTGTTTGCTTTTTATCACCCGTGTGTAGTCCTGTTGTTGGCTTGGAGCTTGATTCTGTGTGCTGTCTGCTCTGCTCGGCCTTATCTGATGTAAACATGTCAGTCACCTGTGCTGACTTTACAGCCATCCTGCAGCCTGGCAAGGCTGGGGAGGGGAGGTTGAAGCTTTAGCCGATTTTAACTGTGAGTGCCCTGCTCCTTACTATTTAGATAACTGGTGTACAGAAAGGAGAAAGCAAGGTAATTTTTCCTTTCGGCAGAAATGAATGAGTATACTGTGTATTTTCATAATATAATAAAATTACCTATTTTAATTCTTTTACACAATATAAAAAGTAACATTTCTCTTTTGCTGAAGAAAAAGAACTGAGAACATTGAAGAAAGTTGAAGGAACAAAGGTAGAACTCTTAGAAAGAAAGGAATGCTTATAAACCAGAGCCATCCAGATTAGCTGTTATTTCCAGTTTATGTGGATGTGTTTTGTTGTGACAGTAGTAGATACAGTTACCAATTTTGGGGAGGCCTAAATTACTGACTATTTCAGATGGATGCAGGCTTTAAAATTAGCCCCTGGAGAATACATTTGTTTAAAAATTGAACCTTATTGATTTTTTTAAGCTTGAATTAGAAAATTAAGGGCCTTTTATAAAAGATGGTAATATATATTTAACTTGAGTGATTGATTACCTAAGAGAGAAATATTCCTATCCTGTTATTATTTTAAAATATTAAATGCTTGATATAAAAAGCAGAAAATATTCTATCTTATTAAAGAAATCTCTTTAATTCATGTGTTATGAGTCACAGACCATTCTGAATAGGCTTTGGGAAGTGTGTTGAATGAGAATATAGTGTGACTTCAGTTAAATAAACAATATCAATTTTTTATTAATTTCAAAATAAGGACTTTTAGAATTATGAATATAAATCTTTCATATTCTTTCTGTTTTAAAGAAATTACCTTGTTTCCTCATGTGAAAAATTTTTGCAAGAGTTTGAAAAAGCTTCAGTGCACAGTAACATTTTGAAAGGAATTGTTGTTTTCCACTTAACCAGAGTGACCAAATACTATTTCAGAACAAATTCATCCCCATTTCTGCAAATCCGAAACAAAAGACCATTTAAGAATTCATTTCAACTTGGTATTTATGAGAAGAAAAGACTGTTCTGATGATATGCAGAACAGTGCTAAATAATGAGTTATAAGCTAGAAATGTTTACCTAAAACTGTTGGATACACCAACTGAGGAGATACCTTCTATCCTGTGTTTCGTTAAAAAACAAAAACCAAAACACAGATCTTTCATAGTAGTAAATGAATTGGAAATAATATGAATGTCCATTAGTGTGATATTTGGGCTAAGTGAAATAAGATGTATCTGTATATTGAAATACATTGAAACTATTAAACATGTTTATGGAGGTGAATGTTCTACTATGGAGAAGTGACTTTGAATATTGTGTGAGAAAGTAACCAGTGCACTTTAAAAGTATTACATACTTTTCTGAGGAGGGAAGGGAGTATAGGTAATTTTTCACTTTCTATTTATATCTTTTTCTGTGTGTGATTACTTATGTCTTTTTATAGTTTGATTTATTTTCCCCACTACTACTCATTGCAGTACTTTTACAGTTAGAAAAACAAGACATGTACTAAGGTGTGATGGGTGGAAAGAAATCTTCTACATATTGAATTTGATGAGGCAGAAATAACTTGTAAATTTCTGTTTGTGAAATAGATATACTTGCTTGGTACAAGGGATTTTTTTCTTTGGGGAGCCATCCCAGGAAATCCTTTGATTTAAGGCGTTATTGATTGTATTGGGAGAAATGATTAAGGAAATAATGATTCTAAAGGTTGTTACTTTTTTGCAAGCTTGGGAAAAACAAAGATAAATTGGTGTGATTACCACAGATTTACCAGGTGTCCAAGTTCTTATTGTGCATCACATCAGGGAAAAAAATCTGAGCACATGCTCTCAACATTTGCATTTTAATTTATACGTGTCATGTGTGTACTACTGCATTATTTTATGTTTTATAATCTACAGGAATTTTAAAAGGATGCACTAAAGATAAAATAAATATTAAAGCTAAGAACTTGCTCTTGTTAAAAATTATCATTGATATGTTGTGGAGTGTTTTTTTTTACCTTAATGAAGGTACTGTGGATGAATTTATACCATTATCTTTAAAAATCTCGGTAAACACTTAGCGGGGAAGCAATTTGAAAGTCTAGTTCCTACATTCAATTTATTTTGCTATTTGGTTTTAAAACTTAGAATAGCTGAAAAAAAGGTTACCTCACAAAGGTTTATTGATCCAAATGGATGAAGAGCATTATTGGCTAAATTTATTAACTAATGATTCTCATTTTTAAGCAATCTACCAGTTATGCAAAAGTTTTGGTTAAAATCTGTCTGGTAAATTTCTATTTTCATTATGTTCTCACAAAAGGTATTAGAGTTTATATTAATAAGGATGAGGGAGTTCAAAATAAAAAAAAAAACTTTTTATATTTATTGAAAATGTTAAAATAGATTAGAAAAGTATTTCTAAGTTCTCTATAGATACAAAAGCACATCTCTTTTCAAAATGCTTTCTCCATAGTATGTTTCTTTCCAAAAGGCAGCTATTTTCTTGCACTTGTTATAAAACCTCATCTTTACCTTGAAGGGATTAAGTAAGCTCATTTAAAAAAAAAAAAAATCTGCCAGTCCAGTTGTGATCATAGAATAGGTCAGTAAATTTAGAACAAATTCTTCTATGTATTTTGCCATAAAGTAACTGTAACGCTTCTGTATAGTACAAAATATTTTTGTGGTCACTCTTCACCTCATTGCTTAAAGGTTTTTTTTTTTTTTTTTTTTAATAAAACCACAAAGATGACACCCTACCATAAATAAACCAGACGCTTGACATAGGGCCATCTAACGAGTGAACCCAAATGAGGCTGCTGATGTTGATCTAAGATGCATTTCTTTCCTTTTAAGGTAAAAAGAACTATGAACTGATGTTCTGGTCATTTTTTCTTGCACCAGTAGATTGTCTTGTTTACTCCTCTCCCCGTACACACCCCTAAGGAGATTCTTCTAGTACAGTATGTAAATGAAGGAGTGACTCCAGCTTTACATCTCTTTCATCAGATTTTTTTCATTTCTTAGATTCCATCTCAAAAATCATAAAATGTTAGAACCGGATAGTACTTGCAACTTTTTTTTTTCCCCTAATGGCTTCATTTTACAGATGAGAAAGCAGACACAGAAATAAAGAGACAACACTCAGTGATAGAGCTGACGTTTCCCGACTTCGCACCAGGCTAGTTTTTGTTAAATTCATCTCTGGAGAGTGTGTAGGTGACCAACAGCTACCCAGATGTGAACTAGTGAAGATTTGTTGATAACTAGCTTCCTAAAGACTAATTTCCTTCCCAAATCTCTCTGCTGTGTTCTTTTGCTTCCCAAGCATATGGCCTTGAAATCATCTCATCTTTTTCTTTCTCCTTCCTTTTATCATAGACACATATGCTTCGTCTAGATATTCCTGAGTCTTCTTTCCTGAGAAGTAGCCTTCTAAGTGAATCAAGATGCAGTGTATCATCACTCTGACTCTTTTTCTTGATGAAGATGAAATCCTTATAAGTGTCAGCTCTCCAGAAACCTTTGAGGCTATTAACAATGAAAATATAGGTAAAATAAAACAGAAAGCAAGCGGGGTGAACGTATCAAGTTGGAAAGAAGGAGAGGGCCGTATATATTTACCATAAATTTTTGCAGTCTTGGTTAAGGACATTAGGACATTTGAACTTGAGACTTAGGTTTGAATTTCATAGCAGCCCTGAGAAAGCTATTATATAACTATTCTTGTCTAATGGGAAGACAGATACTAGTTTATTTCCATTCCCTGGTTCTGAGGGGAATTTGCTATGAAGGGAGTTAAATGACAAAATGAATGACCCCGATTGAGTAAAAGAGGATTAAAATGATTGGATATGCATAACTATTTATTACTGACTTCAGTGAAAGCCAAGGGCAGAATGTGACACGGGGACTTAGTAATGTAGGCCGAGTGTATGGCCTTCCCCTTGTCTGGCTTTATACAGAGATAAAGTTTGAATAAATGATTGCTTTAAGGAATCAGTTTTTCCAGTCTGGCTTGGTGACAATATGAAGTCATTCTTGAATGGCTAAGGACATGTTTTCTACATGGTTGACGTGAGAGAAGTTTCATATACTGTAGGTATATTGGTAGGTAGGTAGTGAAGACCATGTAAAATGAGAACCTGACTTGTGGACCCGTCATAATGAAGGGCCATCTCTGTCTAAGGCAAGGTCACAGGCAGGACCTGGATCTTTCTCAGAAGCATTCAGTAGCAATACTAAGCTGAAGCCCCCAAATTCTGAGCTCTAGAGCAGGGAAGACAGTGTTTAGGGTAGAGATAGCAAGTACCTACCTTACAGGAGAAGAATCCAAATACAGCTTCCGTAATATGCTTATTTAGGAGCATATCCTACCTTACGCTCTTCCTCAAATGATCTGGTGTAGATTTTAGACTATTTTCTGTTGTCTAAGAAACTGACAGTTTTTTGATACATGGTCCAGATGGACAATGACAATAATTCGTTTTCAGTAATTATTAGAAATGTGATGAAGAAAGCTTATTTCTGAGACGTTAGCCGTGTGCTGCTTTGAAGTGTGTTCTTGAAAGTCACTTACGAAAGCCCTGTGGGTCCAGCCTTTGCCGAGAGCTGCGTTTCCTTTCTATCAGGAGCTCACAACTGAAAATGCAGGAAATGACATCCAGCTGTCACAGTCATGGATAAGCCACCTCATCCTTTGTGGCATCAGGTGGGGCACACATAAATAAACAACAATTCTAAGTGTTAGAGAACTTGTATTTTGTACACATGATGGTGTAAGGACTAATGTTTGATGATGAAAAGTAAGGAGTAAAAAGTTTTAAAAACTCGGTAACCAAAAAGTTCTCTAAGTCCTTCTGGAGGAAATAAAAGCCCAGCCCCCTCTTTCTCATGCGATGACGCATATACACAGAAATATACTGGGATAGAAGTCAGTCATCCCGAGAAGGAGGAGAAGGTGTGAGAGAATGAGAAGAAACCTGGGGCTCCATCAAATACAGATGTGAAGAAACAAGTGATGGATCTGGAAAAGTGCTCCCGGTTTCTGACCTCCAAGGTCCTGTGAGACAGAACAGGAGGGAAGATGACAAGGACTTAGGAGGGCACAAGCCTGATGTCGTCGGGCTGAGGGCAGGTTGCCAGGGAAAGACCTCTGGGTTCAGCTGAATCCCAGCCGCCATCCTCAACGCTCTAGTGCACACGGAGTGTTGTGGGCAGTGTGGACGGCGGCTGTCATTTGGCAACAGATACAAAACATCAGCGTCGTCTGAGCCTCCCGTCTTCTTCAGGCTTCCCCAGAACGCTTCGGTTTTCTTATTTGTCAAGTGTGAGTACCATCGCCTCCTCTGCTTCTCCCAGTATGTTCTGTGGGGACACATAAGATGATGTGAGCTCGGAGATGAAGGACATTTCCAATCCTTCAGCGGGAGCAAGTGCTGACCAAGGGGCGGGGGTGGTAGAAGTGTTTGCTTGAGCACCCCACAGCCAATTTATACCCACTACTCTTGTGTTTTACATTGAATCCCTTTGTTAATTTTTTTTTCTCGTTTGGAGGAAATACATTAATATTGATTTTACAATCCAGGCAGCATTGCATAATAAACAAAGGGTTGGCTTTGGAACCAGACTGTTTCAAATTCTCGCCCTTCCATTTGCCTTGGACAAGTTATTTATCTTTTCAAGCTCAGTTTTCTCATCTGTAAAACGGGGTTGATACCTCTTGCCATGTTGCTATTGAGGGCAAAATGAGATAAAGAATATAAAAGTGTCTGGTGGTATTAATAGTCGTAGTGCTCTCAATAAAGGTTCATTTTTGTTCCCTTTCTTCCATACTTGTGCTCTTTGAAGAAAAATTCTCTTGAAAGAGGAGATAACTTTAGTTTTACATCACTCTTCCACCAGGGGAGAAATAGAAATTTTTCAAATTTTTATTTAAAATCTTCTAGTTCGTGGACTACACGTTACGATGGTAAATAATCTAAGGAAATCTTTGAAGTTGAATGATTTCCAAGGAGGGGGTACCCTAATCATTTAAATGGGACCTGATCCTGTATTGAAGACTTATGAAAGACAATCACACAGTGCCCAAGAGTTCAGATTTAGGAGCCAGACTGACTGGGTTCCAATTCTGACCCCATCACTTGTTAGCTTTGTGATCTTGGGCAAGTTGATTAACCTCTCTGTGCCTCAGTTTCCTCATTTGTACAAGGGTGGGGGATAGTACTAGTACCTAGCTCATAGGGTCCTTCTCCCCTCCCCACAAAATAGGGTAGTTTTGAGAATTAAATGTGTTCATATACGCAAAACTCCTAGGACAGTGCCTGGCACTAACTGCTTTTTATATTATTGTTATGATTCTACTGCTGCCACTGATGTAATGCTAATAAGGTTAAGAGTAATACACATTTAAAGAAATAATTAGAATAAAATATTTTCTAGGGATAAGCAATTACTACAAGACTTTTTTTTCACACTCTTCAGGGCTCAATTGTGCAAAAAGATTAGTAAGCAAATTTGGGCCTTGTTCAGGGCTGTCCTTAGAGTGATCCATCTCTTTTTGACATGAAAGCTTTTTCCAAAGAAAAGCTTGAGCTGTCAGTGAAGACCCTACCGGGCGTTGTACCAACACCCTCCGTTTGCCGTGGTTACGCTTTGTTAGTTGCTCTCCTCGGGTTCCACTTTCCCAAGATAGATACACCAAAGCCATATATTCCTTTAGTGGTATTCACGGAGGAATGCCTGTGTCTGTTTCATCTGAGGGATCAGTGACATTGCAGACCAGTCGGCTTGTTAACATTTCTAGGTATGTGAAAGGGGAAGAAGGGCTCTGGGTGGAGCGGCCTGGAGAAAGGGCAGGGGTGGGGAGTGGGGGGGTGGAGCTCAGGGGGTCCCTGTCCCAGCAGCCCTGTGAAGGGTTCCCGCAAGCCCCGCTTTGTGAACTCACCTAGAAGGAAAACCTTGCCCAGAAAGGAGAAAAGGGTAGGTCGGTGTCTTTCAAGTTGTAGACAGACATGTAGATGAATCCTTACGTGATTCCTTTCTCAAATCTAAGTCTTGATGTAATCGATTATTTGGAGATGTGTGGATAAATGATCATAAGCCCAGGTCTTTTTGCTCTGGGTTCCAGGCATGCACATACGTAAAGAACTGAATGGAAATAGGAGTGCCTCGGCTTTTGTGAGTAAAACATTTCATGCTTTTAAAAACCGTGCAGTTTTCCTATCATATGCCAGCACTACAACTGAAGAAACATAAAAGTAAATTCTATAAGGTGGTTTTTAACTTTGCGCTTGATGTTTGAGACTGTGTACAGGTTTATTAGGTGCAGTCCTTTGTTTTAAGTCTGTACGGAATCCTGTTTTCTATTGACACCATATTTTAACTCTTGCGTGTTACGTGATCAATTTCAAATTTTTCTATTCATATTGCTTCCTTAACGTAGTCAGAAAATGTTTCATATTGTTTTCGTCTTGGTGGCCCTTTTACTCCTCTCTAATAGATGTGAACTGTATTCATTTTCAAAGTTAAAATATTAAAATGGTGCTAACCCACTCGTTACCACACTGGCCTTTATCCATAGATTAAAACAGAAAGAAGAGCTTGCTTGCTTGCTTGCTTGCTTCAATTACTGATTGTCTCTTTAATGTAGAATAACTGCCAGGAAGAAAATAGTCTTGGACACCTATTAATATCACTTTTCAAGTCTCTGAAAGGAACCCAGGGGTTCAGTGTCCTCTCCCTCCATTCCTTTGTGGTGTTTGATTAAGATGTAATACACAGAGCTGATTGGAGATTAGATTTCCTTCGGTAGATAAGAACAACTGTCTAGGAGGTCAGGTTGTCCAAGGATGAAGTCAGCTGCCTGGGAATAATGAGTTTCCTGTTCCTGAAATTCTCCAACACTGCTGGGTCAGCACATTTCACAGTTTTTTCCAGGGTGGTAGACAAGACTCGTAAACATTCACACCTGGAGCAACTCCCACGGGCACATTGGGTTTGGGTGGCTTCCTGACCCCCAGCCTTAAGCCCACCCCTAACCCCTCGGTCAGGAATGAATATCAAAGCGAGAGGCAAAGAGATACAGTGGTCTTGAATCTACTCACATTCCTATATAAAAAGTGAATTATTACAAAACTGTCATTATTACTGGTGTCAAATGACCAAGAACACAGTTGCTAACTGAGCAGTGCCCAGTTTCCAGCATTGGAATTGACAGCGGCTGCCCCCAAGGCCTGTCCTTATCCAGGGGTGCCAGCACCACGTAGGTGATGGGATTAGGTAGCTTTTAACTTTCTTTTTTTTATTATTAAAGTATAATTGATTTACAATATTGTATTAGTTTCAGGTGTACAACATAGTGATTCAGTATTTTTATAGATTATGCTCCATTTAAAGTTATTATAAAATATTATCTCTGCTCCCTGCGCTCTACAATATATCCTTATGTCTAATTTTATATATCGTTGTTTGTACAGGGTCAAGTTTTAACTTTCTTGACCCTGGGGCTTTGATACTGTGTCATGACCAAAAATGCACAAGGAAAATTTTATTTTAATGACTCACTTTTCTTGTGAAATGTATTATAGTTGACATTATGATTCAGATAAGTAGAGACTGATGTCCTAGCCCATTCTGCCTATGTACCTCTGTAGCAGTAAGTACTTGACCCAATACTAAATATAAAAATCACTGGGTAAAAGAAAATCAACGGAAGAATATGCACAGCTACTCTGTTAAACTCCTCTTAAAAATTATAGGCGTAAAATCTCTTATGCTATGTCATTATACATTATAACTTTCATTCCATATCTTTAAACACTCTCAAATGAAAGCAGAACCATTTTAAGAATCAAAATCCTATTGAAAATGTAAACCTGAGAATTCCAGAAAAAAAGTACACGTGGCCTATCTGCCGTAGTTGACATTAAATGACAAGATTGTCACCAGTAACGAGGATTTTTTCCTTTGCATCTGTTGCGCGAGCATGAAAGTAATCCTTCTTAACCCTCTGTTTTTTGAGGCTGGACACTTGCCGAAACAGCCGACAGTACGAGCAGTCAAGCAGCTGTACATGTTGGGCTAAAGAGAAACAGCTGCGAGCAAGATGGGCATAAGAAATGCTCTCAGGACCCACCAAAGCACAACTTGAAATGATTTGGCCGGGCAGTGAAATGCTAGGAAACAGCAGTAATAGACCGGGCTCTTTCCCAGAAGTTTTCAAAGAACTTGAGGGTATTTTTACAAGTCCCTCTGCCATCCACCTGAGACACCGTAACAGTTTTCAGCAGGTGACTCTGCTTCTAAGCATGATGCCCCAGGTGACTCTGGTGTCCTGTAGACCAGGAATCCCTTTGATAACAGGGAGCTGGAGCTGATAGTGTATATTGGGAAGGAGCTTCCAGTTATCTGATAGACATAAATGATGTTTCACTATATAGTTTCCTTTTGAGGTAGGAAATATCTTCAAGGGGATAAGTAGAGCTGGTAGGTATATATATATATATATATATATATATATTATTATAAACATCTGTACACAAAAGAGTATAATGACACGAACAAGTACAGTTCAAAGAATAATGGTAAACACATTGGCTGTAAGCTGGGGTTTGGGTGGGGGGCACAGAGAGAGAGGCTTAAAAGTTTTTCGACAACTTGCTCTGGCGAAAGAAGTGGAGAGACTGGCTGTGAGAGAAGAAACAAGGGACAGGACAAAGGATACTTAGTGTTGACTGTTAGTATCACAGACGTTGATGCTGGTTTTTAATAAAAGGAGACCCAGTCTGTAATATCTTTGAGATTGGCTGAATTTACGTTTTGATGTTAAGCATTTTCAGACAGGAAAACAACAAACCGATGGGGAAGATAAGGCTGAAGGCGATCTGCCCCAGCTCTGAAGCTGTAGGAGTGGGCAAGCCAGCCTACTACATCGTGTACAGAAAGAAAACTGTAAAGCAGTGCATTTAGAACTACTACAAAAAAAGAGCCTACATTATGTGTAGCAAGTTATCGGGCTCCAAAGGTGTATTTCAGGATCGTTCAGACTGTTTCTAACAGGTATTTGGCTGATGTGCTGCCTGTTACAGCCGATGACGTCCAGGAAATGCTGGGCGGTTCCAGGACAGTTGTAAATATTTCAAGATCTTACGCTTTGAATTGTGTGCACGCTTGTGTACGCGCCGTGTGTGTGTGTGTGTGTGTGTGTGTGTGTGTTGCTGTTTGGTAGAAGGGCTACAAGAGAGCTGGAAAGAGTTAAGAGGAACAACTAAAAGACCTACCAAACCAGGAGAAGAAATTAAAATCAAAAAGGACTCTTCAGTCTGGAAAGATGAAACTGTGATTACAAACCAAAACAAAAACATAGGCTCATCTGACTTCTTTCCCAGCCCCTGCAGACCTGAACAAAAGTTAGTTGTTGATGCTTGAGGAAGAAGATTTATAATAAAAGAAAATAGCTTTTGTTTTAACATTTACAAAGCAGCTGTACCTTTGTCACTGGCTTGACCTTTACACAGACAGCCCTGAGAGGTCAGAGGGCATGGGTCATCATTCACGTTTGACGGATGAGAAAACAGCCCAGGGAGCCAGTTGGCTGAGCAGACACTGTGGGGGGTGGGGGGTGGGGTGCAGGGGGGGGATGCGGGGTGGGTCGGGAGGGAACAAACCCAGCTCTGACTCAGGCCCCGGGCAGTGGTCCCACCTCCGTGTTTGAAAAACTCAGGATCAGTACACCCCACATGCGGTGGAGCCTTTCTCTTTGGTGACTTAAAATGTGATGGCAGACTCTAGGTAATGAAGTACAAACGTAAAATGTGAATAGTATTCAGATCCTAAAGGACAGCCTTGACTCTGTGGTGGTATTAGCATCACTTTGGAGAGTCAAGGTCATAGACTGTAACCTGGCCTCTCAGCTCCCTCGGTGAAAGGCTGGGGACTGAATAGGATAAGGTTACTGACTTGATCCAATATAAAGTCTCAGTCATTTTTGTTTGTACTGTACTATCATGTAAAATAAGTTTTTGTTTGTTTTTTTATCTTGGTATCAGAGATGGCCTCTGCTAGGCGGAAAAAAAAAAAAAAAAAAAAAAAAAAAAGCTGAAGGATCCAAAATATCAGTCTTGTTTGAAAAAAGGACTGCAGGTAACATGGGAGATGATGGAACACTGCTCCTTTCCTGGGGCAGGGGCGATGACAGCGTTTTCAGAGGCAGATCATGCATATTTAAAGATTACCGGACCATCTGTGCCTCTTCAGATGCCTGGTGAGAATGCCAAGTGTTCCCAACAAGGGTTAATGTGGTATGTTGACCCCTTAGCTGACGTCAGGTTCCGAGTTGCCCCTCACTGAATAAGGACTAAGAGCCAAATTCAAATGCGAGGAGTTCACAGACTAGGCAGGTTCACTGTCAGAGCAGATACCCTTAGTATTTTAGAGGCTGTCATTCCCTCTGTACCTGGCAGCTTGGTCCTGCCACCATACCATCACCAAGAGCGTTGTCTGCTCCTTCCGTATGTTTTTAGCTAAACTGACCAGTGTCCTGTTGCCTCTGCATGTTTTTTTTTATGTTCCTGGGATACTGTTAATGTGATCATCCGTATTTTTTTTAATCATTTGAATAAAACACTACACTAGGAATAAAATAACCAGAATAGGGTAGTTTTGTCATTTTTAGTTTGCTGGCATTTTCTAGTAAATAAAGGCAAAACGGGCTCACTTGAGGTTGGAAGGCGGACACAGGAAAAGCACAGGCCTTACTGTTGTCAGTAGCAAAACAAAGGAAAAGAAACCAAGAGTTGAAGTAGTGAGCAAAGTTGAACGGAAGGTAAAACGGCTCTTCGGTAGAGCAGTTTGAGGGCAGTGAAGAATTTGGTAGCTGCAGGTTGAAGGTTCTACACAGGAAGTGCATGTGGCCGTGTGTGTATAAGGTACTCAGTGGAGTATTTCCTTTTGGCATTTTAATATATCTTTTGAATTAACTATAGCACAGGGGTTTGCAAACTATATAACCTGTGGGCCAAATCTGGCCCCCTGCCTGTTTCTGTATGGCCCTTGAGCCAAGCATGGTTTCTGCATACAACCTAAGAATGGTTTAAAAAAATTACAAGAATATTTCATGACGGGTGAAAATGATATGACATTCAAATTCCAGTGTCCATTAATGAGTTTTATTGGAACACAGCTACACTTGTTTCGTTTGTACACTGCCTGTAGCTGCTGTTGTGTTACAGTCAAGCAGAGTAAACTAGCTGAGACAGAGACTGTATGGCCCACAAAGCCTAGAGTATTTACTATCTTCTCTGCTATAGCCAAATATGACTAAAATCGAGTTTTCCCTCTTTTTTTCTGTGATTTTTTTTTTAAATAGTGAAGTTTTAGCAAATGGAATGTGATTCTTTATCAAGTGAAAGGGCCAGCATTTTTTCAGTAGAGTGCATCTCTTACAAGAACAGTAGAAAATAGGGGCCAGGGCCTTCCCTGGTGGCGCAGTGGTTGAGAGTCCGCCTGCCGATGCAGGGGACACGGGTTCGTGCCCCAGTCCGGGAAGATCCCACATGCCGCGGAGCGGCTGGGCCCGTGAGCCATGGCCGCTGAGCCTGCGCGTCTGGAGCCTGTGCTCCGCAACGGGAGAGGCCACGACAGTGAGAGGCCCGCGTACCGCAAAAAAAAAAAAAAAAAGAAAATAGGGGCCAGATAGCAGCCTTTCACCAAATACAAAATTTATCTGTTGTGTTAGGGCTGACTCTACTGGTAATGGGTTTCTCCGGGTGTGTCTCCAAACCGCCTGCAGACAGTTTCCCCAACAACCCCTCCCATTCTTGCGTCAAGTACTGCTTCTCGCCTCGACAGGCAGAGTCTGTGCTCTTCCCTCTGAATCTGGCCCATCTGACTTGCTCTGACCAGTGAAATATGGGAATTGTGATGCTCGGTGGCCGCAAGTACAGGCCTCCTGCAGCCCACTTTCGCCCTCTTGACAACCAGCCTCCAGGAAAAGAGGCCTGAGCTGGACTCTCACATGGTGAAGGAGGGATGTGGAGAAGGAAGGCCCTCCAGCTGACAGCCATCACCAAGACCCAGAAGTCAGAGTGGGGTCACCTTGGAGAGCTGAGTGGAGCCCTTCTCGAATTGTGAGCCAACAAAATGGTGGTGGTTTTAAGCCACTATGCTTTGGAGTGCCTTGTTATGCAGAATTAGCCAATGGGAAAAGTTGGGGGATATATGTGACTTTTTACTATGAAAAATGAAAGGGAAAAATATTCTCTGATATACGATATTAATAAAGGATCTGCAGTTAAATAATAACTACAGTCACATGCTTGAGTTCCTGGTGCATGTGGTTCATCTGAAAAATTAGATAGCTGTTTTTATGATTGTAAAAATAATGTATGCCTGTTGGATAGAATTTAGAAAAAGGATAGAAAATTCTAAAGCACAGTATTTAAATTACTCACCATTCTGCCATCCTAGAGAGAATCCCTATTAGTTCCAGCCTTTTTTTTTTTTACAAATATATTCTTGTTTTATAAAATTATAATTATATGTAGTTTTGTACTCTGCTGTATTTGTTTACTGTTATACCATCATTAAATATACTTCAAAAACATGGTTTTTAATGACCACAGCAGCCTATTTAAGTGGATTATAAAAAATTCACATAATTCAAAGGTATTTATTACAAGGTCTTCATCTTCTATTTCTAGGTTTGCTAGTTAGAGAATTTTTTTTACAGCAAACTTTTTTTCTTAACAGCTTTATTGAGCTATAATTCACCTACCATACAAATGTACAACTTAAGTACCATTTAAAGTGTACAATTCAGTGTCTTTTAGTGTATTCACAGGATTCTACAACCATCATCACAATCTAATTTCATCCCCTCTGAAAGAAACCAGACCTTATCACCCTCCCAACCCCCATCCCCAGCAGTAGGCAACCATGAATCTCCTTCTTGTCTGTTGATTCATATAGCCTTTTGTGATTGGCTTCTTTCACTTAGCATAATGTTTTCAAGGTTCATCTATGTTGTAGCATATAGCAGTACTTCATTCCTTCTTCTGGTCAAATAATATACCATTATATGGATACATCCCATTTTATTTATCCATTCATCAGTTGATGGATATTTGGGTTGTTTCCACTTTTTGGCTATTATGAATAATACCGCTTGAACATTCACGTACAAGTTTATGTGTGAACATATTTTCCTCAGGTATATACCTAGGAGTGAAATTGCTGGGTCATGATGGTAACTCTGTCTAACTTTCTGAGGAATTACCAAACTGTTTTCCAAGGCAATTGTATCATTTTGCATTCTTACTACCAATGTATGAGGTTTCTAATTTCACTGCATCCTTGCCAACACTTAATACTGTCTTTTTGATTATAGCCATCCTAGTGAGTGTGCAGTGGTATCTCATTGTGATTTTGATTCACACTCCCCTAATGGCTAATGGCGTTGAGCATGTTTTGATATGCTTATTGGCCATTTTTATATCTTATTTTTTTTTTTGAGAAATCTCTGTTCACATATTTTGCCCATCTTTCAATTAGGTTGTCTTTTTATTATGGAGTTAGAATTCTTTCTGGATACAAGTCCCTTATCAGAGATGTACTTTGCAACTCTTGTCTCACATTTTGTGGGTTTTCTTTCCCTTTCTTGTCAGCATTGTTTGCAGCATTAATGTTTTCAATTTTGATGTCTGGTTTATCTGTTTTTTCTTGTTGTTGCTTCTGCCTTTGGTGTCATATCTAAGAAATGATTGCCTAAGCCAAGGTTACAAAGATTTTAGAGAATTTTAAAATATGTTATTTTATTCATTTATTTTCAACTCTACAGCTAGTACTGACAGGGGTGGTTTGTTTTTTTTTTTTAAATGCAGACCCCCTCCAGGACAATACATATGAAGCACATTTAAAAATAGCTTCATAATATTTTACGGTGGGAGAATAGACTGTTTTCCATAGAGCAACAGAGTGAAAGAAATGCAGAAAGGTTTGGAAATAGCCACTAAGAACAGTATCTCAGTGTGCCCCATCTTCCATGTGGATTTATTTTGGTGGTCCACATAAGGACACACACATACCCAGCGTATGTTGATGTATAAGCTAATGGGATTGCTCTGGGAAAGTGGAACCCGTGCTGGTTCTTTGCTGAGGTCCCGTAACTGATATTTAATTTCTTATGTATCGTTGAAAGGGGGATTGGCAGGGCTAAGAAGGATGTACCTGATGTTTTTCAGGCGTTTGTGACAAAATAAAGACATTTTAGAAACGAAAGTCAAGCATTTAAAATCAAATATTATTTTTTGTATCGTTTATTCCTACTGGTTTAAAAGGAGTGAAAAACCTAGAGGAGTTTTAACTGATGTCCTGGCCCTGTAAAATCTATTTTAACATAATCACTGGTCAGCTTTTCACTTAAAAGTACCAGAGTGGCAGGGTGTGTTTTAGTATTTTTAGATTCTTTTAAGAGCCCTTAGTGGCCTGTTGTATTTGACTGTACCGTGGGACACACTCAGCCTCCTTTTAATAAATCTTCGTATCATTGCTGTTATTTAGACTCTGGTGAGAGGGCCACTTTGATGCCTCAGTGACTGACTGAGAGTTGTATTTTAGCTTCATTAAAACATTTTTTTCTGATGGTTTTAGAATCTGTTGTTGCCTGAGTTAAACTAAGTAAATCATTTATAGGAAACTAACAACTAGAGGTGCTTTTGAGGGCATTAAAAAAAATCTTTCTATTAATGGAAACTTGAAGACTTTTCAAAAGTAGAGAGAATAGTGTACTGAACCCCCATGAACCTCTTCCCCATCTTCAGCATTTAGCATCTTAGAGCCAATTCTGTCTCATCCTTCTGTGCAGTCATCCTGCATGGCAGCCACTAGGGCTGTGGCTCTTGAACACGTGGACTGTGGCAGGTCTGAATTTAGATGAGCCTCGAGGGTAAAATACCCCTTCACAGCCCGTTTGGACATTCTGCCCTCCCTCCTCAGGGAATCCGTCCCCGACTCCCATATCTAAACAAACCTTCCCTCACCCCTTTTCCCTGCAAACCCCTTGTTTGTTTTTTTCCTTTATAACCACAGCTTTACAGCTGGTGGTTATTGAACTGTTTGACTTGCTTGGTAAGTTTCAGTCTGACTTCCCACAGTAATGTAAGTTGCAGGAGTTGGCGGGGGTCGAGGTGGGGGGGGCGGGGGCCCAGCATGGACATGCAGGTGATTCGTGGTGACTACCCGGTGAGCGAGTGCTCCACGGTCGGAATGTTCAACCCAGGTAGATCTGACACCTCCTTTTTTGCAAAACATACTTGTAATCTCCTTTACTATCTTGATGTGAAACTCACAGATTACAGAAACAATCTACACACATAATTAAAAAAAAAATGAACAGAGTGCCCTAACTAGAATGTCAAAGAGAAATGTAAGTAACTTGTAAAAAGCAGCTAGCTTCCCCTTCTTTGCTTCCAAGTCTGTCAGTCTGTCTGTCTGTCTGTCTATCTCTCTCTCTTTGCTGTAGCATGATTCTTAGGAGTAGAGGTGTCTAAGAAGCATGGAAACTGCTTTTGAAGGGACGATTCACCCAAAGAAAGTGATGTGAGATGAAAGGGATGACTAGGGAGACAAGTGTCGATACAGATGTCAAGGCTAGTTAACATTTTGTAAGTACCCACGATGAGCAAGGTACTATCTCCAGTTGCTTTATTGCTAAGATGTTAGGGAAAGTGAGAGTCCGCTTCCTGGTGGTTAAGTGTTTCGTTGTCAGCATGCATGAAATAGACATGACACCACATTAGAAAGAGGAAGAAGCGGAAGCAAAGCAAAGGTTCTGTGTAGAACCAAGAGGGTGGAGTAGCGAAGATTTGCTTGCACAGCACATTTCTGCAGAAAGTAAGTTGGTCTTTAGTTGGTGAGATGACTTCATTTGGCTGTAATCCTCTGGGATGGCTCTGTGAATTCAATAAAACAAAGCTAAAGAAAAACCTATTCTGTTTGAGGGAATATATAATTAACCCATAGAAATTAGTGCCATCCAGTATATTACTGAGGAAAAAGGATTAAATACTGGTGTGAATAAAAATAGTATCTATTATTGTTCTCCCTGGGATAAAAATTAAAAGGACTGTCAATCATTCTGTGTAAGGGTCTAGTTTATTATTGGCTGGGTTGGGAACAGTGTCTTCTATCTCCCTATTACATAATAGTCCACAATTAGGTGAATAGTGGGATTTTTTTTCCCCTCTTTTCTTAAGGGTCTGGTGTGAGATGCTACAGGACCAGAAAAGGCAGTTATGGTTGTTTTGGGATTGTGTTTGGTATATGTTTGAGTCCTGTTAGAGTGATTTGTATACCTTTCAAAATTTCTTTGTGGGTATTGCATGCTACTTTTTAGTTTAATATGTCCTCAACTTGAAACCAGCCCCCCAGACCAGAACGGGGACACCTGGTTCTAGTTCTAGGTCTGCCTTTGACTTTTGTGGTCATTTTAATTAATTAATTCATAAACATTGATTGCATTTTCCTGCATTAATTTCTTGGAAAACAAAGGGCTAGACCCCAGTTCCTGCCCTTAAAAAATCAGTTTAGTCATGATGATAAGCATGATGATAATGTGTATGGACTATTTTGTGATGTAGGGCAGGAACCCAAACCATTCTTGGTGGGGAACAGTAGGGAAGACTTTCTGGAGGAGGTGATACCTGAACTCAGTGGAAGTTGCCACCCTGGGCTATCAGGCGATTTGTAGGATATTCGGGCCAGAGGCAATCGCACAGCAAGTCAAATAGTATCTGGGTATTTTCAGAGGAGTTATTGCTCCAAATAGTATCTGGGTATTTTCAGAGGAGTTATTGGTCCACCTCCTGGACCAGGAGGCAGGACATGAGATCCCTGGATCTGTTTCTAGAAGCACCTGAAAAAGAGGCTGAGTTAATATTAGAACACTTCTAAAGAACTCATTAATTTTCTTGAAAAATTTTACATTGCTCTTATAGGAGAAGAAAAATGTCTTTTTTTCCCCTTTGCCCATCATAGATTCATTGGCTGGGGCCCTGTAAATTAGGCTGGCAAAAGACAGATTAGCAAGGGAAAAACAAATACAAGTTTTTTAACATGTGCATGGTGCACACACCTGTGAGTACCCAGTGATGAGTAATTCAAAGGACTGGTGAGAATTGGGGGTCTGTACCCCTAGTTTAGAAGGGAAAAGGGAGGGACAGAATGGGTTATTAAATAATAACCATTCGCTTGGAAAAGCGAATGACCTTTTGGAAGTCACTGGAAGTCATTGGAAATGGGCCCTTAGAAGAATAGATGGGAGATGTAAGAGTTTGTGACAACAAAATCTGTCTGGGTTTGGTGCTGGCTTCTTTTTCCTAAGAAGGGAAGATCAGAGTTGCTGCCAGAGATGGGGTCTATGACTGTGAGTTCTTCTGAGAGCTTCTGCTTTTAAGCAGAAGCTACAGAAGATACAGGATTTCAGGAACTCAGATGCCTTTCAGCTTAAAATAATTCTTATGTCAAAGTGGCATATTTTGGGGTGTCATGTCTTGATCCCCTTTGCTGTTCCTTGGTTGATAACATATTAACCCTCAGCCCACCTTTTTAGGACGTTGAGGGCTGGGTATTTACTGTCTGGCATTTGGCAACGTTTTGAACAAGCGCATCCTGAATCAAGGGTGGCGTGACTCAGGTTTGAGATGTCACACTTCCTTACGTTTCCCTGTCTGTATCTGTTGGTCTTTATCTCCGTGTCTGTCTTGTTCTGTAGGTCTCCATGTGTCTCTTTTTGCCCCTTCCTAATCTCTTCTGGAATTTATCCCTGCATCCATCTCTTCTGGACTTAAATGCTTGTTTCTGTTTTCTCCAGTCCTTCCCCAGTTCCCATCCCCCATACATGTAGCTGTCCCACACATTTGGCTGGATTTTCCTCAGGTATTCTTTTGTATTTTCAAATATTTTGACTAGTGAGAAATATGCATAAAAAGAAACTGAAGTGAGCATGTTTTTAAGGTTAAATCACTGTGGACAAGGAATCTCTTTATCCATTTTTGAAATTCTCTGGAAGCAGAAGTGAAGGTGTAAATAGATTCACTGTTTGAGGACAGTGCCTTGGATTCTGACTATGCTTTTAGCCCCATTCCACCCCTAAGGGCCCTGGGGCAGCCAGGGGAAACCTGGCCTCCCCGTGCCCCTGCTGATATGTTATTCATGGTGTAATGGAATTAAGGGTGTTAGATAGCTAGGCTCCTTTTTTCTTTTTTAACAATAACTGCATATTGTTGACTGGTCTTTTACCCTTAAAAGAATTAGAATTACAAGGAGTCTTTTTGAGGGAGAACCTTTGCTTTAGGTTGAGATATACCTTATATGGTTTTCGTTGTTAGAATATATGTAAGACAAAGCTGCATATTTTTGTAATAATTTTGATCTATGTTGGAGCTTTGGTTGCTGAAAGAAATTATTTCATATTAACACGTTATTAGTTATTTTGATAATTTATTCTTCCCAATGGGTGCTAGTCCAAACATTTTTTATGTTTCTTAATGGTAATGGGCCTGCATCCTCCATGAAAGAACAGCTTTTCTTTTACATTTAGCTAGAAGAAGATTCTTGGAGGAGAGTCCTGGACTGCTAATTCGTGTGTGCGTGTGTGTGTGTGTGTGCATGTGTGTGTGTGTGTGCATGTGTGTGTGTGTGTGCATGTGTGTGTGCGTGTGTGTGTGTGTGCGTGTGTGTGTGTGTGCGCGCGCGTATATGTGTAGCTTCTAACTAAATCTGGAAATTAAGGCAAATGAGGGTGAGAAGTGTCTTTTCTCAGTAACCCTTTTCCAAACCTCCAATGACATTTCCTCAAGGAGTCCTGCCCTGGCTTGTTAGATCTGGTTGCGCCCCTTTGCCCCACGGCACCCCGTGTGTAATTGCTTACATCACGCCCGTGATTACTCACACAGCGTGGAAGCTCCACGCAGCGGGACCTTGCAGTCTTGTTTATCGCTGTATCTCCAGCAGTGCCAGGACTCAGGCTGCCCCCTTCCAGCTGCATGCCCTAGTCACATGGTCCTGAGGATGAAATGAGATGGTTTAGGTCAACACCCGAGAACAATGGCTGACCATAGTACGTAATGAATGAATATCAACTCTTGTTAAAAATTAAGCCGTGCGTTGTCTCCGTCCAGAAGAGACCAGCAGTTAAGGTTCACTAGGTTTTTCTTCCCGCTTCGTTCTTTGCATTTTTATTCATATTTCTACAATTGTTTATTACCAAGGACATTAAATAAATAGTATTGAATGAGCTATTTTGATAATATTTTAGACCAATATATTCTTATTTCATATATATGTGTATATTTATAAATATATATGATTATATATACATGCATATGTGTATATATGTGCATTATATATATATACGTGTATTATATATACACACATAGGTATATATAAAATGTTTTCCCCAACTCTTCACTAAGAGATTACTGTAAGCACCGGTATTCACCACAGTGCCTGGTGAGTATTCAGTAAAGGGAAGGACATTCACATAACAGTCATTAGTCACTGGATGCCCAGTGTGCGGATGCCAGTGTGGTGTTTTCCTTCCCGCTCTCTCTCACTTGGAGTCCATTCATTTCAGGACCTTTGTGCTCATTGCAGCTATGACCATACTTGCAATCAAATCGTAGTTTCCAGTGTCACACTTATATTAGAAGTGAAACTAATCAACTGTCTTGCCTTTTTTTTTTTTAATTAAAGGTTAGAATTACATTACTATCCCTGGCAAGAATTTTTAGTGGAAAAAAAATAACCAAGCATTTTTATGATTAATGATAAATACCAGTTCATTATAATATGTCAAGTAGTTATATTATAATGTATTTTTAAAGATTTCAGTGGTGTGAAGTAAACTGTTTTTAGGTACCATGGAGAAGTATAAAAGTGAGTTCTTACTGATTTAGCTTTGAAAGTTATATAAGCAATAGAATCTTATGGTAAAAGCAGAAAATATGGGTGAGCAAGAAATATAAAAATTACAGTCATTATTAATTGCACTGCTTAGCCTCTGGAATAGATCCTGGAACACAATACATATGCAATAAGTGGTTGTTGAATGAGGGGATGAATAAATGAACCCCTGGACTTTATAGAAGGGAGCCTGCAGAGCAAATAAGGGCACAGCTGTTTACATCTGGGAGAAATTAATCAATCAGGTAGAACTTGCAGAATGGGTGTGCAGTCTTTTTAATTGTCAGAATGAGTTACATTATGTGTGTTGTTATGGTTACTCTGTTAAGACTGCAATTGATGGAAGCACTAAGAGACAGTATAGGTCATTGTAATGTTGCATAATCATTTATACCTGGATAAATGCTGAGACCCCTCCAACACTGTGATGAAGCCTCAGCTAACACAACCTCCCTTTCTGTAACCATGGTCAGTATGTCAGCAAACAGATCACGTTCATTTTTACACTGCGCCTCTGCATATAAACAAATGTGCAGATCAGAAATCAGAAAACCAGTCGTATTTTTTGCTAGCAGTGATTATTTGGTAAAAATTTAAAAAGTGAATGTGCCGAATCTTCCAGTCCTGCACTGCCCTGGTACCTACGCCTGGACCTTCGTGAGTTGAAAACCATCGGTATCGTTGCTGTTCTCTGAGCTGTGACCTCCTTTCCAGCCAGAGCTTTGCCTCGTTCCACCACAAGCCTTGCTCTTCTAACTCAGTGGAGATGAATTATGGGCCAGGGTTGTCCTTTCTCCTTCTTTCATAACTTAGTTTCCACTTCAGAGAGTTTTTCTTTTTTATCATTTATATAAACATACCTTCCCTCCCCTCTTTTCTTGATCTTCAACCTCTCCTCTTTCTCTTTGTGTACCAAAAAAGTCTCCCCTAATTATAGCTGAAAAACATATGGTTAGCACTTGTGATGCCTATTAGAGAATTTCAGAACCATACATTCTGAATTAAAGTGAGGCTTAAGTAGTGTCCTCTGTCTCCCGAGCTCTTGAAAACTCCGTAGAAATGTTTAAATCGTCTTTCTCTCCAGTTAAACATGTTTTTCCTAAATAAATTTAAACTGATAATTTTCTATATAATAGTAGTGTATTATTAGCTAGCAAGGAAAGAATGGGTATTGAAACCAGGGTTTCACTAAAAATGAAACATGTAAAACAGAAGTTAACAGAAGCCAGACTTCAGAATTACAACTGTTTTTTTCTCTATACTTTTTTAACTCCCTAAATTACCCACCATAATTTTGTATTACCTTCTTAAAAATTTTATTTTATTGAAGTATAGTTTATTTACAATGTATTAATTTCTGCTGTATTACTTTTAAATATATATATGCATTACAAATTCATAAATACTTATAGTTTTCAGAAAAAAACAACAGAAGCCAGACTTGATACATCCCCAGAGTTTGCTATTAAATTTTTGCTATTAAATTGTCTCATTTGTTTGTTTTACAAAAACAGCCCAAATTATGTTTTGCTTCAAGCACCGGGCTTCAAGATGAGTAAAAATTTCTAATATAATTTCCATTAGTGTTTCATTTTTGTTTAATGTCTAATGTTGATGATAGAATGGATATTGCAAAGGAAATTATTTTCTGGTATTTTCTGCACTGAAACCCATGTAATAGTATTCATTTACATATGGGTCTTAGAATTTTGTGGACTCGTTTGGAAAACCAACTTCTATTTATAACATTAAATTTTACGGAAAATGCATCTTGAATTGGGAGCTACTTAACTTGTAAGCCAACAAAGGGCTTTTACTTTGTACCATGTTGAAACGCGATCCAGAAGCATCTAGTTCATCTAGCAGAAGGAAAGCTTTTTTTGGTAATTAGCCAGGAAAGGCCTTAGTTTTCATTGACAACCCATTGTCTTTTAATTCGCTGATGAAAAACACCTACGGAGAAACTTCTAGAGAATTTTGAAAATTTTAATGCAGAGATTTTAAAAGAACAATTTAAAAATATTACTTATGTAAGTCCACTGAAAACTTCAGGATTTTCCATGGCTAAGAGTCATATCAATCATGAAAGCATGACCTACTTCTAAAATATTTCAGAGGGGTTTTAAAACTGGTGTTCAAAGTTTTTTTCCAATGTTCTTTCTACAAGTGGGGAAAAGTGTCTGAAAGACACATATATTTTCTAATTAAGAAATACAAGTAAAGGATTCACTTTAGAAGAGAGTTTTAATCTTATAACCCTCCCATATTAATGTTTTGGTGTGAAAATGTGTGTCCAGGGAAACATGTAACATGAGAATTCATTCCTTTGTTAGGTGTTAATTGTTTTTATGACCATTAGTTTTATAAATGACCCTTTGTTTGTTGAAGAATGATTAAAAACCACATAGATGTGACTTTCCACTTAAAACTTTTGGATGAAAGCCAACACATTCAAAGCCAAGGAGTTTATAATGAGATTTTAAGGTATTTGCTACCGTAATTGTGATTTGATATTCTATGAAATAATCATGCAGTATTTCAAGAGTAGTATGCTGTATTTGAATACACACATCAAAATTTGCTGGTTACTTTCTTTTTCTTAGATGGGAAATTTAATTTAAGACTATTTAATGGAATGTAATTGAACTGTATAGTTATTTTAATTTCCTTGCTACTTGATTGAGATCTTGTTCTTTTAAGCATCATATGAAACCATTAGTACCCACATTCGTACCTGGTAAAATAAGGTGTTTTACATAATGTGGAAAATATTATTCTGATGAATTTTTGTGCCAGTCACACATTATTATTATGATTATTTTTTTATTTTACAAAGTTACAGTCTGTGTATTAGAAGCATGAGTATTTTTTTCTTCTCATTTTACTTGGTATAATTATTAATATTGTCAAAGTCTTTTCCTTTTTTAAAAGTCAGTTTTCCTAAAGTAAGTAATGAATTGGATTCACCTGCCCTTTTTACATGTGGCCCATAGAATGGCATCAGCCAGTGATGAACTTCCCTGTAGAGATTCGAATGCTGTTTATTCTGATGCTGTACTGGCATATCACTCATCAGCATAGAACTATTAAAACCTCTTTGCAAAGGTAATGGGAAAATGTGTATTTGGGCAGCAGAGGGTTAGCGTTTATCAAATGCAAGGGACTGCTGGAGCAGCTCTGTGTCAACTGGGGCTTCAACTCCGCGTCTGACAGGGCCTGTGGAAAAGTAAGTGCCCGGAAACAGTGCAGTGAGCGCTTAGGTCCTTGAGCAGACCTGCAGCTGGGGTTTGTGGCCACTGCAGCAAAGCGTCTGATGATAAGCCAGCTGCAAGATGTTTTCGGGTTTGGAGTTGCCTTCTGCGTAGAATTTTAGAGCTGCCCCTTGGTTCTCCCTAAGTATTTGAGTATATCGTTTTGGATTGATAAAATTTCAAAACAGACTTCCTAAATTAAGGCCTTCCTGCTGCATAAAAAGCTGTTCTTTGATAAACTGGGGAGAGAGGACTTGAAAGGTCCTGGTTTCCTTTGTGACTTTTGTATATACTTAGTGTTTTCCCCCCTGGAGTTTAGATGGCTAGCATAAAAAACTGTGGTTGATAATCAGTAAGTTTGTCAATATATTTTAAAGTCATTATAACGCTCAACATTTTTCAGATGTTGATTTTGAAATTCATGGTGGAAAATTTTATTTTCTGTGTTCCTTAATTAGTATCAATAATTAGAGTGTTAAAGATGTTAAAAAAATAATTAGAGTGTTAGTGGCAAACAAAGATAGTATTAAAAGTAGTACAAACCGTATCATTAGAATTTGGGGAGAATAATTAAAATGTGGTCAGTGGGTATTTAATTCTTTCCTCAGGATATAAGTGATAAGTCAATCTCTACATGGTCAAGTTTATTAGAAACCTATCTCAAACACTGTAAGAGAATGCTATATGTTTATAGTCTTTCTGGAAAATGATCTGGAGATGACTATCAACATTAAAAGTATATATAGACCATAGCCACAGTCCCACACCTGTTAGTCTATCCCTAGAAATAAAAGCACTGGGCAGGAAGGTCTTATATATACATACATTTATGGCATCAGTGTATATAGTGTCAAAATATTGGAAACAAAGTGAATAACCTTCAGGAGTGGAATGGCCAAATAACCTGTAATACACTCATACTCTGGGATATTAGGCAGCTATTAAAAGTGAGTTAGACCAATTGGGTAAGAGTTAGACCAGTTGGGTGAACTCTATGATGTAGTTAAGGGAAAGAAAATTTCAGAGAAGTGTATGTAGTAAGATTTCGTATTTTAAAAACATAGAATGGGGCTTCCCTGGTGGCACAGTGGTTGAGAGTCCGCCTGCTGATGCAGGGGACACGGGTTCGTGCCCCGGTCCGGGAGGATCCCACATGCCGCGGAGCGGCTGGGCCCGTGAGCCATGGCCGCTGAGCCTGCGCATCTGGAGCGTGTGCTCCTCAACGGGAGAGGCCACAACAGTGAGAGGTCCGCGTACCGCAAAACAAAAAACAAACAAACAAAAAACACAGAATGTTTCTCTGCATTGTGTTCTTTTTTTTAATGTGTGGTTTGTTTTTTTTCTCTCTGCAGTGCTTGTACTGTCATATCTTGGGAGGGGCAGGAAGGTTAGGGGAAAAAAGTGAAGTGATAAGACAGCTATAGAGCCAGTTGTTCATGTAGAAGTATCTATGTGTGTATGTGTGTCTCTATATGAATGTATTGAGTATATGCATAAATATATGTGTATAAAAATGTTTAAAATATTAATGTGGGGCTTCCCTGGTGGCGCAGTGGTTGAGAGTCCACCTGCCGATGCAGGGGACACGCCCCGGTCTGGGAGGATCCCACATGCTGCGGAGCGGCTGGGCCCGTGGGCCGTGGCCGCTGAGCCTGCACGTCCGGAGCCTGTGCTCCGCGGCAGGAAAGGCCACAACGGTGAGAGGCCTGCGTATCAAATAAATAAATAAATAAATAAATGAATAAATGAATGAATGAATGAATGAATAAATAAATAAATATTAATGTGGTCACCTTAGGTATTAGTATTATAGTAATGTTTTTCTGTTTTTTCCTAATTTTTCTCTATTTGAATTTTTTTTCCAAGAACCCCATGTCAATATAACGTGAACAAAAATAAAACTTCTTACAGCAGGAAACAAGCGAACAATGATGTCTAATGTTCACCTGTGTGTTCCTATCATTATGATATAAACCCCAAACCTTTAATGAAATGTGCTGTCTATGCAGAAATACATTTCTTTACAAAATGAAAATAATCTTTGGCTCTGGGATAGTAATTAGTATACATCATAAAGCTGTTTTCTTTTGTGTTAAATCTGTGTAATAAATACCATTTTTTAGTATTAAAACTTAAAAAGTAAAAGTTTCAAAATTGTAGACTTTTTGTTTAAAAACACATGGATACCAGACTGAAAACATAAAGGGAAAAACATAGATATAACCACATAAAAATGAAAACGTCTTATCATCAATGCTTACTATAGTAAAATCGAAAAAAAACAATGGAGAAAACTTGGCAACCATAAAAGCATACTATTTTGTGTGTGTGATCAAGAAAAAACAATTCAGTAGAAAATAACATGATAAACATGAACAAAAAAAACAGAGATAAAGAAATATAAACAATCAGTAAATACAAAAATGTCCAAATACAGTAGTAAGCAAGGTAAATGAAAACAACAGTTATACATTGCTGATAAGAATATAATAAGGTCTTTCTGGGCAAGAGTTTGGTGTATATATATATATAAAAATTATATATACATATATAATTTATATATATATATATATATATATATATATATATTAGTGCCTCAAATTATGCATATCTCTGACCCAGTAATTCCACTCCTTGGAATTTATCATGATTTAGCTAATTAGAAACATCTTCCAAAAAAAGTATGTACAGTGATCTTTATTATGCAGCTCTGTTATAAGGGCCAAATATGAAAATTATAAATGCACAACAGTAAGGATGGTTAAATTATGGTATGGCTATACATAGTTGAGTCTTATTAATACTAATCATGATGTAACTGTATTTATATGGAAAATCAGTACAAAAAATTGCAAAATAATATATATATAGTATGATTTCCATTTTTGTAAAAAAAAATAGTATTTGTAAAGTATTGCATGGAAAGAAGTCCGGAGGAATATATGTCAAAACACAGTGATATCCCTGTATGATAGAGTGAGTGATTTTTATCTTCTTCTCTTTGTATTTTTTTAAGCATTCTGAGATAACCTCAAACTTTTAATGAAATGCGATGCCTACGTACAAGTGCATTTCTTGACTTATAAATGTAACATGTAATATTTTCACTTTCTACAATGAACATGTATTACTTTTATAATTAGAATAAAATGACTTTTTTCATTTGATAGATTAAGAAAAAGCCAAGTGGAAAACCACATGGAAAATACACACAAAGTTTAAAGTTAGAGGGGAAGAGGAGGGTCAAAGTAGTGAACATTTATTAAGCCCCAACTGTGTGCGAGTTCTTTGCATACGTTATTTCAGTTAAGTATTCCTTTATTTACTAATTTAGCAAATATATATTAAACACCTACTATTGTGTTACAGTCACAACAAGCAGGCCTCTTTACAGAAAAAGAAATAGACCCAGAAATACGTCTTTGGAGATCATATGGCACATTAACTGGAAAGCCAAGGACTGACATCCAGTTAGAATCGCCAGGATCCTCTCTCAATTTACCGCTGACGCGAAGCTCTAATGGTTAACCTGCCAGTGTTCACCAGACTGTTGGTAGAATTAGCAGAATATGCATCCTAATTCCAGGGTGATCCCAGAATATTGGAGTTTACCAGCTGCCTCCCCTCTCTTCTCATCCTGGGCTACAAATTCTGGATGTTGGAGAACCGCATGTGGGCTGCACTGCTTGTCCCAGACCTTCCTTCATGTGTGCATTCCACCCTGTGTCCAGGCGTGGTCAGATGGTCAGAATTGCATCACCATGTTTAGATATCCCCGCCATTGGCTTTTAGCCATTTCCCCAACCTCCCTGAGTCCAGATACACTGTTAGTATAATTTCTCTGTTTCCTGGTGGGGGTGCTGTTCGTTTCTAAGCCATTCAGGTGGTCATCTGATCAGGCCAAAGGTTCCTTATATGTTGCTTGACTTCACATCTTGTCAAATAAGCTTTTAATCTGGCTCAGGAGTGTATTTTCCCCCCAGATGAACAATGATGTGTCTTGCATGTTAAAGGGCAAAAGCTGAACACTGAAGGCAAGAATCCTTAATTATGTGTAAAATGTTTTCAAATGCATCTGCTGGCATGCTCGCAAGTATCAAGTTGAGGGTGCCTCTTAGAAACCTCACAGCGTTACATTTCAGAAATCCTCTTCAGCATTCAGCAGAATCCCACTGAAATGTTGGACCCAAACCAGAGAGAACGCTTCTGATCTCACAGAAGCCTCTTGGATCTTTGAGTTATATTTAGGAAAGTGGAAAAGGAAAGGATTTGGAATGTGGGAAGAGAGGAGATAGAACTGATGGAACAATGAAATCTGTTAGAAAAATGAGATTAAATGATTTTAATCTATCTATAAAAATGAAAATGTGGTGGAATAGGAAGGTGGAGAATGTAAGTAGATAAGAAATGGTGCAGATCCAGTATTGACTAGATACCTGATATTGACCTGATACTGATTTAGTGTGGAGACTAGATAGCTTTTCATTTCTGCTTACTCCAGAGTAATCGGTGGTTACTTACTTGGGTTTTCCTCTTGTCATGGCTTGTACCCAGCTTTTCCGAGTCAGATGTTTCCGAGTCAGATGCTGTCGTCTCTGCTGGTTAAGGAATTTTTATTCTAACAAACTGTGAGCTCCATTTTGGCCTCTGACCGAATTTCATAGGATTCTTTCCACATCCCATTCCCTTTCCTCATTTTTCCCAGTGTTCATCTATGCTTTTCCTCCTGTGACTTGTTCTCTCATTTTCAGCCTCTTCTCTCTGGTCCTCAACCCTAGATTCTGCATCAAGTATCTGTAACTCCCTGCTCAGAAATACCAAAAAGAATATACTCATTTATTGACTGATCCATTCAAACAGCGTTTGTGTGGTACCTACTGCCTCTACCAGGTGTCAGGGCAAAAGGGGAGGAACATCAGTAAAAAGCAAGTTCCTTGCCCTCAAGGAGTTTATGGTTTAATTTAAAAGCACATAACGATTTAGACCCTTGGTTTCGACAATTAGAATGAGGTGCAAAGAAAAGTGTTCCAGAGTGTGAAGGGCAATGGGCTGGCTCCTTGCAAACCAGCAAGGGAGCAGCTGGGAGAGGGAAAGGGCTGAGTGGCTGAGGGTGTACTGTGAGCCTTGAGCTTCTGTCCAGCGGTGATCTCATCACCCTGTGGGTGGGATTTTCCACTTCTGGCAAGGAATCCCTTTGCTGTCCAGGCACACTGCTTTTCTGTTTCCTCATTAATACTGTCAGCCCTGCTCTTCCATTATTAGGAAACATCGCTCTCAGAGTCTGCTCCGTCTTGCCTTCTGATTCACACTTGGATTAAAATGGCCTCCTCTGAAGGCTTATTGATTGGTTCCACCTTGGGGATGGGGTCTGGAGGGAGGAAGGTGTCCTTGATGATGGGGGTTGCATGGCCCGCTTCAGAACAAGTGACATTGCTTGTCTTTGGTCTCATGTATTAAAAGCATTTATACAGATAGTATACCCTCATATACACAAGTCTGAATTAAAAACAAGATGAATTTGGAGGATAAGCATGCATCTTTCCTGGGAAAACTCCATCTGATTCATTTTAGGTGCTTGCAGATAACAGATGATTTTGTCATGCTGTGGTTTGCAACTGTGGGTATAAACAAAGGGTCTCGGTTAAAACACTCAACTCTTTAACAGTGTAGATTAACTGAGGTGGTGTCCAGGTTCCATGGCACATTTTTTGCTTTAAAAAAGTGCTGCAAATTTTCTTGAGTGATAGAGGCTGTCAAGTATAGTGAAGTATTTATTGTCGTCAGGAGATGGAGGATGTACAGATTATTAAAGAAAAATGTAAGGAAATGCTCCATCTGAAATTAAGGTTAAGATTCTTGGAAATTATTAGCAGTATGAGTTCAATGCATAAATCTCCTTGTCTTTCAGGAATAGGTCTTTTGAGCAAAATGAGACAGGCCTGTACTCGGGTGTGTGTTGAATGGGATCTGTGAGTCATAAAGCATATAGATCACCTAGGTTCTTTTCTCTCATCTACCTTCCTGCCTGCCTTTAAAAAAAAGGGAGGGAGGGAGGGAGGAAGGAAGGAAAGAAAAGAAAGAAAATTCAATTTTCAGGTGAACATTTATTGAACGCTGATTATGTGCCCAGCATCGTAGCAAGGAGGAGATGCCCAGGATGTAGGGATAAGTGAGATAGTATTCATGCCGTCAGGGAGCCCACATCTTGCAGGGCAGATAGGCGTGGAAACAACCATCAAAGCTTGCCGCAGGGTGTGATAAGGGTACACTGTCTGCACTTTGCAGCTGGGAGGGACTGAGTTCTGCTGTGGGTGGGAGGTTTGTGGGCTGGGAGGGAAAGCTGCTTAAGACTAGGACGTTTCAGCTGCATGAGATCACCAACCCTACCACAGCCCTGTCACCCTGAAAACAGCCTCTCGAAAGATCCCTAATAGATTCCCAATAGATCTGTCCTTTATGACCTCTGTCCAGTTTGTCCTTAGGGTGAGTCATTTTGAGGCTAAAAGGTGTAGAGTGACATGTACTGTGTGTATATGAGGTGATATATGCTTAAGAAAAAGAAAAAGAAAGTCGTTGACACCTGCTTAAAGCTAGATTTCTCAAACTGAATTCAACTGTTAGGATGAGAAGGAACCAGGACCCACCCAGTCCAACCTCCTCGTGAGCTGAGGCCCAAGGGCTGGGGCTGTGTCTGGCCCGAGGGGAACCAGGGACAGCTCCAGATCTCTGAGATTCTGGTTGGTGCACATTCCACAGCCCTGAGCTGCCCCAGGCAGCCTCCAGGAGCCTGGAGATCTGCTCTGGGGCCTTCTGGAGCCCTTATCAAAAGGACCTGAAAAGCTGTGGGTTTTGTGTGGGATTAAATATGACTTTGTGATCTTGGGTGAGTTATTTAACTTTTCTGAACTGAGTTTCCTCTTCTTTCAAGTGGAGATAAAAATTCATATCTAATGGAATTGTTCTGCAGACATTAGGGAATAATATATGTAAAATGCCTAGGATATTACTGGGTTTAGGATAGCGGCTTAGAGTTAATTAAAAAGAAGGACATTCTCATCTGCATTCCTTTGGGATCTTTCGCTACATAGCAACTATATAATCCCGGTGGGTTGATGAGATAGAGATCTGGTAAAAATCTAGTGAAAGAAGCTTCTCATTTTTTTTTTTTGAGGTTCTTCTCTTGTTTTTTTTTTTTAACAGATAGGTATGGAATTTCTTCTAATTGCGATTCTTGAATTTGAGTAATTTTCACGGCCTCACTGTATTTCCACCTTTTTGTGGTTTAAACCGATTATCCTTCTTGTTTTTCTTCTCAATGTATTTGCATCATCAGTTCAACATAAATTTTTTTTAAAGTTCTCAGATTCCTATATGTATGCAAAACATGAACTATACCATGGCTGATTTCTCCACCAGAGCATGGACTTCAAGTGTTAAAGATGGTATTACGTTGCAAAGTGTTGCAATTCTTTCCAACAATGAAAAAAATCTCTTTCATTGTACTTTATGTCACATTCAACACTTGGAGTCATTTTTCATAACTGTTGCGTTTTCTAATTGGCAATATTTTTCTAAAATGATTTATATTGTGACATGACATTTTGTTGCCACATGTTCAACTTAGAGCAAAGCCTTGAAAGTCTAATTCTGAAAAGATCAACAAAAGTTTATCGAAAACAGTTTCCCTCTGGGTTGAGTCAAGTATTTTTGCATTTTACTCATAGCTGATTGCTTAGAAAAAAATTACACGTTTCTTTTTCTGTCTGTACATTTGGTGTCACATAGTTCTGTAGCAGTGACCTCAGTATGGTTTGTAACCCCCAAACTAGGTTGGTCCCATTTGTAAGTCCAGTTGAAAATGATTTCACAATAGTGCCAGCTTATATCCATCAAAGAAAAAAAAAAAAAGATACCGGTTCTGAAATTTAGTATGATTGTAGTCATTTAAAAAGTTCTAGTAATAATAATATTCCCATCTACTATCTCCTGTCTCATGCCTGGGCTTTAAGCTTTGCAGGTAGACAGGCCAGCTATACTGTATGCCTTTCAAAGAGTCACACGTGGTAGAGAACACATTTCCAAAATTCAAGCTTGTCATCAAGGCTTGTCTTCCTTGGTGGGTATATTCTTTTAGAACACATTTATATTAAGAACAAATAGGGGCGTCCCTGGTGGCGCAGTGGTTGAGAGTCCGCCTGCCGATGCGGGGGACGCGGGTTCGTGCCCCAGTCCGGTAAGATCCCACATGCCGCAGAGCGGCTGGGCCCGTGAGCCATGGCCGCTGAGCCTGTGCGTCCGGAGCCTGTGCTCCGCAACGGGAGAGGCCACAACAGTGAGAGGCCCTCGTACCGCAAAAAAAAGACCAAAAAAAGAACAAAGAGCAAGATGATTAAGATCAGGACTTACCTGGCGGCGCAGTGGTTGAAAATCTGCCTGCCAGTGTCGGGGACACAGGTTCGATCCCTGGTCCGGGAAGATCCCACGTGCCGCGGAGCAACTAAGCCCGTGCACCACAACTGCTGAGCCTGCGCTCTAGCGCCCGCAAGCCACAACTACTGAGCCCGCGAGCGACAACTATTGAAGCCCATGCGCCTAGAGCCCGTGCTCCGCAACAAGAGAAGCCACTGCAATGAGAAACCCGTGCGCTGCAACGAAGAGTAACCCCTGCTCGCCGCAACTAGAGAAAGCCCGTGCGCAGCAACGAAGACCCAATGCAGCCAAAACTAACTAACTAAATGAATAATGATTAAGTTCTAGCCATCTGCTGTACAACATTGTGCCTATAAGTTAACAATACTGTATCGTACACTTAAACATTTTAAGAGGGCAGATCTCATGTTAAGTGTTCCTTCCACAATAGAAAAAAAAGGAAGAAAGACAGAACGTTTAGTGTTATAGACTCTAAATTAGTTCTAGTTTTTAGTCTTTTTTGGTTTTGTTTTTGCAAAAATAGTCTTTCTTTCAGTAACATGGGTCTTTTTCTTTGCTTTGGAGTGTGGAGATTAAAGACATCCTTTTGGAATCCTTCAGGTGAAGAGAGAAATCTGAAATTGCTCTTGGAGGAATTGTTATAGCCCCACAGAAGTAAAAAATAAAATTTAAGAAGTTCCTTGAAAAGGCAAATGTTAGTCCCTTGAAATTTGGAGGTGTTGACAGAAGACTGGTGCTTTGTTCCTAAAAAATCACTCATCGCCCTAAGTGATCTGGGGTTATTCTCACCTGTCCTTCCTGGATGCCCAGAGGGATAGGCAGAGGGCAAGAAGCACTGTCTCCACCAGCAAGCTATGATGGGGTTGATACTTAGGAGAGTGTCTTATTCCATTTGGAAGTACGAGTTCTGAAAAGTAACAAACAGATGTTCCGTGTGTCCTTCGCAGTATTAGGTGCTGGGACAGAAACAAAACAAAATAAAACATATTCCTAGATCCAAGGTCTACATTAAACATCGAACACTGTTCTCAATATTGTTGGGAGCCAGAGGACACTTACTTAGGCTCAGGGAGTTTAAAATCCAATTGGCAAATAATTTAGGACTCTAAGATCAGTTTTAATACCTCAAGCTGGCTTGATCAAGAAGGGCACTTCCTGACCCACATGTACAGAATCCAGGTGTCGTTCAGCCTAGAGGCTCCCAGAGTTCACCACTCCCTGCGTCTTCCTTTTTATCCCAGTGCCACTTGCTTAGTGTTTGCTTTATCTTCACCCTTGTGGTGGCAAGATGGCTCGGAGTGCCCCAGCTCTACATTTTTCATCACTGAGTCCAGCAGGAAAGTGTCTCTTGCCCTAATAAAAGTTTGAATAAAAGTCTTGGGCCTGTCACTGGTTCAGACTGGGTCCTCTATCCCTGATGGTGTTCACGTGTTCCACTTCTGGGGCTGGGCTGGAAAGCAGAGAGGGGCTGCTTGCCCCAGGTAAGGACACGGGATGCCGTCACCGGAAGGAGCTGAATAGATGCTGAGTGGCAAGAACAGCAGGTGTCCATCACAGGGAGACAGGACTAATCCAAGAGGAAAAAAAATAACATGACATTAAACAGTTGTGCTATAGGAGTTGAGAGTAGGGCTCTCAACTGAGGGCTGGAGTGATGAGGGCGTTAAAGCTTCTTAGAGCAGACGCACGTGAACTTGGTCCTTAAAGATGGGTAGAAATCTTGGTTTGACTCTCCCAAGATGCTGACGAGGCTGATGGCAGGGATGCTCATGCTGTTAGAATTAATGGTGTCCCTTCCAATCCTTTGTGAGTCTCCAGGAATAAAGCAACACTGCGTAATAGACGCAGCCGTTAGCCTGATAAAGGAACTGAGAAACTAAACCCTCCACCCGAGCAAATCATGGGTGTGACAAAATATGGGGGTCAACAGTATTTTTTTAAATGATGAATTATGGTTCAGATGCATGTTAGAATATTTTCTAGCCATTTAGTCATGTTTACCTTTCAATAAATAGTTACTGAGTACCTATGCACCAAAATATTTTGAAGACTTTTTAAAGGAGAAACGTAGGCTGCAGGATGGTTTCAGTAAACTCCTACAGTTAGGGGCTCAGCCATCTGCCAACGACTTTGAACCCAAAAAGCCTAGAAGGAAATCCATCAAAATGATATGTGGTTGCCTCTGTTCTTGAGACTCACCTGTATTTTCAAAACAAATAAAATGGACCACACAGCTGTGAACCAGCTAAATCAAGAGGTGGTGGTGGTGTCTGAAACATGGAGCATCAGGCTTCTGCAGAGGTAGAGCAGGAATCTCTGCAGTTGTGAAAGTCAGGGCAGAGGTCACAGGCCTTCCACTCCTGCAAAGAGCTCCAGCCTGGAAGATGCCATCCAGGTGTGCAGAGACAGGCGCAGTGTTAGCGGAACTTTCCACAGTGTCTTTCCCGTTGGTTTAAGAACTCCTCCTTCCCTGGAAATCTAGGGAGCTCTGCCTCCTTGGCGTTGGGTCCAATCATTCTTCCACCTGGTGGTACCCCAAGACCTCCGTCAACTTATCTTGCAGCGCCCCATCTCCTCCCTCTCAAGAGGCACTGTTTCCTTCATCCCCTGATTTCTTTCCCCTGCCTTTTCCTTGGCGAAGCTCCAGACCTGCTCTTGCCAGGACCTTCCTCTTTGGCTTCAACTTGAAGAGTCACAGGCGTAACCCTTCCTAGTTTTCAAAACAGTCTCACACATCTCGTTGGATACCTTGTGATATAGCCAGACAATGTTCTAACCCCTATTTCAAAGTGTGAGGAGAGGGCTAAGGGGTTTTCACTCGCCTGGAATCACATAACCATGTCCTGGGGCTCCCGATCAGTTTACTTTCTATGGCACTGGGTTGATTCACACTTTAGGGAGTGCTTTAGTCTCACCAGCGGAAGGACCAGATCCTTTGCTGGGAATTACATGGTGACCCCCGCCCTTGCATCTCTTTATAAGTTACCACCATTTGAAGGCCTTGCTTCTCAGAGACAACTAGATTAGTTCTCTTCAGTCTAGCTAACCACCGTCCGTCCCAACACATTTTAAATTCTGAAATCTTAGCCCGTGTTGAGAACACCTTTCATAGATGTAGTTGTGAATAGAATTCTCTAGTTTGTAATAGTTTGTGATTGGAATCATTTGTCCACTAAGGATCTGTGTTTCTCCGTTTTTTCCCCTCCTCCTTACACTGTAAGTTCTTGGAAAGCACGAGCTGTGTTTTCCATTTCCTTAACGGTTGACGTTTCTCCTAGGGGAAAGTTCAAGAAGCGCTGAGTAACTGACCAGCCAACCTTGGGGAAATAAAATCATTTTCATCCTTCAGGAACCTTTTCATGGCATTTCTGGAAATAATTATGAGATTAAATTTTCCTGAAAAATTTCCTGAAACATCTGTTTTCCAAAATTAAATTGGAAATAGGAATGGCCTTGGGCATCTCTGCCCAGCAGAAAGTCGTTTACCATTCCAGAACCCCTAGCCAGGAGATTTCCTTTATTCCGAGTTATTAAAATCTATGCCCCTTGGCAAGCAGGGACACTGATGCACTTGCCCAAAAATCCAACTTTACGAAACGTATGGTCACTTCAGAGGCTACAGCTGTTTGGTCTTGGCATTAATACTGACCTCCAGATCCTTCTGACCTACAGTTATTCAGATTGCAGACCTTCACCAAAGTCTCCACCAAGTTTGGGAGTGTCAGATTGACATCTGTCAGAGCTATGGTGGGAATCTCAGATCAGAGCACCGCCTCCCAGCAGGATTCTTTTTTTTTTTTTTTTTTTGCGGTACGCGGGCCTCTCACTGTTGTGGCCTCTCCCGCTGTGGAGCACAGGCTCCGGACGCGCAGGCTCAGCAGCCATGGCTCAAGGGCCCAGCCGCTCCGCGGCACGTGGGATCCTCCTGGACCGGGGCACGAACCCGTGTCCCCCGCATCGGCAGGTGGACTCTCAGCCACTGCGCCACCAGGGAAGCCCCCAGCAGGATTCTTTAAGCCGACAGAAGAGGTGTCTGTGCAAGTTTACCCCCAGTCGTTTTCTCACCACCACGTTAGAAGCTGCTGATGGGCAGGGAGCAACCTTCCCCTCTTCTCTCTGTCTCAGGGCAGGGTGCGCAGTGTCTCTGCTGACTGAAGTCTCTGAGAAAAGAGGAAGATTGCAGGGTGGAACCTGTAGCCTGCTGATGCTGGCAGTTCACCTCCCCGGCGACACTGGGCAGTGCACAGAAGACAGAAGGATTGAGAAGTTTGAGAGTTAGGTTTCTGCATCCGCCTGGCTCAGGGTCTCGGGGCACCTTCTCAGAGTTGTCTTTGGTGAGGCCCTGAACTTCACTTACATCCAGTTGGATTCATACCCCCAGGGGTGGCCTTTCTCATAAACATTTTAAAGCAACTTTGAAGTAGAGCCCGGAGCAGCATTTTCCATTGAGAAGTATTTGTTTTCTGTTCATCGAACCAGCTATCGTTTTCCATTTCCCGGTGTCTCACATAATAAATATAACCTGAGTTCTAAGATGGAACTTAGCACACAGTAATAGACTTTTTAAAAAAATATTTTTATTGAAGTATAGTTGATTTACAGTGTTGTGTTTATTTCTTCTGTACAGCAAAGTGATTCAGTTATACATATACATTCTTTTTCATATTCTTTTCCTTTCTGGTTTATCCCAGGACACTGAATATAGTTCCCTGTGCTATACTGTAGGACCTTGTTGTTTATCCATTCCATATATACCAGTTTGCATCTGCTAACCCCAAACTCCCACTCCATCCCTCCACCACCCCCTCCGCCTTGGCAACTGCAAGTCTGTTCTCTGTGTTTCTGAGTCTGTTTCTGTTTCATAGATAGGTTCATTTGTGCCATATTTTAGATTCCACATGTAAGTGATATCAAATGATATTTGTCTTTCTCTTTCTGACTTACTTCACTTAGTATGATCATCTCTAGGTCCATCCATGTTGCTGCAAATGGCGTTATTTCATTCTTTTTTTTATGGCTGAACAGTATTCCATTGTATATATGTACCACATATTCTTTATCCAAGTGACAGACTTTTTTGATTCTGAGTTTTAAGACACATTTGACTATCTTAAAAGCAATCGTTGGGCTTCCCTGGTGGCGCAGTGGTTGAGAGTCCGCCTGCCGATGCAGGGGACACGGGTTCGTGCCCCGGTCCGGGAGGATCCCACATGCCGCGGAGCGGCTGGGCCCGTGAGCCATGGCCGCTGAGCCTGCGCGTCCGGAGCCTGTGCTCCGCAACAGGAGAAGCCGCAACAGTGAGAGGCCCGCGTACCGCAAAAAAAAAAAAGTAATAATAATAAGTGGACTTAATCTGACCTGGAGGTGGGGGTGGGGTGCTAGGAAGGCTCTTAAGGAAGATGCCTTTAAGCCTTAAAGAGGGAGGTGAGCTTGCAAGGTGAAGCAGGAAGTGGGGTGGGTAAGAGAGTTCCAGGCAGAGAAGCACACATGAGACCTGAGGCTCACTGGAAGGAGGCGAGAAGGCCATTTGGGGGAGTGACGGGTGACAGGGCTGCAGAGCTGGGCAGGGTCCTATCAGGCAGGGCTTTGAGATCCCAAGGATTGTTTCCTGAAAGCAATCGGAAGTCATCTTTTGAGTATAGAGTGATAGGAGATGAGTGTTTTGTTTTTAAACAACCCCCGATTTAAAAAAAATATTTATTCATTTATTTGGCTGCGCCAGGTCTTAGTTATGGCACGTGGGCTCTTTTAGTTGTGGCATGCGGGATCAAGTTCCCTGACCAGGGATTGAACCCGGGCCCCCTGCATTGGGAGCACGGAGTCTTAACCACTGGACCACCAGGGAAGTTCCGCAGATGAGTGTTTTTAAATGATGCCAGCAGAGACCAGTTTTGAGGCTGGTGTGGTAGACAGACCAGGTGGTGGGGCTGGCTTGGGTTATGGTGGTGGAGATGGAGAGATGCAGATATGGATGCATATTTAGGAAACGGACTCTCCAGGACTCAGGGAGTGATTGAGTGTCACGGGTCAGTGTGAAAGAAGTGTCAAGAGTAAAGTTTCCTGGGGCTTCCCTGGTGGCGCAGTGGTTGAGAATCTGCCTGCTAATTCAGGGGACGTGTGTTCGAGCCCTGGTCTGGGAAGATCCAACATGCCGCGGAGCAACTAGGCCCGTGAGCCATGGCCGCTGAGCCTGCGCGTCTGGAGCCTGTGCTCCGCAACAAGAGAGGCCGCGATAGTGAGAGGCCCGCGCACCGCGATGAAGAGCGGCGCCCGCTTGCCACAACTAGAGAAAGCCCTCGCACAGAAACGAAGACCCAACACAGCCAAAAATAAAAATTAATTAATTAATTAATTTTTAAAAATACAGATTCCCTGCCCCACTGTAGACTTTAAAAAAAAAAAAAAAGAATAAAGTTTCCTGGGTTCTGGCATAATTAACTGGGTAGTGAGTGCTTTTGACCCATCTCCATGGAGCTGTCAGGGAAGACACTGAATCAGAAGAAAGTGTGAGCTGGGGTTATAAATCAGAAGTTGTCACACCCAGCAGCAGAAGAGGGAGCCTTGGGAGAGGATGTAGCACGAGAGGGCCTGAGCCCAGCCAACCCTGACACGTAGAAATGGGCCAGAGCGGGGACAGCCAGTAAAAGATGGAAAAAAAAAAAATTCAAGCAAAATCAGTATATTTCCAAAAAAGAGGAAACACTTCATCAAGTTTGGTGGGGAATCTTTATTTTTTGGAATAGACCACTTCTAAAAACTGGAGAGATGAATTCAGTATGTCCAGTTCTGCTAGCAGCTAGACCACGCCTAGAAAAGTTCATTTAAAATAATGAATTTGGGACTTCCCTGGTGGTCCAGTGGTAAAGAATCTGCCTTCCAATGCAGGGGACGTGGGTTTGATCCCTGGTCAGGGAACTAAGATCTCACATGCTGCAGAGCAACTAAGCCCGCGAGCCACAACTGTTGAGCTTGCGCGCCTCGAGAGAGCCCGCGTGCCACAAACTTCAGAGAGAAAACCCGCATGCCACAACTAGAGAGAAGCCCGTGCGCTGCAACGAAGAGCCCACATGTTGCAACGAAGATCCCGCATGCCGCAACTGAGACCCGACACAGCCAAATAACAATAATAATAAATAAATAAATATTTAAAAAAATAAAATAATGAATTTATTTCTGTCATGTTAACTGTCAACGGCATACCGTGAGTGATACCTAAACGTGAGACTATACTTTTGAGACCAGAAATCCCGATTATTAACAAAATCCAGCTCAAATATGGCCTCACATCGATAGAGCACTGTTATAGTGTGCCCTGATATTTCATGGTGACTGTTTCCATTTTACAGCTGAGAAAACTGAGGCTAAGAAAAAGAGTGACCTGACATTGACACCCCCTAATAAATTCCTCTGGTGGATCATCAGATCAGCTGTCTGTCACCTGAGAAGTCCCCAAGGGATGAACAAGTACAGATAACTTAACAGAGAGACTGGGGGTGCTCTTGTTGGTTTCCTGCAGCCAGATAGGAGGGGAGGGTGGTGTGAATGACCTTAAGGGAAACACAGAAAAGAAGCGGCTGGTGGTGGTTTGCTGAAGAAAAAATCTACTTAAGCATTTTGTCTAGGGTCAGACCTCCCTCCCACACTGCACAAGGAGTCACGTTTTGTTCCTTCTATCGAGTTAATCCCCTGTTGCGTTGTGTAGCCATGGGCCCCATGGCTAGACAAGTTACCAGACGCAACATGGCACTTGCATAGAAAAGAAACGGCAATTTGGCATGTATTTGGGCTCAGAATATTTTCTCACATTCCACAGTGATTCCCATCACTCTGCCCTTTATATGTGGAACATGAATCATTTGATAGCCAAGTTAATATTTTCAAAATGTGAACCTAACAAAGAAACTTTTCTTGAATCGAAAAATTATAGCTGAAGGAGAAAGAAACTTCGAGACATCATAGATTCATCTGATAGTCAGTGGAATACTGGAAAATGTTAAATTATTCATAAGTTGCTTGCTAACTGGTGAATAAATGCATGACGGAACATTTAGAATTTGGCAAAGCCTCCTCGAGAATCCATTAAACAAATGCATGCATGCTCAGTCTCACATGTGCAAGAATTTGGAGAAATTTTCTGAAAAATTGAATGACATATAAGCTAAACTCCAATTAGCACTATGAATGAAAATATCCCAGTGCCTGTGTTAGTGATTTTTTTAAATCAGCGCTTTCTGACTTGTAAAAATGAGATTTTTGAGATTACTTCTTGATGGTAAGGTATTGGTATCAAGAATGTGCTTATTGCCCCTAAGCAAATATCTTTGGGCTACATTCTCATAATCAGAAACATCTCTCTGCTTTCTTATTTCAGGAATGTGTTTCTCCAGCTTTTATTGGCCAAATTGATCTCTCATAGACATTGTGGTCTGGCAAAGACACTTCTTGCTAGTTAGGCTTGGAGTAGGTTTTAAATAGTTACATTTAATTATATTTGTTGCCTTGAAGCAAGGGGAAAAACATGCCTGTTTCAGACCACAAAGAGCAAGAAATTTTCGTAATGTTTGATTGTGGTTAATCAATTTTCTGTTCTTCCTGGAGTTAAACTGCATTAAAAAAAAAAAATGTTCCAGGATCCCCTCCCATAAAATCAGAGAGATTTATGAAATGACCGAAAAGAGTCAAACTCAAATTAATGATTGTTTTTCAGTCTGAGGAAAAATACTTAGAAGACGCAGAGAGTGAGAGTTCATTGTCTGGGACAAGTGGTTAAAGATCTTCAAAGATATTCATAAAAATTTGAATAAGAGGAATAATGAAAAGAAGCTGTTCCATGGAAGAAAATTCCTTGATATTACTTTTCCTCTTCTTTGATACGGTAATAACCTAAGGGCCATTTAATGTTGGCTAAGAGAAGATTCACAGAATGACTGCATTATGCAGATTTGCCCCTTCATTTAAATGAGTGCTAGTTGTTTTTGTTGTCCGAATATTTTCTATTCATAATATCACTGATTATTTGGTGCCTAATATTTTTTTTTCTTTTTACTTTACTCAGTCTATTTTAAGATACAACCTTTGCAGAAAAAGAGAGAGAAAACTATATGTATAAACACTGGATGGTCTGTTAATATCCTGCAGAGGCTCAGTGACTGGCAGGAAGATCAGTCAGGCTGGAACATCCCAGGATGGCTTTGAGGGGGAGAGAGAGCAAATTTGAACAGCCTTCAAGGATGGGTAGATGTAGGAAAGGATTCGGGAGGGTTTTTAGAATGATTCCCCAGGATTAAAAGATATGGTTGAGATGTTCTCCTTGATATTTTATTTTTATCTTCTAAATGCTTTTCTTGGAACATAATTCTTAATTCTTTTCTCACATTGTATTTGTTTTGTTGTTCTCAGCCTTCTGCTTCCAGGGCTAAGGCTGACTTCTGTTACTCACTGGAGATTTTATTGCATGAAATCCCAAAGGGTCACTTTGCATATACTTGTTGTCAGTAGCATATTTTCATTGGGTCACTGTGGCCTAATTTGCCAGCTTCCTCAATGGACCCGATGCGCAGAAAGTCTCCACAGTCCCATCCTCTGTGACCTTTCAGGGGCGATTCCCTTGTTACTTGGAACACAGATGCGATGGCTAGTTGTGGGAAGAAGCATTCCCTGTCAACCATTGCACCAGTCACTTTTCATTTTTTCCATATAGTTGAAGGCACACTGAATACTTGTCATTTTTTTTCTGTTATTGTCTTTCACGTTGTGATGGGTCTCAGGTGGGGTTTGAGAGGGGATGCCTTAACCATCGAATCGTGCGAGTGCGTGTTTAACTAAAACCTCCTGATGCTCCTTTCATTTTCTTGTCTGTGTCCCTGCCTCTACCTACATCCCAAACCCTTTCGAAAAATAATGGCACATCTACTTTATGACAAAGCAGGAAAACACACCACACACACACACACACACACACACCACACACACACACAGTATTTAGACACCGAATTATCTGGGAAGACTTAGAATGTGATCCTCCCTCCTTGCTGGTGCTACTGAATGACAGGCATGTGGGCACAAATACGCACTCTTAATAGGCTTCTTGGAGCTCACGAAACAATGAGAAGAATAATGACAGTGGGAGTTATGAAACCTTGTATGTTTTGTGGGATTTTTTTTTTCTGCCACACCTCGAGGCTTGCAGAATCTTAGTTCCAGGGACTGAGCCCGTGCCCTCGGCAGTGAAAGCTCGGAGTCCTAACCACTGGACCGCCAGGGAAGTCCCAAAGCCTTGTATTTATTCTGCCTTTGCCAGAGAGCCATAAAGCCTCTTTTAGAAAGTGGGTATCTATCCTGTTTAGAAAAAACTTTGTAGTGTAAGTAAACAATATTGTTTTTTTTTTTTAAGGAGAGAAAACATCCATGGGGGTCAGTCGAGTTGACGGACTAGTCAACTTTCATCCTGTTTGTTTTTTTCCTGCTGATTCTTTTCTGTAAGAAGACTGTCTTCTTACAGAAAAGAAGCCAGTAATTAAAGAAAAGACTATGTCAGCCAATTTATCTTGAGAATGATCTTGGTCTTTCTTTGATGTGTGCGTCTAACACTTGGGGGTCATCCTAACTCTGCAGGTAGGGGTTATAAAGAGAGCAGCTTCCTGGAGATTCTTCCAGGGAGATCACGCTGGCTCCCACCCCTGCTCGGGTTCAAAAGGGGAGGAAAACATGTCCCTCGTAAGTTAGAAACTCAGTGTAGAGACTGTAGCTTTTACTCTGATAAACAGATGGCATTCCCAACAAGTATTCCCAGCAGAAGTAAGGGTGGTCTTGATCTCCTGCCATCCAAACTCCTCCGCTTCCTGTCTCTCAGAGCCCAAGGCTTTTAGTAAGAAAAATGTGTGTACTTAAACCCACCTAGAAGCAAAATGCAAGCAAAATACGAGTTCTCAGTTAACTTCTTTTGTGTGAGGTGAAACAATAAAAATGCAGTATCAGACTGTTTGAATTATTTTTTTAATAAAAAAAATTATATTGAAGTGTAGTTGATTTACAATGTTGTGTTAATTTCTTCTGTACAGCAAAGTGACTCAGTTTTATATCTATGTTCTTTTTCATGTTCTTTTCCATTATGGTTTGTCACAGGATACTGAATATAGTTCTCTGTGGTACACAGTAGGACCTTGTTGTTTATCAAATTATTTTTTAAAGTAAGAATAGAGTTGGAACTCCAAGGGAATCTTAACCTTCCCTTCTCTTCTCTTGGCTCTTTCTCCAGCTACATTTGGGGACAGGCCCTGTCTTCATTGAGAGACACATCATGACCCCAGAGGTGGGTCCCTCATGACCAGAGAGCCAGCCTGCAGAAAACAGAGAAGTTGTTTCTTTATAGTGCATGTGGAAAGTTAGCTTTCAGATGTGGTCCTCTTTGTTGATCTGCTGTGCACTACCAGGGCTATCAGTTTCAGAGTTGATCATGAAATGAAAAGTGTTTTACCTGGGTTAATTATATTATTAAACATTATATCCGATTGTAGCTGAGCAGAAAGAGGGCTTCGTTTCTTCTAGGCTACTAGGGTGCTTTCTGGAGGTCAAAGCCTGCAGCATGGCAGGGACCAGGGCTACCGACGCTGCTAGGACCTGTCTGTTTCATCTTCTGCTTCGGCCTCCTCCAGGCCAAATTGTGGAGGATGCTGACAGCCTCCATTCTTTGTATCTCAGCATTCAGCGGCAGGGAGAGGCCAGCGTGAAGGTCCCCAGTCCAACCTGGGGAAAAAGATTCGTTGCACCTGCGTGGGGCTGGGGCCAGCCCTGAACAGGGCAGCTTTGGCAGGGAGTGGGGAAGTCTGACGACCAGGGAATAGGGTCCTAGTATATGTCAGTAGAGTCCTTACTCCTGTGTTAAACAGGTGGGTGTGGGAGGGATGTGAGTGGTGAGCAGGTCATTCAAAAGAGGTGGCTGAGTGTGCATTAGATGAGTCAATATGAGGTCTCTTGAAGACAATAACAGTTCACTTCTTATGCCAGTGTCATCAGCTTAATGTGATCTCTGAGGATCCCTTTTCTGAGACAGACTGTGTTTGTCGTGACACAGTGGCCTTGGTAAGCTCAGGACCATTTCAAAATGCCCTCGAGCCTGTTTCTTCATTTATAAAATGAGGGAGTTATATTAGGGGGTCTGTAGGGTACTGGGTACCCTCTGAATCTAAAACTGCTTTTCTGTCTGCAGCATCATTTGTTATAGAATATCATAAATTTACCATGAGATTTGATGATAAATTTTAAAAGTGCTGTTGCCCTACGAGCATACGTTGCACTTGTCTATTTTATCAAATAGGTTTGATATGATAGAGGCATTACAATATTTTTTTCAAAATGGAATGTGGAACATATTACGTATTTTTTTCCCCCAAATCTTTCTCTTGCTTCTTGGAACTGTGTATTGCCTTTTTGTTTGATGATTTTCCCCTAGATCTCATTGGGCTCCACCTCTTTGCCACATGTTTATATAGAGTCTTAAATATCGTTCTCTTTCATCTAACTACAACTGCTTCTCCTTTATCTAAGCTGCACTTTACTTCTGCTTTGCAATAGGGAATACAAAACGGAGCCATGTTTAAGCAACTTAGTGTCAATCACTGGAGTCTAGATTCCATTTTCCCACAGGCTGAGAAGAAGGTAAATAAATTGGATCGAGCAAGAAGCCTGAATATTAGGATGTGCCCATAATTGTCTTTTTCAGCAGAACTCCGTGAAGAGGGCAGGCAAGTCCCCAGGGCGGTGCCCAGGTCACTGGGAGTGCTGCCTTATTACACAGCATCAGCATAATCCACTCCCGGGGTCCTTTGTGGGGCAGGGGGTCTCGGCCAGCCTGTCTGCCTGCCACAGCTGCCGTCCTGCCAGCCTATTCTGCTGCTCCTTAAATGCTTTCCCCTAATTTTTTATTCCCATGAAGAAGACGTGTTGGCCAACAAGCTGACACGTCTATGGGATGAATCTCATTTCTCATTTCGCCCTGCCCCAGGACTGGGATGCTCTTGTGTCTGTAGAAAGCACTTGATTGTTGCCAAGGTTTCTTTTGGTTCTAAAATACCTGGTGCTGCTACCAAGGGAGATATTGAAGCCGTGAATTTCCCAGATGTAATACCGTCATCATTCTTCCATGATTTATGAGTCCCTATTATGTTAAGGCAAACAAACATTTTCTTTCAGTATTCTAGAACTAATGAAAAATCCAGTGAGCTTCATGTAAAGGATTGTGTTTTAATAAAAGTGGTAATTCAAAACACCTGTTTAACTCGTGGCTCTCAATTCTAATCAAAGCTCTGTTAATCCTTTGCTTGGGACATCTTGATTTTTCTTTTTCTTAAAAAAAAAAAAAGACAACATACCCATTTGATTGAAATTTGATTCTTCTCAGTAAAACTGCCAGTTTTAATTAAGTTTGAAAATTGGAATACAGCTGTGAGTTGGATGAAATTCAGCATAGTAATTTCCTTCTCGTGTTCTGTGTGTTCTGCTTGGAGAGATTGTGGATTTGTGTAGATGAAGACATCGCACGACTAATTGTTCCCGCTTCTATGAATTAAATACAACTTTTCCGTTTCCTCGGTGTTCATAAAAGTCCTTTTATGCGTATTGAAGTAAGAGATCGCTAAAAAAGATGCTCAGTTTTAAGCTATAGGTACTTCTTTTTATAGCTATAGCAAATAAGTGTTTTGATTGGGAAAATTAGAGGCATTTTGGGCTTGGAAAAATTGTGCTCTAATTTTAAAGAAATTTTAGATACGGTATTCATCTGTGATGGTGCACGCTCTGTGTTTTTACCGATTTGCATTCTTGGGTGTGTTATCCACTTTTTTCCTTACTCATTTCCAAGTCTTTTTGGACCTGATAGAAGTTGAGGATATACATACATTTTTAAAAAGCTCTTGATCATGACCCTTGAATGGTGAAAGTAAGAGAAATGCATTTATTTTGTCTCTCAATTAATTAAAATGTTAATTCTTTTTAAACCTCCTTTGATTTCTCTTAAGTATAAACAGGGGCGCCCAGGAGGGAGTTTTTGGCAAGCTGAGCTGTGGTTTCTGTGAGCACCTTTTGGTTTGCTTACTTTCATGGTAAAAGTTGACAGTGATCTAAATGTGCTTCAGGTATTTTTTCCTGGTCTCATTGGATTATCTGTATTTGCCTTTTACTTTATTTTTTTTCTCTGATATCTTCGATTTGATGGGTGTCCTTTAACTGAGGATTCCCCAGCCCCGCCCTGCCAACTCTGATCACATGTTTGAGTAATTGTTTTTCCTATCAGTATAACCAGACTATTGATTGATTGATTAAAGTATAGTTGATTTACAATGTTGTGTTAGTTTCTGGTATACTGCAAAGTGATTCAGATATATATATATCTATATATATCTACATATAGATATATAGATATATAGATTATTACAAGACACTGAGTATAGTTCCCTGTGCTGTCTAGTGGGTCACTGTTGTTTATCTATCTTATGTATAGTTGTGTGTATCTGTTAATCCCATGCTCCCAGTTTATCCCCTCCACACTCACACCTTTCCCCTTTGGTAACTGTAAGTTTGTCTTCTCTGTCTATTAATCAAGCGAATTTAATTTTGCTGCCTCTGGTTGAAGGTACAGGCTAGTGCATCTGGCTCTGGCCTCGAGAATATACCTGCCAGCTTAACTACCCTGTTAGTCACAGCACACCCTTAGGGTGCTGTTAACAAAGATACTTTTATTTATTTTCAAACAGATGCCGGAGATCAGTGAAGATTAAAAAATGTGGATAGTTACAAGAAAGATTTTTACTTGGGTATACCACTGCTAATATTTTAGAGAAAAACTGTAATAAATATTCCAAGACACTGTGATTTTTAGACCATCTCCTTCTTTGAACTTCAAGGCCCCACAGAATTCTTCTAAAACAAAACCCGAAAAAGTGTGTCAGAATTTCTTGTGATTGAACGTAGAATAATAGTAGAAAAGTGTTTTTCTTTTTCCTTCCCTTTAGAAACATTCCTGTTCATTTAGGGAAATGGTAGTAGAGAATTTCTATTTTAAATGTTTATTTTGAAAATCGTTTAGATGAGATCAAGAGAAAGTAGGAAAAAGAGACGAGGGAAGGAGGGACAGGGGCTGTGGTGGACTCTTCCTGCCCTTCCTGTTGGTTTCACACTTAAATATGGGATACTTTCAAGACATCCCTGGGCTTCCCTGGTGGCGCAGTGGTTGAGAGTCCGCCTGCTGATGCAGGGGACACGGGTTCGTGCCCCGGTCCGGGAAGATCCCACATGCCGCGGAGCGGCTGGGCCCGTGAGCCATGGCCGCTGAGCCTGCGCATCCGGAGCCTGTGCTCCGCAACGGGAGAGGCCACAACAGTGAGAGGCCCGCGTACCGCAAAAAAAAGAAAAAAAGAAGAAAAAAAAAAAAGACATCCCTTAAGGATAATTGAAGGCAGGAAGTCAGAAAAATTGATTCTGTGGAGAGGGGAGGAGAGAAGTTACTGAGACAGGTTATAAGTTTAGGTCAAATCAACCAAAGAACATGGCCACACATATACAGAAACTTAACAGGGAGCTCTAAAGAGATTATTCAAAGAAAAGGGACAGTGTGGTAGAGACAATGGAGTTCATTTAATATGATGTGCTTTTAATATCTCTACACCTAATTTTATATCATATAGTGTTTTTATAAACATTGCTTAATCTACCTCATCAGGAAGGTGGATTTTTATTTATTTATTTATTTATTTGTTATTTTTGCTGTGTTGGGTCTTCATTTCTGTGCGCGGGCTTTCTCTAGTTGTGGCAAGCGGGGGCCACTCTTCATCGCGGTGCGTGGGCCTCTCACTGTCGCGACCTCTCTTGTTGTGGAGCACAGGCTCCAGACGTGCAGGCTCAGTTGTGGCTCACGGACCTAGTTGCTCCACGGCATGTGGGATCTTCCCAGACCAGGGCTCGAACCCGTGTCCCCTGCATTGGTAGGCAGACTCTCAACCACTGCGCCACCAGGGAAGCCCCCATATAGTGTTTTTAAAATCAAAACCTAATGCTTTTTATTTTTATTTCATTTATTTATTTATCTATTTATTTTTGGCTGTGTTGGGTCTTTATTGCTGCTTTCTCTAGTTGCACTGAGCGGGGGCTACTCTTCGTTGCGGTTTGTGGGCTTCTCGTTGCGGTGGCTTCTCTTGTTGCGGGGCACGGGCTCAAGGCACACGGGCTTCAGAAGTTGCAGCACGTGGGCTCAGTAGTTGTGGCTCACGGGCTCTAGAGCACAGGCTCAGTAATTGTGGTGCACGGGCTTAGTTGCTCCGCAGCATGTGGGATCTTCCCGGACCAGGGCTTGAACCGTGTCCCCTGCATTGGGAGGCGGATTCTCAGCCACTGTGCCACGAGGGAAGTCCCAGTCCTTTTTACTTTAATTATATTAACTTATTCTTAGCAAGGACAGTCAGGAAGATGAAACCTGCTTCAAAATGCAGGTTATTACCCAAAATGCAACCCTCCTGGGGCCCCGATGGAGATCATTAGTGCAAATTCCACTGTAGGTTTACAATGAACCCGGGGGACCGTTCAGAAAGAGGGGTGAGGAGAGAACAGGGCAGCCACACTGCGGAGCGCTGGGTCACCAAAGGGCAGATTTTCCAGAGACAGTGTTTGTTTGTAGAGCCATCACAGAACTGCCTTTGCGCTTATTTTCAAATTATCCATTCAAATCATCCTGTGAGTCAGAAATGCCTGTTTCAAAGTGTATTGTGAAACCCTTTCAGTAAACAAGTACTGTACATCCTGGGACTCAGTGTGCATCAAGGCTAATTGTTGCAGCAGCGTGGTTTTTAGTTGCTCTGGTGCTGGTGGAGCCGGAGTTCTGGGCTTGTCTCAGCCCCGTGGTTACTGCCACCTTTTAGCCTATGCACTTCATGTTCCTTGCCTTGCTCCGTGTTACTTCGTTGAGCACCACCTGGATGATTCCATCCAACCATTGAGCCTGACTTGACAAAGAGGAAAAGACCATGCACCCCGTGTGTACTAGGGCATGAAAAAGGCTGTCTGTCTTGAGGACAGTGAGTCTATGAATAGAGTCCTTGCACACTAAACTATGCCTAGAGTCTGGTTATGACCGGGCAGGTTTGTACAGCCCAGAGCACATCGGGCTGAGGGGTAAGCAGCTCTGGATTCTGGTTTTGATGCTAGAAGTAATTAATTTGCGGTGCTTTAGAAATGAGTCACTTCTTTGGTTTTAATTTCCTTGTCTTTTGGTCATCTCTAGAACCTTTCTGTTCTTAAATTCTGAAACCCATATTTGTAGATTATTATGGATGGAAACAACAGGTGAGAATGTAACAGTTTAAAAAGAGCCATCTGGGAATTCCCTGGCCGTCCAGTGGTTAGGACTTGGTGCTTTCACTGCGGGGCGTGGGTTTGATCCCTGGTCAGGGAACTAAGATCCTGCAAGCCACGAGGCGCGGCCAGAAAATAAATAAAAATTTAAAAAATAAAAAGAGCCGTCTGGTAAAGGTGTTCAGTGCCAGAGGGATGAACCCCAGTCTCAAATCATGGGGCCATTTTCAATCTTCTGTGGAGACAGAGTTAACCTTTCATTCTGAACCTCAAACTTCTTCCACATTTGCTCCTTTTTGTCTCCCCACGTATAGGTGCTTTGCCCCCATCTTTAAAATGTTCTGCAACAGTTAGTTATTGCTGTACAATAAATCACCCCGAAACTCAGTGGCTTAGAAACAACAGCTCTTTATCTGGTAACGATCCTGCAGTTTGGGCCAGCCTTTGCTGGGCCGTGCTTCTGGTCTCATGTGGCTGCCGTTACCTGGGGAACCCACCAAGGCTGGCTGGCCCCTGATGGCCCCTCTCAAGTGTCTAGCGGTCAGCTGAGGCTGTCACAGCAGCGGCAGCCCAGAAGGACAAGCCCAGGGCACAGAAACTTGTCAGGCTTGTGCTTATGGTCTTGTCTCCTCCGCTGACGTCCCACTGGCCAAAACGAGCCTCGTGCAAGGCCAAGGCCAGAGTCAGCGAGGCAGATGCTAGGTGAGGGTGTGAATGTGGGAGAAGGGTTCCACTGGGGACCGCTAATGTGCAGTCTACCACATACTTATCCCCTGAACTTATAGTTCAGAAGTCTGTACTTCAAATTTGAAGTACACATTTGTATTCCTTGTCCTAGATAGTAAACTTTCAGAAAGTAACAGTGTAGATTTTCCTTAACAATACCTATGCCCTGTAGTGAAATGGGGAGGGGGCATATGAATGATTTGTGATGATAGGGGTAGATGTCTGTATCCCCCGAGTGTGGCCAGGAGGGAACATTCCCTGCTGCTTTCTGGTTCCTCCGTCTCTAAGTACTCCTTTTCAGACTCCTTTGCTGAGTCCTCTCTCTGAAGATTCTGGCCATTTTCTTCTTTCATTCTGAATGAGTCCCTTTGCAGTGTTATCAATTTCTATAACGGCGGTTCTTCTGAAAGCTTTAATCACTATCTCTTTACAGGTTACTTCTGAATATTTTTGGCCTCAGACCCACATTTGTAGCTGCGTGTTAGACTTCTCCACATGAATAAGCTGTGCACACCCAAAATAATACATCTTCTACGCACCCTAAATCTACTTCTCTTTCTGTATTTCCTATTTGCGGTAATGGCTTCACTGTTCTAGTCTCAAAGGCTCAAAAACCTCTTAAGCGTTCTCAGCCCCTCCCTTCCCACCTCCCCTCCTGGGTCCCTGCCGCCACATCCTGTGCCCCAGCTCGTTGCCTCAGGCCGCACTGTGGCCTCCAGGCTCCATCCTTGCTCCAAATTCCAGCCCACATAGTAAGGAGCTAAATCCTTAGATGGTCCTTGTCCTGTTACCCTCTGGCTCCGGGCCTTCTGTACCTCCTCACTGCCCGCGGAACAGAGACCACAGCCCTCTCGACCTGGCACGCAGACTCCTGTCCGTTGGTCCCTTGAAGTCCTCCACGTCCCTGGCCGTCCAGTGGTTAAGACTCCGCGCTTCCACGGCCGGCAGCGGCGGGGGACGCAGGTTAGATCCCTGATCGGGGAACCAAGATCCCGCCTGCCACGCTGCGCAGACAAAACAAAACAAAAACCTCCACGTCATTTCCCAAGTTGGTGCCGCGTTCTCTTCTTATCCAAACCCAAGTCCTTTCCCTCCTCCAAGGTCCAGCTCCAGCATCTCCTCAGACAAGCTCCGTGGATAACAGTCTCTTCCTACCTGATGCTGGTAGCACTTTTTGTTTTTTAATTAGTAGACTTTATCTTTTAGAGATATTTCAGATTCAGAACAAAGTTGAGGGACAAGTTACAGAGTTCTCCCTCCCCCTGCCCCCAGGCGCACCACTACCATCACCATCCTGCACATCCAGGCAGTACCTCCGTTCCAGTCCATGAACCAACACTGACACCTCATTACCAACCCGAGTCCATAGTCTACATTGGGGTTCACTCTGTGCTGTACATTTTATGGGCTTTGACAAATGTACAATGACATGTATCCAGCATTATAGTATATTATCCAGGGTATTTTCACTGGCCCCCCAAACCCCCTGTGCTCCACTTATTTTTCCCTCTCTCCCCCGCAAAGCTGCTGGTACTTTTCACTCAACTTACATATGTCTGTTTCTGTCACTTGGTTTTGAACCCCCTTGTCTTAGTCTCCCATCACTACATAGATCTCTAAAAAATATGGATACGTAGATTACATCTTTAAAACCTCACTTAAAGAGCAGTGAATGTCTCCTATGGAAGGTCTGGATTTTACACAAATTGGTATTTTTGCAGGGGGAGCACAGCACCCAGTGTACGAGGCTGCCTTTGGAAGAGAACAATGAACCTTGACAGTTAGGGAGAGACTCTTCAGCTTAGTTCAGGTCAACAGGTATTTGGTGAAATTAGAGATAATCTTTGCTTCATGTAACAGTTGTGCTCCTTCCTCAACGGTTTCTCCATCGGTTAAAAAATCTATGCTTCCTAAAAACTTTGCCCTCTGCTGAATTGAGAGAGACAGAGAGTTGGGCCGTGAAAAAGAACACTTCAGGGAACCCTTCTTTAGAGCCACCTCCTTTTCTAATGTGGGATAACCACCTCTTAATTAGCTTTCTAAATTCAGACTTTTTCAAGATGGTGTTTCATTATAAGTAAAAAGTGAGTAAATGCCAAACAGGTTAGCAGTGATGTATGCAGAGCATGATACTGCTGCAAAGAGCTCAACAAAAGCATATACAGAGTTCTAAAGTTGTGTGAACAGCATTGTCAGCAAGTGTCTAAATGTTCCGCAAATCTGCAACCACTAAGGAAATGAAGGTTCACAGTAAACAAGAGATATTATAGGAAAGGCAGGGGAGACACCAGAGAAAGACATCATCACAGTTTCTCAGAACAAAAGGTGTGATGTACCGTTGTCTTAGGTCTGCTAATGGTCATGAAGGAAACAGGCAACGTAACTTCTGGAACACAATCCTGTTTTGGTCAAGCCTCCTTCCCCCATCCTCTTTGGACTGAGTTCTTTGGTCCGGGCTGTAATTTGTGGCCAGAAATTTTCCAGGCGCTCGGGGTTGCCTTGGACTCTCAGCTGCAGTGCATCTGCTCTGTTGAATGTCAGCTGCAGTTTCTCACTTTAGTTGCAGACTCATCAGGTCTCTAAGCCAAATAAGCATTTCTCTTTTTTCCAGTTTTATTGAGATATGATTGACGTACAGCACTGTGTAAGTTCAAGGTGTACCGTGTAATGATTTGACTTCCATACGTCATGAAGTGATTGTCACAGTAAGTTTAGTGAACATCCATCATCTCATAGAGACACAACATTAAAGAAATAGAAAAAAAATTATTTTTCCTTGTGATGAGAACTCTTAGGATTTCCTCCCTTAACAGCTTTCATATATAACACACAGCAGCATTAATTATATTTATCATGTTGTACATGGCATCCCGAGTAATTATTTATCTAAATAATCACATTTTGATGTAACCACAGTTTGTTTTAAATGACAGTCAGCAAAGATTTACTAAGGGTCTTCTCTGGAGCAGCACCCCGGGGATATTGATGACAATGACAGCCAGGCTCGCTGACCAAGTGCCAGGCAGTGTTGTAGACTCAGTGGGGTCCTCCCAGCAACCCCAAGCACGTGGGCTTGTGCTCCGAACACTGCGTCTGAGATGCCTCAAAAAGTGCCTCAAAAAGATACACTACCTTTGTCTACGTGTAGAACTTTCACTTCCTATGGCCAGTTGTCCCCAGGCTGGGGCGAGAATTTGATCAAACAAAACTACCCTAAAATGCTTAGTATTTGTTGTCTCACCTCTTCAGTTGTCACTTGTATGAAGTGTTTTTGGAGCATAAAATTATGAACAGCTTTTGGGTGTGGCGTCACAGAATGACAGCCCAGTTGCGAAGGAATCAGCGCCGTCCGTGAGGGAGAAATCTCCTCCTCTCCCCCTGCTGAGTTCACGTGGCTGGACTAAGAATCAGATCCACACAAGACGGTTCACCAGAGAAACAGAAACACGTTTTAATTCATGCGCACAGAGGTCTCACAGAAACGGGACCTACAGAGTGGCCAAAGCAGGCAGCTTTTACATGTTTTAGACAAAAAACCCAATTTGCAAGGAATTGATGGGACAAAGAAACTTAGGTTTGGAGTACCCAATTAGTGAAGAATTTGAACAGAGTTTGGGCTTGGGGTCGTCCGTGAAAGAAGTAACCAGGTTTGTTTATATAGGCTTCTGGCCGCAACTCCCTATCTCTGGTGATAAGGGTGTCCTTCCACCTCCACAGGCCAGGAGGGCATCTTTCATGGGAATTTATTTCTTGCTTTCAGGGAGACAGAAAGGAGGGTCAGAGTGTCCCTCTTGGGTTGGCAGTTTCTGAAGTCACTTTAATTCAAAATAGTCACTATGCCATTGAGGCGCATCTGGGGGTGGCCTGCCCTGGGCCCCCACGGCACCCCTTCCCTCTTGGGCTTCTTGCCCCATGTCCCTCTCCCCCACCCCCACCCTTTCTCCCTGCATCCTCTCCTCCTGGGAGGAGCACCCAGAAGCTGCAGCCTACACTAAATGATGAGGGTAACATTGTTTTTTCCCTCTCTTTACCAGCTGACCAGGCAGAGCTGGGATTTTTTTCCTGAGGAATTTCTACTGTGGGTGACTGGGTAACCTAAAAAGAGCAGAAAACTGTGTAAACTTAAAGTGGACAAGTGTACTTTACATAGAGCGTTTGGATTGTTTTCATTAGTGGCCATCTGCCCCTTAAGCAGTTTTCCTCTGGTTACTTTAAGTAATTGAGCAGGCGGTTTTGGGGTTTGTTTGTTTCTTTTTAAAATTTGTGTCCTTTTTATTTATTTATGTGTATATAAGACAAGCGGCAGTTGAGTGCCATGGCTGAGAGCCCAGGTTCTGGAGTTGCTCTGACCGGCTGAACAGAATCAGGCCACACTGTGTAGAGGTCACTGTGACCTTGAGCCAGTCACTGAACTGCTCTCGGCCTCCGTTTCCTTATCTGTTTAGGGCTGGGGAGTCTAACAGTCCTGTTCATTTCACAGCGTTGTTAAAATGATTACCTAAGAAAGACTATAAAGCAATTTGCAGATACCTGACACTTAGTAAGCCCTAAATAAATGTTAGCCTTGAGAATGTGTTGTTAATTTTTTTTTTTTTTTTTTTTTGCCGTATGCGGGCCTCTCACTGTTGTGGCCTCTCCCGCCGCGGAGCACAGGCTCCAGACGCACAGGCTCCAGACGCGCAGGCTCAGCGGCCATGGCTCATGGGCCCAGCCGCTCCGTGGCATGTGAGATCTTCCCGGACCGGGGCATGAACCCTTGTCCCCTGCATCGGCAGGCGGACTCTCAACCACTGCGCCACCAGGGAAGTCCGTTGTTAATTTTTAGAAATGATGAATGCCGAGGATGAAAAGGTGCTGCATAGATAGAAAACCAAAAAAATAAATAAAAATAAAACCCAACTGCTTTCTGAAAGTAAGGCTTTTTTTTTCCCCCCCTCTTGACTGGGAATTATTCATAAAACTTGATAATGAACAGAGTCAAGAATATATCATTTCTATTCCCCTTGACTTTTTTCCCATAATTTTAATTAAAAAAAAAAAAGCATTAAGGATCCATTCATTGATTGATTCATTTGACACTGAGCCAGGCCCTAAGCCTGGTGCCTGGGCTGTAGATACCTGTCTTACCCCTGAGGGACATGCTTCTTGCTCATGGAATAGAACAGATGGTACTCTTATCCCAATGGGGCATGAGAGAAATATTCCAGTTAATACTATATAAAATGCATATGTGGCATAAGAGCTGCAAATTGACGTAAGACCAAGTTAACTTCAGTGAACAGGGTGCAGATGATTGAGGAGAGAAACGATGGATGTTCTATACTAAAAACACAATTTTAATTTTTTTTAACTTTTTATTTTAAAATAATTTCAGACATAAAAACGTTGCAAAAATAATACAGTGAATTCCCATATACCCTTCATCCAGATGTTACCATCGTACGTAGCCAAGAATACATTATGAAATCAGAACATTAACACTGATACGATGTTATTATGAAATTAATAGATCTTATTCACATTTCCCCAGTTGTCCCATTTTGGTTTCCTTTCTGGTCCAGGATCACATGTTGCATTTGCTTGTCTTATCTCCTTAGCCTCCTTCCTTCTGGACCAGTTTCTCCATCTTTTAGTGTCTCTCTGGATCTTTATGCTTTTGATGAAGAACACGAACCGTTTTTTTTTAATAGAATGGCTCTCAGTTAGGGTTTGCTTCCTAATGATTGGATTCAGCTTATGTGCTTTTCATCAGAATACCAGATTATCGATACTGTGTCCATCTCAGTACATCATATCGGAAGACATGCGATGCTGATTTATCTCAGTACTGGTGATGTTAACTTTGATCTCTTGATAATAGTGGTATCAGCTTCCTCCACTGTACAGTTAATTATTTTTCCCTTTGTTCTTAGTAAGCATTTTGTGGGGAGATACTTGGAGGCTATGTAAATATCCCGTTTCTCACCATACTTTTGCTCATTAATTTTAGCATCCATTGATGATTCTTGCCTGAAACAGTTATTACTGTAGTGTTTGCCAATTGGTGATTTTTTTTTTAATTGCCGTCATTTCTTCTACATTTATTAGTTGGAATTGTATTGTAAGGAATCACTTCCTCTTCTCCTCTGTCTGTTTGTTACCTTAGCATGAACTCATAGATTCTTATTCTTTGGGTTACAATCTATTATTACTGTTATTTACAAAAAGGTTATTTAAAAATATATATTTGGGAGAGGGATTATCAATCCCAAGTTCAAGTGCACATCGTTTGGTGTGGGAAGTGTACCATGGTCTTATGTGGACAGTGTACACGACTTGGCTCCTGACCTGTGAGAAGCTGGCATCTTAGTTCCTGCCAACCTTCTTTCCATTCACTAGTGTTTGCTCTTGTCAGAAGAGTGAGAGAGGGCTTCCCTGGTGGCTCAGTGGTTGAGAGTCCGCCTGCCGATGCAGGGGACGCGGGTTCGTGCCCCGGTCCGGGAGGATCCCACATGCCGCGGAGCGGCTGGGCCCGTGAGCCATGGCCGCTGAGCCTGCGCATCTGGAGCCTGTGCTCTGCAATGGGAGAGGCCACAACAGTGAGAGGCCCGCGTACCACAAAAAAAAAAAAAAAAAGAGTGAGAGAGCTGATGTGTCAAACTTGGCCTGAGTCTTTGGCTTAATTGAGATGGAGGACAGAGGGAGGTGAGAGGACTCAGAACTCAGGTACATCGCAGTAACTGGCGGGTGATGAGTCAGACCTCAAATCTGCACGCGTCTGAGCTTTAGTGGGTGTTGTGGTTCCTGAAAGTAAGACTTGTAGAACATGAGTTTTCTGTTAGTCGTTTCGAGTCTTTTGCTCTCTTCTCTGGCTCTTTCTAAAATTTTGCTGATAATCACACAGTTGCCAATGTCTAAAAACAACACCATGGTCACTGGTGTAAAGTGAATAAATGCAGCAGTTCTAGAAGCTGCTGACTTGGTGGACTCACATTTACAAGGTAAAACAGAACTCCATTCCATGTGTTATAAAGATCATCTCTATCTAGTTAGATGTTTAACAGTCATTTAGTAATTCTGTATTTTAATATCTAATTAGAAACGTGTAACATATTCTCTTTTTTTTGTTTTCTTTTTGCGGTACACGGGCCTCTCACTGCTGTGGCCTCTCCCGTTGCGGAGCACAGGCTCCGGACGCGCAGGCTCAGCGGCCATGGCTCACGGGCCCAGCCGCTCCGCGGCACGTGGAATCTTCCCGGACCGGGGCACGAACCCGTGTTCCCTGCATTGGCAGGCGGACTCTCAACCACTGTGCCACCAGGGAAGCCCACGTGTAACATATTCTGAATGGCTGCAAAGTAGAGCACTTGAAACAATCTTTGTAACATCACAGTATATAATACACACTGTCAGGACTCTCAGTTTTAGTGTTCTGTGTCATAGGGTTAGAGGATAGAGTATAAGCTGCGTAATTAAACTGTTATTGCAATCATCGATGTACTATATAAGTCATTGTTAAAATTGGCAATTGGGTGGAGGAAATGGTATTGTATCATTAACAGCTTCCTATCAAACAAGAAGGCAGTCTGTCCTATATACTCTATTCATGCTGTGGCCTCTGGTTGGAAACCTAGCCTAGTGGGCAAGCAGTTAGTCAGGAGGAACCTGCTTATCAAGCACAGACCATCATGTACACGATCCAGTCAACTAAAAGGTCAGACTTTGGGGGAGAACATCTGTCTTAGTCCATTTGGGCTTCTGTATGAAAATGCCGCAGACTGGATAGCTTATAAACAGCAAAAATTTATTTCTCACGTTCTGAAGGCTGGAAGTCCAAGATCAAGGCTCAGGCATGGTCACATGTGGGTGAGAGCCCTCTTCCTAGCTCATAGCTGGCATCTTTTCTCTGTGTCCTCACTTGGCAGAAGGGTGTAGCCATCTCTGGGGGGTCTCTTATAAGGGCACCAGTCCCACTCCCGAGGGCTTCACCCTTATGACTTATGCACCTCCCAAAGGCCTCACCTCTACTACCAGCATATTTAGGGGTTAAGATTTCAACATATGAATTTTGAGGGAGCACAAATACTCAGACTATAGCAATACCTAATACCTCTTTCTGTTTTCCATCATTTAGTGAAGGTAAAATACCTTTTTTTCTTAATCCCATTTTGAAAGAAATCTTTTAGAAGAGAAGGTTGTCCCCCCTCTTTAGAATTGAGCATATTTATTGCCATCAATAATTACAGGCTCTGTCATCTTTGTTGTGAAGTAATACTTTACATAGGAAGTATATATCCCTCTAGAGTGTTAAAAAAATAAAAAAGATAGGAGAAAATGGTGAGATTGGGTTAACAAATCAACAAATTAGGAAAATGACATTTTCTAAAGCTTTGGTGAGGTTAGGCCTAACTTCTCAGTGAAAATGGTAAACCACCTCAAATACTACGTTTGGCTATGTTATTATTTGTATTTTAAATTTATCTACAGTGTTGTTTACTTATTATCTAAAAGTCACTCTTGCTTTTTGAAATGTAACATAGAATTTTATTTTTTTAACGGACAGCCTTTTTTTATAGTTAACTCGGTTGATATTTTGCTTTCCTTGAAATAAAGATGGTCATCCCCCTCTAGGTTACTGTGTCATTTGGGATATTACTGTCCTTGTCTTAGAGTAATCCAGGGTCTCTCGAGCTCTTTATGAATTCACATTTTTAAAGAACTCAAGTAGGTAACATTTAACCAGATGTTAAGTAAAGTATTAAGTAAAGCCTGCTGATAATAGCTGGTTTCTTTTTCTTTTTTCTTTTTCAGGCTTTCAATAGTGTTTATTTAGAGATGGTGAGATTAAAGGTGCTTGTGTATTAAAACAATACATTCTTAAGCTTTATTGAACTAAGTTTGATTAATGCTCTATTCTGTTTGATTTGCTGTCAACAAATTATATGGGAGTGGGAGAGGAACTTGTGTTTTGTTTTGTTTTGTTAATGTGAGGAATTACTGTTCCCTTAGTGTAAAGTGACTCTTTAAAGTACTTAGGGCAGTGGTCCCCAACCTTTTTTGCACCAGGAACCGGTTTTGTGGAAGACGATTTTTCCACAGACCGGTGGTGGTGGGGGGATGGTTTTGGGATGATTCAAGCGCATTACATTTATTGTGTACTTTATTTCTATTATTATTACACTGTAATATATAATGAAATAATTATACAAGTCACCATAATGCTGACAGGAGGCGGAGCTCAGGCTGTAATGCAAGTGATGGGGAGCGGCTCTAAATACAGATGAAGCTTCGCTTGCCCGCCCGCTCTGCCCGCTGCCGCTCACCTCCTGCTGTGTGCCCTGGTTCCTAACAGGTCATGGACCAGTACCTGGGAGTTGGGGACCCCTGACTTAGGGTACCATTTTTTCTGTGATTTCTGGGCCTTTGGATGATGTCAGAGGTTCATGTATTATAACGATGATTTAAATAAGAGATCTGAACATTCTTTGTAAATTTGAAATGCTATGCCGATGTACAAAAACAAACGTTATCTTCCTCAAGAATTGCTCAGCTGGTAGAATTAGATAGGGTTGGAGAATATTTAATTTACTTTATTTTATGCCAGTAAAATAAGCTTTCCATAAGTCATCTTGCATTCTATCAGCCCAAACCTTGATAACTTGGTAAATAGGAATTAGTAATTGGCATTGTAGATTTTGGTTTTCTGAGGGTTTGATACAAAGAGCAGGATTTGTCTTTGCTAGATAAAATAGTAAAGTCCCTTTTAAGTTTATAAGTGAAAGATTTAGCTTAAAATTTGTTCAGCAACTATTTCTTGTAGTTGGTCCCTGGGGTGGGCAGGAATGTACAAAGATGAATAAAATCTAGTTTCCACCCTTAACGTGCTTATAATCTATTAGGGTAAAAAAGATGACTAGGGGCCAACTTTTCTTAATATGAGAAATTCTGCTTTATTCTGCTGTTACAGCAAATGCCTATAGTCGTATAGTCTCCTTAGTTTGTCCTTAGATAAGAGGTCATTGGGGCCCTTGAATAATTGCTATCACTGAATATCACGGGGATTCTTAAATTCAACAGTAAAAGGCCTTGATCATAGTTAGAGGGCAGCGATGAAAAGCATAATTTGTCATGTATTGTAGCAGGGTTTTAAGTGGCTTTCCTTTTCTTTGTTCGCATATTAGATTTTGGTTTAACAAATGCATGTTTATTTCAAATATTTCTTAGATCTCACATCCTCAATGAGCAGAAAAAAGCAATACAGTAGTTTTTGGCTGCCTTCCTGTTCATGGTCTACCACAGAGAGTCTGAGTTTTGTTTTTGTTTTTATCTTGAATTGGTACCAGTGAGCATTGGTTAAAACTCTCATTCTTCACTTTCAAAGGTGTAAGTGGTTCCTGTGTGTCATCACTGAACATTTCCATCAGGCCACAGTGACTTGCTTGTGGCCAAAAGTGTCCTTTCCTGCTACTGAGGGACATAGGAAAATTCAAGTCCTTTGGCCTCTCCTGAGATACTGTGTTGACCTGTGACAAAAGGGGAAAAAAAGAGAGCATGATAAAAATTAATAATTAACAATGAAACAATAAAATTTTGGTCTTTCTCTACTAGAATTAAAAAATATTCATGATTCTCATGGAACTTCACACAACATTTCCTTGATTTTACCTTAAATAGGTTCAGAGGTATCAATAGAAAAAAACAAATGACCAGGAATGAACTTATTCAGAGCTGACAACACATGAATTTGGAGTTACATCACGTTTCTCTCTAGTAAATATGCCTTCTACCTGAGAAGTGACTGATAAACTTTGTTTAGCTCTTTAAGTCATGTTTTCCAAAGGCAAGCATGCTTCAGACACTGAACCTTTAGCCTTTAAGATCAAAGAGGAAAATATATGTGAATGCAAGAGTTGACTCCTGAAGTTAAGGTAAAGAAGATGTTCCTGAGAAAATATTAAAGAAACTAATGCACTATTTTAAGATCTGCCTCTTAAACCTCATACCTTACCCTGGAGAGACCATTTAGGGCAGCCCTGTGTCCTGTGTTGTTCCTGGGAATATATTTGTGATGCTGGCACAGGGAGTGGATTAAATGCCCTCCTGCAGTCTTTTCCTTATCTTAATGAACACTATTAGCCTCAAATGATTGAGAAAAAAGATGATCAAAATATAATGAGGGGGAATTCCCTGGCTCTCCAGTGGTTAAGACTCCGTACTTTCACTGCTGTGGGCCTGGGTTTGATCCCTGGTCAGGGAACTAAGATCCCACAAACACAGACAAATTAAAAAGAAAAAAGAAAAAGAAAAATATAATGAGGAAAGAAACATTTGGATCTTTTGTAACAGCTAAGAGTACAGTTCCCTGTCCAGACTTTTAGAAGTTTGCAGGTTTAAAATAGAGACACAGATGTAGAGAACAAATGTATGGACACCAAGGGGGGAAAGTGGCTGGTGGTGGTGGGATGAATTGGGAGACTGGGATTGACATGTATACACTAATATGCATAAAATAGATAACTAATAAGAACCTGCTGTATAAAAATAAATAAAATAAAGTTCAAACAAGAAAAAGAAAGAAGACAAAAAAAAATCAAATGAGCAGTGCCTGGATTAAATCTGGTGTGTTGCATCCTTAATTCATGTTCATAGCATGTGGAGAATGAGAAATTAATGTCGGTTGAGCTAATTAGGAATTAAGATTCTCTGTCATCTAATTCTCTGGGGATTTTTGCTTACCTATTTTTATAGCTGATAGAGTACATAGAATGTAGTGGGAGGAGGTGGGGAAAGGAGAGATTAATTTATGCAAAACTCATGTGATGACAAGTACTCTTTTTCCTAAAATAATGAAAACAAACAGCATTTTTTGTTCTTTTGATAGTTTGTGAATTAGGAGTATTTGTGGATAGGAGATCTATATTCATTGGTGTGACATCTTTTTGAAAATTAATGAATCATGAAATGGTGACAGTTTTGGTTTTTTTTTAAAACCAGGTTAAATAAAAGTGCTTGTTACTTGTATTATTTGTAAAACACTTCAGGACATTTATTTGTGAGTATATATGCATCTAAGTAAAGGGTTAAAAAGATCCTATTTTTAGCCATGAAAAAGAAATTAGCGAGCTAATGATTATTTTTTAAACCACACCCCCGTGCTTTACAGCAAATGGAAAATAAATTTGTATCTATACAAAAAAGTGATTTTCTGCAGTTCAATGTGATGGAAGTGTAGGTATTTTAACTGAAATCTAAGTTGAGCTTTTCCTCAAATTTCAGAAGCATTTTCAGTGACAAAAGAAAATTATGTAAGAAATGTAGTTTGGTATGTCTTAGAAACAGTATCCTCTTGTTCTGAATAAAATAGCTTTGGTCTGTTGTTTGCTAAACAATTATTTCTTTTCTGGACAAAACTTGAGTTGCCTATTGGCTTTCATTTTTTAGAAAATGCATTTACACATGCTTGAAATAGTCTTTTAGGCTAAAGAATGTAACTCACCAGGAAAACATGATTAATTCAGCACATCAGATAAAAAAGCTCAGAAGCAAGTTACTCTAAAGTTGTTGAACAAAATGTATTTTAGAAATGGGGGAGGGGGAAGGAGAAATTAACCTAGAAGATTAGATACCAAAAGTGCGGTTAATCCCTTGCAATCATTTGATATACATTTATATTCCCAACTTTCAAAAGTTTGTGCAAACTCCTCCCACCTGTGCTAACCGGGCGCATCCTCCCACAGACCCACAGAAGGGGCTCAGCTGGACCCCTGCTCCTTTGTAAAATATGGGGCCACAGGGGTGGCTGCAATACCATCTCTTTCCATGGGGCACCCCCTTCGGGACTGTAGGGTCCAGTGTCAGAACCGTGTGTGCGAGGTTGGCACGAGCATAGGGTTTAGCGGAGAGGCATCTAATTCTTCCTTTTCTCATGATCTGAGGGAGGCCGTTTACCCTCTCTGCTGAGTTATTTAACTTTATTTCTCATTTGCTCGGTGAGAATAATCCTACGTAATTGTTACGAGGGAAAAAGCAGGTATATAAGAAGGTTTTGGTGGGGACAGTTTTTAAAATGAGCTGTTGCCATGGCCAAGCGAATGCTGAGCCGTACGCCTGCCTCTGGCCAGCACAAATGTATCAGGATCAAGCTTCTTCCTCACTCGTGATCACTAAATGCTCCGAGCAGCAGAGGGCCCGCTGGCTTCCTGGGGGGAGGGTGCGGGGGAAAAAGAAGGGGGAGGGGATTCTGTCAGAAATACCTGGGGACGTTTTATTCTGCAGAACACACAGCCAAATTCCTGTTCCCCACCACAGGGCTAGTGGACGGGTAAAGATAGGTGCATTTTGAAAAATCCTCCATAGAACGATGTACTCCAGCTATTTTTTTTTTGCGGTACGCGGGCCTCTCACTGTTGTGGCCTCTCCCGCTGTGGAGCACACGCTCCGGACGCGCAGGCTCAGCGGCCATGGCTCACGGGCCCAGCCGCTCTGCGGCACGTGGGATCCTCCCGGACCGGGGCACGAACCCGTGTCCCCTGCATCGGCAGGCGGACTCTCAACCACTGCGCCGCCAGGGAAGCCCACTCCAGCTATTTTTGATCACACATCATGTGGATGAAATTTAAGCATGCTAACATGTATACTTCCTTATACATAATGTTCATATGCAAATATTAATGTTGTGTACATGTTACAGCATCTCCAAAAGTGAAAAATGGTAAGATTAAACATTTTAAAATAATTTTAACACTATAAAAAAGCCTTTTGCCCTCATTAAAAATGATTAATTTTTTAGTGAGAGAAGTATACTTTGTGAATTTGAAGAAAAATTTGTCTTAATACTGATTTTTTTTTAAGCTACCTCTAAGGTTCCATGTATTTTGTTTTTATTGGAGTATAGTTGATTAACAGTGTTGTGTTAGTTTCAGGTGTACAGCAAAATGATTCAGTTATACATATACATGTATCTATTCTTTTTCAAATTCTTTTCCCATTTAGGTTATTACAGAATACTGAGCAGAGTTCCCTGTGTTTTATAGTAGGTCCTTGCTGGTTATCTGTCTTTTTTTTTTTTTTTTTTTGCAGTACGCGGGTCTCTCACTGCTGTGGCCTCTCCCGTTGCGGAGCACAGGCTCCGGACGCGCAGGCTCAGCGGCCATGGCTCACGGGCCCAGCCGCTCCGCGACATGTGGGATCCTCCCGGACCGGGGCACGAACCCGTGTCCCCTGCATCGGCAGGTGGCCTCTCAACCACTGCGCCACCAGGGAAGCCCTGGTTATGTGTCTTAAATATAGCAGTGTGTACATGTCAATCCCAAACTCCCAGTCTTTTCCTCCCCCCACTTCTTGGTTTTAATGGCTTTTGTTTAATGGCTGAAAAATATACTCACAAAGATTTATAAATGGAAACAGAAGAGGTGTATCACTGGCCATTGTCACTAAGTCATCATATGCCTTGTCTCGGCCCATCCTGCCAGTTTCAGTTGACTTGACAATGCTTTTAGTTGACTTTCAGATGTTAAATTTTAATTTTCCTGAAAACTTTTAAATTTACTGGAAGGTATTGTTGTTTTTAAAGTTTTAACAAATGGGTTCAGCACCCAGTAACAAATAAGCTTTGAAACTCTTTGGCAAGATTTCTAATAGGCTAGAATATTCTACTTCCAAGTTTTTGAGTGTGCTGATATAGGAGTTTTCAGATGGCACAGTTACATTGTTTTTGGCTACAAGATCACAAAACAGTGGAAACATTTCCCAACATCTGTTTTCTTAGAATCTTCTCTTTTCAAAGCTCTGGTTTCTCTTAAAAAACAGTTATTTTCTTACCCCGTGTTGAGTCTTTACTTTGAAAGGAAACTTAACACGTGTTTATTTTTTTGCTTCTCTGTAGCATGCTACTGACAGGCACCTCCCACCCCTGCAAAGGTCCACGAATTTGGAACACTTGTGTTTTTGCGAAGGAAAAGTGCATGACTCGTGCCTTAAATTCCACAACTTTTTAAAGTACACGGGCTCTGCTTCCCTCTCAACCACACACAGTGGTTCTTTGAATATATGGGATAATTTAGCAAATACCAAAAGCAGAAACATGTTAGAATCCTCTTCACTTTGATGCAGCTATAAAGGAAATCACGCAGGCTACATAATTTGTTCTCATCCTCAAGTCTTAAAATACTGACCAGTATTTTCTATGTATCTGCCAGTAGTATTTGCTGACAAAGGAACTCATTTGAATTTGGTGCCATATTGGTTTTTCATGTACTTTTGGCCATTTTTACCTTAAGTGGGAATAATTAGTAGTATGTGGGGTTTTTTTTTTTTTTTTTTTTTTTTGCGGTACGCGGGCCTCTCACTGCTGTGGCCTCTCCTGTTGCAGAGCACAGGCTCCGGACACACAGGCTCAGCAGCCATGGCTCACAGGCCTAGCCACTCCGCGGCATGTGGGATCTTCCCGGACCGGGGCACGAACCCATGTCCCCTGCATCGGCAGGCGGACTCTCAACCACTGCGCCACCAGGGAAGCCCTGTATGTGGTTTTTAATCCTTGGCTGTTAAAGGAACCTAGAAAGTAGCTTCAGTATGTTAATCATTAAATTCGTAACATTTTGTGGAGTGCTAAACTTGGTAGTTTAGTATTACATGATGTTAAACATCATTGAAAAAGCTACAGCTGTTTGTCTTTGGTTGAGTGCTTAGTTTTTAAACGACTTGCCCATTTTGATAGCTGTCCTCCATCTGTCATCAGCTAATGTCTCAAGGTACAACGTACTAAGACTTAGGGAAGTGTATGTATATCAGTTAACCAAAATGTATGGGAGTCCACATTTTAAACAGTCTTCTCAATAATTTCGGTTGTTCTCAAACTATTCTTGTCCTATCTGATTAAATCATCAGTTCTTTGACCTCATAAATAGTCAGTGGAGAGAATGTGCCAGAAGCTCAGCTCTCTGTTAGCGCTGCCATAGTCTTGTTAACTGGTGCTTGTGTTTTTAGTATTAGTTTCACTTGGTGGTTTCTTTTCGGGTATCCTCTTAAGCACAGGTCTGTTTTTCGAGGGTTGATTTAGCTTAGTTAAATCCAGATGGTATGTTCTGTACATCCACCCAGGTGGGCACATGTAAAATGCAAGCCATTGCAACACACCAGGCATGGACAAAGCTGGGGTGTTTCCCACCGCCAACCCCTCCACTGCCAAGATGTGGGTTCCTACCATTTCTTCAGGCTATCTCCCCTACAATATACAGCACATGACAGTTTGATATATGGATTGCAGAGGCCATATGTCAAACTGTAAAATAAATTTTGCGAAGGTTAATTTTCTTAGATAAAAGATAAATAGAAATAGAAATGCTCCAATCTCCTTGCAGGGGAACATGCACCCCTTGCGGGGAACCATTGACTTGGAGTTACATGGTATGCTCCTGAGGTAGAAACTTCACGAGTGCTTTGGTCTTCCCCGCCATCATTATTATGAGAATAACCATGTGAGGAACTTCATCTCCACCCCAGACCCCCAAACGTGCTCCTCTAGCTTTTAGGTACTTCCTATAAGTTTCATATACAAATATATGAATGTATAACATTTCTCAAAAACAGAAATGGGGGTGTATTAAAGGCATGTGGCTCTTTTCACTTCATACTTTTTCTTAGAGAACTTTCCATATTAGCACACACAGATATTCATAATAATAATTTCCCCTGGTATTTACCCCTATATTTATAGGTCATAAGCTTATACTGTTGTTTATGAATTTGTCAATTATAGATATCACCTGTTGACTTTCTGACCTGATAGATGATGCTATAGCGTTCCTGTTCCTTTTCATTTCTCATTCCATCCCTCCTTTTGGCTAAAATAATACCAGCTTTTGGTTAAAGGAATAGTGTTCACCTTACTAGGCCTCAGATTTTTTTGTTTGTTTTTGGTTTTTTTGGCCGGCGGGGTGGGTTTTGGCTGCGCTACACAGCTTGTGGGAATCTTAGTTCCCTGACCAGGAATCGAACCTGTGCCCCCTGCAGTGGAAGCATGGAGTCTAACCACTGGACTGCCAGGGAATTCCCTGCCTCAGTTATTTTGAGTACTTTGTGAAGTACTGAATTTGGTGATTTAATATTATGTGATGTTAAATATCACTAAAAATTGTAGATTTCTTTCAGTCCTTTTCTTCTATATTAGAAGCTTTCCTTCTATATCTGGTGGTTCATTGCTATCCGTTCAGATTTCAGAATGAGATGTTGGAAAACAGATCCCACCCTCTGGGCCCGGGGCAATGCCTGACCTGCTGGGCTTTTACATGAAGGTGGGCGGGGAGTGGGACAGCCTTTCTCTGTGATTGTTCCTTCTGAGAGCCGTGGCCACCGGATTTGGGTGTGTCCGGAGCGGAGCAGAGAGCAAGGGCTGAGGTCCCAGGGGTGACAGCAGAGATTTCCACTCCTCCTGTGCCCCGGCCCAGCCCTGCTCTGGGCCTGGTGTTCCCAACTCTGAAGCCTCCTGGGTTCAGTCCTCTAAAGAATCCATCCCATCTCCCGCGGGGAGCCGTGGTTGGCAACGGGCAATGCGCTTTCTGTTACCTGAACCCTGGGCGCCTGGCCTCTGCATCTCTGAAGCAGAGTGGCCATGGGCACGGAAGTAGCATCTTTCTCTCCTCTTCTATCAGTTAACAATCCTCCCTTTATTTTTTTGTCTTTGAAAGATTCTTTGACATTTCTCCTCTTATGTTGTCCAATGTTACAGTTTTCTTTGTTAGGGTTGTTTTTTCCATTGCAAGCTTCCTTTATTGTCATTTTAGCAGGGTTTCTGGAAGGGAAGGAGATAAAAACGCATGGTCAATTCATCACTTGACACGGGAATCCGGGAAAGCTATATAAACTGCATAATGGTAACCTTCCTCATATTGTTCTTTCTCGTGCAGTAAAACAAGCCGCCCCTCTGTTCTGCTGATGGAAGGGAAAACAAAAGTTCAGCCCTAACCAAATCGGGAATTCAGTGCTTCCCTTCTGGAATCTTAATGTAGGTCCCAACTGCTGAAAAAATCCTTTCTTAAAAAAAAAAAAATGCTCAACTATACATGTTCATCCCCTTCTCCATCATTTGGTAAGTTTTATTGATCATGTGTGAGTGATAGGCTTTCTAAATGCATGCGATCTCTCACTGGTTTTTCAGCAGATGTGTCCCCTGGGTGTACCAGGGGGATAGCTTGTCTTCCACACCGGACTCCACCCTGTCTTCTTCATAGCCAGCCAGGCCCCACTCCTGGAGGGCTGTAGGACTTAGGGCCCCCTGCCAGAATTGCTGCCAGCATTGGGTCTTCCAGTGCCTTATGGAAGCCTCTCTTTCACAATCCACTTGGGGAACTCTCCTTTTAGGGTGACCTCATTGCAGGATGAATATCCAGAAAGCCATCAGGAAGTATTAAATTATTTTGGCATGTTAGATCTCTGACTATGAAAAGTAAAATATGTTCATTTGACACTTTCAGGATCAGTTTCCAGAAGTGTTGTGTCCTTGCTGCTAGCGTTCATCTCCCCCAGATGAAAGAGGTTTATATTCATTCTATATTCACTAAGTGTTTGAGTGTTGTATTTGGATGTCTTCAATGGCAAGTGTCAGAAACCTAACTTCCACTGGCTTAGAGGGTTGGTTGGTTTGCGTATCTGGGAGGTACTGCGTGGGTAGGCTGGCCTCAAGATACACTGGGTCATCTCATGTCCACCTGGCTCTTGTCTTTCTCATTCCACCTTTCCTGTGAGTCCACCTTGATGCTGCTCTGGAGACATGACCACAGGCAGCTGCAGGCGTTCATCTCTGTTTAGCATCCCTTCCACGTCTTGATGTCGATTTCAAGGAAGGCCCAAGACCATGCCTGTTCTTGATAATAATACTGGAGCTGTGGTTTATCTTTCTACCTTGTCCCTGCCCTCTTCCACCCATATTAACGCCACACTTCATGAGGTCTTCTATTTCTTCTAGGATTCAGAGAATCTCTGTGGACAGTTGTTCCATGATTCATTTATATTTGGGAGACTGTCTCCTGCATGCCAGGCACTGGAGCCCAGGGGTGGCCGAAACCCTGGGATGAGCAAAGACATTAGGCCGAAGACTATAGGGAATGGTTGGGCCTGTGCCCAACTAGGTGTGCATCCCTGCCACTACTCAGCGCCGGGTGAGTGATGCTGGGCAGGTTGCCAGACCTTTCCTTTTTTCAAAGAAGCCAGAGATCTAAATCTGTATGAAAATTTTCTCCAGTCTGAACAAAATTGGTGATTAATTCACACATTTTCTAAATCACAGTCTAGGCCAAACAGTACATCATTTGCATTCTCTATCTTCTCCAACTCACTTTTTAAAAGTATAAAGCGAGGGGCTTCCCTGGTGGCGCAGTGGTTGAGAGTCCGCCTGCCGATGCAGGGGACACGGGTTCGTGCCCCGGTCTGGGAAGATCCCACATGCCGCGGAGCGGTTGGGCCCGTGAGCCATGGCCGTTGAGCCTGCGCGTCCGGAGCCTGTGCTCCGCAATGGGAGAGGCCACAACAGTGAGAGGCCCACGTACAGCAAAAAAAAAAAAAAAAAAAAAAAAAAAAAAAAAAGTATAAAGCGAGATCAAGAGAGTTGGAACACTTCCCTGGTGGCACAGTGGTAGAGAGTCCGCCTGCCGATGCAGGGGACACGGGTTCGTGCCCCGGTTCCTGGAAGATCCCACATGCCACGGAGCGGCTGGGCCCGTGAGCCATGGCCGCTGAGCCTGCGCGTCTGGAGCCTGTGCTCCGCAACGGGAGAAGCCACAACAGTGAGAGGCCAAAGAGAGAGAGTTGGAACAATTTGCCCAAGGGTAGGCAGTGATGAAGTGGCAGGAGGACCAGGGCTCTGTCACAGGTCTCCTGACTCCAAGCCCGGGTTCCTTTTGAATGGACCACATTCACATTGTTTTCATCAGCAAATTTTTCTTGAATTTTTTTAAAGCCTGTATTACCTCTGTGATAGCCTCTAAATCTTTGGTCTATTTCAATAATTTCATGTCAGAGTCTTTGGGAGGTAAAAGTTTAATATGACTTCATTCTTTTGGTTGAAGTTGGCCACAGGCCATCCAGTGAGAAACACCCATCAGAAGTGTCTGATCGAGCTTGAAGATACCACATTGACAGATGGTCTGCGGTAGAGTGTACGTCTCTGATACAAATTAAAGTAAGATTCTAAGCAAGAGTTTAAGTATTCCTGATGATGTTTTAATTTTAGTCAAGTAGCCATTAATCAAAAGATTGATTTAATGATCCTTGTTCAACAGACAAATCCCCTTAAGGCTATTAACTTGGGCTTTTGAGTTTATAGATGCTGGAATGGCAGACCTTTGTACTCTGATTCACATCTCTATCCAGCTTTGCTATCGAACACTTTTATTTGGCTCGTCAAAATAAAACATTTATTTTCTAGACATCTAAAGGTAGCTCACATTTCAAAAGAAGGCTTTAATTGAAATATACGTGTGTCTTTGCTTTTGTCTTGTCTGCACACAGAAAGATTAACTTTTAAAATATGGTAATCTTAGAAAATGAGTGTTGATGGAGCAGTTGTTGAAAATTGACCTCTTGCCTCAGGACAGATAAAAACACAATTCACAAACATTTTCAACTGCTTGTTTTTTCCTGCCTGTGTAATTGACTCTAATTTGCCCTGTCTGCTCCTCTGAAACCTCAGAACTTTCAAATTTGCTGTTCAATTTGCAGTCTAAGTTGTAATGAGAGCCACACCTTTCCAAGAGTGGGCTTCATGCTAGAATCATATTGAGACATCAGTTTTTAAAATTCTTAATTATTTCAACCTATATTCTTTACAAGGTTATAAAACTATTTCCAAATGAGAGCTGATGTTCAAGCTAATATATATATTTTAAAATATGGAATAAGAAATTAAGTATCAAAAAGTAAAAATAAGATTAAAAAGTTCAGGTGATCTTCTCCCACTGCCACAAACTTGTTAAGAAAATTAGTAGAAAAAAGTCCTTTTATGATATTCTTTGTTCTAAGATTGTTATGGCTGCTACCACCATCATAAAATAGAAACTTCAGTATATAAATTGGTGGTGGTATCCCTATTTTACAAACAGACAGATATAATTCAAGAATTTTTTAGAAGTCTTCTTTAGAAGGTATTTGGAAGGTGTGGTCATAGGTATTGCACCTAATTTGGACAATTCTGTATATGCCAGGCAGGCTACCTAATTGCTTAAAGTTTGTTATTACAACCCTTAATGTTATTACATCTCTCTGCTTCATGGCTGCTCCCCACCCTATCCAGAAACAGGGAGGCAGATGGTCTGGACAAGAGCGTGCAGAGACTTGCACAATCTTGGTGACCTCTTCTAGGTCACGCTATGGAAACTATTTTCTTAAAAATGCGCCTGAAGTCATTTTGTACACCTTTGGGGGAGAACCAGGGAAAGTTCCCATTCCCATTTAAACGACCCCTGCTGTCTGTGGAACAGGGACCAAAGCATTAGACCATCCAGCTGTGATTTGTTGCAGTCACTCTTGGAACACCCTCAACTATTATCTCTGGGTAGTAGTAATTTTAGTTTTCGACTCATTCACTTCCCAAAGCCAATGAACCCTGGGGCAGAAACGTTCAGAGTAAATTAATTACTGGGTGGGAGGAATCTTTCTATGCTTATCAGCCATAGCGTCACAAAGGAATTTTGTGGGTTTTTTTTTTAAGATGAGTCCAGTAAGTGGAAAGTATCTATTTTCAGACACTGATATGAAGGGATAAGGAGGGGGGAAAAGAGATTTTTTTTGTTTTAACATTAATGGTGAATTTGTATCCCTTTTTTTTTTAAATTGTGAAGTCAGGATTCTTTTGTAGAAGCTAGACACAATTGCAAAACTTGTAAAGTCTAGGGGATCTGGCATGACATATTTATTGATTTCCCTAAGAAATTAATTAAAGTTAGAATAGTATCCAAAATTACAGTCATGTCAAGTTACACATTGTAGTTCTTTTTCCCATTGGGTCCTTTACTGATCTTGAATCCTTTGTGCTTATCTCGCTCAGTTTTCTCATTGTTCAGTCTATCCGCTTTATTATTATTATCGTCAAGTTGTGTTTTAAAATATGCATTCATATTTAAGTGGTAGGAGATGTTCAGGAGATAAAATAAGCCTGGTTCAATCTATCTCTTGAGATTTTTGAGGAGGAATAAATAGGCCTTTTAAGATAATTCCCACTCCTACCATGTCCGACTTGCTCCAATCTGGGACGTGCTCCACCCACCAGTGCCCGTGTACCAGCTTCCATACCCAGCTCCATACCCCCCCGCTTGACGTGCTGGATGCCTCCTGTTTCATCTGAATGTGGCATAATTTGTAGTGAACCGTCTATTATAATCAGATTAAATATCTCAGTGTCTACTACGTGTGAGAGATTTCCTTTTCTGTTTTTTTTCAGTCCTTTCTGTGTAAGCTTGGTTGAATGAAAACCAATACAATTCTGCATTCGTCTGGTAACATAGTATCTAGGGTGCATATATCTGAATTAATGAAGTGTCATTAATAATGCCTCACAATTTATAAACATGGTTTTGACTGAAAAAATCATATAAATTAGTGAAGTTGATTTTGTATATGTCTCAGTGTGAAATGGCTATGTGAGGACACGTCTGTATGCCTTCACTTCAGCACCATTACCAGCTGGGTCTCACTTATTTATTCCTTGTCCAGTAGTTGTTTATTATTCCCAGGTTTGCAGCTTAACCGCAAACTCGGTTTTCTTGCCAGTGTGAATTCAGTGTTACCTCTGCAGGAATGACACCCCTTGCAATCAGCAGATTTAATACACAAAACAAATAAACAAAAGCCATGTTTTGCAGCATTGGAGGTGACTTGAGTGGGATAGAAGTTTGAATGTTTTACTGAAGAGAGCGATCAAGATACCTTTTGTGAGTTGGGTCATATAGTATTAAAAAGGAAAAGTAAGTCACATGAGTTTTACTGTACCATGTGTTAATCATACTTTTCATAAGGGAAAACTCAGCAATTTGCTTTAATAAATAATTGCTTTGGAAATCCATTTCGTATCCTTTAAGGATACTATTTATGATTCATTAGGATTTAGTGAAACTTTGAGGAATATTTATTTTCTCCTTTTTGTGTGTATTTTTTTGTTTTTTATTGAAATATAGTTAATTTACAGTATTTTCCCTTATTTTGAAATGACAAGGGATGTCAGAGAAATGAAAACTTCTCAGTGATACAGGTCTTTCCAAATTTAGATTGCACTTATTAAAATCACAGCTGATGTCATTGTAGATTATGGCACATATTCAATTAAACATGCATTTAATCATTTATTCCAAACATCTATTTAATTACTCCTTAAAGAAAAAAAAGGAAAGGACTCCTTTAGAAGTTTTTAACATGATGAAGGCTTGAATTTCAGGTGGACAGTTTCTGACGTTGCTGTGACTCTTGCCTCAGAGGCTGTCAGGATCTCCAAAGGATCTTAGGGTCAGCCAGCCTTGCTCTCTGACTTGCATATTTGAGGTAACTCATGTGAGTTGCCTGACTGAGGAAGGTTTCGGCTGGACTAGTTTACCTCATCTTACTAAGCGTCAATTTTCTTATCTGGAAAATGGAGATAATAACAATAGGACCTACTCCATTTGGTTAAAGATCAGATGAGATACGGTGTCTAGAGTGTTGAATGTGATGCTTGGCAGGTGACCACTAAGTATGAGCAGCAAGGTTAATGCCAAGTATTAATGTGAGTCAAGGCCAAGGGGAGCCTAGACCTCCCCAGCTCCCCCCATCCTCCTCCCTCTACCATCCTCCACGTCAACAATATCTTCCCCTGTACACACTCTGCCCCGACTCTAGAACTGTAATACAATCAGGAACACTTGGGCACTTTGTACTAAACCCTTTCCTCACCCTCCCATCCTCCACTTTGCCCTTGTGTCTGTTGCTGTTCACAACAAAACTTCTTTATTTAATGTCTTATGTTGGGCTCCGGCACTGTCCACATTGATGCCCAGTGGCTCAGCGGAAAGTCTGGGCTGGTCCACACCTGGCATGGTATAAACAGGAACAAGAGGCCCTTCCCAGGGCACCGGGGAGAAGCCTACAGCTTCTCTGTGTGGGAGTATCTACAATATACTTTTGCGATCATGAGCTTTATAGGACTATGAATGTGACTGTCAGCACAAATAGAAAATGAAAAACTATTTGCCCAAGTGGTTTGACAACTATTAAGTATAAAGTGGTCTTGCACTTTTGTTGTGAGAGTTTATTAAATATTTGCAACCTGAAGGGACTTTAAATGTTGCCTTCATAATAGAACTAGCGCTTCCAGTTTATTATTTAACTAACCTAATAAAAGTTTAATAAGTAAACTCCAAAATCACTTTTATCTCCATAAATTAAGAACTATTTGGATTTCATGATGCATACTTATTCCTGTGGGGTGTGTTATTTTTTCCTTCAAGATGGTAATGGTTAACACAAATCTTTTTGTTTTCTTTCATGAATATTATGTAGCATATATAAATGAAACTATATGTGTGTGTGTTTCCTATATGTATAGAATATCTATAAAGACAGGAAAAAGTATAAATGCTTTGTTAAAATACTGATGTAAAGGGCTTCCCTGGTGGCACAGTGGTTGAGAGTCCGCTTGCCGATGCAGGGGACACGGGTTCGTGCCCCGGTCCGGGAAGATCCCACATGCCGCGGAGTGGCTGGGCCCGTGAGCCATGGCCACTGAGCCTGTGTGTCCAGAGCCTGTGCTCCGCAGCGGGAGAGGCCACAACAGTGAGAGGCCCGCGTACCGCAAAAAAAAAAAAGAAAAAAAATGCTGATGTAAGCTAATGATAATAAACCATTATTAGTTGTGCTACCAGTTTCGAGGTAGGCCATATAGCAATAGAATGGTTGAGCTAGGTAGAATGCCAAACTCAAAAATTAAAAATTTCTCAGACCGAAGACTTTGAAACCCAAGAATTTTGTCCTCAAGTCTGAAAGTTCACAGCCCATTGCCCTATGTGGAAGACAGAAGTTAACAAATAGAATCAACTCAGCCTTATTCAAGATGATAGCTCATTGTCATTATCTGCATCAGCTCATTAATGTGAATTAGAGACAAGGATATATTTTAGTTTGTGTGATGTCAAAGTAATAGGCTACAGGAGAGACTTATCCAGGCCTTTCAAGGATCAGGCAGCGCTGTAGTTAATATCTTGGTAAAACTTATGAATGACTGGTGAGCCCTATATATAAAAAAATAGGGCTTCCCTGGTGGCGCGGTGGTTGAGAGTCCGCCTGCTGACGCAGGGGACATGGGTTCGTGCCCCGGTCTGGGAAGATCCCACATGCCGCGGAGCGGCTGGGCCCGTGAGCCATGGCTGCTAAGCCTGCGCGGCCGGAGCCTGTGCTCCGCAACGGGAGAGGCCACAACAGTGAGAGGCCCGCGTACCGCAAACAATAAAAATAAATAAATAAATAAAATAAAATGTGCTTATAGAAAAAAAGGGGGGGCTCACGGATACAGTATTGAAAAATATTGTTCACTACATAAGAGGTTCTTTTAAGTGCTAGAGCCTGTGGTTTGTGAAGTGTTTGTGCACAAGTCATTAAATCTAGCTATTCACCTGACCAAGGGGTGTGGGGAGAGGGTGGGGGGTGGTGGCGGGCGGATGGAGAGAAACCCAAAGGAGACGTGAAGGCATTGTGAAGGAAAGGCATTGTGGAAGAAATGCTGATGCAGTAGCTGTCTAGTACAACTCAGTGGCAAGCTCCTCCGCGATTATAAAGGCACGGCCGTACCAGGGGGTGCTGTAATCTGCACAGTGAAACAGTAGCATTAGACTGGGGGAATCGCTGTGGGTCTCCATTATTTTATTTATTTATTTAGCAAAATGAAAAATATTTAATACACAAAAAAGCACAACAGAATCAACAGGTATTAAAAGCATTACACAGTGCAAAACCAAAAAGATACAGAGCTATTAACTTGGCGGTGCTTGTAAAAGATAGGCAGGAACTCATGAAAATATCTCCTTTGCTAAGGGTCTCTTTTAATTTCATCAAAATTGGCTTTGATTTCTCATCTCTTTTCTTCTCAAATAACGAGGGCCCAACATTCCCTCCTTCCTGGGGAACTCTTGGTTTGCGAAGATGGAACTTGTCGAAGTGTATTTCAATGAAACACTAGTCACGTCTCTCCATCCTTCAAGAGCCACATCGGGCTTCACTCCCTCCCAGAAGCCCTTCTGCAGGCACACCTGTCACAGGTCCCTGCCCTGAGTTCCTGGGACACTTAGGGTCTGGACTCCAGCTTTGCTTCTCTGCTGCTTTGTCCTTCCCACTGTGTACGTGCTGCCGCATCAACTACATGGGAAGCTCTTTGTGGTCAGGGATGAGTGTTTTGTACTGACTTTCCATTTCTGAGTGATTATCCTAGAATTAATTCCATTGCTCTCTCCGTGACACTTGGTGTCATCTTTCTGCCACACCCGACTGCGGAAACCTCAGACCCGAAGAATCCCGATCATCCTCTTTCAACAGCTTCTTCCAGCAGCCCGGCTCTGGGGAATGCCACTCCACGGGCTCGCCTGGTGCCCTGGACACTAACCATCACCGCGAACGGGCTCCCAGCTCTGCCCCAGGGCCCAGCCACCTTTCTCTCTCCAGACTTGTTCTCCCACATCCTGCAATCACTTTTTCAGCTTCTCTGTGTTCTCTCTAAGCCCCCGCACCGCTCGGCCTGCCTCTCACCCTCAGCAGGTCGTCATGGCTCTCCTTCCCAGAGAAGAGGAGCCCGCGGAGGGAAACCGGTCGCCCCTGGGGCAGGTTCTGCCACGCTGCACAGCCCCTGTCCGCGTTCCCTCTTCTGGATGGAGGGACTGCCTCCCCAGAGCCATTCCCTTCAGGCAGGCTGGGAGCCCGGAGCCCACACCTCCCCAGGAAGGAATATCCCGTCTTCAGACTCAGCCCCTTCCTCCACCCCTCACCCCTCCGCCTCTCTCTCCTTCCAGACTTCTGAAAACCTAGCCAGATCCGGGTCTGCCTTCTCCCGCCTCCCCCTGCTCTGCTCAGCGTTCCCCAGCCTGGTTTCCTTGGCTGTCCTCCACCAGAGCCCCCAGCCCGAGGGCCCCCAACGCTTCCAGCTGCCATGTTACAATCATCGTCCTGCTCCGCTTCTCGGAAGCATTCGCCACGGTTCGTGCCCTTCTGTTCTCGGCTCGCTCGCTCCTTCCTGCCCACGAGCTGACCCTGCGTTCATTCCCTCCCTGGCCGGCAGTTCTTCCTGTTCGCCTTCGCAGGCTCATCCTCCTCTTCAGGGCTGTGGACCTTGCTGTTCTTCGGGGCTGCTCCTTGGCCCTGTCCACCCTCCAGGCCGCCTTCGCCGCCCCTGTGGATAACCTGGGGCGTACACACAACGTGCCTGTTTTCCTCCCTCCCACCCCACTCCTCGCCTCCCCTGGGAATGTCAGAGCCACAAGTCCACCTGCCTGCCTGACACACTTAAGGCGTCTCAAGAGCACATCAAATTTCACAAGTTCAAAACTGGACTCTTCCCTTGAAGTGCGCTCTCTCGACAGATGCTCTACGCTGTCCTGTCCCACAAGCCCGTGTTTAGACCCGTGCTGTATCGCCAGAACCTTCTCCCTTCCCCTCCGCCCCGTCCGTCCTCTCTTGGAGCGCTCCTGTGGCCTCTTACAGCCCTTTTAGGTGGTTCAGCGCCATCGTGCCTCGTGCGCCTGGATTTCTGCACTCCTAACACATTAAGCTGCAGTCTCTCCAGTTAACTGTACCCACCCCCGCAACCCTGCCACAGGGCCTTTGCACCTGCGACCCTGCTTCCTGGAACCCCTGTCCCCTGCCCCCTCGTGCTCCAGGCTGGCCCCTCCTTCACCCCCATCCCCTCCCTGGGCCACGCCTCTGTCCCGCTTGCTCATAGCCTGATGACCTCCTTCCTCCTGACACTTGTCGTTGTTGGAACTTTACATTTGTGCACTTCTTCGACTAACACGTGGGCCCCTCTGGACTGTGGACTGCATGAACACTGGTCTCTGCCAGGCGCCCAGCAGAGCGGATGCTCACATAACAAGGATGGGTATGGAACACATACGGATGAGGGAAATTCACAGATCACACGTTCCATCTGGGCTGGAAGGTTTTCATGTTTTTAGAACAAAACAGTTTTAGAGCAGGATCTCCTGCTCTGAAAGTTCCTCTTTCCCTGCTGGCTTTCTAAGGAAGATACTGTTACCAACACAGATCTCAGCAGCACAAGAGTGGAATGGATGGATTTCCATGTTCCGGCTCCCAGGTGGGGTTTTGCTTTCTCAGAAATCACTGGAAGCAGAGATGTGACAGGAATCACTTATTATGCTCTCTCCAACTTTCTTCTGTATAATTTGGTGAAAGCAACATGAAGTTGGCTGCTCCTTCACTTTTCCTTGTCACCCTGTAAATTTCCTTTGTTTTTATTTATTCTCTTCTATTTCCATAAGGTATTGAGAAATGGATTTAATGGCCATCCAGCTTCATTCTGACTGTGCTTGTCACAAGTCTTGGTTTCCACTTCTTATTCTCTCTCTCTCTCTCTTTTTTTTCCCCAAACTTTGATATTCCAGTGCTAACATAAATAGATATAGATTTTAATTTTTTACAAATATACTCTGAGAATTATTTAATATTATAAGATACATGAGTAAACTGAATGGGAGAGATTATATGATTTTAAATCAGTCTAGTGGAAGTTTCAGACATTTTTATGGGCCATAACACAAAGGAGATTTTAATAATATAATATAGAATGGGCTAAAAGTGATGTTTGATTAAGTTATTGCCATACTTTGATAGGAACAGAATTGTAATTTGGCTTTGCACAAATGCAGTTGATATAGCGTTATCCCAAGAAAGCTATTTGCTTGGGAAGGTTATAGAGATCATCAGTTTATACGGGCTGAGGATTAACTGATGGTTGTAATGAACCGCTCGTTTGAGGTGAATATAAAGTGGTTATATGTTATAATCCAGTACAATGCATTTAGGGGATTATTCTGATTATCTTATTCTATAATTAGATTATGTCATTTGCTGTTTTAAACATCTGCTGCTGTTTATAGCTGTGGTCCCCAAACAGTGCCCTGGGGCACTGCAGCAAATTCACAAGGAGTACCGAGGGAGATTTTAAAATTTCAAGGGAAACATGGCGCGCTCTACATCTGTGAGACACCATGCAAACTGCTAGTTTGAGGGAGTTCACAATTTCAACTTTGTACTACTTCCTGTAGCACAGTGATAATCTTTGGGAAGCTGGAATCTCAACGGTTATGTGAAAAAAAAGCAAGTACCACATGAAAGTCAACGTGGATCCAGAAATGAGGGTGGTGGTATCCAATCTGAAAATTTGTGCAGTGCTCAACATAATATAATTCTATACTAAATATATATTTTATAACTCTAGCTGATAGTTTGCATATATGTTTTTTTGTCATAGGGTTTTTAAAGAAGTATTAAATTTTTAGACCAGTCAATTCTTTAACATGATTCAAAAATCAAAAAGCGTAAAGAGAAACACAGTGAGAAGTCTCCCCCATCTTGGTCGATGGCAGCTCCATCTTGTAATTGTTCAGACCAAAGCCTGTGAGTGGGCCTGAGCTTCTGTCTTTCTGACACCCCCGCTCAGAGCTCCAGGAAATCATGTCTCTACTTTCCGAAAATATCCACAATCTGACTCCCCGTCTCTAACTACACTGCTGTCGTCCTGGTCAAAACAGGGTATCACGAGACTTCCCCGGCGGTCGGGCGGTTAAGACTCCACGCTTCCACTGCAGGGGGCGCAGGTTCAATCCCTGGTCGGGGAACTAAGATCCCACAGGCCACGAGGCGCGGCCAAAAGAAACCCCAAAAACAAAACAGACAAACGAACAGGCTATTACTACACTTGCGTGTAACTGGTCTCCCTATTTCTGTGCTTGTGCCCACCACCCCGTCATCTTTCTAAGTCCTAAGTTCACTGATATCGTCTCTTTATCACCCAGAAGCTACAAGAGCTCCCTTATTTCACAGAGTAAAAGCGAGTCTTTCTAGTGACCCGGAAGGCCCTATAGGAACCCCTTGCCTTTACCGCTAATCTCAGCTCTTACTGTTTCTCCCCTCACATAATCTGCTCCGGCCACACTGGTCTCCTTGTCCCAAGCATACCAGGCATGTCCCTACCCCAGGGCCTTTGCACTGCAGTGTTAAATCTCATCTCCTCCAAACTCTGGCCTACTTGAATCCACGCTATTTTAAATGCTTCAGTGACTCTCACCTCTGCACCAATGGGTGCTCCCTAGCTCTTCTGTCCCTCTCTTTTTCCTTTTTCCATAGCCTTTTAAAATAGTAGATAATTTACTTCTAACACAGTAATTTACTAAGTTTATTGTTTTATCTTCTGGCTCTTCCCACTAAAACAGAAGCTCCAGAGAGCAGGCATCTTAATCTGTTTTGTTCCACAATGTATCCCAAGCATCTGGAAGAATACTTGGCCATAATATAATAGGTATGCAACATAGTGACTTCGATATGTTGTTTAAAAATCTGTATCTTTCTTAATTTTGTGTCTGTTTAAACTGTCAATAAAAGCACATTCAAATGTTCCTCTATAATGATGGATCGCCCGTTTTCCCTGAGGTCCTAACAATTTTTGCTCTATACTTTCAGGCTAATTAGGTGCTTATAAAATATGAATCCTATCTTCCTGGCTAATTGAACCTTTTATCATTGTGCACAGACCTTCTTTACCCTTAGTAATGCTTTTGTCTTAAAGTTATTAGTTTATTTGATACTATTAAAAGTAGGCTAGCTTTTCAGTAATTTTTAGTACTATTTAATATATTTTTTCTGTCCCTTAGCTTTTGATGTATTTGAGTTCTTATGTTTTAGGTGTGTCTCGTGCACATAGCTTATAGTTTTTAATTCATTTTGACAGTCTTTATGTTTAACTGCTAGCCTATTTATGCCTATTGTGATTATGTATATATCCAGATTTATTTATATCACTTTTATTTGTCCCACTTTTGTTGTGCAAATTTCTTTTCTATTGCTTGCATTTCTTTTTTTATTTTTATTTTTAAAATTTATTTATTTATTATTTATTTTTGGCTGTGTTGGGTCTTCGTTGCTGTGTGCAGGCTTTCTCTAGTTGCGGTGAGTGGGGGCTACTCTCTGTTGCGAAGCGCGGGCCTCTCACTGCAGCAGTTTCTCTTGTTGTGGAGCACGGGCTCTAGGTGCGCAGGCTTTAGTAGTTGTGGCACATGGGCTCAGTAGTTGTGGCTCGCGGGCTCTAGAGTGCAAGCTCAGTAATTGTGGCGAACGGGCTTAGTTGCTCCACGGCATGTGGAGTCTTCCCGGACCAGGGCTCGAACCTGTGACCCCTGCACTGGCAGGTGGATTCTTAACCACTGTGCCACTAGGGAAGCCCCACGTTTCTTTTTTTTAAAATTGAGTTTTGTTTTCTCATTCTGTTTTTCCCCTTCTACTAGTTTGGAAGTTATCTACTGTGTTTCTTATTCTTTTAATGTTTGCCCTTGGAATTGTAACATAACACTTAAAGTCTGCAGTTAATACCTTACCTCTCCTCCTGAAAAATACCATGAGTGTTATAACCGTGGCCATCTACTTTCCAACTTATACCCTGTTGCTATTCAGTGTGTATTTCTGTCCTTTTTAATCTCATAAATTGGGCATTATTACTTTATATAGATGTTTACTTATATTTGTCCTTATATTTACCAGTTTATTTACTTACTAATTCTTTTTGTTATCTCAGACCTTCCACCCACAATGTTTACCTTCTTTCTGAAGTATATCTTTAATAGAGTCTAAATAATGTGCTTCTAAAGCTTGTAAGTTCCTGTAGGGAGGTGTGTTGTAGATAAGTTCTCAGTTAAAAGCCTTTATTTTGCTCTCATTTTTTTGAAACACAGTTTGTTTTTTAATTTTTATTGGAGTATAGTTGACTTACAATGTTATGTTAGTTTCAGGTATACAGCAAAGTGAATCTGTTATACATACACATACATCTACTCTTTTTAAGATTCTTTCCCCATATAGGCCATTACAGAGTACTGAGTAGAGTTCCCTGTGCTACACAGTAGGTCCTTATTAGTTATCTATTTTATATATAGTAGTGTGTATACGTCAATCCCAATCTTCCAATATATTGAAAGATTGTTTGTTTGTTTGTTGTTTGTTTGTTTTTGCAGTACTCGGGCCTCTCCCGTTGCGGAGCACAGGCTCCGGACGCGCAGGCTCAGCGGCCATGGCTCACGGGCCCAGCCGCTCCACGGCATGTGGGATCTTCCCAGACCAGGGCACGAACCCCTGTCCCCTGCATCGGCAGGCAGACTCTCAACCACTGCGCCACCAGGGAAGCCCTGTAAGATAGTTTTAATGGGTTTGTCCCACGGGTGTTTTTTTCCAATATCCCGAAGCAGTAAGTCAGTTCTGACACTGTCTTCCTGGAGATCGAATCAGACCCCACAGGTCATTAGCCCAGTCCCACAAGACTGCCCCTTCCTCGACTTCAGTTACCACTCACAAGTCCAGGTTGTTACTTGTGCTTCTGACCAACTGGCTGTAAATCAGAGGTTCCCACAGCCTCCTCCTCCAGTTCCATTATTTTGCTAAGCAGCTCACAGAACTCTGAAAAACATTTATATATGTTTACCAGTTTATTATAAAAGATATTATAAAGGATACTGATGCAGAGGTACATAGGTCCCGAGTGCAGGAGCTTCTGTCCCCATGGAACTGGGGTGCACCACCCTCCTGGCATATGGATGTGTTCACCCACCCAGAAGCTCTCCAACTCTTACTGTTCAAAAGTTTACATAGAACTTCATCTCCAGCATCTCCCTTCCCCTTCCCTGAGGTCAGTGGGTAGGGCTGAAAGTTCCAACCGTCCGGTCACTTGGTCTTTCTGGTGACCAGGCCCCATCCTGAGGCCATCTAGGGGTCTAAACCTAAGTCACCTCATTAGCATAAATTCAGGTATGCCCCGAAAGGGCTTCTGGTGAATGGCAAAAGATACTCCTGTCACTTAGGAAGTTGCAAGGGTTTTAGGAGATTTGTGCCAGGAACCCGGACAATGATCAAAATATATTTCTTATTATACCACAGTATACAGTTTTATGTTGACAGTAATCTTCCACTCTGAGGATATCATTCTACTGTCTGTGGGCTCCCAGTTTTGCTGTTGGGAAGTAAGCTGTCTGTCTGATAGTCATTTCTTTGTTGTGTTCTGTCTTTTCTCTCTGGCCCCTTTTCTTTTCTTGGTTTTTGGTATCCTTTAGTTTAGCTGCAGTGTCTCTAGGTGTGGATTTCTTCTGTGTACATTAGGTATTATGCATCTACAGGTTTATAACTCTCACAGTCATGAAAAATTCTCAACCATTACATCTTCAAATATTATCTCTTCCCCATATTCTGTATTACTCTCTTCCTCTAAGATTCCATTTAAACCCACTGCACTCCCCATCTTAACCATTCTCTCATATATTACATTTCCATTCTTTCTGTCTGTGGTAATTCTAGGTAGTTTTCTCAGATCTACCCTCTGGTATACCAGTGATCCAATCTGCTGCGTAAATACTAGGTCAGAGGCTTTTTGTTTTGTTTTCAAGTCAACAGTTACAGTTTCCATTTTGTAAAATTTTTATTTGATTCTTTTTCAAGTCTGATTGGTCATTTTGAAAGTCTCATAGTTTACTCATTTTTGCTAGTCCACCTCTTACTATCTTCATACATTTTATTCATAGTTTTTATTTTCTATTCTGTATCTGATTGTCCTACCAGCTGAAGCCTTGAAAATAATATCAGTTTTTGTTTCTGTTGACTCCCACTCTTGTTGTCTTTGTGAACTCATATTTGGTTGAACTTAATCTGTGGGGATCCTGGAGGTCTGTGTTAAGGGTGTTTTCTTCCAGGCACCATTTACATTTACTTCCACTGGGTTTTGGGACCACTTTCACTTCCTTCAGGGGTCCTAGTTTAATGTTGAAGTCTCGGTTATGCTTTGACCCAAAGTGTGAAATTGGCATCTATCTTCAGAGAAGCCCCTCCTTTCACACTTACCTGATGGTCACCACATGCCCTACGGATGCTTAAACTAACTCACTTTAGGGGAAGGAAGGTCTTGAAATTTTCCTACTGCTTTCTATGAACCCAGCAGTGGGTTAACAACTCTGCTCTATCAAGAAACTTATTTTGTTTGTTTTTGTAACTGAGAAGCCTTCCAAGTATCTTACATTTACTGGAAGTATAAACCTTTAAAGTGGTTTTTATTACTAGCAACCAGGGAGTTATCACTTGGGAGCTAAATGCAAAAATAATTAACCAAAAGAAGGTTCAACTTTTTCAAAGTCAGGTGTCAAAAGCCGTCCCTGTCCCTGCCATTCACTGGAATGTAAACCGAAATGGATTTACCTTTTGTTCTCTGTAACCACATAAAGATGTGCCTTTGTCTTGACCCCTGGCCAACCCACCTCCCTCTCATCCAATCCCAGAGCCACATGCTTCCTTCCTTTCCTTCATGAAGGTTCCTCTTCTGGTAAATTCATGCCCTATCCCAATACTTATTTTTAAATTAGTTCCCACAAGAAAGGTAAAGACCACATGAACGGCAGTGTTCCTTTTTCGTACCCCGACGTGTGAAGAAATAATCTTATTGATTAATTCAACAAATATTTATATCAGAAATTAAAAAGGCCTCTTTCTCAGAGAATATTTTCTTTACAGAGGGAAGTTGACCTGGACATGGGATCAAAGGACCTCTGGGTCAAGGCTCTGGAGGGGCAGTGGGAGGGTGGGCGGGGAGAAGCAGGGACAGCTGGCCCTGAGGGTTCACCCTCCAGAACCCCTCCCTTGCCCCTGCCATCCCGGGGGCCAGCGGCAGACAGGGCTGAGCCGGGGAGTTGCAGCCGATGTGTGCTGGGGGGCAGTGGTGACGGCTGATGAAAAGAGTGGGGAAGGCGGCAGAAGAGACGATTCGGGACAGGAACAGGGAGGAAGGTGGGCCAGGAAGTACAAGCATCCATGACGTTTCCTTGGTAAATTACATGTTTAAGTCAAGCACTTCCCACCTAGATACTTACAACCTGTGCCATTTATTTTATATTTTTCTAGATCAATGAACTGAGCCATGTTCAAATCCCTGTTATGTTGATGCCAGATGACTTCAAGGCCTATTCAAAAATAAAGGTGGACAATCACCTTTTTAACAAGTAAGTACAAGCACGACCTTTTGTAGAACTGACGTGGCTGCCAGGAGTGTGAATTTGAATTTGAATTTTTGTGAATTTCTATAATCACATTATTTTTCAATGGGTGGGAGTAAAGTTTTGCTGATAAAGTTTATCCTGTGATAAACATAACCATCTGTCATTTTCAGAAAAGCAACAGCAGGCCCTCTTGGGTAATATCTTTTTGCATATGGCATATTGTTCTCTATGAATATCTTATATGTTAAAGTGATATTCTCATTACTATTTAAATGTTTGAAGCTGTAAATTGCTTGGATTCTTTTTTTTTTTTTTTTTTGGCAGCTATGGACCTCAGCTCTCTTAAACAAAACTCTCCTGATGATTCCTTTATGAACAGAAATGACTACTTCCTAAAACAATAAAGAATGAAGGTGCATTTTTATAAAACATAATTGGATGCCATGTTGGGCATTGAGACTATTTCTCCCTCTTTTGGATGTCATTTTAGACATCATTATGGACCACCTTCTGTGTCAGGCAGTCCATTGAGAGCCAGACGTACAGGGATGTATAAGAAACAGTCCTGCCCTCGGGGGTTCACAGTCAGGCGGGTGGTTGAAAATGGACACATATACAAATTACCATCACTTAGTGTATGGAGTACCACAGTGGGGGCACAGGGTGTGTGTGCGCGTGTGAACACAAAGGGGGAAGCCATTCTGAATGAGTGGGATGAGCCCCAGAGAAATCCCTCCCATGTGAAGATCAGTTGTGAAATTCCTTAATGGGGCCATTGTTCTAATGTGAAGCTGATGTGTTAATTATTCTCATAATGCCCTTTAAAGGTTGACCTTTTGAGGGGATCTTTTCTAGGTGAATATAGAGTGTGGTATTTATATAAAAGATAAAACAGGTCCATCTAGGAGTGAGAGTCAGTCTTGTTTTGTAAGCTTTCATCAGCAGGCAGCCCAGGACCAGTGAGGGAGCACCGTTTGCTGTCCTTCCCTAACTCGCCAAGCTCTTTGCTTTTCCTTCACCGTTTCCCCTGCGTGTCCGTCCCTTCTGTCCCCCGGATCCTACTGTGGGTTCTGGTTGGCCCCTTGAAACCCACCTGTGCCTTCTGTGGGTTGGGAACCCCAAGCACTTCTTTGGCTGCAGGGGAGCATGAAGGTGGCAGATTCAAGTCTGGTTCACTCTTTGTACGTCTGAACTTTATTCCACAACCTGTTTCAGAGAAAACATGCCGAGCCACTTCAAGTTTAAGGAATACTGCCCGATGGTTTTCCGTAACCTGCGGGAGAGGTTTGGAATCGATGATCAGGATTTCCAGGTGAGCTGCTTTCGTAACATTGGTTTCACATGGGTTTCATCGTGCCTTTTGCGCTGTAAAATGGGATTCACATTTTTGTCATGACAAGTAATTAGATAATAGTAATTTTCATTTTGTATGAGAATTTTTCAGTGTTCTTTCTGAAATAAAGGGTTCTTTCAGTTAGGGACCACTATACAATGTGATTTCAGTAGTCCGCAGAAGAAATTATTCTTTGGGAAGGGAGCAAGCCTGTGAGTTTTATATAATATTCTCACTTACAGATGAAAGTATTCTGCCCGCAGAGCCTCCTTTTGATTTTCTGCCCTCAAACGGGTTGGCAGCCCCTAGGGTTGTGTATGTGTGTTGAATTCGCATTTCCTTTATTTGTAGAGGCCACTTAGGAATCTTAGAAATTTGTTTTCGTTCTTGCAGATTTGCCGAATTGGCCCACCCTGGCCCTCGCTGCCGTATTTTGTCAGAGACCCCCTTAGAGCCCTGCAGTGCCCAGCGGTCTAGTGACTGCAGCACCGCTGTCACCATCAGGAGCCCGCCAGTCCCAGGGACACTTCTGTGCAGCACCGTCTCCTGCTCTTGGGACCCCCGCCCCCATGTAAAGATGTGCCCTGTTGCTTTTCTCCCCATGTTTGCCCAGTTCTCAATTTCAACTTTTAAAATCGCTGTCAGATCTGCTCATCTCTGGTCATTTCTCCTGAGAACGGACTAGGCATCAGTTACCTGATTTTCACAGAGCTGGCCAGATTCGTAAAAGCCAAGGATTTTTTTAAGAGCAGAAATCTAAGTCAGAAGATACAAGGGCCGCTTTCTGGTCTTTTACGGCAGGCCGTTCATTTTACTATAAGAGTACTGACTTATTTTAAATCTGGTAAACACTTTCTCTTGTTTGCCTCAAACCAGAAATCCTAACTAATCCTGCATTACGTGTCCTATTGCCACCCTGGGTGACCTTACAAGGTGAATACTGGAACAGCTCACCCTGTACTTCCCCTTAAAGAATAGGCCCCTAAGGCAAATCAAGCTTAGCTAGCATGCTTTCTTATAGATCTGTGGGCCTCCCTGCCTTGCCCCATTGTTGAAAGTTTCCAAGAATCTCTCACAGGCTTACTCAGGCATGAGAAGCCTTGAAGCTGCCCTGTTTTGAAAAAGCGACGCTGGCCAGGCTGCTGGTGACGTTCCCTCCTCTGCGGACCTGGCCGAGGTTTCCACGGAGGTCCAGGCTCTGAGCAGAGGCTCGGGTGCGCCCCGGAGAGGGCTGAGGGGAAGTGGGTGGGGAGGATGTGAGCGCTCGGTTTGCTTTTACAAACTGCGGTGGAGCCAGTGTTCAGGTGTGGGCTTCATGTGTAAGAGAGAAAGAACTTCGATCACACTTGGACTTGAATTTACTGTTGCCAAAGCCAAGTCACCTTTAAAGAACAAATTTTGGAATTGTAAAAAAGCCTTGTATAAAATAAAAAGGAATAATTCTACATTATGTAAGAACTGTTATTACGTTTCAAGAGGCCGTGTGAACATTGTATGCTTTGAAAAGAAGGAACAGCTGATAACTTCGACATCCTAAGAGAATCTCCTCTGACTCTGGCTACATTCAAGTGTGTATCTTCCTTTGTGCTCCTCCTTTTTTTTTTTTTTTAATTTTTTAAAATAAAATAGCTATACTGGCGTTTCACAGAAACTGACTTTCAGGGCCTGTGCTACAGGATCTTGTTAAATTCCTCAATTCATTACCACAGTGAAGTCCTTATATTTCTTCTGAGAACCAGCCCTGTTAATTGAGATCCCAAATGGATCCATTAGATCCTTAGTTGCTGAAATACTAAGACACGAACCGGGTTTCCCTCTCTTTTTTCCCCCTAAAACCAAAACCACGTAAGTTGATATTTAAGTAAGTGCACATTGCTGATACAAACTTTGAAGGCAAATTAGGCGAGTGGAGGATGATTCACACGGAACTAATTGGCAAGTCTGTTAAGCTCTTAGCGTGAGAGATCAGTACAAGGGAGAACCGGTGTGAGTGTAATTAATCATTTGAATACCACTCCTTCCCTCAGCCATGCCTGGTGTTTTTGGCATTTAGATTGCTGCTTTCTCTTTGGCAACTGTATTTCTGTTTAAAAATTAAAAAGTGGGTGTTTACAGTAACGTTAGTAAACCAGACATACGCAGTCCCTGTGCACCCACAGATCCCACCAACTGCAGTTCAAATTGCAGTTGGAATCGGCGGATGCGGAATCTGCGGATGAGGAATCTGCGGATGCGGAATCTGCGGATACGGAGGGCCGATTGTACTGGCCCCGTTTCTATGTTCCTTTCCCAATGTGTGTACCTCTTAAAACTTTTTCAGCTGGGGCAGGGCCCCTGAGTTTAAACTGAAGATAAGATCGTACACATGGGGCTTAACCCACCTTGTTGGCTACTTGGTTTGGAAAACGGAGGAAGTTGTGCCAACAGTGGCTCTGGCTTGGTGCGTCTGGGTGCCTGCACGCCGCAAGCCAGGGAGGCGGAGTGCTGTGCGCTTGCGGGGGCCGGCGGGGCTGTGGTCTCGGCTGTTCGGCTCACCACTGCCCGGACACTTCATTCACTGTGGCCAGAACAGGTAACAGGTATCAGTTGACACCTAGTGCCAAACTGAACTCTCTTTCTCAATCTGATTTGAAAAGTGGGATCAATGACCCGGCGTCTCGTCATCTTTGGAAGCACTGGATTGCTCAAGGGGCCCAGGCCCCTCACTGTTCCCCTTGCCTTGCTCTGTTTACTTTTCTGAAGTGCTTGCTTATTGGACAAATGACTTTTAAATCTCTGTGGCGAAAAGGAGCTCCACTGTGCGGTTCGTTTAGTATTCAAACCTTCATGTTATATCAAATGGATAAATGTTCGCCACCTCCCTTGCGTGTTTGAATGCCGTTTTGCTGCACCTGAAAAAAGTCAGTATCTATCCATCTGATCAAAGTAGAACATAGTAATTAGCCAACTGAATTGACCTCCTTTAGCCAACTTAAACTTCTTGAAAAGAACTGAGAAACATCCCTGCTGTCTCCGTAAACATTTGTATCTTTCCTCTGGTTTTGATTTCTTGAAAATGTCTTTTAAAAACAACTTATTTTTCTTGCTGTTAAAGATAAATTCAAGCAACAGTTCTAGAATACTCATTATTAACAGCAGTGTCACTGAACATTCATATGTAAACCTGTGTGCGTATGTGTATGCATGTATGCTCAGTGCTTTCAGATTCAAAATTTTCTCCAACTTATTAGTGCTTCTTAAAATCACTTCATTGGTTTGTAATATGCACAGAGGTGAACTGTGTTCTGATCATTGTTGGGACAGTGTGACTCCCCATGACCGTTCTTTTAAGATGTCTTTCAAGATGAATGCTCCCCCAGAGGCCTCGCTGTTACGGTTGCTACAGTTCTGTTCTTCCATCTCCTCTGCCACTTTAAGCTCCACTCCCCATAGGTGGATGATTTCACACACAATTATCAACTCAGTGTGTGTTTATTTGCACCTACTGTGTGTAAGGCTCTGTGATAGACATCATAGGGAATGCAGAAGAGAAGAAAGGATGAAGGAATTTTTTAAAACTATTATGTGACAGATTCTGTATTAGATGCTAATGAGATTTACAGAAGCCCAGGCATCTTGATTTTTAATGTTCTTCAAGAAAACCTGCATCCCTCTTTTCAGTCTCTCATAGTATCAGGACCTCTTATGACAGGCCTGGGAGGTCAACTAGAGGCTTCGGTTGAAGTTTCTGAGCTGCAGGAAGGATTGCCCACCAGAAACCAAGAAGTTATACAGGATGGCGATGATGCAGTTAAAGCTAAATACACCATATAATAGAAACTGAGCCCTCTGGTTCTTTGTGGAGGATAATATTAGGTTTGCTTTTCCCCTCCCGCATCTTCGGAATTAGAATCCCTTGTTATTCACATTTGATGCATTTTCTTCTTTGTATTGGTAACAGAGGATTCTAATTTTAAAATAATTTTTAAAGCTAACGTTTTAAACTTTTGATGTTCTTGTTTCAAGTTTAAAAATAAAATTCTCCAGCGTTAAAGACCTTTAGAGTATACTAAACTTTGGGAAAAAATTTCTGCCAGTATCTTTAAAGTCTATCATGGTGTTCGCAAATGTAGATTTCCCAAATATAATTGAAACTGCTTGAGGGCAGGAGCTATGTCTAGCTCGTTTACTGGAGCTGCAGGCCCAGAGGTTAGCACCAGCCTGCTCTGGACACTTAAGAAATATTTGTGGAAGAAAGGGAGGGACGGCTGAGGGGGGAATCCCCGGAGAAGTGGGCCTTCTGCACCAAAGCGTGGAGGCCAGAACCAGATGGTGTGGGCTGGGGGGAGCTAAAGAAGGGAACGTGGAGAAAGTGGGAACTGGGCGGAAAGCTTCAACTGGACTCTTCAGCCCAAGAGCAGCCCTGCACAGGGGAGTGATGTGATGACACCTGGATTTTATAAAAGCAAATGGAGGCGGTTATGTGTAGAACGCATAAAAGGGAGGTAAAGAAATTAGGAGGCTACAAAATATCCCAACGAGTGAAGAAGAGGCGTGAACCAGGGCACTTGGCCCTGACAGGGTTGAGCTGAGAGCAGCTTTACAGGACGGGGAGAGGGAAAAACATAGGAGCAACGGACAGGAGCCGAGGTGTTGGACCCTGAGCAAGCGGGAGAGTGGAGGTGCCGGTCACCGGGGAAGGAAGTGTGGGGATGGGAGTGGGGGGAAAGGAAGTCGAGCTTTTAGCCTGTGAACGTGGAGGTGACCTTGAGGTGCCTGTGTGAGGCTGGGCAGCATGTAGTCGGCCATCCCGGGATTGGGGTCAGGAGCGGAGGCCCAGATCTGGGAGTGACGGGCACAGAGGTTCTTGCACTGTCTCAAGTTTGCTGACTCGAGCCAGATAAGCTCTTTTATTCCTGTGTAACTGTCTGTCGTCTCTTGGGTTTGCCCTGCCTGCGCTTTCACAGTTTCTCCTCACACGTGTTGGCCTTTCAGCTTAGCTACTGGGAACCTCACGATGAATAGCGGACAGAAACCCTGCCTGGGCTGGAAACCAAAGGGCACCCCTCAGATTGGACAACTCTCTTGACAGACTTCTGGGAAAACTCCCTCCCAACCCATCAGCATCCTCAGATTTTCTTCACGTGCTTTTTCTGCTGTTTTTCAAGTGTTGAACCAATACTGCCCCACCACAAACTGACCCCACCTGACAGCTCAGGCTTGCCGTTTGCCTGCGTTTTCCGTTCCTGAACCCACGTTGGGTTAAGTCTCGTCATTTTCAGCTGAGCGCTGACAATCATCCCTGCCAGGGAACTCCTGTCAAGGTCAGATGCTGCCCGTTTGCTTATCAGGAGCCTCGGACACAGGCCCCTGGTATTTTAATCTGAGTCAATCTGAGTCAAGTACCAACCTGAGCTTTGTAAAGGCGATCTCACGGCGGTCAGTGACGTTCCTGCAACTTTTCTTCTTTCTCTGCTGGTCATTACCGTTCGTATCTGTTTCCTTCTTTTCTGGTAAGTTGTTTCATTATTAATAAGTGTTCAATTGCACTGTGTTCTGACCCCCTCTGCAATGAAAGCCATTCCACGCCTGGGATCACAGCTCAGACTTTCTTTGAAATTCCCCAAGAGCGTAACACAGGGCTTTAAACACAGTGGGCTTTTAATAAATCCTTGATGTGATGTTAGCACGTTGGTCTTTCCCTCCCTGATGAGGTCAGAGGACCATCTGCTCGCTCAGATCCGTCAAACGCAAACCCAGAAAGCAGCCTCGTCCAGGCTCTGGCTCCCGGCTCCTGGGCCGTGTGATTTGAGGCGTGTAATTGTAATCCTGAGTTGTCAGCAGGGTAGGTAGCCCGAGTTGGGAGAAAGAACATTTTCCTGCGATTTGGGAAGCTGGTTTGCGTCTTGTATCTTCAGTGACGGATACTGTGACTTAATCTGGTCACTTAGCCCTGGTAGGTCTCACTTTTCTCATCTGTGAAATGAAGGAGAAGGACTCCATGCTCTCTGAGGCCCTCCCAGCTGTCACATTTCTGAATCTGTTATTAAGTCACGGCCAATAGGTGACTGTCACTCAGGTTCCTGTACATGATACTGCCATGTCTCCTTTGTAAGGTACTGGCTTTTACACATTTGAGCTTGGCAGAATTGATTGTACGTGGCCTTCCTGTTGACTAAATGGAAAAACTTTCATGCATTATTTTTAGCAGAAATACAAACTCATATCAAAATGGAAAAAAAAAAAACCCAAATGTCTGTAAGACTATATGAGTAGTTCAAGGGTATTAAATGTTCAAAATGCTTGGGTCTTTAAAAAATGGATAGGGGACCGTAATGGTTGATGTTGATAGATCGTGACATTTTTATGAGAAGTATAGAAAGATTGGTGGCAAAGATGAGCTAATTACATTGACATTGCCTCCACCCCCCTGGAGGCCCCAGTAATCCTGGACCTCCCACTGTGGAAATAAACATCTTCAATGCAGACTTTTAGAGGCTTGGGGAGGAAGGTGAGCACCATTAATCCCTTTCTTTGGGGAAAGGAGAATAAATTTCCAATTATAAATGTAGGAAGGCCATTCAAGAGTGAGTTTCATCTCTCATTATCTTCCTTTATTTCTCATTGAGGGCTGCCATGGCACTAGAGTTTCAAACACAGCTCTTGAGGTTTGAGATGGGGTGTTGTAATGCTACCCACCAGGGTTCTTGGACTCCTTAATCAACAGAAATTGATAAGAGGCTAGATGAGAAACTCAGGCAAGGCTTTACTGGGACTCATACTGCAGCACTAGGGAGCGAAAGCACGTCACAGGTGCCCATGCTCGCTCACTGAGTGGGCAAGCTGGTCCTTTAAACGGGGTGAGGGTGGGGGCGGGATGGAGGGGGGCTTAGGGTGGTCGCCCCCCCCAGGTGGTGCTGGGTGCAGGGATCGTGTGCAGGACCCTGCTTTTCTCCCAACACCTCAGAAGTGGCATTTGGGTTTTTGGTCCTTTTGTATCTTGTTCACAATCTGCCCCGACTGCATGCAGTTGTTTTTAGTCCCTTACAGTTTCCTTGTATCTGTTGCTGGAGGAGATGCTTGTCCAGGTGCAAGCAGTGCAGCGGAGGGTCCCAGGTCCCAGGTCCCAGCCTGTCTCTGTAGATCTGTGATGTACTTGGCTGTGGAAAACAGGAGTGGTGGACAATGAGCTTACTTATCCAGAGGCAAGATCGTCCGGCAAAATGGACTAAATTATCCTGTTCTTACGTGTCCTGCATCTACTAGCTTTGCCCTAGAACTTTATTTTTAAAATTTTTTGCGGTGTGCGGGCCTCTCACTGTTGTGGCCTCTCCCGTTGCGGAGCTCAGGCTCCGGACACGCAGGCTCAGCGGCCGTGGCTCACGGGCCCAGCCGCTCCGCGGCATGTGGGATCTTCCCAGACCAGGGCACAAACCCGTGTCCCCTGGATCGGCAGGCGGACTCTCAACCACTGCGCCACCAGGGAAGCCCTAGAACTTTAATTTTTGTCCAGCGGTTTATGGTATCCCCAGCTCCCCAGCAAGCCTGGCAGCATCCTCAGAAGCATCATGGGCTGGCTGTCACGCGTCCACCACACTGGACTGAGCAGGGAGCACCCGTGATGTCGCCTCGCTCGCCCAGACATGGCCCAGGGTCTACAGCTGGGCCCCTCGGGGTGATGCGTGTGCTCCGGGGACTCGGAGGAAGAATATTTGGACCAATCACAGCCGCCTGTGTGCTGGATGATTGTGCAATAGGAAATGTCCAGACAGGCAGATCTCTAGGACAGAAAGTAGATGAGAGGTTTCCTAGGTGGGGGGTGGAGGGAGAACGGGAGGGACTGCTTATGGGTAATGGGGTTTCTTTCTGAGGTCGATGAAAATGTTCTAAAGTTCATTGTGGTAACGGTGGTTTAATTTTGTAACCGTACTAAAAACCATTGATTTGTATGCTTTAAATAGGTGAATTGTCTGGTGTGTGAATTATATCTCAGTAAAGCCATTAGGGAAGAAGAATGTTTGGAGTTTAAGATTAGTTTATATTCAATATGAGAACTTTTTCCCCCTCCACCATTGGTTTTGGCTGCCTTTTTCTTGATGTAGGGGCTTATGTTAATAGTATTTCCACTTAGAACAAGTGAATTTAAGGAATTACATAGTTTATAATATACACCTATCAAACCTATAGAAGAAAAGGGTAGCCAATGAATAAAAGCAAGTTTGTTGCGGTTTGTGTACATTTATCATTAGATTCCCCCCAAACTAAAAGCAAATTATTGTCCATTTGCTAAGTCTCCACAAACTGAAAGCGGTAACACATTAATGAATCCTAATTAGTAGAGCAAGAAGGAAACCTGGAGACCAGGAAGTCCGACTGTCTTTCCTTGCAGATAAGCAGATAACAGAGTAAGGAATGGGGGGTCTGACTGCCCTCAACTTCTCACTGCTTCTCTTTCTGCCATATGTGCTGAGACCCGAAAACCTGAAAAGGACAGAAAGGTAGTAAAGGAGTGACTGTTGTGGGCAGACGCTATGTCAGATTTCTATTACGTCTGTATTTTCAGTGTTGAATTAAGCCTTTTAAGGCTCTGCATTGAACGCGATTGTGGATTTTGTGGTAGCCCAGCACGTTACACAAATGACTCTCCAGACCTGCATCCCAAGGTTGCTTTTCCAAACCTTCTCTCCCCTCAAGCCCTCCCACAGCCTGCCCCTGCTCACCCTCCTTGCCCTTGCTGCCACCTCAAGGTCACCAGAGGCCCGGCCGCCAGGCTCCCTGACGTTCCCTCCCCTGTACCTTCAAGTCTGCTGGCATCTTCAGCCAGCCTGCTTTCCTCCCTCCTCCTCCTCGGGGAGAGGTCACCCCAACTTTCCGAGCTACCTCCCCCATGCTTTCTCCATCCTTTAAAGAACTGGCCCACTCTCCGCCATCCCTCCTGCCCTTTGGCTGGAGAGGATGCTGGGAGCTGAGCAGGGGCCGCGGATAGAAGGGAGACCTAGTGGGGCTGGAATTTTTGACTTGAAACTTCCTTGTGTAAAATGTTTTAAATTCTTTTTCAAACTGCAAGTGGTTCTTATTGAGGTTCTTATTGAGCCGTGAAATGGAGAGTATGAGAGTGGCGAGAATGTGGTTCTTGATTTTCACTGGGTACGAACCAGAGGCTTAGCCAGGGTGGAATCGAGAGCCAACTGAAGGGACTTCCCTGGCGGTCCAGTGGTTAAGGCTCCTTGCTTCCACTGCAGGGGGCACGGGTTCGTTCCCTTGTCGGGGAAGTAAGATCCCGCATGCCACGCTGTGCAGCCAAAAGAAGGAGCCAACAGGAAGAACCCATTCTGTAAGTCCTTCACTTTTTTTTTTTGTGGTACGCGGGCCTCTCACTGTTGTGGCCTCTCCCGTTGTGGAGAACGGGCTCCGGACACGCAGGCTCAGCGGCCATGGCTCACGGGCCCAGCCGCTCCGCGGCATGTGGGATCTTCCCGGACCGGGGCACGAACCCGTGTCCCCTGCATCGGCAGGCGGACTCTCAACCACTGCACCACCAGGGAAGCCCAGTCCTTCATTTTTGACTCACCAACTTACAGAGTAATTTGCTAATGTTGATCTGCATCTCTAAATGTCTTCCAGGTTGAAATTTGCTATTTATAATAATAGCTACCATTAAGGAGTGCTCCTGTTCCAGGCACTATTATCAGAACTCTGTCTTATCTAATTTAACCCCCAGGCAAACTTTTAATGATGATGATTCTCATGATTATTACCTTTCTACTAGTATGGAAATTGAGGCACAAAGAGCTTAAATAACTTGCCCAAAGTCACACAGTCTTGACGTAGAGCATCTGTGTGTGATGCTTATACTGTCTTCTAGCTTCAATATCAGTGCTATTTGGAACTTGAAAGGTCATCAGACCTCTGCTTATGACAATATGAACCTGAGAGAATATGAATAAACTAAATAAGAGTATGAATAAACTAAATGTAACACAGAGAGATAGTTTTGATGTTCAGAACCCTCTGATGAGTGTGTACGTCGTGGGCTTAGAATGTTTGCTCTTCTGATGGCTTCTAGACTTGGGTAGGTCTATTAGGATATTTCAGAAGACCAGTCAGGGGGTGGAGGCCTCTGCAAGGCCTTCCACGGACGCCGTCCCACTCAGGTCTCAAAGCAAGTGGTTTCTGCCCTCTGGGCCTCTGTTTTCTCATCTGTAAGTTGGGTGGTTTGGAATAATCTCCAGGGTTGCCTCCACCTGTCATGCTCTTTGATTATGACGTTTATTTACACATAAGGGGACCCTTTGGCGGCTTCTGGAGTTCACTCCCCAGCTCTGTTTCTCTCAGGCCTTTCTCCTCCTGGCCTCCCAGACTTGCCCAGGCATCCTGTATGAGGCTATGGTTCACTCTTCCTTTGTGACACAAAAAAGGGACACTGAGGAATTTCAGTATTCAGTTTCTCGATAGCAGACTGTTGTGACTACATTCCATGTGTGTCCGCCACCTCCTTCCCTTAGCTCATCCTCTCGTTCTTGCTGAAATTGTCCAAGTACATCTGGAACCTCTGACGTGTTATTTCCATGCTGCTCTAAGAACTATTGCCATCTCTCTTTAATCCTGGCCCAGATGTCCTAAGCCATCATCATGCCCCTGCTCAGATGGTGGTTGGACTCTCTTCTGACTGGACTTCTGCTGGAAAACATCAAATCACCTTCTGAGGCCTGTGCTGCCCTGCAATTCCTAGAGTCATATCTTCGAGGAAATACATTTTTTAGAGTCATAGGAGGTCTGAGGGAGAGACCTAGTTCAGCCTGCCCCCTCCCCTGGGCTTATCTTCTGTCACTTTATAGTCCCGGGAACTGAGGCTCAAAGATGCTGAATGCCGTATCCAAGGGTTGGTGAGTGGAGAGAATGTTCTAGGTCCCAGACCAGCACCCTGCCTTACTCGGTACTGCCCTTACCAACACACAGGCACTTCTATCTCCTGTCAAAGGTTACAAAAAGTCAATGATTATGGTATTAATTAATGGCAAAAGTTTAGCCTTGTCTTTGTAAATTGCCCCTTTTTGTTACCTCAGAGGAAGCTTTTAGGCGGGAGCCTTAGGCATGTCACTTGGCTCCATTGTAGCCCAGTTTTATTATCTTCAAGTGGAAAAATGCACCTGGCTCTTTCTATCACATAGGAGTGTTGTGGAAATAAATATGAGTATGGATTTTTCCAGGCCTTAGAGTCATTCCAAGGATCCCACATTTTGTGTAAAATTGCATTCACTCTTCTGATTGTCTAAGGCTTTCAGTAAATCTGATTCATATATTTTTATATTCGTAGTGATTATAAAAGGTCCATTCTGAATTTTGACAAAGTGTGCTTGTTCCTAATTTCACTGGTTATTGGAAAACAATGAGCCTTAAAAAAACTCTTCCACACATTGGAAGTAGATATTGTGGGTTGGGGCTCCTTATGTGATTATTGAAAAATTGAGTTAAGGCAGAATCAAGAAGAGAATTTGTAAAGTTTTATATGCCAGGCCATTATGGGAGGGCCTATGTCCTTATACAAAATCTGTAATAAATAATTATCAGTGTCTGAAACTGAAGGGAAAGGCAAAGAATTTGGAAGGAGATAGCATCTGTGCTAAGGAGTTAGTACATTTTTGACTCTGCCTTTCTAGCCCTTTAGTTTGTAAATCCATATGTTGCTTTGAATGTAGTATTTTATTAAACATTTCATTAGTGAATTAATACAGTGAATGCAATGAATTATCATTCTTCACTGTAAAGTTTCACATTTTAATCAAACCAGAGTTGGACAGACTATAATGGGACAGGCATTCAGGCAGGTACGTTTATAACACACTTAACACGCTAGACTCTCCACACTCTGCACCAGACAAATCCCCTCGTAGCCACGATTCAGTAGACTTTTGGTTCTCACATGTGGTCTGCAGGCTCGCTGCAGCTGTATCGGCATCTTCTGCTGCTTCAAACGCCCCATCCCACACCTGCCAGGTCAGACGCTGCATTGTCACGTGATCCCCAGGTGACTCCGTTTCTCATTAGAGGTTGAGAAGCACTGACTCTGCAGCTTTCAGTTCTGTTCTTTCCCACTGGTCCGTAATAGAATGTTACGTTTTCATATCCAATTCGCCTGAGAAAACAGTCTCTGAAACTGATGCTGCTGTAATTCTGTCCTTTGCTAAATATAATTATCCTTTACTATTTCCCCCTCCCCCCGAAAAGTTATTTTACATGTGTTGTCAGTTTTACAAAGTTTATAACCTGGTCCTCCTGTCTTTCATTACGTTGATTGTTCCTGCTTTGATTTTTATGCCTGAAAGTAATTTGTAATCTTACAATTCCTAGCGTTCTTGTTTTATTTGGAATAACCTTTTACAAATTAATGTTTGGGAGGAAAAAGGCCATTAGCCAAGAGCAATGATTGCTTTTTTTGGCCAGTGTTTACAACCCCCAAAGAGGGCATTCACTTTGATTTTCTGCCCTTTTGTTCTTAGTAGGAAGTGGTATAAAGGAGGATTTTTTATGTTTGAGGGAAAATATCAATATAAGTAAGACTCAAGCTCTTGTTGATACACAGCCATTTCCATCCTGAAAATCCTTTTCCTCCTCCCCCGTCTATCTGATGAATGTCAGCTGTCTTCATCATTTCACATGGCCACATCCTGCTATTGAAAATCGTTGGGAGTTACACTGATACTTTCCCCCCTTCTCTCAAGTTTTCTAATAAGCTCAGGAAAGCAAATTCAGTTAATTGGCAGGAGCGGCTCTGCACTTGGCAGTTGTGCCCGGTTGCATTCAGATCAGGATGTGCTGTCTCAGGATGGAAAGACAGCAGCCGAGGTGCCAGGGCTGGTCCTGGAGATGAGAAGGCGCTCACTTCCCTCAGCCCAAGGAGGCCCTCCACGAGCTGCTGCACTACTGCAGCCTCATTAAGACCTCATATGGCTCCGTCCTGGTGGATTTCATCTGGAAAAGAAGGAAAGGTTGAGGAGGCTTGAACATTCTAGACCGATGAGGAACTCTCACTGACAATCATGATGCCGTGATACCACCTGCCTCTCTAACGACAGCTGTGTCCCCCTGACTAGACAGACTTTGGTTCCTTGGGAGAGGAAGGTGAGGTGGGACTGTCTTTCCCTGTGAATCCTTCATACGCCGTCCAGTGGGGCTGGGCGGGGAATGGAGGTTGGTTCTCAAGGGCACAGTTAGCAGAGGCGAAGACCAGGCATCCTCAGATGCTGGGGGTTTGCGGATCCACTAGTCTGGTGACCAGTGTAAGACGGTTGGGGGAAAGTGGGACAGACTTCCTGGAGGCTCTAGGAAAACAGATTCAAACAGGGGAGTCACAGGTGAGAGCAGGGAGACAGCGGGAGTGACAGTGAGTATGGAATGAAACGCTGGATCCTGGAGTGAAGTGACTGCAGAAGAGCGCCCACTCAGAGCCCTGCCCCGCCCTCTCCAGGACATGAATCATTCTCAAAAATGGCTGAAGTGGTGTGGAGGATGGGCCAGGTCAGAAACTTCTGGAGCTGGGTTAGAGCAATACCTGCCCAGGCCAGGCCCTCCCAGGGCAGCCATGGGCCACAGAGTTTAGTAATTAAGTTGTTTACTACTTGAGTAGCTGACTAGTTAAGAACTTGGGTTCCGAGCTAGCCACACTGCAGATGGCATTCTGGCTCTTCCCCTTACTAGCTGTGTGACTTTCTCCCAATGATTATACCTCTCTGGTCCCCATCTCCTCATCCGTAAAACAACGGTGATATCACTAGTAACCATTTCATGGGAATGTTACCAGAGTTGGGAGAAGTCCTCTGTGTATAACGCTTGGCAAAATACCTGTCATATAAGGAAACACTCAGGGAAAGTAAAATGTCCTTTCATGGCTGGAACCTAATTTTATTGAGAGGGAAATCTCAGCTCTTGTCCAACTCAGAGAACAAGGTGAACAAAGTAACTTTGATTATAATTCTAGACATTAGAATCGCTGTTTTCATTTCTTCTGAAGGACTTGCCATTTGAGTTACAATGAATAGAAAATGTTGTCCTCCTACTTATCAACTTCTTCCAAACACAGATGTTTTTGAAAACTTGTGGTGACAACACATGATCTGGAAATCAGGCTTTAACCGGTTCTCTTCCCTCCTCCGCTGTCATCCCACGGGAAGAATTCCCTGACCAGGAGCGCACCCCTTCCCAACGACTCCCAGGCCCGCAGCGGAGCCCGGTTCCACACGTCCTACGACAAGAGGTACATAATCAAGACCATCACGAGCGAAGATGTGGCCGAAATGCACAACATCCTAAAGAAGTACCACCAGGTAATGTTCATCTTTATGTGAAACTCTGAGAAGGTTGACATTTGTGACAAGTTATCCTCAAGGCCAAAGATTTAAGTATATAGTTAGGACATGACTAGAACACATTTGACACAAAAATTCCCTCTAGCTGTGTTTTTAAAAATTACTGTGGCCGGATTACCGACAGTTAGTACTTAGGAATGATAGATCGGTAGTTAATATACATAACACGTTTAATCTAAATACCCTTCTGTACAATAGTTGTGATGATTACCACTCTGATTTTAAAATCACTCTGCTTAAGGTTTGGCAACATTTCAGAAGTTATTTTGCACGTGCTGGAAGTGAGGTGCTGACCTCTGAGTATTTATCCATTTACACCTACAGATCCTCTCCTGCTTTCACTGGCCTCTTCCTGTCCTGGCCCCAGAAAGCACCCCCCCACCCCCACAATCTCCTGCCCAGAGAAGTTTCTGATTTTAGAAAGTGTTTGTCTACTCACCACCTCCTTTTCACGTCAGCATTACCCCCTCTTCATCACCTGGGCATAAAGTGAAACTGCCCTTGGGAACAGCCATCTCTTTCTGTTTCTCTCCCACCCCCCAATCCCCCCTCCTGCACTCCCTTCCTCAATACGTTCCAGCACAAGGGCCTGGTAGAGCACACGATCCCAGCCCCCAGCTAGAGCTGTATGAGGTCGTACTGTGAAGTAGTAACAGCATGAAGTCCCACGTCAGACAGTCCTGGGTGCAGATCTCAGCCCTGTCACTTACTAATAGCCCCGTGACTTCTGGACTTTAAAGCCTCAGCTTCTTGATTTATACGGTGGAGATGGAAACATCAGCTGACTCCGGAGTCCTGAGGATTGTAGGGCAGGTACTCAGCACAGTGTCTGCCACACGCCAGGCTCTCCACACGTGGTGGTGGTCATAGCAGTCATCAAATCCTACAACGGTGGCCAGTAACAACTGTGTCACCTTGAGAAAGTGTAGTCTTATGGCATGAATATGACCATTGATGGCAGTATCGCAGCAGCCACCTTGAGAACTGGTGTTTAAACCACACACTGACACACACACACAAACATACACATACGCTGTTGCTGTTAACCAGAGGCTTCTCAAGTGTTTAAACCATCACATCAAGTACCAGCGTCTCAAAGTGACTCCTTCAAAGGCACTGCTTGGTTGGATTTGTAGGCTCTGAGGTGCCTGTAAAAGTCAGCTTCCTTCCTTTGCTGTCACGCTTTCTGCTGTAACATCAGGAATTATTTCTTTTTTTAATAAATTTATTTATTTACTTACTTACTTATTTTTTGGCTGCATTGGGTCTTCGTTGCTGCATGCAGGCTTTCTCTAGTTGCGGTGAGTGGGGGCTACTCTTTGTTGCAGTGCGTGAGCTTCTCATTGTGGTGGCTCCTCTTGTTGCGGAGCACAGGCTCTAGGCACGCGGGCTTCAGTAGTTGTGGCACACGGGCTCAGTAGTTGTGGCTCGCAGGCTCAGTAGTTGTGGCTCGCGGGCTCTAGAGCGCAGGCTCAGTCGTTGTGGCTCATGGGCTCAGTAGTTGTGGCTCGCGGGCTCAGTAGTTGTGGCGCACGGGCTTAGTTGCTCCGTTGGCATGTGGGATCTTCCTGGACCAGGGCTCGAACCCGTGTCCCCTGCATTGGCACTGTGCCATCAGGGAAGTCCCAGGAATTATTTCTTGCCAGTTGCTTATTCTTCTCAAATATGATCAGCTGCATTTTTTTAAATTTTATTTATTTTTTTAACACCTTTATTGGAGTATAATTGCTTTACAACGGTGTGTTAGTTTCTGCTTTATAACAAAGTGAATCAGCTATACATATACATATATCCCCATATCTCCTCCCTCTTGTGTCTCCCACCCTCCCTATCCCACCCCTCTAGGTGATCACAAAGCACCGAGCTTGATCAACTGCATTTTGCTTGCAGTGAGGTCTGTGAACACCTTGAAGCTACCTTCTGTTTCTGGAAACTTGGGACTGCCCCTCATTTGTTTTTTTCAGAAACACTGGTCAGCCTCTAAATCCATTAAACATCTAATCAATCTTTTATAACATCTATTCCTTTTGAAATCTGTCCTACAGCGCTTATGCTGTTGCCGATTGTGAAGGAAATTTTAAAGTGCTGGGTTAGTACCTATGAGGGTAAAAACGCTCAGGCGTTGGCGTCTGAACTAATGGAATTCTAGGATGCAGCTTTAGCCATTCACTCCTCTCTGGAACTTAATGTCGCGCTGATGCATTCTTTTTCTGCTTTCTTTAAATTGTCTCAGAACTCTCAAAGCAATGTGATACCTCAATGACTGATGAAAACATATTATTCTGATAAGTGACTATGATACTATTCTAATACAGTGTGACATGCAATTCAAATATCAACTTCTTGATGACATCTTTGAGTTCAGAATTTTTTGACTATACAGAAATTACAGTTTGAAACGTCTCCTCTGGGGTAGTTACTGTAACAAACATGCAGATTTGACATATCATCATTATTACATAAAATACATTGGGGACCAAAATAAGTCTATTAACATGCTCCAGGGGCTGTCACAGTACTAAATATTTCATTTCACTGCTACAGAATGATTATTTTCTTGGTATATTCTTTATCCAGAAAAAGCTCATTTCTTCAGCATCTGTGTTTTGCTTCTTATGAAAAGTATTTTAAATATAAAGGGTCCTAGTGTTAACCTTAAAACAGAGTGTTGTAGGTCAGTTATTCTTGAAAAACAAACAAAGCCATAGAAAAAGGGATCAGATTTGTGGTTACCAGAGGTGGGGGAATTGGATGAAGGTAGTCAAAAGGTAAAAGCTTCTAGTTATAAGATAAATAAGTACTCGGAATGCAATGTACAACATGATAAATATTAACGCTGCTGTGTGTTATATATGCAAGCTGTTAAGAGAGGAAATCCTAACAGTTCTCGTCGCAAGGAAAATATTTTTTTCCTATTTCTTTGCTGTTGTATCTCTATGAGATGCTGGATGTTCACTAAACTTACTGTGATCATCATCTCATGATGTATGTGGGAAATCAAATCACTATGTGATACACCTTAAACTTGTACAGTGCTGTACGTCAATTATATTCAATAAAACTGGAAGAAAACAATTTTTAAATAAACAGAGGTAAAGGGTCTTAGTGATTGAGAATCACCGTTGTTAATATGATTTATTTAAAGGACACGACATTGAAGGTCAGGAGACCTAAGTCATAGTTTGTCGCAAACTGGTTACTTAAGTGATCTCTGAACCTCAGTTTCCCCATCTGCATTTCATTCATCCTTTTATTCGTTTGTGCATGTATTTACCCTTTTTCTTATTGAAGTATAATTGACTTACAATATTATACTAGTTTCAGGTGTGCAGCATAGTGCTGTGATATTTTTATAGATTATGCACCACACAAAGTTATTATAATACTATTGACTGTATTCCCTGTGCCATGTATTTACTCTTGACTTAATTCCAGAGAGGATGTAAGGTGGCCTAGACTACTTTTAGAATTTATGTCTAGTCAAAATTTTTCTGTCTCCTGCTTCGGTGGGGACTGTCAGTTCATTTATTTCTTCTTGCTTTTTTTTTTTTTTTTTTTAAATAGCTGGACTCTTTTTTTTTTTTTTTTAGAAGATGTTGGGGGTAGGAGTTTATTAATTTATTTTTATTTATTTATGGTGTGTTGGGTCTTTGTTTCTGTGCGAGGGCTTTCTCTAGTTGTGGCAAGCGGGGGCCACTCTTCATCGCGGTGCGCTGGCCTCTCACTATTGTGGCCTCTCTTGTTGCGGAGCACAGGCTCCAGATGTGCAGGCTCAGTAGTTGTGGCTCACGGGCCCAGTTGCTCCACGGCATGTGGGATCCTCCCAGACCAGGGCTCGAACCCGTGTCCCCTGCATTAGTAGGCAGATTCTCAGCCACTGCACCACCAGGGAAGCCCTTCTTCTTGCTTTTTGTTGCTTTTACCTTCGAATGTGCCTTTGCTTCTGAAACCCGCCCCCCATCTGGACAAGTCAGTAGGCCTGTGCAGATCCCAGATCAGTAGATGGACAGGCTCTCAGAGAGGACGGCTCCTGTGGAATAAATTGGATGGGCTTTCTGACAGCTTTGGTTACTCCATGGCACTTGATGTCTCTTTTTTCTTTTCTTTGCTTGTTTTTTTGTTTTAGTAAGATATATGCAGAGGTGCAGCTGTATTCTGGAAGGTTAAAATTACCCCAAGGCCAGCCTCTGGAGAAGTAGAACATGCTAGATATTTAAATAAATTCCTCTTAGGGTTAATTTTCTGATGAGCCAAGCTCACCAGCAGTGCTGTGTGACAGGTGGTTTTCAGAGCACAGACTCTGCAGCTGGCTGCTTTGCTCCCGACCTGCTGTGTGACCTTGGCCAAGTTTCCTATCCTCTCTGCACCTGCTTCTCTGTCTATACAATTTGGATAATAGTACCTCCTTCACCCCGTGTTGTACTAATCAGGTGAATTGATATTTATTATATAACCTGCTCAGAATAGTGCCTAGTGTATGATAAGTGCTATGTAAATGATCGAATAAGATCATTAAATACCTTTCCTGCACATACTTAGTTGCCGTAGTCCCAGTGTCGAAATCATTTGCTCTTTGAATCCACTAGGGGGCCTGGTTTCTGATAGAGTGTGGCACAGATGCAGAAAAATCTGAAGATTCAAACCATGAGGAGTTAGATTTTTTTTTTCCAAGCTCCAGCATCTTGCCTTAGTCCTTATTTGCTGCCCAGATCCTACCCTAATTTCCACTGTTCGCTGAGAAAGCATAGCATCATCTTTCAGACCAATGGAAAATTTATATTAAGCAGAGCAAACTTTTATGTCTCTTTTCCTTTGTTTTTCTTTTTTTATGGTTGGGAAAATAACTTAGTGCTTTGGTGTAAATATCCTTTTCTTCAAATTTCTGTTAGGTTAGGACAAACTCAGGTCTTACAAATTACGATTAGCCAAAGAAGAGGGGATATATGTATGTGTATAGCTGATTCACTTTGCTGTACAGCAGAAACTAACACAACATTGTAAAGCAATTATAGTGCAGTAAAAAATTTTAAATATAATAAATAAATGACAATTATCACCTGATTAGCTGAGCAATGCTGAAGAGCATTCAAAAAGGAAAAAATGGTCAAGAACCTTCTTGAATGTCTTATTTCTTCTAAATTGACTGGTTTTTCTTTTTTGACTGACCTGAATGCATTGGGAGTTTTGGTATCGTGTGGCTTCGGCTTTAATTAAGAGTCAATGTCAATAAAATTTTAGAAATTTTAGCGGAGGGAACAAGTTCCAATGCAGATGATCAAGAAATGCCTTATGAAAATAGTGTTAGGAATATCTTTTATGTTTTTGAAATGTAGTGTTTAAATTTATTTGTTTTTTATTTCAAAGTGACTGAGTTGACAAATTGACAAAATTGATAAAGTAACCTAAAAATCCTTTCTTATCCTTTGTTATTTGGGAGACAGTAACTTGGGCCAAATCTAGAAGTTACACCTAAAAATCTGAAATCCTTGTTGAAAAAGCTAGCTAGTACCTCAAGTTTCGGTAAAGGATTTGGGGGTGAATGCTTGGCTTTTTTGGAACCTCCTTGGAGTACCTCTTTTTATCCTCCTGTGAAGGACAGTCACATTGGCCACAAACAGAGAGAAACTGAGAAAATAGGTCCCATAAAAGCCAAAAATTAAAATTTAAAAATTGAGGGCCTGGTGCCCAAAGAGAAGAAGTTACACATTCCGTCAGCGCTTCCCAAACTGCCGATTATAGACGGAACCCCCGCGCATCTTGTAAAAAATTTACGTTCCAACTCAGTAGATCTTGGGTGGACCTGAGATGCTGTGTTCTTCACGTGCTCCCGGGTGATGCTGACGAAGCCCCTGTGAGTGGCAGCACAGGACCAGCCTTCCAGAGCAGGAGAAACGTTCCGAGTCTGCTCTTTGGCTTTTTTGTTCTCTTTGGAGGAGAGGCCAGTCGAAATGTGAAAAGCACATTAAAGTTTTAAGCCCTATAAGCACCTGAACTATGAGATTCAGGGCAACTCCCAGCAGCCTCTGTGCCTTCAGAAGCTGCACACACTTTTCTTGCTTCTCTCTTAGTAAAGTCTGGAAGGTGCTGCCACCTCCAGGGTCCCTGTGGCCTGGGGAGCTTCCCTTCCAGTTCCACTCTGCAGACACTTTGCAGGTGGGGGCGTCACCGTCTGTTCCCAGCATCCCAGCCGTCATTCCCCAGGTTTCCAGCTGCACAGCCCACTCATCAGCACGTGTTTCCTGCAGAGCACGTTGTCTCCAGTTTCTGGAATTCCCGTTGTTCTTTTTTCTTCATACATCGCCTGTCTCCCCGCCACTCTCCAGCATCTACGGAGTTAACATTTTCATTCTAGCCTCCATGGCACTTCACTTTCCTTTCCTGTTTTCTGTCTCCAAACATCTCTGCTCGGTTTGGGTTAAATTTCTCAGCTGTGTCACCCACTCCTAATTCTCTATTCAGCTGTTCTAATCTGTTGCCTCCCCGTCCAATGATTTTTTATTTCAAAGATCATATTTTTCCTTCTAGAAGTTCCATTTTAAAAAATCCACTAGTGCACTCCTGATTGTTTTTTATTATATATGCTCATTTCTGAACTTGCATCCTTTTATTTCTTCAAACGCTTTATGCATAACTCTTCAAGTTCTATTTCCGGTAGGCCTAAGCTCTGCCATTCCTGGAGGTCCTGAATTTGTTGCCTCTTGTGTCTGCTGCTCAGGAGTGACTGGCCCGAGCAGAAGGCCCACAGCATGCGGAGTCAGGATACTGATGAGGGATGGAAGCCAGTGCGGGAAGAGGAAACGAGTAGGACTGGACAGAGGGGGAGGGCAGGCTGCCAGGCAGGCCCCCCCAAGACACAGCCAACCTGGTGGGGCCCTTTGGGGTCCTCCACCCAGATGCTGCCATGTTGGGCCAAAGGGACAGGAAGGCAGGCCCAGCAGGAGCTGCCAACCAAAGGCTGCTGACTGCGCTCCAGAGCTGGGCAGCCAGGCCTCCCAGAGCGCGTAACACCGGGATGCTTGGGGCAGTCTGTCTGCATTTCAGTTGTAACCACTGAGTAAACTCCATCTGTACTTATGGTAAGGTGAGTTTTTTTGTTTTGGTTTTTTTTTTGGCCACACTGCATGGCTTGTGGGACCTTAGTTCCCCAACCAGGGATTGAACCTGGGCCCTTGGCAGTGAAAGCTCAGAGTCCTAACCACTGGACCGCCAGGGAAGTCCCTGATAAGGTGTTTTTTACAAAGTCATTTCATCTTCAATGATGATGTTATGTATGGGTCTTTAGAACAGCATAACAGAGTTAGGGGCACCAATGTTTGCATTCAGGTATATTCTGCAATATCTCAGTACTAAGAATGTTTGTAAATACTGCAGAGGAATATTTATTCCTTTTAAGCCTGCTTTTTATTAAGTTTAAGAAAAGCAGGGCTTCCCTGGTGGCGCAGTGGTTGAGAGTCCGCCTGCCGATGCAGGGGACACGGGTTCGTGCCCCGGTCTGGGAGGGTCCCACGTGCCGCGGAGCGGCTGGGGCCGTGAGCCATGGCCACTGAGCCTACGCGTCCAGAGCCTGTGCTCCGCAACAGTGAGAGGCCCGCATACCACACAAAAAAAAAAGAAAAGCAGTAAAATTTTATACTTACATTAGCTTAAATGGAGTCATCCTTACATTCTTTTATGACTTAAAACTATTTGAAACCAAAAGATATCATATTAACTGACATGGACCATTATTCCAAAATCCAAGGAATTTTGAAGGATAATTCAAAATATTCAAGGAATGTTTGGATTATTTATTTATTTGGTCCTTTCAAAGCAAACCAATCCTTAATTTCAGGCTGGCTTCTTTCTTTTCTTTCTTCCTTCCTTCCTTCCTTCCTTGTTTTCCTCTTTCCTTTTTCTCTCCTTCCCTCCTTCCTTCTTTCCCTTTTTCTTTCTTTGTCTCCCGCCACCGTTATGAAAAGAATGTTGTTGGAGTGATCTTTAAACACAGGCAGAAAAAAAAAAAAAAACATAGGCAGAGGCACAATAAGGATTACAGATAATTTAACCTTTCAGAAACATTAACTGAAGCAAGACTTTACATTGAAGTATTAATTTGATGCTATATTAAATTGTCACTTCAAGGCTCTAAAAAAAATGAGTGAAACATGATAATAACAGCAATTTCCAAGAGCTGGAGCCCAGGTTCACACTATCATGTGGAGATATAAATATTTATCCGTTCCAGTACATCACTTAGAATCCTCTCTGCTGAAACCTTCAGTCAGCTGTGAATCTTTTAATGGCATTTCATTTTGCATGAGAAGAAGCAACAAATCGGGGATTCATAGTACTTGTTATTCTTGTTGAGCACCCAAGAGCAAAGGAAACCGAGATCTTGTGGCTATTGCATTTTATGTTTTTAAAATTCCTATTTCACCACGTCAATTTGTCATTACATTACAGTTCTGACAAGCTGTTATATAGGAAAAAGCTCTAAGGGAGATTAATGAAGAGATAAAATTTGCCTTTACTGGTGACACCATGGAGTTTTCGTACAAGAAGATATTTTTTAAAAGAAGGCAGAAAAAAGTAAAAACTGTTATTGGTTACAGATGAACATTGCCAGCAAATACAAGTATCTGAGAAGCACTCTTGGAAAAAACAGAAGCCACCACAGGATAAATAACAATGCAAGGTGACACGAGGCATCCGGCTATGAAAATGCAAAAGTGAAAAATACTTAATAAAAAACAATATTTTTAAAATGCAAATGTAGGTAATGCGGTGAGTTTAACACTGAGAATATGGACGCTGATCCCAAGAACACTTGTGATGGTTTTAGCTCCATACAGTAAGTGTAAGAAGAACTGATGACCATCAAGGTCACTTTTTAAAAATTTGGGACTAACTATTCCATGCCTTATTCAGATGGAAGCTCAGTGTCATCGCTGAACCGCAAGCATCTGAAAGCTGCCAGTTCATGTGCCAGACAAGACTTTCCCTGTTTGATGTGAGAGAAGGTGACCTAGAGAGCCTGGAGGGGTGGAAATAACAGGCCAGCTTTGGGCCACAGATGGGAAGGCCTCTGGGAAAGGAGCGAATCTAAGGATCCACTGAGAGGAAGGCTCTGCAGGCTTGTGCGTACACAGCTGGGGCTCTCATAACGGTCAGCCCTCTGGCAGATGTGTGCTCTTAATTCCTGATCCACACGTGGATGACCAGCTTTGCCAAGTGTGTGGTCCACTTGTGACCTCTTATCTCCCTTGGGACCTCAGAGTGGCATAGGGCAGAAGTCCACAGACTCATCTGACCTCTAGGAAAGAGTCTACTGGGCGGCACTAGGGCACTGCACCTGTTGAGTCTGTAAATTGAGATTTTAACATGGCAGACAAGGAACATCTGCGTTGTGTCCTTTGCCAGTTAGGCAGGATTGCCTTGTAGCCACATCAGGACAGTGGTTGAAAGTGAAAGAAATACCTACACTTATTTTATTTTTATTTTATTTTATTTCTTATTTTATTTCATTTATTTTATTTAATTAATTAATTAATTAATTTTTTTGGCCACGCCGAGCTGCTTGTGGGATCTTGCTTCCCCAACCAGGGAATGAACCTGCACCCTGGCAGTGGAAGCGCCGAGTCCCAACCAGTGGACCACCAGGGAATTCCCCTACACCTTTTTTAAAGAGTGACCCTCGGGATTAAGTTGCTATTTCTCCATTCTTGTAATTACAAGGATTCGAAATTAAGCATGTAAAAAGGAGGAAGCAAAGATTCATCCTTAGATTGTCTTGCAATCAAATCAACAATGTTAAAAAGAAATTAATAGATGCTGAGGATGTTTTTAACTGTAAAAAAAGGTTGCTCGTGCCAAAAAACTGATCATGATACTGTAGTGCCACCAATACACCCTTTTAAAATAATTTTTGAAGCATTTATTTACAGGTTGTTTTGTTATTTTGTCAGTGATTAAGCTTTTGAAGGGGAAGTGCTTAGCGTTCTGATCCTAAAAGCAACATGAGTGAGAAATATAATTTTTTAGTGTTTCTTTTATATTTACAAAAATATTGCCTCACTTTATAAAGAAATACACACGCATGCAACATTATTCATTTTTGGTAAGTCTGTTCTGTGGAGATTCCCTGAAATTGGGAGTTCCCATCCTGCATTTAAATAGAATCCATTTCTCAGGGAGCATTTGAGGAGCACATCAGGTGCAAGCCTTGCCTCCCTCGCCCTTTCCTTCCCTACTTCCTTTCCCACCCCTCGCCCCAGGGTCCTGGTTTCATCCGGCTCCTGCCACCATCCTTCCAGTGCTGTTTCCCTGATCTTCACACCCTTCACAAAACCCCTGTGCTCTAACTACTAATCTTATGCCTCATCTCCAAATGCAGAGACATAGAGAGGTTGAATAATTCCCCAAGGTCACACAGCTAGTGAATGTGGAGCTGGATCAGGAAGGCTCGAGCAGGGTGATGTGGCTGTGAGTTTACAGTCTCCCTAGATGTGGGATAACGTCCAGTAGTTTGTGGGGTGGAGGAGCCCTCACATATGGGCCCACTGGTGTAGGAGTGTGTGCACAGCATTTCCTGGGTCAGCTGGTGAAGAATCTGAGAGGAATCATATCTGGGCCTGTTTGGGTCAACTCCCACATGCAGTGACTCCATGTGCAGTGGTGCCCCAGCCCAGGTGCTCACAGACCCAGTGAGACCTTCCTCCACTGACATGAAGCAGTGTCTTCCCAGTGCTCTCACCCAGAAATTCAATTCACAGGGAGAATTTCCTCTTCTGCAAAGTTTTGACGCATAAATGCTTTCTAAACCTTTGCTACCAACTGCTGCTTGTCAATACTGAACTCTAACATGATAGGCTTTCTGTGGTTGTGGTTTTGTACATTTTTATAAACTCAGGAGTTTTAAGTTTATTAAATCTCTATTTTTCAAGGTGTTCATCAGAGAGCCTCATAGGTGAGCCTTGCCTTTGAGAACAAATGCACATAGAAACTTGCTGATGAAGTGGATCAAATTTGATCTATTTTTTTTTTAACATGGAGTAACTTATTTAATCTTAAAGATAGAGGAGTTGTAGAATGTAATCTGTATGTGTGTTTTCCCCTGGGGGAAAAAAACAGCTTGTTGGTGATTTCCTGTGTAGTAGTCAGTTTTCTTTAACATATTCCTCAATATGGATAGTGGTCAGTATCTGCTCTGTTCCGGGTGCTCTGTGACTGTACCAAGATTTTGATCTAAGAGATATCTTCTGCCAGCAGGACTTTTAAAAGATAGGCCATGATGAGAATAATTGAGCAGAATGGCACAAAGGCAGGGGACTTGAACAGCCAAACTGAAACCTGTGTGCTTCAATGTGTTTAAGGCCCATCCAACCATCTCTCTTCAGAGGTACCAGACAACCACTCCTTTTTATTTCTTTACATCAGATGTGAGAAATCTTCATTTCAGCCAAGAGCTCTTTACCACCTGTTTTGTATTAGCGAAAATCAAGTTAATTTACTCTTTTTTGAAAGGCGAGAAATAGAAAATGTTCCTCTGATCAGACTTCGCATTAAGAACAGGTTGTGGGGCTTCCCTGGTGGCGCAGTGGTTGGGAGTCGGCCTGCCGATGCAGGGGACACGGGTTCGTGCCCCGGTCCGGGAAAATCCCACATGCCGCGGGGCGGCTGGGCCCGTAAGCCATGGCCGCTGAGCCTGCGCGTCCGGAGCCTGTGCTCCGCAACGGGAGAGGCCGCAGCAGTGAGAGGCTCGCGTATCACAGACACACACACACGAAAGAACAGGTTGTGGGTGAAAGTCAGAAAAATCCATCAAACTAAAATATATAGCTCAATTATGGTCAGTAAGATTTTTTTTAAGGGCCGGGGCATCTTTAAAGTCTTCCAAAACTCTGGGGGGCAAAAATCAAACTCCTATACTGATGCTGTTCATCTTTTCTTTAATGATAAAAACTAAAGGCTTTAAAAAAAAAATCTTAAGATGGTTTAATATTATCAGAGTTGATTATTACAGTGTTTACCACTAAAAAGTTTGAAAGGGCATTCTGATTACCTTCTTATTTTTATAAAGTGTTCACTGTACAACAGAAAAATTCGAGCAGAATAGTTTTTTTTTTTGAAAAAGGAAGAAAGCAGTTACCCTAAATTTCACCATTACCATGGTGACCATTCTTCCAGACACATCTCTGTAAATAGGCACAATAGGTACAATTTTTACAATTTTGGAATCATGTTACTCATGCTGTTCAGTTATCCTAGAGAGTTCACACACATGTCATGGGAATAAAAGAGCTTTTTTGAAATCTTCTTTCCCCTTCATTTTAAAGAAAGGAAAACCTAACTTTCCTTTGGAAAGTGCAATGGGACCCAGTTTGTAAGGATGGTCTTTTGAGGAGAAGTGTCTCCATCTTGTGGCCTTTTAGAGTATGGTCATTCAAGACTGATAAGCGCATGTTGTGTTTTTGCAACTCTCCTTGGAAATGGTGTCAGTTCTGGGACTTGTTCAGTGGATTTGATGAATCCAACATGGGGCCAGAGTGTGTCCATCTGTCTGTAGAGCGGGGGCAAGCCCTTTTTCACACCGCTGCTCTGCTGGGCAGTTTATTTATTTCTTCATTGACATGAATTTTTTATTCAATGTCACTTGTAAATATACAAAGTATTCATTTTAATGTATCCATAAATTTTTCATAAATTATTTTTTTTAATTTTATTAAAGTATAGTTAATTTATAATGTATTAATTTCTGCTGTACAGCAAAGTGACTCAGTTATACATATATATATATTCTTTTCATATTCTTTTCCACTATGGTTTGTCACAGAATATTGAATATAGTTCCCTGTGCTATACAGTATGATGTTGTTTATCCATCCTATATATAATAGTTTGCCTCTGCTAAAATCAAATTCCCATTCCTATCCTCCCTCCCCCTGGGCAACCACAAGTCTGTTCTCTATAGCTGTGAGTCTGTTTTTGTTTCATAGCTATGTTGATCTGTATTGCATTTTAGATTCCATATATAAGTGATACATGGCATTTGTCTTTCTCGTTTACTTACTTCGCTTAGTATGATAATCTCTAGGTCCATCCACGTTGCTGCAAATGGCATTATTTAATTCTTTTTGATGGCTGAGTAATATTCCATTGTATATATATACCACATCTTCTTTATCCATTCCTCTGTGGATGGACATTTAGTTTGTTTCCATGTCTTGGCTGTTGTAACTACTGCTGCTATGAACAGAGGGGTGCATGTATCTTTTCAAATTATCATTTTTTCTCAGTATATGCCCAGGAGTGGGATTGCTGGATCATATGGCAACTCTGTTTTTAGTTTTTTTGAGGAACCTCCATACTATTTTCCATAGTGGCTGCACCAATTTACATTCCCACCAACAAAGTAGCAGGGTTCCCTTTTCTCCACACCTTCTCCAGCATTTGTTATGTGTAGACTTTTTAATGATGGCCATTCTGACTGGTGTGAGGTGATACGTCATTGTAGTTTTGATTTGCATTTCTCTAATAATCAGCGATGCTGAGCATCTTTTCGTGTGCCTGTTGGCCATTTGTATTTCTTCTTTGGAGAAGTGTTTTTCAAAAAAACAATTTTTGATTGGGTTGTTGGTTTTTTGTTGTTGTTGAGTTGTATGAGCTGTTTGTATATTTTGGAAATAAGCCCTTGTTGGTTGCTTCATTTGCAAATACATTCTCCCATTCTGTAGGTTGTCTTTTCATTTTGTTTATGGTTTCCTTTGCTGTGCAAAAGCTTGTATGTTTGATTAGGTCCCATTTGTTTATTTTTGTTTTTATTCCTTTTGCCTTGGGAGACCAGTGGGCAATTTAAACATTAGAGTCTCAACAAGAAACAAGAAAACCAGGACTGGAGCCCGACTCTCCCAGCTTCTAACACTGAGCTTTCTCCACAATTTCCTTTTTAACCTCGACTTCAACACTGTTAAAGGAGTTGATCTTAGTGGCCAAGTCACGCTGCCTCAACCTCATGAAATCATCGTAAAGGCTTCTAGGGAGGCAGATGGCAGCCCCAGGTAGTGTGATTTCACTTTAAAGGAATTACAGAAAGGACCAATCACTTGTCCTCTCACCCTATGCCATTATATCCAAGTTTTGACTTTACAAATTAGTTTGGAATGTTAGGGAGAAAAATCTCTCTTGAGAATAGAGTTGAATTTTCTTATCTGTGTCTGCACGGTGGACGCAGACCTGTACTGCTGAAGGCAGTACAAACATGGTCATTTTCTGTAAACAGGACATTAATAGTTGTGATAATAAACCATTATCACTTTGTATAAACACCATAGCAGAAGAGTTACATTTTACATCTGAATGAGCACCTTTTGACTGGATCATTCCCCCCCCCGCCTTTTTCTTTCTCTCCTGTGCAGTATATAGTGGAATGTCATGGGATCACCCTTCTCCCCCAATTCCTGGGCATGTACCGGCTTAATGTTGATGGAGTTGAAATATATGTGATTGTCACAAGAAATGTGTTCAGCCACCGTTTATCTGTATATAGGAAATATGACTTAAAGGTAAGATTGATTTTTATTAACTTTTATTCATTAAGTTTGGTCATCCACGTTGTATGTAATTGATCATGCTGAGCACTTAGGAGGCGCCCAGAGCACAAAGCTGCCAGGAGTGCCCCTTTGTGTTAAGCGAGGACCACTTGTACCTACGAGAGATACCATGTCTATTTTATTCAACAAGTATGTATTGAACACCAGCTATGGGCCAGGCACTGCTTTAGGTGCTGGGAATAGTTTGATGAACAGAACAGACCAAACCTGCTCTCAACGAGCTGACATTCTGGTGGGTAAAGACGGATGGTAATAAGTAAAAGGAGTAAGTAAATCCTGGCATATACTAGGAAGTGATCTGTGCCATGGACGGAAGTAAAGACAGGAAGCGTGGGGAAGGGATTCGGTTTTGAATAGGGTTTCGCTTCACTGCAGCCCTGAAGGAGGTGAGGGACAGGCAGTTTCAGAGACCTCACGTGAGGGGCGGACCACTGGACATTCTGGTTGTGGAGCCAGGGGATCTGACTTCTGGGATCACCGACATAGGCAACGTCCAGGTCAGGAGCTGGCCGACTGTGACCTGCCTCCATGGCACAGCCAACATGGCCATTTTTGTAAATAGTTTTATTGGAATCCCACAATGCCTGTGGTTTGTGTATCGTATGTGTTTGCACTATAACAGCAAGTTGAGTAGTTACCATAGAGACCGTTTTGGACCACAAAGCCTGAAACACTACCCCTCTGACCCTTTTCAGAAAAAGTTTTCCAACCTTTGGTCTTCATCAGTGGATCTCGAATTTTTTTTATCTCAGACTCCTTCACACCCTTAAAAGAGGACCCCAGAAAGCGTCTGCTTATGTAGGTTATGTCTACTAATACTTACAATATTAGTAGGTTATGTCTACTAATACTTACAATATTAGAAATGAGACATTGAAAACAACTTATTTAAAATAGTAAAACCATTACATGTTAGCATATCTTTATGAAAAATATCTTCCAGATCAAAAAGTTTAGTGGAACAGGTAGCATTCATTGTTTTATATCTTTGCAAATCTCTCTAATGTCAGGTTTGGTGAGACAGAACATCCTGTCCGGTTTGGCTGTCCACCTGTTGCCAAGTTATTTGATTGAAGTGTATGAAGAAAATCAGACCTTCCACAAATATGTAGTTGGAAAAGGAGAGGAGGCGTTTTTAATAACTTTTTCAGAAATTTGTGGATGTTTTCCTTTGATGTCACACCTTAACCTGACAAGTGGTAATTTCTCAAAGCTGAGTTACAGTGTGGAATCTGAAATCACATCAGTGAACTTTTTAAAATCCGTCAGTCTGTTTGCATGCATTGGTCTGGCTACATCATGCTTTGGTCATTTGGGATGGTGGATTCACTGAGTTAGGTGAACTGCTTCCTCAAGGCTATTCATATGTTTTATGACAAACTCTACTAATACCATTTGGTGCCACTGCTGGGTTTGTGCTAAGCTGCCAACAGTTTTACCCACCATTGTATTTGCAGTATCCGTGCAAATATCAAGATGGTGAAATAGGCAACTAGTGTCTCAGTATTATTATAAAGATAGTTTTGACTTTGCAGACCCCTGGGTGCTGAACTATGCTTTGAGAAATGCTAGTCTAAGGGAGGGGGAATGTTCTGGGCTTATCTCCTACCCTCTGGAGTTCAGATGAACAATTTAAGCTTCCCAAATACAGCTTTGCTCTGTCCTGCCTCCAAGGTGTAGCTATTTTATAGGTGGAAATCCCAGCCTTCAGGGCTCTTTGGAACCATCTCTCTCATGAGGCCCTTTGCAGTGTTACTCAGCTCACTCTGCTGAGTATTATAGGTCTTTTCATTGGCTTGAGTCTCCCAGGTAAGAAGCCAGATGACCTCTGAAGCCACATGTCCTGGTTTTGCTGCTTGTTAGCTGTGTGCAAGATGCTGAACCTCTGTGAGCCACAGTTTCTTCATCTGTAGAACAGAGATGATCTTACCTCCGCTGCTGTGAGGATTAATGAGATATGTACGTGTCACGTCCAGCACAAGGCACGGCATATGGGGGGAAGTGGATGAATTTTCATTGTCTCATCCGTTCTACTAATAAGTCCCTTAAAGGCAGTTGTTTTGGTTCTGCTTTTTTATCCCCCGGAAATGCTTAAGGTAGTGCCTCTGTCTTAAGCATATCCTGCTTGACCATATCCTGTTCAAGCATATCCTGATGTAAATTATGCCTATAGACTGGATGTTACAGTTTTAACCTTGGATGTCGTGATTTCATCTCCCTTTTTAGCTTGTAGAATAAACTTTTCTTGCCAGTACTTGCTGCTGTGAGGGAACCTGGGCATCTGGCATCATGTCATGGCTCAAGCTCTCAGCCTTGACTAACTTACGTTTCTAATTTTGTTTTAATTTTTAAATTCTGAATGAATTTAAATTTGGATGAGTGTTTCCAGGCTAATGCTCTGCATTTTTACATAGAGACGAAGTTTCAGTGAGAATTAGGAGCTGAGTAAATTACATGGCAGAGGGGAAAACACACACGGAGACTAAAAAACTCGGTTAAAGGTACAGAGACTCAGGTATTACAAGTGTTTCATACTTGAGTATTAAGCCCCTCCTCCCCTTTAAATTTGGGAACATTCTTTGTTAGCAGTCAGTGTATAGAGGAAGATACTATGGCCCGAATTCAAGAATCTGTAAAGGAAAAAAACAAACCATTGCAAGTGACAGCTGCTGGGCTCAGCCAGGCAGAGGGCTTTCCTTCACGACCAATTTACACGGTTCATCTTCACTTGCCGGGTCAGCTTTGTGCTCCTCCGACACATCCCCCAGAAGCTTCGAGCATCTTCCCTGGGTTGGCAGCAGGGTCTTTCGGATCCACCAGACCTGGGAATGCTGAGCATGGGGCAGATGGAGAAGTGGCCCCAGGGAGCCCCTGGCCTGGGCTTGGCCCCCTTCCCCAGTACAAGGAGTCTCCCCATCTGTGAACACGTTACACACATCCTGACTAATGCCTGAGCTGCTTGAAGGCAAGATGGTCATAGAGCAAAAATGTTAAGAGTGGCCAACCTAGAAGCTACTTTAAATTTTCCCAAGTCACATACACATTCTCTTAATGACTGGCTAATGCAAGTATTCCAGGCCAATACGTATCTATTTAAAACATAGTCAGGTAAATGGATCGCTCCACTGACCTAGTCATAGTCTGGGCATCCAGTGCTGGGAGGGGAGGGAGAGCAGTCAGTCGGGCTGTGATCCTCCTCCAGCCGTTTACTCAGCAAACTCAGCAAACACTGGGCGTTGCTGGGTGAGACACTGCGATGGTCACCACGGAGCACAAAGGATAAATGCTCACTGTTGTATTAACAAAGTTAGGAATTCACTGGCCATTTATTTCCTAATCTTTCTTTTGCATTAAGATCTTCCACAAACAAAGGACAGTTTCTGTTCTTGAACTCTACCCCAAAGCACCCGTCAGCATCAGGAGGACTCGGTCATTTCAGACAACACAGAACCGAGGGCATCATTTTGAAAACCAGTGCAGTAGAGTAGAAATTGCTGCGACCAAGAACTGTGTTTTCTTCTACTTTATACCTCTGTGCTCAGCCTAGGTTCTGACACAGAAGCAGTGCAAGGAGACGTGTGTTTGAAGGGACCTCCAAAGTGAAAGGGGCCGGGAAGTACCCACTGGGTCTTAGTCATGGTAAGTGAGGAAGCACATTCCTTAGTAACCCTAAGCCAGGGGAGACGGGCAGTCGGAGGCCAGGGCACGCCCCCGCCTAGAGGACACAGCATGGGAAAGAGGCCTCTATGCCCCAGTGGTCACTGAGGCCAGCTGACGGCCCACTTCACTTTGAAGACCCTCAAACCAACCATTTCTGGCGATTGATGTTTGACTCCACGTTTAGTAAGTCACTGTTCACGTGATTGTCGGGTTTTCTGATTTCCAGCAGGAGGACAGGAACCAGGGAGAAGACAGCACAGGTGACGCGGCAGGGAAGGGGTTGGAGACAGGTGGACAGAAATCCCTGCAGAGGGTGCAGCACGCTCGGGGAGGGGCCAGAGCAGAGTCGGTGCTCATTTAATTCCGTGCTCTGCCCTGGAGTGTTTGCATATTTCACGTGAAGCCGATACCTTGTGTGCGCATGTTTTCATTGTCTCTTTCTCTTTCAGGGCTCTACAGTGGCTAGGGAAGCAAGTGACAAAGAAAAGGTAAGTGCCCAGCGTCTCTCACCTCACTCCCGTGGACATGCGGTTCTAGCCATTTCTCCTCCGCTACAGTGAGAAGTTCTTCATGGGCCTGAGGAAGCCCCAGTTCTCTCCCTCAGGTTGGCTGCCCTGTTGGACAATGAAGTAGTTATTAGTTTGAGGTGTGTGTGAAACATTTCCCATCAACGTGATCTTGAGAAAACAGCCGCCTCTGCTGTCAGCATGTTCCAAACTGGCAGGTACAGCCCAGCACCCGAGTCCTAACCCCACTTTATGACTAACAGGCCAGGTGTGACCTTGAGTCGGTTTCTCTGCCTCCCTGAGCCCCAGTTTTCTCACCTGTAAAACAACAGTGTTGAGCTTCAAATTCACCAATAAAATATTCGCTTAATGAGCTTCAAACTCCTTTCCAACTACAAAATGTTAAGATCTAATTAGAGTATTTTTTGTGTGTAAAGACTTAGGGATGGACGAGGAGACTCTACTTTTTTCTGAGTCACTGGACATTAGGTAATACTTGAACCACATTTTGTTGATTATGCAGGATTATAAGCAGATTCAACTGGAATCAGTTTAAGAATTTGGGAGGCAGCTTTCTGTTTGCAAACCTCAACTGCCCAAAATGGGGATTTGCTTACATGAAAGGCGCCTCTATACTCTCAGCTTACTCCTCATCATGTTGAGGTGCCTTTTCTTGACCAAACCATTTGAAAGCTGGGCTCAAGGTTTTTGTTTCTAAATTAAATTATTTAGGATGATATCACTCAGTTTGGGTTTGAACTTTATAGATTTGGAAATCTCCTTTTACTTATTCATCCAGAAGTTTGTGAATGTCTTTATGGTTACTGTCCTAGCTTCAGGGGCTAAAATAATGAACCATACAGACATGTCCTGCAAAGCGATACAGACATTAAATAGGAAATGACAGTATCATATGATAAGTGCTTTGTTAGGAAACACGTAGCAAGGGCACCTAAATCTTGCTCGGTGGTCTTCGTGGAAGAGATGATTGGAAACCTGAAGGATGAGTAGCAGTTGGCTAGAGAAAGAGCAGTGTGTGCAGAGGGAGAGCACTTGGTGCTTTCACTGGAGGCTGGGATGAGGCCACAGAGGTAAGCAGGGCCATCTAGAGCGGCTATGGAAATAACCCAGAATAGATGGTGGCCCGACCTGGGGTGGTGGGCGAGGATAGAGAGATGTAGGAAGAAGAATCCACAGAACTGAGATTGAATATGGGAGGTGAACAGTGCCAGGGAGTGTGTGTGGAGGGAGGGTGACTCCAAACTTTCTGGTTTGGACAGTGGGGTAGGTGCTGATTCCACTCGTGGAAAAGGGAGCAGGCAGAGTAGTTAGAATTGTCAGCACAGCATCAGAACAGAGATGTCCAGTAGGCATGAGAGGGCTTCAGCAGGAAAAGGGGGCTTGGGAAACCTGCCGGGAAGGATGATCAAAGACAGGGAAGTGTCAATGAGGTCACCTAGGATGAGCCTAACATGAGAAAGGAAACACTCACTCAAGTCCAGGAAGCACGGAGAGTCCCATACAAGATAAACCCAAGGAGGAATACACCAAGACACGTTAATCAAACTGCCAAAATTTAAAGACAAAGAAAAAATATTAAAAGTATTAAGGGAAAAGCAACAGTTGTTAACATACAAGGGAACTCCCATAAGGTTATCATCTGATTTTTCGGCAGAAACTCTGCAAGCCAGAAGGGAGTGGCAGGATATATTTAAAGTGATGAAAGGGAAAAACCTACAACCAAGAATACTGTGTCCAGCAAGGCTCTCATTCAAATTTGACAGAGAAATCAAAAGCTTCACAGATAAGCAAAAGCCAAGAGGATTCAGCACCAGCAAACCAGCTTTACAACAAATCCTAAAGGAACTTCTCTAGGCAGAAAATAAAAGGCCACAACTAGAAACAAGAAAATTATGAACGGGAAAGCTCACTGGTAAAGGCAAACATGAAATAAAGGTAGAAGATCATCCACACACAAATATGATGTCAAAACCAGCAATCATGAGAACAGGAGAGTACAAATGCAGGATATTGGAAATGCATTGGAAATTAAGAGACCAGCAACTTAAAATAATCTTGTATATATATTGACTGCTATATCAAAACCTCATGGGAACCACAAACCAAAAATCTACAGTAAATACACACACAGAAAAGAAAAAACAATCCAAACACAACACTAAAGATAGTCATTAAGTCACAAGAGAAGTGAACAAAAGGGGAAGGGAAGAAAAAAGACCTGCAAAAACAAATGCAAAACAATTAACAAAATGGCAATAAGAACATACATACCTGGGCTTACCTGGTGGCACAGTGGTTGAGAGTCCGCCTGCTGATGCAAGGGACACAGGTTCGTGCCCTGGTCGGGGAGGATCCCACATGACGCGGAGTGGCTAGGCCCGTGAGCCATGGCCACTGAGCCTGCGCGTCCGGAGCCTGTGCTCCGCAACGGGAGAGGCCACAACAGTGAGAGGCCTGCGTACTGCAAAAAAAAAAAAAAAAAAAAAAAAGAACATACATACCAATAATTACCTTAAATTTAAATGCTCCAGCCAAGACACAGACTGGCTGAATAGATACAAAAACAAAACCCATATATATGTTGTCTACAAGAGATGCACTTCAGGTCTAGGGACACATACAGACTGAAAGTGAGGGGATGGGAAAAGGTATTTCATGTAAATGGAAATCAAAAGAAAGCTGGAGTAGCAATACTCATAGCAGACAAAATAGACTTTAAAGACTGTTATAAGAGACAAAGAAGGACTCTACATAATGATCAAGGGATCAATCCAAGAAGATATAACAATTGTAAATATATATACACCCAACATAGGAGCACCTCAATATAAAAGGCAAATGCTAACAGCCATAAAAGGAGAAATCAACAGTAACACAGTAATAGTGGGGGACACCCACTCTCATCAATGGACAGATCAGACAGACAGAAAACCAGTAAGGAAACACAGGCCTTAAATGACACATTAGACCTGATGCACTTAATTGATATCTATAGGACATTCCATCCAAAAGAGCAGAATACACTTTCTTCTCAAGTGCACATGGAACATTCTCCAGGATAGGTCACATCTTGGGCCACAAATCAAACCTTGGTAAACTTAAGAAAACTGAAATCATATCAGGCATCTTTTCCAACCACAACTCTATGAGCTTGGAAATCAGTTACAGGAAAATAACTGTAAAAAATACAGACACGTGGAGGCTAAACAATATGTTACTAAACAACCAATGGATCACTGAAGAAACCAAAGAGGAAATCAGAAAATACCCAGAGACAAATGACAACAAAAACACGACAATCTAAAACCTATGGGATGCAGCAAAAGCAGTTCTAAGAGGGAAGTTTATACCAATACGATCTTAACCTCAGGAAACAAGAAAAATCTCAAATGAACAACCTAACTTTATACCTAAAGCAACTAGAGAAAGAAGAACAAACAAAACCCAAAGTTAGCAGAAGGAAAGAAATCATAAAGATCAGAGCAGAAATAAATGAAAGAAACAAGAAAACAATAGAAAAGATCAATGAAACTAAAAGCTGGTTCTTTGAAAAGATAAAATTGATAAACCTTTAGAAGAAAAGGGAAAGGACTCAAATCAATAAAATTAGAAATGAAAAAAGTTACAAGTGACACCACAGAAATACAAAGGATCATAAGAAATTACTACAAACAACTATATGCCAATAAAAAGAACAACCTAGAAGAAACAGACAAATTCTTGGAAAGGTACAACCTCCAAGACTGAAGGAAGAAGAAATACAAAATATGAACAGACCAATCACAAGTACTGAAATTGAAACAGTGATTTAAAGACTTCCAACAAAGAGAAGTCCAGGGCCAGATGGCTTGACAGGCGAATTCTATCAAACATTTAGAGAAGAGTTAACACCTACCCTTCTGAAACTCTTCCAAAAAATTGCAGAGGAAGGAACACTCAGCTCATTCTATGAGACCACCATCACCCCGATACCAAAACCAGAAAAAAAATGCCACAAGAAAATTACAGGTCAATATTATTGATGAACATAGATGCAAAAATACTCAACAAAATACTAGCAAACCAAATCCAGCAATACACTAAAAGGATCATACATCATGATCAAGTAGGATTTATCCTAGGGATACAAGGATTCTTCAGTATCCACAAATCAATCAGTGTGGTATACCACATTAACAAACTGAAGAATAAAAACCATATGATCATCTCAATAGATGCAGAAAAAGCTTTTGACAAAATTCAACAGCTGTTTATAATAAAAATTCTCCAGAAAGTGGGCATAGAGGGAACTTACCTCAACATAATAAAGGCCATATATGACAAACCCACAGCTAACATCATTCTCAATGGTGAAAAGCTGAAAGCATTCCCTCTAAGATCAGGAAGAAGACAAGGATGTCCACTCTCACCACTATTATTCAACATAGTTTTGGAAGTCCTAGCCACGGCAATCAGAGAAGAAAAAGAAATAAAAGGAATCCAAACTGGAAAAGAAGTAAATCTGTCACTGTTTGCAGATGACATGAAACTATACATAGAAAATCCTAAAGATGCTACCAGAAGACTACTAGAGCTAATCAATGAATTCGGTAAAGTTGCAGGATACAAAAGTAATACACAAATCTCTTGCATTCCTATACACTAACAACAAAAGATAAGAGAAATTAAGGAAACAATCCCATTTACTGTCACATCAAAAAGAATAAAATACCTAGGAATAAACCTACCTAAGGAGGCAAAAAACCTGTGCTCTGAAAAGTATAAGTCACTGATGAGAGAAACCAAAGATGACACAGATGGAAAGGTATACCATGTTCTTGGATTGGAAGAATCAGTATTGTCAAAATGACTATACTACCCAAGGCAATCAACAGATTCAATGCAACCCCTATCAAATTACCGGTGGCATTTTTCACAGAATTGGAACAAAAATTTTTTTAATTTGTATGGAAACACAGAAGACCCCGAACAGCCAAAGCAATCTTGAAAGAACGGAGCTGGAGGAATCGGGCTCCTTGACTTCAGGCTATACTACAAAGCTACAGTAATCAAAACACCATGGTGCTGGCACAAACACAGAAATTGTAGATCAATGGAACAGGATAGAAAGCCCAGAAATAAACACACACACCTATGGCCAATTAATCTATGACAAAGGAGGCAAGAATATACAATGGAGAAAAGACAGTCTTTTGAATAAGTGGTGCTGGGAAAACTGGACAGCTACATGGAAAAGAATGAAATTAGAACATTCTCTAACACCATACACACAAAAAAAAAACTCAAAATGGATCAAACACCTAAATGTAAGGCCGAACACTATAAAACTCTTCGAGGAAAACATAGGCAGAACACTCTGACATAAATTGCAGCAATATCTTTTTTTGATCTACCTCCTAGAGTAATGAAAATAAAAACAAAAATAAACAAATGGGACCCAATTAAACTTAAAAGCTTTTGCACAGCAAAGGAAACCATAAACAAAACAAAAAGACAACCCCCGGAATGGGAAAAAATATTTGCAAACAAAGCAGCCGACAAGGGATTAATCTCCAAAATATACAAACAGCTCATGCAGCATTATGTCAAGAAAACAAACAACCCAATAAGAAAATGGGCAGAAGATCTAAACAGACATTTTTCCAATGAAGATATACAGATGGCCAGAAAGCACATGAAAAGATGCTCAACATCACTAATTATCAGAGAAATGCAAATCAAAACTACAGTGAGGTATCACTTCACACTGGTCAGAATAGCCATCATCAAAAAGTCTACAAACAATAAATGCTGGAGAGGGTGTGGAGAAAAGGTAATCCTCCTACACTGTTGGTGGGAATGTAAATTGATACAACCACTATGGAGAACAGTATGCAGGTTCCTTTAAAAACTAAAAATAGAACTACCATATGATCCAGCAATCCCACTCCTGGGCATATAGTCAGAGAAAACCATAATTTGAAAAGATACATGCACCCCAGTGTTCACTGTAGCACTAGTTACAATAGCCAAGACATGGAAGCAACCTAAATGTCCATCAACAGATGAATGGATAAAGAAGATGTGGTACATATATACAATGAAATATTACTCAGCCATGAAAAAGAATGAAACAATGCCATTTGCAGCAACATGAATGGACCTAGAGGTTATCATACTAAGTGAAGTAAGTCAGAAAGAGAATAACAAATACCATATGATATCACTCATGTGGAATCTAATTTTTTTAAAATGATATAAATGAACTTATTTACAAAACAGAAACAGACTCACAGATTTCAAAAACAAACTTATGGTTGCCAAAGGGGAAAGGTGAGGGGTAGGGGGATAAATTAGGAGCTTGGGATTAGCATACATACACACTACTATATGTAAAATAGGTAACAAGGACCTACCGTATAGCAGAGGGAACTCAATATTCTATAATAACCTATATGGGAAAAGAATATGAAAAAGAGTGACTATATCTATATGTATAACTGAATCGCTATGCCGTACACTTGAAACTAACACAACATTGTAAATCAACCATACTCCAATACATTTTTTTTAATGAATAAAAATTTTAAAAAAAAGAAGTGAGGCTGGGCTTCCCTGGTGGCACAGTGGTTGAGAGTCCGCCTGCCGATGCAGGGGACACGGGTTCGTGCCCCGGTCCGGGAGGATCCCACATGCCGCGGAGTGGCTGGGCCCATGAGCCATGGCCACTGAGCCTGCGCATCCGGAGCCTGTGCTCTGCAACAGGAGAAGCCACAACAGTGAGAGGACCGCGTACCGCAAAAAAAAAAAAAAAAAAAGTGAGGCAGAGATAAAGGTGGCTCCTTTGACAGTTTATATTTTTACTGTGCGCCAGTGACTATATTTTTACACTTCCAACCTCTGTGTAAATCACCGTGAAGCCACCGGCTTTGGCCAACAGCAGCAGAAACGACAGACTGTCAACTTCTGTTTCCATGTTGCTATGTAAACATTTTTTCCAGGTGCCAAAGACTCAAGCCGGTGTTTGAGTTTTAGTCCACGAGAAACTCAGAGGCTTAGTATTATTGGGATTTTCTGCTAGGAGAAAATACCTGGGCTGTTTAAAGAACCACACACTAGTATTGAAAGAAGGCTTTTTCAGCATCGTCAAAAGAAGGCAGCCCTGGAATAAGAGCTGTGGCCCTGATGCTGTGCGCTACTCCACAGGGGTTGCTCTGTTTTTATTTCATTCCCAGGTCTCTTGAGACTACTGCTAGTGGCCTTTTTTTCTGTTCATTTTGATTTCTTCAGGTTCTATCCCCAGGGGCTTGGTCTGCTATGACAATAACAATGCCAGGAAAGACAGTTACAGCCAGTGGGGTGATTGCTGCAGAATCCGAAGTCCTAAAACAAGGACACATAGGAAGGAAAGCCACAGTATTTGACGTGGCTATGACGGCTCATCATCAAGAGCAGGACATTCAGTTACCGGTCCGTCCCTCCGCAGCGCTGCCTCTAGACACTTGCCAGGAACCCAGGGCATTTACCACAGTTCTGCCCCCTGCCTCACCAAAAATGTTTAGCCCTTCGTTGGTGTAGGTTTCTGTGAAAAAGACATGAAATTACAGAATGTGTTTAACAGAAACCCACTTTTCTGAGGATACTGCTAGGATGCTTTTATCGTCTATTGAATGTGCACAAATTGTTCCTCAAAACATCTCCCCTAGAGGTGGACTTAGAGACGTCAGAGACAGGAGGTACCTGAAGAGGTCAGAGTCCCGTTTCCCCACCTCACATTTGATCGATTTGAGACCCAGAAGCTTACGTTCCCACACTGCGTCACACAGTCGGTGGCAGAGGCAAAACCTTACCTTAACTGCAGGTTATTTTTTTTTATTGTTAATCTCAATGTACTGGGATTTAAAAGGTAAGTAATAGTAACCAACGTTTGTTGAACGGAACGTGTACTATATGCCAAGCCTGTTGTAAACTTTACACAAATTTGCTTGTGTCATCCTGACCACTACCTTTAAGGTGGAGGCTGTTATTACTTCCTTTGCGTAAATGAAGTTACTTGACAGACCGGCTGTAACTTGCACCACAGTTTTGACATGACACAGCTGGGGTTCCAGCCCAGAGCGTACATTCTAACCTTCTAAAATGTTTGAGACTTCTTTTTTAAAAAAAAAGAGGATTTATTATCAAAAATTCATATTACCCCATGAATCATGAAGATGAACAAGGAAACATTTCACTACAATGTTTCATTGACAAAAACATGTAACTCCAAAACAATATGGTACTAAGGCAGTTCGTTGAGTCTTGATTTAAAAGTAAAAAAAATAAATAAATAAAGTAATGAAATAAATCGTTCGGCCTCATACCATGTTGGCAAAAACAACCAATTCATATTTCCTCCATTTGAGAAGTGCAGGTATTTCTGTAAATACAGTCTGTGTCACTGTATCTTACACTATGTAAACATTAGGATTGTCTACACAGTAGCCCCTAGGAAGAATTCAATGCTTTCTACTTCTTTCTGGGCTTGGGGTTCCTGATAGCTCTTCTTCCAGGAGGAGCAGCTCCAAAGCACCATCCACCTGCCCTTTTAGCTTACTGGTGTTCACTGGGCACAGGCAAGAGGAAGTAGCTTGAAGACATGGGATGTGAAAGTAATTAAAACTGGTAATTTTTGGAGACTGTGCCTGCCTCAACAACAGGACATGATGTCTCTCTGATATGGCAATTTGTTTATAATCTGGCGACAACCAGGGTAACATTTACTAAACTGTAACACATAACAGTAAATGAAATGTATTAATGGAGCTGAACTCTTAAAACCCTTGGGTTTTTAAGTTCAAAAATTTTTCTTTGCTTTCCTTTTTCTGTCAATTTTCAGGTTTTCTTTGCATGATCAGTTGATATTTTTGACTCTTCCAAAAAGCATGCTGTTCTTTGTCTTCACGAATAAAACCATAAATTATCAAAGCAGTCATTGTTATCTCTAGTTAGAAATAATTGGAGAAGGCTGAAAATATTTTCTACATTTTAGCCTTTTATAAATGAAACCAAATGGTCTGCAAGAATATTTTCATTGCAGTCATTGTATAATCATTTTCTACGAAATTGCAAAGAACAATTTTCACAGAGACTCTCCATTGATGTGGCTTAATTAGTAATCTGAATTCTTAGTTTTTCTTTCATTTGCATCATTGTAGCTGTTTTAATTTCACACTTTTTGCTTGTTGATGGTAAGTTTTAAAACTGTCATTTCAGATATTTCGTGATATAGGTGCAGAAAGGGTCCCCTCCCTACGATTTGAGCTTGACACGTAATTAGTGTGATTTGCATTAGCATAATAATGAAGATGGAACTGAAGGAAATAAAGAAGTTATATTCCAACAATAATGGAATCACTTTCATGGCAACAAGTATCAGAACATGCGTGTACAGATGTCTTGAATTTTTTTTTAAAAAGAGCAGAACAGTGCTTTTTTTTTTTTTTTTAACCGTTGTCAGATTCTGACAGCTGCTATGACTTGTTTTATTCTTTAATTCTTTCCTTTATTAATGGAAGGGCATCTTCCATTCATGGCTCCAGCAGTATCGCCCCCTCTAAATGAGACAGAAATGCGAATCTCCCTGGTGGTCCATCTTTTCACAGCTGCACTGCAATTCCAGTGTGACATCAAATTAGTAATTATAGCTGAGAGGACTGCTTTTTACAAATGACAGTCTTAGCATGCTGCCAGCAAGCAAGCTACCCAGCAGGGAATCCGGGCAAGTAAAAGAAAACATAACTGGACTCACTTGATTTCTGGGGGATTTGACCTGACTCTTTAAAGAGTCCATGTTCTTGAGAGGGAGAGTGAGCGAGTCCTGGGGATTTACACAGATATGCATCTTGTTCATCGTTCTGTGCAGTTCTTCTCAAAACTCATGTCTGGTTTTATTAAGTAAAGTAAAGCCTGTATAATGGAGTCATTGGGTCACAATAAGAAGATTCCTTTTAACATCTAACCTTCTCCCTGGAACCCGTTTGAAAGAAAACAGCTGCCCTGCAGTTGGCATCTGTATAACTATATTGGCAATAATCACTGTTGACACTTTGATAATGGGCTACAAAAAGCTGCCTGGTCGATTCTTAGGAATTGTGAATTGCACTGGCAATTAAGTGACTGTCACCATCTCTGACATTTTACCTATTACTGACTGAAGGTTCAGGAAAATTCATCATTAATACCCTCACATCAAAAACAACAACAACAACAACAATGCTTTCCTAAACCAGTTTTCAGCATTTCTTTTGTGATCTTTAAATTGTAATGAATTATAATTAATTACCACCTCCATCTGGTTCTTTAGGATGAGTTAAAGGCAAGGTAACAAAAGATGGTAAGCTTGGAGCGTAAGGTACAAAAACAGCAGTGTGTCCTTCTGGGAATCTTCCTTTGCTATCAGTTAGAAAGCGCTTCCTTTTCCGTTGTCAGTGGATGATCAGTTAATGGGAGATTGTCAAGGTTTTTAGGCCCTCAACTCAGCTAATGCTTTAACCTTCTGTAAAATTCATTTCTTCTGTGAATGAAGAAAGATTCATTTCATTTCTCCTGTGAATCATTTCCCTTTGCCAGCCAGTGTTAGACACACCTATCCCGGCGCCCAGAGTGCAGGGGGAAATACGCCATCCGGGCAGCAGCAGGGCCATCTGCCTCCTGGCCCGGAGATGTTTTATAGAAGGGGGTTTGGAGGGGAAAGGCACCAACCAGAGCCCTAGCACACCTGTCCCCGCCCCTGCTCTGGCACTAATGGAGGTTTGAGGTTTGGGGATAAATCATCTGACTTAGTCTTCATTTATTAAAGGATTTCATTGGTCCTCATGCTTTAGTGTTTGCAAGAATCCCTCGTTTCAAATGAGGCTTTCCCTCCCACAGAGGTGCACTTCAGCAGACTTGACAATCACTTAAATCCTGTCTGCTCGAGGCATGGGTTAAGGTGATTGCTATTACTGATGGAAAAAATGGTCTGAACTCTTACATAAGTTTGCAGATGTCTGAGCAAAGCCTTAAGAACCCTATAATGTAAACCATGGGGGTTATTCTGGGAAGTGGAGTTTTAAACTTTGAGTCCTTTGGACTTTGGTAAGAGTGGCATGTGAAGAAGAAAGATAACATGAAGTAACTCCTGTGAGCATCTCCCAGATGACAGCATTAGTCCTCAGGCCAGACTGGTTTATGGCGGTGTATAAACTCAGTTTCACTGGAATGAACTGAACTCAGATTATCCCAATCACACAGAAGCAGTGTTGTTAGATGTGGGATTTTTTTTTTAAGCTGACAACTTATGCAGTTGGTTTCAAAAAGAGTTGGGGCGGAGACACAACTTCCAAAATATAGTATGTGGCTTGAGTTTAAGCCAACCTGCTGCAGATGTATAATAAAACAATAAAATTATGATGTTCACTAGGTTAGTATTAAACCAGAAACTATACGATTTAGCAAACTTCTTGCATTTTCAGATTTTGACATTTCTTAGATTATCACCATCGACATCCGTGCAACAGAATCTTCCAATCAGATGGAAACAAATCTATTTTGTAGGGCTTGCACATGGTTTAACTGTCACATCACAGCTCATGGAGGAAAACCAAACTGTCACCATGTCACTTAGAGCTAAAGGGCCATTTTGAAAAGTCTGACAGTATTAAAAAAGGAGTAAGTTTCACTTTCTAAATATCAGCTTTTAGGGAAAATAAATAACCAACAGCTGGGTTCCACCAGCCATAACAGTTCTAAATTGTAGAATTACGATAGGACTTACCCGGTTTTGTGCTTCTTAGTTGCAGCACTATTTCTACAGGTATGTTCAGGTATATTCTCTTTCTACATTTATACGAAGAGATTCAGAATAAAAATTATGAGACTTTCATATCCAGATGCTGGTCACAAATGTGTACATTCTCATTGTGGAAATAACTAGTTATTAAGACATGTTGGATCATTTCCCAAGCTGTGAACTTGTGTAGACACTCTGCTTACGTTGTTAAAGGTTATATGTACCTTTTGTGAGAAAACACCTGCTATCTTTGCTACTTCTGTCTGAACTTTACCCATATTCACTAATTTGCCTTTTCATGTAACAAATTTCTGGCCTGGATGTTTTGAGAAGCAGAACTGATTTTATTATAAAATCTTTAACATCTCTTATTACCCCAAAATTGATACCACATATGTGATGTTATTCAAGCAAATTATCTTTAACCTAGCTCCAATGTAAGGATTACCTAAAAAGTCTCCCGCTTACAGAAATATTTCTGCAGTATATCTTCAGCCCCACAGACTGATATTTTTTTGAATTTTATTTATTTTTTATACAGCAGGTTCTTATTAGTTATCCATTTTATACATATTAGTGTATACATGTCAATCCCAATCTCCCAGTTCATCCCACCACCATCTCCACCCCCCTGCCACTTTCCCCCCTTGGTGTCCATACATTTGTTCTCTACATCTGTATCTCTATTTCTGCCCTGCAGACCGGTTCATTTGTACCATTTTTCTAGGTTCCACATATATGCGTTAATATACGATATTTGTTTTTCTCTTTCCCACTTACTTCACTCTGTATTGACAGTCTCTAGATCCACCCACGTCTCTACAAATGGCCCAATTTCATTCCTTTTTATGACTGAGTAATATTCCATTGTATATATGTACAACATATTCTTTATCCATTCATCTGTCAGTGGGCATTTAGGTTGCTTCCATGACCTGGCTATTGTAAATAGTGCTGCAATGAACATTGGGGTGCATGTGTCTTTTTGAATTATGGTTTTCTCTGGGTATATGCTCAGTAGTGGGATTGCTGGGTCATACGGTAATTCTATTTTTAGTTTTTTAAGGAACCTCCATACTGTTCTCCATAGTAGCTGTATCAATTTACGTTCCCACCAACAGTGCAAGAGGGTTCCCTTTTCTCCACACCCTCTCCAGCATTTGTTGTTTGTAGATTTTCTGATGATGCCCACTCTAACTGGTGTGAGGTGATACCTCATTGTAGTTTTGTTTTGCATTTGTCTAATAATTAGTGATGTTGAGCAGCTTTTCATGTGCCTCTTGGCCGTCTGTGTGTCTTCTTTGGAGAAATGTCTATTTAGGTCTTCTGCCCATTTTTGGATTAGGTTGTTTGTTTCTTTAATATTGAGTTGCATGAGCTGTTTATATATTCTGGAGATTAATCCTTTGTCCGTTGATTCATTTGCAAATATTTTCTCCCATTCTGAGGGTTGTCTTTTTGTCTTGTTTGTAGTTTCCTTTGCTATGCAAAATATTTTAAGTTTCATTAGGTCCATTTGTTTATTTTTGCTTTTATTTCCATGACTCTAGGAGCTGGATCAAAAAAGATCTTGCTGTGACTTATGTCAAAGCGTGTTCTTCCTATGTTTTCTCTAAGAGTTTTATAGTGTCCGGTCTTACATTTAGGTCTCAAATCCATTTTGACTTTATTTTTGTGTATGGTGTTAGGGAGTGTTCTAATTTCATTCTTTTACATGTAGCTGTCCAGTTTTCCCAGCACCACTCATTGAAGAGACTGTCTTTTCTCCATTGTATGTCCTTGCCTCCTTTATCATAGATTAGTTGACCATAGGTGCGTGGGTTTATCTCTGGGCTTTCTATCTTGTTCCATTGATCTATTTCCTGTTTTTGTGCCAGTACCATATTGTCTTGATTACTGTAGCTTTGTAGGATAGTTTTGAAGTCAGGGAGTCTGATTCCTCCAGCTCCATTTTTTTCCCTCAAAACTGCTTTGGCTATTCGGGGTCTTCTGTGTCTCCATACAAATTTTAAGATTTTTTGTTCTCGTTCTGTAAAAAATGCCACTGGTAATTTGACAGGGATTGCATTTAATCTGTAGATTGCTGTGGGTAGTACAGTCATTTTCATAATACTGATTCTTCCAATCCAAGAACATGGTATATCTCTCCATCTGTTGGTATCATCTTTGATTTCTTTCATCAGTGTCTTATAGTTTTCTGCATACAGGTCTTTTGTCTCCCTAGGTAGGTTTATTCCTAGGTATTTTATTCTTTTTGTTGCAATGGTAAATGGGAATATTTCCTTAATTTCTCTTTCAGATTTTTCATCATTAGTATATAGGAATGCAAGAGATTTCTGTGCATTAATTTTGTATCCTGCAACTTCACCAAATTCATTGATTAGCTCTAGTAGTTTTCTGGTGGCATCTTTAGGATTTTCTATGTATAGTATCATATCATCTGCAAACAGTGACAGTTTTACTTCTTCTTTTCCAATTTGTATTCGTTTTATTTCCTTTTCTTCCTGACTGCCATGGCTAGGACTTCCAAAACTATGTTGAGTAATAGTGGTGAGAGTGGACATCCTTGTCTTGTTCCTGATCTTAGAGGAAATGCTTTCAGTTTTTTACCACTGAGAATGATGTTTGCTGTGGGTTTGTCATATATGGCCTTTATTATGTTGAAGTAGGTTCCCTCTGTGCCCACTTTCTGGAGAGTTTTTATCATAAAATGGGTGTTGAATTTTGTCAAAAGCTTTTTCTGCATCTATTGAGATGATCATATGGTTTTTATTCTTCAATTTGTCAATATGGTATATCACATTGATTGATTAGCATATACTGAAGAATCCTTGCATCCCTGGGATAAATCCTACTTGATCATGGTGTATGAGCCTTTTAATGTGTTCTTGGATTCTGTTTGCTAGTATTTTGTTGAGGATTTTTGCATCTATATTAATCAGTGATATTGCTCTGTAATTTTCTTTTTTTTGTAGTATCTTTGTCTGGTTTTGGTATCGGGGTGATGGTGGCCTCATAGAATGAGTTTGGGAGTGTTCCTTCCCCTGCAATTTTTTGGAGGAGTTTGAGAAGGATGGGTGTTAGCTCTTCTTAAATGTTTGATAGAATTCACCTGTGAAGCCATCTGGTCCTGGACTTCTGTTGGGAGATTTTTAATCACAGTTTCATTACTTGTGATTGTCTGTTCATATTTTCTGTTTCTTCCTGGTTCAGTCTCTGAAGGTTATACCTTTCTAAGAATTTGTCCATTTCTTCCAGGTTGTCCATTTTATTGGCATAGAGTTGCCTATAGTAGTCTCTTAGTATGCTTTGTATTTCTGTGGTGTCTGTTGTAACTTCTCCTTTTTCACTACTAATTTTAGTGATTTGAGTCCTCTCCCTCTTTTTCTTGATGAGTCTGGCTAAAGGTTTATCAATTTTATCTTCTCAAAGAACCAGCTTTTAGTTTTATTGATGTTCGCTATCATTTTCTTTGTTGCTATTTCATTTGTTTCTGCTCTGATCTTGATGATTTCTTTCCTTCTACTAACTTTGGGTTTTGTTTGTTCGTCTTTCTCAGTTCCTTTATGCATAAGGTTAGATTGTTTATTTGAGATTTTTCTTGTTTCTTGAGGTAGGCTTGTATTGCTATAAACTTCCCTCTTAGAACTGCTTTTGCTGCACCCATAGGTTTTGGATTGTCGTGTTTTCATTGTCATTTGTCTCTAGGTATTTTTTTGATGTCCTCTTTGATTTCTTCAGTGATATCTTGGTTATTTAGTAACGTATTGTTTAGCCTCCATGTGTTTGTGTTTTTTATGTTTTTTTCCCTGTAATTGACTTCTAATCTCATAGAGTTGTGGTCAGAAAAGATGCTTGATATGATTTCAATTTTCTTAAGCTTACCAAGGCTTGATTTGTGACCCAAGATGTGATCAGTCCTGGAGGATGTTCCGTGTGCACTTGAGAAGAAAGTGTCATCTGCTGTTTTTGGATAGAATGCCCTATAAATATCAATTAAATCTATCTGGTCTATTGTGTCATTTAAAGCTTGTGTTTCCTTATTAATTTTCTGTCTGGATGATCTGTCCATTGGTGTAAGTGGGGTATTAAAGTCCCCCGCTATTATTGTGTTACTGTCGATTTCCTCTTTTATAGCTGTTAGCAGTTGCCTTATATATTGAGGTGCTCCTATGTTGGATGCATGTATATTTATAATTGTTATATCTTCTTCTTGAATTGATCCCTTGATCATTATGTAGTGTCCTTCCTTGTCTCTTGTAACATTATTTTAAAGTCTATTTTATCTGATATGAGTATTGCTACTCCAGCTTTCTTTTGATTTCCATTTGCATGGAATATCTTTTTCCATCCCCTCACTTTCAGTCTGTATGTGTCCCTAGGTCTTAAGTGGGTCTCTTGTAGACAGCATATATATGGGTCTTGTTTTTGTATCCATTCAGCAAGCCTGTGTCTTTTGGTTGGAGCATTTAATCCATTCATATTTAAGGTAATTATCAATATGTATGTTCCTATGACCATTTTCTTAATTGTTTTGGGTTTGTTTTTGTAGGTCCTTTTCCTCTCTTGTGTTTCCCACTTAGAGAAGTTCCTTTAGCATTTGTTGTAGAGGTGGTTTGGTGGTGCTGAATTCTCTTAGCTTTTGCTTGTCTGTAAAGCTTTTGATTTCTCCATCGAATCTGAATGAGATCCTTGCCAGGTAGAGTAATCTTGGTTGTAGGTTCTTCCCATTCATCACTTTAAACATATCATGCCACTCCCTTCTGGCTTGTAGAGTTTCTGCTAGAAATCAGCTGTTAACCTTATGGGAGTTCCCTTGTATGTTACTTGTCATTTTTCCCTTGCTGCTTTCAATAATCTTCTTTGTCTTTAGTTTTTGTCAGTTTGATTACTATGTGTCTTGGTGTGTTTCTCCTTGGGTTTATCCTGCCTGGGACTCTCTGTGCTTCCTGGACTTTGGTGGCTATTTCCTTTCCCATGTTAGGGAAGTTTTCGACTATAATCTCTTCAGATATTTTCTTGGGTCCTTTCTCTCTCTCTTCTCCTTCTGGGACCCCTATAATTTGAATGTTTGTGTGTTTAATGTTGTCCCAGAGGTCTCTTAGGCTGTCTTCATTTCTTTTCATTCTTTTTTTTTATTCTGTTTGCAGTAATGAATTCCACCATTCTGTCTTTCAGGTCACTTATCCGTTCTTCTGCCTCAGTTATTCTGCTACTGATTCCTTCTAGTGTATTTTTCATTTCAGTTATTGTATTGTTAGTCTCTGTTTGTTCTTTAATTCGTCTAGGTGTTTGTTCTTTAATCCTTCTAGGTCTTTATTAAACATTTCTTGCATCTTCTCGATCTTTGCCTCCATTCTTTTTCCGAGATCCTGGATCATCTTCACTATCATTCTGAATTCTTCTTCTGGAAGGTTGCCTATCTCCACTTAATTTAGTTGTTTTTCTGGGGTTTTATCTTGTTCCTTCATTTGGTACAAAGTCCTCTGCCTTTTCGTTTTGTCTTATCTTTCTGTGAATGTGGTTTTCCTTCCACAGCCTGCAAAACTGTAGTTCTTTTTGCTTCTGCTGTCTGGCCTCTGGTGGATGTGGCCTCTGATGGATGAGGCTATCTAAGAGGCTTGTGTAAGTTTCCTGATGGGAGGGACTGGTGGTGAGTAGAGCTGGCTCTTGCTCTGGTGGGCAGAGCTCAGTAAAACTTTAATCCACTTGTCTGATGATGGGTGGGGCCGGGTTCCCTCCCTGTTGGTTGTTTGGCCTGAGGCCACCCAGCACTGGAGCCTACCCAGCTCTTTGGTGGGGCTAATGGTGGTCTCTGGGAAGGCTCACACCAAGGAGTACTTCCCAGAACTTCTGCTGCCAGTGTCCTTGTCCCCATGGTGAGACACAGCCACCCCCCGCCTCTGCAGGAGACCCTCCAACACTAGCAAGTAGGTCTGGTTCAGTCTCCTATGGGGTCACTGCTCCTTCCCCCTGGGTCCTGATGCGCACAGTACTTTGTGTGTGCCCTTCAAGAGTGGAGTCTCTGTTTCCCCCAGTCCTTTTGAAGTCCTGCAATCAAATCGCACTAGCCTTCAAAGTCTGATTCTTTAGGAATTCCTCCTCCCGTTGCCAGACCCCCAGGTTGGGAAGCCTGACGTGGGGCTCAGAACCTTCACTCCAGTTGGGTGGACTTCTGTGGTATGTGTTCTCCAGTTTGTGAGTCACCCACCCAGCAGTTATAGGATTTGATTTTATTGTGTTTGTGCCCCTCCTACTGTCTTACTGTGGCTTCTCCTTTGTCTTTGGATGTGGGGTATCTTTTTTGGTGAGTTCCAGTGTCTTCCTGTGGATGACTGTTCAGCAATTCCAGACTCTGATTTCTATGAAGTTACTTTGGCAAGCCTGACGAAAAGGGGCTTATTCTTTCTTTGCAAGTTTATTTTTATTTAGGTGAGCTTGGACTAACAAGTAAATCAGGAACATAATAAGCAGTCCCTAACTTGAGACAATAATTAGTACATGTTTTTTATGTTGTACATTCAGCTCTGAGTGTCATAATATGGCCCATCAAAGGGACACCAGGCAGCAATCTTAGATGTCGAAGCTTACAATTAGGCTTTTTAAAAACAGGTTGTCAAATGAGCACATTGAGGAAAAATTCATTTCTTTCTGAAATACAAGTCCTTTAATCACGGAGTGCTATGCTATGCATTGTCCTTTGCATTGAAACCTTCTGGGGCCAGAATCCTGTTTGCATTAAACACTCGAGTGTGACAGAAGTATATTCCATCTTTCTGTTAAGGTCTTCATGCTTAAACGTGACTCTGTATTATGTAAATTTTGGCTCTGTGCATTTTAAGTACATGTATTTTTTCTTTTTCCTGTTAGTGGCAATTTAATAGACTCTGTAAAAGTTAATTGTATAATGATGTTAAATCCAGTACATTGTAGTTTGAATTCTGTATTTGAAGTTTTTGGCTGTAAATATAGATTTTAAATATTTGATTTAAAAATTTTTGAGTCGGGCTTCCCTGGTGGCGCAGTGGTTGAGAGTCCACCTGCCGATGCAGGGGACGCGGGTTCGTGCCCCGGTCTGGGAAGATCCCACATGCCGCGGAGCAGCTGGGTCCGTGCACCATGGCCGCTGAGCCTGTGTGTCAGGAGCCTGTGCTCCGCAACGGGAGAGGCCACAACAGTGAGAAGCCCGTGTAACGCAAAAAAAAAAAAAAAAAAAAAAAAAAAAAATTTTTGAGTCATCCAAAAGATATTTTAGTGACATTAAAGATCTAATTAAGATTTCCATGTAATTTCTGGCTTTACTAACTCTTAACACATTCAATATTACTAAACTCCATGCAAATGACAGCAATCATGCACCAGGTCACAGAACCCAATGAAATATTTATATATTACAAACAGGTTAACTTCTATTTGAAACAGAAGATTTAAATCCTTTTGATAAGCATTATGTTTTGTTTTCAGAGAATGTGCAAAATTTAGTAATTTATAATTTTAAAGTTTATAAAAAAGTGCTAAATATTTTTATATTAGAAGGGAAGTTCTAATGCCTTGTCTTTTAAAAAAATCTCCTGTCTACCATTCTAATGGGAGGAAGCAGAGCCCCGTGCTTCCTTTGCCCTCCCGGAATCTGTAATTTCTCCCTGGCCACTGCCTTTACGCCTGGGTCTTTGCTGAGCTGGCCACAGAGGCACAGTTCTAAAAACAAAAGCTCTGGACTTTGTAGCTCTTCATTCTGAACATTTTTCCTCTTTTAACCTCAAACCCCTAGCCAAATCTCTCCTTAGAGGTCATTTATATCTTTTATTGAAGCCTAGGGAATACTTATATTCAGAAGCATTTATACATTTAGAATACTATCCACACATTGGTTATCTTCAAGCCCTGATGCAGTTGTGTGTATACCTGAACTCTCATGTCCATTTGTGTTTTAGTTGCACATAAAGCATCTTTGACCATGACTGACACTGTTAATAGTGTGTTTCTTACTATTGAAGAATATGGACTTGCCGAGCGACAGCCTATGTAATACTGTGCCTTAAAAGAAACTAAAAACTGGAAATTCCCTGGGGGTCCAGTGGTTAGGACTCAGCGCTTTCACTGCATGGGCCCAGGTTCGATTCCTGGTCAAGGAACTAAGATCCCACAAGCCACACAGCACAGCCAAAAAAAAAACAACCAAGAAACAAAAGACTTTTCACCCAATAGTGTAGTTACAAAAAGCAGGGGAGGGAATGTTTATAATGAAACAATTTTCTTTTTACAGCTCATAGCAAGTGAAGTGTTCCCAAGGAGCCTGTTACTTTCTAGTTTTGGGGTTGTTTTCTGGCTACTGGGATTCCAACTAGTGAATTTTTGCTTTAGGTCAGCAAAATCGACATTCACTAAATTACCCACTATTATCACCTACTCGCTGAGAAAAACTAAACACATGAAAAATTAAGGTAAAACAAAAGTCAGCAAATTTCTGTCTTTGGCCATAGATATCGAAGTATTTTATTCCATAGTAATAAAATATACTTTATTACTCTAAAAATTTAACTTACCCAATTTTATAAAGCAACATTTTATTCTCACTTGGGTTTCAGTGAGGTTTTCTGGCTAGGGAGAGCTTTTGCAGTGACCAGAGGTCTTTATGGCCAAGAGAATTCACAGTCAGGGTTTGGACAGCAGGCAAGGTAGGGGCTTATGCATCTAATGCACCTTGTCTGATACAGTGAAGTGAAATAACCTTGCACTTGTGTGTGCTAGGTGTGTGTGCAATAAGGAAAGTATCTTCAGAACTTAAAGGCCATATGTAGAAAAGTCATGTGAGGTTTGTGCCTAATGATAAAACCTGAAAACACAGGCAATTTTAAACATGGCTTAGGTTACTGATATCCCAAATTTAAAGAGCCTACTTCTTTTAGAAAATCAGGAAGGCTAGAAGACGATGGGCAAGTCTGTACTCTTTAATAGTTCGAAACACTGTAACAGTATTGGTCATGGTCAAAGCTAATGTGTAACTAAGACGCAAACTAATATCTAGTGCGTTCTCATTGCCAAGCACTGTGTGTTTCGTGTCATTTCATTCACACGCTAACCCTATTGGATAGGTATTCTTAATATTCCACTATATAGATGAGGAAACTGAGGTTTGAACAGATAGAGCAGCTGGGTCTAAACACCCCAACTATTATAAAAGTGTGAAATATGCTTTAAAAATATGCAGCTTTAAAAAAAAACCTTGCTCTGGATTTATCAGTGATGAACTTTTCTCTAGATACACATGCCATACTTGAGAATATGCCCAGCAAATAACAAGAATATTTATATATAACTCTCCACATGGCAAGCAGGGCTCTAAGCTTTTTAGGTGTATGAATGGGTATAATCCTCACAACAGTGTGGTTTGCTAACCCCCATTTAAAGATGAGGAAGCCAAGTCACAGAGAGGTTAAGTAACTTGCTCTAAGTCACACAGCTAATAACTGGAGCAGCTGAGATAGAACTCTGGCGGCCTGGGTCCAGTCTGTGCTCAGAAGCTCATGCTTCAGTGTCCCAAGTAGACATCTGGGCCATACTGAATCTACCTGGGGTCTGGCATCACCCAGCATGAAAGTGCCAGGGAGATTCACTCTGCCAATTTTATCCACACAACAAAATAAGGAGAGCTCGGTCGCAGGGGGACTGGCATCGCTCTGCTTATGCCTTTAGCTGTGTTTGTACATTGACACATCACATTAGTAGAGATAAATACCATTTTGAGTCCAACCCACCCTAGTACAATCACTTCCTGCAAAAGGGAACTAGCCTTAGACTTGGGCTGTGCTGGCCGTGGTCCTGGGTTTGGTTGTACGCAGCCTCACTCCCCTGGCCAGGCTGGACGGACTGGGGAGGGCCGTGGAGGAAGAGCAGGCCCATCCCATGCCTCAGCCTCCTTGGTGTTGCCTCCCAGTAAGTGCCACGTGAGGTACTGCAATTCCCCATCACATTTGGAGGCTCCCAGTCTACGTGAAACTGGCCAGGAAAACTTAATTCAGAGCTAATAAGTGAAGACTTAACCTACGACCACTTCAGAAAGGTGGCTGACCGCTGGCTGGAAGCCAGCGTCCGAGTCCGCAGTTCAGAAGTGTTTCTGAGCTGATGTCTTTAGCCCTGGTGTTTTCCTCTGCCCTCTGGCTGGTATCTGCAGTTGAGCTAGAAAGGGTATGAAAGATGCCCATTAAAGGAACCAGACCCAGTGACTTTGAGGCTTTCAAAACTCCCCGCTAAGTGCAAGTAATTCAGGGTCACAAAGCAAAGGGTGGGATCGCTTGCTGCCCACGATTATTTCTGTGCTGCTCTGCAGACGTCACCTTTGTGGGCAGTGTCACACTGCGAGTTTATGATGTTCATTAATTCATAGCAAAATGGTTGCCCTCACTTAAAAAAAAAAAGGTGTGTCTTTAATATAAATGCTGCTCATTATCAGAGGGATATATTGAAATTTTTAAGAAGCCAGGCAACAAGGTTTTCTTGAGGGTGCTTACTGTCAGGTGACTTCATCTTCATCATTCAGTTTTTAGCAGAAAAAGTTCACCTCTGTTTTTAAACATCTTCTATGCAGTCTCTCAACCTACAAGACCAGTTTTAAATCCATACAAGTTACTGAATGCTCACGGCAATGACGAAGACACTAAGTGCCACTCGCCTCACTATTTAAATGTCACAGGGGTTTTGGCCGGATCCTTAGTCATTCAGCTAAGTTGTACTAAGAGTCAGGCAGCCCGGGTCTGCATCTCAGCACGGGAACCGGCTTACCAGCTCCACTTACCAGGCTGTGAGACCTTAGCTGTGTTATCTCACTTAACCCAGTTTCCCTGTTGGTAAAGTGTGGATAGTAAGAGTTAAGGTTGTAAATGAGAGTAAATGAAATAATGCACTTAAATAAATGGATGCACATCAAGGACTTAGCAGGGTCTCCCCCTTCTACACATATGCAAACAGCCTGGAGGGGGTCCAGAAACTGGCCCCTGGCAAGTAAGGGGTGGATGGAGGGTGGGAACCTCAGGATTCATGTCTCCAAAACCCTGCGCTCCTAAAGCCTCTGCCATCCTGCTGACACCGGGGGGTGGGCATTGGTGGACCAGTGTTGGGTTCCTCTAGCAGCTGCCCTGAGGACCGGCCCGTGCCTCTTGAGCCTTTCAATACGCCCTTAAGTCTTTTAACCAATCTGGTTGCCCTTTTTTGAATTTGATCCAATCTAAATTCATCCCTAGTGCCTGCGAAATTCACAAGTAAGCCTAGTAATAAAGTACAGGGTGTCCAGAGTTTTATGAGGTAGGATTATACTCTCCCTGTCACATGAGGTAGTGCTGCTGAGGTGACCCTGAAATGGCATTCATCTGCATTAATAAGACTGGTATCACCAACATGGGTCGTTTACCGCTGTGTCTGTAGCCTGTCATCCCTGCCTTCAGGTTTCTGGCACGCATGCACAAAAATCCCCCTCCCCTGCTTTGCTTGCACGTATAAAATGAGCTGCAGAGTTCAGGCAGCTCTTAATCCTCCATGCCCCCAACCACACACCACCGTCCCCTAAACAGACAAATGCCCGAGCTGTCTGCTTGGAGAATCATGACCCTCTCCATCTCCTGTGTTTGTGCATACATCTGGCTTCAGCGCTTTCTAAAGCACCCCAGTTTTGTACCTTTGACAAAGCTTCTCACTGGCCTTTGAGTTTGTTAAACTTCAGATCCTTGCATTTCATTCACTGTGAAACTATGTTTCAGTTCTAGGAAAAGAACAACTTCAGGTCTGTGTGCTTGACTCAAACATTTAACATTAACACGCCATCTTCGCATTCAGGGTTTTCTTTCACATTTTACATTTTTAAATGATTAATGACAAACTTACGGAGTTAGTCTACCCGGCCCCTCCCTAGTTTTTGTGTAGAATGGCACTGCATTTCATTTCCCCAGACTCTGACTGGGCATAAAATATTTGAAAGTAAATCAGTCTCTCCCTAAGAACCGTATTATTTATCTATAGGCCTTACAAACTCATGCTGCCTTATTTTCTTACCTACTTGCTTTGGTGTGTCTCATACAAGATTACAAACTCCTTTAGAATAGAAATGTTGACCTATTCATTTTTATATTCCTATATATGACAGTCATTCAGTAACTGCTTATTGAATGGAATCTTTGGATTTCTGAGCTTTGCTATACCTGCTTTGTAAGGATAATTACTTTGGCAATAGTTATATCAAATTCAAAACTCACAAAGCTGCACATTTTCTCAAAGTTAAAATGAGTAGCAAAGCTGCTGATTTAGAATTGCATAATATACATGCGTGTGTGTGTGTACAGATAGATGTGAGTAGTCTACATACATGTGTGTACCTTACAGAATAGAAAGGAAAAAGTGAGCAGTTTAGGGATTTGGATGGTGGTTCAGTAGACAGATGTACCCAGTGAGCTTTTAATCACTCTGAATGAGGGGGAGGTAGTGTGGAGACCAGGAAGGACAGTATGCTCTTTCCTTTTTTTTTCCCTCCCCATTTAGTTCACACTTATGGAAAGGAGGCATTCATTAGTATACTAAGAAAGGCAATGTATTATGTTGGATTCCTTTCAACTGGAAGAAATAAGCATGAGTGGTCAGCCAAAAGGTGTGGGGAGGGGTTTTGAACTCTCCCAGAATGCAGGTTGCACGAAGTTGAATAATCCACACTATTTTAAAGCTATATGCCTCTATTATCTTATATGCTGCAGTACAAGCTAGTTTTTTGGTTTTTTTTTTTTTTTGCTTGTGACCCATATTTTGATAATCATGCATTACTTTGTGTTGCTCAGCCTAAGCGTAGTTTAGTTGCCAGCTCACTACCCTCTTGTTTATTTTTAAAGGGTAGAACTTCTCATCTTAATATGCTTTACTCTAGAAGACATTTTCCTTCGATATTGCCCAGATGAAAACAGAATTTCCTTCTTGGAGTGGTGTACAGGAAGGCTTACAAGGGCAGATAGCTAACCTCTGGCTGCATATTCTCCCTGACTCAGAAATTAGATAGGATTATGGATGGTGCTTTTCTGAGCAAGATAACATGTTATTTGTAACATGAACCCAGCAAAGGCTATCCCAAAAGTGTGTGTGTTGTCAGGGAGGGGTGGAGTTGGGTTATACCAGTAAGAAAATTGAGGGTTCCTGACAAAGAATTCCAAGGATATGAATTCTATACCTAGGAGACTTCTTGTGAATCTTCTTTGAGAAAGTGAATCTAAGAAAGCAGTCAGGTTCGTTCATATGAAAACCATGAAATCTGTTACAAAAGCCTCATAATATGGAGTATACCTGACCCTCCATTCCTAGTGGAAATGCTTCCAGTGGTCATAGCTCACTGGTGCCCCCTTGCGGCACGCAAGCCACCTCACATGTCGTTGCCTTGGGTAAGACCTCTGCGGTGAACAGGGCAAACTCAGCTTCCAAGAGTGGAAACTTAACCTCCAGGACTGGAGGGCATACATGTCTTTTAGATTTTAGTCAAGCTTCTTTCTTATTCTTCTTCTCTTTTTTTTTTTTTTTAGGCCAAAGAACTGCCAACTTTAAAGGATAATGATTTCATTAACGAGGGTCAAAAGATTTATATTGATGACAATAACAAAAAGGTATTCCTGGAAAAACTGAAGAAGGATGTCGAGGTAAGAAAAAGAAACTCAGTATAAGGGACGGCCCATTGTATGAATGTCAGCAGCACTGGGTTTTCAGGAGCTCTTAAAACCATCTATTTAAATTGGCAACCAAGGCAAAAACATATGTTGTACATTATCCAAAGCAGATATAAACAGGTATATCTCATATGTGATCTGGTTTCAAAGAGAAGTGTGCCAGTTCAGCAGCTCCCCCTTTAGAGGACAAACAAAAGCAAGCACGCGGCGTCTTCTGCTGGCCTCCCCTCCCTCCGGTTCCCGGCTTCCTTGTTGGGTAGGGGCGTAGACTGACTGCCCACGGCAGCCAGGGCTGGGGCCAGGGGACTGAGTGCATTCTGCCAAAGAGCACAGCGTGTCGACAAGTGGATAGTAACTGTCTGAATTCGGGGTTTTCTCCATCTGAACCACATCTTGCTGTTGCAAAAGCCAGCCTCAGTCGCTTAATGCTTCATATTTCCACCAGCCTCTGTGAAGTTAGTGACGTGGGGCCCATCAAGACAGCCTTGCCACAGCATGGCAGTGGCACAAACGCAGTTTAGGACACCAGGGTCATGGGGGATGTTGTGAGAAATAAAATACTATGTGGAAATGGGCTTTGAGTCTATAATGGAGCTCTCTTTGTAAATGCTGTTTTACGAATTAAAAATACACCTTTCCCTGTCTTCCATTTATTGTAATGGCATTGCAGTTCTCCCACTGAACTTCCTTGTATATAATTCTTCTAGAAATAAATTCAGGAAAAACGTTCTTTTCTTGAAGTTTGTTAGGTTACAAAACAGTGCAAAGAGAGTTCTAATTTAAACAGTTACTAAGCTATGTTTTTCTTAGCTGTTTTTTTTGTTTTGTTTTGTTTTTTTGGCACAGTACGCGGGCCTCAGGCTCCGGACGCGCAGGCTCAGCAGCCATGGCTCACGGGCCCAGCCGCTCCGCGGCATGTGGGGTCTTCCCGGACCCGGGCACGAACCCGTGTCCCCTGCATCAGCAGGCAGACTCTCAACTACTGCGCCACCAGGGAAGCCCTCTTAGCTGTTACTTTTGTTCATGTGTGTGCAGTTTCTGTTTTGGTTTTTTTAACTTTGAAGTACAGTTCTCCCCATGCCAGTACAGATCTGCTACTCAGAGAGGCTTTGTGGAAAGATTTTCCTGTGTCATTAAAAACAAAATGACTTGGGAGTTCCCTGGCGGTCCAGTGGTTAGGACTCAGCTCTTTCACTGCCGGGGCCCAGGTTCCATCCCTGGTCAGGGAACTAAGACGCCACCTGCCGGCAAGCCCAGCCACGTGGCCAAAAAAAAAAAAAAAACCCAAACAAAATGACTTGGGCCAAAGAACAAATGTCATGGATTAGATTATATCCCCCGTGAGGGTAGAAGCAGTATTATAATTTTCTGTTTAATCTTCTAACATCTTTCATTGCAAGACATGCAGACTGACCAAATTAGTTCATGATTATTTTTAGGTTATAAGTTATTTTAAGAAATTTTTTTGCACTTTAACCTACATCATGTATATGCTTTAATTAGAACCTAGATATTGGTTATTTATGAAGGATACAAGTGTCTTTTTTTAAAAAGTAGTTTTTCTCCAGTTTCTCATTATTAAGCATTTATTTTTCCTCAGTTGTCAGTGGTTTTTATTAAAATGCATATTAGCTAAGTATTTCCCTTTTACTTTGGGGTCAAGTTGATCTGATAAAGTGACACAGGTAGACATGCTCTTTGAGAATTTTATTCATTATTCTGCAAGTCTTTGATCCCAAGAATAATATCGTTTTAGCAATTAGGGTAAATAGGCCTTAGGGTTATCTGATCTGCTAGAAAGATGGTTTTCATCTTTTCTGTCGGCTGTATATTACTATGATATTTAGACCCCACAAATAATGTAACTGAAGCCGTTCAAATTTACAGTTGAATTACACAAGGATTCTCTTCGCCCTTTCATTGTCTCTAATAGTGTCTTGATCAGAGGATTTGGATAATTTTAACCCCATCCATGGCTCTCGCACTTACTTAGCTGTTTTGTTGAACTGGAGGCAGGGCGTAAGGCGTTCTTTCATTTTAATAAATTCTCAATGGTCGGTAAGTGTCTAGTTTTGAAATTCATGCAGAAGCATTATTACATTTTTAAGCAGGTAATTATGGTGAAGTAGCTTGACATCTGATCTTGATAATGAGACTAGAATGTAATCTCGTTTCATTTTTCCATCAGGTCCATGCTTTCTAATTTAGCTGGCTGGCCTGTTTAAGTACAGGATTTGGGGGTTGGGGGGCTGACGCAATGCTTTAAGTAAAAGATGAGTTTACTACAGCTCAGTAAATACTTTTGTAGGAAAATTAGAACATAGGGGCTTTTTTCTGCGTTTGAAATTCTGTTCTATTCATATGCCACTCAAAGTACTTTAGTCCTGATAGCTTTACACTTGAGTATATGTGAACCCTTTTCTCCAGAAGAAAGCACTCTATGGAGAGTGAAAAGTCACTTTTGCCCTCTGACCCGCTTCTCGTCAGCTCTGACCAGGGCCCATGCTCATCTCTCGTCGGCTCACACTGGGATCCAAATTTCACACAACGCAAAACTGTGCTTTGTGTCCTGTGGCATCCACCCCATCACAGGCCATCTCATCCCCCATGTCTTGGGTCGGCGGTGGGGAGGGAGCACTGCGGGTAGCAGGATGGCTGGCGGCCAACACTTACAGAGCATGTAGAGCATAAGTCCTTCCTGTGCAGTCATTCTCTCCCTTCATTCTTCTAACTCCTTGAGGCTGAGTGCTGTTATCCCAATTTATGGATGAGAAAACTGAGCCCAGAGACACTGTAATTTGCTCAGAGACACACAGCTACTAAATTCAGACTGGGATTTGAGGCCACTGGCAGCCACACTCCTAAACTGTTGATATAACATGCAGGTTAAAGATGTTTGTGACAGCACAGTTGAGACGGTTTTCAGATAAAGTACTCCAAGAGAGGATCATTATGGCTTTCAACAAGCGATTAAATATAACCTAAATAGGGATGGCTGGAATTTTCATCCTGCACCACAGATGTGTTGGGAGGTGGTGATTCAGTAGAACAAGTGTTAATAAACTTGGTAAAAAGTAAATTCAAATCTGTTGTAAAGAAGTTGTTTTTTTTAATTTTATTGAAGTATAGTTGATTTACAGTGTTGTTTGTAAATTTCTGTACAGCAAAGTGACTCAGTTATATATATTCTTTTTCATATTCTTTTCCATTATGGTTTATCACAGAATACTGAATATATCAGTAGTTCTCTGTGCTGTACAGTAGGACCTTGTTGTTTATCCGCTCTATATATAATAGTCTGCCTCTGCTCATCCCAGACTCCCAGTCCTTCCCTCCCCCCACCTTGGCAACCACAAATCTATTGTCTGTATCTGTGAGTCTGTCTTTGTTTCGTAGATATATTGATTTGTATCGTATTTTAGATTCCACATGTAAGTGATATCTTACGGTATTTGTCTTTCTGACTTAGTATGATAATCTCTAGGTCCATCCATGTTGCTGCAAATGGCATTATTTAATTCTTTTTGATGGCTGAGTAGTATTCCACTGTATATAAATATATACCATACCTTTATCCGTTCATCTGTTGATGAACATTTAGGTTGTTTCCATGTCTTGGCTATTGTAAATAGTGCTATGAACACAGGGGGTGCATGTATCTTTTTGAATTATAGTTTTATCTGGGTATATGCCTAGGAGTGGGATTGCTGGATCATATGGCAACTCTACTTTTAGTTTTTTGAGGAACCTCCATACTGTTTTCCATAGTGGCTGCACCAATTTACATTCCCCCCAACAGTGTAGGAGAGTTCCCTTTTCTCCACACCCTCTCCAGCATTTGTTATTTGTAGACTTGTGAATGATGGCCATTCTGACTGGTGTGAGGTGATACCTCATTGTAGTTTTGGTTTGTATTTCTCTAATAATTAGAGATGTTGAGCATCTTTTCATGTGATCCCTATCAAATTACCCATGACAGTTCCCACAGAACTAGAACAAAGAATCCTAAAATTTATATGGAACCATAAAAGACCCAGAATTGCCAAAGCAATCCTGAGGAAAAAGAACACAGCAGGAGGCATAACTCTCCCAGACTTCAGACAATACTACACAGCTACAGTAATCAATACAGTGTGGTACTGGCACAAAAACAGACATTAATGGAACCGAATAGAGAGCCCAGGAAAGAAAACACACACACCTACAATCAATTAATCTTCAACATAGGAGGCAAGAATATAAAATGGGAAAAAAACAGTCTCTTCAGCAAGTGGTGCTGGGAACGCTGGACAGCCACATGTAAATCAATGAAGTTAAAACACACCCTCACACCATACACAAAAATAAACTCAAAACGGCTTAAAGACTTAAAAGATATGACACCATAAAACTCCTAGACAGATCATAGGCAAAACATTCTCCGACATAAATCGTACCAATGTTTTCTTAGGTCAGTCTCCCAAGCCAATAGAAATAAAAACAAAAATAAACAAATGGGACTTAATCAAACTTACAAGGTTTTGCACAGCAAAGAAAACCCATAAACAAAATGAAAAGATAACCTATGGGAGAAAATATTTGCAAACGAAGCAACCGACAAGGGCTTAATTTCCAAAGTATACAAACGGCTCATACAACTCATCAACAAAAAAACAACCCAATCAAAAAATGGGAAGACAACCTAAACAGACATTTCTCCAAAGACAACACACAGAAGGAGAGTTTATTAACAGCTCTTTAGCCACAGTTTTCTAGAAGGGTTTGTGTGTGACAGGGCTCATAAAAACCTTGAGGAAGGTACTAGCTCAGACTTGGTATAATGAGGAATTAATTATGAAGGAAGCAGATTAAGTGGGATATTCTAAGGGAAAAATAGGCTGATCAAGGTCTGGCGGATAATTATTAAGTTGGAAAGCATGGGACCTAGAGATTATAAAGATTTTAAAATCTTCATGCTTTGAAATCTTATGTATTTAGAAATCACTAATTTGAGTTAGAAGCTTAAAGGGATGACAGAAAATAGCAAATGTGCATTAAGTTCCTAATGGTAGCTGGAGGTAGACCCTCCAGGGAGCCCCAAACCCCTCTTCTCTTTGGGGTCTGTCATCTTCAGCCCACAGTAGTTTTGTGATGCCCAGCAGGGACTTTCTCTAGCAAGAATCTCAGGCCTGCTGCTGCCCTGTGTTTCCCTCTACTTTAGAAGAGATTTTAAATGGCGTCTTATGACAATAAGAGCTGAGGAGTCAATGGGCTCTTCAGCACATCTCCCCTCTTGGCCCACCTCACTTGAACCTGTCCCCATGTTTAAGTTACCTACGTGATGAAAAAAAGGTTTTTACCACAATAACCACACGGACAATGATAAACCCGCGCCCACTGTTACATGCAAGGCCCTTTTCATTGCCTCCATTACATTCTCTCTAATCCTTTCCACACCACTGTGAGTTTAGTGGTGTTGTCCCATTTCATAGTTAGAATAACTGAGGCTCAGAGAGGTGAATTTATCATCAAGGCACAGAGCTAGTGACATAAAATTTAACTGCCCACCTGACTCCAAAACTTTTTTTTTTAAATTTTATTTAGGATTATCTGATACTTTAATGGGTCACCTTTATCAGTAAAAGCTACACTCTTAACCACTGTGCTGTCCTTGGTCTTTTCCATTTCTGTCTCAGCCGCACAGATTTGAAGATTTATATAATCCCCATTTCTTATATAATCCCCATTTGGGGCTGCAACTGGTTTCCTTGATCTTGGGTATGTCAGAACAACTTCTTGTCAAGAGATGCATTTTTCATTTCACTGATAGTTTAGCGGGTGATGCTGGGAGCTAACTTCACTTTTATTTATTGAATACAAATGTTTCCTTACTGGGAGAGGAGCCTAAGCAGTGGTCTGACCACAGATCAGAGACCAGGAAAGGAGCTCTGGGCCTGGCCGACATTGTGAGAGCAGCACAAGTGCCAGGGGAAGACGTGGGCCTGGAGACCCATCCTACTTCGTGTGGCAGTTCAGCCCTGGTCATCACCCCTTCCCTGCCTGACCTTTGGCAGGTTAATTACAGGCAGTCCCTTTTGTACTCTCGTACATAAAGCACACTTGAAAGTTTATTTGTACGGTCAACCATCTGAAGGTCAAACAGACCTACGTGTTAAAGAGAGATTCTGCTCTGCAGAGCAAAGATATATCGTAAATGGTCTCGTTTTGCTTCCAGTAGGTGCTGCCTCTTGCAGTCTCAAAGGAAGGTCTTTTTGTTGTTGCTTTGTTCTTTTTATTTGGTTTGGGTGGTTATTTTTCTTAGAGGAAGGGGTCAGGGGAAATTAGGGAGAGGTAAGGGGGACTGGGGAAGAAGCAGCAGGCATCCTGTTCTCTTGTTCAATAAATGCCAAGTAGCTACATCACTTACCTGGGAGTCAGGAGTGCAGTGAGGGTGTCACCGAACCAGGCTCGTTTGTGCCCGACGTGCAGGAAGCCAAACGCAGAGACGCTGAGGTTTGCAGCAGAGAGGGTTTGTTCACAAGGCAGCCAAGCGGGAAGAGCAAATCTCAAATTTGCCTCCCCAAGGCAAGGGGCTCGAGGTGTTTTACGGGACAAGCAGCAGCAGTGCTGCCTGAGGCCTGGGGAGCGTGAGGAAAGGCGATTGGGAAAAGGTAGGTTCTGCACAGGTTTAAGTAGGCTACTGACCTCTGCACGATCCAAGGGTGGAGCTTTCCATCCTGTGCACGTGTAAAAAGACGCTCACGCATGCCCAGTTGGAGGGTCAGTGGTCCTACCCTGTCTCAACCAACTCAGCTCAAACTAGACACAGCTGACTCCAAGTTTCTAGAAAGCAGCTGGGCAGATATCATTGTTAAGGCTACGTGCCCCTTGGAGAACATGCAAGTCTTAAAAGACCTTGATTCGTGAAGGCAGGTGAGATGGATTTGACTAATAATGGCAGTTTCAAGGGCAAAATCAGCCAGAGCCCCGTCCTCACGGGGCTGCGGTGTTTGGGGAAGATAGCAGTTACTCAAGTAATCTAATAAGATGAGTGTGCAGCTAAACCAGGTGTCCGTAGGGGAAGTGTGCAGTGCACACATGCCCGGCAGGAATCGGGACAGGCTTCCGTGAGCAAGTGCCCTGCAGTTGAGACCTGAAGGTCAAGTGGGAGGTGGAGGGGCGCAGGGAGAGGGCCAGAGGCCAGCACAGGGTTCAAGACGGCCCGAGAGGCGATGAGGCCAAACTACCCAGGCCCCGTGGACAGTGTTAGAGTTTGTTTCCACCCTGTGAGAAACGGTGCCCCACTGAAAGGTCGTAGGCAGGGGCGTGACCAAATGCTTCCCTTGCCAAAGGACCAGAAGGGGAAGTTGGGGCAGCATCCGACCTTTGCCACTTCCCAGGGACCTTCCCAGGGCCCAGAGGGAGAAGCAGGGGTGGGACGAGGGGGCGTTTGCCTTGTCACCCTGCAAGCGGAGCAGGAGCTGGCCCGACCGAGCCCCACCCACGCTGCACCCACTACACAATGTGGGTGGGAGATGTTGCCACCCGGCAATCCAGCTTCTCCAGCTGTGCCCAGGCCTCTGGAGGGCAGCCAGGGTACGCAGTGGGGGCGCGGGGCACGGGCCAGGGAGAGCCCCCAGATAAAGGGGTCGGTCGGGGCAGGCCCTGTGCTAGGCACGGGAGGGGGCGACGGAGGAGCGTCTCCGGCTCCCACTTCCTTCAGAAGGAAACCCCCCAGCAGGCCTGAAGGACAGTGCTGAGCAGCGACACAGGCATTTGCTGGTTGATTGGGACACCGGAGCTTGTGCTTATTTGTGATGGAGGGCATAATACCCTCCTCCACAAGTGTGCTGCGTTTCAAAGGCTTTTCACAAGCCGTTCAGAGAGGCTCCCCTGGAAGCTCCGTGGGAGGTCCCTGGTTTCCCCATTAGCCAGTCTTGATTGTTCAGAGAAACGTTTTCTTCCCTGCGTCTCCTTGCCAGTCATGCTCTGCTCTTTGGCATAGTACAACCTCGATGTGATAAATGCATCCCTCTCAGCATCCAGCTTTGCATCTCAGGGAGATAATCCTAGCTCTGAGCCAGCCTGAAGTGTGAGGCTACAGCTCTGGCTGGAGAAACTGCCAGGGACCGTGACAGCACCATTAAAGAGGCTCCTGGCTGCTCCTGGAGAAATCTTCTTCTCGCCTCTGCCGCCCTTTTGTGAGCTTGCTGTCTTTAACTCTGGGCTTGTGTTTAAGGCATAACTGACCATGTCGCTTCCCACCTTCCAGTTTCTTGCCCAGCTGAAGCTCATGGACTACAGCCTCCTGGTGGGAATCCACGACGTGGAGAGAGCCGAACAGGAAGAAGTGGAGTGTGAGGAGAATGACGGAGAGGAGGAGGGGGAGAGCGACGGCGCCCACCCTGTCGGGACCCCGCCCGACAGCCCCGGAAATACGCTCAACAGCTCACCGCCCTTGGCTCCCGGGGACTTTGATCCAAACATTGATGTTTATGGAATTAAATGCCATGAAAGTAAGTTGAGTTACTATCAACTCTTTACCACTGCTTAGATTTTTCTTTTTGCATTATCTACTGGTAATCATCACCCCGGTTAAAAGCATGCTGCCCTGGGGCTTCCCAGGTGGCGCAGTGGTTGGGAGTCCGCCTGACGATGCAGAGGACACGGGTTCGTGCCCCGGTCTGGGAAGATTCCCATATGTCGCGGAGCGGCTGGGCCCGTGAGCCATGGCCGCTGAGCCTGCGCGTCCGGAGCCTGTGCTCCGCAACGGGAGAGGCCACAACAGTGAGAGGCCCGCGTACCGCAACAACAACAACAAAAAAGCGTGCTGCCCTGTAAGACTCCTTCTCAAGAGTCCCGATCAATTGATTTTGGGACAAACTATGTCAAAGGTAACCTCTCGTTTTGAACTGTAATGTGATGAGGTCCTTGAATTGTGTGATATTGAGGGAACAGAGTGAAACCACACAAGTGTGTGTTGTACATATACAACACACATATGCACATGCTTGTGTAAATGTCCATACCATATATAAGAAATGTTTTAAAATATTCTTTTTCTTAGCTATCTCTCTTTTATGTGGATCTCAAGTGTCACAAGCCTATCCTGAGCTAGGTACATATGTGGTCCACTCCAAACCCCCTGTGGACATCGTGTAGGGCAGGCATCTCACTGCTACCAGCCCTTTCCTTCTCAGGAGTGCTGAAGCTGGCCCAGGGTGTAGGATGAGAATCTCCCATTTGCTGCTGTGTCTGTCCTCTGCTCTTTCCCCCATTAAGGTGTCTGTGGCCCTCTTCTCTAAAGTGAGATCCATCTTAATCCTCAAAATCTGGGTGATTAGATATTTGTAGGAATATTACTTGCTACCTTAGCTACTTATACATGGAAAAAAAATTTAGAGATAAAAGCAGGCCTCTGATTTTTTGAGTAATAAAAATTGTGGTCCATCATTGTTTAAAAAAATATCTCATGGCATAGCAGCCAGGTGAGTTTGAGTTATGTTTTTTAATTTTTATTTATTTATTTATTTTGCGGTACACGGGCCTCTCACTGTTGTGGCCTCTCCCGTTGCGGAGCACAGGCTCCGGACGCGCAGGCTCAGTGGCCATGGCTCACGGGCCCAACCGCTCCGCGGCATGTGGGATCTTCCCGGACCAGGGCACGAACCCGTGTCCCCTGCATCGGCAGGCGGACTCTCAACCACTGCGCCACCAGGGAAACCCGTTATGTTTTTTATTTTGCTCACCAAAATTGTTTCTTCAACACAGAAAATTAGATATAGTCAAATGTACTTTTTCATACTGTTCATAATTGAAACAGCATCATATTTGTGGAAATATGTAGAAGATGGGTACTGTAGGTGATATATGCCTTTATCCAGTTCTGATACTAGATCCAATGAGAATTAGGAACAGCTCATTAGGAACAGTATGTAATGGTAGAAAGTATTAGGGAGCATAATTACTTCTACTTGTTTTAGAGTATTTTTTTTTTTTTTTTTTTTTTTTTTTTTTTTTTTTTTTTTTTTTTTGCGGTACGCGGGCCTCTCACTGTTGTGGCCTCTCCCGTTGCGGAGCACAGGCTCCGGACGCGCAGGCTCAGCGGCCATGGCTCACGGGCCCAGCCGCTCCGCGGCACATGGGATCCTCCCAGACCGGGGCACGAACCCGTATCCCCTGCATCGGCAGGCGGACTCTCAACCACTGCGCCACCAGGGAGGCCCTAGAGTATTTTTTAAATAGCATTTTTCTTTATACCAAAGCAATACACAATCACTAAAGAAAATGAAGATTAACAAAAACAGTCTGACCCTTGCACTTCTACTGGTAATATCCTGAGGTTATATTCTCTTTTTTACTTTTCAAATTGAGAGAGAATTGGGGACAGAAAGTTAAGCTGTTTCATAGGGATATGCACGACTTTTTAAAAGCCTCTATTGCCTTTGTTTTCAGACCCCTTCGACCCCCGTCCCACTGAATCCCTCACCTCTTCCTCCATCAGCAGCTTGCACTTTTCCAGGTGCTGTCATCACCTGTCCCACAATCATTGCTCTCATCCCTTTACAGATTCGCCTAGGAAAGAGGTGTACTTTATGGCAATTATTGATATTCTGACTCATTATGATGCAAAAAAGAAAGCTGCCCACGCTGCAAAAACTGTTAAACACGGCGTAAGTATCTCCGTTTGGTTTCCCTCTCTGCTCCCTGCTTCCTGTCGTGCAGGGACCAGCTCAGGTCCGCTCCTTTCCGCTGAGCTGCCCACAGGCCTTCACTGGCTCTGGTTCTCTGCAGGGGTCACGCTCTGATGCAGAGTCAGAGCCAGCACGCGCTCGGACCGCCGCTCCCAAGTCACTTAAACCCGGCGCGGCTCTTCTTTTACCCACCGGGGTTATTAACAGACACATGCATCGTGAGAATATTACACAAATTCTTTTTTGTTCGAAAAATGTTTCAAAGACAAAAGGGCTAAATGATGACAACTAAGTGTTTTAATATGAAATGTTCAGAACTGAAGCACTATTCTCTGCTTCAGATGCTTCCAAGATATGCAATATTATATTCCTTTCCGCACAATTTGTAATTTTTTCTACTACAGAAATTTGTTGAGTGCAGGATCAAAGATGAGTAATACGAATCCCTCACCTTTATTGTCCTTGCTCAGAATTCTCACTGTCCCAGCCTGTGGTAACTTGTTGAATCCCCGGGACAAGCCTGTGAGGGGAAACCAGTGCACTCCTGCTTATCAGGTGAAGAAACTAAGGGCGAGAGCTTACTTGCCAGCCAGGATCGCGTCCTAGGCAGTGGTAGAGGGAGGACTGCTCCTCAGGACCCAGCCCCGCCCCCCGATCTCCCAGTGAGGCCCGCCTGGCCAGCTGGACTTCACAAGTCGTGAGTCTCCACTGTGCTTGCATCGCGGGGATCCATTTTGGCTTTCAGGCGTGCCAAAAAGGCCACAGACCCCATCCCACAGGGATGAACTTGTGCCCTGGCTCATTCACACTGGCAGGAGAGATGCTTCCCCACAGTGTGGAGCCGACCAACATCCAGCAGAACATCAACCTCTACTAAAGGCTCTCTCTCTCTCTCTATTTTAAAGTCAAACAGGCTGTCATGTCAGCAACGGAAGCAGCCTAACACCATGCCCCATTTGCCACAGAAATATTTCAGTCACACTGTCAACTATTTCTGGTGTGCCCGCTGTGTGCAGCGCACGGACCACGACCTACCCAGCCCACCGAACGCGTTAAGAATCCTCTATCGGTCAGAGAGGAGGGTACACAGCAGCTCTCACACGGGGGTTGGCACCGCAGCCTTCTGAGCACCATTTGCAAACTGTGTGCCTGACAGATGCACCACCCCTTTCCCCGATTCTGAGTCCAGCTCAGGAGGCTGGGGGAGGGGCCTCTAAGAGGCTCCGGTAATTCCGATGCTCATCTCTGGTTGAACAACCTGGGTGTATTGCAAGCACAGAGCCGAGCCAGAATCCTATTTCACCTTTCCCGTGTGTGACCTGGAGGGAGCGCTTTGGCGCTTCAGTTCCGCCAGCTGATGAAGGGGTCCTAATGCCTTACTGATGAGACGTTTGTGGTGAATAGACTGAACAGTGGGGGGACGCTCCGTGTTTGTTCCCACCCTTCCTCAAACCTGCTATGATATTCTAGACCACGTGAAACTGGAAACGTGCCAAAGCAAACATGGCTGCATTTGCATCTCCCCTGTAAGTCACCAGCTCAGCTCCATGATACGGCACACGGCCTAAAACTGGGTGCAGTTTGCAAGAGCAAGACATTCCTCTGCAAAGGAATGTTGTGTCGAGTTGCTGTTGGGAACCACTCTGCCTTCAAAGCTGGGGCTCCTCCGTGGAGATCCCAGGGGCCCAGGCCAGGCATGGAAATTACAGGTTCCCCTGTGAGCTGCGTGTGTAAAAACAGCGTCTGGTGACTTAGTAAAACTCTGGTCCTGCCCTTTGCAGCTCAGGAGGCTGGCTGGTAACTGGGGGGGTCTGCTGGCCCGCACTGTGCTCTTGTCATAGGAAACCCCCCACTGAGCCTCTGCGAGGGGCCGGCTTCCCAGCTCCAAGCAGGTCTCTGTGAATGGGGACCATGGCACCCCCGTGCCCGTGCCCCTCCGGGGGAGACGCAGTCACAGCGCTGTGTCTCACCCGCTTACGGGTCCGGGAAAGAGCCCTGGCAGCTGACACTGCCCCCTGCTGCTGCGGCTGTCGCCCCTCATTTCTGAGCACCCAGCCGCTTACCTCGGTCCTGAAAAATGAACACGGTCCTTGTGTCCTTGTCATTGGAGTTTCCCTTTGGCCAAACGTTGCTGTTTGTGTCATTCTCAAGGCATCTCCAATCTGTTCTCTTGAGAAACAGAAGCATCCTCCCCGTGGCTTCTGAATGTAGGCCACGCAGATTCCACATTTGACGGGAGTATCTCAAACGTGGTCGGTTGGATTTTTTTTTTTTTTTTTTTTTTAGTGGCAGTAGTCACAGTGTATGTGACAGTGGCATCTGTTGGTCCTGCGACTCTGCCTTGTCTTCACACACAGATTCCTAAGAGGCTTGGCTATTCAGACCAATATCCAAGATATTCTGAGTTACAAGCAGAGGCTGCACAGGTTTGAAAATGACTGGCTTCATGTTCAGTTGCAGTGGAAGTTCCTGTAGGTACTGATAGTAATTCTGTCACTGTTCCTCTCCTCTCACGCTGCCCAGGCTGGTGCGGAGATCTCCACCGTGAACCCAGAACAGTATTCCAAGCGCTTTTTGGACTTTATTGGCCACATCTTGACGTAACGTCCTGCATGGCCGAAGACGGACGTGAGCGTGGGAAGGACAGAGGTGGCTTCGGCACAGGAAAAATGAAAACCAAACTCAGTGAAGCACACCTCCTCGTTTACATCTTCAGGCCAAGATGACTGATTTGGGGACTACTTGCTTTAACAGCTACCTGATATTTCCCAGCATCACTCTAGCTATTTCTGACTTGGGTGTGTATGGGGGGGGGCGGGGGGGCGTGCGTGCGCACACGCACGTGAGCATCTTAAAAATTGATGGATCGGTTGATGGAAACCGACTTCGGTCAGAGTGTGTTTGAGGCAGTAACCCTCTGATTCCAGCTGTGGACGAATGAATGAATGAATGAGTGAGTGAGCACATGCAGGGGGGAGGGAGGCGGCCATGCATGTCAGACCAACCAGGTTGGCACCACACGATAAACTGTGGATCAGTTTATTTTTTGGAGTTGAAAGATGTGAGACGGTAATCGTAATAATAATGTAGATAATAATGATGATAATAATAATGATGGTGATTAAAAGGAAAAAAAACTTACTGCAGATGTTACACTTCTACCACGCACGCTGACACTCCTTAACAGTTGCACCCCGGGCGCTGGACGGAGGAGGCTGGCGTCTCCCGCGCATCCTGGTTCAGGTGTCAGGACTCACGGTGTCTGGGGACAAATGCCCCTCCTCCAGCAGGAAGCTGATGCCCCTAGTGTCTCTCTCTGTACATTTTCACCTCAGTAAATATGCCCAGGAAAACTGCTTACTTCTCTTTTCTTGCCTGGAGCTTCTTCACTGACACACTCTTACGTTGCAATATAGTAATTAATGCTACAAAATAAAAACAAAGCTCACCTGAAAAGTGCAGTTTTGGGCAATGGCATCTACATCTCCCGTGGTGGGGGAGGCAAAGCAGTTAGAACTCTCGATTTTCCAGTTACACAGTGGTGTTTTGTTACGAATTTGCCCTTAACTGAAACCCTCAATATTACTGTTTACATTATTAGGAAAACAGGGATATTTTTGAATCTAAAAATTTAATGTACAGCACGTGATTTTTGAAGTTTACATGTAAAGTCATTTTACAGTGTAGGTGAAATGTCTGTCCTATTTTGAAATGTATCCTGCAGTCACATTTTAATGGTAGGCGGTCTTTTACAGTAAAAGGAAAAGGGTTGTTTTCCTCTGATGCACATTTATCAACCTAATGTTTGTTTGTTTTTTTTTTTAAGAAAATGTTTAACCCAGATCTGGTTACGCAAGTTCATTGCCCTAAACTGTGCTGACTGTGTCTAATCAAGTTATAAATTTCCAACATCGATCATGTATTTACCAACTTCCTGGCATTTTCTGAAAGGTGTCAAGCTAAAATATTAGACTTGCTTAGAATAGGTTATCAACTTATACACTGTGCTAAAGCTGTGCCTTTGAAATTCTTTGTTTAAAACGTGAGATGATTTTTGTAGGCAGGTTCAGAAAAGAAAAAAAAAATCCACCCCTCAGTAATTACTTACAGCTCAACAAATACCCCACACCATACTGCCTCTGCCAGTGACTTTCCTTCAGGGCTTATCAAGTCTGCAACTGTGCCCAATGTATGTGGGTTTACTCCAGAAAACACCAGGTGACAGCAGCCGGAATCCTGGGAAGCCAGCAGCAAGGCCATTCTACTACATCTACTGACTTCACAGAGATCTGTTATCCTCAACAGACGACGTCAACAGCACTGTGACCTTGTTGTACAAATCTGTATTTTATGTGTTTAAATTAATTGAGATGGTGATTTAGTATTTTCCCCCCACCCTACCATTCAATCTGGTGTTGAGTCCTTTTCAGTGCTCTGAAGTTATGCTGTAGTTTCTTTGATCCAGGATTACAAAAGCGAGACCCTGAAGTAAAGAGAAGGTACCCATACATTATTTGAGTAACTGTTTCCTTTGTGGCCAATCTGTGTATGCTTCTAGAAGTTTACAAAATGCTTTATTTTTGTCTGTAACAGTCTCTGTCATCCGTTCTGTTGATCAACTCTTCGGTCAGAGTGAGGAAGTTTGCCTTGTATCTCCTAGTGCTAACAGTACACTCCAGTCATGAGCCAGGCTTTACAAAATAAAGCACTTTGATGACTCACAAGGTGGAGCCTTTGTGCCTCTCTCTCAATCGTGTGTCTCTCTCTCTCAATTGTGTGTCTCTCTATTGCAAACAAAGTTTACATACTCGGTGCTAAGAGTGTCTTTAGCCGATCCCTGAAGAAGTAAAAGTAAAATTGAGTCTTTTCACGAACTAGAGCTTTGCCTTCAACCTGTGACCTGTTTTCTTAGTATAAATGATAGAGACTTCCATGACAAAATCAACTTACTGAAAGATGGACAGAGAAAAGAAATCTCTTCACTGAATACCCTTTAAAGTTACACAGTCTTATTTTTTAAATTTACCAACCATAGTTCTCTGTGTGTCAGCATTTCTTTGAAACTTGACTGGGACACCATTGGTGGCTAGAAGGCTTTTTTGAGCATTCCATTGTCACTGGTGCCAGGTGAGCAAACAGTTCAGCTGTAGCACTTGTTTTGAAAATGTGTAACTGTTGTAATGCGACTGAGATGCGAGGGAATCGTCTGAGCGTCACGTGCTTTTCACATCTGCTGCACGCGTGCGGGTCCTCACGGAACATGAGATGAACACGGAAGACTGCACCCAGCTGGACTGTGCCAGTAGGGACACGCCAGACACACCCTCAAACATCTACCTCAGCTCCACACGCTGGGGGGCACGGTGACCAGGACCTGGAGCTGTGACTCCGCCTCTGACCTCACATCACTCTCCCTTCCTCACTTCCAACAACCCAAGAGCTGCAGCCCTGCTGACGCCCACTACCCTCGACCACAGGCATCCTCCAGGTCTTTTTCAAGATACTGTGCCACATTTATTGTGGTATTTATATATTTCCTGACCATTTAGTATGTTTAAATCTGTGCTACTGTTTGTATTAATAGGCTCCTTTTTTTTCAGTGTATCACTAATGACACTTTCGGGTGTCGTGCCCCAATCCCATCATTCCCATGAGCTCCGTGGTTTTTACTGTGCAATTTTGCACAGAGCAGGGATTTTTAGGAACATATGTTACACTACAGCAGAGCTGACTGTGGTCAGCAGGGAGCTTAAATTCCATTTTCTTTGTGGAACACAGACATTCATTTTCATTTTGGTTATTTAATTTCGTGGGTTGAATTCACATTAGTCCCAGAAAATTGGTTATTGCTAATTCATAGAATGACTGGAGTTGGTCTGAAGCATTAATCCTTCATGTGGGCACTCATGGAAACACTGGTTAAGGGTTAACTACAAGAGATTAGGAACTGTATATAATAATAAGGAAGTGGTAACGCATATAATATATAAATGTGTAAAATGAAGTGGGGGAGGGGAAAGAAGGCAGGGCCGAGAGGTTTAAGCCCTGGAGTTCTTAGCAGCCATGGACTCTGGAGGCCCCAGCACCGCTGCACGTGACCTCTCCAGGAATTCTGTAATTAACACAAAAACAGTGGTCATAGTGTGTGTCCTGCACGTGTACAGCCTTCTTCCAGCTCTTAAAATCACACCCCATCTCCTCCTCTCTCCCTATCCTAAATAGCACTTTACTCGGCTCCAGTCACGTGACTGCTATGTTAAAAATAAAAAAGTTGCCCTCTGAAAGGCAGAAACCTGCCTGCCTTTCGGATCCCCATGCACAGGAGTTACCTGACTCGCCTGCTTGGTCCCGGCCCAGCCTGCAGCCCCTCTTCACACGCAACTGGCCTGGCTCCTCAATCGTCTGTGCACCGTAAAGTGGCCCAGAAGACCGGCGAAGTGTCTGGAAAAGTAGAATTGACAAGTTCCCCTGAGTGATTATTGAAAGTTCCTTCATAAACGGAAACCCCGTCATCTAAACCAAATGTCCTTCAGAAGTTTAGTCCTGTTTTTGTGATTCTGTGAAAATCCTGCCAAAGGGCCATTAGCATGCCGTAGTCTATAATTTTCTCACTCTTAAATACTTGTTTAGTTTAACTTCGTAAGAGAAGGACGAAGGTTAGGATTTCTCCGAATCCACCGTGATACGTCTGTGTTTTATGGAATCCTACACGTGCTGCCGGGAGAGGGGTCCCAGATGAGGAAATCTTGGCCCAGAGAAGCTAAGGGACTTGTCCGAGGTCACATGAGAGTTGACGGCAAAGCCAGGGCTGGGACTGGGCTCTGCGGCAACTCAAGATTGAAAGTCGAATGTGTGAGCGACGGACCTGGTACCCCCTGGGGCTCCAGAGCTCACGGCCACCCCTCCTTTGTCAAAGCTCTTCTTTCACCGGTCCCTTCAACTGCCTCTGGAGAGCCCTGCCTGGCATGCACCCTCTGGAATTTTATAGCAAATGGTCCACACATTTCATTTTATGAGAGTCAATCTATATCATTCCATTTTCCTATCATCTTCTCCTAGTCCAACAGCATTTTATTACTGTCACTTGACTTTTTAAATCAAAGGGTCTCACTGGGGAATATAAAAAGATCCCTAGACCTACTGAATGGCAGTCTCTGGAGGTGGACCTTGAAAATCGATAAATGTTTCCCAGGTGCTTCTGATGCATGACCTGGTCTGGAAAACACTGTCTTGTGTTTTCCCTCCCAATGAACTGATCACTAATTTTAAATACTTTTTGTAATACGCTTCCCTCCCCCTCCTTCCTACCTCTCCCCCTCCCCCTTTTTCTGTACTTGTAATATATGAACAAAGTAGTTTCTTATTGATTAGAGCAGGGGTCAGCCAACCACAACCTGAAGGCCAAATCCAGGCCACCACATGATTTTTGTAAATAAAGTTTTATTGAAACACATCCATGCCCACGCATTCACATATTTTCTATGGCTGCTTTCAAACCATAGTGGCAGGTTGTAGAGTTGTGACTAAGACTGATGGCCCACAAAGCCTAAAACATTTTACTATGTAGCCCTTTTCAGAGAAAGTTCGCTGACCCCTGAAAGAGAGCATCGTTTTAGTATCACAATGTAGTTTCTGCAAAACCATGGACTTCAGCTACAACTGCTGTATTATCTACATAGATCTTTCACCTCCCATCTGGAGACACTGAGATTTCTTTCATTCTTTTACTAAAGTTGTTGCGATTTCATGATTGCCCTCGGTTTTTACTGCCGTTATACTGTCCTTTGAATTTGTTTTTTAGTAAATTGCTGTGGTTATTTAAATTAACATCCCAGTTACCAGTGGAGTTGACTGTCTGAGAAACCCATTTATAAAAGGGTCATAACTTCAAGTCATTCGGTCAGTTGGTTAAGGTCCTGTGAAAAAAGAGGCCTAAGTTCTTCAACATATGTGACATTTTCTTAAGAAACAACTTTAAAAATTTTTTTGGCCTCAGGTACTAGTTAAGGGCTCTGTGGCAACTAATACATGCTACTGCTATTTTTACTTAATTTTACCAAACCTCATAGTACTAAAATATAAGAATTTGGTTGCACTGTGTTTACCTAGTATTTTTTCCTCTTAAGCTTCTTGGTGGTCGGGGGAGGAGGCGGTCAGTACCTTAAATGACCTCAGATAGTTTCCCCCAACATTCCAGAAGGGACCTTCTTCCGGCTTTGGTTGTACTTAAATATCCCCAAACCAGGGTTTGACCAGGCAAAATAAGGGAGTTTTCCATTTAAATTCTGAGAATTGAAACCATCCTTCTCCCATCCTGACCTCTTTTTTTTTTTTTTCACCAGATTGTGGAGTTGATTTCCTAAAAATTAGCAGGTCTTTCTAAGTCTCTAAAGATAAATGAATAATCAGAGTGAATAAAACATGTTACTGCAGTGAATGCAGATGCACTGCTGGGCATGAAAGCAGAATATCCTCACACTGTCAAACACAAGGCCCCCAAAATCAAACACTGAGCATTTAACTGTGAAGTCATTCATTTTTTCCTTTAATATTTTCCTACATGGGCTTACTTAGTTTTTAATTAAACAAAATGCCATAAACTGAGCATCGCCTCTTCTGATCAAAAATAAGAAGCAGCGGGCTTCCCTGGTGGCACAGTGGTTAAGAGTCCGCCTGCCGATGCAGGGGACAAGGGTTCGTGCCCCGGTCTGGGAAGATCCCACATGCTGCAGAGCGGCTAGGCCCGTGAGCCATGGCGCTGAGCCTGCGCATCTGGAGCCTGTGCTCCGCAAGGGGAGAGGACACAACAGTGAGAGGCCCGCCTACCGCAAAAAAAAAAAAAAAAAAAAAAAAAATAAGAAGCAGCAAAAATGCTAAAAATACACAAATGAATTGTGTGTACTGATCACAGCTCTAGAGACCAGACTCAGGGGCATCTGGGATTTGCTGACTGGGCTCACATCCACTGTTCCCATGTGGGTGGAGGATACATATGCCATTGATGTATAGATGTTCTTGGCTTCTTCCAGTCTTCTTGGCTATTCTAGATTATGTTATGTAAAATGGGGTTTACATCATCAATGTGATAAAACTTAATTTTGCAGTCTTTATATTAACTCAGGTGTTTACATTATGCTTTACAGTTTATAAAGCACTTTCCTTCACTTTCTCTCATTTAAATCTCATACCCATGGTTTTATTTTTATTACTATTCTCCTTTCACAATTGAGAACACTGAGGCTCAGACAGGTTGGTTAGCTCTGAGGTAGTGAGTCACAGAGCCAGGTGGTCTTGGCCTTCTCTGCACTGTGTCCAGTGTTCTTGGCACTACATCCCATCACGTCTACTTTCATGTTTCCCAAACTATTAGATGTCCTGTCCAATTTCCTTCCATTTAGTGCATGTGGAGTCAAACTACTTCCTACAACTTTGTATTGTACTTCATCTGATTTGGGCAGTCACAGCTGGCTTGCCTTGTTTACAGCTCTTTAAACCTGGTGCCTTCTGAGACTTACCCCCATGGCTTCCCTAGAGAGCAGATGAAAAGAATCAAACACTAATCCAGGTGTTGCTGTGAAGGTATTTTGTAGATAGGATGGAAGTCTATCATCAGTTTACTTTAACTACGGGAGATTATTATAGACAACCTGGGTGGGCCTGAGTCAATTAAGCTGAAAGGCCTTAAGGGCAGAACTTAAGTTTCCCAGAAGAAGAAATTCTCCCTGTGGACAGGAGCTCCAGCTCATGCCTAAGAGTTCCAGCCCACCCTTCCTGGGAGTCTGCCCTATGGATTTTGGACCTACGTAAACAGTCCCCACAATCGCATAAACCAATGCCTTGCAATAAATGTCTTAATATATAACTCCTACTAGATGGGTTTTTCTGATGGAACCCTGACATACAGATCTTCCAGAGCTTTTTCAAAAACAAGGGGAAGAGGCACTTCTGGAATGGTGGGATCAAAACCTCTGAAAAATCCACTCCTCCATGAAAGCAATCAGAACTAGCAGACACTGTCATACTCAACTTTTCCAGAACTCTGGACATGAGCCAAAAGAGACTTTACTCAAGAAAACAAGTGAATCTTGGAAAGAACAGTGAGCTCTCTGTGTTTTATCTTACCTTATGTAAATATTAAACATGGTCCTCTGAGCTGAAATGAGAGTGAAGTCAGCAAGATGGTGGCGTAGGAGGCCCCAGACCCTCCTTCCCCTACTAACACACCAACTCAGCAGCAATTCACAGACAAAGTCTCTTTTTGAGAAATCCAGAAAGCAAGTGAAAGGCTCCTGCGCCTGGAGAACACAAAACTAGACTCACTGAAGTCAGCAGGAAGATTCAGCTTTCCCTTTCGCTGTTGTCCCTGTACCTGGCACAGCACCCTACCATCAGGAAGAGACCCCCTTGCTCTCTGCTTAACCCAGCGGAAAGAAGGGATTGCTTTACACATCCAGCACCCCCTCAGCTCCTCCAAGGGGCCTCCTCAGAGGACTAGCTTCTGCCTTTTTTTTCTTTTTTTTTTTTTTTGGCCAAGTGGCTTACAGGATCTTAGTTCCCCGACCAGGAATTGAACTGGGCCCACGGCAGTGAAAGTGCTAAGTCCTAACCACTGGACCACCAGGGAATTCCTGACTAGCTTCTGTCTTGCCAGTCCTGGAGCTCTGACAGGTCTGGAACAGTTTAGCTGCCTGGGGAAAAACAGAATTGGGGCTTGGGCTGGCAGATGCCACAGACCTTCCCCCTGCCTAGCAGACAGTGAGTGGATGAGAAACCCCAGCTGTCGGCACCCTCTAGGGAGGGGAAGAGTTGATCTGTACGTCTACCACCCAAACTTCCCCAGGACTGTCCGAAGCACTAGCATGGGTCTTACCAGTCTTGAATCTCTGACAGGCGTGCACAGTTTAGTTGCCTGGGAGAGAACAGAGAAAACAGTTTGGACTGAGACGCCAGAGCTCCCCACAGCCCCCTCACAGCACAGAGTGGCTGACAAAAACAATAGCTATCTGCTTCTCCCTGAGGAGGGAAAGAGTTGACAAAGACCCCCAGAGTCTCTAACTGGGCTGACTGATGGGTGTTTTCTCCTGTACAAGACCAGTCCATGAAGACTGGAAGAGGCACCTGTTTTGTCCAGTGCACAGATACCAACACAGAAAGTCAAGGAAAATGAAAATCAGGCAAAGATGTTCAAAACAAAGGAACAAGACCCGTATCTAGAATTCATCAAGAACTCTTATGACTCAACAATGAGAGACAAATTTTTAAACGAGTTAAGAATTTGAATAGAGTTTCTCCAAAGGAGATACACAAATGGTCAATAAGCACTTTGAAAGATGCTCAACATCATTAGTTATTAGGGAAATGCAAATCAAAGCCACAGATCACTTCACCCCCACTAGGATGGATAAAATAAAAAAGACAGACAACAGCAAGCACTGGTGAAGATGTGGAGGAACTGGAACAGTCAAACACTGCTGGTGGAAAGGTGAAATGGTTCGGCCACTTTGGAAAACAGCCTGGCAGGTTCTCAAATGGTTAAGCATAGGTTACCATAGGACTCAGGAATTCTATTCCTAGGTATATACCCCATAGAAGGGCTGCATTGCTTCTAGAAGCCCTAGGGGAGAAGCTATTCCCTGCCTTTTCCAGCATCTAGAGGCTGCCTGCATTGTGGGCTTGTGGCCCCTTCTTTCATCTTCAAAGCCAGCAGTGTAGCGTCTTCATTGCAATCTCTCTCTCTCTTTCCCTCCCACTCTCTCCCCACCTCTCTCTCTGACTCTGCTTCTGTCATCACATCTCCTTCTTGATTAAATTAGCTAGTGGTCCATTTTGTACTTTCTTCCCAAAGGACCAGAATTCTGATTAATGGATTTGATCTACTATTTTTGTTTTCACTCTCAGTAATCTCTGCATTTATCTTTATTATCTTTTTCTGCTTTCTTTTAGTTCATTTTATTGTTCCTTTTTTTTCTAGATTTTTGAACTGGGAATCTAATTCACTTATTTTCATTTAAAATTTTTACTTGATATACGTGTTTAGGGCTATGAATTTTTTTCTGATCGTTGCTTCTTATAATAGAAGTAATATGCTCTTGCTTTATAGACTTTTCATTACCATAACTTTTCAGAAATTCTGTAATTTTTGTTTCTAACTCCCTTTTAACCCAAGAGTTGTCGAATAGGAATTTTTTTTTAGTTTCCAGGTGTAAGTGCCTTTTTTTTGTTTTTAGTTTCATTTTTAACTTCTAGCTTTCTTGCACTGTGTTCAGAAACTGTAAGTAACATCTGACTTTAATGAAGCCTGTCAATGATTTCCTTCTGCCCTAATATACGATAATTTTTCAGGACTGTTCATATGTACTTAAAAAGAAGGTATATTCTATATTAGCAGGGAGTAGTGTTTGAATATACATCCAAAGGATTCAAAGACCCAGCGTGTGCAATTCACTCTGTCGGTGATATTGTCTGAACTGTAACCCACAATAACTGTACGTCCCAGTTTTGTTGCTTTGTTCAAGTTTACACACACTTTCACGTGACCAAGAGCCCCCCACCGCCGTCACACACTATCACTCTCAACTTCACTCAGATTGGCTCTGCTATCAAATCAATGGCAAAGCTTTCACTCATCTCTTTCTGATGACGTACAATTCGAATTTTCCTATAGTCTTTAACGTCACAATCCTGGCGAGTGTGCATGACCCCCAAACACCGGGTGCCCTGGGGCAGGCTCAGAGCCGCCACAGAGCTCCGGACCAGCACACGCCGGGCTCCCGCCGCCGCCGCCGCCGCCATCTTGCTAGGCTGACCCTTGACCCGGCATGCCGTTGCGTCTGTACCCGCACATGCGCACTCTCACTACCCTTTAATAGGCACCCTTTGACTCCCATTATGTGTACAGCAACATACAAGCTTTCTCTACTTTCCTCTCTCTCTCTCTCTCCCTCCTCTTCCCATTTTGAGTTGCATTCTTTCTACTTTCTCAGAACATACATGTTTCTATGTTATTATTATACCCATAATCTCACCTTTATTTTAGCCATGGATCTGCAATTTAATATGGGACATGCTCACCATCCGTCCTTTTACCCAAGTTTCCCCAATCATCTATTAGGTCAGTCTCATCCCACTGAGCCTCAGGTGAGACTCTGTGCTGACAACTTAATTGCAGCTTCATGAGAGACCTTTAGGTAGAGGCACCCAGCTAAGCTGCGGGTACATTCCTGACTCACAGAATCTGTGAGATAACAGTTGTTTGCTATTTTAAGCTGCTAAATTTGGAGGTAATTTGTTATACCAAAATAGATAACAAATACCCCAGGATATCTCAAAGTTGATCGTCTCAGGTTCATTTGAGTGTGCCCAGTTACACCCCACCCCCCAGCTTTTTTTAATGTGGTAAAATACACATAACAAAATTTTCCATTTTAATCATTTTTAAAGTGTAGAGTCCAGTACCGTTAGGTACATTCACACCGTTGTACAAACTATCTTCAGAACTTTTTTCATCTCACAAAACTGAAACTCTATACCTATGAAGCAACAGCTCTCATACCCCACCTCTCCCCCTGGCAACCACCGTTTCACTTTCTGTATCTATGAACTTGACTACTCTGGATTCTTCATATTAGTGGAAACATAAAGTATTTGTCTTTCTGTGACTGGCCTCTCTCACTTAGCATAATGTCCTCAAGTTCATCCATGCTGTAGCCTATGTCAGAATTTCCTTCCCTTTTAAGTACAGTATTCCATTGCATGTATACACCACATTTTATTTATCCATTCATCTATTGACAGACTTGGGTTGCTTCCACCATTTGGCTATTGTGAATAATGCTGCTATGAACATGGACGCCGGTAGGTCCTTTTAATAGATAGGTTCAGGGTTTGTTTGTTTGTTTCCAGGAAGTTTTCTTGGATTATAATTTTAAATATTAGTTTAGTTCCATTGCTTGGATCTTCTGCAGGGTCTCCAACTACAACAATATTGGACCTACTTCGCCTTCCATTTCAACCACTTTTTCTATGATCCATTTCACATCTTAATTTACCTAGTTTTTTGCCTCTTGATTTTTTTCCCTATGTTTTTCTTCAATATCCTTTATTAAAATTTCATTAGAATCTATTCTCCCTTGGATACCTTGTCATTGAAATTTCGTTTCTGAGAAGATTTTGTATTTTCCTATTGTTTTCCTGAGTTCAGTATTCCCCTGTTTCATATCTTATCTTTTTCTTCTCATTTTTGTTCTTCATTTTTGTATTTCTGGTTCAAGATGTTTCATCAAATCTCCAAATGCTGTTCGAACGTATTTAATCCAGTTTGAAGTATTACATTATAGTTTTCTTCAGCTTCACAGTTGTTTTTCTGGAGAGAATTTTCACTGTCCGAATACTTTGTTTTCTAATTTTACAACAGTTTTGTATGGATGTGGTCTGGTCTTTCCTCTTTGCTCACATTTCCTCAGTAGGGTGGGAGGAGGCATTGGCATGCTTTTTGTTTCTGCAGGATCTGTAATTTTCTCCTGGTTTCCTTCTGTTCCTCACTGCCACATCTCCAATAGGTACCTACTTTCCCTGTAGAGCTGAGTCTCCCCCAGAAGAGAGGAGGAGACTTGACAGCTTCTCCAAGAGGCCACTTCCTTTCCTACACACTTTGCAGCTGCTTTCCTGTAGCCAGTGCTAGGAATTACCAAGTCCTGACTTGCATTCTGTATTTTGTATTGGACTTTTTCTTTCTGGGGGTAACTTTTCTGTCTTCTGTACCCCTCTTCTCTTTTTTCTTGAGTCTCTTAAGCTTCCTTTCCCCTGCTGTCCTTGCCCATAGGTTTGCAGTGGTGAGTGGATGCGGTGAGGACAGGAGCTGTTGGAATTTGGTTAGTTTTCTACTTACAGGTCATTTGAGCGTCATGGTATTCTCTGTCTCCTCTTACTGCTGAAGAGGTGGGCCATGTGTGGTTTTATTTGCTCTCCTTATTGGATTTATAGGTATTTGGGGAGGGGAAGTGGGAAGATTCAGAATTAGGCAGCCACCACTATCCTCCAAACCTGAAAGTTCTGAGCTTTACATGGTGTTCCCTGGGGTTGGGACCTGGGTCCTCTGCTCACTGTATAAAAGCAGTTCTAGACAATCTCAACTAGTTTCATGACTCCAGTTACCAACTGTACATCATTAACCCCCATATATATATCTCCTGCCCAGACGTCTCCTTTGAGATCCAAAACTTTAGCCAATTGCCTACTCATCCTCTTCATCTGAATGTTTCGAAGGCCCTTAATTTACAGATCCTGCAAACACCAAACTAAAATCATGCTATTATCTTCTGCAAACCCAGGCTTCCTCCGGTGTTTCCTATCTTACTCCCATCTGTTTAGGCGTGTAAGCCAATATCCTAGGAGTCATTCCTCCCCAACCTCAATGCCATCACCCCTCTGACACCCAGGAATGTCACATCCTCCTCATTCTCCCTCCTGAATGTCCCTCAGATTCACCCACTTCCTCCAAATCCACCCACCCTGTTTAAACACCAGGCTTCATTCAGTGGCTCAAGCCACAAACCTGGGAACTTCCGTTATTCATTCCTTTCCCTTATCACCCCACACCATCAATGAGCAGATCCTGCTGGCTTTTCTTTCACAGCATCTCGTTCCGTCACCTTCTCTGTTTCCACTGCTACCATTCTGGTCCAGGCGGCCATCATCCTTCACCGAGCACCCTTTTGCTAAAAGGTATATTCTCTTCTTCCTGAAAGGTAAATCAAAGCATATCACTCACATAAATAAAATCTTTCAGTGGCTCTCATTGTACTTAGAATAAGATCCCCTCCTCACATGGCCTGCCATACCTTAGATCATATTGCCCCTGCCTGGGTTTTTTGGGGTTTTTCTGTTATTTATTATTGTCTTATTCCTTCAAAAGAATAATTTATTAAAGTATAGTTGACACATAACATATTCGTTTCAGGTGTACAACATAATGATTTGATATTTGTGTACACTGTGAAATGATCACGACAAACCTAGTTAACATCCATCAGCTTACATAGTTACAGATTCTTTTTTTCTTGTGGTGAGAACTTTTAAGATCTACTCTCTTAGCAGCTTTCGAATGTACGATACAGTATCATTAACCTTAGTCACCAACAACTTATTCTCAGACTGGTTTAAGGTTTGATTTCTTGGAGCTTCCTCCGGATGGGGGATGTGGTCAGGTGTCTGTGCTTCAAAGGGCCCTCGTAATAGACAGTGGGACCAGCACGCAGCTAGTTCTCCTTTCTCCTGGTGGCTGCGAGCCTAGATATATCTGCTTGCACATTAAGCAGAGAGGGTGATGCATGGCAGCTTTTAAAGCCCTTGTGTTTACAGAGAATGTTGTGAGTTCACCTTGAGTTAAATTCTCACTTCCACATTCTCCACACACCCGAGCAGATTTCATAAGTCTGGTAGCACCTAGGTGCTGACTGGCTGGGCCTTCTCGTGGCTGAATTAAATCACACGTGTCAGGGATGGTACCAGCTGCATATAGATTCACCTCATTATTCTTTGAGTGAATGTCAATTCAGCATTTATAACTTTTCTTGTGAAAAATAGGACGTGACGCTCCCCCCGCCTTCTTTCTCCTTTTTATTTCCTCACTTATTCTCATGTATTTGTTATTCCTCAGCCAGAATTCTCGCAGAGGCAAAAACAATTGAAACATGTGAATCAGATGTCAACAGCAAGCCCTGATACTTGTGCAGGGAGCAGCCTTAACAGTCAGCAAAGGAAGGGACGGTGCTGCAGGCACGGACTGGGTCCCAGACGCTTATAAAACCCGGTCTGAGCCTGAGAAAGCGCTGCCACGGAACAAGATCTCTGGACAAACGGAAAAGGCCTCTCGGATTTGACAGTACAGAACTGACATCATAATCTCCCATCTAATACACTGTATGGACCTCCTGCTATGTGCTAAGCTTCGTGTGAGCCACTGATGATGTAAAAGTAAATGAACTAAAATCAAGGAGCTTGCGGCCCAGCATGAAAGATAACGGCAATGTCCTGCTAGCACTGGAGGACTAGGGCTCCTGAGGAGGTGGGACCGCGCCCTGGGCATCATTATGCTAAGGGTCTGGGCCCCTGTTCTCTGCCTGCGGGTCGATCTTTTGTCTCCTTTGCACATTCCCAATTTCTGAGTGGAAAGCTTAAGGTTCTTCTTCTGTATCCCATCGTAAGAACACAGACTTTAAAATCACCCAGATCCGAGGTTGAATCTCGCCTCTGCTGCACGACCCCAGGCAGGCTTCCGAGCTTCCGTTTTCACGTTTATAGAAAGTGGACGATCTATAGCTCACATGGTTGCTTTGTGATGAAAGGAGATAACCTCTGTTATGCACTGGTTTTAGGACCTCGCACATAGCAGGTGTGTGTGTCCCACATTGCTCAGGACTCCGGGTATTCATCAGATGTTGCTTATTAATTAGAAGGAATAATCGAATCCATTTCCATATAGTCATCTAACAAGACAGATGAGTACCATACAGCAGGTGCTGGATGGTTGTAAGAGATCTGTCAGCATTCAGTCCTCATCCACAGTTTCCATTCCTTTCTATTTATGAATCAAATGATCAGAAAATGGTCCTTCCCTCTGTTCATTCTTCCTTTCAAACTTCCTTTCTTAGGTATTCTTATGATGTCTCAGAGTAAGGTCAGCCACGTCTAATATGTCAGAGCAAGGATAACGTTTGGGGGTTATGATGTGATGCGTAGGTACGACGAGGTAGGTTCCAAGGTAGTAGGAACGAATGGATCAGATTGTGCCCTAGACGAAGGGATGTCTTTTCAGGCAGTTACAGAAAGCAACACTGGGACTTCCCTGGCAGTCCAGTGATTAAAACGTCGAGCTCCCAATGCAGGGGGCACAGGTTTGATCCCTGGTCAGGGAACTAAGATCCTGCAAGCTGCACGGCATGAGGCCTTAAAACAAAACAAAAAAAGCAAGCAAGCAACACAGCAACGAGAGGGGTATAACTGCATAGAACTGGGGACCTGCCTCAGGAGCCTGGGCTCTGCGGGGGAAGGAAGAGAAAACACAGGCGAGGAAGGAGGCTGACTCTTCATCCCACACACCAACCTTCCGACGAGAATTTTCTCCCAGGCAGATGATGTGACAGACTCTCACCTCCAGCGACAGAAAAATAGCTTTGCAGGACCTGGTGTACACACAACTCTGATGGGTTTTCTGCTGGGACGAGAACTGTATCTGAAGGCGTCGTAATAACGTCTTAGACATATGTTTCTTCACCTTCACTTGCCTCATCATCACCCAGCTCCTTTCTCACCATCCTCTTGAAACCTTCCTCTCTGGCTAATGACTTCCAGCCTGATTTTCCTCTATAGGTAAAATGTGTGCAGACCCTCTGTCAGAGTATTCTTTAGAGGATCTAGGATGCAACTCAGAAAAAGAATAAGCTTTATTGTAGTAGATATTCAGGGAAAGCATGTTGATGGGTGTGTTCTCATCTTGAGAAGTCAGAGGCACGAGGCTGGTGAGCAAGAATAAATCTCAGCTTCTTGGATGTTGTGACTAAGTGATCCTTAGATGTTTTACTAAATTTAAAAGCTAAATAATGAAAACTTCCTAAAATGTTTTTGAAGAGCATTGAAAAAGTTTAAAAAGTATAAGAAGAAAAAAGATGTCAGTCTCATTAAATTGTAAGTATAGGCAAGGTCACAAAGAGAAACTCCATGACATAAATCCCCAAATCTCAGTTTTTCGCTTGTGGCTTAAATCAGCCAATTCTCGCTTCCAGAGGATCCCGTTCTCAGAGCTGCCAGCAGCCCACTGAACAGAATCCCACTTAGCAAAGGTCAAACCCATCAACAAAGGTCAATACTGTGGTGGCCCCCTCCTACAAAATTCTCCTGTCAAAACTTTAAGCACAGATTGGATAATAGCATGTTTCATTATCTAAAAGCAAGAATAAAAATGTAAGTAAAATAAATTCCTATTTTTCAAGAATCAAAGTTATCTGAAGACAAGAGTTGGCAGATGCCTTTGCTGAACTGCGCAGTGATAAATGATGCCTGGGCACTGCACTATCCTAAAAGGCTTTATGACTCACCAAAGAGTCGCATCAATCATGGCTGGATTGGGTCTGTGTGGTGTGAATGTTATTAGGGCCTTTGAACACTTTTTCGAAATTAAGTGGTTCACTTAGGGCATATTAATCAACTGCATCCGAACTCCCCATTTCCCAGTGATCCAAGGTGGTGGGGTCGGGGGTCTACAGGAAAAGCACTGACTGACCTTCTCTGGGATCACAAAAGCTTTCACTCCATCCACCCCAGCCATGCAAACAACAAATCCCTACCGACACCTGCGTTACGTCACGGGAGCTCTGTGGCGCCTGCAATTCCCGTCTCTACCAAACACCTTCACTCACCCCTCTGTCCTTTTCACCCCTCCTCTGTTTCTTATCACCTGCTGGTCCAGTCATTTGTGACAGAAATTGTGAAAGAAAGGCATGCCCTGTTTCCCCCAAACTTCTCATAGGTGTGCAAGCTGACTGTTAAATGCTCGGGACTGAGACATTTCCTCAAATGCACACCTTCCTCTGAGAAATATTAGACGTTTTGATGAAACAAAGTATTCATTTATGCCCTGCTTCCCAAAATTCTTGTTTTTACGGTGATTTCATGCTCAGATCCAAAGGCAGACATCACCTCATTTGACTGTCATGTGGGTCTCACACATTCACCCTCTGGTACCCGATCATCAATCTGCGGCTAAGAGCCTCTTCCTGAGACCGAGGCTGCTTAGATGTTACAACATCTGTCAAGTGCCTTTTCAAAAATAAATTTACCAGAGAATCTCAATTTCCCTTCATAAGTCCTCAAATTAGGAAAAAAGAATTCATTATGCCCGAAATCTGAAATAATAGCATTACTTTCTAAGCAATTAAATACTTAACTGTTTTAGCCCTATGGATGGGAAACCCAGCCAGATGTCTCTTTCACACAGAACAATATTTTAACAAGGTGAGGGCAACTTCTTTCGATGGATACACTTTAGTAGAGCTTTAACACGGCTCTTTATTTGCAAACAGTAAGTGTAACCTGTATAAATGTTCACACAGTTGCAAACCTTGTCTTTACTTTTTGTTTTAACTTTGCGTCAGGAATCTCCTCTAACGGCAGCTGATGCTCTCTTCCTTATATGCTAACACTACTTTTAACTTTTTTTTTTTGAAATGCATTTGAAAAAATGCATCCACATTCATCTCCGCTAGCTTTGCCAGTGACTGCAGGCATTTTGTCAGCACACGCTTGTTCTGCTCTCTTTAAGCTTTAAGTCAGTCTGTCTCCCCCTGATTTTTTTTTTTTTTTTTTTTTTGGTACGTGGGCCTCTCACTGCTGTGGCCTCTCCCGTTGCGGAGCACAGGCTCCGGACACGCAGGCTCAGCGGCCATGGCTCACGGGCCCAGCCGCTCCGCGGCATGTGGGATCTTCCCGGACCAGGGCACGAACCCCTGTCCCCTGCATCGGCAGGCGGACTCTCAACCACTAGGCCACCAGGGAAGACCCTCCCCCTGATTCTTGATACATGTTGACTTGGAGAAAGTGGTCAAATTATTTTAAAGCATTTCAAAAACGTAAAGTGTCATCACAGGGCAAATAAATAACCGTGATGAACATGGAAAGAGCGATAAGGGAGCTAAATCCACTGCCCCCGAGGTGAGAGAGAAGTCGGTCTGGAGGTGGCTGGAGGGCCAGGGGTGCTCGGTGAGGCCTTACTGCTCCTCCAGGAAAGTCACCTTCTTGCAGTTTTTGTGTTTTGCCACAAAACACAAAACAACGGGACTGTTTTGCCAACGATCAATAACCCTTAACTCTGTTGCATAATCATTTTTATTGACACGCATGTCTCTAAATCTGGCCTGAATCAGCCAATGGCACGGGGGCTTAGAAATAATCTGCAAAGGGTCCTGTAGGGGGATCCGATATGTCATGACAGTATTTAAGCCATCTCTTCTGACTTTCATGTGAAACTCTTATTAAAGGCTCCTAACACCCCTGGGAAAGGTGGTTTCCCCGGATTTCCAAAGAACAGACACAGCACGAAAGGTGCAGGGTGTCTCCAAGCCACGCAAGAATCCTGGGGCCACGGTGAAGGTTAGAATTGGACGGGTCTGATTCTGAACTTTTAAATCTTACTAAGAGAACACACTCCCTCCCTTTAGGCCAATAAGTCATATCAACCCAGGAATTGATGTTGCTATTCCAATCTAATCATAAAGGTCACTTTCAGTAATGGGAAAAGGACACATCTGCATATATCACTGGCAGTCCATTGTCCTGTGAACATTGCCACGAGCTAAACAAAGGCTTCCTCTCGCAGTGTAATCACCGGGGACTTCAGAATTCTTATGTCTCGATGGTCCTGAGTATATGGCCCACGCCACAGTATAAAAATATGACTGCCAGCTCAAGGCAAGTTTGTGTTACTCTAAATGCCACGGGAAACGTCTGTGTGTATGTGTGTGTTTCATCAAAGCCATTACTTACTATAGACCATCATTTTTTCCCTATGACCCTCTCTATACATCCTGATTTTAAAAGGGGGAGGAGAAACAGGATGACCGGTGTAGGCGGAAATGTATGGGGAAAGTGCAAATGTACGTATTGATTATTGCAAACTGCAGGGTTGGCCTGGGTTGGGTTTTTTAAGCAGCTTCTCCTTGTTGGCAGAAAACAACTCCTGACAGATGAGAAGAAAAACATCACTGAGAAACACCGCCAGCTTCTGTCTCTTTTCAGCTTTAGCTGCGATGAATTGAAGGGCCTGCATCCTTCCCCTGAGGCTGGGACCACTGGACACTGAATGTATTCATCTTCCCTTCAAGCTTCCCTCACTCAGCATCTTTCCTAACATTTATTTCCTACCAGTCTCCAGGCCAGTGCTAAACTTCAGATTTGGGAAAGGACTGGATTGGCTGCTGGCATTGGAAACTTTTCTCCATGGATGATTTTTATATGGTTTCGGTAGACACATATAATATCAGCAGAGAGAGAGAGAGATCCTGTTGGCGGGAGAAAATAAAACCTTAACAACACTGTAATGGCCTGAGTGGTGTTTTACATGTTCTGCCTGCTCAAGATTTATGTTAAAATAACCTTGCAAAAGAGGTTTTAAAAAAAGTCTATCAAGCTGCCAAGATTGAACCAGCTCTTTCTTTCCTGTCCAGTGACAGTTGGTTTAACAACCTAAACAACCTGGTACGAACTGGTGTCTCCCAGCAGTCCAAGACCTTGCAGGCCTGGTCTAATTTCACCCGGCAATTTTTCACTTACTTTGTAAATGTCTGAGTCCTTTTACCCTCTCTCCTCACTTCTCACTCCTCTCTCCTCCTTTCACCCTTAGTCTATCCTCTTTCTGACCCAAGGGACATAGTAGCAATTAATCAAAAGGCATTGAAATTAATGTTTTAATTTGGAGACCACATTTGGAAATGCTCTTTCTTCACCCTAAACCCCTCCCCTCAGACATCTCTGCCAGGCCCTCGTGTTGTCACGAGCACTCCCACGCCACTAATTGCTTATGGTTTCTTCCTGAGTTACTAGTGGTCACTATTCCATGCACATCCCCTCCCCAGAGCAGCTCAGCACCTCCGCTGCGGGCCAGCACTGCCCTGTGGGGAGGGACGGGTGGAAGCACAGGTCTCACCAATGCAGCTCTTTGCACCCCTGCCTTCACCATCCGAGACTCCTGCCACCCAGGAAGAAGAAACACCTCTGCATCTGCATAACTAAGCAATATTTATATCTCCCTTAGCTGCCTAATTAATTTATCCTGCAATGTACACTTTTTCAATCTCTGCCTCTGACAGTCTCACAAGAAAGAGTATTTTCTGCCTGGGAAGTTCCTTCACGTGGTTTAAGGATTTACTTAACCTTGAATGAGGACTGGGTCTCTAATAAGAAGCCGGTCTAACAACAAACCAGGAATGTTTTCTTTCTTTCTTTCTTTTTCCTTTTTAATGTATTCATCATGGAGACGCCACCTGCTTCCAAGAAGGAGCTGAGCCAGTGGAACCAGGTGGGCAGGTAATGAGTTTTCATGCTGACGTGGAACCTCAGATGCCCGGTTAGTGACGAAGGGCTACAGGCTACAGAGGGAAAGTGCAAAAGAACTCAAGAGCCACCTTCAAGGAGGAAGGAGGTTGGCCAGCTCTTTTCCATTCTGAGTGAGGCCAGAGGAGAGAGAAAGAAGCTGAGCTAGTGACCTTGAGAGAGAGGACAGACTTGCCAGGAAACCCAGGTCTGGGTCTGAGGCTGTGCTGCCTGATTGGGAGCCTCACCAGGAGGCTGATGAGTCCCCATCACAAGGACCAGATGAGGCCCCTCCGGACACAGGGTTCTGGGTGGGGACTCTGAATCCCTGCCTGGACTAGGAATCTTCTCTAGTTGATTTGAATTTAGTGTTTTATATTTGCTCTATTTGTTTATAAACAAAAGACAATGGTGATGACCATCAAAACAAGAGAATATGCTGCTCAGGCCGACAGCTCTGCTTCCCCCACTCACACCAGCTGCGCGCTGTTTCCAGCTGTCTGAACAAGCAATAAAGCCCACATTGCCTTAAGGGGCGGGAGGTATCATAGAATCATCCACACGTGGGACTTTCGGGTGGGGATTTTCTAGTATGAGATGTGAAGGTGGTTATTCCCTGAGAATATGGCAGATTGGGAGAGGAAGCCTGTGTCCTATGAGGACAGAGGAACAATGCAATGATGCAGAGGGTACCACTTGTTCTGTCGTTGGGAAAGACCCCTGCCCCAGCCCCCGGGCCCTCACCCAGTTTCTACCGAGGCATCTGTGAGCTGCTGAGCAGAACTCTGCCCAAGTCCTCCTCTCAAGAACCGGAAGACCTAAGCAGGGGAGTGACAAGATGAGATTCGTGCTCTAGGAAGATGCTCTGACAGCAGCGGGGACTGTAATGCCCAGCTCTGGGGCTGTATGCAGGAGACAAGAGGGGCAGTGCCCTTGATTAGGAAGGAAGTGGTCCCTGTGGCTTATATGACATGTACACCAAAAGGCAAGACTCCTACCTTGTGGCATCGAAAAAAGTCTAAGTGTTAACAGTGATTATCTCCGGATAGTAAGTCAAGAATGATGTGACTTCTTTATAACATTTTATGTTTTCCAAATTATCTATAATGAGCATGTTTTACTTTTATAATCAGAAAAGTTCTCTCTCTTTTTAAAGCAAAAATATTACCAAAATTAGCATCAAATTTCAAAAGAACTTTAAGGACCAGGACTAGCTTCTTCACTCTGCACCTAGTGTAGCTCTGGAAAATCACTCCTGGGACGTCTGTGATAGCACCATTCGGCAGCACCCACCATGCTGGTGGCCACCTTGTGGACATCGGGCAACCCACACGTGGTGTTTCAGCCTGCTGGCCCTCAGCTGGTACACTGGTCCTCATATGCTGGAAGTTTGACAACTGTAGTCAATGGGGAATGGGCAGCAGGAGTAAAATCAGAGATAAAACAAAAATCAAGAAACAGAAAAAGCTGAATCTCTGCAAACTGAGTGCAGGGCAAACCAAAGGGACAAGCTAGGCTGGGGAGCTTACAAGAATCAGAGGTGGTGATTAAGGGGTGAGTCAACACTGGACAACTCTCCCCACCCAGGTCTAGAGAACCCAAAGGTCACTACAGAGCTGAAGGTCAAAGACAAATTAGTAATCAGGGCAAAGGTAGATCCCAGACACAGAAAGATCTCGATTTGGGCAAGTTCTGACTCAAGTATGAAAACTTTTATAATCTTCCTATTTTTGGAAGAAGGTGAAACACTTGCTACAGTTTAGCAACCTGACATGCCGGGCAGACCCTGATGGATTCATTCATTTAACTAATACTTACTGCTGTAGAATGCTTGTGTCCCTCCCCCCATCCCGATTTATATGTTGAAACCTAATCCCCAATGTGATGGTATTTGGAGGTGGGGCCTTTGGGAGATGATTAGGTCATGAGGATGGAGCCCTCATGAATGGGATTAGTGCCCTTATAGAAGAGACCCCCCAGAGAGATCCCTCACCCTTTCCTCCGTATTAGGTTACAGTGAGAACCTGTAAGTGGACTCTCACCAGACACTGAATCTGCCAACACCTTGATCTTGGACTTGCCAGCCCCCAGAACTGTGAGAAATAAATTCCTGTTGTTTATAAGCCACCCAGAATATGGTATTTTGTTATAGCAGCCTGAGCTTACCAGGACACATACTGAGCACCTACCATGAGGCACGGACTATGCCTGGTGCTGCAGTTAGAGAACAAGAAAAACAAGTTGCTGACATGCATTATGTCAGTACTTGGATGCTACCTTGGAAAAGGTACTTTATCATTTGCAAAAAGTTGGAGCATATTTAAATTGTCCATTTAGCAACTGAGGTGCCACTTTTGTACAGTAATCTGAGTTGTACCAGGTCTTACCATTGCAAAATGATTCAGTCAATGGGATGTCGTACTGGCACCTTGGGTAAGCAACATGGAGTGGGGGGGTGCTACATGAAATTTCCATTCCAGTCCCCTTCTCAGTGACTCAGCTTTCTGTAGGTACATGAACTGGAATTCCCTAAAAAGTTAGCTTGCCAAATAACACAACTTGGAGAAACCTCTCCAGATCTTGATATAATCTTCAGTGTCCCTTATTCTGATCCACTATGATGGCTGTGTATCAGTGATGGTGGTGGTCTGAGACTGGCCTTAGGAGTCGATGAGAATCAATAGCACTATCAGCGCTTCTAGATAAATCTGGAGGTTTTAGAGAAGTGAAACTTTAATCACTGAGCTTTCAGGTGTTTTTGTTAGGTTAGGGGAAATCCTCCTTTTGTGCCTTTTCAAGAGACCATGTACCCTCTCTTCCTTGGCATGAACCATAGTTGAAATTTTACATTTAGGTGTGTGGTTATACAGTTAATGTCTCTCACCCTTCAACGGTAAGTCACAAGGGTAGGCACCACAGCTGTTTTCTCTCACAGTCTTATCCCCTGAATCTAATGTAGTCCCTGGAACAAAGTGAGTCCTCCACAGAGACCTGTGACAGTGTGAAGGCTCGTGGTGGGGTGGGGGCAAAGTGAGGATGGACAGGAAACCGGAGGAAGGCGGAGAAGCCTGTTCTGCAGCCGCAGGGCAACGCACGTTTCCCACCTGGGGAGGTTTGCTTTGTGTCAAGTGAGTTAAGCTGAAACTATCCCCCTGAACCCTCTTCCCAGCAAGGAGATTCGGCCAGGAGAAATTTGCACAGGACTTGGAAGGCAGAAGCGAAGTGGCAGCCAGGACACTCTGAAGGTCAGGGTAGGACAGCGGAGGCCCTGCAGTGCCTGCCTGTGACCTGCTGGCTTGCCTGGCCGGCAGCTCCTACCTCACTCCTCTGGGGCCTGGGCAGGTGTGTACGCAGTTCCAGCTCCTCTGCAGGCCTCCTGGGACTCAAGGTTTCCATCAGTGAGAGATATGCAGATTCCAGAACCCTGTGGGTTCCAGTCAGTCCTCACTCACTCCCATCTGCCTCCAGATTTTCTTCCCAACTGCCAGCCCTGCCCACCTCATGGACTTCGGGGACGCCGCAGGCTCGGGCAGCAGCAGCCTGCCATTGTCTAATCTCTATAACAAAGCCTCTCTTCCAAATCACTCACAGTGCTGCCGCTTCCCTGTGAGCCCCCAGACGTACCATCAGAGCAGTTTGAGTCTCTTCCTTCTGGGGGCAGTTGCTCCTATAAATTAAGTGCTTTCATTACTGATAATACAATCATCAATAGCATTCGCTACGAATTACTATGTGCCCGGCTGAGAAATCCACCCTCTGTCACGCAGCTGAGGCAAGGATTTGCGCCTAGATCTGTCGGCCTCTAATACCTATATTCTTTTTATCATGCCCTGCTTTCTTTTGTATTAGTAAGGTTTTATTTTTAAGTTGGACATTTGTCCCCCTTGAGTTTCACCCATGAGCCATAGTAAGCTGATGTTTCATTTGAGCAAAAAACCCAAAATGTAGGGCTCTGTTTAGTAAATAGGGCTGCTCAGAGACACCAGGTGCCGTTTCTTCTGCACTAAAAGGATCAATATTCTATTTGCATGTGATTTTTCAGTGTGAGATATCATGAATGAGGGACTCAAGGAAGTTGATTTTCCAGAAGTGAATTTAGGGAACACTTAAAGGACCGTGGGGCACTTACATCCATCAAAGCGCTTCTCACAACGCAGGGCATGCTCTGCTGACCACCATCTTCTTGGGAACAGCAGCTACATCAACTTCATACTGCGGACTTCCCTGGTGGCGCAGTGGTTAAGAATCCTCCTGCCAATGCAGAGGACACGGGTTCGATCCCTGGTCCGGGAAGATCCCACATGCCTAGGAGCACCTAAGCCCATGCACCACAACTACTGAGACCATGCACCACAACTACTGAAGCCCACACGCCTAGAGCCCGTGCTCCGCAACAAGAGAAGCCACCGCAATGAGAAGCCTGCGCACCTCAGTGAGGAGTAGCCCCCACTCGCCGCAACTAGAGAAAGCCCGCGAGGAGCAACGAAGACCCAACGCAACCAAGGAAGAAGAAAAGAAAGAAAACATCACCAAAAATCAATCAGTCCATCAACTTCATATTGCTTCTTTGCACCTACCATAGCAACTGGCAAACAGGAGGTGCCCAATAAATGCCTGTCGTTGAACAGATGGGTTGTGAGCAAGTTTCATTTATTCCACCCAGCATTTCATTCTACCAGCATACTGTTTTCTTTCTCTCATCACTGCTCTATCAGCCTCTTGGAATATTTTGACATATTTTTAGAGCGGCAATTCTTACTTCCCCATTATGTTGATTAAATAGTGATACGCTTAGCAGTTAGGGCCAGATTTGGGAAGTCTTTATGACAAAGAAATGAGCTCTGCCTGCACTATCTGACTCATAACATGTCTGCCATGAGCAAAACCCCAAATTACATGAAATGATGTAATCGGCGTTAATTTTCAAATATATTTTACTTCCTATAAAAGACTCCCATGACAGACACTCCTCTTCATAGAAATCTGCCTAGCTTCAAAATACCCTCAAAATTAAAGGGAAACTTTTGTACAGTCAAATGACAAGTGGTTTTGTGAGATTTCACTCTTCTTCCAGTCTTCAGGGATGGGCCCAGGAAAGAGGGCCGTGTATCAGAGAGCAATCTGTTTCCAAAGCGACACGTGGCTTTTCTGACAGGTTCTGTCACCTGGCTGCTGGTGACAGGATTTTTAAGGAAGTTAAACTATGACCTTCAGTTCTTCCTGGCCATTTGGAATTTGACAGTGAATTTGCTAATTTATTTTCCATATAAAACATTTATCTGGTCTTTATGAACCATGGACTTCATTTCTACCAGGCCAGTCCCTTTGGGGGATCAACAAACTGACAGTGATTTTTGGTAGAGCCTTTCCACCTGCTAAGGTCTTACTATTCTCAGAGAACTTGACACACCATGAATCTATTCAGCCCTTTTCACCTCTATGATTGTTCAAAAGCAGTTAAGTGGTGTTCCTATGGCAAATATTTATTAGCAAATATTTATTAGGAACATACCATGCACAAGGCACCAGAGAGAATACAAAATCAGTGGAGGAGAGAGGGCCTGCCCTGGTCGTGCAGGGGAAAATAGTTCAGGAGGAGCATGTGGTAAAAGGCTGAGTGATCCAGGAGGGCTCCTTGGAGGAGGTGGGTCAGGTTTCCCTAAGCCCTGAGAAGCTGCAAGGTGTTACAGACCAGTGGCGACTAATGACCAGAGACCTAGAACAATACATTTACTACAATTTTAAATTAAGGAGTGATGACTTAGTAAATAAACAGGCAACAACAGGGTGAAATAACATGACCTAAAAATAAATCCGAAGCCACAATCAAACAGACAGGAAAGGCCATCAAGTGACTTTAGTTTACACTTTCCTTGATTTCCTCAGTTTCAACCATCTTATCTTTATTCCATTCTCGGTATTCTTTTGAAGGAGAACTTGTCAGGGACCTAAAGTGATTCCAGGCTCAAACTCGGAGTTAGGCCAAGTAGGGCCAAACCCAGCTCCACTGTTACCAGCTTGAGAGAGGTAAGCTGTGTAAGACTCAGCTCCCTGGTGTGTAAAATGAGGGTCATAGCACCCACCGGGACAGACTGTACAGAATATTAAATAAAATTGTATGTGGGGAGTCCTTGGTATGAGCTCAGGAAATGGCAGCCACAGTGGTTTGATTCCTCTGGTGCAGAAGGAGTGGAGTGTCAGAAAGATGTTTCTCTCAGTGGAGGCAGCGACAGGCATGTGTACTAAATGTTTACTGAATGAATGACTGAACTCATGAAACAAAGGCCCTTCCTCCATTCCATTTAAAAGCTTCTAACAATTAAATCAATGTGGCATTCATTTTATATTCCAGTGACCCTTGAGCTTAATTGTTTTGAAGAACACCTGTGACAGAAAATGCTCTTATCTACTTGACCTCAGAGAAGATGAGTCAATAGTTCTGGTCTTCTACCCAAATTGCCAAGCACTGCTGATGAGGTCTCCCATGAGCACGAGAAGCTGGAATGCAGTCAAGAGAACGTAGCAACTATTTTGATATGACAAGTATTTGGCTGCCAAATTCGAACCTGAAGAATTATGAGTTAAACCCCTTTTTCCTCCTATAGCGTTTTTCTGGGTCTTTACAATAAATGGCTCCCCCTCCCTTCATGTAAGAAGAAGATCAGGTGAGTTTTTAAAAATATAAACAATGCATTGGTTTAAAATAAATTGGCTTTCTTTAAAAGGAAGATGCACCACCCAGCAGAGGACACAGTTTCCGACTCCTATTTCTCAAAGAAGGGCTTTGTAAGCTGCTTTGATAGGCGAACGTTGAGAATTTTAAAGAGACATTTCAAGCCCCAGGTATACAGTCAGCTCACTGACATGCCTAGAGCCCGTGCTCCGCAACAAGAGAAGCCACTGCAATGAGAAGCCTGCGCACCTCAATGAGGAGTAGCCCCCGCTCGCCGCAACTAGAGAAAGCCCGCGAGGAGCAACGAAGACCCAACGCATTTCAGGAAGAAAAGTATCTGTTAAGATATCAAAACTGCGAAAGGAAGGCCAAAGGATAAATAGATTACAGAGTGCAGCATATCAGAATACGGGGCGGCAGCGGGAGAAGTTGGGAAATGAACATTGGTGGTAAACCTGCCTCAGTACGATTCCTTGGTATTCTGGACACCACATGGGTCAAATTAACTTCATGGTTCAAGGATATCCTGTTTTCTGAAGCTACTGTGATTTGAACAGTTTTGTAGCATCCGTTGGAAGTAAAATATAACCTGTACCAACTAACTTGTATTTCTTTAACTTTGCCTCAGCAAGCCCTTCAGATGTTCTAAGAGTCCATAACCCACTGCTGGGGGCAGAGCTTTGGTAAAAGCTGATGGTCTCCAAGAGAAATAAGAGGCCCCTGCTTCCAGCCACTTTTCTGGAAAGGAAGAGTGGCTGGGCAAACGCTAACGTTGGCCAATGATTGCCTGAAACCCCACCAAGTACAGGTGCTGCTTCAGAAATGTTTTATTTTCCTGATTTCTTTTTTATGCTTAGACTTGTTCCCTGCATATTTGCAGAAAAAACAAACAAACAAACAAAAACTTTCAAGATGGCCACAGACACAGATTCTCCTACCTTAAAAAGGAAAAAGACAGGGATTGTGATTCATCCCTGGTGCAGTTATGGCTACAGCCCAGCTGCTAGTGTTGCTCTTAGGGACCCTGGAGAACTGAGAATAATCCAGGGGTGAACCTTCACAAAACAGGGGGTTTGTGTGTGGTGGAGATGTGGAAGGAGGGGGAACTTGGCTGGGGAGAGTAACACCTTCCGGTCAGGCCATTTCTCTTCACCCCATGGGTGTGCTCCTGGGCCCTGGTAACTACCCATGAGCAGGTTTGTAAAAAAAAAAAAAAAAAAAAAATTAAAAACCTTGGTGAATGAGTCTTAAAAGATTCAATGTGGGGAGGGCAGGGCAGGGGGAAAATGTTGCTTGCTAAAATGCAGATATTTAAGGTATGTAGGCAGAGATTGTATTAAATTAGGAAAAATAACTCTGATATACATGGTATTTCCACCTCAGAAAGCCTTTATAATTAGGGGAGAACAATCATGTGTAGTCCCCAGAGGCTGTCTGACTACCTAGTAAGATTACAGAAAATTTTTCTTTTCCATTTTGGGAAAGTACAGGGAGAGGGAGGTGAAGACTAAATCTGAGTTAACACGGTCTATGCTTTCAGGCCACTCATGTTGACCTGAATGAAATATCGTTTCTGTTCTTTGCTTTAAAATGTTTTTACAGCTAAAAACATAAATATCAGAGGTGGCTATGCAGGTTTCTGTTAAAATAAATGTAAGTTATTATTTTTAAAGGAAAACACAGAGGCTATATATGCTTACTTGTTACATGATTCTACGTAAGGGCCTCTGGTTTCAGGGACAAAAAATGGCAGAAGTATGTTCCGTATTCCACCGAAGCTTGAGCTTGACCTGTTAGAGTTGAGGAAGTTCACCCCTAATTAACTTCAAATGATCAATTTCAGTTAGTTTTGATAAATAATACTGTGTAATAAAATCACCACTGAGTCATCTGGCAGTGCTGCAAAATTGATCATTTAAATCATGAAGCTATCCTTTTTAAATGTAGCTACAAAAAAAATCACAAAGTCAACCTCAGGCTGGGATAATGTTTTAATCAGCTCTGAAAGATGAGGATCATTCTGTATAAAATATAAAAGATCATTCAATTTCATTAAAAAAATTGACCCCAGTAAATAAATGGGCAAAGTATATTAACCACAATTTACATAAAAGAGGAAAAACAAATTAGCAAATATTTCAAAAATATACCTGTCCTCTTAGAAAGGTATAACCTTCCAAGACTGAACCAGGAAGAAAGAGAAAATATGAACAGACCAATCACAAGTAATGAAATTGAAACTGTGATTAAAAATCTCCCAATAAACAAAAGTCCAGGACCAGATGGCTTCACAGGTGAATTCTATCAAACATTTAGAGAAGAGCTAACACCCATCCTTCTCAAACTCTTCCAAAAAATTGCAGGGGAAGGAACACTCCCAAACTCATTCTACGAGGCCACCATCACCCTGATACCAAAACCAGACAAAGATACTACAAAAAAAAGAAAATTACAGACCAATATCACTGATTAATATAGATGAAAATATCCTCAACAAAATACTAGCAAACAGACTCCAACAACACATTAAAAGGATCATACACCGTGATCAGGTAGGATTTATCCCAAGGATGCAAGGATTCTTCAATATACGCAAAGCAATGTGATACACCATATTGACAAATTGAAGAATAAAAACCATACAATCATCTCAATAGATGCAGAAAAAACTTTTGACAAAGTTCAACACCCATTTATGATAAAAACTCTCCAGAAAGTGGGCATAGAAGGAACCTACCTCAACATAATAAAGGCCATATATGACAAACCCACAGCAAACATCATTCTCAGTGGTAAAAAACTGAGAGCATTTCCTCTAAGATCAGGAACAAGACAAGGATGTCCACTCTCACCACTATTATTCAACATAGTTTTGGAAGTCCTAGCCACGGCAATCAGAGAAGAAAAAGAAATAAAAGGAATACAAATTGGAAAAGAAGAAGTAAAACTGTCACTGTTTGCAGATGACATGATACTATACACAGAGAATCCTAAAGATGCCACCAGAAAACTACTAGAGCTAATCAATGAATCTGGTAAAGTTGCAGGATACAAAATTAATGCACATAAATCTCTTGCATTCCTATACACTAATGATGAAAAATCTGAAAGAGAAATTAAGGAAACACTCCCATTTACCATTGCAACAAAAAGAATAAAATACCTAGGAATAAACCTACCTAGGGAGACAAAACACCTGTATGCAGAAAACTATAAGACACTGATAGAAGAAATTAAAGATGATACCAACAGATGGAGAGATATACCATGTTCTTGGATTGGAAGAATCAATATTGTGAAAATGACTATCCTACCCGCAGCAATCTACAGATTCAATGCAATCCCTATCAAATTACCAATGGCATTTTTTACAGAACGAGAACAAAAAATCTTAAAATTTGTATGGAGACACAAAAGACCCCAAAAAGCCAAAGTAGTCTTGAGGGAAAAAAACGGAGCTAGAGGAATCAGACTCCCTGACTTCAGACTATACTATAAAGCTACAGTGATCAAGACAATATGGTACTGGCACAAAAACAGGAACATAGATCAATGGAACAAGATAGAAAGCCCAGAGATAAACCCACGCACCTATGGTCAACTAATCTATGACAAAGGAAGCAAGGATATACAGTGGAGAAAAGACAGTCTCTTCAATACGTGGTGCTGGGAAAACTGGACAGCTACATGTAAAAGAATGAAATTAGAACACTCCCTAACACCATACACAAAAACAAAGTCAAAATGGATTCGAGACCTAAATGTAAGACCAGACACTATAAAACTCTTAGAGGAAAACATAGGAAGAAAGAACACTCTTTGACATAAATCACAGCAAGATCTTTTTTGATACACCTCCTGGAGTCATGGAAATAAAAGCAAAAATAAACAAATGGGACCTAATGAAAAGCTTTTGCACAGCAAAGGAAACCATAAACATGATGAAAAGACAACCCTCAGAGTGGGAGAAAATATTTGCAAACGAATCATTGGACAAAGGATTAATCTCCAAAATATATAAACAGCTCATGCAACTCAATATTAAAGAAACAAACAACCCAATCCAAAAATGGGCAGAAGAGCTAAATAGACATTTCTCCAAAGAAGACATACAGATGGCCAAGAAGCACATGAAAAGCTGCTCAACATCACTAATTATTAGAGAAATGCAAATCAAAACTACAATGAGGTATAACCTCACACCAGTAAGATGGGCGTCATCAGAAAATCTACAAACAGCAAATGCTGGAGAGGGTGTGGAGAAAAGGGAACCCTCTTGCACAATTGGTGGGAATGTAAATTGATACAGCCACTATGGAGAACAGTATGGAGGTTCCTTAAAAAACTAAAAATAGGGGCTTCCCTGGTGGCGCAGTGGTTGAGAGTCCACCTGCCGATGCAGGGGACACGGGTTCGTGCCCCGGTCCGGGAGGATCCCACATGCCGCGGAGCGGCTGGGCCCGTGAGCCATGGCTGCTGAGCCTGCGCGTCCGGAGCCTGTGCTCCGCAACGGGAGAGGCCACAACAGTGAGAGGCCCGTGTACGCGCAAAAAAAAAAAAAAACTAAAAACTAAAACTAGAATTACCATGTGATCCAGCAATCCCACTACTGGGCATATACCCAGAGAAAACCATAATTCAAAGAGACATATGTACCCCAATGTTCATTGTAGCACTATTTACGATAGCCAGGTCATGGAAGCAACCTAAATGCCCATCAACAGACGAATGGATAAAGAAGATGTGGTACATATATACAATGGAATATTACTCGCCATAAAAAGGAACGAAACTGAGTCATTTGTTGAGATGTGGATGGACCTATAGACTGTCATACAGAGTGAAGTAAGTCAGAAAGAGAAAAACAAATATCGTATATTAACGCATGTATGTGGAACCTAGAAAAATGGTACAGATGAACCGGTTTGCAGGGCAGAAGTTGAGACACACATGTAGAGAACAAACGTATGGACACCAAGGGGGGAAAGCGACAGGGTGTGCGTGTGGGGGTGTGTGATGAATTGGGTGATTGGGATTGACATGTATACACTGATGTGTATAAAATGGATGACTAATAAGAACCTGCTGTCTAAAAAAATAAATAAAATAAAATTCAAAAAAATATATAAACTAGAGTAAAAAATATATATATATATATATCTACCTGTCCTCATTTGTAATCAAAGAAATACACATTAAAACCACTCCACAATGTGATTTTTACACCTGCCTGGGGAGCATCTTTTTAAAGTAATAACAGCATCCAAGGTTATCAAGGTGAAGTTGAGGCTGGTTCCCCTACTTCTTTGCTGGAAGGATTATATACTCTTGCAACCCCTTCAGACAGCGATATGACTGGGCCTACGAAGACCCATAAAGATGTTTTTCTTCCCTTGAAACTGATCAGTAAAAGACTAAAGGTAGAGGTGTGGCAGCCTCAGCTGTCACAGAGTGACTGAGCGCCCGTCGGGGAGGGTGCCCTGAGCCGACTGAATCCTAGCTCAGCCCCTTCCTGTGTCTGCCACCAACACTCAACGCCTCAGATGCCAAGTCTGTGGAATAAGATGAATAAAATCTGTCTTCTGGGGCTTCTGTAAGCCTAAAGTGAAATCATATATACTTTAAAGTGTATATTTTCTTAGCATGAAGTCTATAGACATCATGAGATATTTATACAATAACATATTAAATAAACTCTAAAATAATATGCTTATTCTTATTGAAATTCTTCATGTGAATGCAGTGTTCAGAAATAAAACAGTTGTATAAGGGTAGGGGGATTGTGGTTATTAAACATGATTTTAATGTGGTCACACTTCTATTTATAAAATAAATTGTGTACCAAGATCAGGGCACACAAGAATGATTCCATACTTTAGCGTATACTTAGCATATTAAATCAACCAAATGTACTTTGTAGAGAAGAGAAAAGACTAAATCACTTTCCTAACCAATCATTTACATCTACATAGTTCAAAATATTTCCACTTTAAGAGAGTCTCTGTATTTCTATCAAACTAGCACTTTAGAGGTTGACTCATTCTGGCATAGATACATACAGACTATTCAGAAGAAGCAAAGAGAAAATCTTAAGAGTTACTCTGACTAAATATAGAGGCATAAGAAAGCTTTTGGAGCTATACATTATTTGGAGCTATTAGACAGTAACTTCTTGGTGTAATTAGCCTTTTAAAAGTTTTACTAACAACCAAAAGCACGAGAATATGATACCATACGCTTTTTAGCAAATAAATATTCTGAGAACATTACTAGTTAATTAACCAATCCCCCTGGATTTCAGCCTCTTGATCTGTAAAAAGGAGCTGATCATATCCATACCTCAAGGTTAAATGGGAAATAAATAAGAAAACATACATAAAGCATGTAGCTCAATGCCTGGTACTCAGAAAACAACTGTTCCTTTTCTTCCCCAATCCCACCTACTCATTTTTTCTGAGAAAGGATAACATGCTCTATCTAACTCTTTCGATGTGAGAAGAATAAATGAAATAATATGCAAAAAAGTGCTCTGAAAAATAAAGAAGCACTCTAAAAACACAGAGTATTATTACTAAAAAGAATATGTCTGTAGGACTAGGGAAAATACACACGTGTCTAAAACGTTTTGAACTACAGCAAGGTTTTTAATAATCACTGAAACAAGGTGATAGCTTGAGAGTCAAACAATTCTCTCTGAAAATCTTTAATTGGCATCAATAAAAAGCTGTGTGTACATTAATCTAGGCATTCCCTCTCATTCTCTTTTTCTTGTATTCAACGCATTATTTTACTTTTGGTTTCATTTTGTCCACATCTCATTTCTCTGGTTTATTACATCAGTTTCAGTTAGCTTTATCCCTGCTGCCTTTCTCATTTCCTCTGATTTAAGAGAAAGATAAATAAGAAAGCAGTGCAGTGACAAGATGGACTGAAGCTTGAGGCAAAAGGAAATGTCAGTCATACTGTTTTTATTGAAAATTTTTATTATTTGTTCATCGTGGATTTTTTGTGCTGATGTTGATTTTAGTATTACATTGAAATATGCATCTTGATCACTGAGTTTTTTGGCTCCTCCTGAAATTTTGTGCCCAAGCCACATACCTCATTCACCTCACCCTCGTCCCAGCGCTGCAAAAAAGGCAGGTGGAGGTCAGAAAGCTAAAACTTGTCCTAATAGAGCAGACACAGCAGCAAAGCGCATAGGCACATGGGCACCTAACTTGATTCTTTTACTCATAGGAAGAAACCTGCATGTGGACCATCCCACTTTCTGTCTTGCCAAAAATGGGAAAAAAAGAGGGAAAGAGAAAAAAGCCATCTGACATTTTTACAAACCCACATCCCTTTCTGGAGAAATTACTCTGACATCCTGGATTCAGTCTCTTGGCTGAATGTCAACCGAGAGCAAAATGGATTGTTAGGACAGATGAAGAGGCAGAAAAGCATCTCTGCGCCATGGATCGTAGGGTTTCCAAACTCTGATTTGCAGGGAGAGGATAAGAACAATTTAGGGAAAACGTGTTGAAATGTGAACAGATAGTACAAGTTGTAATGAAGGGAAAGCCCTGGAAGAAAGTGTCTGGGTATCACTGCCTCCTTTTGATTGTGAGGCCAGCAATGTTTACATTTTTCTCCTTCCGAGGGCACAGTGAGTCACTGGGTTCTATCTGGGGCAGGCTGGCCTAGCCTGGGATCTTGCAGGGAGCCAGCCTTCCATTCCATACTTCAAGATAAGGCCCCAAGTGCCAAGAGGAAACATCTACAATGAGAGCGGGGGAGGGATATGCCTTGTAGACTACATATTGATACATGTAATTGTGTAAAAGACACTGTTACCACTGACCTAAGGCACAGTGGATGTTGAACGGCTGGTAACATGTATTTTCTTTGAACACTTAAGCCCAGCTGCATTCGGAGCCATTTGGGGCAGAGGTTAGAAGAGGAATGAATGGCAACAAATCATCACATTTTAACAACTTGCCACCTTCTTCCAGGCTCAACCACAGGAATCTCAGCTCCAAGGGGAAGGGGCAGGGAGCAAGGAGGAGAAAGAAAACTTGAAATGTGTTCTTGCTAAGAGAGTGAAGAATTAACTTTCCAAATGAAGCCCCTTGGCATTAGTGACCACAGCTTTGGATAAACCAGCTAAACCTGTTTGATTGATGGCTCGCATTAATTCACAGGTGAACCAAATTTAGTCAGATCCCGACTCTGCTATTTACCAGCACTGTTACAGAATGGCTCTGTGCCTCGGTTTTCTCCCCTGTAAAGTGGGTACAGCCATAGTCACTACACTGTAGGGTGGCCGTGAAGGTGAAATGAGTCAGTACATGTCAAGTGCTTAGCACAGTTGCCAGGTAATTAAACTCACTGCTTTGGTGAATAGCAGCTGAGCTGTAATTTTCATACATTTATAAGTAGTATGTAGTATAAGTACAAATCTTCAAATGTTTATTAACCCCATCCCTATCCATCAAAACATGCCATTTTCTTTCTAACAATACACCTTCCTACCTCATTTCAATATTTTTCATGCCACTGGGCTGAGGACATGAGGTACTCTAAGTAGCAAATATGAAATCCAAGCAAAAAAGAGAAAGACTACATTCACTTCTTGTAGATCCCAGTCTCAAGACCTAGCCAGGTGAGAGGTGTAGATTAGATTGGTTATTCAGGACCGGAATGGCGGGTGTGTCCCAGTGTCTATGCTATAGAAAACTCAGGATGCATTACGGTTCTGAGGTTGTTGAATGTCTGGTGCTAATAAACGTCACACGCTGTAGCTTCTGAGGAGAAAAAAAAGTCCCAGTCCATGACTTGCACTGATAATCAAGGCCAGCTGCCTGGGCCAGTGTCCACTGAGTCAGGCAAGGGTGGAGGTGGGGGAAGAGGAGAAACAGGGGCACCCATCACCACCAGGGGGAAATGCCCTGTCCTGCCGCTGTCTTTATGAAAAGGGATTTCCTCTTACTCAGGGAACATCCTCCAGCTGGATGGCCATGTACTGTGGAAAGACCTGGCTCCCACTTGTCTTTGGCCCTGTTGGCTGCACTGCATGCACCCTGGTTCTTGTTAGGCACCCACTGGTCTCTCTGCCACTAAGAGATGTGTTTGCCAAGCAAAGTGGAGATGCAATTTGAATTCCAGGGTGAAATACTGATTAGAGTTCACAGTGTCTACTTCTGATTTTAAAGTGACAGGTGTGGTAGCAAGAGCCCAAGGTCAGACTCACAAGATCCCTATTCTCTCCATGTGGCCTTGGCCTAAGCACTTAACCTCTCCGGGCTTCAGTTTCCCCATCATCGAATGGAGATAATAAGGAGTTGTAAGCAACTAGCAAGAATGCTGTCGGCTCTAAATCCCTACAAACTCGGAAGGTGCTATATTGTGATTCCTGTCACAGCTCCGGGGTTGACGGAAGATCACTCAACAGAGTTCTTGTTTGGTCCAGTCTGGCACCTCGAAGCCAGACTCAGCTGACTGGTGACAGACCAGCAGCTTTCTGGGCCCTATTCTAGTGTTGCATCATCCTGGGAGGAACAGGGTGAGGCTGAGCCAGCAGAATTCAAAAAGAGCTTCCAGACTTTTACTGCCAGAGAGGACTTAGAGTCGTGTGTAGGGTTTCAGACAGACAAGTTGGTACATGACTTTGATCTTTAGCAAGCTACAAAGTTACCACAAAATACAAAAAGGGCAGATTTCTGAGTGTAGGGGCATAGCCGTGAGAGAAACAGAGAGAGAAGGAGAGATTCCAGGGGTTCCCCTGGTGGCGCAGTGGTTAAGAATCCACCTGCCAATGCAGGGGACACGGGTTCCAGCCCTGGTCCGGGAAGATCCCACATGCCGCGGAGCAACTAAGCCCGTGAGCCACAACTACTGAGCCTGTGCTCTAGAGCCTGTGAGCCACAACTACTGAGCCCGCATGCCTAGAGCCCGTGCTCCGCAACAAGAGAAGCCACCGCAGTGAGAAGCCCGCGCACACAATGAAGAGCAGCCCCCACTCACCACAACTAGAGAAAGCCCACGCGCAGCAGCAAAGACCCAACGCAGCCCAAAATAAATTTATTTAAAAGAAAGAAAGAGAGATTCCAAAACTGCCATTAGCAAAGAGCAATGTCAAAATGCCCATTGTTCAGCCTTGTGAAACCCTTCCTGGTGGAGATGAGTTTCCAAGACAATTGGAGAAATACTCCCACTAGCAGAGTTCCAGATGGCTTCCTGTGCTCTAGGGACATGTGGCCCTTGTAGCTGCCCACCTCCCACCACTGCCTGCCTCCACCCACCACAGCAGAAAGAAAAGTTCAAGACAGAATGAATGTTACTCTGTGCAGCCTCTAGGCCTGATTCTAAACCAGGCAACTCAAGCAAAATTTCTCTTTAGAGAAGGCCAACCCCACGTCGTCGTGTTCACAGAGCTCTGTGTCTTTTACATTTACTCGACACCTGCTGGGGGCAGGAATAATAATAAAACCCATGCCTGTCCGGATGCCCACTGCTGCCCCCTCCACTTGTCCGGCAGCTCGGTGCCCTCATCACCACCTCCTCCCAGGCTTACTTTCCCACACAGGTGACCTGGGTGCTGGATGGAGGAAGCAGAGAGGGGAAGATGCAAAACCACAGTGTTAATGGTGGTAGCACTGACCCCCTGCTCTGACCACCAAAATGGGATCCTCCCCAACTCTCAGCCTCAGTTAACTACTTGGTGCCAGACCCTGGCGCCTATGTTACTGTTACAGGGAACTGATTTGATCAGCAAAAAAGCTGATCTTGCCTCTGGAGTGACTTGGAGAAACTGCCTACAGTTCAAATAGTGAGAGTCCAAGCATCTGACCTCTGAGGTGGATTTCTTTTTGTCCTTGTAGTGGACAGCTAACATTCATGAAACTCAGTGACCACCACAGGTCACCCTGATCGACACTTCCGGCTGAATAGCACATACAGGTAGTGAGCGTCTTTTAATTGGGCCTCCCTGATGGGTCTGCATTTTAAATTATTGCTAAAATAAAATGGGTACTAATTTAACTGCTGTAGTTGCTTTACCTAAATCCTTATTTTACATTTTGAACTTTCCTCTTGATGCAGTTTAAATGGGAATGAATCGAGTAAATGACCATTAATATTTTTAAATGTTCATAATACTCGCTGGGAAGTGGACAGCACCTCTCTGTCATGGGCAGCTCTTTGCTGGCACACAACTCCTCGAATAAACTGGAAATGAGTGGACGAGAAGTAATGCGGCAGCTCCTCTTGGCCTACCATGGTGCCTTAGAAATCTGACTGACTACATCCACGCGCAGATGGCTGGGCCTCCTCGAGGCACCGATGGGTCGTGCGTCCTCCCGACAGGGCGCCCGGCCTCCACCGCTTTCCCAGGAGAAGCGCGGCTACGCTGCTCCCGCGCCGCGGACGCTTGGGTACCGCAGAGCCTCCTCCCGCTGCTGGTTCCTGCGCCTCGGGAGCGAGGAGGGGCCTCCTTTCGGCTCCGCGACCCCCCGGGACACCGAGCGGAGGCACGGGCCAGAATGTGGGCCCGCGGGCCGGGAAGCGACGGGAGCCCTCACCCCGGGCCTTTCTTGGCGACTCCCAGCGCCCAGCCATCTGCGAGCCCGCCGCCGGGAGGCCTGGGCAATGGGCGCAGCCAGCGCGGGGCTGGGCATCCCCGGCGTCGCGCCGAAACCCCAGTCCTCAGCTTCGGCGGCGCGATGAGAGTATGCGCGGTGAATGGCAGCAGCCCATGTACTCACCCCAACCTCCAACCCCGGGGAGCGCGCGCTGAGCCACGGAGCAGCAGCCCCCAGCAGCCCGACGCCCCTTCGCCACCGCACGCGGCTCCTTAGGGGTACAGGGAGGAGCCCTCGGGGAAGGAGCGGGCTGGCGGGGCGGAAGGACTCCGACGCCCGGGGCACCGTGTGGCCGGGACTGCCGTCAGGAGCGACTGAATCACTAGGACTGCTCACCTAGGCGCAGCGCAGCCGAGCTCTTCCGCGGCCCGCAGGCCTCGCCCGGGGCCGGGGCCGCCACAGGTGCCTTCGGGTCAGATCCGGAGCGGCCCCACCTGTTCGTCAAATCCCTCACACTATTGCTTCAGTAGCGTAAGGTCGGGGGTGGGGATAGAGGCCAGGTCCCCTGGTGGCAGGGAGACAAATAGTTCGCACGAGGCGGCCGGGGATGCAGGCTAGCGAAAGGCCGTCGGCTCGAATCCCTCCGAGGGTGATTTTAACACGCCGACAAGCGCAGCGTAAGGTTTCCATGTTGGGCGGAGGATACAAAGAACGACTTTGCGCCGAGGAAGTCGCCTGACACCAAAACCCAGCAACCCCGACTTAGTGGGCCCTGAGTGGCAGGAGGCTGGATTTTTGGTTGAGTTGCAATTAATGGGAGATAATTATGACCGGGCCTCTCAGCTTATTAATATTTATAGCCTGGAGCGACAAGACCTTCGCTCCCTGGAGGCGGGTTTTTCAGGCCCAGGCGCGGAGCCCGGATGTCTCCGGAGCCAGGGGCTTCCCCAGTGACCCGGGAGGAAAAAGTGTGGTGGGTAAAATGGAGACCGTCCGCCTTCTGCGTTTCTCCTAATTATATGAACGGTGGAAGTCGGGCCTGGGTGTGGACGCGCCCCGCGGGAACCGCTCTCCGTGCGTCCCGAAGGCTGCCGGGCCGAGCACCTCGGAGGGCCTCCCGCCCGGCCCTCGGCCCGGCCCCGGGCAGCGATCGTTTCCGGAGCCCCGTTGATGTCACTAAATTACCCAAACATTGCCTTCTGCTTCTAGCTCCCGGGACAGCCGGGGTGTTAGGGAAGTGTTCCAATAACTAGGGTAGGACTCGGGGGTAAATGTCTTTTAAGCTCCCTCCCTTCCCTTGGAGAGCCTGCGGGGCGAGGGCCAGGAGGAGTAAACGCGGCCTGGCTTTGGGACGGTTCTGCTAAAACGCCCACGTCGGGCCTCTGTCTCCATCTGCGGGGCGCCGCGCTGCGGTTCCTCCCCCGGGCGGGTCCCAGGGCGTCGCGCCCCGGGACTGGGGGACGCGCCGGAATGGCTGCGAAGGAGGGGCTGCGCGGGCCGATCTTGCATGGGCCTCCACCCGGGGCGTCCGGCCAGGCCCCCAAGCAACGCTTACGAAGCGTTTGCAACGCGTCCTTCGCGCCGCGTCCGATTTCAGCTTTCCCCGCAAGGCTGACGGGCGGGGAAGATGCGAGTCCCCCCGGCCCGGGGGGTGGGGGTGGGGGCGGCGTCCGCGCGCGGATTCTCAGGTAATAAACGTCTGGTTCCGCAGGGGAGCCGCCGCGGTTCCCATGGCAACGCAGGGCCTCGCAACCCCCCGCCAGTCCGGGCTGCGGGCGGCGGCGCTGCCTAAGGAGCTCTTCTCTTGGGCCGCCGCGGCGGCCGGCCTCTTCCTCATCTTCGTCTCGGTCTCCGTCGGCTCTGGGCCTCTCCACCAGCCTCTGTACCAGAACTGTTAACTGAAAAAAGGAATCTTTCGTCGCAAGGGGTGCTCCCGATGGAGCTGCGCGCCACAAAGGAAGGTACCTGCTACACCCTACGGGTACCAAAGCAGCCCTCGTCTCCAGCACCCAGGCCCAGATGTGGCGACACCAGACATTGCTTCACAGTTGTGTTCGGCCCGTCCGATTGCCTTCGAGGGCTGGTTAGCATCGACCCCCAAAAATGAGGAAGACTCACAGCGTATTAAAAGAGTGATCAACAGGATTTTATTATAATGATAATGGGTTATAGCATAAAGGCATATTTATCAGAGACACGGATGGCTCGTAAACAAGTTTTCTTTACACACAATCTCTCTATATATACACACTCACCTGAGAAGAAAACGTTTTGGCAGGCACGAAATGAATTTTTCTCTTTACCCACATAAAGAATGTGTGGAAGTCTTGGGTGGTGGAGATAAAACAGGACGGAACAGTGGCACTAGATAATTTACAATGACGAATCTGCTACATCGAAAATAGAAGCTATACTGTTTATCCAGTCCATTGCCATTTGTATGTGTACAACCTTTTTTAATGTGTTAGTCCGGTTAAAAAAAATAATGGTAATGATGATAATCTTCAGTTTTATCATGGGAAATTAAATCTGACAGGAGGGCATCTATTCGATGCTAATGTCCAGTAAATAAAAACACTTGCTTTTTATGGCTAATTTACACTTACTGCTTGAAATAGATAATGTATGCAGACGTTTTCATTTTCAGTTTCTTGACCTTCCAGTAGGGTCTTGGGTGACTGCCATATATATTATCCATTCCCCACTCCCTCTCATCCTGCTTTTTTTCTATTTTTTAAAATAAGCTTAAAATTTTTTAGAATAGTTTTAGTCTCGTAGAAAAGTGGAAGAGTTTCCTATACCCAGCCCCAGTTTCCCCTATTGTTAACATCTTGCATTAGTGGAGTACATTTGTCACAACTAATAAACAAATACTAATACATTATTATTAACTAAACTACATACTTCATTTGGATTTCATTCATTTTAAAATTTTCCTTTTTCTGTTCTTAGATCCCATCCAGGATATCACATTATATTTAATCCTCACATCTCCTTAGGCAGTGACAGGTTCTCAGACTTTGCTCATCTTTGATGACCTTGAGAGTTTGAGGATCTGTTTAAATTGTGGTATACTGTAATTTACATACAGTGAAATGCAGAGACCCCAAGTTATAGTTTTATGAGTCTCGACAGCTGCATATACCTAATATAATCCACTTTTGCATAGAAAACATCTAATCTTACATTTCTAATGTTGTCACACAAATATCATCGATGTATTTGTATAGTTTCTCCCACATATATACACAGTTTACTAAATATTCCCCCAAATCTTTCAATTCCAACTTAATATTTTAAAATTTTCAGTTCCAAAGGATATTAAAGAGTTATTTACCTATTGTTATCTTAATGAGCTGTTGATCAGTTAGTTCAATAATCTTAATTTAAGCTACCGATTGTTCTTTATTCTAGAACATTTTCTTCTCTGTGGAGAGTGGTCTAGCATGCTCCTTAAGAAACCAGACAAATGGGGTGGGGGGCAATGAGTCAATCTGAGGACGCTTACTGTGGTGGCTTAGCAATTTTAAAAAACAGATTCTTCATTTTTAAGTTCTTAATATTGAAGTGATAATTAATGCACTCATTCATGCACAGCTCTTCGGGGAATTGTTTTTAAGTACATTTAAGCCATTTTATCATAGCTCACTGATTCTCCTAATTGTTTAAAAGAAAAAAGGTGTTTCACATTTAAGTCCTTGAGAATTTGACACATGGTAATAACCCCCAAATATATATATTTTAAGTGATGTTAACAAACTTAGAACTGGTAAAGGAAATAAAGGTCTTATACCCTTGTGAGCATGGACCCTATAACCCAGAACATGTAACAGGCGAGTTAACAGGTGAGTGAAGCACTCAGTTACAAGCATACCTCGTTTTATTGCACTTTGCTTTATTGCACTCCACGGACACCACTGCATTTTTTTTTACAAATCGAGGGTTTGTGGCAACCCCGCATCAAACGAGTCTGTCTGTGCCACTTTTCCAAAAGCATGTGCTCACTTCGTGTCTCTGTGTCATATGTTGGTAATTCTCACAATATTTCGAAGTTTTTCATTATTATATTTGTTATGGTGATATGTAATCAGTGATCTTTGATGTTACTACTACTTGCTGAAGGCTCAGATGATGGTTAGCATTTTTTAGCAATAAAGTACTTTTTAACTAAGGTGTGTACATTTTTTTAGACATAATGCTATTGCACACTTAATAGACAACAGTATAGTGTAAACATAACTTTTATATGCACTGGGAAAACAAAACTTTGTGTGATTCACTTGATTTCGTTATTTGCTTTATTACAGTGGTCCGGGACTGAACCTGCAATATCTCTGAGGTATGCCTGTAATAGAATCTAATTTCCTCTCATTTCTGTGGTATTTCATGCTAGCAGGCTCAGTGGATCATATTTTTATGGCTGGTAATACAGAGGAATGGACATCAGAGAGAAAATGTAAAATTTATGGCTGTGTTTCTCCTCTTTGCTATTCACTATTCATGCATGACTATTTTTAAGAAGCCCAGTGGGGTTGGAGCCCTGACCACATTTAGTTGAAGCTGGTCATGTCAGAGGATGCTTCTGTCAGTAATTCCAGGAGCTGCCTTTCAGAAGAAATTGTTGGCTATTATAGCTTTTAGAGTCAGGCCATTTTGTGCCAACACAATTCTGGCCCATGTTATCTTTCCCAGTCCTCAAGTAAAAACCAAGCCAACTAGGGTAGAAGACTGTTCAAAAGGTGTGGGCAGCAGCAAGCAGATGATTTTCATTCTTTTACCGTGACAAAAGAAGATTCAAAGATCTGTGTAGTTAGCATAAATATATTTTCCACCCATTCTAAAAAAAATAAATCTCAGTTCCTACCCAAACCAAGTAATATGAACAAATATCTTCCAGAAAGATAATTCTGTGGAGGAAGAGAATGAATTTTTTTGAGGAGTAATGCCTTTTTAATGAAGTCTACCTTTACTTACAGCTAAGAAAAGACATAATGTTGAACAAGTTAGCATGTGTGATATTTGATTATTTGCCTGAATTTGGGTAAGCTGTGACTATCAGAAAGGATGTCAGAAACAGTCTGTGTTTTTCTACATGCTTACAAATTGTATTTCAGCAGTTGTCACTCATGGCTGAGAGTTTGGCTGAGTAGAACCACAGAGTCCTGTGTGCACTGGGTCAGGCAGCAGTGACTAACAAAAGTGGCCTCTGAAATTAGACAGCTGGGTCCATATCTGGTGCCACCACTGACTTGCAGGTGACCTTAAGCATGTCACTTAACTCTGTGTCCTCAACTATAAAATGGGGATATTAATGCCAGCTTTATAAAATTGTTGTGAGGATTAAATGACATATGCACATAACACTCAGAATAGGAAGCACATAGGAAACATTTAGTAAGTGATAAGTATTATTATTAATGTTTTTATTGCTATTAATTTTTGAATAGCTGCTGTAGCCAGCTATATGTTGGTTTTCAGTAATGTAGAAATCAGATGTGTTACTGCATGAAGACTAAAAACCGAATCCCTAGGTTTGAGCCTGTTTGACCTGTCCATTGTTCTTTAACAAGCTCTTTTTTCTGGCCTATAATATTCATAACATTGTCCTAAATGCCATTGATTTTGCTGTGTTCTTCTTTATTATCACAAAAGAGATATAACCAAAAAGGAAATGTAACTCCTGGCGAGCCTACCCCAAGCCCCAAGTGGATAAGCTGTGTGATCACACACTGATCCTGACAAGATTCCCCCAGGAACACTGAAGACAGGACCACTTGAAAGTCTCCTCCACTTACTCAACAGACTTTAATGAGTAATGACTAAGTGTCCGGCTCTGTTCAGAGCTGGCTATTCACAAATAAGACACAGTTCCCACCCTCGAGAAGCTTACAGTGCACTGGGGCAAGATATAAAAGTAAACATGCAATTAGAGGACAGGATGAGTGCTGATAGAGGAGGGCACAAAAGGCAGAGTGAACTTACCGGAGCCCAGACTGAGGGGTGCAGGGAGGCAAGAAAAACCTCCCAGAGAAGACGCCTAATGTGGGTATTGAGGAAAAATGTGGCATTGATCCAGGTGAGTAATAAGGAGAGCAGAGCTGAGAAGGACGGAGAGAAGGGAGGCTCCAGAGGAAGAAGAGACAAAGCCTGGCCAGCAATTGGATGTGGGGAGTAAGGGAGAGATGAGGGGGAAGGAAGCCCCCAGGTTTCCGTTTGGGGGACTGGATGGATGGTAGAGCCATTGACCGAGGGGGAGCCCTGGAGAAAGAGCAGGTTTGCAGAGGAAGATGTCTTGTCTGATCTCAGATACAAGAGTTTGAGGTATCTAGGGGACATGAACTTGGAGATGTCCAGTCTACAGATGGATACTTGGGTGATACCCAACTTGGAAGCATGATGAAAGCGTGATTTATAGGTTTTCTAGGGTGTCCTATATGATCATTCCTATAATCTTAACCCTTTTAGGTCAGGAAAATTTCCTGTGAAAAATAGACTTTTAATGGTGGGAAAATAGCATTCACTCTGTGGAACAATGTCATTTTATAACTAAATTGAACACACATTCCAATCCTTAAATAAAGTACGTGCAGAATTAGTTACCTCATTTAGCATAAGATGTTTAACTATTATAAAATTCCTCAAGGAGTTTTAAGAATTGTGAAAATGGATTATAGTAAATACATTTCACTCCTGACAATTTCTTTGCTTATTCTTCTGGGCACACGAAGAGCCAAAGTATGAAGTTTAATACCTGTGAACAAAGAAATCACTCTTACTGACTCAGATGGCCTGATTGGGGTGGGTGTTGATGGAGAGAGAAACCCATAGCCTAGAGAGAGATGATGTGACACGGCAGGTGAGAGCTTGGGCAACAGAGTGAGGGGGGAATCTGAATCCTGGCAGGCTTTACTACTTGCTAGCTGTATGCTCTTGGGCAAGGTTATACCTCCAAGCCTCAGTTTCCTCCTCTAAAAACTGGATACCACACTAGTACTTTTCCTACTTATTATGAAGATTTAACTAGGTAATCCATGTCATAGCCTTAGCACAGCACCTGCAACATAGTACGTCTCAATAAATTTAACTATTACGGATGACCCACTTAACTATCTTGGGGTCATGTTTTATTTAGAATAAGTTGGTACCTCTTGGGTTATTTACTTCTCAAAGTCTGGTTTCTTCCAACAAGCCATCCCAGGATTTGTTATTTATTGTCCATAGAATTATGCCTGCATTTATTTATTTATTTTAATAAATTTATTTAATTTTGGCTGCATTGTGTCTTCGTTGCTGCACGCGGGCTTTCTCTAGTTGAATCGAGCAGGGGCTACTCTTCGTTGTGGTGCACCGGCTTCTCATTGTGGTGGCTTCTCTTATTGCAGAGCACAGGCTCTAGGCGCACAGGCTTCAGTAGTTGTGGCTGGTGGACTCTAGAGCTCAGGCTCAGTAGTTGTGGTGCACGGGCTTAGTTGCTCCGCAGCATGTGGGATCATCCTGGACCAGGGATCAAACCCGTGTCCCCTGCATTGGCAGGTGGATTCTTAACCACTGCACCACCAGGGAAGTCCCTATGCCTGCATTTAGAATAAATGATACCAGAAGGAATGGCCTTACCGATTTCAGAGACTATAGTTTTACATCAATAAAAACAAATATAAAGTTTTAGGTGTCATTTCTTAGGTAAAATTGAGACCTTACCCCATGCTTCTCCTGAGCTATCATGGCAGCAGCAACAAAAGGTTTTTTTCCTCTCAGATGAAGGCCATGCTTTCTGACTTTCAGTTTGGTTGACTTTTCCATCTGCTCTCCCAATGTTTCTGAAAAAGGCCTGAAGGGTGAGCTCTGCAGACTGGGAAGTGAGGCCAGCGCTTGTGTCAGTGACTTGTGCAGCATCACGAGCTTTGGTTAAACACAAGTATAAACGCTGCTTCTCTGAACTCTGACACTGACACACTAAAACTCTGCTTCGAAAGAAAGCACAATTAACAATTTTGTTAAAGTTGGCATTTGGCAACAATGACGTATGGCCAAAGTCCCTGCCTGCTCACGCCTAGGAGCGAAGACATCTGGGGACAAGGCCAGTGAGAGGCTGTGCCTTGCAGGAGGACCACTACTCTGCAATGGAAGCCAGAGCCTTTCCAGTGTGGGCCAAGCTCAGGAGAGCACCCTGGGGTGCAGGGTCCAGGAGGAGTGTTCTCAAGCTCAAGCATTTTGTTCTCAAGCTCTTTGACATCAACGCATCCTGCAGGGCCTGTGAGAGGCAGCAGACAAGCTTCCACTCCTTCTCACACACGAGACTCTCACTATGGCTTCTGCAGTTCCCGACTTTTCTTGTGCGCTCAGTATACATACTTTTAGTTGTCTGGTTATTGTCCTTGAGTTAAAACAGAACCCCAGAGTTCAGAATCAAGGGGTGTGGGGTTAGGAAGTAAAGGGTCCCAGAACCTGGAATAACATCTATGATTATTTTTGAGGCAGAAGAGTAAATATTTAACAAATAAATATTTGTTGAACACTGAATCACTGCCTAGACACGTCTGCATTTCCTAAGCATGATAATATATGAAGACTCATATATTATCCCATTTTTAACAGATTAAAGCAAGCCACATCAAATTAAGCAATTTCTCAATGATGGCAAATAAGTCAGTTAGCTGAGATGGAATTTCAGTTCCCTTAATAATGAGCTGCACACACACACGCACACACACACCTCCCAGTATCAAGAATACCATTTATATGCAGATCAAAACTACAATGAGGTACCACCCCACACTGGTCAGAATGGCCATCATTAAAAAGTCCACAAATAACAAATGCTGGAGAGGGTGTGGAGAAAAGAGAACCCTCCTACACTGTTGGTGGGAATGTAAATTGGTGCAGCCACTATGGAAAACAGTATGAAGGTTCCTCAAAAAACTAAAAATAGAGTTGCCATATGATTCTGCAATCCCACTCCTGGGAATATATCTGGAGAAAACTATAATTCAAAAAGATACATGCACCCCTGTGTTCACAGCAGCACTATTCACAATAGCCGAGACATGGAAACGACCTAAACGTCCATCGACAGATGAATGAATAAAGAAGATGTGGTACATATATACAGTGGAATGCTACTCAGCCATAAAAAGAATGAAATAATGCCATTTGCAGCAACATGGATGGACCTAGAAATTATCACACTAAGTGAAGTAAGTCAGAAAGAGAAAGACAAATACCATATAATATCACTTACCTGTGGAATCTAAAATATGATACAAATGAACTTATCTACGAAACAAAAACAGACAAAGAACAGACTTGTGGTTACCAAGGGGGAGGGGGGGTGAGGGAGGGATGGACTGGGAGTATGGGATTAGTAGATGGAAACTATTATATATAGTATGAATAAACAACAAGGTCCTACTCTATAGCACAGGGAACTATATTCAATATGCTGTGATAAACCATAATGGAAAAGAATATGTATATGTATAATTGAATCACTTTGCTGCAGAGCAGAAATTAACACACTGTAACTCAACTATACTTCAATAAAATAAATTTTTAAAAGTAAGGAAGGGGCTTCCCTGGTGACGCAGTGGTTGAGAGTCCGCCTGCCGATGCAGGGGACGTGGGTTCGTGCCCCGGTCTGGGAGGATCCCACATGCCGCGGAGCGGCTGGGCCCGTGAGTCATGGCCGCTGGGCCTGCGTGTCCGGAGCCTGTGCTCCGCAACGGGAGAGGCCACAACAGTGAGAGGACCGTGAACAGCAAAAAAAAAAAAGTAAGGAAGAATACCATTTATAGAATCTTTCTAGACAAAAATGCAGAAACTAGGTGATGGGTAACATATATGTTAAATGTTAAATTGCTTTCTGGTTTTATATTAAGCAAAAAGTGCAGGGCAAATTACCAGACTTTTGATTTTTCACCTAAGTGCTTGCCTAGGATTATTTCTATTTCTCAGGAAACAGCCTGAAGTATATAAGCGACACAGCTACATTAAAAAAAATTCATTTTCAATATAATCCCAGCAACATCACATGAGATACTTTCAATATTTGCTGTCACCTGGAATAAAATACAGAAAGAAGCACAAGCTTGTGTAATCAGGGGGAGTGCTGAGTCAATGCACAACTTTAATATTGTTATTAGTCCATTGTGTACAGTAATTGTATTTTCCAAAGAAAGCCTGGTATCTGATCTGGTAAATACACGTGAGAGCAATAGGGCAAATATTTGAAACCAGAACAGTCTCAGAAAATTTGGATGATCTTTTTACTGTATTATTAAGTGTGAAGCAAGTATTTGGGGATAACTTGGAAAGGCCTGTACATTCTATTAATATTGATTTTAATTGTACCTTTTCAGTTCTTGTTCTATATATTTGCCTTTCTCTTAGAAACATAAAATAACTATTAGTAGTGGCAATTCAACTTAAGAATCTTAAATCTTAAAATATTAAATGTTAAACTTCAGATAATATACTGCTATTTTTTTCCAAGATAAACTCCAAAGACTATGTCTACAAAGGCACTGGAAAATTGTATATAGAATAACGTCAATGTTGGCAGACATAGTGGAAAATCAGACAGGAACATCTTTCTCCTCAATTTAAAAATCTGTATTTTCTCTGAATTATGTGGCTGCTTTTATCTATTTTGAATGTCAGTCACCGCCAGATACATCACTATTTGCTTGATTTGAAAGAAAAATTAAAAGAACTCAGAGAATCATAATGTCCAGAAAAACTCATTTTTTGAGTACTTAACTATGTGCCAGCTTCGATGCTCAGACACAGAAAAAGAACAAACAGCCAAACCAACTTATGGCAGATTGGCTCCTGCCCTCAAGAAGCCTCTGAGAAAACAGACTAGTAGTAAGGGGATGGTTGCAGTACAAGGTGGGAAGGTTTTGACAGGGCAAGGGTACGCGCCAGGAGCTGAGTTCAGCAACTCACCCTCCGAAGGACAGCCAATAAGTGATTGAGTGATATCACCCAGCACGGTGGCTGCCTCACTACTCTGCTTCTCAGGGATAAAACCGTCCAAAAGTTTCCACTGAAGGATACTGCTCAGGATTTAATAGAATATATGTCACAGTTGAAAATATACTTTGTGGGCATAAAGATAGGTGGTCATCAGTGATCTGTTTCTGCTCAGTAAGTTTTTTTTTTTTAATTGGAGTATAGTTGATTTACAATGTTGTGTTAGTTTCAGGTGTACAGCAAAGTGAAGCAGTTATACATATACATATATCCACTCTTTTTAAGGTTCTTTTCCCATACAGGCCATTACTGAGTATTGAGTAGAGTTCCCTATGCTGTACAGTAGGTCCTTATTACTTATCTATATTATATATAGTAGTGTGTATATGTCAATCCCAATGCTCAGTAAGGTTTCAATGTCAAGTCTTAAGAGTAGGTACGGAAGTGCAAAGCACAGGAAAGCAGGCACTGGACAAGCTGCAAACTGTAAGCTAAATATGCAGCCTTTTCAATGGTAAGATTAGCCCGGATGAGGAACCAAAAACTATGTATTTGGTCATTTACTTATTCTGAGTGTTTGATATTGGCCAAGTTACTAAGCCTTCTCTGTGCCTCATTTTCCTCATCTGAAAAATGGGATAATATTATATACCTCACAGGGTAGGATTAAATGAGATAATTCTTGTAAAGTACTTGGAACGTTGCCTGCTACAAAGTGCTATTATACTTTAAGCCAAAATATAAATAGTGTCTGAAGTAGAGATATTAATAAAAGGGAATAGATGCAGTTTAAATAATTTAGTTTTGGAGAAAGGCAGAATTTGTGTTCTGAAATCTTCCTTTATTTTTATCTTTTACTTATTACTCATGTGAGAATCATTTGTTTAAAAGAGGGTCCTGGACTTCCCTGGCGGGCAAATGGTTAAGAATCTGCACTTCCACTGCAGGGGGCACGGGTTTGACCCTGGTTGGGGAACTAAGATCCCACATGTCACACGGTGCAGCCAAAACAAAAAGGGTCCTTACCTTTTAGAGATTCATACTGACGTACTAGTGAATGAAATGACATGATAGCTGGGATTTGTTTAACAATAAGGCAGTGGGTGAGGTCTGGAGAAGGAGGGAGGGTAGAAATGAAACAAGATTGGCCATATGTTGGTTATTAAAGATGGCAATAGACACGTGAAGCTTTGTCAGATTTGCCTCTACTTTTGCATATGTTCAAACCCATGCTAAATTAAAAAAAATAATAATAATAAAGTCAGGATTTGTAGCTTCTATCTGCTCCTATGTATAAGTACTCTGGTGGAGATCGAATGCTCAATTTTTCTTTTCACACCAGGCAAGCATGAATTTATGTCAACCTGATGCAGAAATCATGTTGCTATGGCAACTTTTCACCACATTAAATGATTGCAGAGTCAAAATGGCAGCAGGTTTTCTCCAGGGGATGATCTGAGTATTGGAGAGAGAAACCCATTCCAAAGACCCCTCCTAGCCACCCCCATACCCTCTAAGAGTCTCCATCCCCCACCTGCCATAAGGGATTGAGGAGTATGGAGGCCAACAGAGTTTTGAGCCCAGAAAATTGGGGGATGAGGAGCCTCTGGTGCAGACTCTTGGAAGAAGCCACCTAAATTCTCACTCTGTCAACTGGACTTCATGTGGAATAGTTCAGGTGAGGGCCACTGGTTGAAAGCAATGAGTTCTCCGTAGGAAAACAGACCATCAGTGAACATCAGTTCCTTTCCTTTTATGCCCTTTCCCAACATGTGCAGCTGGGTCAATAAGAATCCAAGCCCAATCCCAACTTCCTGCACAAGGGATTCTGTTTCCATAGAGGCACACTATGCACTTTTAGAATCACAAGGAAACCATCACGTGGCCAGGATCTATGGTCATCATTAAGTCCATGGCCCTGCCCTCAGAAGACTTTCTCTAAATCATTCCATATGTGACCTGAACAGCAACACAAGGACAGAGGGACACCAGGCAAGGGGCAGGAGGGTTCATTCTACAATACAGAATGGGCCCACTTGGCTTTGCTCGTTGGAGAGATTGACTGTGGTTCCCACTCCTCAATCTGTTGGCCGCTTCAACGTGGGCAAGTCATATAACCTCTGTGTGCTCATTTCCCTGCTAAAAAAATGGTTCCCTCAAGGTTGTGATGCGAATGAAACAAGATAAAATATGAGGGAAAGCCCTGAAGAATGTATGGGTGATCGCTACTCATGAGAATGGGGGGGAATTACAAAGGCACTTAAATCATTGTTTTTTCCCCTTTTTCTTCCTCTCTCCTTCCCTATTTCCTCCCTCCCTTCCTCCCCTCCTTCCTCCCCTCCTTCCTTCCTTCCTTCCTTCCCACCCCCTCTCTTTCTTTCTTAAAAATTCCAAAAACCACCCTGAGATTTTTAGCATGTTCCTTGGAAAGAGTCTCCTCACATTTTCAACAATTCGTTTATTTTTAAGTTTCTGGGCACTGTTAGTAAAGCACCCAGTACAGGGCACACTAGTCCTGGATGGATTCAAGCATCCATCAAATTCCCTGCTAGGGCCTATCACACTAACTCACAGTGCTGTCTTTCTCCTTCAATCTCCCTCCAGCCAATCGAATTCAATACTTTATCATGCATGTTATTATGCTGTGTCTCTAAAAACTGCCTACACAGACAACCTGGAAAGCTAACTAACTGGAATTTCATCTACTCAATCGAGAAGTCATCTTTATTATGGGAGTAATGAAATGTTTATTTTGGCTGCGTCAACATGGAGGGTTTGTTTTTTGTTTTTTGATGTTTCCTCAACACTTGGTGCTGGCTGCAAGAAACCCCCGGCATCCTGCTTGGCATCAGGCATTCAAAACATTTTTAAAGTGATAGAACGTCTGTGCTGGTGTGTATTTTAATATAGCTCTGTGGTTTTGAACAGGCTGTTTTTCAAGAGGCTGCTTCTGTTCTCCGTTTTTTTTTTTTAATTATTATTATTATTTCAGGTAGAAATGCTGACAAATGTAAACAGTCCTTATTTAAAGCCTTTTTTTTTTTTTTTTTTTTCTTTTCACTCTTGAAAACAGTCCTTCTCAATCCTGTCTTTGGTTTTCAGAATGTGTGATGCTTGTCAGGCCTTTGAATGGTATGTTAATTACAAATTGATTGAGCATGTCTTCATTTAGTTACCGCAGCCTGCTGGCTGTGAGAAGGGAGACACATTCTCCTGAGAGCTCCCCATGGGGCAGAGGCCCCAGAGCAGAGAGGGGCTGAGGCATGAAATGTAGTACACATGGCAGGGGAGCCTGCGTGAGGGAGAGTGGGGACCAAAGTCTCTGGTGAATCCAAAAGGCAATAGGGATCCACTGTAAGTCCTAGAGCAGTGACACGAGAGCCTGTTGAGAGCCATCATCTTTCGGTCTCCTCTTGCTACTTAGGTTAAGTCTATAACAATCCAATCAGATCATAAAGCAATCTGCTTGATGGCCAGGCAGTCAAATGGCAAATAATGGTCTAGATGGGGCTCAAGCCCACTAAATCTAAGATGTGTCCATATTAGACAAAGGAACTAACACACTGTGAACATACTCAACCCAATTATTTAAAAATAGCAGTGGAACACCTCCCTCATTTCTAGGAAAAATATACCAAGGATTTGTTAAGGAGAGGGTCATCTGGAACTAAAGAGCTTTGTGAAGAAGATTCCTCTCTCGGTCATATTTGCCATCATGATAGAAAACAGACAAATCGTTGAAATTCATGCAACACTTTGCAAAATCCTGTACAAAGAAGGGGAAGCCTTTGCATGAAAGAAGCTTGAACTCCAACTCAGAAAATACCTATATAGATGTGCAAAAGATACAAGACCCACCAACCAAACAAACTATTCCCGCGCTGTAAATGCAGGACTGGATTCCCAGGCCCACCAGTTTGGGAGTAAAAACAGTGTCCAGTCAACAGTTGAAATCTCCTGTTTCTCAAAACACAGTATCACTCACTCAGCAGGGGCCCCAACCCTCGCCTCAGATCCCCAGAATCCTCCCAAACACTTCCAGGACTTGGGGATGGGGGAGGGATGGCTGGGGAAAGTGGAAGTTCTCTGTCTTGGTTCCTGCGTCACTTGTACAATTTTCCTTCTCTTCTGCCCTCACAGCAGGCTGTCATGTATGGCTGGGTGTGGTGGATGCTGGGAGCTGCAGGGCCAGCTCAGTCCACACGTGGCTCCCTGAGGCTCTGTGTTAAGTGTGCCTCCACCTCCATAGCCACTGACACTGTTTTTTTTTGCTCTCTGGTTTCCGTGGAAACTTTAGTGAAGCAGCTCTTCATTTTTATCCCCTCTTATCATCCACTCTAATTATTATAAGCAAGGGCTCTGAAGCCAGACAGACTTGGGATTTGGGTCCCAGATATCCTTCTCTCTCTCTTTGTGGTCTCTTTGTGAAGTCACTGAGTCTCGGTTTTTCCAGCTGTAAATTGGGGATTATCATAATAGTGCCTCTGTAATCGGGATGTCCTCAGGGCTGAACTAATTGATCCATGTAAAAAGCTAATCCTGTGCCTGATCTTGGTCAAGCTCTCAGTAACATTACCTGTTTCTGTCCATGTTGTTGTAGTTTGATGCTGCCGTGGTTGTTGTTCAGGTGACAGTGCCCTTCATGCGGGCATTCGGCTGTGAGTCCAGGGGCACAGGCAAGAGAATGATGTGTGTGACCCCCACTATGCTATTGGAAAAACCCAGCCCCATAAAGCACCCAGCACAGTGCCTGGCACATGGCATCTGCTCAACAATGCTGATTTCCCCAGTGGAAATGGTCCTCCCCTTCTTTAAACCATGTCTGTCACCTGTGTTCTGAAGGGCACACTTGATTATATATTCTCTCCTTGGGGTCTTTCTTTCTTTCTTTCCTTCTTCTTCTCCTCCTCCTTCTTTTTTAAGCTTTTCGGAAAGCTTTCAAAATATCTATCTGTGTTGTTGTTGTTTAACCTTTGTGTCCCTTGAGCACCTCGCTTGCTCTTGGAGAGCTCCCCCTACCCTGGAAACAGACCTGCTCTGCGCTGTGTGAACTTCTGCCTTCCGGCTCCACCAAGGCCACCGGAAGCGTGTAAAGTCCTCAGCCCCAGCAGCATCTACATCGGCCTGCTCCGGGCTCTCTGCTTCCCAGGTTCTCTTCTGTCCAATACACCAGGCCCCAGCTTGTCGAGAGTCTTCATGACACTGAAAGGAGTCCTCAGACTTTTAAAAATATCTCCGAAAGTCCAACAGCCTTCAACATGGACCTGCTGTAAGAACCCTGTGTCTGATTAAAATGCCATGAGCCATGGCATTTGGCTAGAACAACATCAGTAATTTGGGATAATATTTGTTCTGTCTGCTGATCAGGTGCTCTGAACCTAAAAAATGGAAAACCAATTAATGAATACTTCTTTTTTTCTGTGATACTAAAAAGAGTACTTGGTGGTAAAAGGCTGGATGCCTCTGCTCTAGTCAATTTCATTTTACAGATTTTCACGAAAATTAAACCAGAGGGGGCAAAACAGGTTATACAAGAATGTGAGAATATGATGAGCCTTTAAGGGCGATGCCTGGTTTCCCAGAAACCCAAAAATCTGTTGTTGTTTTTTTTAGGCTGGGAGCTCCTAGGCACCAATGCTTAGCTTCCTGGGGAAAATGCACTGTGGCTTTCCAAGAGCAGTATACCCCAAAGTCCTTTTTAGATTTTTGGCCACCTTGTCAGTGGAGGGCAGAGTATTCCCCAGCTCGTTTCCACTGCCCTCTAAACCCAGGTCCACTCCTGCCTCACTCTTGCTTGCCAGCTGGCTCCTCTGTGCTTGGCCAGTTATGGCAAACGTGTGGAAATCCTCTCCCGCCCCAGAGCCCTGTGGGGAGCAGGTGGGGACCAGACTCCTCATCCATCCCTAAACCACAGAGTAGGGCATAAGATAAGCTTATTCTGACCATACTGGAACCTTCTGTACAAAAAACTTTCATTATAGCTTTATATTTTTTCTATGATGACTCTGACCACATTGTTTCACGAGCCTTAGAATCAATACCATGGTCAAACCACGGACGAGGTGGGAAGTCTGGAGGGACTATTTCACAGTTTAGGCAAAGTGATGGCTATTTTTTTTAAAATAAATTTATTTATTTATTTTTGGCTGTGTTGGGTCTTTGTTTCTGTGCGAGGGCTTTCTCCAGTTGCAGCGAGCGGAGGCCACTCTTCATCGCGGTGCGCGGGCCTCTCACTGTCATGGCCTCTCCCGTTGTGGAGCACAGGCTCCAGACGCGCAGGCTCAGTAGTTGTGGCTCACGGGCTTAGTTGCTCCGCAGCATGTGGGATCTTCCCAGACCAGGGCTCGAACCTGTGTCCCCTGCATTGGCAGGCAGATTCTTAACCACTGCGCCACCAGGGAAGCCCGGTGATGGCTATTTTTAATTTTGTGCTCTAGGTCTCATTAGTGCTCATTCTCTTAATACTTTATTCTTCTCTAGATTGGTCATATTAATAAATATTAATATTAATAAATATTAATAAATAAAGCATGTGTAGGGAGGGATCTCTCCTAAAAGAGGAGTTCATTCATCCTTGAAAGTGTGTAGGATTTTTTTTAAGTGTCTACTTGCGGAAATGCTGTGGTGGCACTAATAGACAACGGCATTTTAATTATGAATCTGATATATTTGTATCACAAAACCTGGTAATTTCAACAATAAAGCACCGTGATTACACGAAGAGTTTTAAGAAACTGCTGAATACACTCATGAACCACATTAAGATTCAATTTCAGCTCTTGTTAGCCATATCAAATAATATTGGGTGAATTGGTTATTTTAAGTGTATTTGATGTGAACTGATTTTGTATTATCAGAAAGAATATTGAGGGACGTTCTGTAATTGCCATTATGCATCCTGCCCTGGCTCCTGACCTGTAGGTGTCTAATCATGAAAGATTTATATAGCATTTGATTTTTATTACGTGTCATCTTGAATGACGGATAGATACTTGCTATACTTTCCTTCCCACCAACCTTGGACTTGTCTGTTCAATATAAGCCAGGGTCCCAGTGGGGATAAACACTGTGTACCAGGCCCAGGGCAGAGCTTGGGAGACTGGGGCAATGTCCCAAGTGCACGCTCATCAGGGGCTGCATGGCTTCCAAATCCCTTTCCTCACATGATCACTGGTTCTGCTACCACCAGTGCATCTAAGTCACAAATATGAGTTTGTCATGCAACATGAGTTAAGACTTTTCAGACACAACTTTATTCCACTTTTGGATGGATCACCGAGCACTGATTGCAAGTTTCCCTGGGATCTGCAGCAACAGATCTGGGTATCTGAAAACAGAGCTACCATATGATCCTGCAATCCCACTCCTGGGACTATATCTGGAGAAAACCATAATTCAAAAAGATATGTGCATCCCTATGTTCACAGCAGCACTATTCACAATAGTGAAGACATGGAAACAACCTAAATGTCCATCAACAGATGAATGAATAAAGAAGATGTGGTACATGTCTACAATGGAATACTACTCAGACGTAAAAAGAATGAAATAATGCCATTTGCAGCAACATGGATGGACCTAGAGATTATCATACTAAGTGAAGTAAGTCAGACAAAGACAAATATCATATGATATCACTTATACGTGGGATCCAAAAAATGATACAAAGGAACTTATTTACAAAACAGAAACAGACTCACAGACATAGAAAACAAACTTATGGTTACCTAAGGGGAAAGGTGGGGGGGAGGGATAAATTAGGAGTTTGGGATCAACATATACCCACTACTATATATAAAGTAGATAATCAACAAGGACCTACTGTATAGCATAGGGAACTCTACTCAATAATCTGTAATAACCTATATGGGAAAGAATTTGAAAAAGAATGGATATATGTGTATGTATAACTGAATCACTTTGCTGTATACCTGAAACTAACACAACATTGTAAATCAACTATACTCCAATAAAAAAAAAGAGAGAGAGAGAGAGAGAGATCTGGGCATCTGTAACTCTTAGGTTTGCTCATGAAATGTACTTCAGGGTATGTTTAGTAAATATGATACAAAAATCACATGCCTCCTAGAAGCTTTCCTCTTCTTAAGTACTTGCATGATTATGCAGAAAATGAAAGCACAGGAGAAATTAGAGCAGAAGGCAAGACCTTAAAAAATCAACGTATAGCACAGAAAACACTTGTCAAGGAGGACTGGGGAATGCACTGAGATGAGGAAGAGAGAAGCACTTTCTGGGCAAGAGAACAGCACGTGCAAAGGCCTGGAGGCAGGATGCACTGGAGAGCAGGCTGGGCTAAGGGAAGCAGAGCAGTGTGGGAGCAAAGGCGAGGCTGGGCCCAGCTGAAAATTGCAGCAAATTTCAGGGCTTTTTCTGAAGGCCCTGAGCGGCCAGTGAAGGAAGGAGGTGAAAGAGAAACACACTTTATACATAGTTTATTTTTTTTTAACATAGTTGCCGCTGTCTATACTCTGTGTTATAGCCTGCTTTTTCATGTAGCTGTATATCATAAACCTTTCCACTGTTCTTCATTAGAGCCATTTTTCATTGCAATATGGCCAGTCATTCCATGAGTCCCCTTTAATCAGATATTTAGATTGTTTTCAACTTTTTTTATTATTATTATAAAGTAGAGTAGTGCTGAGTAACTTGTACATAAAACTTTCCCTCCTATTTAAAAGTAATTCTGTGTTGGGATACATTCCTAGATGGCACACCAGCAATAAGTGGCAATATTAGTTTCTTTGCTATGATGACTCTTTGATGGGGGAAAATCATTATCTTCGAGTTTTAGTTTACATTCCTTTGATGACTAGGAAAATGTAAAAGTTCTCCATATTTATCAACAAATATTCTTAGGGCAATAGGTAAAGTCATAAAGTAATTTAGTGAACAGATAAAGAGAAGATCAGTTTACCCCAGTAAATCTATGGAATGTGCAGAGAAGCAAAACAATTTTAGACTAAGCTAAAGTTATTTTATAAAACAATATTATTACTTAAAAATCAATGTGTTTTCTAAAGGCTAAATAAATTGTTCTTTGGAAGAAAGGCATTAAGACAAGCTAATAAGTTACATATATAGACAAGTATAGATAGTGAAATCAACTTATCTATATGGCTTAGATACCAGAGTAATCTGTTCATGTGGTTTAAGCACAAATCTATGCCTAAATCAGTGTCCAAGTATCTGAGAACTTGTCTATTCCACTAAAAGAAACACAGGCTCAGCTTCTTTTTATTGACCTCAGGAAGTGTCTGGAGCGACCTCGCTGGAGGGGGTCTCTGTGTGGGCCTCCACTGGTTTTTAAAATAGCTGCTTCACTGAGCCACCCCCCACAGGAAAGCTGTGTTTTCCAGCCCATTAGGAGAAACTCCCAAATCAATGTACAACTGTGTTCCTGAAAAGCCCAGAGCAAGAGAGCCGGCAGAGTGCACTTCAAAGCTCACATTCTAAGAGGAAATCTGTCCCCCTCCAGCTGCCCCCAGGATAGGACCCTACTCTTAAAAGATTTGTTTAAAATCTATGCAAAATCAGACTGGTCCTCAGTGAAATAATCACCACCATTGAGCCTCAGATGGCGCAGACGCCTGAGGTCTACCTGACTTCATCACAAGGAAAGCTGTCGGCCAGGAAAGGCTCTGGTGCTGGGTAGAACCACCCTCTTCCTGGGTCTTGTTTCCCAGAGTTAAGTTGACACATCCCAGAGGCCAGCCCTGGAGGGAAAGCCCTAGCAGACCGGTATAGAGCTGGCCACTGGTGGGCACGCCCAGTACAAATCAGAAAGTGGCTTCTCAGGGACTGGAGGACTCTGTGCTGAGGGCACTGACTGAGTCATGGGCAGGGAAAGCCTTTGGAAACCACAAATTGCTGTGGTAGGAAGTACCCCTCAGCCCTGATATTAGCTCAGGCTGTGCAGAAACACACATGGGCTCGTCTCTGTTGCTGGGCTCTTCCCGTAGGTGGTGTAGACCAGAGACCATACCCTCCTGCCATCAATGCTCTGCCCTGCAGTCATAAGTTCAATGCCGCCTATTTAATACCCTTGTGAAAGCCAGTCGTTTAAAACTGGTTTTAGAAAAGGCAGTCAGAATTCTGTGTGTCACTCCAAGCTAAAACCCTGAGGATAATTACTTAAGTCCAGTCAGCATAGAGCTACTGGGGATAAGGTTTAGTCTCTTAGCCACGGCAGTTTGTTCTTATCTTGGAGCCTCTGTTGTACTATTTTGGGCAACCTCCATATGCATCATATTGAAGAACAGAGAGCATTTTGCTGAAATCCTCCATGTGGAAAGCCAGTGTGACTGGACCAATGATTTAATTATTGGTCCTTGATTTAATTATTATCTTAGGTAGAGTCAGCAAGTGGGGCAGTGAGCAAAGGACCTGAGGAGGGATGAGAAATCTCTCTGTAGTACTTTCTGCCTCAGGAAAGAGGGGCTGTTCATTTGTGTGTGTGTGGGGGCTTACTATTCTCTTCCAAGCTCCTGAAACTGGACACCACTGTGGTGAGGGAAGAGGATGGAGCGCTGGGACAGCACAAATAAAAGGATAATTAATCAGGTTGCTATTTGGCTTACAGCCATAGCTTCCTTGGCAACATGGATCCTTCAGCTGTCAGCAATCAGTCTACAGGCAACTTTCAATTATCAACGCTCTTGGAGGGGGCAATGATGTGGATCATCCAAGACAGCAGACAATCCCTCCAAATCATTTAATTTATCTTTTGCATGGTTTTCACATGTACACACATGCAAACACACATGATTCTTTCCTTCCTCATTATGTTCTGCTTAGGCCAAAAATCAAATTGATATGCATTCCTGGGCGTACACCAGTTGATAAGAAGGTTGACTGAAGGAAGCTAGTCCTCAGATTAAACATTTTCTGTGGATCATCCACTCATGGATAATCAAGGGTTTAATATATTGATTTCATTCACAGACTCATAGGACTGGAAGGAAGCAGGAAATTATTCAAGTCAAACCCTTTGCTTTGCAGATGAAAAAACTAAGTTCTGAGGCACTTGCCTAAAACCTTTTGGCTGGCTGATGCCCATGGGTCGTCATTATTTCATTCACAAGATTTGTCCTTCCATTGACTTTTAACCAATTTGTGCCCAAAGGGGAAAATCAAGGTACAGTGTCTCCTCAAGAGTTTTTCATGACTGCATAGGAGGATGCTAAGATGCCAGGCGCCAGACCAGAGGCCCAACCCTGGCCACCCACTAGAATTGCCCAAGGAGTATTTTTTAAATCCCTGAAAAATTAAATTAGGATCTGGAATTGGGGTGGGGCATGGGGTGGGGACACTGCAGCTGAGACCCAGGCATCAGAGTTTAAAAAGGTCTCCAGGTGAATCCATCGTGCAATCAACGTTGAGAATCACCGTCCAGAGCCAGAATCCTGACTCCTTCACCTACTAACTACACAGTCTTGGACAAGTCCCCTCCCCTTTCTGTGCCTCAGTTTTCTCCCCTACAAAATGGAACAATGATGATGATGGTTTAATAGTTGCCTTTCTGTGTTGTTGGCAGGATTAAATGGTTTAATATATAGAAAACACCTACAACAGTTCTGTTATGGACTAAATGTTTGTAGCCCCCCAAAAGTCACATGTTGAGGTCCTAACCTCCAGTGTGATGGTATTACAAGGAGGCCTTTGGGAGATGATTAGGTTTTGAGGGTAGAGCCCTCATGAATGGAATTAGTGCCCATATAAGAAGAGACATAAGAGAGTTTGCTTTCTCTCTCTCTGCTCCCCGACACATGAGGATACAAGGAGAAGTCAGCTATCTGCACACCAGGCAGTGGCATCTCACTAGACCTTGATATTGGACTTCCCAGACTCCAGAACTGTGAGAAATAAATCCTTGTTGTTTAAACCACCTACTCCATGGTATTCTGTTGCAGCAGCCCTAAATGACTAAAACAAGTTCCCAGTACACAGAAATCATTATATAAATGTTAGCTGTTATCATTGCTGTTGTCATTACTACCACTACTACTACTACTGTTACGACAGAAGGAACATGCTGAGGGTGCTTCTGGAAACACTGGGCTTTTTTTTTTTTTTTCTTTGCAGTTCGCAGGCCTCTCACTGTTGTGGCCTCTCCCGTTACGGAGCACAGGCTCCGGACGCGCAGGCTCAGCGGCCATGGCTCACAGGCCCAGCCACTCCGCGGCATGTGGGATCTTTCTGGACCGGAAAAGAGGCCCCTTCAGGGCTTCCCTGGTGGCGCAGTGGTTGAGAGTCCGCCTGCCGATGCAGGGGACATGGGTTCGTGCCCCGGTCCGGGAGGATCCCGCATGCCGCGGAGCGGCTGGGCCCGTGGGCCATGGCCGCTGGGCCTGCTCGTCCGGAGCCTGTGCTCTGCAGGGGGAGAGGCCGCGGCAGTGAGAGGTCCATGTACAGCAAAAAAAAAAAAAAAGAGGCCCCTTTTGAAAAGTTGGCTTGGGACCTTGAGTTTTAAGGTGACTTCCCTACTCAACAAAACATCCAAGGAGAGGGACATAAGTGCAAGGCCTGGGAAGAAATAAATCAGCTTCTGAAAACAGATTCACCATTCAACTTGCAGGAAAGGAAGAATATTCTAATGGGTTGGATTTGAGTGCTATCTCTGTTTTTTAAATTTTAAATGCCATTTGGTTATTTTTCACTTAACACTTACCATATTGATTTTAACCATGCAACAGTATATGGTCAGAGTCTGAATTTAAAGCATTACAGAATCTATATTACATGTAGTCAGAGCTCCCTTTGAGCCCCTGTGAGGCACCCTACATTGGGATGAATATTGAAATGTGTATTTGCTTCCCTAGACTCACAGTGTCAGGGAACACTTTTGATATCCGTGTACTGGTGGTTTTAAGAAGTTTTATATTGTAAGTTCACTCCGATGCCAAGAATTTTTGGATTTCCTGTGCTTGATTTTATTAGCAAACTAATGGGTTAGAAATTATCAGCTACTGGCCTTCAGAAATTGACCTACTTACTGTTCCTTAAAAAACTGGCAATCAGGGGCTTCCCTGGTGGTGCAGTGGTTAAGAATCTGCCTGCCAATGCAGGGGACACAGCCTGCATTGTGTCCAGGGTTCCAGCCCTGGTCCGGGAAGATCCCACATGCCACAGAGCAACTAAGCCCATGCGCCACAACTCCTGAGCCTGCGCTCTAGAGCCCGCGAGCCACAACTCCTGAGCCTGCATGCCACAACTACTGAAGCCTGTGCACCTAGAGCCCATGCTCCGCAACAAGAGAAGCCACTGCAATGAGAGGCCCTCGCACCGCAACGAAGAGTAGCCCCCCGCTCGCTGCAACTAGAGAAAAACTCGCATGCGGCAATGAAGACCCAACGCAGCCAAAAATAAATAAAATAAAATAAATGTATTAAAAAAACTGGCAGTTTTGTTCTATGGAAACAGAAGATGTAAAAGCAGTTTCAGACTAGATGAAACTCATATGCTTCTCATTAAATGATTCCTACGTAAGTGTTGGCAAACGGGCTTCTTTCTAAATAGAAAACTACTATTTTACAGAACATATTTGAGACTAAACATTGCTAGTAACACAAAGCATCATGATATTTGTATATTATAAATGATACAAGAGTTCAGAATTGAGTTCACTTCTTGTGAAGAAACAATGTCAACTGAGTTCACTTCTTGTGAAGAAACAATGTCAATTGAGTTCACTTCTTGTGAAGAAACAATGTCAGGGTTAACCCACAATTTAAAAGACTTTCTTTAGTAGAGAAGTTTCAAAGAATTCACTGCACATTTTTTTTTTTTTTTTGGTAAATTGCATTGACGTATAACACACATAGAGAAAAGTGGACCAATCATAAGTGCACAGCTTGACGAATTTTCACAAAGTGTATAAAGCCATGCAACGAGCGACTTTATCAAGCAGCAGAGCATTCCCAGCACCCGAGAGCCCCGCCGCACCCAGTGCCTCCCCCCACACACCACGTAACTATGACCCACAGTCGTAATGCCACAGGCTAGTTTATCTTTAGGAAATGTTTTCCTTTTTTTTTTTTTGCGGTATGCGGGCCTCTCACTGTTGTTGCCTTTCCTGTTGCGGAGCACAGGCTCCGGACACGCAGGCCCAGCGGCCATGGCTCACGAGCCCAGCTGCTCCGCGGTATGTGGGATCTTCCCGGACCAGGGCACGAACCCGTGTCCCCTGCCTCGGCAGGCGGACTCTCAACCACTGCGCCACCAGGGAAGCCCTGTTTTCATATTTTAATGTAAACATCTTACTGTTATAGAAATGGAATCACAGAGTATGGATTCTCTTGCATCCGGCCTCTTTTGTCCAACATGTGAGATTCACACATACAGTTGCATGTAGTTGCAGTTTCTTCCTGTCATTGCCATGTAGTATTCCCTTGCATAAAAATGCCACGATTTACTTATCCATTCTACTGTAAACGGACACTTTGTTTCTAGTTTGAGGCTAATACACGCTGCTGTGAGGATCCTAGTACGTGTGTACACCCTTCTGTTGGTCTATACACCTAGGAGTGGAATTGCTGGGCCTTAGGGTAGAGGGCATGTATGTGTTCAGCTTTACTAGGTACTCTCAGTTTTCCAAAGTGGCTGCAGTAGTTTATACTCCCACCAGCAGAGTATGATCATTCCAGTTGCTCCACGTCCTCACCAACCCTTGCTATTATACACCTTTTTCATTTTAGCCATTCTCCCATTGGACGTTTTAAGAAAAGACAAAATTAAAGGACCTTATGAATTACGATACTGGGGAAAGCTAAGCGTGTCCTCACACCAGGCCAAGTCAGTCCATCTGCAGTAGGAGTGAGAAAGGAACTGGCACAGCAGGATGGCAGCCCTTGTCCCACACACTCCATGGCAACGGGAAAAAGAGGATAACGAAGGTGGCCCTAGTTCTCACTCAGCATGCTCGGATCCCTGGAACAGTCGGCAAAATTTGCTGAGAATCTCCCAGATCGGAGTCTCATCACGACCCCAGGACCTGCCCTCAAAGAGCCTACAATAACCTCGATTCTTTGGAAGAGAGACTCTGCTAGCTGTGCTGAGCTATCACAGCACAGGGAGGAGCTGAGGCAGGAAGTCTAGACATAGAAGAGCAGGTGCTAGAAACAGCAAGGCAAATTTTCCAATAGCTTCATCTACTCAGTTTGCCCCTTTCTTGAAAGCGCGTCTCCTTTCTTTGAAAATGCAGACTCCACCTTAAAGTTAGTTTACTTTTTGGCTTTGTATTCTGAATGTTAAATAGTGAGTTGCTGCTCAAGAGCTCCTTGGGGGCCTTGCGCCAGGCCTCTGTTCCTAGGCTTGTCACCTTCACGGTTTTCTCTACGTCTTTCTAGGGCACAGCTCCTCAGTAACTTTGAATGCTTACAAGCTTTTGCCACAAGAGCTCGTTAAACACAAATCCACTTTCATGGCATGGCTGGTCATCCTCACCCAGCATCACAACTGCAAGAAAAGGCCTGGGCTCTAGAGTCCGACAGACCCAGTTTTGAAACTTCTAGCTGAAAAGTCACAACTCCCTGAACCTTAGTTTCTTCATTTGGTTCTTTAAAGATTACATGAGATAACTTGTGTAAAATGTTTAGTACTGCCCCTGGCAGATACTGGCATGCAATAAATGGTAGGTAGTATCATTAGCTATTATTTAACATCTCACCTGTTGTATTGGTCCTGGGTTTTCCAGGATAAACAGAACCAATGTGATATATACAGAGTGAGACAGAGAGAGAAAAAGCGACAGAGACAGAGATTTATTATAACTAACTGGCTCACGCAATTATGGAGGCTAAAAAGTCCCAAGGTATGCAGTCTGCAAGCTGGACACTCAGGAGAGCCCACGGTATAATTCCACTCTGAGTCCAAGTCCAAAGACAGAAGACCAATGTCCCAACTCAAAGACAGACAGAAAGAGAGAAAGTTCTCTCTACACCCTCTCCCTTTGTGCTCTATTCAGGCCTTCAATGGAGGATGAAGCTCACTCATACTGGAAGGGCCATCTGCTTTACTCGGTGTACCAATTCAAATGCAAATCCCATCTAGAAACACCCTCACAGACACACCCAGAATAATGTTGAACCAAGTATCTGGGCAACCCATGGCCAATGAAGTTGACACACAAAATTAACCATCACATTTGTCAAAGCATACGGCAGTTTGAGTTAAGTGCCTCATCTCTGATGAGGCTGCACTGATACCATAGATAAGGCCACATAAGGGAAATATTCCTTCTTGGCCAAGGGAAGTCAGGTAGACACCCACGGGCTGAGGAAGGGAGTTCAGGAAGTGATCTATTGTATTTTTACCTCTGAAAATCCTGTCTTCCAGAACCATCAGGTGCATTGACTTGATCCCAGTGTTCCAGGAATTTTCTTCCATAGGTTGTTAATTTCTCTACTTGTTCTGAAGTAAAACTATAGAGTGAAGACCAAACTGTATCAACCTTTCTGGTCGATTTGTCATTTTCCAAATTTAAACCTCAATGTTTTTCGACCTGGACCCTATTCTTTGGAATCATTCCTTTTTGCACTTTTTCTTTATGTAGGTTTAAGCTTCCAGGTATATTCTCAAACATTTTTCTTAGGTGGTTATTGTATAATCATACACAGTCCCAAAGGCCAGCTTGGAACATATGGGCCAAGAACCCCAGCTCCTGGCCTAAGGAGGTTACAGCTGTATGGTGTTGACACTTGGATGACTTGCTGAGATCATCTAACAAATATTTATTAAACATCCACTTCCATGTTTAGACTAATGAAAGACTGCTCTCGAGGGGCTCACAACCTTGAGGAGAAGACAATTAAACAGAGCGCAGGGCAGAAGAGTATAAACCAGGGTAGCCAACACTCGACGCCCTGCACTGCTTACAAGCTGTGACCTTAGACAAGCCTCTTAGCCTCTCTGAGTCTTACTTTTCCCATTTGCAAAGTGGAAACAATAAAACTCTTCCTGAGGGGCTTCCCTGGTGGCGCAGAGGTTGAGAGTCCGCCTGCCGATGCAGGGGACGCGGGTTCGTGCCCCGGTCTGGGAGGATCCCACGTGCCGCGGAGCGGCTGGGCCCGTGAGCTATGGCCGCTGAGCCTGCGCGTCCGGAGCCTGTGCTCCGCAACGGGAAAGGCCACAACAGTGAGAGGCCCACATACCACAAAAAAAAAAAAAAAAAAAAAAGCAAAACTCTTCCTGAGGCGTATGGGGAGGTTTAAATGAATGAGTTGTGACTTTTCAAAGCAACTTAGCATGTTAGGGGGCACAGGAGACATTCAATAAACTTCCTGGTCATACAGCAATACTCACAAACACCTTAAAAAATCTCAAGATACATTAAAAACTGAGGAATGTTTTTAATTAACTTAAAAACTAAACTTTTACATATAAAAGTGCTATGTTAACTAAACACACACTTAATGGCGACCATTGGTTCCAAGGACCAACTGACTGAGTGTCCGTAATTCACAGGGTGAGAGTTGCAGAAGGAGTAGGAAAATGACCCCTCATCCCTAGATTATATTAGGCAAATCTGACAAAAAAAAAAAATCCAAATTTTTATTTATAATATTTAAGTTTCAGAAGATATTTCTCGAAAAAAATTGAAGGCAATATTATGTTGAAGATACAGATCATAAAATGTTCTCTCTAAGTAACCAATATTGCGCAAACTGACTCAATGAAGGTTATTTTCTTTTTCTTTTTCTCTTTTTCAAAAACTTCCCGTCTGAGTATCACCACACCTTGTTTATTCACACCGATAAGCACCCTTGGAAACTCACTGTTTAACTTATAGAACTTTGGACTTTATGGAAGTGAACAAACTTTAAAATCTACTTATTGCTAAAGTTGTTGGAGATTGTGCTTAGAAACTATTTTTCCAAATTTGCTTTGCACCTGAGAACTGCCTGCAAGTGGCAATAAATATTAAAATAATATAGTTTAGTAGTTGATTCAACTATATATGTTGAAAAACAGATGTATTCCCAAAAATTGGCTAAGAAAGTGAATTTCTAAAGGGAACCCTCCTACACTGTTGGGAACGTAAATTGGTACAGCCACTATGGAAAACAGTATGAAGGTTCCTCAAAAAACTAAAAATAGGGCCTCCCTGGTGGCGCAGTGGTTGAGAGTCCGCCTGCCGATGCAGGGGATACGGGTTCGTGCCCCGGTCTGGGAGGATCCCATATGCCGCGGAGCGGCTGGGCCTGTGAGCCATGGCTGCTGAGCCTGCGCATCCGGAGCCTGTGCTCCGCAACGGGAGAGGCCACAACAGTGAGAGGCCCGCGTACCACAAAAAAAAAAAAAAAAAAAAAAAAAAAAAAAAAAAAAAAAAAAAACTAAAAATAGAGTTGCCATATGATCCAGCAATCCCACTCCTGGGCATATATCGAGAGAAAACTATAATTCAAAAAGATACATGCACCCCTACGTTCAGAGCAGCACTATTCACAATAGCCAAGACGAGGAAACAACTAAATGTCCGTCGACAGATGAATAGATAAAGAAGATGTGGTACATATATACAATGGAATACTACTCAGCCATAAAAAAGAATGAAATAATGCCATTTGCAGCAACATGGATGGACCTAGAGATTATCTAAGTGAGGTAAGTCAGAAAGACAAATACTATACGATATCACTTATATGTGGAATCTAAAATATGACACAAATGAACTTATCTACAAAACAGAAACAGACTCACAGACATAGAGAACAGATTTGGTCACCAAGCAGGAGGGGGAGTAGGGGAGGGATGGATTGGGAGTTTGGGGTGAGCAGACGCAAACTATTATATATAGAATGGCTAAACAACAAGGTCCTACTGTATAACACAGGGAACTACATTCAATACGCTGTGATAAACCATAATGGAAAAGCATATGAAAAAGAATGAATAGATATGTGTAACTGAATCAGTTTGCTATACAGCAGAAATTAATACAACATTGTAAATCAACTATACTTGAATAAAATAAATTCGTAAAAAAAGAAGAAAGAAAGTGAAGTTCTCAATATAAGCCCTCTACTTTCTAACTGGCTTTACTTATTTTTTTTAACTAAAGATGTTCCTTTGGAAAATATTCTAGCACAAATACACAATAAAACCACAGATACGCATACATTAAACAAATTTTTTTTCACACTGAAGTGAGGAGTAATCATTTCAATTCTGTTATTTAAAATAGTTACTGTACAGCAAAGTGTACAGCAAATAGTTACTGTACAGCAAAGTATAAACGCAAAACATTCAAGAATTTTAAAGACTTTTTATTGTTTTTAAAAAATGTAATAACAATTTCAGGCATACATAAAAATACGTATAGGGTGATTCTTTCTGTGTCCACCCATCACTCAGCCTCAACCCCATCAACCCCATGGCCAAACCTGCCCCATTCACACTCTCATCCACTTCTTCCCTCCCATATTATTTTGAAGCAAACTCCAGACATATAATTTCACTCATGAACATTTCAGAACTTATCTCTAAAATATAATGACTACTTTCTTTTCCAAGTAAACATATCAACACATCACCATTATCACATCTTAAACAATTAACAATCAGTCCTTAAAGTCATCAAATGTCCCACGTTCAAATTTCCAAGGTCTCATACGTGTCATAATCTAATATTTTTAAAAAATCAAGATCTGAGTAAAGTCCATACTTTGCAGTTGTTTGATGGGTCTCCTAAGTCTCTTTTAAATTACTGGTCCTCCTCCAACTCTCTTTCTCCCTTTGTAATTTATTTTCCAGGAAACTGGGGTGTTTGTCCTAAAGGGGTTCTCCTCTCAGGATTTTGCTGATTATATCCCAGGGTGGCAGGAAAAGAAAAACATCTTTTTCTGTACTCTATTTTCTATAAATTGGTAGTTGGAAGCTTGATCCATATGTATGATTTTTTTTTTTTTTTTTTTTTTTTTTTTTTTTTTTTTTTTTAGCCAGGGAAGTGACACTATATTTATTGAGCTCTCACAGGGCACCAGGCCTCCTTCAAAGCATTCCATGTGTTCAAAACACTTTGTGTCATCATCACACCAGCTCCTCAGAGCAACCCTGAGAGGCTGGCGGACTGACTGTGCTCTCTCTCAGTAACTCTGAGTTGGTCCTTGTTTGATAGATACGCAAGCTGAGCTGGGAGCGGTGAGGCATCGTTTGGTCTTCTCCCTGGACTAGGGCAGTTGGCCTGGTGTCCTTCCCACCACCCCGGTCAGAATCCCCCCCCATCCAGTTCAAGGCTCTATGGAGGCCAAGGGTTATGATGCATCACATCAGTCCTTGATCCTGGGAAATGGAGCATATAAATGTGCTTTCTTTATGGATCCACTTCACTGACCAAGAGCATATCCCATTACTTTCAAGTATAAGGGAGCCTCTCGTCCTCTCAAAGGAATCCCGAACCTCTGTTTGAAGAGTCTTCCCTCAGAGATGGCGCCAAGCAGGAAGATGTTTTATTTTGTCTTTGCCTTTTTCTTCACTTTGGCTCAATTTCCGTCAGGTAAACGAGAGTAGATGGGGTCGTGACGGTGCAGATCATAAAGCTTGATGATTCTTCTGCGTACCACCCTAAAACGAGAGGAACAGTCCGCTCCCCTCTGCACGTCTCACGAGAATTCTTGAACCTGCAGTAGCATTTTCTACGAGCAAACTATGATTCCTTTTATTTGTTTTTATGTTTTTTAAATTAATTAATTAATTAATTTTTTGGGCTGCGTTGGGTCTTCGTTGCTGCGCGAGGGCTTTCTCTAGCTGCAGTGAGCGGGGGATCCTCTGTGTGGTGCACAGGCTTCTCATTGCGGTGGCTTCCCGTGTTGCGAAGCACAGGCTCTAGGTGCACGGGCTTCAGTAGTTGTGGCATGTGGGCTCAGTAGTTGTAGCTCGCACGCTCTAGAGCGCAGGCTCAGTAGTTGTGGCACACGGGCTTAGTTGCTCCGCGGCATGTGGGATCTTCCCGGACCAGGGCACGAACCTGTGTCCCCTGCATTGGCACGTGGATTCTTAACCACTGCGCCACCAGGGAAGCCCTATGATTCCTGATTCCATGGCTGAAAATGTTGATCCTTCCCTGATTCAGTAATGAGAATCTCAGGAAGTAGGACAGGCTGAGACAGCAAAGCACAACTATCAGCAAATCCGTGTGTAGAGAAGTGGAGCTTACACAAGCTGGGAAAGCCAGGTGGATGTTAATGCAGAAGATCCTTAAAGCACCGTCAACACCTAACTTGAAGGAAGGTGTGCTCAGCGCCCCGCGCCAGACGCGGGACACCCTCCCGGCCACGCGGAGACTCAGCTTCCGTGCGCGGCGGTACCCACCGACCGGAAACTCCCTCCATATGTATGATTTTTATTTTAATGTTTTCTTTGGCTTTTTATTCATTTAAGTTTTACCAAATACCTACTATGTACATGTCTGTTATGGCTGGTTGTTATGGAAACAAAGATGCCTCAGGAATTTAGATAAGAGTGAAGAAAATGCATGCAAACAGAATTATAATCAATTCTTCCTTCTGGCACTCCACCAGAAGGAAGAAACTAGCTTGCCAGAGGGAGGCTTCTTAAGGAGGTGACTTTTGAACTAGGTTTTGAAAGAAGAGTAGGAGTTTTCCAGATGAGAACCTAGGGAGAGATGAAGGGAAGGCAATTTCCAATCCAAGATATCAGCACATGTGAAAGCAGAACATTGTATAAGAAAATGAATACACCTTGAAGATCTATCCGTCTAAAGTAGGACCGCTGATGGCAGAGTTCCTGAACTGGATAAAAATACCTTTAATTCCCTCTACCTTATTTCTGCTCCGGGAAAATTAGCCGCTTGGTTCCCGCCTCCTCAGTCTCTAGAGGAGTCTGTGGCTTTTACAGAGTTGACCGTCATGGCCAAGGAGAGCAGGAGCAGAGCGTGGAGGAGATGCCAAGAGCAGCAGCAAGAGAGAGAGGTCAGGTGACCTGAGCGCTCGTGACAGAGCTCGGGCAGTGCCCAGCTAGCCTGGCCTGTGCCTGGGACCTTTGGCACAATACGTTGCACATGTATTCAGAGGCAGCCTTTGGCGAGATGGTCAAGAGCGTGAAGTTTATTCTGGTCCCCTTAGCACACGCCTCTCTTCGCCTCTCACCTTGCTCCCATCACCCCCGCCCCCAGTAAGATAAGGGCAGAATCTGATTCTGCAACAAGATGACAAGATGCCTGCAGGAGACAGAGGACTGGAGGGAAATGTGGGGAAGGAGGGTGACAGAAGCCGAAGCTTCCGGGGCGGCCCTCGCAGTACAATGCTCCTGCCTATCCCAGGCTGCCTCTCTGAGGCTGTGTCAATCCTGTCCCAATCACTAGGCTAACAACACCCACCCCTCCCCCTGCTTGCGGGACTATGTGTCACTTATTTTTACCATGTCGTGATCATTTCCACCTTTGGTCATGCTGGTCCCTCTGATAGGATGCCCCCATCTCTCCCTTCTCTGACTGGCAAACCCCTACTCATCCTTCAAGGCCAGCTCAGGGGCCACGGGCCCTCGTCCCTGGATGACCTGCCCCCATCACTGTGCTCTCACAGCACAGGCACAAGTCTTGGCTCCTGCATCTGTCGCTCAGTATGACCATCTGCTCATGTCCTCCGTTTCTCCTCCATTTGACTTTTTCAAAATAGGACTGGGCTCCATTCACCTGTAAGTCTCAAGGCCTAGTCTAGCGCTGGCACGTGAAGATATTCAGTGAGCATTTGCTATGTGACTAACTGGAAGTATTAACTAGAAAGATTTGGCTTGCACCCTTTGCCTCACTCCATCTCTTTTTTCCCTCCCAGTTATAAGAGGACATTGTAGATGGTGGTCTAGATTGAAATATCTGGATTACCCAAAATGTAGTAACCCTTGTAGCTTTTACCAAGGTCCATGCACATTTTGGTAAGGTTTTTTTGATAGCACTGGGAACCATGGACAGATCATGGCTATTGTGGCATAAGGCCTAAAATTAAGGCCCAATATTATGCATGTCTTGACATCTGGGGAAAAATGGGAGACCTCAAATGGCCTAACCACAAGTTCCCCTCCCCACTCTGCTCCAGAGGATAAGGTCCCCCAGCCAAACAAACCTCCTTATTAAATGGACCAGGAGCTAATCCCTGAGTGGTGGGTTTCAGTTCCCTGCCAGCCCTCAGAATTCAAATAAGCCAGTCACATCCTCCCATGGGAATCAGGGGGCACTTCACCCTCTTGACGCTACAAAGAAGTCTGCCTTACCCACACAAGTCATGGTTGTTCATTCCATCCTCGAGTGCAACCTGCACGTGGCCCTGTGTGCAGTGTCCTCCTCCTCCCAGCTGTGAGTGTAGGTGACCAATAAACTACTGTCAATCTCTTCTGTCCAGTGTCAGGGGTTGTGTCTCTGGCCATGCTCATAACTCTAGGGTGCGAACACCTCCCTCACCAATGGCGTGAATAGGAGGTGATTAAAACCACCATGGGTTCCAGAGGAACAGTGGTGATGGTGGGAAGTGGAGCCAGGTTGGCAGGGATGTAGAAGACTTAGCAGTCTTGGTTGACCTCCCTCGTGAGTTTCCTATCATGCTGGGTTCCTGAGCTCTTACGGTAGTACTGGTGATCTGTCCATGGTTCCCAGTGCTATCAAAAAAACCTTACCAAAATGTGCATGGACCTCGGTAAAAGCTACAAGGGTTACTACATTTTGGGTAATCCAGATATTTCAAAACATGGCAACCATGGAGTGAACGTGTAACTTTTAAAAAGGTCTTTAGTTGAGAATGCCTGGCCTAGACCAAGCTAAGTTTTATAGGATTGCTGAGGTTAAACTCTAAGAGAGCCCTGGGCTGATTCCCTTATATCCCATATTGTTTTGCCCTCTTTAACCCAACTTAACCCAAGGGGAATCCATTCAGGAGCAAAGTACTGCCCAGCTGGGGTAATCCAAACGAGAGTAGATTTCTTTGGCTTGAATTCTTTCCATAAATGCATCGTTTTCCACCTGGCATTAGTGTTAGGCCAGTGGAGGTATTCTGCAACTGCTCTTCAAGTCTGTGAAAGAACAGGCTCCTCTCAAACAGCAGCTCTGAGAGAGGAACCACAAGTTCAAGATGAAAATCAGTGTCCCTTCACTTAATAAGATGCTTACTATATAATAATTTTTAAGATACAGGTAACAGAAAAATGGGGGAAATGACAACCTAAAAGTAAAATGAAGAAAACTCCAAGCTTCAGAAATCTATCAGAGTGATGTTCTCTTGAAAAAACTTCCCTTGCTGAATCATTCATTTTTAGTGTTATGGTAACTAATTCCAAAAGTGACTTAGTGTTAGCAAAAAGTTCAGAGTCCCTCCACAGTTCAAGTCCATAGTTCTCTGGGTAACTGCTCAAGGTCAGCAGGGTATTACTCTCTTATGTACCAGCCACAAATCATTTCAGGCCACAGCATTCTGCCGTCTCTCACAGATAATTTTTGGCATCCAAAGGAGTTGGATACATCTGATAAATGTCTGAGACACTTTGGACAAGGTTTGAAATAACTTTTTCCGAGTAAAGACAGTATAGTAAAGGTAGAGCATGAACTGTATTCATTTTTTCACATTCCCTAAATATGTTCTAACATTTGCATATTACTACGAGTGGCAGTACTATTTTTTATTATTTCAACCTTATCTTACTCTGTGGAGCACTTTATGAAAGCTAGCAATAATTCTTACCTTACAAGCCTAAAAGGTGGGTTTATTACTTTAGTAAGATCTAAGCGAATAATAACGTTTCTCTAGCTCCACAGACCTCCTTGCCCTTTCCCAGGCAGCAACCTCGCAGAAAACCCAGAGGCAGCACAGTAGACAAAGCTAGCTGTGGCAAAGCTGCTCTTCTCTTGTTTCTTCCACACAGTGTCCACGTCTATGTATAAATATTGCTCCATTCATCTTTATTACAGGCGCTGACTTACAGAGGACTTACAGGAACTCGTCCATAGTCTCTCAGAACTAGGAACAGAGTGCAGAAATCTGAGCACTGGAGACTCCTGGAAACTTCTGGAGTACAAAGGGATACTGACAGCTCTCACAGTCCAGCCTTCACTTTCAGACATGCTTACGTCTAAGTGAGCCTCAGTAGGACACAGGCCTGGGGAATCCATTTCCCCAATTTGATTAGAGGAAGACTGTGGTCAGAAGACTGGGTTGCAATCCTGATGTTGTCACTAACAGAGTATCCTTTGGTAAGTTCCCCTTTCTAGGCCTCATTTTCCTCCTCTGTAAAGTGAAGACGCTGGCTCAGATGATCTTCAAAGGTTCCTTCAGATCTCAGCTTTTATATACAGCAGATTATTTCTGAAGATGGTCCCACAGTCCCTCCTACCTCCTACTTTTTTGCTATAGTTTACCAAATAGTTGTAATAAAATGCACACATTTTGACAAATGTTCCCAGTGTATACACCACCACAATCAAGGTACAGAACATTGCTATCATCCCCAAAAGTTCCCTCATGCTTTTTTGCTGTCACCACCCTTCAGCCACAGGCAACCAGTGATTTACTTTCTTTTCCTCTAGATCAGTTTACCTTTTCCAGAAATTCACATAAATAGAATCATACAGAATGTACTCTTTTGTGTCTGGCTTCTTTCAAACAGCAGAACCACATCCCCTTTGCAATGTGCCTGTATCATTCTCCCACCAAGAGTGGAATCCCAGGGCTTCCCAGGTGGCGCAGTGGTTGAGAGTCCGCCTACTGAGGCAGGGGACACGGGCTCATGCCCCGGTCCGGGAAGATCCCACATGCCGCGGAGCGGCTGGGCCTGGGCCCGTGAGCCATGGCCGCTGAGCCTGCACGTCCGGAGCCTGTGCTCCGCAACGGGAGAGGCCACAACAGTGAGAGGCCTGCGTACCACAAAAAAAAAAAAAAAAAAAGAAAGAAAAAGAGTGGAATCCCAATCTTTTGACTCTGTGCTGGCCCTTGGACTTGCTTTGACCAACAGAACACAGTGAAATTGATGCTGTGTAATCCCTTTCACTCCTTGGAAGACATCCACCATGTAAAAATGCTCACACTACTGAATGATGTGTGACCACATGGCAGGGAGGGAGAGAGAGAGAGAGAGAGAGAGAGAGAGAGGAAGCATGTGGAAGAGAACCAAGGTGCCCCACCCAGGTATCAGCGCCAAGGCCCAGACAAGTGGATGAGGTCACCTTGGATCCTCCAGCTGAGGCACCCCAGTCAAGAGGAAATGGAGCAGAGAAGAGCCATCCTCACTGAGCCCTGCCTGAATTCCTAACCCAAAGAATCATGAGCAAGTAAAACGGTCTTTGTTTAAGTCACTAAATTTGGAGGTGGCTCGTAACACAACAGTAGCTAACTGAAAACATTAGTCTTCTGCCCTGTTTTCTTTCAAGGTCCATCAGAATTTCTTTCAGGCTCCAGGACTATTAGCTACTATACACGTGTTTTACCTTAAATCTCTTCTACTTCTCTTACTCCCCTTTCTTCCTTCCTTCCTCCATCCCTCCCCCCTTTCTTTCTTTCTTTTTTCTTTCCTTCTTTCCTTCTCTCTTTCTAATTGAGGCATATTTGGCAAACAACATTATATTAGTTTCAGATGTACAATATAATAATTCTATATTTGTATATATTGTGAAATGATCACCACAATAAATCTAGTTAACATCCATTACCACACAGTATAGAATTTTTTTCTTTTGATTAAAACTTTAAAGATTTACTATTTAGCAACCGTTAAATATGTAATACAGTACAATTAACTATGGTCACCATGCTGTACATTACAACCCCTGACAATTACTTTATAACTGGAAGTTTATACCTTTTGACCTCCTTAATCCATTTCTCACACTCCCCCATCCTCCACCAATGGCAACCAATTTGTTCTCTGTTTCCATGAGGTTGGTTTTTGTTTGTTTCTTTGTTTTTTAAAGATTCCACCTATAAGTGAAATCATATAGTATTTGTCTTTCTCTTCCTAACTTATTTCACTTAACATATTGCCCTCAAGGTCCATCCACGTTGTCATCTTACTCCCGTTTCAGATTGTTCTTCCCTAAGGTATCATAAATTGCATCTAAATTCTTTCTAACTACACATTAACCCTGTTACTTACATGGACTTGAAAAATGTAGGGTGTTTTTCTTAGATTTCACTTCTACGTGATAAAAAAAAATCTCAGATTCTTTCCCTCTTTCCTTCAGATCCAGTGTTCTGGCATTTGAATTACAGCATATTCTAGAGAAAAGAATGCAGAGCTTGGGAGCAAAGAGCTCTCACTTCAGACCAAATGAGCTATATGGTTCTGGGCAAGTTTAAAAGCTTCCTGCACCTGATTTTCTCCATATAAAGTAGAAATATCTCATGTGTTGGTAGACAGAAGATAAAGTGCAAAAACAGATGGAAGAGTTATTCAAAAGCAAAAGTACCTTTCATTTCCATAACTCTGACAGGTCCTCTTGCAATGATATTTGCATGCCCTCCATAGGTCAAGTTCTCTGTCACAGGGTTGAACATGCAAGATACATTCACCTATCACCTGGAAGACAAGATAAATACTATTTCAGCCTTACAGCTTTTTGTTGGGAAAAGTGAGGGGTGTGTGTGTGTGCGCGCGCGCGTTTTACTTTGCTACTCTCCGTAAATGCTTTATGGTGGGCTATGACTCATTATGGTCAGGGAAAATCTGGTGAAGGAAACATTCTCATGGAAGGGTGAAAGCTGTGGTTTACATGAAGAGATGCATTGGCTTGTGGGGTACTTAACTGTAGGGCTTAAGACTTTTAGAAGTCACTTCTAGCAAAGAAAGAATTATGGGAGTCCTATCTCCCCAAGTACAACTCTAAATCAAAAATCATACTAGCCATAAAATAAAGGTAAAGAAACTAAGAAAGTTTCTGATTTGCACCATGATAGTTACTTAGAAGCTTCGTTTGAAGTATCAGATACAATCCATCTGGTTTTTTTCCCCCTCATTTTTTCTTGGTGCCCCTGTTTTCCTCGGTGTCCTAGGACAGTGGTTCTGAAAGTGTAATCCCTGAACCAGCAGTAGAGCAGCATCACCGGGGAGCTTGTTAGAAATGCTAATTCTCTGCCCCAACCCCTAATTTACTGAATCAGAAATTCAGGGTGCAGGACCTCGCAATCTGCGTTTTAACAAGCCCTTTCAGGTGTTCTGAAGCACTGAAGTTTGAGAATAGCTGCCTTAGACAGATGCTTGAGCTGCCCACTGCACTGTTTCTCAAACTAGCTTTCATTAGAATCTCCCTGAGAGTTTTATAAAAATACCAATGCTGGGACTCTAACTCCACAGATTCTCATCTCATTGGTCAGGGGTAGGCCAAGAAGTCAGTACTTTTTTAAAGTCTGATTCTAATATGCCAACCAGGATTGAGAATCACTAGCGTGTTGGGTAATCCAGCTCTAACCCCCAGGCTTGAGCAGTTGGGGGTTGGCAGTGGGGATGGGGGGAGGTGAGGGAGGACAGAGAGGTCTGCTTCCTCAGTTCAGGCTGAAGGGAATGAGCAGGAATATAGGGATTGTTCAAAAGAATTTTTTTTTTTAGTTTCTGCTTTATAACAAAGTGAATCAGTCATACATATACATCTGTTCCCACCTCCCTTCCCTCTTGCGTCTCCCTCCCTCCCACCTTCCCTATCCCACCCCTCCAGGTGGTCACCAAGCACCGAGCTGATCTCCCTGTGCTATGCGGCTGCTTCCCACTATCTATCTACCTTACGTTTGGTAGTGTATATATGTCCATGCCTCTCTTTCGCTTTGTCACAGCTTACCCTTCCCCCTCCCCATATCCTCAAGTCCATTCTCAAGTAGGTCTGTGTCTTTATGCCTGTTTTACTCCTAGGTTCTTCATGACATTTTTCTTAAATTCCATATATATGTGTTAACATACGGTATTTGTCTTTCTCTTTCTGACTTACTTCACTCTGTATGACAGACTCTAGGTCTATCCACCTCATTACAAATAGCTCAGTTTCGTTTCTTTTTATGGCTGAGTAATATTCCATTGTATATATGTGCCACATCTTCTTTATCCATTCATCCGATGATGGACACAACCATAATTCAAAAAGAGACATGTACCAAAATGTTCATTGCGGCTCTATTCACAATAGCCTGGAGATGGAAACAACCAAAAGAATGTTTAAGCAAGTTTGAAACACAACAGATTTAAATGTGAAACGGGGAAAGGGAAGTATTGTAGTTAAGCCACAGTCTTCAGGTAACGTTTGGGTCAGTAAGCATTTTGGATTGAATCAAAGGGAGAAAATTTAGAGAAAACTGCTGAAAAAGAGTAGAGTTAGTACAACTAAGAAAATTCCTTCTGGTGCTGTGTTGTGCACTAGAAACTTCTTGCACCTTTATATTCCGAATCTCTAGGCCAACATTCAGTTTACTCCTTTTAAAAACATCTGGAAAAGGAACACCTCTATTTTTAAAAATTTAATATTGCTATTCTCCACATAATGTTTTACTGTATGATTTATTGTAAGATTAGTACGGTCAGGCAAAGTCTGGGTGAAGGAAACATTCTCATGGAAGGGTGAAAGCTGACTGAATAGTAATTATCTTCACTTATACAATAGTCAACTGAAGGAAACCAGGAAAATCATTTTTAAACTTTTAAAAATTATAGCCATAAAAGGAAAATTTTTAGAAATGAATTCTTTTCGGTAAAAGTTAGGTCTTTTAAAGGACTTGATTTTTAAAATATATTTCATCATGTATTTTTATTTGATATGTTCATATTTTGGATGAAGTGAAGGGCAGAAAATAGAAGTGTTTTGAAAAAAGTGGTAAAGTAGATGGCAAATGAAAGGTGAAAACAAGGAAAGAAAAAAGATGTAGTGAAAAGACAGAAAGGGTCTGGGAGTAGAACAATATAAAACAGGAAAGGGATTATTGTCTTTTTTTTTTTCCACTGCTATATCTGCAGCATCTAGAACAAGGCATGACACATAATAATATAGTATACTTGTTGAATGAATGAATGATCTTACAGGATACCTCCAGTTTTGCATACCAGGATGATGTGATTACTGGTTGGTTGAGGCATTAATATATGAGATCTTAAACTTATTTTTTTGTGTGAAAGACTTTCCAATCTGTCAGGTATACTTTGACATATATTATAAACTTTCCTGGCCAAGGTGTGGCTCTTTCACAACCAAAAGTTCCAAAGAAACAGAGGTTGAGACAGGGGTAATTCCTTACAGCAGCTGGCTGTTCTGATCCTCTTCACTCTCAGAACACCCCGTTTTCACTTCCTTCAAAACTAATCCATCATTTATGCAGCAGCATCCTGTGGGGATGAAAGGGTGTTCAGAGAACAGAAGGATTTAGCCAGCTAATTTTCACGTGAAACACACTCCCCAGGTGTGTCTTCATGTACTAGACATGACATTGAGGCTCCAGCACAGAAAAATAGTTACGTGGGGCTCACTGATGTCCGTCTTGTGTTCTGAATGTCCCAAAGCCCCATGTCTTGCTCAACAGACTGGCCACCTAAACTCCCAGATGGGGTTGAGCATGTGTCCGAGGGTCACCTACGACTAGTTTAAAAAAAAAAAAAAAAAGGACTTCCATTTTCCTCACAGATTTTTGTTGGGCTCACCTCAGAGAATTAATCTCTAGAATGAAGTGGAAAGCACCCTAGACATAAAAGCTCACTTCTTTCATTATTCTCCTTTGGAAAACGTAATAGTGGGGTATCACTGTCTCTTGGCTATTCCTCACCAATGATTGCTCCGAAACGAAAAGAGCAGGTCTGAAGAGATCAATTTTTCTTTTGTCACGTGGCTTGTGGTTTCGTGCTTCTCTCACGATGCCTTTAAATAATGTGCCATGTGTTTTTCATTCACTGAGTCAGTAACTATTTACGAACCCCCCCCCCCCCCCCCCAGTACTTTGCTAGGCACTGTGCTAGGCTCCAGGGAACCCCAGTGAACAAAACACCTCCCGGCTCTCCCAGGTTTAGATCAAGTGGCGGAGAGAAGCCAAACAATAAGTATGTAAAATATGCAACGTCTAGCAGGTGGCAAGAAAGGCTACGAAGGGAAACAAGAGGGGAGATCAGCAGTCACAAGCTGCGAGCCCAAGCTGGGCTTCGGTGCTCTCAAAAAATACCCTCCTGCCCTCTCTTCCGTCACTGAGGGCTGTCGCGTAACCAAACAATAGACGCCTTCGCCGCGGACTGGAAGCCCCTTTCTGAGGTTCAGCTGCCTCCACCTTCTCTGGTCAGGCAGTTTCCCTGGATATTCATAAAAAACCACAGACTAACGGGATCCCCAAATAACTTTAACCCGCACAGCCCTCTCCTGAGGCCTGCGTCTGAGGCACCAGGGTGGACTCAGCAAAACATATCTCAGGACTGTAAGCACGGGTGAGCCTCGCCCACCTCCACGGTTTCCCAATTCAATTCTTTCTAAGGGACGAGAACTCGGTCTCATCTGGTTTCAGAATCGCTAAAGGAGATGGAGTCAGTTTAGGCGGAGGGCAGTCCTCAAACTCCAAGACTCCAGTCAGAATGAAAATGTCGGGAAGGAAAAAGCAGACTTCCCCGGGTTTAACTGACACGGAAAACATCGCCAGCGGAGCCCGCGCGGGGGCGGCCCGGCGGCCATTAAAGGGGCGCCGCTTCGCCACAGCTCTTTTCCCGCAGACAAAGCTTCCTCGTCAGTCCCTCCGCTGCCGCCGAAGGGGCAGCACGTTCGGCAGAAGAAAAGGAGAGCCACTGCTCTCCGTCAGGCAGCCAGACAATAGCGGCGGCCAGGCCGCGCCTCGCCGAAGGGCAAAGGACCGGCATCTTTGTTTCCACCCTATCCTTCAAACCCGGTCTCCGCGGGCTGTCGTAGCGAGGAGAGCGCGGAGGAGGAGAAAACGACTCGGGACCACTCTTCCCGCTCGTTCCTTTGCAGCGGCAGGGACGGGGCGGCCTCCCCGGGCCGTGGCGGGCACCAGCCGAGCCCGCACTCCCCTCGTCCAGGACACTACCCCTCCGGCCCCGCGGGAAGTAGCGCCGTCCGCGCGGAGGGAAACAGCTCCCGGTGAGACGCCCGGCCGCCGTGACGCGTCCGCGGAAACGCGGCTTCCTCGCGCTCGTGCACGTCGACCGCCCGCGGCCCAGCCTTTGCTGGTGGTCGGAGGTCCCGGCCCGTCCCTCGAGAGCAGGCGGCCCTGGAGGCCGGCGGCTGGAGGGGTACGGCCTCTCCGGCCTCACGGGCGCCCTGGCAGGGCCTCCGTCCCGGGAGTGGGGGTTTGTCTGGCCCGCGGCTGTACACGGCCGGCCCCGCTGTCCCCCTCTCCAGCCGGACAGCAGGTGCCGCGAGTCGGGCCCCGGACCGCGGCGAACGTGGCAGCCTGACTGGCCGGGGTCGGCCCGGAGCCCCCTCCCAAGCTCCCCTGCCGGGCACCGCCAGCCTCGTGTCCCTGTGCTGGGAAGCAGGGTGGTTGTGATGGCTCCCAGTGAGCGAATGCAGGTAAAATGCCCGGCGTTTAGCACACAGAGTGAAGTTCTCCAACAGAGCGAGCGGTGAAAAGGGACCCAGTATTAATACATGCGGCAACGCGGATGGATCTAAAAAAACATTATGCTGGGGGCGGGAGGAGAGGTAAACGCGGAAGACCTAGCGAGTCCGATTGCGTTTATCTGGAATTGTAGAAGAAGCAAAACTGTGGTGATGAAAGAGGCGAGAGGATGGGAGGCAGAGGAGCAGGAGGAAACTGTGGGCGTGATGGCGCAGTTCCACGCCTTGATGGGAGTGGATGTTGAGGACGTGTGCAGTTGCCAAAATTCAACGCTCTGCAGCCTTCACATGGGTGGATTTTATTACACCCAAATTACACCTCAAACGATCTTGGGCGGGGGGAGAGTTAAAGTAGTGGGTAAGGGTAGTCGAGGAACATGGGACCGTTTGGTGGAAAATAATTACATTTACAAAATCTGAGAGCTGAACGCGTGCTATCTCTGAACTGAGTGGCTCCTCCTACCCCAGGAGTGAGTGAACACCAGCACAGGACCAGCTCCGGCCCTCGAAGGAGGCACGGTACCAGACCCAGCTTGTGCGCCTCGCCGCTTTGCTCAGTCCCACCTCCACCCTCTAGCTCGGTGCGGAGGCCTGGCCTCCACTGCTGTGGTTTCCTCTCAGAACAGCCTCCCCGTGGGTGAGGGTCAGGCTTCAGCACCGTCTCCCCCGCAGCCCCATTCTGACGGTCGGTCGGTCGGCCGGTCGGAGGCACTGGCTCCGCCCACCAGTCCCAGACTCAGGTGAAAAACCCTGAGGTTCGGCTTGTTCCTGTCTCCTTGGCAATTGCTGGGAGGGTCAGAAGACACACCCAGAAAAGTGGGGCATTGGAGCCCCACGAGGCAAACTTACACCACAGAGGACAACCTAAGAGGGCAGAGAGCAAGAAGTAGCAAACATATAAACTCCTCTCCCCTTTTCTCCATAGGCAGCTGGTCCCAAGGCGTGATGGTTCTGCATGGCTTGTCGGGAAGGTGTCCCTGGGGACTGAGCAATCAGCTGTACTTCTCTCGCGAAGCACCGCTTTCCATTTGCTTTCCTTTGCCTTTCCCCTCACCCTTGCTGCCCTGGAATTGCACCTCCTAATAAAATCTTAGCGCTTAAACTTGGCCTCAGGCTCTGCTTTCTAGGTAATCCTTTAGCAGCCTTTGGTCTTTCACTCTGTGCTTTACTGAAAATTTCACAGCCACAATAGCAAACAAAATTAAGATTCTTTTTGGCTTAGGACAGGACTATTAGTCCTGAACTGCTACTTGAAAAAGCAACCAGCTGAAACCAATACTAAGTACATACATTTATATACACATACCTCTGTGTGAGTTAGTAGAGATTAAAAATTTGTTTTTCCATTTATAGGTTCCTAGTGGTGTTTCCTCTCAAGAGTAAGTTCCTAGAGCACAGGCACTTGTATGTTTTGAACATTTGGAAGCTTAAAAAACTTGAGATGCATGTGAGTGCAAAACCAAGAAAATGCTTTTCAATCATGATCATAAAGCTGTCATTTTGTCGGGGGGAGGTCTGGTTATGTTTTTTGGTTCATTCATAAAGCCATGTTCTATCTTTGCTAAAATCTTATTATTAGGGAAGGATATGTTAAAGCCACTTGCAGGAACATCTTCTGTTCCTGAATGCTTTGCAGAACAATTTTTCTTTGCCTTACTTTAAATACTGAAGACGAGTAAGTTTGTATTTTTAATGATAACAGCCACTGGCTTTGTGGCCTCCTGTTTCTTGCAGGGTTGTCAGACCTTTTTCTTCCCTCCCACTTGGCTTGCCAACCATCTGTAACTTGATCAACAGTAATTTGAGATGAGACTGGCCAGGGTCATATGTTAAATAGGACATTTCCACTTTCTTGACCACAAAATCCTCCCTTTCCTGGCCACTTAAACACTGTTACATAATCTACAAACATGTGGCTCTGATGATGATCTGCTACATATGCTGGCAGAGGTCACACCTGCAAATCTACCTTTCTATTGGCACAATATTTTTTTTATTAGAGACATTTTTATTGCTCATAATATGGTGTACCAGAGCATTTAAAAGTTATTTTTAAAAACATGTTCTGCCTTATCTACATCATCATAATGAATTGATTTTTGCAAAGAAAACTTTGTCATCCTATCGTGAACAATTTTTAATCTTTACATTTGAAAAATGTTTTATCTGGGGTTAATTTCAATCACAAACACAAAGCCAGGCTGTACACATAATGTATTTAAATAAATTTTCACAGAAAGAAAAAAATATCTTAGGTTATAGACATGCGGTATCAGAGGACATCCCATTAAGCAAACGTGAGAGCTTCTCTTTAAATTCTAGCACTTGATTCTTTCCGAATATATGAGGGCAGATAACGTTCTAGGTTTTATATATACAAATAGGTCTTGGCCTTTTCAGAATAGGTCATAAGCTTTGCTGCAGTTGTCGTTACTCAAGCATTTTTAGAATTCTTTAGAGTTCTGAAAGAGGCTGAGTCACATTCTTTTAAATAACATCATCAGTGATAGCAAATCTTTCTCTTTTGAGAGTGGATTTAATTTTTAGAAATAACCCTACAGTCATTTGAAACCAGACCAAGCTGAGGAACATTGTTAAGCAGGAGAAAACTGAACACGAAAAAATAATAAGTGAACGGAGTGATACTTTTTTAAAAATTAAACTTTTAGAAAAGGAGAATTAAAGAAAAGATTGAAGCAGAAATTAATGAATGGGAAAACAAAAAACACAATTATTGATCAATTCCAAAAGTAATTCTCTGGAAAAAATAAGAAAGTAGAGAAATATCTGGCAAATCTATTTAATTAAAAAAAGAAAATATAAATAAAATTATAAAGGAGAAAGGAGACAACAGATATGGAGACGTCTGAGGGGATTATATGAGAATACTATGTATAGTTAGCTACATGCCAATATATGTTTTTTCCAGGAGAAACATAAATCACCCAAATTTAATCAAGAAGAAGTTAGAAAAACTAAGTAGATCAAAACTAGAGAAGAAGTCAAAAAAGGCTCACCCTAGAGATTTTATGGGCAAATTCTTGGAAATTTTGAAGGACATGTAATTCCCTTTCTGCATGCATAAATATATTAAAATTTAATCCATTTTATGAAGCAAATATAATTATTATAAAACCTATCAACTGTGGTACAAAAAGAATAGCCAAAAAATATAAAGTCACATAAGAAATCAAATGCCAGAATTCCCCCCAGAACTATCAGCAAATTACATTCAATGAAATAAGTAATTTTTAACATGATCAAGTAGCTTTTATCCTAGAAATGCCAAGATATTTTAATAATGGGAAAATAATTGAAATAACAAATCATACATCTAGGCCATATAAGAAAAAACTTTGTTATCTCAATAGATGATAAAAATCTAACACCTAATCCTGATGAAAACAACTAAAGTTTTTAAAAGACCTCTTAGTAAATATTAAACCAATAGCCAGCATCATATATTTTAATAAGGTTCTATAAAAATAATAATGCTAATGGTAAGACAGCCAAACTGTAAGGAAGAAGAGAAAGTGTATAGTAATTCCTCACCCTCCCATCATCACTCCTTATTCTCCTTCCCAGACATAACCTTCATTAACAGTTTCTTACATGTCCTTCCAGAAATCTTCCATGAACATAAAAGCATATGACCATCCCTTTGAAAAAAATCAAATAGAATCTTACTATACGTATTGTTCTGCACTTGATTTTTTTCATTGTATACAATAACTTGGACACCTTCCCATATCAGCACATAGATCTACCAAAAATTTTCATAACTTATTATATGAATATGTGAATTATGTAACAGTTCACATATTATATGAATGCGCCATAGTTTTTCACTCTCCTATTGGGGAACATTTTCTAGTTTTCTGCAATTCTATACAGTTACACTGAGCATCCTTGAGTATAGGATTAATGCCTAGCAATGGAATTGCTGGATCCATTTCTGAATAGATATTTCCAAATTAGCATCTAAAAATTAGTCTGGATTAATTTATAATCCCTCTAAAAATGTTTGCAAAAATATCGATAATTGTTGAGGGTAGGTGATGAGCACGTGAGAGTTCATTTTACTATTCAATCTACTTTCGTGTGTATTTTTAAATTTCCATACTCAATGATATGACAGGAGAGACATTCTCATTAAAATCAGGTATAGGGGCCTCCCAGGTGGCGCAGTGGTTGAGAGTCCGCCTGCCGATGCAGGGGGACACGGGTTCGTGCCCCGGTCTGGGAAGATCCCACATGCCACGGAGCGGCTAGGCCCGTGAGCCATGGCCGCTGAGCCTGCACGTCCGGAGCCTGTGCTCCGCAACAGGAGAGGCCACGCCAGTGAGAGGCCCGCGTACCGCAAAAAAAAAAAAAAAAAAAAAAAAAAAAAAAAAAAATCAGGTATAAAGATGCCCGCTATCAGCACTATCCTTTAAAATTATGCTGAAATAATTCTGACAGGAAACAGAAATAGGTAAAATATTGAAGGCAGAAGAAAAGTTACCTTTATTTGCAGATGATACTTTTGCCTAGAAAACTCAAGACATGATTAAAAAGCTATTATAAAATAATTAGTAAAAACCAGTAATTTTTCCAGATCCAGTAATAACCTGTAGGGAAATATGTATTTTTAAAAGATTCTATTAAAATATAAATAATATTGGCAACACCTGGAAGGGATTGATACAAAAAAAAAGAGGAGAAAAAGCATGAAAGCAAAAAGATTTAAATAGATTGAGAAATCTGTTATGCTTCTAGATAAATGTATCTATTCCTTTATTTGTGATTTTAACCCAAATTCTAATAAGATTTTTTTTAAGTTGAAAAAAATTAATTTCCGTTTGGAAGAAAAAGCAGGAGAGTAGCCAGAATACTTTTGAAAAGGAAGAATAATAATAGGAGATTCACTGTACCAGATGTTAATACGTTATAAAGCCACAGTAATTACAATGATTTTGAACTACTGAGAAAAGCTTGACAAATAGATTAATAGTTCAGAAAAAGCCCTGAAAGAAAATTTAATATGCCAATAAATGAAGCATCACCAACGAGGAGGACATAGATTATTCAAAACTGGCCAGTAATTTAGTCGATTAGATGCTCACTTCATACAATTTACTGAAATACATCCCAGATGGATCAAAGGGACAAATGTAAAAACGAAACTGTGAAAGAACTAAAAGAAAATATGAGTCCCTTAAATAAGGAATTTTGTGTGGGAAAAAAACTACGAAATAGAAGATATATAGATGTATTTGCATAAGCATTTAAACCATCTGTGTGTCAAAAATTACAAACAATATTAAATAAAAAGTCAAGAAGTAGAAAGATATTTGCCATAAGAGTTAGTATTTGCAACAAGGTCCTTAAAAGCCTTTTCAAAGAAGAAATCCCAACACCTTTTGGGCAAAAACAGCATCACTGTATTATGGGTTATGTCTTAATGAGTTCAGAGGGAACCACTTTGAAGAAGAGAGTTCATTCGGAAGAATCATTTGTCCCAGTTTTAGAATGCAAGGTATTTGCTTTTGGTATGTTTTTTGTTTGTTTCCACCTCATTTCATGTGTACAAAGTGATGATACTTGGATTACAAATGCTTTTTTTTCCATTTTCTTTTTCAAAAGCACCCCTAGAATATTGTGCTTCCCTCTCTCCTCTGAAGGGCTTCACTTGATTTATCTCATTGCAAACGCAGGGGTAGATACTCTTACTATCCCCATTTTCCAGATTAGGAAAGATGTATCTTTGTGGCTTTAAGTACAAATAGGCAGCAAACTGAAATATCGACATAAACAAGTCATTAGAGGAGAAGCGACGCCGAGTGAACACGATTTAGAGAAAGAGAGGCAGTTGTTAAAAGTACCTGCTGATCCTCAAATGCGTGTGCTCAACCAGGAAGGATTCTTACATCCTGCCCCATCTTTGGCTGTCACAGACCACGCCCAAGGGATACAACCTAGCTTTCTGCAGTGCCTGAATGAGAACAGGTCGCAGAGGCCCCGCTGGAGAGAGGAGGCTGTGAGGAAGCTCACAGATGCCTGCACTTGTGCTAACACCTTCTGGGGGCTCAAAACAGAGACTGTTTTGAGCATGTACCGACTTCACAATATGCATGAATCGTCTCATGTACCCATCACCAAACAACCTCAGGACTTAGGTGCTTTACAATCTCCATTTTCCACATTAGGAAACTGAGGCACGGATAACGTTAAGCAGCTTGCTGAAGCTCACACAGCAAGGGAGTGGTCGAAACTGTATTTGAGCCAGGCAGCTGGGGCTGGAGCCCAAACCCCTTGGCCACAAGTAACCATGTATAAAGCCCTTTCATCCACAGGAGCACATTTGTCCCTCACAACTTTGTAAGGAGGTCAGGAAATATTCTCCCTGATTTACACTAAGGCAGTGGGAAGCCAGAAATGGGTCACTGGAATTAGTCATCTTTTTTTTTTATATATATACTCTGAAGAAAGAGCATGGATGGACATGTGATAAGGAATGACTGGAGGGAAAACAAAGACTTAGCAAGGCTTGGATCAGAGAAAGAAGTGCCCCAAACTTTAAGTAGATTAAATGCAAGCTGCAAGGAGGGGAAGGGAGCTGGGGAACAGGCAAGGGGAGGTTATCCTAGCATGGGGAGAATGAAAATCATTCTAGCTCACCAGCCATCAGGTCTGTCATGATGCTGGATGATAAACAGTGAAAGAAATCACACCCACGGCATTCTCATCATGTCGAACTCGTTTACCTTCCTGAAATACTAGCTCTACTCTATGTCACTATTTGTCTAAGAATACTGTTGTTAATTCATGTCTCTGTTTACTTACCTGGCCTTCGTTAGTTAACAAGACTAGAAGTTATGTCTAAACAGCCAAAATGAAGGTCCATTGCACAATAGGATTTTCATGTAGTTTTAAAATACAATCATGGTAATAAAGTTTATGCAAATACTTTTAGAACTTGCTCTCATAGAACTAAAACAGTATTATTAGTTAACCTCTGAACTTGTTGCTTGTTTTTTGATCACCTTATTTATTTCCCAGTGTTGTGAACACAAAGGAACTTCGCAAGAAACTCTCATGTTCTGATAAACTTACATCTATAAAATGATCCATGTTAATTAAATGCACTGGAACTAACTCTATTTAAAAGTAGGAAAATAAAGAATTCTTTTACTCTAAGACTGTTGCCCACTCATTTATCTGTTTTTGTTCATCTCAAATGATAGATATCAGAAAATATATACTCTATACTCATTTCAAAATGTTCCTAAAATTGATAAGTGTCATCTGCAAAGGGAATTCTTTAACCTATTGTAAATTACAGCATTAACCTCAAGCTGCATGTAATGTTATATCAGTGTAAGATTTTTCGTAAGAACATTGTCTAAGTATAAACGTTTTCATAAATAAATTTCTGTCTAAGTCCTCTCTCAAAAGTGAGTAAATTTCATGTAATAAGTCCTTCCTAACTTCCTTTTCCTGCTCCAAACCCACATTCTTTCGTTCTATAACTCTTGGCCATCAAAATCCTTCAGTGAGCTGTAGCCACCAAACAGGTTTCCAGGATTTGATCTCAAATAGTTTTTAAAAATGGGGGGATTGTTCAGACTGAAATATTTGGCTATGCCTCAGGGGAAAAAAATAAAAGTCACTCTTAATCCATGGTTCTGACAGCACTGTTCTGATTTTTTTTTTAATTGCCAGTGCTGGCATGAATGAAATATAGAATGATTCATCCAATGATAATTTGAATGCTGGTAGAAAACCGTACAGAAAATCCAGGTGAGTTGAAGGAGAAAGAGATCAGGGACTTGTGAAGAAAATGCAATCAGAAAACGAAAAGAGAGGTTCTATGAACGCAGGCAAACAAACATAGCAGGTTTGAACTCTAATATTTAAAGCCTGCTAAAGGCCAGTGACAGATGACACCAGGATGGGAGAGGAGCCAAGGGTGACAAGTTTCTAAGCTGACTGTTAAATAGATGTAACTCACTGATGAGAGTGCCCATGTGGGATTTTAATTACTCAGACATCTGTTTAGTGAAGTGTATAGTAAATAGGGATCAAATACAGAGATCAAATTATGTGGGGAAGAGAGTGGAGATGACATTCATGACTCAGAAAGGAGAGCTATCAGCCAGGGGAAAATCAATCCCGGCTTTACATCTCACCAACAGAGAAGCAATTATTTTAGATGTGGGGCTGGTTAGCATCCTAGGTCATGAATTTAATTAAATAACCCTCGAGAGGCAGAAAACAGAACAAACCACTGTATTTAACTGTCAGTAAGACAGGCTGCAAATCAATGGTCCAAATTCCTCCTCTTCTTCCCTCCTTACAGCTGTCAGGGACAAACAAGGTAAAAGAAGCTAATAGTTGATGTAACAACATGGATGGACTTGGAGGGCATTATGCTATGTGAAATAAGTCAGACAGAGAAAGACAAATACTGTATGATATCACTTACATGTGGAATATTTAAAAAAATAAAGAAATAAATACAACAAAACAGAAACAGACTCACACATAGAGTGGTTACCAGTGGGAAGAGGGAAGCGGGGAGGGGCAAGTTAGGGGTAGGGAATTAAGAAGCACAAATTACCATGTATAAAACAAATAAGCTACAAGGATATAGTGTACAGTCAGGGAAGATAGCCAACATTTTATAATAACTTTAAATGGAGTATAATCTATAAAATTATTAAATCTCTATGTTGTACACCTGAAACTAACATAACACTGTAAATCAACTATGCAATTAAAAAAATAATTAAAATAAAAGCCAGTTTTAACCTTAAAAAAGTCCAAAGTGCCTTAACCAATGGGTAAATGCAATAGTTACAATTAAGACTGTCATTTGATCCTTTTAATCTCTGAAACACAAGAGCTACAAACCGGTATTTTCTTTACAGTGAATTTTGTGGCAAAATAAGCCACAGTATACATAAGCCTCAACATTTGCTAGCACCTATCTTAAAGTTAGATTTGAAAACACAACAGACAAATCCTTCATGCTTTCAAGGTCAGTTTCTAAATTTGACATCTTAGATTGGAGATGGCCTTACCCAGGAATTTAAGGTCAGGGTTTATGAATTTAAGGAAAGGGTTGGAGATCTAAAAACACGACAGACAAATCCTTCATTCTTTCAAGGTTAGTTTCTAAACTTGACATCTTGGATTGGAGATGGCCTCACCCAGGAATTTAAGGTCAGGGTTTATGTTAAGCAGCACCTCAAATCAAGTTTAGAAACAAGCAAATCTTTAATCCTGTCTTTAAGGGGATAGTTCAAGAGAAAAGGTTAGAAAAACAGGTCAACCTCCTGTAACTATGAGGTTGTCATTTGTTTTTACATACTGAATGAAATATGCCTGTTTGGTGTTCAGTGTCTTGTGCCTATTTTATTCCCTGTGTCTGGGCAAATGTGTTTATATTAGAAAACTCCATGAGGGCAGGAAATTTAGCTTTTCTTTATAATAAATCATCTGGAATAAACTCCACTGATCTAAGAGTATGGGGCCTGGTGTGCCCAACTGCTGGCCAAAATGTATAATCTGTCACTGACTGTCAGATTGCCCATAAATCACATATTGGTTTGCACAGAAGAGTTTACAAAATTGTTACATGCATCATTGCAAGTTATCTTCATAAGCATCTTATGAGTCTGCTGAGCAAGTATTATCACCTTTACTATTTAACAGACATGATCAGAACCCAAACTTTTACTGTCTCCTTTCAGGTACCACTGATACACACCTATTTCCACAACAGGTGAACTGAATGAATAATAATAAGGTTCAACCAATAATAAGATTCAACCATTCTATTCCTGAAATGATAAAAATAAACTGTTGTTCATGTAAGCTAAATGAGATATCCTAATGATAGTTGAATTTTAAATAAACTGCAGGGGGTGGGGAGGGGAAACAGAGGATTGGAATTGACAAAATTCAAACCAGGAGTGAAAATAACAAAGAATACCATCAGTGAGAGACACTATTTTTCCTCTAGCACAAATAGAAAATATTTTTTTTTAAGTCTCATAATAGACTTTGCAAAGAATAAAGAAAGCTTCATTCTGCTTTAAGTGTTTTATGTCAAGAAACATTTCATAGCATATATTTTCCAAATTGCATATGAACAACTTAAAGCACCCATTCAAATTCCACTAAATATTTTTATTTTTCTTAGCTTAAAACTATTTGATAAGTATGAAATGATTTAAGAAGTGAAAAATTTCAAATACAACATACAATAGCAAGAAGTACCTAATAGGAAATTCACCATTCCCATAACATTTGAGGAGATCTTATAGCAGATGGACTAATTTCTGTCATTATTAATGAAGAAAGATGGAAACCACCTTTATTTTCTCAGTTTGTTAAAAGGTTCATAAGAGAAGCTGGGCAGGCAGGAAGGAGAGAAAGGGAAGCTACAAAACTGAGGATAAAGATTACATTTTCTTATGCAATGGATCTAAGAGATTACTGCAAGGAAACAAAATAGGCCCTTTTCAAAAAAAACTGCAGGCAATTCTAGACTGATACAAGGCAAAACGAAATGGGGTAATCTTGGGTATGATGAAATTTAAAAATATACAACAAAGCTATGTACTGTTAGGAAATGATGACAGAGGTGAATCCAGAAAATACGAAAAATAAATGGGTAGGTTTCTTTTGAGAGGGGAAAAAAAAAAAAAGAGTCTGAGAAGGAAACCTGAAGGCCAACCAGACTGGAAACAGTGTGTCCAAGGGGCTCTCTGGTTACCATTTACTTCCTCTCCAGGCCTCCAGGGGAGATCACTGTAAGGAATGTCCTTTAGATTAAAAAAAAGACACAGTTGCCAACTAACCAAGACTCCTCAGTCTAATCACATATTCCCCAAGGTCAGAAACACTACATAGGAAAAATGAAAAGGACAGTTCTAGTGCTGTTGTTATTTAAAATTTTATCACAACTCCCTTTTACCCTCCTTTCAGCTCCGTTCGTGAAAATGTAAAGTCTGAGTTGGACAGTATTCTTTTCAAATTTTTCCTTAAATCCCTGAAAATCTGACTTTTGAAACCTGGGAATGTGAAGCTAGGACAAGGGAACACTGAGGACCCATTTTATTTGCTTGCTTCCTTGTTCATTCATGAGCAGGGCTAGACTAAGAAGAAACCTTTCAATGAAAATGGAACGCATGCCTGCAATAGTATAGTGCTTGATATCGACTTCTACCCCGTCCAGCCCCAGGAAAGGTAAGGAACAGTTTAGGCAGGGTAAGAAGAGGTTTAGGAAGCTTAGGATGAAGAGGAGACTTCCTAAATTTTAGGAAAACCTGGCAGGTTATCGATAGATTCCATGTGTTCGGCTAACACATTTGTGTAACCAGCATCAGTATGTCTTTCAAATGCCCTGTACTTTGTCATCAGTGTCGTCTTTCGGCTAGTACTTCCCTTGCATATCCTACTGTGGAATTTGCAAGGCAAGCCTTCCCTGCCTGTGCCTGTGAGGAATTGGCAAAATAAGAGTTTTTGAACACCATCTTTCATCTGTATCTAGTTGGAAGAGTGTGTGTGTGTGTGTGTGTGTGTGTGTGTGTGTGTGTGTGTGGTCTTTAATGGAACAATAACTAATGCCTTAGATCCTTTAATGTCTTTTAAAAATTTACCTTTAGAGCATATCCTATGCAAACGACCATGAATAGTTCCTCATACATTCAAGCCACTAATTTTTAAAGTATTCCATAAATATAGAAAATATCCAAAGGCTTTTCACAGTGAATAAATCTAGAATGTATTTAATTCAAATATTTAGAAAGAGCTTTAACAACTGTCATTCATAAATACTCTGCTGTGAATTCGAGTATAAAAATGTAACTTTGCTCAGTTATTAAGTGGTTGATAGCTGTCCACTCTCTGCAGAAGTGTATCTGAATATCCAGGGGAAAAATACCTGAAAAAGAAAATTTTCTATTAGATCTTTGTGAAAAGATTTGGCACAGTAGGCAAAAAAGATTTAATATAAGATATTTATCTGAAATAATTCTCTGAGTGAAACCTCTAATACACTGACCAGGTATGCTCCAGGAATGCTTTGTGCATGAGGGTAGAGATGATCAAGGAAGAGAACAACAGCTCACAAGACTGCCAGATAAACAGCAAACATTTAAGGGATATCAGTGCAATGACAAAGAAGGTGTATTTTCAAAGCCAGGAACTTGGATCCAGTAACAGTATTTTATTACAGAGACTGTTTTCGTTATGTCAAGTGACTGATGTTGCTTTCATGATCATAGCTAATGTAAGTTAGACAACACAGTCTATCATTACTAATCAACTTCCACATTCTGACTACCCTACAGATTATTCTCAACGTATGTTTTTTTAAAATTAATTAATTTATTTATTTTTGGCTGCGTTGGGTCTTCGTTGCTGCATGCGGACTTTCTCTAGTTGCGGCGAGCGGAGGCTACTCTTCATTTCGGTTCACGGGCTTCTCATTGCGGAGGCTTCTCTTGTTGCAGAGCACGGGCTCTAGGTGCACGGGCTTCAGTAGTTGTGGCACAAGGGCTCAGTAGTTGTGGCTTGCGGGCTCAGTAGTTGTGGCGCATGGGCTTAGTTGCTCTGCGGCATGTGGGATCTTCCTGGACCAGAGCTCGAACCCATGTCCTCTGCATTGGCAGGCGGATTCTCAACCACTGTGCCGCCAGGGAAGCCCTCAACGTATGTTTTAATCAGATTTGGCTACCCATAAAAACAAAAATTTCGGGCCTCCCTGGTGGCGCAGTGGTTGGGGGTCCGCCTGCTGATGCAGGGGATACGGGTTCGTGCCCCGGTCTGGGAGGATCCCATATGCCGCGGAGCGGCTGGGCCCGTGAGCCATGGCCGCTGAGCCTGCGCGTCCGGAGCCTGTGCTCCGCAGCGGGAGAGGCCACAGCAGTGAGAGGCCCGCGTACCGCCAAAAAAAAACAAACAAACAAAAAAAAAACACAAAAATTTCTGGGAGTATAATTCACATTAAACAGCTATTTAATAAATAGTTTACAAATACTTCATCATACTAACCTAGGAAATAAATCCTTTTAGTTTGTTTTGGGCATCTATAGTACTATAAATTTACATTTATAAATTTATCATTTTATAAAATGTATAGTATAAAAGTATTATATATATTGATTAATGCATTGTGAGATGCTTCATATACCATGAAAAGAATTTATATGCATTTAAAAGTATGTCAAATAAAAATTGGCAGACATTCTAGAATACACTAAAAGGATAAAAAAATCTAGTAAGTGTAATTTAAAATTTTCTAAAACATTCAAAATAATTAAACCTCCTAAGGTGTTTTCTCCAAATAAAACCTAATGTTCAAGACTTGCTTTATCCTTTGTTAATAATCTTTATCTATCCTCAGATGCTTGACTTAAAAACTCATAATTTATATTACATTAATTTCTTCCACAATTTGTCAAGTTAACGTGGATAAAACTGTGTTTTATCAAGTGTTTTCTCAACAGTGTGCTTATAGGCGGTCATAGATAAACAGATACATACATGCATACATAAAGAGCTACCTTAAAGAATGTATCTCCACCAAAGGCCTCCTACCCTTGAAAAAAATTGTCCCTCAACAGTGAGTCTCTTCAAAGTATCCCTAAACCAAGGAAGTTACAACTGTTTCTCTCTGAGTTAGTCACAAATTTTAAGCAGGCCTCACCTTCCTGGGTCTTATAAATGTGTTAGACACGAGATAGGTAGTACTTTTTTTTTTCTTTTCTTTTCTGCGGTACGCGGGCCTCTCACTGCCGCGGCCTCCCCCGCTGCGGAAGCACAGGCTCCGGACGCGCAGGCCCGGCGGCCATGGCTCACGGGCCCAGCCGCTCCGCGGCATGCGGGATCTTCCCGGACCGGAGCACAAACCCGCGTCCCCTACATCGGCAGGCGGACCCCCAACCACTGCACCACCAGGGAAGCCCTAGGTAGTACTTTTTATAGAAATGGTAGAAAGTGGATTTAGAAAAACCAAAACTTTAAAAATTGTGCTGTTTCATATGGTAGCCACTAGCTACATGTAGTTCTTGAGCCCTAGAAATATGACTGAGGAACTGAATTTTTATATTTAATTTTAATTAAAAATATTAATAACTGATATTCAATTAGTTATTAGAAAAATTTTAGGTGTGCTTGGAACAACTTGTGAATCTACTTTTTCAACTGTAAACTTTATATAATCTAAATACATATCATGTATTTCCAATGAAATTTAATATCTGAATTGAGATGCACTAGAAGTGATAAAATACCCACCAGATTTCAAAAACTTAGTATAAAAAATGTAAAATAGCTGATTGATAATTTTTATACTGATTACAAATTGAAATTATAAAGCTTAGATATATTGGGCTAACAAAAATATATCATTAATATTTATTTACGCTGTTTCATTTTACTTCTTAAAATGTGGCTACTAGAAAATTTTAAATGACACATGTGGCTCATATTATATTTCTGTTGGACAGTATTGCTTTAAAATAAAGGTCCCCAGTAAATAAATTAGGACCTACCTATAATTCTTGAGGTTTTACCTGGCTAATTGCCAAGCTAATTGCCACTGTATACCTGTCTCCCCAGGGACCTCAGCGATGCCACAATCTCCAGGGCTCCCCACGGGGAAGGAAATGTGCTCACTCACCCCTTCAGCAGGGTGTACATTTATCACTACCTAACTTCTCATAAATGCATACAGACCACGTATGTAACTCAGTGTATGGACCCATAAATAAGTACATCAAGTTACCCATTAACTGTCAGAAATACCATTCCAGCTAGAATCTGTCTGATGCTAAGGAATTCCTTTTGGGTTTTTTTTTTTTTTTGGTCTATTTTTGTTTAAGGAAACTTCATACTGTTTTCCATAGTGGCTCCACCAATGTACATCCCCACCAAAAATACACGAGAGTTCCCTTTTCTCTACACCCTCTCTAGCATTTATTATCTGTAGACTTTTTTTTTTTATTCTTTGTATATTTATTTGTCTTCAGAATGTACTCCAAAAATGGATTTATATTTAAAATATTGTATTCTTAAGTCACTTAAGATAATTACTTTTACAAACAATAAGAAATTAGTAAAATTGGCTTCTGTTCTAAATTCGTAGGAATTGCTGGGATTTCTTTTCTATTTGATTTAATTTATTTTTAATTCTTTTTTAAAGTTTTTAATTTAATTTTTTTATACAGCAGGTTCTTATTAGTCATCAATTTAATACACCTCAGTGTATACATGTCAATCCCAATCGCCCAATTCATCACACCACTACCACCACCCACCTGCTGCTCTCCCCGCTTGGTGTCCATAGGTTTGTTCTCTACATCTATGTCTCAAATTCTGCCCCACAAACCGGTCTACCTGTACCATTATTCTAGGTTCCACATATATGCATTAATATACAATAGTTGTTTTTCTCTTTCTAACTTAACTTCACTCTGTATGACAGTCTCTAGAACCATCCACATCTCAACAAATGACCCAATTTCGTTCCTTTTTATGGCTGAGTAATATTCCATTGTATATATGTACCACATCTTCTTTATCCATTCGTCTGTCGATGGGCATCTAGGTTGCTTCCATGACCTGCTTATTGTAAATAGTGCTGCAATGAACATTGGGGTGCATGTGTCTTTTTGAATTATGGTTTTCTCTGGGTATATGCCCAGTAGTGGGATTGCTGGATCATATGGTAATTCTATTTTTAGTTTTTTAAGGAACTTCCATACTGTTCTCCATAGTGGCTGTATCAATTTAATTCCCACCAACAGTGCAGGAGGGTTCCCATTTCTCCACACCCTCTCCAGCATTTGCTGTTTGTAGATTTTCTGATGATGCACATCTTACTGGTGTGAGGTGATACCTCACTGTAGTTTTGATTTGCATTTCTCTAATAATTAGTGATGTTGAGCAGCTTTTCATGTGCTTCTTGGCCATCTGTATGTCTTCTTTGGAGAAATGTCTATTTAGGTATTCTGCCCATTTTTGGATTGGGTTGTTTGGTTTTTTACTATTGAGTTGCATGAGCTGTTTATATATTTTGGAGACTAATCCTTTGTCCGTTGATTCCTTTGCAAATATTTTCTCCCATTCTGAGGGTTGTCTTTTCATCTTGTTTATGGTTTCCTTTGCTGTGCAAAAGCTTTGAAGTTTCACTAGGTCCCATTTGTTTATTTTTGTTTTTATTTCCATTACTCTAGGACATGGATCAAAAAAGATCTTGCTGTGATTTATGTCAAAGAGTGTTCTTCCTATGTTTTCCTCTAAGAGTTTGATAGTGTCTGGTCTTACAATTAGGTCTCGAATCCATTTTGACTTTATTTTTGTGTATGGTGTTAGGGAGTGTTCTAATTTCATTCTTTTACATGTAGCTGTCCAGTTTTGCCAGCACCACTTATTGAAGAGACTGTCTTTTCTCCAGTGTATATACTTGCCTCCTTTGTCATAGATTAGTTGACCATAGGTGCATGGGTTTATCTCTGGGCTTTCTACCTTGTTCCATTGATCTATGTTTCTGTTTTTGTGCCAGTACTATATTGTCTTGATTACTGTAGCTTTATAGTATAGTCTGAAGTCAGGGAGTCTGATTCCTCCAGCTCCGTTTTTTTCCCTCAAGACTGCTTTGGTTATTTGGGGTCTTTTGTGTCTTCATACAAATTTTAAGATTTTTTTCATCTAGTTCTGTAAAAAATGCCACTGGTAATCTGATAGGGATTGCATTGAATCTGTAGATTGCTGTGGGTAGGATAGTCATTTTCATAATATTGATTCTTTCAATCCAAGAACATGGTATATCTCTCCATCTGTTGGTATCATCTTTAATTTCTTCCATCAGTGTCTTATAGTTTTCTGTATACAGGTCTTTTGTCGCCCTAGGTAGGTTTATTCCTAGGTATTTTATTCTTTTTGTTGCAGTGGTAAATGGGAGTGTTTCCTTAATTTCTCTTTCAGATTTTTCATCATTAGTGTATAGAAATGCAAGAGATTTCTGTGCATTAATTTTGTATCCTGCAACTTTACCAGATTCATTGATTAGCTCTAGTAGTTTTCTGGTGGCATCTTTAGGATTCTCTATGTATAGTATCATGTCATCTGCAAACAGTGTCAGTTTTACTTCTTCTTTTCCAATTTGTATTCCTTTTATTTCTTTTTCTTCTCTGATTGCTGTGGCTAGGACTTCCAAAACTATGTTGAGTAACAGTGGTGAGAGTTGACATCCTTGTCTTGCTCCTGATCTTAAAGGAAATGCTTTCATTTTTTCACCACTGAGAATGATGTTTGTGGTGGGTTTGTCATATATGGCCTTATTATGTTGAGGTAGGTTCCTTCTATGCCCACTTTCTGGAGAGTTTTTATCATAAATGGGTGTTGAACTTTGTCAAAAGTTTTTTCTGCATCTATTGAGATGATCATATGGCTTTTATTCTTCAATTTGTTAATATGGTGTATCACATTGATTGATTTGCATATATTGAAGAATCCTTGCATCCCTGGGATAAATCCCACTTCATCATGGTGTATGATCCTTTTAATGTGCTGTAGGATTCTGTTTGCTAGTATTTTGTTGAGGATTTTTGCATCTATATTAATCAGTGATATTGGTCTGTAATTTTCTTTTTTTGTAGTATCTTTGTCTGGTTTTGGTATCAGGGTGATGGTGGCCTCATAGAATGAGTTTGGGAGTGTTCCTTCCCCTGCAATTTTTTGGAAGAGTTTGAGAAGGATGGGTGTTAGCTCTTCTCTGAATGTTTGATAGAATTCACCTGTGAAGCCATCTGGTCCTGGACTTTGTTTGTTGGAAGATTTTTAATCACAGTTTCAATTTCATTACTTGTTTGTTGGAAGATTTTTAATCACAGTTTCAATTTCATTACTTGTGATTGGTCTGTTCATATCTTCTATTTCTTCCTGGTTCAGTCTCGGAAGCTTATACCTTTCTAAGAATTTGTCCATTTCTTCCAGGTTGTCCATTTTATTGGCATAGAGTTGTTTGTAGTAGTCTCTTAAGATGTTTTATATTTCCACGGTGTCTGTTGTAACTTCTCCTTTTTCACTTCCAATTTTATTGATTTGAGTCCTCTCCCTCTTTTTATTGATGAGTCTGGCTAATGGTTTATCAATTTTGTTTATCTTCTCAAAGAACCAGCTTTTAGTTTTATTGATCTTTGCTATTTTTTTCTTTGTTTCTATTTCATTTATTTCTGCTCTGATCTTTATGATTTCTTTCCTTCTGCTAACTTTGGGTGTTGTTTGTTCTTCTTTCTCTAGTTCCTTTAGGTGTAAGGTTAGATTGTTTATCTGAGATTTTTCTTGTTTCTTGAGGTAGGCTTGTATAGCTATAAACTTCCTTCTTAGAACTGCTTTTGCTGCATCCCATGGGTTTGGGATCCTCGTGTTTTCATAGTCATTTGTCTCTAGGTATTTTTTGATTTCCTCTTTGATTTCTTCAGTGATCTCTTGGTTATTTAGTATTTGTTTAGCCTCCATGTGTTTGTGGGTTTTTCCCTGGAATTCATTTCTAATCTCATAGAGTTGTGGTCAGAAAAGATGCTTGATATGATTTCAATTTTCTTAAATTTACTGAGGCTTGATTTGTGACCCAAGATGTGATCTATCGTGGAGAATGTTCCGTGCGCACTTGAGAAGAAAGTGTAATCTGCTGTTTTTGGATGGAATGTCCTATAAATATCAATTAAATCTATCTGGTCTACTGTGTCATTTAAAGCTTCTGTTTCTGTATTTATTTTCATTTTGGATGATGTGTCCATTGGTGTAAGTGAGCTGTTAAAGTCCTCCACTATTATTGTGTTACTGTTGACTTCCTCTTTTAGAGCTGTTAGCAGTTGCCTTATGTACTGAGGTGCTCCTACGTTGGGTGCATATATATTTATAATTGTTATATCTTCTTCTTGGATTGATCCCTTGATCACTATGTAGTGTCCTTCCTTGTCTCTTGTAACATCCTTTATTTTAAAGTCTATTTTATCTGATATGAGTATTGCTACTCCAGCTTTCTTTTGAGTTCCATTTGCATGGAGTATCTTTTTCCATCCCCTCACTTTCAGTCTGAATGTGTCCCTAGGTCTGAAGTGGGTCTCTTGTAGGCAGCATATATATGGGTCTTGTTTTTGTATCCATTCAGGCAGTCTGTGTCTTTTGGTTGGAGCATTTAATCCATTCATGTTTAGGGTAATTATAGATATGTATGTTCCTATGACCATATTCTTAATTGTTTTGGGTTTGTTTTTGTAGGTCCTTTTCTTCCCTTGTGTTTCCCACTTAGCATTTGTTGTAGAGGTGGTTTGGTGGTGCTGAATTCTCTTAGCTTTTGCTTGTCTGTAAAGCTTTTGATTTCTCCATCAAATCTGAATGAGATCCTTGCTGGGTAGAGTAATCTTGGTTCTAGGTTCTTCCCTTTCATCACTTTAAGTATAGCATGCCACTCCCTTCTGGCTTGTAGAGTTTCTGCTAGAAATCAGCTGTTAACCTTATGGGAGTTCCCTTGTATGTTATTTGTCATTTTTCCCTTGCTGCTTTCAATAATTTTTCTTTGTCTTTAATTTTTGCCAATTTGGTTACTATGTGTCTTGGGGTGTTTCTCCTTGGGTGTATCCTGTATGGGACTCTCTGCGCTTCCTGGACTTGGGTGGCTATTTCCTTCCCCATGTTAGGGAAGTTTTCGACTATAGTCTCTTCAAATATTTTCTCTGGTCCTTTCTCTCTCTCTTCTCCTTCTGGGACCCCTATAATGTGAATGTTGTTGCGTTTAATGTTGTCCCAGAGGTTTCTTAGGCTATCTTTGTTTCTTTTCATTCTTTTCTCTTTATTCTCTCTGCAGCAGTGAATTCCACCATTCTGTCTTCCAGGTCACTTATCCGTTCTTCTGCCTCAGTTATTCTGCTATTGATTCCTTCTAGTGTAGTTTTCATTTCAGTTATTGTATTGTTTATCTCTGTTTGTATGTTCTTTAATTCTTCTAGGTCTTTGTTAAACATTTCTTGCATCTTCTCGATCTTTGCCTCCATTCTTTTTCCGAGGTCCTGGATCATCTTCACTATCATTATTCTGAATTCTTTTTTCTGGAAGATTGCCTATCTCCACTTCATTTAGTTGTTTTTCTGGGGTTTTATCTTGTTCCTTCATCTGGTACATAGCCCTCTGCCTTTTCATCTTGTCTATCTTTCTGTGAATGTGATTTTTGTTCCACAGGCTGCAGGATTGTAGTTCTTCTTGCTTCTGCTGTCTGTCCTCTGGTCACTAAGGAATTCAGAAGTAGCTTCTCATCAGGAAAAAGTTTGGAATCCCTACCTTAGCAATTAAAAGCAATTTAAATCTAATTAGAACAATCTTTATTTATGTCTTTTATACTTGCAAAAATGAAACAAATATTTGCTTGCTATGCATTTATCATCAAAACAAATAGTGAAAAAATGATAAGTGGCCATGTGCTGCTACATAAGTTTCTCCAGTATTATTATAATGTTAAATTTGATCTAGCTAATAATGTGACTTAACAGGGATAGAAAAAAGAACAAAAATAATATGCCTTGGTGTAGGTGTGTTTGGGTTCATCTTGTTTGGGACCCTCCTGTACCTGAATATCTGTTTCCTTGGTGTTGGGAAAGCTGGACAGCCACATGTAAATCAATAAAGTTAGAACACTCCCTCACATCATACATAAAAATAAACTGGAAATGGCTCAAAGACTTAAATATAAGACATGGCACCATAAAACTCCTAGAAGAGAACACAGGCAAAACATTTTCTGACATAAATTGTAGCAATGTTTTCTAAGGTCAGTCTCCCAAGGCAATAGAAATAAAAGCAACAATAAACAAATGGGACCTAATCAAACTTATAAGGTTCTGTAAGCAAAGGAAACCATGCACAAAATGAAAAGTCTATGGACTGGGAGAAAACATTTGCGAACGATGCTACCAACAAGGGCTTAATTTCCAAAATATACAAACAGCTCATATAACTCAATAACAAAAAAACAAAAAACCCAATCAAAAAATGGGCAGAACAACTCAATAGACATCTCTCCAAAGATGACACACACATGTCCAACAGGCACATGAAAAGATGTTCAACATTGCTAATTATTAGAGAAATGCAAATAAAAACTACAATGAGATATCACCTCACACTGGTCAGAATGGCCATCATTAAAAAGTCTACAAATAACAAATGCTGGAGAGAGTGTGGAGAAAAAATCCTCCTACATTGTTGATGGGAATGTAAATTGGTGCAGCCACTGTGGAAAGCAGCATGGAGGTTCCTTAAAAACTAAAAATAGGGTTGCCATATGATCCAGCAATAACACTCCTGGGCATATATCCAGACAAAACTATAATCTGAAAAGATACATACACCCCAATGTTCATAGAAGCACTATTTACAATAGCCAAGACATGGAAGCAACCTAAATGTCCATTGACAGATGAACAGATAAAGATTTAGTATACACACACACACACACACACACACACACACAATGGAATACTACTCAACCATATAAAGGAATGAAATGATGCCATTTGCAGCAACATGGATGGACCTAGAGATTATCATACTAAGTGAAGTAAGCCATAAAGGGAAAGACAAATACCATATGATATCACTTACATGTGGAATCTAAAATATGATACAAATGAACTTATTTAAAAAACAGAAACAGACTCACAGACATAGAAAACAAACTTATGGTTACCAGAGGGGGCAGGGGATGGGGAAGGGATAAATTCAGAGTTCGAGATTAGCAGATACAAACTACGATATATGAAATAGATAAATAACAAGGTTCTACTGTATAGCACAGGGAACTATATTCAATATCCTGTAATAAACCATAATGGAAAAGAATATGAAAAAGAATATATGAATATATCTGAATATATATATATGAATCACTTAGCTGTACACCAGAAACTAACACAACATTGTAAATCAACTGTATTTCAACTTCAAAAAAAAGAAAAAGAAAAAAAGAACAAGAAGAGGGACAGATATAACAGATATTTACTGAATTGAATTCTTCCTATCTGTAAACCCTGTGGCTAATCCTAATAGCCTCTCACTTAATCCTAATAGCAACTCTGTGAAGTAGGTAATTATTCACATTTTACAGATGAGAAAACTGGTTAAGAGGGTTAAGTAATATCTTCAAAGTCACAGTTAGCAAGTCGTTTGGACTGAGATAGGAACTTAGATCTGTTTGATACCTAAGTCCGAGCTTTTAGCCATATTCCTCATGAAAGAACCAAAATGAACCTCCAAAAAAGAACTGGAAATGCCTTTCCTCTGGCTATCACCCTACTTTTTCCTGGCCTTTAAGAATATAGGGGAGTTAACTCATCCTAGACCCATGTAGAATTTAGGTTACTGTAATAGCTGTTATCACACCAGAAATGTGCTGAATGGAAGACTGTATGCATGCCTTGCACCCCAGTTTAGGCAGAGATCCAGAAGACAACAGCTGTGGAGTGGCCCAGGATTAGAACTTAGGTCTTCTAACATCTCGTCCTGGGCGCCTTCCCTCTCATCATACCAACCACCTTTATTAAACATTTTTAAAGATTACTAAAATTAGAAGGCAATGTGAAATAAATGTTTAGGCTAAAAACAGCTGAGAGAAAGTATCCACTGATAATCTGTCTTATAAAGAATAATTCTAAAATAGTCACCAAGTCATTTTTGAGAATTATGATAGCAAAAATTAAACAATTTTGAGATTATATTTGTCTGCTTTCATAGAAAGGCAAATTTTCAGAGATTTCTATAAAACTCCTCTAAGTTCTATAGAGCCCAATGCTTTAAAAAATATATGTCAGAAACTTGAAAAAGTTAGCCAGCTAACCAAAATTCTTCATGATGATTAGCCAGTTTTCAAAATGAAATCCCGATCCCAGAATATGAAAAGTGGAAATTTTACAATGGTATTTTGACAAAGAACCAGGTCAAATTCTAACATGACAGAGTTTTTTATTTCCCCTGGTGCCCTGTAAAATAATCCTAGAAATTAATGGAAAGAAGACTTCTATTCAAGAAAGCACCTTACCATTGGTTAATTCTAATAGGTCACTCCATTTGGGGGACCAGTTAGTTCGCTTTTTCCATTTTTCTATAATTCTGTTTATGTTAGAAAATTGCATAGGAAGTTATTTTAAACTTATATAAAATAGCATTCTTCCTGAAGGGACATACATTCCATGCACAAAAATTAACTTTATTTTCTTCATAAAAGGTTTTCACATTTCCTTCATTTAGTGGGTTCACACATATTTATATGTTATACAACCTTTTTGATATGTTATTTTATTTACATATTATACATAGTGTATATACATGTTATGATATACTACTTCTTTGATGTATTTTATATATATTAATATTGTCAAAGCTAATTTATTGGAACTCTTTTGGTCAAGAAGTTCTCATAAACCTCCCCAAAGTGAATGAACTTGTACACCTCTGGAAAGAATTTACTGGCAGAGTATATGTGAATATAAAACAAATTTCAATATTAAAATTATTTTCGTGCTTTTAAAATCAATGTTACCATATGTATTAAAAACCACTGATATTAAATAGGAAGAATACTCCCAGAGTAATGGAAACAAAAACAAAAATAAACAAATGGGACCTAATTAAACTCAAAAGCTTTTGCACATCAAAGGAAACCATAAACAAAATGAAAAGACAACCCACAGATTGGGAGAAAATATTTGCAAATGATGTGACCGACAAAGGATTAGTCTCCAAAACTTATAAACAGCTCATGCGGCTTAATATCATCAAAACAAACAACCCCAGTCAAAAAATGGGCGGAAGGGGCTTCCCTGGTGGCGCAGTGGTTGGGAGTCCACCTGCTGATGCAAGGGACGTGGGTTCGTGCCCCGGTCCGGGAGGATCCCACGTGCTGCGGAGCAGCTGGGCCCGTGGGCCATGGCCGCTGAGCCTGCGCGTCCGGAGCCTGTGCTCCGCAGGAGAGGCCACAGCAGTGAGAGGCCAGCATACTGCAAACAAAACAAAACAAAACAAAACAAAAAAAATGGGCAGAAGATCTAAATAGGCATTTCTCCAGAGATGACATACAGATGGCCAAGAAGCACATGAAAAGATGTTCAACATCACTAATTATTAGAGAAATACAAATCAAAACTACAATGAGACATCACCTCACATCAGTCAAAATGGCTATCATCAAAAAATCCACAAACAATAAATGCTGTAGAGGGTGTGGAGAAAAGGGAACCCTCCCACACCATTGGTGGGAATGTAAATTGGTACAGCCACTATGGAGAGGAGTCTGGAAATTCCTTAAAAAACTAAAAATAGAGCTACCATATGATCCTGCAATCCCACTCCTTACCATATATCCAGAGAAAAACATAGTCCAAAAGGATATATGCACCCCAGTGTTCACTGCAGCACTGTTTACAACAGCCAAGACATGGAAGCAACCAAAATGTCCATCAACAGAGGAATGGATAAAGAAGATGTGGTACATATATACAATGGAATATTACTCAGCCATTAAAAAGAATGAAATAATGCCATTTGCAGCAACACGGACCAACCTAGAGATTGTCATACTGAGTGAAGTTAAGTCAGACAGAGAAAGAGAAATATCGTATGATATCACTTATATGAAGAGTCTAAGAAGAAATGACACAAATAAACTTATTTACAAAACAGAAACAGACTCACAGACTTAGAGAACGAACTTATGGTTACCAGGAGGGAAGGGTGAGGGGAAGGGATAGTTAGGGAGTTTGTGACGGACATGTACACACTGCTGTATTTAAAATGGATAACCAACAAGGATCTACTGTATAGCACAGGGAACTCTGCTTAGTATTATGTAACAACCTAAATGGGAAAATAATTTGAAGAAGAATAGATACATGTATATGTATAACTGAATCACTTTGCTGTACACCTGAAACTATCACAACACTGTTAATCAACTATATGCCAATAAAAAATAAAAAGTTTAAAAAATAAATAAATTGAAGAAAAATAAATAAATGGGAAGAGTAGTTTACATAACATATAAATTATAACAAATTTTAAAAATTGGAATTTGTAATCTCTAATATTAAGAGAAAATAAGAAATGAGTGTAGTATTAGAAAAAATATAGATAAATATAGCCTTTAATTCTGCATGTTTTGTGGACATTTTTCAAGATTCAGTTGCTTAATAATTCTATCTGTACTTGGTAACTTTGTTTTTATTTATTTGGGGTTTAGTGGTATAGTTCTCTTTTAGGCTTACAGGGACTGAGGCTTAGGTTTAATGCTCTGAAACCAACCTAATTAAAAAAATTAATCTCGAGAAAATCTTCCTGCTACATTACTATGAAGCATCTGCATTTCATAAAAACATTATTTATTTAATTCTTTCAAATATAGATAGTAACTTTCTTTTTGCCATTCAACATCTCCTTTTTATTTGTAATACTCTCACCGATATGAATGGAGCTTAGGCAGAGAAATAATATGCAGGGAACTATGAAAATCAGACTCTTTCTAAATCAGGTTCATATTAAAGATTGTTAATTTACTTTGAACTCTGTATTTGGGTACTCTTTTTTTTTTTTTTTTTTTTTTTTGCGGTATGCGGGCCTCTCACTGTTGTGGCCACTCCCGTTGCAGAGCACAGGCTCCGGACGCGCAGGCTCAGCGGCCATGGCTCACGGGCCCAGCCGCTCCGCGGCATGTGGGATCTTCCCAGACCGGGGCACGAACCCGTATCCCCTGCATCGGCAGGCGGACTCTCAACCACTGCGCCACCAGGGAAGCCCTTGGGTACTCTTTAGTAAAGCATATGTCAAATTAGTACAGAAATATCTCAAATGGCATCCCAGTTTGATGTGGAAATGTATGTGTCAATCAGAACATCATTTAATTTGAGGGATAAAAGAGATCAAGAGAGAAGTAGAAGTATACACTGGTCTTATGTGCTATTTCAAAGTCCACATTTTGACACAGTAGATATAAAATCTAGGTTTGAGAACAGAAAAACTACATTATAACTTTGACCTTCTCAAAGTCCATTTTTCCCACCTTACTATTTCTTCTGGGTAACAGTTGTTAACACTGTTGATGTATTCTTGAAGGAGAGATCCAGGTTCTGCTTTTATCTCCTGAATCTTTTTAAGTCCACCACTTGTTACAAAAAGTCGTCGAGCTTTGCTATCATGTGGCAGCACCTTGAAAAGTGAAGCATATAAAAATGTCAGCTTTTCTTTTCCAAGTTGGATTTTTACTACTGAAAAGCAATAATATATCTCAGGAAATGTATAAGAGAATTTATGTCCAATATACCTGTAACATAATGAGCCTAAATTTGCTGATCACTGGAAGTAAAATGCAGCCTTTTTAGAAATTTGTTAACTTTTTATTTATGTCGTGGAGATGGAATAAAGGCAATGAACAGGAGCAAAGATAATGGAGAGCCACTCATATACATACAAGGTAAAGCAGTATCCGTTCTTCTCTTATACAAACTGAAGGTCTCTCCAGTCTCCTTAACAAGGCACAGAGGGCCTTCTGTGACTCAGGTCCTAGATACCTCTCCAGCATCCTTCCCTACCGATCTCTATGCTAAATTTTATTTCAATAATCTCAAAGGGTGTGTCCAAACCATTTCTTGCCTTTGCCTATGCTGTTTCCTCTTCCTAGAATACCCTTCCACCCTCCACACACCTCCCCCATTACTGGCTCACTCTTGCTTATCTTTTTTTTTTTTTTTTTGGCCACGCCACGTGGCATGCAGGATCTTAGTTCCCCAACCAGGGGTCGAACCAGTGCCCCCTGCAGTGGAAACTGGACCATCAGGAAATTCCCACTCTTGCTTATGTTTTAAGACTCAGCTCAGATGTCACCTCCTTTAAGAAACTTTCTCTGGGATACCCCTATTCTCTTTTCCCAGGATGAGTTGGATACTTTTCTTCTCTCATGGAATTCTGTTAAACCTCTATCAGTGCACTTGCCACATAATATTTTAATTATTAGTTTATATGTCTATCACTCATAAATGTCATTGAAGGTAGAAACTATTCATTCATTCATTTCTCTAGTGCCTGGTACCTAATAGATGCTCAATAAATGTTTAGGAAATGAAAGAACATACTAAGGAGTAGGCAGAGAAAGGAAATGGAGGAGGTGTTAGAGACAGAAGAAAAACCAGGGAAGTAAAGAACCAACAAATGAGAGAGAAGACTTTAAGAAGCGACCAAGGAGAACTAAATAAAGTCACTGGGTTTGACAATGGATGTTAGTGTGTTGAAAGGAAAGAGCCAGTGGAGATGAAGAGGTTAATCATGCAAGACAACAAGACCACCAGACAAGGAACAAATAAGGAAGGTCCTGGGGGCTGGGGATGCGGTTCCTGCTTTCTTCCTTCCGTGGCCATTGCTACCATTCCCTCTGACAGAAACATCCTTTCTTTCTTCCTCCATTCTTACTCTTTCTTTAAAGACCAGCTTTGTTTTCACTTGTACTTCTTCTGCTGAAGTCCTCCCTGAATATCTCAGGCTGCATTCACTCATTCTTCTCAATTTTTTTTTTAAGTTTATCATGAAGTCTAGTACATAGAAGTGTTTTCTGATTGTTCCATCTGGTCTCCCAGCTGGATTATAAAATTCCTTGAAAAAGAACTTGGTCTTATTCTTTTTTTGCCTATCCCTTAATGCTTAACAGAGTGCTGGCTACATGTAGGCACTTTAATACTTAAAACTACAAAAGGATCTTGCTAATAGAATGATAATACACATCAACTGGACAGTAAAAGCTGGCACTAGTGTGCATATCTAAAAATGGAAAAGCCTATAGATGTGTCGGTTTTAAATATTTTGTTTGGCCTGGAGGGTTTTTATTACCTCCTATCTGTCTGCAGCCACGTTAAATTCAAACCTTTTTACCTTCTGCCTTGCTTTCCCATCTCTTTTCTAGTGCTCTGGATCCTTAGATTAAGAAAATGCAAAATTCTGCCTGAAGAAATATTCCCAAAGGCACACTTATAAGAGTATGTGATATGCAGTATTGTCTTTATTTTATCTTGGCTGTCTAACTTCCACAAATCCCACTGATTTACTTTAAAACGTGACTTATTTTGAACTCAGTTCAAGCTAGTGTTCATTTTCATAAAGTTTAGTAAAATTCAAGTTCAAGTTCAATAAAACCAGAATATCTCACTCCCTGTAGCCAAAAAGATTAGATGATAAAATGAAGCTTTCAGAAATCATGTCAACTACTCACTTTCAAGAGCTGATGACTGTGAATGATCCACTCAACTCCTTACACCTCCCTCCCTCTTAGCTGATCAAATTAGCTGGTCACTTTTTTACTTAGCACCAAGAAAACAAAGTTTGATTATTTTCTTAGAAGGAGGAAGACAGAGCATAGGTGTTTGACACACAGAATTGTATCCTGAGGGGCCTTCAGCAACTTACAAGCTTCTACCATCCAGTGACTATGGTGCTTGAGGGGCAACCAAGCTGCTGGAGATCATGGGAAGGGTTCAGAGAACTGAGGGCTGTTAGCAGACAGATGAGTATCTAAAACTAGACCTATTTAGCTGTAGGGCCTAACCTAAACATTACAGCAATATATAGTTTTTGTTCATTATTTGTAGAAATACAATATACAAACAGTGGTACCTCCTTTATATAGCGTTATAACTGACTATTCAAATGAATTTGGCCCGCGATTCATTTTTATTATTTTTTTAAAATCAGCCTTAACCACGTCCATGTTTTATTTCTTAAAAACAACTTTTTGGGATTTTGTGGGGTTTTTTTTTTTTTGAGTGCTTAGTATATGCCTGGGATTAGGCTAAACTCTTTATATATAACATCTCATTAACCTTTACAATGACCCTATAAATAGGTTCTTTTATTAACCCCATTTATGGGTAATCACACTAAGGTTTACAGAGGTCAAGACTTGCTAAAGGCATTGCTGCTGGTACATGGGGAATCCAGGCACCCCAGCTCCAGAGCCTGGGCTCACGGACACAGTGGGATACCAACTCCAAAGACCCTGTTTTCTTAAAACCAACCTCCTGAACACAGTTGACAGCTCAGGGTCCCCCTCCTGGCCATCCACAGCTGTGAGAACGCACTCACTCTCTCTCAGCCTCTGCTTTCAGCAGTCAGTCCCACTGGCTGAGCCCCTCCAGCAGCTTGACCTTTCAACCTTACTACCTTGAATCTGCAGTGGTCTAAGAAATATGACAGCCACGTTTGTTAAAACTGTTCACAGAATAAGTCAATACACTCCAAGTGACTGTCTCAAAGCATCGCCAGTAAAGTGCATGCACGTTGCAAAAAATATTTCAGTGACTCAGAGACCTTTTTCCTTTTCTTTATAAGATCTTTGCAGTGTTCCCAGATGAGTGAAACTAACAGACACTGGGAAAATTACCAAAAGTTACTTCTCAGTATAAATTATCTGCGCTATGAGGTTTTTATATGTTGACTCTTTACTCTCCAAGAACATAAAAAAGACAGTACAGAGGCTGTGAGGAAAATGTGAGGAAGAAGAAAGTGTGAATTATTTATGTGTGAATTGTATTAGCTTATGTTAATTTTATTAACCTATATTACCTTCCATGTCAATATGATAGGTGAAAGTTAACTAGTAAAACCCTGCCCCCATCTTATAGAAGAAAACATTGACCCAGCAGAAGAAACAAGTTAATACCCCATTTCAATTTTCTTCCCCCACTTCTAGGCTAAGAGGGCATGTCTTACCTTACTGAACTGTCCAACCACATACTTCAGAATATTGGGAGGAGCACCATACAGAAATGGCTCGAGAGCTGGTAAATAGGTGCATTTTTGTAGGATATTCTTTATGGCTTTTTTACTCTATTGAAATACAAAGCAAAATACATACCAAAGTAAGTAATCAATGAAAACTTGACAAGAATTCATGTCTTGTGTTCCTGGAATTTGAAAACGAAGTGAAGAGCTTGTGAGGAACTTAACTGCTGTTGGTGACAAGGTCTACCAGCGGCATCCACTGTACCATGCAGACAGCCTTACTCCAATTTTAAAGGTTCCAAGTTGGTGATAGACTGCCAACTTATTAATCAAGAACTCTAATTACACTAGAAATCCACTGAGCTTCACTATCCTTCGTCAAGAAATATACTTGAGGTCTTCCCTGGTGGCGCAGTGGTTGAGAGTCCACCTGCCGATGCAGGGGGACACGGGTTCGTGCCCCGGTCCAGGAGGATCCCACATGCCGCGGAGCGGCTGGGCCCGTGAGCCATGGCCACTGAGCCTGCGCGTCCGGAGACTGTGCTCCGCGACGGGAGAGGCCACAACAGTGAGAGGCCCGTGTATCGCAAAAAAAAAAAAAAAAAAGAAATATACTTGATTTTTTACTATAAACTTCTAGATCAGGATGTATATCATGATTAATAATCAGTTGTATTATCCAGCATGAAAGAAATATTAGCATATTAGTTAATTAAGATTTTGTTCACTTGTCAATTTCTGGGTTTAAGATTTTTTAACAACATTATTGGTATGTAATTTACATACCATAAATTCACTCATTTTAAAATCCATAGATTTTTAGTAAATTTACAGAGCTGTGCAACCATCACCACAATCTAATTTTAGAACATTTTCATCATCCCAAAAGAAACCTTGTGCCCGTTTATAGTTACATTCTTGTGGGTGTAAAGTAATATCTCATTATGGTTTTGATTTGCATTTCTATAGTCACTAATGATGTTGAACATCTTTTCATGTGCTGATTGATCATTTGTTGGTGAAATGTCTATTCAGATCTTTTGCCCATTTTTTAGTTGGGTTGTCCTCTTATTGAGTTTTAAGAGCTCTTTATATATTTTGAATACAAGTCCTTGCTTGAATATATGATTTGCAAGTAATTTTTCCAAGTCTGCGGCTTGTCTTTTCATTTTCTCAGTGACGTCTTCTGAAGCATACAAGTTTTTCAATTTGATGAAACCTAATTTATCAATGTTTTCTTTTATTACTTGTGCTTTAAGCGTCATTTCTAAGAAATCAATGCCTAATCCAAGGTTAAAAAGATTTCCTTCTATGTTTTCTTCTAAGAGTTTTATAGTCTTAATTCTTATATTTAGACCTATTATCCATTTTTAGTTAATTCTGGTATATGGTATGAGACACGGGTCCAAATTAATATTTTTGTCTGAGGATATAATAATTATCCTAGTACAGTTTGCTGAAAAGACTAACATTAAATTGCCTTGGCACCTTTGTGAAAAATCAATTGACCATAAAAGGGTCTATTTCAGATTTTCAATTCAATTACTATATTGATATATATATGTCTTTCTGTAAGCAAGTAGCACACTATCTTGATTCCTGTAGCTTTATAATAAATTTTGAGGTTGGGCAGTGTAAGTCTTTCTTTTTCAAGATTGTTTTGGCTAGTCTGAGTCCTTTGCATTTCCATATGAATTTTAGGATCAGCTTCTCAACTTCTGGGGGGAAAAAAGCCAGCTGGGATTTTGACAGGAATTGTATTGAATATGTAGATGGTTTTCACAATATTGAATTGCCATTTTAACAATATTGAATCTTCCAATCTGTGAACATGGAATGTCTCTTCATTTATTCAGATCTTCTTTCATTTTTTTCAGCAATGTTTTATAGTTTTCAGTGTACAAATCTTATACTTCTTTTGTTAAATTTATTCCTAAATATTTTATTCTTTTTGATGCTATTGTGAATGAAACTATTTTCTTAACTTCATATTTGAATTACTCATTACTAAGATATGGAAATACAATTGATTTTTTTTTTTTTTTTTTTTTTTTTTTGCGGTACGCAGGCCTCTCCCATTGCGGAGCACAGGCTCCGGACGCACAGGCTCAGCGGCCACGGCTCATGGGCCTAGCCGCTCCGCGGCATGTGGGATCTTCCCGGACGGGGGCACGAAGCCATGTCCCCTGCATCGGCAGGCAGACTCTCAACCACTGCGCCACTAGGGAAGCCCAATACAATTGATTTTTATATTGATCTTATACCTAGTGATTTTGTTGAACTCTTATTAGTTCTAGTATTTGTGTATGTGTGTGTCTGTGTGTATTCCTTAGGATTTTCTACATATAAGATCACGTCATATTTTGGATTTAAAATGAATAAGCCTTTAGAAAATGTGCCTTATGTTTGGTTATTTATGGCTCTGAGTGAAATAAAATTGTTCCTACAACTTCATTCTGTGAATTGTACAGAAATTACATGGGGTCAACAAACCCTTTTATTTACCTAATTCAGGAAATCAAGTAATATGTTACTTTGAAATAATGAATAAGAGATTATGAATTTTGCTAAATGTCAGAGCATTTAGTAGCTAGTGCTTATTCTTAGACATATATAATACATGGTGATGTGAGGGAAGGAGTCATGGGCTATCTACTTATGGCAACTTGAGTTTGAGCCTGGTTTTCCTATGAACTAGCATAGCATCTACAGTTCTACATTCATTAATTTTTCTGATATTTCTAAAAACTGACTTTAGCCACACTGATCAAAGCTATTGTAAAAACCACAGTAAGTGACTAGCGATACTATTTTTTTTATCTCAACAACACACATAAGTGTAGTAATTAACAAAAAAAAATTGTCAATTCTAGGCAAACACTTGGTGCCACTTCACTTGTTTTTCACAGAAAATGAAAGGAGTAACAAAAAATTATTCACTGTTGCTTTCCTTAATGAATGATCTCTAATGAAAATTGCTTAAAATGAAAAATGTTTCTTATTCAAAAGTTAATTTTATTCTGAAAGCATTCTGACCCAAAGAGCTATAGTTATTTAAATGAGGGGGGCACATAGGAGTAAATCTTCATGACCTTGTGTTAGGCAAAGTCTTCTCAGATATAGCTCTAAAAGCACAAGCAGCAAAAGAAGAAAAATAGACTGAACTTCATTGAAACTTTTTTTTAAAATGTGCTCTAAACAATACCATCAATAAAGTGATAAGACAATCCACAGAATGGGAGAAAATATTTTTAAATCATACATCTGATAAGTATTTGTATCCAGAAATATATAAAGAACCCTTACAACTCAATAATAAAAAGATAAATAGCCCAATTTAAAAATGGGCAAAGGGTCTGATTAGACATTTCTCCAAAGACGATATACAAATGGCCAATAAGCACATGAAAAGATTTTCAGCATCATTAGCCATCAAGGAAATGCAAATCGAAACCAGAATGTGATACCAATTCACACCCACTAGGATGGCTATAATAAAAAACAAAGACAATAACAAGTGATGGCAAAGATGTGGAAAAATTAGAACCCTCATACATTGCTGGTGGGAATGTAAAATGGTACAGTCACATTGGAAAACAGTTCGGCAGTTCCTCAAAATGTCAAAAAGAGTTATCATATTACCTAGCAAATTCCATTCCTAGGGACATACCCAAGAGAAACGGAAACATACATCCACACAAAACTTGCACAATAATGCTCATAGCAGCATTATTTATAATAGTCAAAGAGTAGAAACAACCCAATGTCTAAGCAGTGAACAGAAAAATAAAATGTGGTATATCAATACAATGGAATATTATTTGGCAATTAAAAGGAACAAAATATTGATATATGCTACAACATGGATGAACCTTGAAACTTTAAGTGAGAGAAGCCAGGCACAAAAGGCCACATATACTGTATGGTTCCATTTAAATGAACTGTCCAGAAGAGGCAAATCCCCAAAGACAGATAGTAAATTAATGGTTGCCTGGGGCTAAACAGGAAGGATATGGAGTGACTGCTAATGGGAGAATGAAAATGTTCTAAAATTAGACTGTGGTGATGTTTGCACCTGTGAAGATACTAAAACCATTGAATTGTATAGTTTAAATGGGTAAATTATATGGTATATGAGTTATATTTCAATAAAGCTGTTAAAAATAAAGGGGAACAACCAAGACAATAAGAATACAATAATTAAATCAAATAATTATCTTAGAAATAGTTTTATAACTATTTGAATAGTTTTATAACCATCCAAATGCCAAACTAAGATGATGCATTTCGATATGATACCTCTGAATCAAAACAAATGAAAATGTAGTTGCCTGAATATTATCAAAATATATGTAGGTAAGCTGATTATATAAAAGATATATATATTTTTTTCAGTTTTTATAAGGTATTTGAAATTACATAGGTGTATAGACAGTAAGGCTATGTGAAAATGTGCACGAAATTCCAAGGGGCTGCTCCTTGGCTCTCTCTCATGGATCAGAACCAATTAGAGAATGCATACAGAAGCTGACATGCCTTTGAGACAAAATGAACTTCAACATGGCCTTATAATTTGAAAGCTGCTACAGAGTAACAAATGAGAAACACCATTAGACAGTTCCTAAAGCTCTTGGATACATTTTCCCTACTGAGATAGTGTCACATCAAACAGATTTGGACTTTCACTCTAAAGCCTTTAAAACAACAACTGATAGAATCCAAGAGACCTTGGGGAAGAAAAAAAAAGGAATGATTAAGTCCCTACAATAAGAAAATATCTGGATGGATTTAAAGCCTTGGAAAGATTGTTGACAGGATAATGATTGATAAATCACTTTTAATTTAATACCCACTGTATTTCCTGAAAGTAAATATTATATTAAATAAAGGCAGAAGGAACCTTCTATTAGTAAACCTAAATGTTTTAATAAAACCACTTTTATTAAACTAATACAAGATAAAAATTATCTGACTTCAAAAAGTAAAGTTATCAAACTTATTTTACTCTGGTGATATTTATACAATATAATATCATAATAACTCATTAAAAACCAAGTTATATAAACTTGGTAGTATGTAAATTGTATATAGTACTCCCTCAGAGACTATTTGCAAGGGTTTCTCAACTATAATTACTATTGACTCCACTATTAATTATTCATGCTCTAGCTGATGTATTCTTTTATTTCCCTGGATTACTAGAGGTAAGGGTGGGAAGGACGAAAAGTGAGGAGGAGGGAGGAGGGAAGAGGAGGAAGTGGGGAAGGGAAGAGGGAGGAAGAAAGACAATTATGATAATGGGTTCAAGAAATATGCCGCAAAAAGAGAACTACATACACAGGCTAAAATTATATGTAGGGCTTCCGTGGTGGTGCAGTGGTTAAGAATCTGCCTGCCCATGCAGGGGACACGGGTTCGAGCCCTGGTCCAGGAAGATCCCACATGCTGCGGAGCAACTAAGCCCATGGGCCACAAGTACTGAGCCTCTGCTCTAGAGCCCATGAGCCACAACTATTGAGCCCTCACGCCACAACTACTGAAGCCCGTGCACCTAAAGCCCACTCTCCACAACAAAGAGAAGCCACCATAGTGAGAAGTCCACCCACTTCAATGAAGAGTAGCCCCCGCTCACCGCAACTAGAGAAAGCCCGTGCACAGCAATGAAGACCCAACACAGCCAAAAATAAAATAAATACATTTTTAAAAAATAAAATAAAATAAAATAAAATTATATGTATGTAAATCAGATGTACTTGGACAACTCAAAACTGGAAATGGAGTTGTGGTTTCTCACCAGAAAGTCAAAGAATCACACAATTGTTAAACAGGAAAAGACCTTAGCACATTGTCAATCTTACTCTCTACCAAGCATTGCCAAGGAATGGAGTCAACATAGGAGACAAGTAAGGGAAAAGCCCTAAATCTATTAAATCATTGCTTTGATCTAGGAAGTCTTATAAAAACGGAAAAAGCGTTAATCTTAGAAATCAACTTCCCCCAATGAATCTGTAGAGAAAAAAACATGTAAACATAACCAAATCAACATAAACTCACTTTTATAAAATTTATAAACCAAATAAATGACTCACTACATTGCTTTCAGAGTCTCTCAACTGTAAGTTCAAGCAGACTTCCTGCCTCGTTAGAGCATCTAAAGTTGTTCCAGCAAATCTGTTTTCCTATTTGTTACTTTAGTGTTTTAATTAAAATTTAAAAGTAATTTAATTTGCTGTTATTTTGATTGTCTTTTCTGTGTACTTCTCTCAACCCAAGTCAATTCTGAAAGCTGTTTTCCAAAAGTTGCATGTTTTCCTAATTGGGAGTATGCTGGGAAGCATTTTTCTTTCTTTGAAATTCTAAAATTATTTTACAAACCCATCCTACTTTATATTCATGTTTTATGAATCATTTCAGTAGCTAGTAACATTTTTTTAGAAATCTTTATTTTTTTTTTAAATGCATGATTTAAAATGTTTAATTTAGTGAATCTTACAGTCATTCAGTCATTTTTCCTTTTAGGAACAAATATAAGACATAATTAAAAGATCAGGCAGACTTGGAGTTAGGAGAGGTAGCTCATGCTTCAGGAATACCTTGAGAAAGCAGCTTAAATTTCTTTAGACTCAATTTTTTAATGTAAAATGGACTAGAGTACTCTCTGGCCAATTCCACCTCCAAAATCCTATTATTCAATAACCTATTTCATAACAAAAGTCAATAGAAATGTAGAAGGCAACAACCAGACATTCATTTTACAAACAACTTTGTACCTACAGAGAACTTTCTTTAAAATATATCACTGATTTTTAGAGACAAAGGTAACTCATTTTCAAAGAGTCACCTCACTTCTGATAAATTAATTTCTTGACTCAGAAAAGCGATATTGTCCGTGATGAAAATTAAAACATTTTAAATTACACATTTTAAAGAATGAGTCAAAATCTAACAAATCTTCATTAAAACAGTCAAGAATTAAGCACTTACTTTCATTTGAAGATCCTCAGAACTTTCGGTCGACATGTACAAAGAAAGCAGGACAGGCAAAGTGTTTGTGACCGCGACAGCCCGGGCGTGCTCCGGAGTGTGCCTCCCAATCTGTCCCAAGGCCCAGGCAGCAGCAGCCTTAATATGATCTTCTGGCTCTTCCGACAAGCAGACTGACAGCTGGGGCACACCCTGCAGCGTTGATCAAAAGAGCAAGAGTTATGAATCCAGAGCAGGATTAAAGAGTCTTCCCTGTCTCTCAAACATTAGAAGGAATCATTTTGGTCTTGATCCTTTTCTTAAACGGTTCAATAAATGAGCACTTCACAGGGGCTGTCATTTTTCAAGTCAATAAAATGACTAGAACTAATTTACCTTAATTATCTGTAACAATCCAACTAAACTAAATATCTCCACTAACCTTTACTCCCCAAACAGAGGCGTTTAACCAAAAAACAGATGCCACAGACTAGTATTTAGGCAAAACCAGATTCCACTGTGACAAATTAAAACTGTGTAGGATTTTAAAACCTTTTGCTTGAGGGGAGGCCGGCTGGGGCCGGCGCACACATCCCAGGCACAGCCGGGCGGGTGACTCAGCTGCAGGTGGCGCCCCAGAGTCCGGGGAAGCGGTGGGGGGCGCAGGATGCTCTCCGAGGTCGCCCCCAGGGCAAAGGATTTCCAGATCTGATCAGGGAGCTGGACTCCTCTGTGTCACCACTTAGAACACACATCTTTTCTTTGTTATCAACATCACTGATCATCAACCACCCCAGACATCTGCATGTGTGACTTTAAAAAGCCAATGCAGCAGCATTTTGGTTGAAGGAGGAGACCTTCAAGATGACAGAAGAGTAAGACGCGGAGATCACCTTCCTCCCCGCAAAAACATCAGAAATACATCTACATGTGGAACAACCCCTACAGAACACCTACTGAACGCTGGCAGAAGATCTCAGACTTCCCAAAAGGCAAGAAACTCCCCACATACCTGGGTAGGGCAAAAGAAAAAAGAATAAACAGGGACAAAAGGATAGGGACGGGACCTGCACCAGTGGGAGGGAGCTGTGAAGGAGGAAAGGTTTCCACACACTAGAAGCCCCTTCACGGGCGGAGACTGCGGGTGGCGGAGGGGAGAAGCTTCGGAGCCACGGAGGAGAGCACAGCCACAGGGGTGCGGAGGGCAAAGCAGAGAGATACCCACACAGAGGATCGGTGCCGACCGGCACTCACCAGCCCGAGAGGCTTGTCTGCTCACCCGCTGGGGCGAGCGGGGGCTGGCAGCTGAGGCTCGGGCTTCGGTCGGAGCGCAGGGAGAGGACTGGGGTTGGCGGTGTGAACACAGCCTGAAGGGGCTAGTGCGCCACGGCTAGCCGAGAGGGAGTCCGGGAAAAAGTCTGGAGCTGCCGAAGAGGCAAGAGACCATTGTTTCGGGGTGCACGAGGAGAGGGGATTCAGAGCAACACCTAAACGAGCTCCAGAGACGGGCGCGAGCCGCAGCTACCAGCGCGGACCCCGGAGAAGGGCATGAGACGCTAAGGCTGCTGCTGCCGCCACCAAGAAGCCTCTGTGTGAGCACAGGTCACTATCCACACCTCCCCACCCAGGAGCCTGTGCAGCCCGCCACTGCCAGGGTCCCGTGATCCAGGGACAACTTCCCCGGGAGAACACACGGCGCACCTCAGGCTGGTGCAACGTCACGCCGGCCTCTGCCGCCGCAGGCTCGCCCCGCACTCCGTGCCCCTCCCTCCCCCCGGCCTGAGTGAGCCACAGCCCCCGAATCAGCTGTTCCTTTAACGCCGTCCTGTTTGAGCGAAGACCAGACGCCCTCAGGCGACCTACACGCAGAGGCGGGTCCAAATCCAAAGCTGAACCCCGGGAGCTGTGCGAACAAGGAAGAGAAAGGGAAATCTCTCCCAGCAGCCTCAGGAGCAGTGGATTAAATCTCCACAGTCAACTTGAGGTACCCTACATCTGTGGAATACCTGAATAGACAACGAACCATCCCAAATTGAGGAGGTGGACTTTGGGAGCAATGATATATATATATTTTTCCTTTTTCTCTTTTGGTGAGTGTGTGTGTGTATGCTTCTTTGTGTGATTTCGTTTGTATAGCTTTGCATTTACCATTTGTCCTAGGGTTCTGTCTGTCCGTTTTTGTTTGCTTTTAAGTATAGTTTTTAGCGCTTGTTATCATGGTGGATTTGTTTTTTGCTTTGGTTGCTCTTTCTTTTTTTTTATTACTTTTTAATTTTTTAATTTTTAATAATTTTTTTGGTAATAACTTTATTTTACTCCCCCCCCCTCTCTTTTTCTTTCTTTCTTTTTTTCTCCCTTTTCTTCTGAGCCATGTGGGTCTTGGTCCTCCAGCCAGGTGTCAGGCCTGTGGCTCTGAGGTGGGAAAGCTGAGTTCAGGACACTAGTCCACCAGAGACCTCCTGGCTCCACGTAATATCAAATGGTGAAAGCTCTCCCAGAGATCTCCATCTCAATGCTAAGACCCAGCCCCACACAATGACCAGCAAGCTACAGTGCTGGACACCCTATGCCAACCAACTAGCAAGACAGGAACACAACCCCACCCCTTAGCAGAGAGCCTGCCTAAAATCATAATAAGGCCACAGACACCCGAAAACACACCACCAGACATGGTCCTGCCCACCAGAAAGACAAGATCCAGCCTCATCCACCAGAGCAGAGGCACTAGTCCCCTCCACCAGGAAGCGTACACAACCCACTGAACCAACCTTAGCCACTGGGGGCAGACACCAAAAACAATGGGAACTACGAACCTGCAGGCTGCGAAAGGAGACCCCAAACACAGTAAGTTAAGCAAAGTGAGAAGACAGAGAAACACACAGCAGTTGAAGGAGCAAGGTAAAAACCCACCAGACCAAACAAATGAAGAGGAAATAGGCAGTCTACCTGAAAAAGGATTCAGAGTACTGATAGTAAAGATGATCCAAAATCTTGGAAGTAGAATGGAGAAAATACAAGAAGTGTTTAACAAGGACCTAGAAGAACTAAAGAGCAAACAAACGATGAACAACACAATAAATGAAATTAAAAATTCTCTAGAAGGAATCAGTAGCCAAATAACTGAGGCAGAAGAACGGATAAGTGACCTGGAAGATAAAATAGTGGAAATAACTACTGCAGAGCAGAATAAAGAAAAAAGAATGAAAAGAATTGAGGACAGTCTCAGAGACTTCTGGGACAACAGTAAACGCACAAACATTTCAATTATAGGGGTCCCAGAAGAAGAGAAAAAGAAAGGGACTGAGAAAATATTTGAAGAGATTATAGTTGAAAACTTCCCTAATATGGGAAAGGAAATAGTCAATCAAGACCAGGAAGTGCATAGAGTCCCATACAGAATAAATCCAAGGAGAAACACACCAAGGCACATATTAATCAAACTATCAAAAATTAAATACAAAGAAAAAATATTAAAAGCAGCAAGGGAAAAACAACAAATAACACACAAGGGAATTCCCATAAGGTTAACAGCTGATTTTTCAGCAGAAACTCTGCAAGCCAGAAGGGAGTGGCAGGACATATTTAAAGTGATGAAAGGTAAAAACCTACAACCAAGATTACTCTACCCAGCAAGGATCGCATTCAGGTTCGAGAGAGAAATTAAAAACTTTACAGACAAGCAAAAGCTAAGAGAACTCAGCCCCACCAAACCAGCTTTACAACAAGGGCTAAAGGAACTCCTCTAGACAGGAAACACAAGAGAAGGAAAAGACCTACAATAACAAACCAAAAACAATTAAGAAAATGGTCATAGGAACATACATATCAATAATTACCTGAAATGTAAATGGATTAAATGCTCCAACCAAAAGACACAGATTGCCTGAATGGATACAGAAACAAGACCCATATATATGCTATCTACAAGAGACCCACTTCAGACCTAGGGACACATATAGACTGAAAGTGAGGAGATGGAAAAAGATATTCCATGCAAATGGAAATCAAAAGAAAGCTGGAGTAGCAATTCTCATATCAGACAAAATAGACTTTAAAATAAAGACTATTACAAGAGACAAAGAAGGATACTACATAATGCTCAAAGGACCAATCCAAGAAGAAGATATAACAATTGTAAATATTTAAGCACCCAACATAGGAGCACCTCAATACATACGGCAAATGCTAACAGCCATGAATGGGGAAATCGACAGTAACACAATCATAGTAGGGGACTTTAACACCCCACTTTCACCAATGGACAGATCATCCAAAATGAAAATAAATAAGGAAACACAAGCTTTAAATGATACATTGAACAAGATGGACTTAATTAATATTTATAGGACATTCCATCCAAAAACAAGAGAATACACTTTCATCTCAACGGCTCATGGAACATTCTCCAGGATAGATCACACCTTGGGTCACAAATCAAGCTTTGGCAAATTTAAGAAAATTTAAATCGTATCAAGTATATTTTCTGACCACAACGCTATGAGACTAGATATCAATTACAGGAAAAAGTCTGTAAAAAAGACAAACACATGGAGGCTAAACAATACACTACTAAATAACCAAGAGATCACTGAAAAAATCAAAGAGGAAAAAACACCTAGAAACACATGACAATGAAAACACAACAACCTAAAACCTATGGGATGCAGCAAAAGCAGTTCTAAGAGGGAAGTTTATAGCAATACAATCGTACCTCAAGAAACAAGAAGCATCTCAAATAAACAACCTAACCTTACACCTAAAGCAATTAGAGAAAGAAGAACAAAAAATACCCCAAAGTTAGCAGAAGGAAAGAAATCATAAAGATCAGAGCAGAAATAAATGAAAAAGAAATGAAGGAAACAATAGCAAAGATCAATAAAACTAAAAGCTGGTTCTTTGAGAAGATAAACAAAATTGATAAACCATTAGCTAGACTCATCAAGAAAAAAAGGGAGGAGACTCAAATCAATAGAATTAGAAATGAAAAGGGAGAAGTAACAACTGACACTGCAGAAATACAAAGGATCATGAGAGATTACTACAAGCAACTCTATGCCAATAAAATGGACAACCTGGAAGAAATGGACAAATTCTTAGAAAAGCACAACCTCCCGAGACTGAACCAGGAAGGAACAGAAAATATAAACAGCCCAATCAAAAGCAATGAAAGTGAGACTGTGATTAAAAATCTTCCAGCAAACGAAAGCCCAGGACTAGATGGCTTCACAGGAGAATTCTATCAAACACTTAGAGAAGAGCTAACACCTATCCTTCTCAAACTCTTCCAAAATATAGCAGAGGGAGGAACACTCCCAAACTCATTCTACAAGGCCAATATCACCCTGATACCAAAACCAGACAAAGATGTCCCAAAGAAAACTACAGGCCAAATCACTGATGAACATAGATGCAAAAATCCAACAAAATACTAGCAAACAGAATCCAACAGCACATTAAAAGGTTCGTTCACCATGATCAAGTGGGGTTTATCCCAGGAATACAAGGATTCTTCAATATATGCAAATAAAACAATGTGATAACGCCATATTAACAAATTGAAGGATAAAAACCATATGATCATCTCAATAGATGCAGAAAAAGCTTTCAACAAAATTCAATACCGATTTAAAATAAAAACCCTCCAGAAAGTAGGCACAGAGGGAACTTACCTCAACATAATAAAGGCCATATATGACAAACCCACCGCTAACATCATTCTCAATGGTGAAAAACTGAAACCATTTCCACAAAGATCAGGAACAAGACAAGGTTGCCCACTCTCACCACTATTATTCAACACAGTTTTGGAAGTTTTAGCCACAGCAACCAAAGAAGAAAAAGAAATAAAAGGAATCCAAATCGGAAAAGAAGAAGTAAAGCTGTCACTGTTTGCAGATGACATGATACTATACATAGAGAATCCTAAAGACTCTACCAGAAAACTGCTAGATCTAATCAATGAACTTGGCAAAGTAGCAGCATACAATATTAATGCACAGAACTCTCTTGCATTCCTATACACTAATGATGAAAAATCTGAAAGAAATTAAGGAAACACTCCCATTTACCATCGCAACAAAAAGAATAAAATACCTAGGAATAAACCTACCTAAGAAGACAAAAGACCTGTATGCAGAAAACTATAAGACACTGATGAAAGAAATTAAAGATGATACAAACAGATGGAGAGATAAACCATGTTCCTGGATTAGAAGAATCAACATTGTGAAAATGACTATACTACCCAAAGCAATCTACAGATGCAATGCAATCTCTATCAAACTATCAATGGCATTTTTCACAGAACTAGAACAAAAAAATTCACAATTTGTATGGAAACACAAAAGACCCCGAATAGCCAAAGCAATCTTGAGAAAGAAAAATGGAGCTGGAGGAATCAGGCTCCTGGACTTCAGACTAAACTACAAAGCTACAGTAATCAAGACAGTATGGTACTTGCACAAAAACAGAAATCTAGATCAATGGAACAGGATAGAAAGCCAAGAGATAAACCCATGCAATATGGTCACCTTATTTTTGATAAAGGAGGCAAGAATATACAATGGAGAAAAGACAGCCTCTTCAATAACTGGTGCTGGGAAAACTGGACAGCTACATGTAAAAGAATGAAATTAGAGCACTCCCTAACACCATACACAAAAATCAACTCAAAATGGATTACAGACCTAAATGTCAGGCCAGACACTATAAAACTCTTAGAGGAAAACACAGGCAGAACACTCTATGACATAAATCACAGCAAGATCCTTTTTGACCCACCTCCTAGAGAAATGGAAATAAAAACAAAAATAAACAAATGGGACCTAATGAAACTTAAAAGCTTTTGCACAGCAAAGGAAACCATAAACAAGATGAAAAGACAACCCTCAGAATGGGAGAAAATATTCGCAAATGAAGAAACTGACAAAGGATTAATCTCCAAAATTTACAAGCAGCTCATGCAGCTCAATATCAAAAAACAAACAACCGAATCCAAAAATGGGCAGAAGACCTAAATAGACATTTCTCCAAAGAAGATATACAGATTGTCAACAAACACATGAAAGAATGCTCAAGATCACTAATCATTAGAGAAATGCAAATCAAAATTACAATGAGGTATCACCTCACACCAGTCAGAATGGCCATCATCAAAATATGTACAAACAATAAATGCTGGAGAGGGTGTGGAGAAAAGGGAACCCTACTGCACTGTTGGTGGGAATGTAAATTGATATAGCCACTATGGGGAACAGTGTGTAGGTTTCTTAAAAAACTAAAAATAGGGCTTCCCTGGTGGCGCAGTGGTTGAGAGTCCGCCTGCCGATCCAGGGGACACGGGTTCGTGCTCTGGTCTGGGAAGATCCCCCATGCCACGGAGCAGCTGGGCCCGTGAGCCATGGCCGCTGGGCCTGCACGTCCGGAGCCTGTGCTCCACAACGGGAGAGGCCACAACAGTGAGAGGCCCACATACCGCAAAAAAATGAAACAAAACAAAACAAAAAAAACTAAAAATAGAATTACCATATGACCCAGCAATCCCACTACTGGGCATATACCCTGAGAAAACCATAATTCAAAAAGAGTCATGTACCACAGTGTTCACTGCAGCTCTATTTACAACAGCCAGGACATGGAAGCAACCTAGGTGTCCATCAACAGATGAATGGATAAAGAAGATGTGGCATATATATACAATGGAATATTACTCAGCCATAAAAAGAAACAAAATTGAGTTATTTGTAGTGAGGTGGATGGACCGAGAGTTTGTCATACAGACTGAAATAAGTCAGAAAGAGAAAAACAAATACTGTATGCTAATACATATATACGGAATCTAAAAGAAAAAAAATGGTTCTGATGAACCTAAGGGCAGGACAGGAATAAAGACACAGACCTAGAGAATGGACTTGAGGACATGGGGAGGGGGAAGGGTAAACTGGGACGAAGTGAGAGATTGGCATGGACTTACATATACTACCAAATGTAAAATAGATAGTGGGAAGCAGCCGCATAGCACAGGGAGACAGCTCAGTGCTTTGTGACCACCTAGAGGGGTGGGATAGGAAGGGCGGGAGGGAGACGCAAGAGGGAAGAGATATGGGGATACATGTATGTGTATAGCTGATTCACTTTGTTATAAAGTAGAAACACACCACTGTAAAGCAATTATACTCCAATGAAGATGTTAAAAAAATAAAAATATAAATAAAACCTTTTGCTTTCCCTTGTTAAAAATGTTAATTTAGAATCCTTTTAAAAATTGACTTTTCACCAAGTATAACAGATCTGAGAACAAAATACCTACTATAGATCCAAAATCAAATGAATAATATGAGCAAGAATCCTATTTAAGTAAATTTTAGGTGAAATATAGTCACTAAAATCTTTTCTGAAATAGTAAATTTCCATTAATTTTGGTCAACATTTAAATGATAGTTTTGCCCATTTTAACATGATTGAATGTCAAAGTAGGGATGAGTACTTTTGTTACACGGATGGCATATGCTTATATCTTGCGCTTCAAACTTCAATTTTATCTAAATAATCAAAACAGAATTAACTAAAGGGCCTCAAATGCATCACAGTTTATATACCCAAGGAAGAGTGAAATAACCAAATTGAATTATAATTCATTCTGTATAGGCATAATTTTCTAACTAACTTGAGACTAGAAGAATTATCACCTTAAATTTAGTACCACAAAAGCCACTATCACATGGGTCATGCTACCACAGCAAAGGCCAAATGATCATATATACTTTTTTTCCCTCCACCTTTAAATTAGGTTTTTAAGACCAATTTCTTAAAGAAGAGATCTGCCATATTTCTTTGACTTCTTTCTTACGACTAAAAATGTGTCTGCCCATACAAAAAAAAAAAAAAAAACGGTCAGAATCTTTCTATCTTCAGAATGAGGCAACTCTCCAGGAAGTCCATACTTCTGAGACATACCAAGACTGAAGAAGCAGGAGGAAAAGAAGACAGCCCCCTTTACCCCATGCCCAACACTCTGACTTACTGGCCTCAGTTGTTTTGAACAGCAAATGAGACAAGGAGCGTTGAATGTGCTTTGAACATTAGAAAGTATTATTTAGATTGGAGCTGTTGTCAGTCCTGAGAGTACTACACGGAACGGGAAAGGATGAGGCAGTGTTGCGTGGTCTGCCTCAAACTGCTGCTGCCCCAACCTTGATCTTCAGTTAAGTGGAAGACAAACCAGATGGGAGAGGCCAGAAGCAGCCCCAGACCAAAGGCAGGGAGCACCTCCTGGTTAGTCTGGGGAAGAAACACAGGAAGCAAAAGCAATTGCTGCTTCAGCAAAAGCAATTGCTGCTTCCTTCCTCATCCTTCCTACAGTAGGCTTTCTGACTATCCACAAAAGAACCGAGAATCAAGAATCCTGATCACATCCCCATGGTGACCCTTCAGAAAGCAGCACTACTGCTCTAGTCAGTATCAGAGTCTTTGGTAATAGAAGAACAAAAGGAAAAGCTAGAGATAAAAAGGGAGTGAAGTAAAGAATTATCAAGGAATAGGTAGAAAATAAAGATCTGAGGCTCATTTTTATTCTGAGGATTAGCAAAGATAAAAAAAAAATCCACACTTCTGTTTAACATACAGCAGCAGATTTTCCATGCTGATAAGAAACCCACATCCTAGAGGGTTGCCAGAGACACTGGGAGCACACAGCCTTTGAAGCATGCTTCAGGAGATCAATATTCATTCATTCAACAAATATTTTTTGAGCACCTACGATGAGCCAGGGCTACATGATCTGGTGGGTTAATTCCAAGTTGTAAATTGAGATAAGGCCAAATCCCTAGAGCAAGGACACAGCATATCAGAAACATGCTATCCAACATGTGCTCTGAATTGCCCATGTCTAAGAAGAGAAATTAGCTCATGGAAGCTGAAGGAGAGACGGCCATCCATTGTCATATCCTGCCCAAATGGCAGGAAGGGAGAGAGTGTACGGAATAATAAAAATGACCACTGGGCACGTCATCTATGACAGCTGTCTTTAATCAAAGTATGCTTTACATACTTGTAAAGCCAATCCTTCAAGATACAAATACATGGTATTTAGATACAGGTGATACTAACACTCAGAGGTGCTGACATTTTATTGATATTAAACACTGAGTAAAACTTTAAACTTCCTGCCAAGTAAACTTTACTTCAAGCACTGCTTTGGGAAACTTACTAAAAAACCTTGAAGAAAGCTGGTAATTCTTTGACTCTGGTCAGCTATATTTTACACTCTGTGGGATAGTATTAATCTGCGGGTCTGTCTTAGAGTATCTCTCTGCAATAACTAGAGGAAAAGGAAGCAAGAACAAACCTTGGACGTGATGACCGCCATTGCCAGGTTCTCAGAATGAGCTGCCACGTAGCCAAGAGTCATGATGCCCGGCAGCTTTACGTTTCCTTTGCAGGACCCAATGCAATCGATCACGGCAGCAACTCCCCCCATGTTCACCAGCAGCTGAGAAAGCTAAGAGAAAAGAAGGAGAGCTAGATCACCATGGCCCTAAAGTGCATGATGATCTTTAAATATTACTTTAGCATTGCCAAATTTTAAAATTTAGGACCTAAAAAGTGTCTGGTAAAATCTGAAATATCATTTAGTGAAATTATTATATTTATCAAAGAAGTGTACAAGGGTAACAGTCCTGCTATTTCTAATGTACACAACATGCTCACTGTGAGGACCCTCTCTGTGGTTCAATTTTTCTTGCACAACTCTATCCTTATCATAATGGATGTCAAAATTCCTCACCTAAACACTAAGCCTAGGGCTAGTTCATAACTAGCTAACTGCTGAAACCCCCCATCACAAGGCGTGAGTAAGAACTGGATTAATCACTGAATGCTGAAAGGTGAGATCAGACTTGAAATAGTCTAGCCTCATTATCCTTCCTTTGCTAGCAATGATCTCTAGCTGACTGCACTCCAGTCTTGAAAAATCTCAACCAGATAAAGATGTTGGGTGAAATTAAGAATGAGGACTTGGGACTTCCCTGGTGGTCCAGTGGCTAAGACTCCGAGCTCCCAATGCAGGGGGCCCGGGTTCGATCCCTGGTCAGGGAACTAGATCCCATGTGCCGCAACTAAAGATCCCCCATGCCACAACAAATATCCTGTGTGCTGCCACTAAGACCCGGCACATCCACATAAGTAAATAAATATTTAAAAAAAAAGAATAAGGACTTAAAAGTTTAGTGAAATGAAATTGATTAGTGAAAATTTACACAGAAAAAGACATAACTTCAGAAGCTACCCAGGTTCGCTTCGTCTCTATTCCTTCGTCTCTATTCCTTTCCCACCTCACACCTCAGAGCAGGAACCACTGTGCAAGAGCAGCTGTTAGAGCAGTTACGCCAGGTCAGGGGGCCTGATGGTCTCTCCCAACCTGGAGGGGCACCATCTCTCACTACGCCCAGCTGACCTAGAGTGAGAGGACAACAAAGGTCCACGGTCCCTACAATCTAGAAATGGAAAGCAGAAAATGATTAAAACCTGAGATTTCAGACTCAAACTCCATTGATATAACCCAGTGGTTCTCAACTGGGGCACTCTTGTGCCCTAGGAAACATTTAGTAATATGTGGGGACATTTCTGATCGTCACAACTTGGGGGAGGGGTGCTACTGGCATCTAGTGGGCAGAGACCAGGGATGCTGCTAAACATCCATCCTACAGTGTACAGGACAGCCCCTCAAAACAAAGAATGATCTGGTCCAAAATGTCAACAGTGCTGAGGATGAGAAACTCTCAGAACATGTGACACTGCCCCTGAGCCCTGTGAACAAATTGATGTTTTACTTTAAAACTAAAACTAACTGCATACTGGTTGTTTTTTTTTTTTTTTTTTGCGGTACGCGGGCCTCTCACCGTTGTGGCCTCTCCCGTTGCGGAGCACAGGCTCCAGACGCGCAGGCTCAGTGGCCATGGCTCACGGGCCCAGCCGCTCCGCAGCATGTGGGATCTTCCCGGACCAGGGCACGAACCCGTGTTCCCTGAATCGGCAGGCGGACTCTCAACCACCACGCCACCAGGGAAGCCCCATACTGTTGTATTTTGAAGCTGTTTTTTTTTCTTTCCCCTGTTTTACCTCAGGTGTATGTTTCACAATCTCTCTAATTAAAGTGGAAGCATTTTTCTTCACGTGTTCATCTTTGTCCTTCAGACAGGTAAGTACAGCTGGAAAAATCTCTGCTTCAACCACCATTTCTGCTAGATCCACAGAATGTTTCGCAATCTGACTGAGAGCTGAAAGGACCTGACGCTGTTGAGCAAAAACCAAACCCAAATGTTACACAGACTCCACTGTGGAGTTCAGACATAATTTAAACAGCTTCATACACACTCAAATTCCTTTATAAAGAGGAAAAAACAATCACACATCCAAAATAATCTAGGAGTCTCGAGGCATTCACATCCTAGTCTTCTTATACCTAAATACTCAATTTCTTAAATTCCCTAATTTCCAAGTTAAACATCTTAGTTCACACTATTGACTATTTCAATCTCTTATCAATTGAGGCTGGTCAAAGAATATGACCCTGGGATAAATACTATTTCTTAATTATGCAATACTTAAATTGTTAATTTATGATAAACACAGTAATGTAGTACAGTAACAATCAAGCAGAACTAACATTTTGGGATATTGCCAATATCATTTTTAAAAACTTTACATTGCTTAATTAACATTAACAATTTTTAAATCTTATAGAATATAACTATTAGAATATAAAAGTATAATTGGTGACTATTAACTGAAAATTAGATTTTAGAAAGCTATAAAAAAAGACTACTATAAATCTGGCAATTTTTACAGGAAACTTAAGTATAAAAATGGGCTAGAAAACCTTTAGGTCCCTTCTAACCCTGAGATTTAATCATTACGTGATTCCTTATTTTAATTATTAGTATTAATTCTGATGCTACTTCTAGTTTTCAGCATTGCACATACTTTTTCCCAGTCACATCTTTATTGTCTAACCCTTACAGCACAGTTTTCACATATTAAACAACCAAATACATAATATATTCATATGTTTTCCATGATAATTTACTAATTATTTTAAAATGTATAATATTAATCTGCACACATTTCCATCTGCTTAGATTATCGAAATCCTGGTTTGTTTTTTTCTTTATTTTTAAATACCTTCAACCCAGCATTATGGTTCAGGATCATCTGGGCTAAGTGAGCAACTGCTCCTGCGTCCACCACTGTCTGTGCCAACTCTGGAGAATGCTTTGCAATATCACTGAGGGCCAAAGCACCAATCCTTTTCAAAGCAGTTTCTGGCTCTTGGATATAGAGCACTAAAAGAGGAATGGCTCCCGTGTCCACCACAGCTTGTGACAGCTCTGTGGGTCCAAGAAAAGTAATTAAGTGAGTATGGGTGACTGACCCTTGTACAAGCCACTTTTCACCCTGACAGATACAGCAAAGGGAAAAGGGGAGGGTGTACTTCACTGTCTCGACATCTGCATTTCTAATCAGGCTTCCTGGTTTCATGAACCATGTGGACCAATCCTGAGCTGAAAAGAATACAGGTCAATAGATGGACCTCCATTTACATGAACACATTTGAGGTAGATTAAGCTGAAATGGCTTCCTATTCTTTTTCTTTTTTTAAGAGAGTAAGCAGATGTCAGCTGTTTAAGCTCTGACAATTCTGCACTTCTCAATAGGCAAGGATTTTATGCATGGTTTACAATAACAGAGAAAATTAAAGTACCAAAAATTTACCAACCACACTAATTAGGCAGTATGTTGTGCTATTTACATGAGTAAACATTAACATGAATCTTGTGCCAATAATGTCGATTTTTAAATTCCTTTCATCTTATTGTACTTTTAAAAGTTTTTTAAAAAACTTTGTACAATATTAAAAGGTGTATTTTCATTGTACATACAAAAACACTTTCAAAAATGAGAACTACAACTGAACAGGCTTTAATATATATAAATGTTAATGTAAGATAAAGAAATAAATTTATCTTAAGCATTTTACATGTCAGAAATAGTATCTTTTGTATATACATGTTGATTCACTTGTGTGCCCAAAAATAACAGCTATAAAAAATAACACATTTTAAAATTATAGAAAACAGGAGACAAGCAGGCAGGCCCATATAATATACGTGTAAAAACTATCTGTTGAGAAGCATAAAACAGTGCATAGTTACAGATTCTACTCTCATTGTACTCATGGCCTTTCTTGCTGAATCACGTATACCCATTTCTATAATCTCTTCCTTTCAAATTATGCTCTCATTTTCTCAGATTTATAGTGCCTTGGCAATTTATATCTTAATAGCCAAGCTATCAATTCAGCATATCTCTTAGTCTTTAAAGAAAATACAGTCTTTAATTTTTCAAAAGATTGGTAATATCACATTTTCTAAAAGGAAATAATGTTAGAAAATACAGGTTAGTGTCCAACACTTGTTTTCCTTCAATTATTATAATTATCTTAAAAGTCCCGATATTGCATAAACGATTCATTCATTCTTTCATTAAACAAGTATTAATGGAAGGTTATTATGTGTCAGACTCATTCAACACGGGTGCAGATGACACACTTCTACAAATTTATCATCTTTGTAATTCCCATACATTTTATTCTTTCCTTGAGTAACTGAGTACCATATCTTCCTTTTCCTGAACTCTATAATGTTAATAATAAAGCAAACTCAGTTCTTCTGGCTTGTTACCCATTTCCATCCAAAGCTGTTTTCCATTCTTTCTGGATCAGTGATGCTAAATGAGGGGAAGGCTGGGGAGGGTACCAAAGAAAGGATTGCCTGAAGGTAATGAAGCTAGATGGGGTCTAGCAATTTTGTACTTGCAGTTTCATATACCTTACATCTCCAATTTATATGGTCCTACAAAACCCAGCTCTGTTCTTGGGTGGCACACACTGTAATTCATAAATGATGCTGTTCTACCACTTTCATTCATATACTGGGTATAAGACAGTGTATATAGAGGTAAGAGTATAATAGACCTAAATAATGCACACCATACTATATTACACATTCCACAGGCTATTTCATCCTGCCTCTGTCACTACTCTTTTTCCTGTGGTATATCCTTCTCCTCTTCCCTACCGTTGCTTCCTCTGGTATTTCTGTGCCAGTCACCGTTGATGTCTACCCCATAGCCTTTGTCGGTCAGGGCGTGGGCTTGTTAATCAATCCTGGTGAATGGGACCTGAGTAGAAGTCAGCTAGAAGCATCTCTGAGTGGTTTTCCTCCGTAATAAACAGAAATACACAGGAGGAAACACCACCTCTTCTTTGCTGGACATGGGCATATCTGCCTGCAAATGACATCTGGAACTCCTACAGCCATCTTGCAACTATAACAGAAGAAATTGCCAATATGCTGAGGATGGCCGAGTACAAAAATGAAAAACATCTGGGTCCTCCAAGACACTGTTCAGCTGCATAACCAACCTTGGAACTGCCCTGACTCTGCATTTTGTGTCATGTGAAATAAAAAAATGTCCTCATTGCTTAAGCCACCTGTAGTTGATATTCTGTAACTTACAGCCCCAAACATATTGATACAATTCTGTCCTCTCTCAGGCTTGGTGTATGTACTTATTTTCCTCTCCTTTCTGGTCACTGAGTGTTCATTACGTGCTTACTATGTGCTAGAAACTTGGCTAGATCTTGGGGAAGCAGAATAGAGTAAAAACATTGTTCTGTTCTAGTAGACTCTGCTCAGGGTGAATATGTGAACAGACCACAGCACAGAGTGGAGCTGGGGGTCGGGTGCGTGGAGAGTTTGGGGAAACACACGGGGTGCCGTTTCAGGCAGTGCTTCCCATCCTCCTTCCTGCTCCCCTTTTCTTCTACTTTTCTACTCTAAAGAAAGCGGTAGTAACCAAAAACACATACAAAAATCTGGTACACTTAAAAGTTACTCCCTATAGGAGAAATCTCAAAGAATTCATTTTTAACTCTAATTTGGAAATGAGTCTGGGTTGTTTAATTAATTATTAAACTTAGGGAATCAAAGATTGATATGTACAGATGCTCATAAAAGGTTTGATCAAGAAAAAAAAAAGAGCCAATTAATTTATCTTCAGTGCCTGAAAATATCTTAACCTCATTTTTTTCCCTTAACCTCATTTTAAATTTTAAATGAATCTTCAAAAAACAAATTTTTTAAGACTACATCTTCTTTTATGCAAGAACATGTGACATAATCATATACTGTTAGGTAACCAGCAAAATTAGAAGTAGTTATGCAAAAAAAAAAATTCAGAGAAAGAAGGCTTTATGTTATACTAACATACTAACAAGATTTAGATGGGGTTGATGGTACTATTGGTGATATTTTCTTCTCTATTTGACAAATTTTCTTCAATGTGATTGTTTTTAAAAAATAAAAGAAATATGAACATGTCCTTTGACCACACATATAGCTATTGCTGGGGCTAACTATACTAACATTACTATTCTAAAGAAAAATAAACACTTTAGCTTATTTCTCACTATGGAAGAAAGTTTCTTATTTTTAAAAATGGTGGGAATATGTCTCCTTAAAACAAAATATTAGGAAAGAATGCATAATTATTCTTTGAAGAATTACTAATATACACTAGAAATATTATCCATTTACTTTTTCACACTTCCCCTCATCTTAATTCATGCCTTTATTACAGTTAAAATATTACATTTTTTAAATGTTAAGGCTTATTCATTTTTAACAATTTTTTAGACTTCAAATTGTCAGTAGAAATAAAACTGTCCAACAGCACCTTCCTTATTTATAAATAATAATTAAAGCCACTGACTGCATGCATGTAGACAACTGGTATGCAGTCCTCAAATCTGATGGTCAGCTGTTTTCAGTAAAGGAATAACTAGTTCTCTTTAGCCTCCTGAATACCTCACTGCTGAGTGAAGGAATTGAGGCAGCCACCTCTATCGGGCCATGACAAGCTCAATACAACTTTAGATTTAATTTTTAAAACAAAAGGAGACACAGATAAAAGGGAGGACATTTAAGATCAACAACATTCATAAAATTACTAGTATCTAAAGCTGGATGAATGGAATATTTAGGGATGACTTTATGTTGACCAGAAGGGAAGAACACAGAGTAAAGTCCATCAGCGTATAATAGGCACAGCTGTAACATGTAAAACTAGGTGCGTCAGGCAAAAGTAATTTTGCTTTATTTTAACAGTGCTCACAATGGCCTTAACCCCCTCCTTTTTTTTTTTTTTTTTCGGTACGCGGGCCTCTCACTGCTGTGGCCTCTCCCATTGCAGAGCACAGGCTCCGGACGTGCAGGCTCAGCGGCCATGGCTCACGGGCCCAGCCGCTCCGCGGCATGTAGGATCTTCCCAGACCGAGGCATGAACCCGCGTCCCCTGCATTGGCAGGCGGACTCTCAAGCACTGCGCCACCAGGGAAGCCCCCAACCCCCTCCTCTTAATTGTTATGAATAGTGGTTTGTTTAGATCAGAAGCGGTAAACACAGGGCCCAGACAAGTAATTAAAATAAGTGAAGCCAGCAGGTGTAAGAAAAATAACTGAGTGGGAAGCACAGTAAACTGGAAAACTATATGCAGCAGCTACAAGGAGCAGCAACTACTCAGCTTCAGCCCAGCGCAGCCACATAGGAATATAGGCCAGCCGTTGTCAGATCCTAGGATTTTTCAAGAGAAGCCAGACATCTGATTTTTAATGTGAAATTGCCTGGTTTTTAAGTGTTGGAAACTTAAAAACACACTGTGTAAGACAACATAGTGCAGGCTAAATAAAACACGTCCATCATTTTACAACCCTAGGCTTAAACCTTACACCTTCTAAAACGAGCTGTGGGGACTTTCTGGATGTAGAAAGGTGACATTCTTTCTACATTTGATTCTTGAAGACACACTCTAGAGTCATAAAGGAAGAACCACTATAGTGGTTACATAAGAAAATTCAGAGGTGAATTCCAAGAAATTGATGAAAACCTAAAAATTGGCCTGCAAAAAAAGGATTAATCTAAACATATATTATGATACTCCACTAATTTTTCTGCTCATAATGGAGATGTAAGAGGGAAGAATGTGAGCAAAATTAAGTGATGCACCATGAGAACTCATAAAAAGGACTCAAAATGAAGAGGTTCTCCGAAAGGAAAAAAAGGAAGAAAAAATATATATATAATATATATTTAGCATACTAATTCAAAAATAATTAGGCAAATCAAACACCTCAAAAACTCTAATTCCTTTTAACTTTACTGCTTTTTAATTTCGTTTTCCAAACACTACTTTTAACTCACTGGTTTTAAGCCCTACAAAAATTTCTATTCTATTTTTTCATTAAAAATAAAATAGTTATGAATCATAATTTCTTTGCATTTAGGTGGCCCTATTTCTTAGTTTAAAGATAGGCTGGGGCTTCCCTGGTGGCGCAGTGGTTGAGGGTCCGCCTGCCAATGCAGGGGACATGGGTTCCTGCCCCGGTCCGGGAGGATCCCACATGCCTCAGAGCAGCTGGGCCCGTGAGCCATGGCCTCTGAGCCTGCGCGTCCGTAGCCTGTGCTCCGCAACGGGAGAGGCCACAACAGTGAGAGGCCCGCGTACCACAAAAAGAAATAATAATTAAAAGAAAAAAAAAAAAAAAAAGATAGGCTGGTTTTGCATCTGGCTGTAAAACACAATTATATCACTTCAAAACCTTTGTGAAATTAAGCGGGTTAAAAAATACATTTAAGATTTGGCTATCACTTATGATGTCAATCTTATGTTATATAATCATCCCATTCAACCAAATTTTTCATGATTTGGTGAAATTACAGTAAAAACAAATATGGAGGTGTAATCGCCAAAACTGGTTATATACTGACCATACGCCAGTATGATTTTAGGAATGTCACTTTTAAAGTGGAAGAAATTTGTCTCACCCAGCTGTTTACAACTGGTTTAGTTACCTACTGCTACACCAAACTTAGCTGCTTAAAACAGGAAACGTTTATAACCTTACAGTTTCTGTAGGTCAGGAATCTGGGAGCGGCTCAGCTGGATGGTTCAGGCTGTGACCTCTCACTGGGCTGCAATCAAGCCATCAGCTAGAGCTGCAGTTATCTGAGGCTTGACCGGGATACACTGGGTCTACAGGATCTTCTTCCCAGCGTACCCACGGGAGTTGGAAGAAGGCATCAGTTCCTCCCCATTTCTGGGCTCTTTCATAGGCTGCTCATGATGAGGCTTCCCCCAGAGTGAGTGATCCAGAGGACAGAACCCAAGACAAAAGCCATAGTCTTTTATAATCTAACCTCAGAAGTGACATGCCATCACTTCTGCTATATTTCATTGGTGCAACGTGGACGGAGACTACAAAGGGATGTGACTAGGAAGAGGAAGGCATGGAAGCCAGCTACCAAAAAACCTTTATTCTACACCAACACATCTGAAAGAGGCAATATCCTTCTACAGGTTACGATGGCTCACTAGAGCTATAATTCTGAGCTGAGAAACTGATATCTCCAATCGCATGTTGGAGTGAGAAAAGGTGGCGGGAATTTGCATATTATTATGAAAAAATCTAATGTATGATTTTTATTTATCCCCTGCTCCCACAAATGTCATTTTTCCTACCCATTATCTCCACGCCACTTCTTTCCACCCCATCTCCAGAGCCATCGGTCTAACCCTTACATATGGATTGAGTGTCTGAGAGATTAAGGGTTAACACACATACATACATATGCTTTGAAGGTTAAATAATTCTAGCTTCTTTAAAAAGTCAAGTGAGTCAAATAAGCCATTGATCTGGAGTTAATGGGGCCTTAGTAAGAAATTACAATCAGCTGGATGGATGGCGCACTTATACAAGGCTCAAGTATAAAAAACAGCTTCAAAATACAGAAAGGAAAAGTCAAGAAGTGGAGATGAGAGAAAGAGAAGGTGGGAAAAGGTAGAGTTGGGTACGGCCTTGGAAGATCATAGGTAGCATAAGATACAAAGCCATTTTTAAAACCCCGATTTTAGCAACTTTTAGTTTTATACTTTACTCAACAGCTGAGACTAAGCTGAATTGGAAAAGGCAAAGTTACAGAGAGGGTTTGGAGTGCTCTTGTAATGAAGAAAATAATAAATTACTTGGAATCAGCTTTTTACAAAATACGCTTTTTGTATCTAGACATGTTTCCATTCATTTCTACTTGCTTTATATAATATTGCAGCAATCATTGTAGTTTCATTCCACCTACAATCCGCATTCTGCTGGGAGGAAAAAGAAAATCCTTAGATGGAAAATGAAGATTTTATTATTCAAACTTTTGAACTTCACTGGCATTTGTTCTTTGTTCAAGCCCAGTTTTAGGCAAGTCCCTGCCTTCGAGAAGCTCAGGCTGACGGAGGAGGCTAAACAGTAAAGGGTTAGCAGTGCCCCCGTGGAATTCTCTACAAGAACACACAAAGGCCAGAGGAAACAGAAACGAAGCACTGGATGGTTAGAAAGTTTACAGGGTGTTTTTATACAAGTGGTCCCCGGTCAGCAGTTCTCGGGGTGACTGCCTCTGGGTGGTTAATGAAGCTACCTGTGGGCCTCCACTGTCCACTTTTATTCCTGAGGATGAGCCAGCCCAACATTGTTAATAACTGCATGATATCCCACTGAGTAAATGTTCCATAATTTACTTAACCTCTCCCCCCCACCCCAGCTACTCAGGGCACTTAATTGTTTTGTTTGCTTTGGGGCTTTGCCATTCTTAAGTTCAGTACAGTGAACTTCTTTGTGCATTAAGATTATGTTTATTTATTAGTTATCCATTGCTACATACAAAATGACCCAAACTCAGCAGCTTAAAGCACCATTCCATATCTCATATTTTCTGTGGGTCAGGAATCCACAAGCAGCCTAGCTGGGGGGTTCAGGCTTGGAGTTTCTCATGAAGTTGCTGTCACACTGTCTGCTGGGGCTGCAGTCGTCTGAAGGCACAGTTGGGGTAGGATCTGCTTCCAAGCTCACTCGTGTAGTTGTAGGAAGCTCCGGTTTCTTACTGGTTGTCGAAGACCTTAGCTCCTCATGACATGGGCCTTTCCACAGGCTGCCTGAGTGTGTCCTCATGTCACAGCACCTGGCTTCCCTCAGAGTGAGTGATGAGAGAACCCCACAACAGAAGCCTCGATCCTGCAGAGCTGGTCACCTACTCTCAGAAGTGACAGACCGTCACTTCTGCAGCATTCTGGTGGTAACACAGACCAATCCTGGTACGATGTGGGAGGGGACTGTACAAGGGTGAGAATGCCAGGACATGGGATCTCTGAGGGGCATTTGGGAGGCTGGCTACCACGGGTTCTACATTGATACATATATACACTACAGGTTAGACAAACATACACACATTCACACATATGTGTGTGCATGTATGTGTTTACTTAAGATAGAGGCTCAGAGGTGAGGGTCCTGAGGGGAAGAATGTTGACATTTTTTGAGGTTCTTGATATTTTTAGATTAAACCACATGAAACTGCTGTTTTTGTTAAGTCAAAACCAATCAAATATAGGTAATTTCATAAGGTCAACCTAATATGAACGCAATATTGTTTTCCAAAGGGGATTATCAGTATGTGGCCCCATCAACAATGTGCGAGTCTGGTAGTTTGGCCACTTATAAAGTACATTTCAGCCCTTACATCAGTAAGTGATTGCTTGAAGTTGACCCATCATTTACTTGTCCCCAAATGGTAAGTTTAGTTCCATATTCCTTAACTTACTACACATATTACTGTTCAGTTATACTGATTAATAAGCATGAATATTAAGTGTGACTTTTTGAGACCACAGCATCACCACTACATTGCCTTTTAACAACAACAACCCCCCCCCACACACAAAACACAGAGTGCAGGCACAGGAACTCTAAGTCAGTGCTGTGAGATGGGAATGTGTACCATGTATATAATTTAAAATTTTCTAGGGAATTCCCTGGTGGTGCAGTGGTTAAGAATCCACCTGCCAATGCAGGGGACATGGGTTCGAGCCCTGGTCCGAGAAGATCCCACATGCTGCGGAGCAACTAAGCCTGTGCGCCACAACTACTGAGCCTACACTCTAGCCTGCAAGCCGTAACTGCTGAAGCCCATGGGCCCTAGAGCCTACGTGCCACAACTGCTGAGCCTGCGTACTGCAACTACTGACAGATGACATAGAAAAGAATCAGGCCAGCCAGCTCTGTCTGGATTCCTTCCTTACATTATCTATTTGGTAAACAGTTTGTAATCTACTCGATGTGTCTGTAGTATCAGAATAAGCCAATTACTGCACTGCTCACTGTGGCTGCAGCAATCTCCTCTCCTGACTGCTACTGAGCTGGAAGGGAAATTTCTCATTTGATTTAGTATATAAATGATATCCCTAAGAGAAAGAATAGTCACACATGTGGAAACCAGTCATCAGGGATTAAAAACAGAGGTATCTGGCAAGACTATCCGATACTACAAGGAGCTTAAAATGAAGAATGATGAGCTTTCATACACTTGCCTTTCTCGCATTATAAAAAGGAAGACTTTCTGAAGGGTTTTGAGTAATTGCCAAGCAGTTCTGCCATAAATTGCTGTCTGACCAGAATAAATCATTTAACCTCTCTATTTCAGTTTCCTCACCTATAATATGTTAATATTATATATATATATATATTATAATGTGTTAATAATTTAAATGTTTTAGAACACCTAATCAAACGTATTCCTCTTTGTCAGGACTGAGAACAGCCAAAGTTTATTCTGAGACAGCAAAGGTTTACAGGAGGCAAAGTTTACAAGAGACAGAATTTTTAGCTAAAGCTCCTAAACACTGAAAACTTAGTTTTCAGCCCAAATGTGGAAGATCATTCCTACAAAACACTTACGTGGCTCCTCCTTCCTCAGGCTGCGGCCAGGCCGCTGCTCTCACCTCTGTCCCAAGTACTCTGATGACTGCCACATGCTGCGCACAAGTTCGCTGGCGGCGCTCCACCACAAAGCTGCTGTGCCACCGACGGGCGCGAGGCCAGAGCCAGGCTGCCAGGCAGAGCGAGGAAGGAGGGCCCTGAGCGCGAGGAAGCCCCCGCCTGGGCCCTACCGGTGGGAGCACCGCGGCCGCAGAGCCCACCGCTCCTCCTGCCTTGCGCCCTGTAGCTCCAAAAGCAAGACCAGTCCTCGGAAAGAGTGAGAGATTTGACGCCGATTAGGTAAATATGTAACCAGAATAATTCTGCTGAGTGGGAGAATGCAGCAAGACGGAGGAAGAGGGACAACCAGTCTGAGAAGAATGCTACCTCGACCTTTATTAAGGAGCCCAGAGTAGAAAGAAGTAGCTTATTTATCTTCCGAGTAAGAGGTACATATTATCAATTGTATTCCGTACCTGGTGAGTCAAGCGTGGACATTTAATGAGACCATTTGCCCCAAGTTAAAACCACCACCACCACCATTTCTGGTGGATAGCCCCCAGTTTCCCTTGGTTATCTGTAAAATGCTTTAAAATCTATACATAGAAGTAACTTTTAGAAATTGCATTTTTCAAATAAGGAAAAGTCAGATGATGCCCATAGATTTCCCTCTTCTACTAATTGTATGCTTACTTTATTTTTGTTTCCTATACACAAAACGTTTTTCCTTAAAGGTTCCTTTCTTATTGCCCTTAAAGGTACATTTCTTTTGCACCTCCTTTAAGGTTTATATTTCTTAAACTATCTAATCAAACAACTCACCACGAATACCCAGAAGAAAACACTGAATGAATCCCTTTAATCTCAATATATTCCATTTTTAAGAGATCATCAAGAAAGAAATCAGGTTATTTGGAGGTAAATCTTCTATTTTCACTGATATTCAGGATATGAATGATGACTTACTGCTTACTAGATAACAATTCCCTTTCCTTCTGAGAAATCTATGCAGTAATCTCTTCTGGGAGCTTCTGGGTCCCAAGCCCCTAACTACTGTGAAATATTGAAATTAAACTGGGAATTCCATGTGGGAGCCAGATTATAGCAAAAAATTGGAATAGAATCCCGAAGACAGAGCCTATTTATGAACTATAATCATTTAGCCGCAGATTCAACAAAAGGGAGGTATGGAAAGGTTACCTATGGGCACCTGCCTCAGAGCGTGTCTGCATGGTTGTCCTCAAAGCTCTTTTGCACCACTCTTTAAAATACTCATGTTACAATCTGTTTGCCGTAAAGTCCTCTGACATTAAAAAAAAAAAAAATTACTCAATATACTCATGTAGTTTCCCTGTGATAACCAGCTTCTAATTTAAAACATTGCTTTAGTTTTCTCAATCAACATGTGTTAAACAATAGTCCTAAGGTGAAGCTACTTGGAAAACCAAAATCCAGATATTAAAGAAATAATTTTCATATACCAATTCTGAATCATTCTAAGCATAACAATAGTTTTCCTTCTCAATTTACTTTTATATCATTTTATTATTTTGTCTCCAATACTGTCACCATTTAAAAACCAAATTAAAGGACTTCCCTGGTAGCGCGGTGCTTAAGAATCCGCCTGCCAATGCAGCAGACACGGGTTCAAGCCCTGGTCCGGGAAGATCCCACATGCCACGGAGCAGCTAAGCCCGTGCGCCACAACCACTGAGCCTGTGCTCTAGAGCCCGCGGGCCGCAACTACTGAGCCCCTGTGCCACAACTACTAAAGCCCACGCGCCTAGAGCCTGTGCTCCACAACAAGAGAAGCCACCGCAATGAGAAGCCAGTGCACCGCAATGAAGAGTAGTGCCCGCGCACCGCAGCCAAGAGTAGCCCCCGCTCGCCACAACCAGAGAAAGCCCATACGCAGCAATGAAGAACAAACACAGCCAAAAATAAATACATTAAATAAATAATTTTTTTTAAACCCAAATTAAACATAACCATGGGGCTTCCCTGGTGGTGCAGTGGTTGAGAGTCCGCCTGCCGATGCAGGGGACGCGGGTTCGTGCCCTGGTCCGGGAAGATCCCACATGCCATGGAGCAGCTAGGCCCGTGAGCCATGGCTGCCGAGCCTGCGAGTCGGGAGCCTGTGCTCCGCAACGGGAGAGGCCACAACAGTGAGAGGCCCGCGTACCGCAAAAATAATAATAATAATAATAAAAATAATAATAAAATAAAAAACATAACCATGGGACAGCCACTTCCTGTTTCTGTTTTGAGTTTCTTCTTCAAAACTCTTTCAAGGAGTACTTAATGAAACTGTATGGTACAGGGGTTGACATATGGCTTTGGAGTTAAGACAGATTTAGACTCAAATTTTGGTTCCACCATTAACATGATTTCAGGTATCCTAAGTTCCACTTTCTTCCTCTTTTTAACAAGGAGAGTAATACCTGCCCTAAGTGTATCTGTAGCCAAAATGAGATAATATCCTAAAGCATACTGCACAGAGCCAGGCACACGGTAATTACTTGATAAACGGTAGCTATTATTTTATACATGCACACACACTGAAAAATCTGGAAAACAAATTAAAAACATCCTTAATTCTATCACCCTAGTAGCACAAACACATATGTCCTTGTAATTTACATCCACATAAAAATTTATTTTTATATTATAATTGTAATGCACAATTTTGTCTTTTTTTCACATTATAATCACTTTTCCATGTTATCATGTGGGATTCATAATTACCTTTTATTTGTTGAGTGAGATTCCATTAAGTAAACGGCTATAATTTAACCACTAAATTCCTGCCAAATATTTGAGGGGTTTTGATATTAGATAATAATACTACAATAACATTTGCATGAATGCAGCTTCTTCATTCTGTGGGATTTTTCCTTAGGAAGAATTCCCAAATCAGGCTTTCTAGAGTAACCATGAACTCTTTCATGGCTTAGATTAGTTTTGCCAAATGCCTTTGCACAAGTTTATACAATTTGTAGTGCCTCCATCAGTGGACAGAAACATCATCATGCCCTCTCAAACCTTCAGAATTAATACAGTATTCATACCTTGCATTTATTGATTACTTACCATGTACCAAGCATTGGTCTATCTCATCATCCTCACAACAAATCTCTGAAGTAGTACTTCCTCTCTTGCAGATGAGGAAGTTAAGTTTCAGAAAGTTTAAAAGCCATGTCCAAGGTTACACAGCAACTAAGTAGTAGAACTTGGACTCAAACTCAGATTCTGTCCTAAGGCCACAATGCTGTTAACCACTTGGTTATATTTCTGCTTTACTCTTTTTTCCCCCCAAATAATAATAGGTAGGAAAAGATACTTTCACTGATGTTTTAATATGCAGTTCTTGATTACCAGCAAAGTTTACACTTTTACATATGTTTGTCTTAAAACTGTTATTTTCTTGTTGTGTTGTTTGTTCATACTATTTAGCAACTTCTGTAAAGTGGTGGGGGCAATTTTGTTCCCTATGTATTTTTTACCGATCAGGTGTGTCAGCACAACCTTCACACAAGAGGCCCAGGCCCCTTCTTTTTCTTTTCTTTTTTTTTGCGGTACATGGGCCTCTCACTGTTGTGGCCTCTCCTGTTGCGGAGCACAGGCTCTGGACGCGCAGGCTCAGCGGCCATGGCTCACGGGACCAGCCGTTCCGCGGCATGTGGGATCTTCCCAGACCGGGGCACAAACCCGTGTCCCCTGCATCGGCAGGCGGACTCTCAACCACTGCGCCACCAGGGAAGCCCCAGGGCCCTTCTTGATGGCTTCATTGAGCTCAGTTTATAAGAAAAGGTGCCCCTTCTCTTTCTCCTCCTTCCTGACTATTATGGGCTGAATACAAATATGTTCTAGCAAGTTACCACATCCATATCTTTTCAACAATATTCACTCATGCAACATGGCTCCTGGCTGGCTTGGAACACCCTACCATAAGTGAGAGTGAAGACCCAATGTCCCCTGAGGGGTGACAAACTCAAACAATTTTGTAACAGAACCAATTTACCAAGGTCCTTGAATCTAATCAATATCTCATTGTCCCCACATCCCCCTGATTCCCTTTCTGTCTTCAAATTTTTCCTTTGGTAACTAACATAAAGACTGAAATGTATAGGTTTTTTGGTGAATTTGTGATCCAAACAACTTGACCATCATTCAAAACTTATCTCCCATAATGTACAGAAACATCATTAAGACGTCATATCTGGGACTTCCCTGGTGGCACAGTGGTTGGGAATCTGCCTGCCAATGCAGGGGACACGGGTTCGAGCCCTGGTCCGGGAAGATCCCACATGCCGTGGAGCAACTAAGTTTGTGCGCCACAACTACTGAGCCTGCGCTCTAGAGCCCGCGAACCACAACTACTGAGCCTGTGCTCTAGAGCCCATGCTCCGCAACAAGAGAAGCCACCGCGAGGAGAAGCCGGAGCACCACAATGAAGAGTAGCTCCCGCTCGCCACAACTAGAGAAAGCCCGCGCACCACAACAAAGACCCAATGCAGCCAAAAATTAAAAATTAAAAAAAAAGACCTCTCATATCTATGGTTTACTAAGCAAAACCAGATTTACCTAATTAATCTAAACTTTAACAATCCTATTTTATAATAAGGCCCATTACCTGCATTATGTCTTGCAATACTGTCAAATGCACAGGCTGCAGCCTGTTTGACTCCAGGGTCAAAATCTTCCAAGCATATCACCAGCGTATTCAGTGCTCCACAATCCACTATCGCCTGAGCTAGTTGGGGAGAATGTTTACCAACTGCTTGTAACACAAAGGCAGCTCCTTTCTTGTAAAAACGCTACAAGGATAAATAGACAAAACTCAAAGTGAATTGAGCTAAAAGTTAAAATAGACCAAAACCAACATTAAAATGACATTGATATATTTTTTTTAAAAAGCTCAAAAAATAAATAAATAAAATAAAAAATAAAACTAAGAAAAAAAGCTCAACAGCTATTAAATATAAGAGATGAAAAACATCCTGCAATATCATTTTGATTTTTTGATGTTTCCCCCATTGCTTTTGCTCAGTAACTGAACTGAAAGGATTTAAGTCTTAAAATACATTTCAAATGTTTTACTCTGAAACATGCATTTGGAAATTGTATAAAATAAAATATAAACATTATATTTCCTACAAATTCATAAAATAATGAGATTTCATGTTTGTGCATTACAGTGAAAGGTATTTGTTTGCTCTATGGGAACTCTTAGATTGTTAGCGCATGCAACTAAACTGTCACCTAACAAATTCGTTTCCTTTACTTGCCCTCAGTCTCTAAGCATGACCTCAACTAACCTTTCTGGTGTCCCACGTTATCCTGAAATAACAACTATGTTCTGAGGCTCCCTTAGCAATCATCAGATAAACATAAAGGCAAAATATTCATGATACATTTTAAAACTCCTCCTGGCAAATAAACCAGCCCAACAGTGGGTTATGTTATTTATCCCTTCTTAGAAATGCTTTTTTACAAAGATATAAATGACGTACCATTATGTGAATTTCAAGTAATGCTTCATACTTATAATATGTTCTATATGTAAATTTTATCAGATTAAGAAATAAAACTGAAACACAAGACTAACCTGTTTTTCTTCATATTGCTAAAAAAATAGATGCAGAGGAAGTATTTGGCTATAACACTCACTGTTTTATGGTTAGCATAATGACACAGTAATAGTCTCCTAACTCTTTCATTAATAGAGCCCAATTAATGCCCTATTTTAGATTCTAAGTTTCTATTTCTTTACAGTGACTACAAAAAAAAGCGACTAGGTAACTATAGCATCTGTTTTGAAAGCATTCTATTTACGCAGGCTAAAATAGTAAGATTCAATAAAAAATTATGTAAGAGAAAATACATCAAGTATACTTTAACATATTGTATCTCCAAAATCAGTATATATTGACAAGATAAGAAATATGCTATGTTAGTAATGATGTTTTGATTTGATATATTTCTTTAGTTTCTTAAATGTCAACATATACAGGCATTAAGATATCTGTTATAAAGTCTAATTTTACATGTCAGTAACCAAAAATCTCCTACTTTATTATAAAAATTAGAATAGTTTTAGAGTAGCTTCCCATAGATCACTTTCTCATAATTGTGGAAAAATAACGGTGACACATTTCTTGTCATTACCTTAAGCTAATTTGACTTTTTATATTGCAGAATTTTCAAATTCACACTTTACTGGGCATCAATAGTCAGTACTAACTACAGTGCCTAGAATATCACTCTCTGATCTCATTCCAAATCCCTAACTCTCTTCTCTCCCGAAATTCCCCACCAAAAGAATTACCCTTTAAAAAAAAACAAAAAAAAAGGAAGGAAAAGCAAAACCAGAGGACTTTGTACCTCATAAAGAAGATATTAAATCTCCTGTGAGAAGTGGGCTAAAGGCCTGGTGGGGGAAGGAGACAGAAGCCTGTGAATGATGCTTCACATTCTCACTTTCTCCTCACTTCTGCCCTAGGACTTTTTGTCTCTTTACAGCTAATGGGTACTCATTCACACTTAGAAAACTTCTGTTGAGAACCTTCTATGTGAGACACCAAACACAGACCCTGCCCTCAGAGAAGGAGCTAAAAGCCTAAGCATTTGATGATAGAAGGAATGCCTACAAGAAAAATAAAATTTCTGTAACTCCTCCCAGGGATAAGACAGTTATTAGCAAATTACTCTCCAACCTAAAAAAATAAGACACATTTTAAAACAATTAGGATTTTTTTTGGTAAATACACATAACATAAAATTTACTATTTTAATCATGTTAAAGTGTACAATTCAGTGGCATTTAGCGCATTCACAATGTTGTGCAACCATACCTATCTAGTTCTAGAATATTTTCATCCCTCCAACAAGAAACCTCCTACATGCTAAGCAGCCACTTCTCACTCCCTCCTCCCCCCAGCCTCTGGTAACCATTCATCTGCTTCCATCTCTATGGAGCTGCATATTCTGGATATTTCATATAAATGGAATCATACAACATGTAGCTTTGTCTGGCTTCTTTCTGTTAGCATAAAGTTTTCAAGGTTCACCCATGTTGTAGAGTGTATCATGAGTTCATCCCTTGTTATGACTGATAATATTCCATTGTATGGATACATAACATTTTGTTTATCTAGTCATTCTTTGGGCTATTGTGGATAATGCTGCTATGAACATTTGTGCACAAGTTTTGTTTGAACACCTGTTTTCAATTCCTTCAGAAACATAACTAGGAGTAGAACTGCTGGGTCATATGGTAATTATTGTTTAACTTGCTGAGGAAGTGCCAAACTGTTTTCCATAGCAGCTGCACGATTTTACAAAACTTCTCCACATCTTCACTAACACTCTTATTATTATTTTCCTTTTTTTCTTTCTCTTATTTTTTATGGCCATCCTAGTAGCTAGAGTGCTATCTCATTATGTTTGGTGTTTTTTTTTAAGATTTGATTTTATTTATTTTTGGCCGCATCGGGTCTTCATCACTGCGCGCGGGCTTCCTCTAGTTGCAGCGAGCAGGGACTACTCTTTGTTGCGGTGCACAGGCTTCTCATTGCAGTGGCCTCTCTTGTTGCAGAGCACGGGCTCCAGGCGCACAGGGTCAGTAGTTGTGGCTCGCGGGCTCTAGAGCACAGGCTCAGTAGTTGTGGCACACAGGCTTAGTTGCTCCGCGGCAATGTGGGATCTTCCCAGACCAGGGCTCAAACCCGTGTTCCCTGCATTGGCAGGCGGATTTTTAACCACTGCGCCACCAGGGAAGTCCCCCCCCTTTTTAAATTGTATTGTTTGTCCTTTGGTTACAACAAATAGGAATTTAATCTTAAAGATATGTCAAGAAAGATACATCCCTAGGTTATGATAAACTAGGAGGATAGAATGAACAGTCCAAGACCCTATGTAGAGGAAGATCCTTAACTATTGTTAGAAACATAGAGGGAACCAGACAGGATGAAAAAAACAATAGAGGTACTCTTATATGGCCCTTAAAAGGGCTGACATGCTTGCATCCTTGGAAAAAAATGCTTTGTCAAACCTTCCATTACATGTATTCTCTTTCCTTTTGGATGCTTCTCTCCCCCTTGCTTCAAAGCTGTCTCTTACATTGTCCATTAACCAGATTTCACCACTGTATATAACTTATTTGCCCAGGGCTCCATACACCTTTCTAAGACTGATCCTACAACTTGAATAAACCCGTGCTGAGAAATACTGCTTTATGTATAATTCCATTAAAAATTGTAATATGTTTTCTCCTTATATTAACAGCAATGGAGAAAAGCTGCCTATCAGCCCCAAAGTAAAATACCCTAAAAGTATTATTACATGCAGTTCAAAGAATTGAAGGTTGTATTAACATCCTAATAATTCTATGCCTACAAACTTGCAAACTATCAATTTTTTAAAAAAATCCAAAACAAACAAACAAAAAAACACATAACTTAGTTTTTAAAACTTCTTACATCCCGTTCTGCCAAGGAATAAACAAGCTGGGGAAGAATGTTGCCCTTCACGACTGCTTCTGCTAGGTCCTCATTATAACTAGCCAGTCTCCCCAGAGCCAAGGCAGCAGTCTGTTGAATTGTTGGAGCCACATCCAGAAGAAGAGGCCTCAGCAAAGACATTACACCTAAGTTATGAGAAAACAGAAATCAGCAAATTTTAAATTAAAAGGCAAGCATACCATTCAGCATATACGCAGATAGGAGAATTCAGGGGAATATATCAGTAAAACAACAACAAAATCATCCACTAAAAACTAAAAAACTAATGGGATATCAAGCAGCACCTAACTGGCTAAGGCACAGAAGAATACAACCTGTAATTATCAAAGTAGCAGCTTAGCATGGAAATAAGAAAGGCTTTGGAGAACCAGAGTTTAAATCCCTGATTTGGCAAACACTAGCTGCGTGACGTCATGAACGCAGAGAGAGGTTGTAAAGCACAAAGTAGAATGCCTACCTAGCACGTGGCAGGGAGGCAGGTGTTGGGGAGCTGGGTCCCTCCCACACAGCCTTTGCACATCCTATCTTTCAGGGCTCAGTTCAGTCCTTTCCTCTCAATCAAGTCTTCCGATGTTTTTTTCTCTGATTCCAACTGAACTTTACTTCAGGGCTAGGTGAGCTAGGAGGGCCATTTGGCTAGGGCCTCCCATTCATAAAGGGCTGCAAATTCAGATTTCTGACATTATCTCCAAATAAATCAATCACAATACTAGCTCTCATAATATTCATTCTAGGCTTGAATACATAGTAGGAATACCATCATAACAACAACAATAATAAAAGTAGCTTATATTATATATTATTTTGTGCATGCATTGTTTTAAGAACTTATTTTCCATATTAATTCACTGAACTCTCATAACAAACCTAGGAAGTAAGCCCTATTATCATGTCTATTTTACAGATGTAGAAATGGAGGCTGAGAAAGGTTAGGGAAATCCTCACACAGTGGTGGAGCAAGGTTAGCAATTCAGACATTCTTTTTTGATACTAAATAAGTAATATGTATGGAAAATTGAGGAGGTGGGGAAAAATGATTGCATTTGGGCCATTTTACTGGATACTTCCAACTCTGTATTAACTTTGCCTTACTATAAAATATGCAAAATAGTCAACTGCTATTTGTGCTTTAATGACGGTGTTTTAGTCTAAGATTACAAAAAAGGTAATGACGAGAGTTCAAACTAGAACAAGTTTAGAAATTTGACTTTCTAAACTTAATTTACAGCAGGCTATTCAACTTGATGTTATTACATCTTTTCTTTAAAAACATACCCCAGTGACCTATAAAAGCAAATACATATTACCAATATTCTTTTATAAGAATCCAGAAACATGTGAAATAGAAATAAAAGGAAAACATTTACAATAACATTTAGGATTAGACCAAAATAAGATAAATAGTACTACCAAATAACATAAGCAGAGAATAATGATGCTTATCACAGAAACATTTAATGATGAGACCTGTGGCTTTTCGCAGCTCCCAATTTCCTTTAGTGATCATTTTTACGTCTAAGTTGGTTTGGTTAGATCATTTTACAGAAGGCCACCATTGCAAGTCTGCATCCCACTCAGGCTGGTTAACTTTGCAGGCACATAAAGTGTGCCTAGGCCCCTCCTCAGGCCTAGGCCACAGCTCATGTTAAACAAATCAGCATGTCCATGTGCATAAGTGTTGCTTATATTATTCTCTATACTATTTACAGAGATAATTTCTGTAATATCTCACAACAAAAAGTTTAATGCACAGAATAAGGTATTAGAATGACTACCAAACGTTAACATGGGTTCCTTCTAGAAAGTTGAATCTAAAACAATTTGTTGATCTCTTCTTTGTAGTTGCTTTATTACTCAATTTAAGTTTTTTAACAGTGGTAAAATATACATAACATAAAAATTACCATTTTTACCATTTTGGGATGTACAATTCAGAGGCATTAAATACATTTACAATGGTGTGTAATCATCACCACTAGCTATGAACCATTAAACTGCTTTCCACAGTGGCTACATCATTTTACACTCCCACCAGCAAAGTACAAGTGTTTAAATTTCTCCCCATCCTCACCAACGCTTGTTATTTTTTTTTAGAATAACCATCCTAATAGGTTTGAAGTGGTATGTCCTTGTGGTTTGATTTTTATTTCCCTATCACTAGTGATGGTGAATGTGCTTATTGGTCATTTGTACATCTTCTTTGTTGAACTGTCCATTTAAGTCCTTTGCCCATTTTTTTAACTGGGTTGGTTTTTTTGTTTTTGTTCTTGAGTATAACTTGGTATTTTTTATAATGAATATGCACCATTTTAAATAAAACAAATCAATACAAATAGCTAAATTTGTTAACATATATTTAAAGTTTCATAATAAATAAGTTAATGAGGATGCTCAGAATAGTTTTAAGAGAATCACAAATATGTTTCATGTTATTTTTCCCTGATGATTCGGGTATTTCCTTTTCTCCTCACTTGATATAATTATGTGAAGGCAGTGGCTTATTGTCTTTTGAAATATAAATGGAAAATCAATCCATACTGGGTTATTCAACCTAGAATTTTGAATTAAACTGCAAGAACTCTGAACTTTTATGTTACGAATTTGAAGAATGAATTTGTCTAAGTTTATAATATTTCTTATTATATTATTATTTATTATTAGTTACTATATTTAGCTAACACACCACAAGTCTCCCAATGTTGGGTATTTTCAGTTTGCCGTTTTAGCAATAAGATATTTTACCCCCAAAGATGTATTTCACTTGTCCATATACTCAAAGGAATTTTCTGTTTTGTACATTTTCTCCTCCCTTTTTCTACTGCACCTGGCCCAGGAAAAATAAGGTCAATAAAATGACACACAATTCCTTTCCTTCTACTCCAGTATTCAAAATCCAATTTAGACTTCTATGCAGATGCTTCTGCTCTATCATATTCCTTTGTTCAGACAGTAAGAATTTTGAAAATTTTTAAACCTTTGAATATAAAAGTAAAAGCTAAAGTTTCCATTTAAAATATCTGTTTAAATAAGGTCATTCTGGGGCTTCCCTGGTGGTCCAGTGGTTAAGACTTTGCCTTCCAATGCAGGGGGTGTGGGTTTGACATCTGGTCGGGGAGCTAAGATCCCACATGCCTCACAGCCAAAAAAACCAAAACAAAACATAAGCAATATTGTAACAAATTCAATAAAGACTTTAAAAATGGTCTACGTCAGCAACTAAGCCCGTGCGCCACAACTACTGAGCCCTCGCGCCACAACTACTGAGCCCTCGTGCCATAACTACTGAAGCCCGTGCGCCTAGAGCCCGTGCTCTGCAACAAGAGAAGCCACTGCAATGAGAAGCCCGCACACCACAACAAAGAGGAGCCCCTGCTCGCTGCAACTAGAGAAAGCCCGCACTCAGCAACGAAGACCCAATGCAGCCAAAAATAAATAAATACATTTATTTTTAAAAATAAATAAACAAAATAAAAATGGTCCACATCAAAAAAAAATCTTAAAAAAAAATAATAAGGTCATTCTTACTAGAGAAAATATTACCCCAAATTTCTAGTCCTTGAATTGCCTCTTAGTGCTTCATAGTCCTCAATCCCCAGGGACATGTTTTTATCTCTTACATAGGCTAAGCACACCTTGTTATTCTAATTGCAGGTTTGTCCTAGATATACAGATAATGATGCAAAAGGAACTGAGGAAGGAAGGAAGGAAAGGCGGGAGGGAGAGAAGGAGGGAAAGAGAAGCATATATAACATAAAAAGAAAATTTTCCTTACTTGTCTGTCCATTAGGAATTCATGGTGATTGATCCTTGGTGAGTGAATGCATGAAAATGTAGAGTCCATAAGTTACAACAGTCTGAATTACCGCTACAATATCTGATAGACAAGGTCTCTAGTGAGCAGCTAATGACTCATTAGGGTCTCCACCGAAGGAGTCAACACGTACTAGCTAATATTGGGTTGGCCAAAAAGTTCGTTTGGGTATTTCCATAACATCTTACAGAAAAACCCAAACAAACTTTTTGGCCAACCCAATATTATATCTAATAGTAAATATTATTCCTGTATTATACTCTAATATCTATAAAACAATTCTGTTTTCTCTATATAAATTGATTAAATGGTGTGAAAATGTTTCTGAAATTTAACCTACAGGCTAAATCTTTACAATCTTCCCCACCCCCAACTTTATAGCTTTGAGTTTCTTTTCTGTATTTCTTGTTCCAGTGCCATACTGGAGACACTGCTTCTAATACTTACATTGTAATCCAGTTTTGCAAAAAACAACCTCGCTAATCCTACCCACCATCATTCATTCAAAAAATAGATCAAGGTTTACCGAGTGGCAAGAAATAAGACCTCATACATGAGTAAAGGCAGTTCATGCTCTCAAAAAACTAATAATCTAGTGTAAGAGATTATAGAATAGCCTCAAAATAATCACAACTCTTTCCCTTAATTCCTTTTAATACAACATAGGCCTAATCACTTTAATTTTGCATGCCAATTGCATATGTAAGTCAGGAAAAAAAGGTCAAACATTTCTAAAGACAAAAAAATAACTCACTCATTCTCATATTACATGTGTATAATTTATATAGATATTACTTTAATCTGAGGTGTTTTATAAAGATATTTAACATCTCAACTTTGTTCCATTAAAAACAATTCTTTGGGTTCATTTAAGTCATAGTAAAGATTTCTGATTGCCCTGGTTACTTTTTTGTTTTGTTTTGTTTTGTTTTAATTGTGGTAAAATATACATAGCATTAAATTGATCATTTTAACCATTTAAAGTGTACAATTCAGTGGCATTAAGTACAGTCATAATGTTGTGCAACCATCACTACTGTCATTTCCAGAACTTATTCATCATTCCTAACAGACACTCTATACCAATTAAACAATAACTCCCCATTTCCCCCTACCCCCAGCCTGTGATAGTTTCTATTCTGTTTTCTGTCTCTATTATTTTGCCTATTTTAGATACTTCATATAAGTGGAATCATACAACATTTGTCCTTTTTCATCTGGCTTCTTTCACTTAGCATAATGTTTTTAAGGGTCATCTGTATTGCAGCATGTATCAAAATTTCATTCCTTTTTAAGACTGAATAATATTCCATTGTATGTATATACATTTTGTTTGTCTATTCATGTGTTGATAGACATTTGGGTTGTTTCCACCTTTAGGTTATTGTGAATAATGCTGCTGTGAACAGTGGTGTACACATATCCATTTGAGTCCTTGCTTTCAATTCTTTTGAGTATATACCTGGGAGCGGAATTGCTGGACTAAATGATAATTCTATGCTTAACTTTTTGAGGAACCACCAAACTGTTTCCACAGTGATGGCACCCTTTTACATTGCCACCAGCAAATTACAAGAGTTCCAATTTCCCCACATCCTCACCAATATTTTGTTGTTGTTTATAACAGCCATCCTGATGGGTGTGAAGGGGTATCTCACTATGGTTTGATTTGCATTTTCCAATGACTAGTGATATTGAGCTACTTTTCATGTGTTTATTGTCTGTTTGTTTATCTTCTTTGAAGAAATATAATTGATTTAAATCTTCTGCACATTTTTGAAGTGGATATTTTGTTGGTGGTGGTTATAGTTCTTTATATATTCTAAATATTAAGTTCTTATCAAATATATGCTTTGCAAACATTTTCTCCCATTCTCTGAGCTGTCTTTTCACTCTCTTGATAGTGTACTTTGAGGCCTCTCCTTGTTTCTTAGACTTAAAATGAATATTTTTTACTTTCCAGTTTTATTCAAAATTATCACAAACATAAAATATGTTAAAGATTTGTTACAAATTTTACAAAGCTTTAAAATTTTAAACTCAAACAATACGTTTTATTTTAATCTAAAACTACTTTCCATGTATCCATTTACTATGAAACTGCTACTACAGTTCATTCAAGTTTTGGAAGAAGTAATTTCTGCATACTCAGCAAAGGATTCACCCTTAACCGTCAATGTCAACGTTACTCAGGCATTCTGTTGGGGCCCAATTAAAATATGAAAGAAACTTCGTGCTTTAGAAATAGAAGGAATCTTGCCCTACTTACTACCTGACTGCCTATGCTGAGAGACAACAGACTGAGGTGGTTAATAGCATGTATCTGGAGGGAGATTGTTTGGGTTCAAATCTGGGCTCTTGGGCTTCCCTGGTGGCACAGTGATTGAGAGTCCGCCTGCCGATGCAGGGGACACGGGTTTGTGTCCCGGTCTGGGAAGATCCCATATGCCGCGGAGCGGCTGGGCCCGTGAGCCATGGCCGCTGAGCCTGCGCGTCCGGAGCCTGTGCTCCGCAACGGGAGAGGCCACAACAGTGAGAGGCCCGCGTACCGCAAAAAAAAAAAAAAAATCTGGGCTCTGCCACTTCCTGGCTGTGGGGCCTCAGCGAGATTACTTAACTACTCAGTTTCCTCATTTGTAAAATGGTGACAAATTCTAGGACCACCTTATAAAGCTGTTGTGAGAATTAAAATGAGCTAAAATTTCTAAAGTGCTAGGAAGATTATCTAGGACAAAATAAACACCAGTTGGATGCTTGATAAATAAAAGTGCTCTAAAGGAATCAATTCCCTATGTTGACCATATTTTTCATCAACATTGTATTATTATTAACATAGATGACTCATTAATCAATCAGTACCTTACACTGTAATGGAGAAATATTTAAGGTCGCATGGCCCCACAAACTGAGCCTTTTCTACGATGTATTTTAGAATTACTATGGCATGAATAGCTCATTCACCATTCATTTAAGAAATATTAAGAATCTACAATGTGTTAAAACACAATTGTCCCTGACCTCAAGGAACTCATAAAGGGGTCATGAGAGATAAACAACACATTATGATGTGTGCAACTAAAGGAGTACAGGATGCTCTGCAAAAACACAGTAGAGCATCTGACCCAGGCTTTGAGGGACAGAGGGAAGGTGCAAAGGCTAATTGACATCTGAATTGAGATCTGAAGGCTCTCAGGCAGATTGTCTGCTGAAAAAATTGGAAGGCGTAGGGATTGGAGAGAACTCCAACCAGAAGAAACTGTATAAATGAAGCTCAGAACCAAAAAGAGTTTGATATGATGACAAAACTGAGAATACTGTTTGACTTTAGTACAAGAGAGGAGAGAGGAATTGGAGAAAGAAGCCTGAGATTAACAGAGACAAAAGTCCTGAAGGGTCCAATGAACTGTTTTAAGGATTCTAAATTTAATTTGAGCATTAATGTCAGTGCAGTGACAGATCAGATTTGCACTTTGTAAAGAAGGATCTCAGATTACACTGGGGAGAAAGGATGAAAAGAGAGAAGACCACTTAGGAAGCTATTATAGGAACCTAGGCCAGATGTGAAGATAGCCAGGAGTACAGTGATGGCAAAAGGGAAAGAGAAAAGTGAAAGGTCTAAGGAGATATTTAAAAGACAAACTGATTATTGTGAAGAAGACGGAGGAATCACTGATACTTCCCAGTTTCTGGCTTGGACAAGGGATGCATGATTGTTGCAGACTGTTGAAGAAGCCATGATAAATCTATACTGGTCTGAAATGTGAAGTGGGAGGGGTGACGTGGCAAGGGATAAAGCTGGAGAGGTTGGTTGGGGCCAGATAAGTTTAGCTATAGGTTAAATGAAGATTTTTGTGATGTTGTTCTAAGAGAAATGGGAAGCTATGGGGAGCTTTATTGTTTGCACTACTCATTCTCAGGGAGGTAAATAAATGAAAATAAAGACTTTGAATAATTCCCAGGCCCACCATGTATGGCTGGGCAGGCTGCATACTGCACAAATCCAGGCGATGCCATTCACGTAGATCATGATATAACTGGCATTCCCGAAGTTGTGCAAAGCACAGTAGCCATCCTTGATATTTATGTGGTTCTCTATTTTATGTGAATAAATATCTTACCTCCTCAGTATAATAATGAACATCTCTAGAGCAGTGCTTATGTTTTACACTTTTCTTCTGTTTCTCAAATTACCTAGCACAGTTCTGAACGCACATCTAACTCTTATTGAAACACTTTGTGGTCCTGATTCTAGAGACCACTATCCACTTGGATTTTACTATTACAAGCACTACCTACTCTCCTATCACAGAGTAATTCCAATTACACTCATCAGCTTTCCTCTGATTTTAGTTTTTTTACTTCTTTAACAAGTTATTACATTTACATGTCAATATTTTTACTGAAGCAAGTTTTATGACACTGATGAGTTTTAAAGCATGTTCTCGTTTTCCTTCACTGGTCATTTTTCACTTGAAAATATTTGTGTTCCTCCCTTGCTTTTCTTTAGAGAAGAATTTTCAGGGCTTGATTTGATTTCTTTCATCCTCTATGATTATATACCTCTGGCCACTATTCTTTCATTTGATTAAGAATTAGTAAGTTTTGCAGAAAGATAGATCAATGGAACAGGATAGAAAGCCCAGAGATAAACCCACGGACATATGGTCACCTTATCTTTGATAAAGGAGGCAGGAATGTACAGTGGAGAAAGGACAGCCTCCTCAATAAGTGGTGCTGGGAAAACTGGATAGGGACATGTAAAAGTATGAGATTAGATCACTCCCTAACACCATACACAAAAATAAGCTCAAAATGGATTAAAGACCTAAATGTAAGGCCAGACACTATCAAACTCTTAGAGGAAAACATAGGCAGAACACTCTATGACATAAATCACAGCAAGATCCTTTTTGACCCACCTCCTAGAGAAATGGAAATAAAGACAAAAATAAACACATGGGACCTAATGAAACTTAAAAGCTTTTGCACAGCAAAGGAAACCATAAACAAGACCAAAAGACAACCCTCAGAATGGGAGAAAATATTTGCAAATGAAGCAACTGACAAAGGATTAATCTCCAAACTTTATAAGCAGCTCATGCAGCTCAATAACAAAAAAACAAACAACCCAATCCAAAAATGGGCAGAAGACCTAAATAGACATTTCTCCACAGAAGATATACAGACTGCCAACAAACACATGAAAGGATGCTCAACATCTTTACTCATCAGACAAATGCAAATCAAAACTACAATGAGATATCATCTCACACCAGTCAGAATGGCCATCATCAAAAAATCTAGAAACAATAAATGCTGGAGAGGGTGTGGAAAAAAGGGAACCCTCTTGCACTGCTGGTGGGAATGTGAATTGGTACAGCCACTATGGAGAACGGTATGGAGGTTCCTTAAAAAACTACAAATAGAACTACCATATGACCCAGCAATCCCACTACTGGGCATATACCCTGAGAAAACCATAATTCAAAAAGAGTCATGTACCAAAATGTTCATAGCAGCCCTATTTACAATAGCCCAGAGATGGAAACAACCTAAGTGTCCATCATCAGATGAATGGGTAAAGAAGATGTGGCACATATGTACAATGGAATATTACTCAGCCATAAAAAGAAACAAAATTGAGCTATTTGTAATGAGGTGGATGGACCTAGAGCCTGTCATACAGAGTGAAGTAAGTCAGAAAGAGAAAGACAAATACCGTATGCTAACACATATATATGGAATTTAAGGGGAAAAAATGTCATGAAGAACATAGGGGCAAGACAGGAATAAAGACACAGACCTACTAGAGAATGGACTTGAGGATATGGGGAGGGGGAAGGGTAAGCTGTGACAAAGTGAAAGAGCGGCATGGACATATATACACTACCAAACGTAAGGTAGATAGCTAGCGGGAAGCAGCCGCATAGCACAGGGAGATCAGCTCGGTGCTTCGTGACCGCCTGGAGGGGTGGGATAGGGAGGGTGGGAGGGAGACGCAAAAGGGAGGGGATATGGGAACATATGTATATGTAGAACTGATTAAATTTGTTATAAAGCAAAAAAATAAAAATAAAAAAATAAAAAAATAAAAGAATTAGTAAGTTTTGGTATCACATATCTATTTGTCTTGCTTTCTGTGAAACACTTTTTCACTGCCATAACTATAAAGTCAATTATGATTTTAGGTGCTATATCCCTTACAACATGCAAAGATCCTTATAATTTATTTAAATTGTCAGAGTGAATCACAAAATGTATATATAGTTTTTTTTACATAAAATTCAATTGTAATCATAAATGATTCAAGAAGCTCTTATGATCAAGGGTAATATATTTCCTCCTTTTAAATTTATTCTCATTAACTTCAGTATCCTCTGAATTTTGTTTGGTGATTCACTGTCAATTCAGTCGTTTGTGAGTGAAGGACTACCACACCTGACATGTCACTGTTGAGTGCGGAGGAGTGAGAGGAAGATGAGACAGAGATCACTGACCCTCTCACTGGTAGCCAGCAACTCTTCTAAGAGGGCAAGGAAGCACAGTATGTATTCACTTATTTAACACATACTTCTAGAGCATCACCAGACACTCCTCTAAAAAAATCTACAAATATTAACCCATTAATCCTCATTACAATCCTACCAGGTAGATGCTATTTATAGCTCGGGAGTCTATGCCCTCCTATTTCTCCAATATCAGTCAGCCCATTTACCAATGAAAACTGGCCTCTGTGCTAGGTTTAGAATGCATACCATCTGTTGAATTCACATGATTCTGCCATTAACGTTACTGTAGGTCTCTTCCATGATTACTGTATTAAACCGAAATTCCATTGATTTCTCCAGTGCACCTGTGACTCTTGACTAGGTCACTGCCACCACCGTCTATATGTGAGATTTATACTGAGTATGTAGACCATAAAAGTTATGGCAAGTTCAATTTACATGATACTTCAGATAAAAATGATTAGAACTTACGTGTTTATAGTTACATGAAGAAATATAAAATGGGCTTTTAACATAGTTTTCAAATGAACATGTAAGTTCCACATATCCAAGCCTTTATTTTCATTTCAGATCTCTCTCCTGAGCCCCAGAGCCCTATCTATCCAAACTGCTTGCCAGAGTCACTGGCACATAGATCTCCCAGACACACTTCAACCTCAGCACTGTTACAGAGTGAAATCGCCATTTCCCCGAGCTGTTTGTATCCCTTCTCCATTAATGAAGAGTGCTAATTTGCCTAAGTAACCAGAAGCCTTGGAGTCATTTTGTTTGTTTCTTTGTTTCTTTCTAAAAGTCATTTTATTGTGAAAGCATGAAGGACTGCCTTTCATCAGGCAACAAGTTTGCCATTCCAAAGCTGTTTCAACATTTATTGAGTGCCTATGTTGTGCTGGACCCTCTGCCAGGTGGAGGGCTGTAACAATTTTTAAAAACAATTTTATTGAACTATACTTAATTTACAATGTCGTGTTAGTTTCTAGTATACAGCAAAGTGATTCAGATGTGTGTGTGTGTGTGTGTGTGTGTGTGTGTGTATCCCTGTGCTATACAGTAGGACCTTGTTGTTTATCTATTTTATATATAGTAGTTTGTATCTGTTAATCCCAAACTCCTAATTTATCCCTCCTCCACCCTCTTTCCTCTTTGGTAACCATAAATTTGTTTTCTATGTCTGTGAGTCTGTTTCTGTTTTGTAGTTTTGTAAATGTGTTCATTTGTATCATATTTTAGATTCCACATATAAGTGGTATCATATGGTATTTGACTTTCTGTCTGGCTTACTTCACTTAGTATGATAATCTCCAGGTCCATCCATGTTGCTGCAAATGGCATTATTTCATTCTTTTTTTATGCCTGAGTAATATTCCATTGTATATATATACCACATCTTCTTTATCCATTCATCTGTCTATGAACATTTAGGTTGCTTCCATGCGTTGGCTATTGTGAATAATGCTGCTGTGAACACTAGGGTACATGTATCTTTTTGAATTAGAGTTTTCCTTGGAGTCATTTTGAACTCCTCTCTCTCCTCACCTGCACCTGCCAGCCCCCTTCTACTAAGTCACAAGTCCAGCAGACCTCTTATCCAGCATGACTGCTATAGCAAAAATGGATACCTGGTCTTCCCGATCCTGTTTCAATCCCCTCCAATCTATTCTCCCCACTACTGTGAAAATCATCTCCCTAAAACACAAAATGAATCCCTCCATCCCTCTAGTTAAAACTTTTCAATGGTTTTCTATCAATTTTAGGATAAATCCAAACTTCAGATGAGGTCCTTCATAATTAGGGCTATTTTCCTCTCCAGCCACTGACTTGCCTCTCTCCTGTCCTACTACCCCAATAAGTTCCAGCCATACCTAAACATCTGCCTTTTCTATCAAGTACCATCTTTTCTCTTGCCTATTTGCCTTTGCACATAATGTTCCCTCTACCCAAATGCAGTTTTCCTCTCCCATTTCTTCATCTAGCTAACTCCTAAGAAATTCAGCACAGATAACACCTCCTCCTAAAAGTCTCCCATGACCAGCACCCCTCATTCCTAAAACTTAGTTAGGTACCCTTCATATGTGTTCCATATGTCTATATATCAGACACTTATCAAAAAGTATGTATTTATATATCTCACCATTAGCAAATAAGCTCCTTACGGGCAGAGTCTATGCCTTCAATTTTTGCATGACCAGCATCTAAGCATGTATCTGGCACTTGGACACTCAGTAAATGTTGAATGATGAACGAACAAACTCTGAAAATTAATATGCAATTTTCTCTTTTTAGGTAAATTTTAGTTAAAATAACAAAATGGATAACGTGCTCATAGTTCTTTTGTTAGGTACACGAGGTCAGGTACATAAGTGTCATTATTATAAATTCATAAAGCTTTAAGGAACTCAAATGGGTCATTTAAACTATCCCCTCACCTAAAACCAACACACATACATATAATTCTATTTTAATTTAAAGCCTTCTAGAGAGCTGCAAATTTTAAATTAGTTCTGTCTTCTTCTGTCAATGTGTTTTCTCTTTTACAATATATACCTATTACACCCATCTTCCTGGAGAAGACTGGAATGTTTAGGAATGGGGTCAGTATAGAGAATAAAGAGGACAGTTCTAAAAGGACTGTCTGCTCCAAGAGGTTTCATGGGTAATATCTGAAGGGAAACTTTTGGAAGGCAATCAGTTCAAAAATCTATCTTCAGATGAAATTCTTTGTTTTAATCATACTCTACCTAGTTTACTTTTTTTTGAGATAGTTTACTCTAAAAGATACGGATACAAAGATAATAATTAAGAGCCATGGAGTGGAGACGGAGGCTGGTTATTTTTTAAATCAGAAATATAGTGATAGTTGCTACAGCTGAACTCTGAACATAGCACTGAGTTTTGTGGCAGCAAAAATAGAACGAGAACCACTTTGTGAAATAAAAGGAAGCAGGAACAATTTTTTTTTCCTGAAATCATACCTAGGCCTGACTTGAAACACAATAGTTTATAAAAGATTGGTTGGATAAAAGAGTATATCTTTGTATTAAAAAATTTAACAGCAAAATGGACATCTTCAATGATAGGTTTTTAAAGTTATGGGAAAGTCTAAGTATCTATTTTTAAATAAGCCCTCAAAAAAAAAAGAGGGACTTTTAGAATTATTAGACTAATTCTACAAAGACATTTTAATAGAAAACTAATGTAATCTAGTCTACTTACATAATATAATAGTGATTCTAACTTGACACAGAGATACAACTTAGAATATATGGAAAAGTGGAGAGAGATCATTTCCTTTGGAGACACATGCACACATACACAAGCACAAATATCATTTGTTTTCACCTAGATTTTTAAACAGAACTTGAATAAACAATAAATTTAAAATTAAGCCACCCTTATAATAGAAAACTGGGGTGTATGGCAAAACCAATACTTCACTTTGAAAATTAGGGAAGTCTGACCTGTGTTCAAATGGGCCATTCCACCCACTACAAGACAAGGCCAATTTGTTTTCTCAAGGTATGGCCCTGGATTTCTCCTAGGGCCAGTAAATCTACTCAGTAGAAATCCCAAAGTTCTGCCCCCAATGAACATGGAAGAAAAGCCCTTCACACCAAGTGTGATTAAATAAAGAACAAGGGAAGTGTTGAGTATACACTCACATCAACCAACCAACAAATATCAAGGGCCTCCCTCTTCACTGTACTGTACCTCACATGTTCTCAGAAAACCCAGGAGAGCAGGCAGTCAGTCACAGGGCAGCTGGCCTCCCTGGGCCCTGAGGAAGTCTCTTGGGCACTCTTCCTGATAACAGCAGGTCTCAGTCCAACAACTCTCTCAAGTACTCTATTGGTTCTCAACTTCCAGTGGATTACACACTTTCCCCAGGTGATTTTAAAGAGCTTCTGGTTTGATAAGACTTTCCTTAGAAGCCAGAGGAAACCAGAAGGTCTTCTAGAGCTCTGAGGCCAGTTTAAGCCCTAAATACAACTTCCACTCCCTCAAACCTCCAGGTATTTACCAATTAAAGTTAGTCCTCTGCATCTGGGCCTCCACTCAAGATCCCATAATGGTACTCAACGAGACCTCAAAAGCAGCTATGCACAATTACTGGACAGTCACTGGTACCCAAAGGCCTAAACAGATGACTTGTTTTAACAGTTAACACTGAGGTTTATCTGGAACTCCTAGAACATCTAGGAATAGTTTCCTGATACCCCTGAGGTAACACAGAAAGAGCACAAGGTCAGACAGCAATTAAGAAACAGGTCCTAGCCCCAGATTGGCCACTAACTCACTTTGTGATGAGGGCAATTACCCAACCTTCTTTGGGCTTTAACCACAGTGAACAAGATACCTTACCTGAGCTGTTACAAGAATCTAATCTTCTAAGAGATGTGAAAACACTTAGAAAAATAATTACTCCTTCCTTCATTCTATTTAAACATGTTGAACATCTGCTCTATGCTAAGCATTATGCTAGACGTGAAATTTACATCTGGTAGAGAAAGCAGAAACTAAACCATTACAGTTGTGACAAGGACTATGAAAGAGAAATATTAGAAGCAGGGAAAGATAAATCAATAAACTCAACCCGCTGGGAGGGCTCAAGGAAGGTTTCCCTGAGGAATCAACATCTGAACAGAGCCATAAAGAATGAGTAGGAATTAATCAGGCAAAGAAGTGTAGGAAAAGGTTCTAGTAGTCAGAGGAGCAAAGGTCTTGAAAAAACATTCAACGAATGTAAAGTGCTTTTAGGAAACACTTAAATAACTTTTCAAAAACATTTAATCTGTGACATTAAAATGTAACCCCACAATCTGCCATTTCAAAAACCCACTCTTACAGGTTTATCTACAGCTTGGATTTTTCTTTTTAGTCATCAAACTTTTCCTAAGAAAACAGTGAGATCCCAGCCCTGGTTGCATTATTTTCTACTTATGTACCAATGCTTAGAAAACAAAACAGATAAATGTCCATGTAGGAACAACAATTTGGGACACAGAATAAAATTCTGAAAAATCTTGTTTTTAGGACGTATTGGTAGGTGCATAAAAATTCAGAATTTTTATAGTTCCCTGGAACATTTTCCACTTAAGTATATGGGGAAAAAAAGAAAGAAAGAAAGAAAGAAAAAGCCCTCTATCCCTACCCTATCCTTAAAAAAAAAAAGTCAGTGCTTTGAATTAATTATCATACATTCAGAAGTATGACTCATTTTATATTGGCAAATACATCAAATTTAAAGGGCATAATTGGTTAAGTTTTCTGAAGTTGCTTTACTAATTATCTTTTCAGTTCTAATATCCTTTGGAACAATAGTCTTTGTAGAAGAATCATGGTATTGTACATGTACCTCCCAGGATGTGTTTTAAATACATTATAAATGTTTACTACAGGCTTTTCCTTCTCATAGCAAATTGAAGTTCTAGATCATTAATATGAAGATTTTCACCCTGCCCCAGACACATGCAATTTAAAATCATTTTATGTCAACATATATTACTTATTTTCTTGAATTATGAACCAAATAAATTGCCTCAATTTGCAAATTAGCTTCATACAGGTGCTTATTTAAAGTGATAGGCAAACTTTTCTATTCCTACTCTTCTGAAAATGTGCATAACTATGATTTGCCATGTTTACTGTTTGGCTATATATAGGTTACAAGCAAAATATTACAAAGTATTATTTTAAACTTTATCCCCACTTTTCTTATATAAATAGCTGCTTCAGAAGAAGTTTATTTCGTGCAGCTAAGCAGTTTAAAAGTCATGTTCTTCGGGCTTTTACTGGCTTATTTTAAAAGACCTTCTAAACAACCAAAGAGTGGCCTGGTACTCCAATATACCACAAAACACCTTTCTTATATTTTATAATTAAACAACCACCTCCAATTGCTGAAATTCCACAATTGGTACAAGTAACGATGTATTATCACTACCATTGAAGTCATGTGTTATTATTCAAAGAGAGGAAGTATCCAAATTCATTTTTAAATAGCTGCAAGATGTAATGGCTCAAACATACAGGGTTTGAGGGAGCATAAAGAGATTTTATAACAAACATTAAACTTTTTAATGTTTTCATGTATGTCCTTTTGATTTAGAAGGAACAAAATCTCAGTGAGGAAAAAAAAAACCTCTAGGTTATAGACACATTGTACACAGTTCTTTCTAGTAACAATTTTGAGTGGAACTCAAACTTATTTTTGTCCAAATACTCTGAAGAAGATATCTTGCAACATTCTGTTTTATAATTACTTTGGACATATTTAATAGAACAGATTCTCTCATTAGCACATCAAAAACACAATGAGAAAGATCAGAGATTTTAAATGAAATAAAACTTCATTGATAACTTTCACCTTTAAGATTCCTTTCACACTGAATGAATTTTAAAATTCTAAACTGATTTATCATGATACCTATATGGAAACTTTTTTTCACATTATTTTGGATCTATGATACATATTTATTTAAACAGTTTATTAGGGGAGACAAGTGAGAAAACAAAACAAAACCCTCCCAGGTATGCAGACAGTATGTCAAAGTCAGGAATAAAATGCACTGGTATCTTATGATACCAAAATGAAGTCACTTGACTGAAAAAAAAAAAAGCTTGATCAAAATATATACTTTATGAAAAAAATATATATATATACTTTATGACACATACTGTGGCTCATTCAAAAGTATTTTTAAATCCATGGTGATGTTTTAAAAATAAACCATTTAAATGGTTAAGTTGACTATTAAGAGAAGTTTTCATAACAAAGCTTACAGGGTTTTTTAAATTAAAAGAATAAATATATTGGAATACTCATCTGTCCCTATTTAAAGTTATTAAAGGGGGGCTTAAGTTGAATTTAGATAATATGAAATACATTAAAATAAGTTCCTCAGGGGAAAGAAAAATCTTACCATTCCATCAAGATATTAGGCAAGTGCAGATAACTTCAAAACATTAAGTTATATTCCTTTTGTATTCCATTCCTTCATAAGCCAGACCATAAGTGGAAATAGATGGCTATTTAAGAATGCCATACCTAAGTCACTTATACTTTGATGATGACTTAGCTTGTTTGGATTGATTAAATTCCACAATATATTCTACATTGTATACTTATGGGAAGAGATAATCTGTCACTATTACACTAAAACATGATATTCTGTATCTTAAGAGTTATCTGTACATCCATATTTCAGTATCAAATTTATAAAAGAATGTCAATCATTTTCCCTTTTTAAGAAATCATGTTTTAGTTTAGCTGTATACATACTGTCCAGAAAATTAAATATTTGTAAATAGCAAGTGTCCATTCATGAAGGCCACTGAGTAGGACTGAAAGGGAAAAAAAATCCAAAAATAAGCACATTCAAAAAATGTAATATGCTCTAATGAAGTTAACATGGTCAGTATATATGAAACTCTGTGTGTCCAGCACTGTTCTGGGCACTTTGAGTATACGTGCGTGCATACAAGCACACACACACGTGCAGAAGAAAGAAGATGAATTCACATGAAACAACGGTAGAGCAAAAGACTATCAACTTTGAAATTTTCAAAATGGAGAACAGATTAATGGTTGCCCAGGGTTAGGAACAAGAGCGAGATAGGTGTGGCTATAAAAAGGCATCACAAGGGATCCTTGTAGTGATGAAAGTAGTACCTTGACAACAGTGGTGATGGATACACACGGTATAAAATTGTATAGAACTAAACACACATACACTTAAAGTACAAGGGAAACTGAAAAACAAACTGATGCATTTTTATCAATGTCAATATTCTGGTTGTGATATACTACAGTTTTGAGGTACATTAGCTCTGTATATTATTTCTTACCACAGCATGTAAATCTACAATTATCTCAAAATTAAGTTTTTTAAATGATTATAAAATACACTTTCCCTATTCTAAATACATCCCCCTCCCAAAATAAAAACATGCAATAATGAACACCAGAATCCCTCCCAGTGACAAAAGAAATTGCCAGCTAGGTGCAGTAGTAATTCCCTTCAAAGAAACCCAGAGTAAACATTATGTCTAAACATTCTTGCCCTGAAAATATGTTCTGAATTTTCTTCAAATCCGTGTTAATTTAATGAGTTTTAAAGATCACATCCCATAAATTGAAGATTTCTCATGACACAGTAGCAATAAAATTCTACCTTCAGATGGTGGTGGACTCATCCTTAATCAGAGACAGAGACAGAGGTGGGGGTGGGTACGACCATTTTCTTCTCTGTTTATGTTAAAAGATAAGAAGCAAATCACACACACAGGCACACACTCTTCCTCTCCCTGTAGAGTGTACATGAGTTCGGATCGAGACGTGGAATAAGAGCACCACAAGGATTTCTCAAAGCTAGGTCTCTGCCTACTTGGAATCTCTTGGGAAATATTCAAGCATATCTTTGCTCTTTCGCTAATGCAAGACAAGAAATAACGGGTCAACTGCTCTGGAATTCCTTTGGTGTGAGAAAGTCAAGTCGAAGATGATCAAAGGCAGGGCATCCGGATAAAATGGGTCTGATTAGGGTAGATTCAGACAACCTGACATTTGCTTGGTTGCGATAAAGATGGAAATAGGGACGTCGGGTCCCTGGCACACCAACCTGGAAACTTGACCCGCTAAAGAGACAGAACGCTTCTACAGCCTCCGCGGTGGATTGGAGGAATTTAGGGACGCTGTCCTCCTGTCCCCATCCTGCCGCTCCCCAACAGCTCAGCCGGCTGGGGAGCGGGGCGACGGGGACCCGGGGCGAGGCGAAGCCAGGGGACACTGGGCGACGAGGGGCAGGGGATACGGGGTGAGGGGCGAGGCAGGGCCAAGGACCCAGGGAGACTAGGAATGGAGGTGCGGGGCGAAGCCGGGACAGCAAGGGACGCGGGGCCGGGGTGCGGGGCGACGGGCGAGGCGAGGTCAGGGGCGTGGAGCGACGCGAGTGCGAGGTGAGGGCTCACCCGCGTTTTGCAGCGTCTCGCTGTTCTGCGGTCTGGTCGCCAGCTCCGCCACCATCTGCACGAATTGGGTCCGGGCTTTCCGGTACTCCTCGAACCCTGCGGGGAGAGACACGCTGGAGCGGGCCGCCCGCGGCCCCCGGGCCCCGCCGCCCCCCGTCGGGGCGCCCGGACCTACCTTTCAGCACCTGCCTCTGACTCATGGCGCCCTCGCCACCAACTAGGCGGCGCCCGGCTCGTCCGCGCCCAGCCTGCGAGTCCGCGGAGGGGGCGACCGCGGGGACCGCTCGGACTCCGACGGGAGCCAGGTCTGTGTACCCGCGTCTCCCGGGCAACCGACCGGAACCGGAACGTGGCCCTCTCGCGTCAACGGCCGTCCCGGGCGTGACGTCAGGGCGCGGTGCTCGGGCGCCCCGTGCGCGGTCGGCGTCCACCAGGGAGCTCAGCCTGCGCTACTTCCCCGACGTGCGGAGCTCGCCCGGCGGCCGCGGGAGCCGTGCGCCGTCGAGGGTCACACCCTATGGGCACAAGGCGTCTGCCAGGAGGTCAGGGAGTTTCACAGACCGAACACGGAGGGAGCCCCACGCGCCCAGGAACCTGGTTCCAAGTGCGGCGAGACAAGCAAACTGCTACGATGGAGTCGCCTGGGCTTCGACGGTCGAGAAAAATCTCACATAGGACACTGTGTAGTCTGATAAATACATTACCGTCAGTACAACCTTAAAGTCAAATGTTTTCCCCTTTAGTCCAGATTTTATATACCCGGCAGTTCAGGTTTCAGGATTCCTGGAGGGTCAAGACAACTATGGTCATACATTTAATTATACTGTATTGATAGCATTTAATAAGCACTCCTAGAGATTCAGTGAGAAAAGCAGACGAGGAAACAATATGATAAAAGTCCTGTCTTCCTTGACTTTCTCCAAATTACTACCAACTTTGCTGTTTCCTCACTTTTATTTGATTTTTAAACATGTTGTCTTTGTCTTTTAAATTTAGTCTTCATTCTGTTGCTGAAGGACATTTCAAAAGAAACTGAGAGAATCTTTACCTGGAAAGTCTTGATTGAAATTATCTTAACCAGACTTCCCTTGCTGACATAACTTTAATTCTTTACCCAGTTTCTTTTGACAAGTTAGGTAGTCTATCACTGGTTTCTAGTTTGTCTGAAAACTGTATACCAAATGTTTCAGTGACAGGTGTCAACGTTAAATGTTCCTCCATCAGAAACTACAATTTCGCCAGATGTCAAGTGAGCGGATAGTCACAGCTGCTGCTGAGTAGTGCCAAGACAGGAAACCTCCTGATACCTCTTCTTTAATAGAAGGGAGCATGCAAACTTAGCTGGGGTGAGTCCTATATAATAATCTTTCAAATCTCACTCTGACTTGAGCTCTCTGATAAAGTCCTGGTATTTTGTGAAGCCCCACATAGTTGTGGAATGGACTAACAATCAGAGGGAGGAATAAGTATGTTCAGCCGGGTCCCTACCACCCCCAGAACAGGTGCATGTCTTTTGCTCCGGAGTTCAGAAGCCAATGATACCCACAATCCCTTTACTTAACTCTGAGGCATAAAGTTTAACAGTGATCTCCACATTTCCCTAAGGAAACAGGTCCTTTAGAATTAAAGTTTTTGTGTGTACTAATTTAGAGATTGGGTGGGGGGGAGGGACAAGTTGAACAAATAATTAAAATGGCAAATACACCTTCACTGTAATTTTATTTTCAGTTCCTTTTTGCATTGTGAAAAAAGAAATCCCCTTAAAACTAAAAGGTTCCATATTTGGTTTCAGTCCTTTAACAATTAAAACTCCGAAGTGACTACAGCTGCCATTTTTAGCAATTCTTTTTACTATGTATTTTCTACTTGAAACGTGTTGAGATAAGAGCTCAATAGTGAAAAAAAGGCTAAACCTATAAACATAACAGTCTACTTACGGAACCCTACAAAGTTTGAAAACTTAAGTTCAAGTGGTATATAAATTATTTTTAACTATAGATTCTGAGTATTTGTCATTAACAGTGTCTGTGGGTTAAACTGTATTGTTCCTGATGAAACACAATATAGAATCCCTACTTTATATCTGAAACTGGACACACTAAAGAAGCTAGATCTTCGCTCTTTATTCTAGCTTTCTTTTTTAAAATCCTTAAAATTAAATGGAGAACTGTAACAGATTAATTGTAAAACAAATGAATTGTTAGTAATTCAAATATAAGATATGGCAAAACTGAAAGATTACTTTTACTGACAAAGCCAATCTATATTTTCTGACTCACTTTTCAACTAACTACAAAATAAAATACCATTCTGTTTTACAAAGCTAGTTGAATGCCCCAAGATGACATACACACCTCTAACAGTTAAGCAGTGAGAAAGAAAACTATTCAAAGGGATATTTCAATTAAAAAAAAAAAAGGAAGAAAAGGTGCTATTTAAGATTACTCTTCTTAAAGTACCAGCTGACTTTAATACAGATATACAGTGTACTTGACACATTAAACTATACATTTGATTGAGAATGAAACTTATCTGAATAACTTGCAAAAATGTTTCCAAGAAAGATTTGTGTGAAGACTTTGTCCCCTTTTGTATAAAGCTAATCACATGTAATTTCAAAATCATTTTTGCATTTATCTTTTTATGAAAATGAGACTCAAAAAAGACAACATTATAAAGCCAGTTTAAAAATCCTGTTCTGTTTCTCTTTAAAAATCTGCTCTGGGAATTCAGAAAAACCCATTATCATGGGAAGATATTCTGCACATGCCTAAAAGAAATTTTACTAATTTTAACAGACATGTTTTCTTTTCCTTCAGCTTCTAGAAGAATTTTAAAAGTTAAAGCTTTATATGTTCTAAGTAGATATTAATATACACATTTAAAAAACTGCTGTTGAATGAATCAAGTGTATATATATTCCTCTCCCAAGCCAAAAACATTAAATATCAGTGTGTGCCAGACACTACTACTAACAGAATGTGCTTGTCTTCTAGGACATGAAACTTAGTGGGAGATCGACATCTAAAGAAAGTTTAATTCATTAAATAAGCATATACTGCAGCCTGCCCTGTTTTAAGGGCTATTATTGCACTCAGCACTGTTAAGTGCCTTAGGAACAAAGAGGGACTTAGGATAACCTAGGGGAAGAAGTGAGAATATCTAAAACATCACTTAACTAACAAAAGGTGTCTTGTTTTTAAGAAAAATTAGCTGACTTTTGCCTAGATATGAAATCTCCTTCCCTCCTCCCCCAAAGAATTAAAACATAATGGTAGTATTTAAATATGCATTCATTTGGCAACTGCATGTAATTATGCAGGTCATAAGAATACCATAATCATTTTGCCAACATCAAATCTAAAATTAATATTTACATACTTGAATGAAAAATAAAGGTATTATATACCCCATAACCAAGTTAGTGGACTCAAAATATGACCTATAATGATGAAAGCAAACATATGACATCTTAAATGTTGGTCTGCTCCTCTTTTGAGTAAAAGCCTCAGGAGTTTACATTTGGGTTTTAGCAGACCAACCGGTTGTGCCATCAAGTTTGTCAGCAGAGCAGAAAAGACTCGGACACTTCCATCCAGAAAGAGAAGATTAACATTTCTATGCTGATGTTGTGTTTGTGTCTTGTTTCCTATTCTTTACTTTTCAAGCCTTTTAAAGTCAACTCCTTATATTTCAGACTTTAAAGTTTTTACGTTTCTTTGTGTGAAGGCCAATAAAATGTTGAAATGACAGTGATTTTGCTGGCCCCAAAGTTCTAAAGATACGCCTGTACATAGCTTCCTTTTCCAGGAATTCAGTGGATGCATAGATTGAACTCATCCTTTCCACTTCCAAAGTAAACCGTGATTAGGGGGATTCCACACACGAATAAGTTCACCTCCAAAGCCACCATATAGCACAAAGTGATTGATACTAAAAATTGATGATTCTAATGTCTGAAGTACAGCATAACATTTTCGAAGGGAATGGGACATGCATAAAGACCAATTTATTGCTGCTTGGTGTGCGTGTGTGTTATGTGAATATCTTTTTAAAGACTTATGTGAGTATTCCTTTAAAGACTGTACCCAAACCCCGCACCACCAGATACCCTCTAGGCACCCTGCCATAGAAGTCTGTCAGCCACTCCTTCTCAGAGCTCCACAGGCCCCCCACCCCTTTAAAATCTTGGCCCTGTTGGACTTCTCTGAGACAAGGTCAGTGCTATTCCTTTCCCACGTTTTTATTAGTACAGGACACAAGAGACAAAAGATGGAAGGTGCCACATAGGAAAAAAAACCCGGAGCCCACCAAGCGCGCATCTATGCCAACACCCAGGAGGACGCGGCTCACGCATCCCCCATGTGCGGGTCCCGCCAGGGCTGCGCTGCGGCCCCGCCCGCCGCAAGCGGAAGGTTCTGGGCCGACGCCGAGAAGCTAGACGTAGGCGGGTTTCCGCGCGAGCAATGGGCACGGGGTCCCCGGCCCGACGGCGCTAGCCTCGGGCAGGCAACTGCGTTCAATGTGGACGGGGTGTCGGGGCCCCAGGAAAAGGGAAGAACGCGATGCTCCTCCGATGTCCTCGGCTTTTCCTTTAGGCCAGAGTTTCTCAGACTCCAGCGGGCACCTCCGCGGACTCCGCGCAGTTCTCACCGGGGAGGGGGCGTGGGAATCTGTTGGGGTTGGGGTCAGACCATCGTTCGAATCAGAAACCCGCTAGGACCCCGCCGTGGGTCGCTGGGCTGGGCCGAAAAGGGGGCGCGGGGACTGCAGCGCCGGGAGCGCCGGCTGGAGGAAGAGGCGGGGGCGCGCGGCCCGAGGGGTAGAGTGCGGAAGCGTGGCGCAGGCTACGCGCGGGCGGCCCCCCTCCAGCGGGGCCTCCGGGGGCGGCCGCGGGCCTGCGGGTGTGAGCGAGGGGGGAGGTCCCAGCTTCGGCTTGCTCGTAGCCCTGCGGGCCGCTGGCCTGGGGATCAGGAGGGAAGGGGCCGCAGATGCCGCAAGCCGGTGTCTGCTGGGGGCGGGTTGCAAGATGAAGAAGGCCTCTGTCCTTTCGCTTTGCTTGCCCCGGCCGGGCCTCCATCAAGCACCACACCGCCGCGCGGGCTCTAGCGGAGGGGTCCCGGCCCGAGCCTCCCCGCGGCGCGGCTGACCCGTGGGCCCGGGAATGGTGTGGCCAACTCGCAGGGGCGAGCCCGGAGCGGGCGGAAGCTGGAACCCCGGGAGCAAAGGCCCCGCAGCGTTGCGCAGCCAGAAAAGCTCGCGGCGGCCGCTCCGTTCGGCCCTGCTTCCCCTGACTTGCTCCTCTGGGGACTTAAAAAAAGAGAGCCCCGTTGGCGGGGGAGGGAGATCAGACTCTCTTGGCCGGGAGTGGGGTGTGGGAATCCTACACCACCTTACATCAGCCAGCTCCCTAGACCCCGGCGGCGCAGGCCGGATCCCAAAGGCTGAGTGAGAAGCCCAAAGCTTACTTTAAAAAAAGGAAAGAAAAAAGAGCTGTATGTCACTGCGCATGTGCGAGCCTCGTGTTTTTGGTTTGTTTTTTTTTTTTTTGAATTTTTGACGTCATTTCGCTACATCAAATCTCAAGCCAAAACTTCTTGCTCATTGATTACTCTGAAAAATAACTGACTGTATGCTCTGACTCCTAGGAAATACTGCAAAAGTACAGAGAGACGGTGTTCAGGGTTTCTGCTTTCACAAAAATAGTACAGGCTGTCTATCCACCCTGCACGTCGGTTCCCCCTACAGATTATCAGAGCCGAGAGAGAGCTCCGCTAAAACGTAGGCTAGACTTGGAAGACTCAGTGGCACAGCTTCCCATTTTTTAAGTGGTGATAACTTGCGCTATGATTTGCATCCTCCTTAGTCCAAGTAAGCTATACAACACAACTCCTGCCTTTTTTTTTTTTTTGGTATTTCTGAGGAAACATCTGAATATTGCTAAAGCTGAACTACTTTACGTCCTACTCCAGTGTTACCTCATATTTATTTTTTAAAGCGAAGAATAAAGGTTTTCATATGGACAACATAAGAAAAGATTAATGATTACCAATATGAAGAAAATACTAATGCCTTTCCCATTAATAAGACAGGAAATGAATAGTAAAGAAATGCTTTTTATTCTAGGAGTGCTTTTTTTTTTTTCCCGGTGAAATAATACGTAATTGCTTATCATTTTGATTATAAGTCAAGGGTAAAGGTCTTGGAAGTTTACAGATAAAATGAGATGTATACAAGTAATGTCAGTATATTTATGGTCAAATCCCAGAGAACCAAACTTACTAAAAAACTTTTGGCTTAAAGATTGCCTTGCAATACTGAGGACACCAAATGGGGACAATTAAGATAGAGACTTCTTGTAGCACAACTGGAGAGAAAAACCTTGATTTTTAAAAATATCATGCTTATGCATAATGCTTTAAACGTATGGCAAACATCTAAGACTGATACCAATTAAGATATCAGTTTTCTTGGAAAGTGTATTCTCAGAACCCATTGCAGATCATGATAATATAATAGACTTGGTTGCACTAAGGTCTGTCTTTAAGTTTAGAGAGCCTATACGAATTGTGTATATTAAGTTCATGAAAAAGGATTTCCTTAAGCCTATTTTAAAGGTTGCTTATATCATTCTGTTGTAAACTTACTTTATTCTAATGAATTTCCTTAGAAGTGGTCTCCAAAGTGATAATTTTAATTGGTGAATAATTTGAGCAGAATGATTATTTAGTAAAAGTGAGTGGAGTCCTTCAGGTCTCGTAACCTCTTTCTCATTAGAAAATGATGGCATGGTTTGAAGAGAACCCAAATGAATATATTTTAAGATAATTGTCATGAGGCATATTTAGAAAGAAACAGCTGGTAAACACATTTTCCCAAGCTTACCCTGACTGACTTCCTCAGTTACACTAGAAAACAAACTGTAATATATCATGTTCAAAGGAAAAACACTCTTCTGAATTAATTACTGGTAACATTAATTTTCTGATTCATGAACAGCTAGATGCTTTCTAAACAGCACTCCATTTTCCCAGTATCATTTATACTTAAGTATTTTGGATGAGTGTTTATTGAACTTAGGAGTCTTGTTCAGGTTGGAAAGGAGTCAAAAATTGCATGGTAAGATTCTATAGAAATGTAACCAATTCCAGTAAAAAATCCTTTGTATGGAAGTACATTATGGAAATGACGTGGTTGTCAGACCTCATTGCTTGGCTTTTGAGTCCTCAGAAGAAATTCTACAGCCTTAAGGGTGTAGACTCAAAAGCAGCAGCATTTCTGGTTTCAGTTTAAATAAAACAATGAAATCCATCATTATTCAAGTCAATAGAGATAATTCACATGAATATGAATGCACTTTGATCTTATCCTTGAATTCATTGAAAGACACAGTCGTAATGAAAAAGGGAGATAATCTCTTTAACTTGGTCCAAAGCAAGTTGTTGGAGCTTCTTTCCTGAAAGACCATAGAAAGGAACTTTTCACTAAAGCCTTGCTTTCGTGTTTTTCAGGTGGAGGTGGGGAGTGTTGGGCAAGCTACAGGTCATTATGTTGCCCCCAGGAACCAAGTAGTGCTAACTTTCTTCTTTGAAGTAAACTGTGTTATTTAATGAACTTGACGTTTTGTGAAGCTTAAAGGTGAACCCCTTTCATAACATCATACCTAAGAAGCATTTTAGGAGGCATGTTGATTTGAGTTTATCATCAGATATGATTAAGACATATTAACTATTTTCAGTATGTTTTAAAGATTAAATTAAATAGGATATTTCAAGCTGCATTGTCTTAGTTTTGCAGTATCCAATAGTAGCTCCTTAAGAGTTCCTGTTGAACTGTGAAGACAGTTAACACCCTGCCTGTGCTGTATGAAAGTCACTTTAAAATATCATCTTATGCCTATTTAACCAATTTCCAGACACCTTTGGTGGGAAAATAACAAAGTGACAAGTTCTTATTCTTAGAATTCTGGAAACATCTGTCAGATATTTTTTAGTACAGTCACCACATTCGAAATATAATTAGGTAAAAATATGCACGAATGAGGATATCTCATTAGTGCCACTAGCTTGGAAAATCTTTACCTTTTCATTGAGTTCATTAAAGATAGCCAAGCTTTATAGTAGTTATTAGTAAGTTTTATTTCTCATAAGGGTTATTGAACTTCTGGAATCCTCTGGAAATTCAACAAATATTTGTTGAGTTATGTTAAAGGGACTCCGGAGCATACAAAGATAAATAAGACAGGTGCTTGTCCTCAAGGAGCTTTAAACTTAAAAATTTCAGCACATCTGTGATTTACATTAAATGTCAATCTAGGAAGAACACTCCACTAACTTAATAGCTGTTTAAAACCGGGTCAGTTGTTAAGAGCGATGAAATTTGGCAATGCATGTATTTCCCGGGGTTATCCTACTAGCTAATCAAAATATTTTGCTGGATACTTTGAAGATTTTTCTTCAATAAAAACTTGTTTAAAACATTAACAAGAGTTCTGTTAAAAATTAAATCAACGTCCTAGAGCCACAGACATTAGAAAAGGCAGAAAGATTCCTAACGGTTAATGTCAATCATTTTCTTTATGCATCCCCACTGCTGAGGTCTGGTGTGGTTCATCACATGAGATGAGGGAGAAGAAAGTGCTCCATCCACTTATGTATAAGAACAAGTATCTGGAGGTAATGTTTGAGCTATTATATTATGAATTTCATGCAAAATATTCGTGGTAGACAAAGAAGAGGGAAGACTGTAGCGTTTGCCTGTGGTTTTTTGTAACCCAGAGGAAAGACACCTTTACCAAGGGCAGACACAACCCTAAGCTCTTTGTGTCGATGTTACTAGAGAGGGAGTGGGCATCTTGACTTCTTTACCACCATCCTTATTGCTGATATCTAGAAAAGCTTTTTAATGGACTGGCCATTGACAAAGAATTTCGGCTCAAGTTGGAGACGAGGGCACCTGGGGCTGGGACGAAGCCGAGCGCCGGGATCTCGGGGGCTCAGGTGCCTGCGCGGCAGCGTGCGCTTGGAGCCTATTTATCTATTGTCTGCCATGGGGGCAGGGCCGAGCTGGGGGAACTAGCTTTTGAGTGGAGCTGAGGGTCTTGGAGGATGAGGACCCGGAGGGGTGGGAGCGAGAGATGTCAACGAGGGCAACCCCTAGAGTTCTAAATGCTAGACACCGAGATGTACGAAGCGGCGGCGGTACCCGCGGCTGCAGCCCTGGCTGCAAATCGCCGTCGTGTGGTTGCTACTGGCAACCGAGCCTCTGCCGAGCGCGCAGCCCCGCAGCCCCTGGAAGGAAGGTGGCGAGGGGAAGCGGTGGCGCCGCGGCCGCCCCGGCTCGGCCGCCCGCAGGGCTCGCGCTCCCGCCCGCGCCCCGCGGTCCCTTCGGGCTGTGACCGCTGCTGTGCGGCACGTAGGGCCCCGAAAGGCTCTCGGGTTGGGGGTGTCGCTGCCTCGGGAGCGTCAAATTACTGGCGTCCTCCGCGAATGCAACATGGCAGCTCTGGCTCAAAGACTGGGCTCTTTCAGTCCGCCGGGGAGGCGGGGGTTGCGGACTCCGCTGCGCGCCCGCCGCCTCCCTTCCTGGCCGCAAGTCGGCCCTCCTGGCGCCCCCGCCTCCGAGCCGGGCCCAGCCAAGGGCAGCCGCGCGCGCCGACTCGCCTTGCGCTCGCCCCTCGGCCCTTTGTTCTCCACTCGATAGGCACCTCGCGCTTCGGGGGCTTTTAATGGAGACCGTGGAAGACAGGGTGACCCCGGGTGGGACGCCGACGTCCTGGCACTCCCCAGAGGTGTGTAGCTCCCCGGGTCTCCCGAGGGCTCTGGAGCGAGCTGAAAGCGCGAGTCCGGGATGCTAACCCGACACTACCCGAGGAGCCGCGTCTCGTCGGGTGGGTCCCTTTCGGCCAGGCCTGGCCCGCGTTTCTCTTCCTTGCTTCCGAGAGGTGTGAGGCGGGAGGCCAGGGCTGGCACGCGACCCCCGCAAAAAGACAATGCCCGTCCCCGCCCCAAGGAAATGAGATTCTCCGCAGGGGAGAGGAAAGCTGCGGGCCCGCAATCTGGGAAAAACGGGGAGAAAAACACACGTTAGTCCTGCGCTGGGCTCCACCCCGCATCACACTAGCCCTTGGGCGCGGGTGGAGCCCAGTGCAGCCCCGAGGTCCCCGCCCCGGGTCGAGGGGGAGCCGAGATGCGTCGCTCTCCACCGCGAGTGGGGGAGGGGTCGGTGCTCCGGGGAAGGGGGGAGGCCAGGGGGAAATTTGCATTTTTAAAAACGGCGGTTCCGAAACGACCTTGCCACGTAGACAAGCCAGTTGTGACGTTCAGCACAACGTGCTACTGAAATACCGAAATCCGCCACCAAATGGCGGCTCCTGCAGTCTGCCGCGCCGATAAAGAGGACTCGCCGGGCGTCGCCCATTTTAGGCCGCTTTCATTTCTCTGCTGTTACCCCGGTCCCCTCCCCAAGGCGTCCCTTCCTCTCCCTGTTTTTGGGCGCACGTGGGACTCCTGGGTCAGAGAAGCTTTTCTGCCCCGGGGATCAGGCAGGCGCGGACTCTGCTGGAAACCGCTGCGTCCCGGCGGCTTTCAGAGGCGATATCCCAACCTCCGACCGCCCGATCCTCTGCCCCGCCGGGGTCTCAATGGCGCCGGAGTGCGAGAGCACCGAACCTTCCAGGTTCGCCCTGCCCGGAGACCCAGGCTTCGCATTTGGGTCCCAAAGTGTGGTCCTTTGCCCAGATCTTAAGATTCCTATCGCGCAGCCACCCCTTCCTCGACACTGTCACCTGGTCAGGTTTTCTTCCCAGGGGATTAGAGCCCGTTCTACCCATTAAACAAGTTCAACTCGAGGACCCTTCGGGAAGGCTGAAGCTCAGCCTTCGGGAACCCTCAAATGGCAGTTTTATATTTTGTTAATAATTTGGCTTACAGTCTTTACAACAAAACCCTAAACTCCAAGGATACCTTGTTATTGAAGGAGAAAGGGCACAGGATTTGAAGCAGCCGGAGGGAGGAGGGCAAAGCGAGGCGATAATATGGAATGGCCCCGCAAGGAATCGCTTCTGGGGGCTTTGCAGGCGACGACGCCGCCTCCCGGGACGTGGGACACTTTCCTGCCCGCGCTGAGCTCGCGGCCCAGGGGCCGGTTGCCGCGCCTCGGTGTCCCGCCCGGTGGAGAGGCCTTCGGCAGGACGGGGGCCGCCTTGTGAGATCACGCGCACCCGGCTGTCGCCGCCGCTCGCCACCGGGTCCGGCCTTGGAGACACGACTTCGTTTTCCCGCCTCCCCAGCCTGCCGAGGCCTGGGAATCTCGCTTTCAAAATTGGCGGGATCCGAGTCCGCCGAGCCGAGAGTGGCGCGCGGCGCACGCGCAAAATGGCCTCCCGGTGCCCTGCGGCCTGGGCTCGAGCGTTGGGCCGGGCCGAACCCCGCGGCGCAATCGGGGGCGGAGGTCTGGGCTGTCGCTCTTTGCGGTTCTCGGAGAGCTGCTGGTTAAAAAATAAAACAGGGAGAAGGGCCGTTTTCTCTGTAACCGGTCCTTTTGGTAAAGGCTCCCTAATCGGGAAGGCAGCGCTGCCGGGAAACGAAGGTCATTTTCTCCAGCCGGGCGTCCTGTGCCCTTTCCACCGGGCACCCGAACATAGGAAGCCTTTCTCTCTCTTTTTTTAAAGCCGCTGCTCTTTCCACCCTACTTACCCTCGCCCCCGCTTTATCTTGCAAGCCGCGCACTGCGCTGCTGTCTTCCGCTTTCTTTGAATATTTCCACCCGTGGGGGCACTTAGACCTAAGACTGGAGCTCCTGGACAGGCTTCGCTGTCTCCAGTAACTTCTTTATCCATCTCTATAACGTTCTCATTCCTTCCATCCCAATTTTCGACGCGTTTCCCGAGTACCCTAGTCCGCAGCCTTCCGAGGGTCTGTTGGGTTCTAGCTAACTTAGAAGGACAGAGTTGAAGAGCACCGAATCCGCACGGAACTTGAAATCACGTTCACTTTGAAGTTTGGAGTTGATGACCACCCAACAATCAGAGCAAGAAGTAACTTTTTTTTTTTTTTTTAACTGAAATGTAGGTGACTCTGAGGGAACATCACTTGCTATTTTGGGAAATTCCCTTCTAATAGCCTCTGGAAGGGATATTTTAAGAAAACAGAAGAATGGGGGTAATTTAACTCATCCATTGGAAGTTTTATTGAGTGCTTACTATTCATTTAGGGGGTTAAATGAGACTTCGGGTGAGTTTTCCACAGGCACTTGAACTTCTTCAGAAAACTCATAAGGATCCTGGAGTAGCCTTTCCAGTGATAAGTAACTGTTGATGTCGTCGACTTGATGAAGACAAAACGTTGATGGTGAAGTCTTCATGTGAGACCTCTAGAAATTGCACACTCAGAAAAAGAAACTGGTGCAAATAAAGGAAATCCGTTTCAAGAACCAAAAGAAGAAAAAACGTTAAAAAAATTAAGTGCGGAAACAGGAAACACTCGACTGTGTAAACATTTTCGGAGACTTTCATAATCAAAACTGGGCGATCTTGAGATTTGTAAGGAGATGGACAGGCTTCGCGGTGGTATTTCCCAAGTCTGATCTACTGGGAGGCTTAATATGTGATACTTTCTCTTCCTTGTAAAGAACCCATCTATCTGAATTCTGTGGTCCCAGTTTAATTCAAGTTTTATTTTGGAGGAATCCGGATTTTTTTAAGCTACCTTAGAAATAATCACCTGTTGTACTGTTCATGTTTTACTTGAAGAAATATCCTCAAGCGAAGTGACCTTATCTAACCCAAGAGCCTTATGTTGGAGCTGCGTTCTGTGCTCTTTGAAACTTAGAAGTCTTAAAGGTATATACTTTTTTTTAAGGGTCCTTTAAAATGTAATTTCATCAAGACCTTTTGTTTTGGATAAAAGGCGAGTAAAACTGTATGGAAGAAACAATCATTGTATTTCAAAATAACATGGAGCCTCCATTTCATGGACCACCAAACTGAATCAGAATTTCCAACTGTCATTCCAGGGTAATGTCAGAAGGAAAAGATATATCTTTAAAATCTTTAAAATATAAAGAGAAATGAAAATAACACTTCCTTCACCTCAGGATTCTAAAGACTAGGTTCCATGTGCAAATTGTTTCTAAAATTAAAATCCGATCTCCTCCAAAGATTACCATAAGCTATTTTTCAAAAACCAAACATTTTCATTTCTTCTTGGCCAGTGCAAGTAGGATTTCACATGGATTCCTTTTACATTGCTATTAAGGTTTCATAACAAAACTTTTTGATAGGCCTATACAACGAGTGTACGGAAAGACTTCACAAATGAACTGCAACTCCAATATTGGGAAAAGAATAAGAGGAAAGGATGAAGGAAAGCCCCTATCAGCTTACTCTGCCTGTTGCATTGTACCTCCAAAGGTCCTAACATTTGCACATATGGATAAGGAAACAAAGCAATATGGTTGGTAGGTTAAGTCAACTGAAGGGCAACTTTTTTTTTCAACTCAGAGCAATTAACGGCCGGCAATTTTAAAAGCAAAAAGGTACTTGTAAAGTGGTATGCATGTGTAAAGCAAGATAGATCACTATTTATACAACAGCAACCAGCCTCATTCTTTTTTTGCATTTAAGCTAAAATCTGTGAAATCAATTTAGGCATTTTCTGTGGAATATTTTTAGCTCTAACTTTGTGGTATAGAATGCCAGAATACTGTTCAGAAGCAAAAGCCAAACTTAAAGCCGACTTTTCACGCACCCTGCCTTGACTGCTAAGTTACAAAGTTAGCAGCTTTGATATGGGTTTTGGTAACATTGAAATTTTAAGTGGTAGTTCAGTAAAAGTTTTAAAGCCTAATTGTCAAACCCGTGATGGCTGCTTATAAAATACAAAACATTATACTCTCTTCTGTTTTATTAAAAGACAAATTTTAGCTGAAATAGCCTTTAAAGCTTAAGCAATTTTCAAATTGAGTAGGGGGGAAATTCCTCTTTCAAACAAAATAAATGGACATGTTTTCAAATATGGTGCAATAGTGTTAGGTAAGCCATAAATGCAATATCTGATATTTTACTAAGTAATTTAAAAAATAAGTCCATAAAAAGGTTGAGATGTAAAATCTTTGAGCTCTGTGTTGATCCTATGACTTGGTTTTGTGTAAGTCAAATGACAATCCACTGGTACTTTAAGTTCTTAGCCTTTGAAAAATATTTTTGCATTTTTTATATACACAGTAAAAACATCACTTGAAACTCCCATTAACTATTTTTTCTTGTCTTAGATAACATCATGAACAACTTGAGAAGAAAAGCCTAGAAAAATGAGTTAAATTCACCAAAATTGGCAAACACGGGTAACTTTTACTTCAAAGATTGTAGAGTAAATAAACAGATACATCTTTCAATTGGGCTTTCAAGCAATTATACAACAAAGCATGTACTCTCAGCAACATCACTAAGACAGCAATGGATGTTCTTCAGCTTTTACCTGTTGTAATCCACAATAGGGTTTCCAAAACTTCTGCACATTGTGCTTTTCATATCAAATTTTTATTAAAGTCTTAGCTATTTTCTAAATGAATATCCTTTTTATTGGATTTTTTCCAATTACAAATGAAATTTAATTTTACATCTGTCATTAGAAACAACACTTACAATGGGACTGTACAAATTTAGGTCAAAATAAAAATATATGTATTTTGTGGTTTCATAAAACTTCATTTACTGTATCTTTAAAGAAAGCAGAAGTAACAGCAATATATGTAAAAGTAATGATTTAATGACTATAAGCAAGACAGAGCAATAGAATTGTGCTTCTTTTGCAGACGGGGGACAATGAAATGTTTAACTACAATTTCCCCATACAAACATGAAACAATTTCATAGAGAATAAACACCCTCACAAATAACTGATGGGTGATGAACAAGTTCGACCAAAGCAAAACAAAAACTGAAAACTGTTGGGGATATTCATACTTTAAATTCAACATGCTCACTCTATTTAAAAACTAATACCTGTAGAAGCTCACAATAAATTGCTTCTATTTCCAGACGTTACAGAGAGGGCATATTCCACTGTTTGTAACTGTAAAAGCAATTCTTAAATTTGAAATTTCCACTATGCCACATATTAAAATAATTTTAGATAAAATGCCTTCTTCCAGCAATTTGCTGGTTTATTTAAAATATTTGTTTTAGAATTACAGCGATCAATATGCATTTTAAAAACACATTAATTCCATCATAAGCAATGGGAAATGAAGAAAGTATTTCCAATTTCCTTAGTGAAAAGTTTTTCTTTAATGCAACTATTAATTTTAAAAGTAAACAGGTATTACTAGAAAAAAGTCAGTATTACTATATGCCAGTTGCTTCCAATGGAACAAAATTTAGAATTAGATATCCACATTAAAAATATTCAATGGTGATAAGGCTCAAACATAGGTATCTGCAAAGGTCGAACCAGTTGGGAGAATTTTAACAACCATCTCTGAATGCATGAAACACAATATTTTCTTTATAGTATTTATAAATATATCATACAATACTGTTTCCTGTTATGTCGTATACCAATATGGCATTGTACAATAAGCATAATGCCATCTGATTCATACAAAAGCGAATCATTTAAACAAGTCAGTAAAATAAACGGTAGTACCCGCTTTTAGGCTTACAGATTGTAAAACTGAAGTTTACTTTCCTTTGATCGGTTTCGCGCAGCAACAGAGAAGTAAAAATCAAACAGGAATCAAAATGGCTAAATATGCAAGAAATTGTTATTCACAGTGACATGGCTACATAGAATGCATTATTCTATGCATATTCTTTCCATTTGTTGAATTTCAAGATAAAAAGCACTTGTTTTCTACAGGTTCACAAAACAGCATAATAACAAGAACAATCAGGGAGGATGTAATGTAGGCGTTAGTTGAGATTAACAAACTATGGCCCAATGTTTATATCCACCGCAGAAGATTTTCAAATCCAAACAATGGTTACAGAAACCATTTCACATCTGTCCTAACACACAGAAAAACATCTTGCCTGCTTTCTCAGAAATCAATTCTTTCGAGAAATAATCTTTCTTTTCAATTAACGTCCATATGAACATCACATCTAGTCCATCTTTTATAGCCAAATTTAACGTCACTACAAAAGAAAGCAAATTGGACGATAGTCACATGTATTAGCATCTATAAAGCTGTAATGGCATGAAGATATCTATATAAATCAGGGGTTTAAAATTTTTTTCCTCAACAGTCTCAGGTATCAACCAGATGAAGTTGCTGACGACCCATTTACTGACGATTTTCGAGGTCTATTGGCAAAGGAAGATTGGTGGTTACCGCTGGGGCTGCTGCTGGTTCCATTCATAGTGCTGGAAATGTGAGGAAACTGAGGATGAGGAGACTGGACTGGAGTGCCGGGGCTGGGCAAACAAGAAGAGGTGGAGGGAATACCTCCTGCTGGGCTGTTGGCCTTGTCACTCCCAGAGTCACTTTCCAGTTCTCCAGCGTTTGTCAGTCCATCTCTCTGATGACTGATCTTCATTCTTTTACAAGTAGGTCGAACTCTGTATTTCAAAGGAAGCGGACCATTCTATAAAGTTAAGAGGAAAAAAAAAATCAGTCTTAGATCTTTAAGTACAGTCTATCAAAATAACCTGCGAGCATCAGGTACGCTACTTACCCTTCTCCAGGTATAAATGTAGGCAATATCCATTAGTGTATAGTAATCCTTTAAAGGTTCCTCTTCATACATGACATCAATCTGTTGAAAAAGAACACTTCAGTTACTAGGCATCACCAAGAATGACGGTAAATCTAGATTTTTTTGGGCCATCTAAATAGAATCCAAAAATGCTTTTAAAAAACATTTTCTCCAAACATTTGAACAAAGAAAGAATCCCTCTGGAAACTTCAAATGAGGGAAAACATTTCTTGAAATTATAAGGGATTTGTTTTCACAGCATAAAACAGAGTCCATACCAAATATTTTAAGAGCTATTTCCAAGTAAAGTACTAAATTAAAAAAAAATTTCCGTTGTTTTGGCTTTAGAATCCAAGAAGAAAAATGTCATTGAAATTTTTTTAAAAACGATTTACATAAAATGCATGAAGACTATAAAGTAGATACCTGGAAAGTATTAGGTATGTCCATTTTACTTCTGAGAAACTTTCTTAGGTGCATCACAGTCATTGCTGCTGGGCATCGTAAATATCTTTTATCATTCACCTAAGAGCATATTTAAGAAAAATAATTTTTTAAAATTCCTAACTTTAAGATTTTTTTTAAAGTCAAAAAAAATAGATAGATGTCTGAGTATGATAAAAGGTACAAATACCAAAGCTGAGATTTGACTAAGTTCTCAACTATACTTTGAGTTTGCTATTATTATAAATACTAAATGAACAGATTCCTTCAGTACATCAAAGCATTAAACATTAATTACTGAAAATATTTTGTAAGAATAGTAATCATATATAAGATAAATTCTATCTAGTAACTATCGAATATAGATCACTCTTAAACATCAAACATGATGATTTTCTTCTATTTGATAGCAACATCTGACCCTAGGATATTCTAAAGGGCAACATATACCCTCATAAAATCTAGAATCCAAACAATGCATCTTCTATGTGTTTTTGTATCATGGAACATACCTCCTCCTTCGATTTCTCCTTGTCTTTATTTACTTTCCGATCCAATCTAAGAAACAAATAATTTATTAGGCAAACAATGTATCTAATAAATATATTAGCATAAAACACATTTTCTAAAGAATTTACCTGTTCTGGTCAAAGAATTCAATGGATAAACTTATTATTTCATCATCAGTTATAATTCTCTTATCTTCATCTGCAACTTCTCCTCTATCTTCATTAGAGCCATTGGCAGCTATAAAGACATTTTTAAATTCAATTTTTAAGAATTAAATACTTAATTAAATATTATACATATAGAAGAATGGAACTGGTACTTTTAAGCTTAATTTTAATAAATTACTGGGTAAGTTCTCCCTCCAAATAAAATGTCTTTCCCCCTCTAAAGAGTTTACCATCAGCTGAAGGATGAGCTGCATAAAAATCCCTTCTTCTCTTCATTTCATCTAAAGAGGAGGAAAAAAAAGACTTAAACATAGCAGGTAAAACTGATAAATACTTTTTAAAAATTCAGTTTTAAGCAAGTTACTCACTTTTGAAAAGCCCTGGAACTAATTTGTATACAATATCTTGAAGAGTTTTATCTGACCTGAAAAAGAATAAATTAGAAAATAAACTATCAACTAATATGGCAAAAACTAAAAGTGTTCATTAAGTATTTAAACATTCTTTGTTTTCTCTGTTATAGTATTTTACTTGATTGTAACACTGTCTATAACTACATCAACACGATAATTATGAGGATAAAACTTCTTTATGTAGTAGCACTGTTTTTAAATTAGAAGAATACTTTATTTTATATTCACTAATAAATTCTTCACATTTCACTAAGTCAAGAAAAGTGTGCCTTCCAAATTACTGAATTAGCTAATATGAAAGAGAACAAAGAGGAGAGAATGGAAGCAGTTTAAACACATGCACTCTTGCCTGTCACAAGGTCAATAAAGCAATGCAAAAATGGAGAACTAATTCCATTTTTTAAAATGATTTTAAAAAATCTTAAAATCCCTTGAATAATATTGAACTCTGTTTAAAGTTAGTCATCATTAAAATGGCCAAGAAATTAAGGGCTATCCTCCTCCACAAAGAACACGCATTAGACGGGGACTGAAGGGTAAATTTTGTGTGAAGAAATAAATACTAAATTCAATAATTATGCAATTCCAATAACAATTACAAACAATGTTTTTAAATATTTTCCTACCTTATATTCAGTAGTGGTCTGGTCTTGTGAACTTGGACATCACAGATAGGACAATACTTGCTGGTCTCCAGGTAACGCACAATACACGTTTTACAGACTAGAAATAAAAACACCAATTTTTTAAAGTTCAGGAAGTAGATGCTAAGCAACAAAATTAGTGTCAGAAATAGAGAACTAGTAGTAACAAAATGGTAAATACCAAAAGGCATTTCTAATTAAATAAACAAACTCAGTTAATATCCTGAGAACACTTATACAATTTATATTTATACAATATTTTAATAAATATGCATTAACAAAAAGTCACTAAATGCAAGAGCAGAAAACAACTTCTTCATTTTGTACCAACATTCTCAAGGACAGTGGGAATTGTTAGTTTTCAAATTTCAGGACAACATGTTAAATATACATGACACAAGAAAAGGTCTAAAACTGTGTACTTACAGGAATGTAGACATTCTATTATGGTTGTGGCATCAATGAAGTACCCTCCACAAAGCACACACATTAGGTGGGGATTTAGCTCAGTGATCTTGATTCTGGTTGTTCGATGCATTTCTGCTTGATAAAAGATCCTGCAAGACAAAGAAATATTGGCCATAATTCACAGAAAGAGAATCGAGATTATCTCCAACTCCCAGTAACTATATGCTCTGAAATGCTGGAGGAGTTCATAAAACTCGTTTAACACTGTGCAGCTGGACTGTCCCAACGTCTTCTACAGAAAGAATTCACTGATCAGACCTCAATCAATTCTACTGAAAAGGTGAAAAAGGATCCAAGAAAAGTAATCTCTGGTCTCTCAGGTCATTCCAGGAGGGAGAAAAGGTCTGGGGTGGGGGCTGGGAGCTGAGAGCATTCGGGTCTCTTTCTTCCATTTGTCCTCCAGCCCAGCAGCCCCACGGCTGCTGCAGACGCTACACGCTCCCCGCAGATATTTACCAACCGCTAGGGCTTGTTCCAGGACTCCAAATTTAGGGTAAAACTTCCTTATGGATCTTCGATCGAAAATCCAGGAGCATGCCCTGGCTTCCCAGGGGTTCTGGTTGTTTTAAGCGGTTCCGGCAACCAGAACCTGGCACGTTTTGACGCGATACAAAGGGAAAGCAAATTCTGCTCTATCTGCATCCCTGGCATTTCCGGAGCTGGGTGCTGGGGCCGCAGGAGAAGCACCTCGAGTCGGCCTCGGGCTGGGGCCTGAGCGCGCGGACGCCCGGGGGCCGGGGGGCCGGGATGCGGAGGGGCGGATCCGGCGGCGCCCGGGGCTCCGTCTCGCTCCGGATTCGGAACTCGCCTCTGTCGGGGTTTCCATAGCAACTTACACTTACACTTGGCATCCGGCCACCGCTGCAACTCTGCGCGGAGCCGGGCCGAGCCCGTAGCTTCGGCGGGCGTGCGGGGCTGCCGGGCGGCGGCAGCGGCGGGCGCGGGGGAGGGGCCGGCACGGCGCGGGGGCGGGGCCGCGCGGGGGCGGGGTGGGGTGCGGGCGCACAGCGCGGGGGTGGGGCGGCCCCACGAGGCCCGCCGCGCTGGGGAGCAGGATCCTGGCCCGAGGCGACCCGGCAGACAGCCTGGGGGATCCCGGAGCGTGCAGTGGTAAAGGAAAATGCAAACCGCACTCCGGCCATTTCGGCCACTCTTGGGGGCCTCTTTCCACGTCGACTCGGCGCGAAGGGCTTCTTTCAGATCTTGACTCTTTCGGTCTCTCCTGTTAGCAATCACTAGGTCAAAAATTTCATGAAGGGATCTTTTGAGAATTGCCAACTGTGCACTTAGCCCGAAACCGTCAGGGCTCAAATTGCAGAGATGTTTATTGAACTGAAACTCTTTAAAGCTTTCTTCTCTAATAGGAAGTTCTTCTGTAGATGAGGATGAGCGATACAAAGTTTTGGAAAGGCTGAAAACTGAAATCTGTTTCATAGCAGACAAGGAGTGGGCAAAGCCTTGTGTTTTACCTGAGCTATGCTGGATAGAGGCAAGAAAAACTACCTGAATCGACGGCAGTGACAATAAGTAAAGAACCATGTGACCAGCCCATTCCCAACGCTGAATCAACACCTTGTCAACCCAGAGCACCGAGAGCAGAGAAGAACAAATGTCATTTTCTCAGCCTCACCCCCATGCAAACCCCACACAATGAAATGCTATTCCCAACAGATATCGTATGTTACAGAAAAGTCACGGTGGGGAACTGTCAGCAACAATACAACAGCGGACAATCAGGGAAGTCAATTACTTCGTGCAGTATGCTTGAAAAATGCATTTCTTACTCCCACTTCATTCATTTCAGAATCTGAAATAAGACTAAGCTTCCAGACTTTTCTGAAGCACATTCTCAAAGCTGCCTTGAACAGAAATCTAGGAACTTGTGAAACTTGAAGATGCATCTGAGGTTTTAATTCTCAGGGAATTTTAATGCAGAAGAGGGAAATACTAATCAACACAGCTCAATGGCTGAAACTAAAAGTTTTAGAGTACTAAACACACACACACACACAAAACAAAAAAAAAACGGTAAAAACAAAACAAAGCCTCTTTTATGAAAATTGACCACAGTGGCAACCAGTGACTTCAACCAGAAAACGTCATGTGTGACTCCTCAGTTATCTTTGGATGACTTGTTTAGAGGAATATTGTCAACATATTGTTAATATAAATCTAAGTGGGATTACAGACGCGTTGTGGATGGAGCAGTGTCCCTAAAGAGTAGCAAAATTTAATTCTATTGTACTTGGTGATTAAAGACAAGCCTTCTTGGTTCTCAAAGAAAACTCTCCTTATGAAACAGTAGGACCTTTACTAGAAAGATAGTTAGCAAGGTGATACTTCTGTCCCCTTGCAAAAGCACATCACACTAATGCCACCGATCATGAAGTTCAGGAAGGGGCATCAATAAAAACAGCTGCCTTTCTTTCTCCTCTACTTTACATAAAATGAACACCAGACAAACACAAATATTAACACACAGAACAATCAGACCTCAGTGAAAGGTTATCTACTGGTTGGCTTTGAACGTTTAAGTCTCATGTACTTGACCAAAACCCTTTCAAATTCATCTTAAGTCTTAATTCACACAACTCCTCTACTGCAATTCACGAGAATTTGACCACAACCCTATAACCATTTATAATGCTAGTAAATACCACTTTGTTACTTGTATAAGAATCAGTTCTTTATCTTTTTATACCACTTGAAAGTACTGGGAACCTAATGAAGACTTCCAAAACATCTGACATGCTTGATAAGGTTTCAGAAACAATCTCTTGCACCTTAGAAAGGAAAACCTTCTAGGTTCCACCACAGAAACTGCCAGTTAAGCAAGCAAAAATGCACCAAACATACAATGGAAAAAATACTCAATAGTTTAAACTTGCCATTATAACATACTCAGTTGGGGCTGTCACTTTAGTTGGAGGCCTAACACCAGTAATGTCAAAATGAAGGAAAACAGAAGCAAGTTCTTATGTTAACAGTCAGCTTGACTATTGCAATCTAACAAATGCAAATGAACTCCATAACCCCAGTGGGGCTCCCAGCCCAAAACAAGTATGGGTAAAGTTGGGGGTAACTTGACTTCTAGGGAGAATTTTACCTTTTGGGGCACTTAATGCACATCCAAGGACTTGATGGTAGAACATTAATGGATTTTTCAAGTACAACTAAATGCTCACTTTTCTTACAGAAGCGTGTGTATATGTGTGTGTATACATACACACATGCATACATAGTGACTTATATGGCTTTAGAGATACTAGGTGTAAATTTACACAAGTAGGTTATTTCAAACACCTTTGCACTTTGGGGCAGATGTATGGGAATGAACTCAAATATTTTAAAAAAAAATGTTTGCCCACAAAATCAACCTCTAAGGGATTCTACTTAAAATAAAACTCAAATGTTAATATAGTCTCATAAGTTAGCGTATGCTGTTAACAATTGGCATCCTTAAGTTTCAAGACTTTAGCGTGGCATATAATATGTTCCCAGAACTTGGGGGTTAAGCTTCCTATAAAATATAGGTTGAACTACTCATAATATTCTAGGCATCACCAACCTACACTTGGATTTGAATAAATATGCCCAGAGTTTTGCCTACTTTAAGGGAAGGGGTTAATACATGCTTGTATTTCAAATACTGAACCGTGACCACTAAGCCCACTAAATCCTTTTATTGCAATTGGGAATGATCAAAGTCTCTATACTTGTTTACTTCCAATTATTAACTGTAAATCTTTGGGAAAAAGATCATGCTATACGGCTGTCAAACCCCAAAGACTGCGTAAACATATGCCATCAACTTTTTAGTGCACGTTTTCTAAAGCATCTCCTCACCACATGACCTAAGCTGACATTTAGCAAAACCTGTAAAACGTTGTGGACTTGAGTCATGGTTCTAAGTGCATCCCATACTAGAGGTTGAGAGAAAAACTGTAGTCTCTGAGAGAGAGGAAAAAAACAAAAAGAGGAAAAAAGAAAGAAAGAGAGGAAACCTCTTGCAAGACTAACGTCCACTCACCATCATCACTCCAAAAAAAGCTCCAAATTTGAAATGCCCACTTCCCAGTGAGCACGTCCCAAGTAATGTTTGAAGAACTTATCCAAGACTCCCAACAAATTACACCTTGAAAACTTTACCATTTTAAACACAAACGCAGGAGACCTTGGAAACAACTGGGAACCGCCATCTTACAAGCCATCCAATTTCTCACAAGTGTCCCTTCAACTTAAGTTAATAACATTTTTGTTCGGGCTCTCACCAGCCTAACATCCACCTTGGCGGGATCGCTGCCCCCCACGCAACCCGTCCCTATAAAATGGGGGCGTTCTCTGGCTGTTTAAACCCCTCCAAAGCCCCTTCTTCGGGAGAGGAGGGAAGCCACTTGACCCAAGCAGCTCCCGATTTCAGGCACCCGTCCCCGTTTCATCAAAATCTACCTCTCAACAAAAGGCGCCGTGGCCGGGAGAGCCGCAGAAGCTGCAAATAGAAGTGTTCTTCTCGGGGGCCATGTGCGTCGCGAGGGTGTAGAGGGGCGCTCGGGGGAGAAAGGAACTAAAACGTGGGGCCGCGCGCGGCGCGTCCGGGCTGGAGCGGGCGGCGGCTGGAGCGGCGCCGAGGCCGGCTGGCGGCGGCGGCGCGGGCTGCGGGTCGGTCCCGGCGCCGCGGGAGTCGGCGGGCGGCGGCGGGCGCGCGCTCGCGCTCGCGGGCGGCGCGCGGGGCCGGGCGGCGCGCGGGGCCGGCGGGCGGCGGGCGGCGGCGGCGCGGGGCTCGGCGCCCACGCTGTCAGCGCCCTCCCGGCCGGCGCGGGCGAGGCGCGGGGGGGCCGCTCCCAGTCCACCGGCGGCCGGCCCGAGCCCGGCGCGACCCCCGCCGCCCCCAGGCCCCGTCCCGGAGGCGCCTCGCCTCCTACGTACCCGGAAAAAGCAGCCGGCGAGAAGCGATCGCAGCGGGCGGAAAAGACAATGAAAGTTAAAAGTCGTTCAGCAGAAAATGAATGTGAGCCAAGCGGCCATCTTGAAGCGAGCTGCAGACGCTGCTGTCAATGGGCAACGAGCGCAGCCGAGAGGAGCCGCGGCCGCCGCGCTCGGCTCATGCTGCCTCCCGAGCCCGGCCTCCTCCTCCTCCTCCGCCTCCGCCTCGGCCTCCTCCTCCGCGGCCTCCTCCTCCTCCTCCTCGGCCTCCAACGCCTCCTCCTCCTGGGCCTCCTCCTCCTCCTCCTCCTCCTCGGCCGCCGCCGCCTCCTCCCGCTCCGCACTCGGGGGAGGGAGCGCGCGGAGGGGGCGCGATCAGTATTATTCTGCGGGGCTGGGAGGTGTTTCTAATCCGGATCGGGGCTCCCTCGCCAACATCCCCATTGTCTCGCCCCGATCTCTGCCTTTAATACTACGATTATTATTTCATAGTTGCCGTGGGGGGAGGAGGGGGGTGGGGGGCGCCGTGTGTGTGCGTGCGGAGAGGCGGGGGGAGGGGAGGAAGGCTGAGGAGGGGGGAGGGGAGGGTGGAAAAAAAAAAAAAGCACCGCTGAAGGCAGAGTGGAAACTGACACCGGCTCCAAAATGGCTCAGAGTCCGCCCGCCCCCTCCCCCCGCCGCCCCCCCACCGGGTCACGTGCTCCCCTCATTCCTTAAGGGCGGCCTGGGAATTAGTGTCGGTGTAGTCGGGCCCGCGGCCGCCCCCTCCCCTCGGAGCAGCGCGACCCGGCCCCCTCCCCCTCGCTCGGCGCGGCGGCGTTGCTGGCGCGGCTGCGGAGACATTTCTCCACAGCGCCACTCGCGCCACCCTGCTCTCGGCGCGGGCATCGCTCTGGCCCCGCAAGCAGTTCAGCCCACCCCACCCCCCGTTATTTCTTTCTTTCCGCAGCCCGCCTCCGCCCGCGGTGCACACGTCCGCGGGCTCCAGCAGAGGAGAGCACCCGGCCGCCGCCCCCCGCTCGGCCCCACGGGCTGCGGCCCAGACTCCGGCGCCGCGGCGCGGAACCTGCGACCGAGTTGGGCTCGCGGAAACAACAGCGCCCGCCCCAGTCTTCCCGCGGCCGCGCCGGCCCCCTTCCTCGCCCGCCAGTGGCCGAGGCGGGGCGCGCGCGGGCAGCCGCTCGCTCCGGGCAGGGGCTCCGCGCGGGGCCGGCCGGGCCAGGCCTCCGGAGCCCCACGGGCGAGGGTCGGGCTGCGGGCGAGCCCTCGGGCACAGGTAACGGGACGGGCCGGCTCCCGGCGCGGGGCGACCGCGCCCTTTCCCCACGTCCCGAAGCTGGGGTCTTCAGGCAACCCCGAAGATCGCATCCTTTCCCACTATGCTTAACTTTAATTCTGAGAAGAGGCGATCGTTAAAAGTTAACGCCAATCGTGTCTGTGTTTTCAAAGTAATAATTAACAAACTCAAATCCAAACAAACTCTCAGCACTCTTTAGTGGGAACAACTTATTTATTCAGAATATACTGTCTGCTTCCTTTTGGAAGACTTGGAAAAGATCAAATATGATCAGTGTACGGATAATACTAAAGATGATTCAAATACTTAGGCAAACTTTCCCTCTTAACCCTTTCACAAGTGTAAAAAAAAAGTGTCAAAATTGATGAGTGACACAAATCCAAAAGAAAAAATTTGTTATCCTGAAAAGGAAGACATCCAGCTCCCAGAAACGATGGTTCGGCGGACGGCAAGGCGTTCCTGGTCTTCCTCTAGACCGGGGCAGATCGTTAACTTCCCCAAGTTACAACTGAGTTGCTCTTTCCAGGCTTTTCGAAGCATCTTTAAGTTTCCCTACTAAGTCCTGAAAGATGTATATGACGGATCGTTTTTAGGATAAAAACACAAGAAAGAAGTATCCAACTTTGAGAAAGATGCAAGAAAAGAGTCGGGGACACTTTCTAAACAAGTTTAAAATTCACAAAGATTTTAAACCTTTGACAAACCACTATCAAAAGAAGGTTTCCTCTAAAATATAAAAGATATAAAAAATTAAAAGAAGGTCAATAGAAGGTTTTTCTCTAAAATATCTCATCTTCAAATGGGCTGCTTGCCCTCAGATGTGAGATATAGTTTCTAACTGAATCCTCTGAACAGGCAAAGTATATCAAAATTAAATTTCTCAAGTTATCTAACAAAGATTATGCTGTATTCACATCTTCTGAAAGTTTAAAGTTTGATTAATGGTTACATTAAAACGACTCTGCAGGAGATCCCTTTTGAAAAATTCAATCTCATCAAAATTTCAAGCAATGATCTTCATTTTTTTTAAGTGGTAAGAAATAAATTCGTTGTCATGTCCATTAATCAATGTACTTTTTAATTTCCCCAGTCTTACACTGGCAATATAAACAGTTTTAGAATTTTTGTATACTTGCTCCTTTATAAAAAGTCATTTACAACTACTGTTTAAAAATCATGTTTTGAGAGTTTAATTCAATTTCTGAAAGCAAAGAAGACATTTTCAAAGCCAAGCTCTTCCTTTTGCTTTGTCCTATTGGCTCACACTTATCACAAATAGAAGGAATTTACACTCAACACTACAAAAGTTTATTTTAATTGGAGGGAACAGCAAATGCAGACCAATTCTGTTAGTAACATCATAATTTCAAAAGCGAAGCCTACGTTAAAATATTGATTTTGAAGCCCCCTCACCATTAAATCCTTAACCAACCTTTATTATCTACTGACAGATGGTTAATTTTCTTTTGAACTTTACATAGGCATAATTCTCAATTGAAAATCTGTAAAAAGATAGGCATATTCACAGATCCTAATACTGTACCTGTAATTGTTCCATGTTGCAACTAAAACTAATCTCTGGGTGGGATCGGGAATCAGTGTTCTAGGGAAGAAAAAAATGCTGTTTATTTAAATCAAGGCAATTTTAAATTTCATTACACATTTAATTTTTAGGGCTTATGTATAAATACCTCTACATTTAAGGTCACCAAATATGCAGGTCTGTACATCTTATCAAGTTGATTGGTCTAAAACAACACAACACATTGATTTCAGTCTTTAACTCTTATTTTTTAAAAAAGTTCCCTAAGTTCCCCTAGAGAACAGTTTGTTAAACTTTACCTTTATCTGATATTCCAAATGCCAAGAAACATCAGTTATATGAGGGAAAGATCTGCCTATACTGAAAGATACAATGATAATTTTGTACATAATAGCTACAGGAGAACTTTTAGTATTTATCTTCACCAACAATGGTGTCTACCACCTCCCCACCACACACACACAATTTTAATCCATTCTGAATTTAAAACATTGTTAAACTTTATTTTCAAGTTCTGAAGAGTAAAAGAGCATTTAAAAAATTATCTCCATAAACTTTATCTTTAAAAACATTAGCTTAACTGCAATTGTTTCACTTGCCCTTTAGCCCCTTTTCTTTTGGTCTAGATCCCGTTTTTTTGTCCTGTTTTGTTTCACACCAACACTCTCCATTCATACCTGCAAGTAAAAAGTAGCTCAGCTTGACACCTTATACAGGACCTACCTTCCCAGTAGGATTTCTAGGGAATTCCTATTATTCTGGGAGGGAAAAAAAGAAAGAAAATACGTCTTTGCAAACAGAGTAGAAGAAAAATAGTAATTGTTAATTTTTAAAAATTTAAGTAAGTAACCTGATATTCCGTGCAAAACAATTCTATTCTCTCGCTATCAAATTTACAGTCTTCTAGGTAACTGCTAAAGAAAAAAAAAAGCGTAAGTTTAGTCTCCATTTTAAAAACTGAAATTGGAATCATAAAGGTACTATTTGAAAACAAATGGATATTTAAATAAATCCTGTACCTTAGAGTTGATTTGTCAGCTCTTTGCTTTCCAGCCTCCAGTATGTAAGTTGCAGCTGCTGCATGACAATGTTTTAAAACCACTGGATCGATATGTTTCAAGTCTGGGTGATCTAAAATAAATTAATTGCCAGTGATGCCTGTGACAATAAATTCTTTATAGTCCTGTTTCTAAAAAGGTATTTTAATTTGGGTAAAGAACCCTCTTTAACAAGATAACAAGAAGAATTCAACTATAAGGACTGGAAAATATAAGTAAATGAGATGTGCAACATGGTCAATGGCAAAACAATAAAGATCACACATCAATAATTATGCAATTACCTGGTCAAATTACCTTCTTTTACTTTACCTTAATACTCTTATTTATTTTTTAAAAAACATAGTCCTAGAGTAAAATATACAGTGGTCACTCTAAAGATGGATGGAGTAAATTCCGAGGAAAATAAGGAGATAAATATTTTATATGGTGTAAACTTAAGAATGAATAAACTTTCCTTCTAAAGATTGATTAGTTTTATGCTAACTGGCTCCATGGACATTAACACATGGAGGTGGGGGAGAGGGAACGAGTTCAGAATATAAAATACAATTTTCAAAATATTTTCAGGTTTCCACAGCCATCCTTTTTTTTTTTTTTTTTGAGATTAACCAGGTGGTGGTTACTATTTTCGTTTAAAGAACTTCCACTTTCATACTTTTTGTACACGTATTTAGCTCGTGAAACTACAGAAAAAAATTGAATTGTTGAGATATTTATATTTAAGAAAATCATGTAATAGCGATCTGTCTTAAAATATGCCTCCATCCATACTGACACCGCACTCCGCAATCACTGACCCGACCATTTATAAGACTCGCCTCCTGATAACTAGTGCAGAACAAAACATTATGCACCATATTTTAAGGGTCTAGGCGTGGAACCTGTGCAAAACATATTGAACTAGAGTGTTGGAATGATCAGAGGAACTTGAGGTATTCTCTAAGCTGAAAAATGTCAACACTATTTGACGTAGTAATTACTTTGGAAGCAGACCCTTTAAAACCTTCGTCAACCTAGCACTGAAAGCTTGAATTGCAGGGAGCTACCCTGATGAAGTCCAAGTGTCAAACAGCCTTTGCCCCAGACCAGGCTGAAAACCTTAGATGTTTAGGCCACAAACAAGACTTGAACACCGGCTTTACAAAGGAACAAAGAGCCTGGGAGAGGAAATCAGGCCAGGAACGTGTAGCTGGCTGTGTGCAGGTGCCAACTGGGGAGAGAACAATGCTCGGGGTCCGATGTGGGTTCTGGCAGAGCCACATCCCCACACTCCGTCCGGAGCGAAGGGCAAACCCCGGAGACTTCCTCTTCCCGGGGCTTTCCCCTTCTCGCTCCATCTCGCTCCTCTTCTCCGAGCGCCCCTCCACCCAGGCAGATCCAGCTCAGAGCCCAGCGGCTTACCTAACACGGCCTCGTCCGCCTGGGCGTCCAGCAGGCTCTGGAAAGCCGCCCGGAGGAGAAGCGTGAAGGCGTTGGAGTCGAAGGAGCCGGGATCGGCCAGCATCTGGAAGCCTTTCTGCACATACTCCGAGAGCTCCATTGTGAGCGCGCCGTGACCTTCGACACGCTCACCACGTGACACGCGCCGCGCGCTCAGCTGATGCGGCCGCGCGCGCACGCGGCTGGGGCGGCGGCGGCGGCAGCGGCGGCGGCGCGGGCTGCGGGCCTCCCAACCCGTGGGCTCCCCGCCGGCCTCCCGGGCCGCGCCCCGGCCCGCGACCCCGGCCGCCCGCCAGCCGCCGCCGCCGCCGCCGCCGCTTCCGTCCAGTCCTTCCTTCTGCGCCCGCTGCTAGGGCCGCCGCGCCTTAGCGCGAGGGGCGGCCCGGGCGCTTTGTGGACGCGCTCGGCGCTTTCTCTGCTCTCGGCGCTCTCTCTGCTCTCGGCGCTCACCTAGGACTGTCACCGGCTCCTGCGGGGCCCGCGGGAGCGCTCCCGAAAGACCCCTCGGGAGGTGGTGACGGTGACGGGATCCCGGCCCCCAGCGCCCCCGAGAACTACGCCTTCCCCGCTCCTCGCTCAGCGCGAAAGCCTGCGGGAAGCTCCAATCGGAGGCAACTGGTTGGTTTTTGGTTGGGGGATTTTTTTTTTTTTAACTCAACAGCTTAACCCCCAAGCACTGCCCTTCTGTGAATGAGACTGTAGACGTCTAATTATAATTCTTGCTTATTTTTCCTCTTTCATTGTCATTTCTGGAATACAGCAATTGATTCCTTCCTGCGTGGGGTGTGTGTGTGTGTATACACATGTATACATATAGTGCGCGCGTGTAGCGTGCTGTACTTAGACAGTTAAGGGATTAATATCTTATTCATGAACATATTGGACAGAATTATTAAAAATTTTAGATGCAGCTGCAAATAAACACCTTTCAAAAGCAAAGTGATAGAAATTTTGTGCTACTGTGCTCACAGCATCTATGGGTCCTGTTTTAATTAGTTAGTCAAGCTATCCTCATATTTTTATCAAATAGTTATCTTAGTAAAATATAGTTAAGAATGGCAAAATCTTTATCAGAAGTGAATACCCAGAATTTTAAAGGTTCAAATATTGTACATTTAACTTCCCCTTTATAGTTATACGAATTTGGAGAACAAGAGTGATTCTTAAAACAAAAAACTGCATCAAAGTAGATTATGCATTTTTTGATCAAAAGAATTTAAAAAGGAAACTCAAAGTGCAGTTCTTTCCGGGTGGAGGGGAGGAATAAAGAACGAGAAAGATGTTTTAGTCTTTAATGCCTCTTAGGAGGCATTATTTGAAACAGACTCACCATGAAACATTTTTTGAGGCATAATTTAGGTGTTTATTTGAAAAAAAAGTTTCTAATGAATACAGTCAACATTTAACCTTGCACCAATGCATAAAGATCACCTGATTTCACAACAACAGGACGCAAATGGAATAATTTAGCATCAGTAAAGATTGAGTAACTACTCAGTTCTCCTTTGAAGGCTTTGAAAGGCATGTGAACTAGCTCTCCACTTCGGTGAGCATATAGGAGCAGTGAAGGATTTAAGTCTCCCTAGAGTCTTTATGAAACAAACACCTATTAATCATGTTCATCTTTTCTTCCCATCTCTCATTTTCTTTCTAAACTCCTTGTTTCTCCTCAGTAGTAAAATGTCAGTTGAAAAATGTCCAGATATCTGATTTGCATAAGGGATATTTTACAGGGCAGAGTTGTGTAAAAGTTAAACAATATTAACAACACCCAAGCTCATTACATTTGTTACATACTTTATAACCTTGCATAACATTGATTGTTAATACTCTAATAGAATTTGAGTTGATAACTGTAATCATGCTCAATTTAGTGTCAAGAAAGCAATAGTGCTTGAGCATAGATTTTTAAATGCTGTTTTAAAAGAGGAAAGTAATTACAATTAAATGTGAGTTCGTGGGCGTAAAAGTTAGGAAATTCACAGGAATTGTTTCTGTAATAGCTGTCATGTTACTCTCCTGTACATATGTAAGTCCTTTCTCTTACAAGGCATTTGTCGTCTTCTACCTAAATGTGTTTATGTGTTAGGCCCAAGTGATGGGTATATTTCCAGCTCACACAAAAATTTTCACCATAATGTTTTCTGATACTAGAAAAACTGAATTTTTCTCCTGTAGCTACATTTATTTCAACTCCCTTTGAAGGAGGCACAGGATTAGGTATTTGTTTAAATGTAGATAATACATGTGTTTCTTTGACAAGTAAGCCATTGAAATACATTGAAGTATAATTATTAAAAAGCATGATTACACAGATGTAGACTCTTTGTTGCAGCAATAAAATCAATATATTCTATATTATTAGAAAAACGATGTATGAAAACATTCTGAAACTATGGGGGAAAAACTATTTAAAATTTTTGCTTTGATCACTGAAAACAGCATTGGAACTTTCACTAGACTTAAAACAATTCTTCAGCCTTAAAGCCAATCGACTAAATTTGCCCTGAAAGAGCCTTTTAAAATAACAATTATGTGCAGCTGAAAACAGCAAAATAGATGTTCAAAGATCTTCGTGTTAATAATGTATTTTTCCTTTTAAACTGCAAATTTAAGACAGATAATGCTGCTAAATTTGTTTTTCTTTTTGAGAATGTACAAATTATTCGAAGAATGAGAAAGTATTTTTAAATGTTTTTAGAATGTTTTAAAATACATTGTATCCTTTGAGCTGGTTAGTTAATTTTTTTTTTTTTTTTTTTTTTTTAGAAAACAATTGAATATTGGCCTCTGCACCATGAGTACAATTTAAATGTGCTGAGGCATTTACAGGATCTATGTGGTCAGCTTTTCCCAAAGGCCTCACTGGTACATTTGTTGGTTGCAAAAAACAATTTCTAGTATTTATTTTTTAGACTGTATAAGTACTTTTGCTTTTGTGCGGAGGAAGCTGAGGGAAAGTATTCCTTTAGATTGAAGAGTTCCTTGAATATCCATGGGGAGGGGAAAAAAAGCCAATATGCTTAAATGCCCATGCATCCAAAAGTTTTTACTGGCATACATACTATGTTCTAGCGGGGTTCTATTCTATGACTGCACATGAAATACCCGCTCATTTTCCAGAAAGAAGAAAGTTTAAAATGCTTAAATATTACCTAAACACAAGAAACATCTTCTCTCTGCCCCCTCATAGGGATTCTTTGGTGGTTAGTGATCTTAAAGCCTTGAGATAAATATTAATAAAAATAGAATTTATTATTTTAAAGCTACTTTAACCACAAATGGACAGTTGGGAGGAATGCTTAACTGAGTTACCTATGGTATTTGAAAGTATAGGTCAAAACTATTTCAGTGAAGTTTATAAAATCTATACACATTCTTTTATTAAATATCTTAACTTGGCAAGGCATAGATTGGGTCTTGGAATTTGAATGGTCAAGTTTTTGCACATTTATGACTACAGAGTTCAGTGGTTTCAAATTGAGTCTTGTGTCACATGTTTTCAAAAGACCACATCAAGCATTCAGAGGGAACAACAAAGGTTTAATTTTCAAATTAAGCATTTAGTCCAATCTCTAATAATTTATAAATGGTCATTGCTACAGTAATTAATATAGGCAAATACAACCTTTTCCCTCCCTTATTCATATAGCCTATCTTGTAATATGAGGATTTTTAGATAAAACTCAAATTTATTTCAATGGAGCTAGTGCCTTAATATGTGAAAGTGAAATGCTAGTCACAATAAAAAAATTGGAACCGTAGGAATGAAAATCAGTGACACAATGTTCTCTAAAATACTACAAAATTCATGCTTATGGTTTTGCACAAGCGTTTTGAATTTTCCCCCCAAAACTTTTATTCAAAACATTTAGACTAATTAGCACAACTTCTATTTAAGTAATAGTTTCATCATTTAGTACTATTTTTTAAATTTCATTTTCAGATAGTTGCATCAGGAAAATATCAAATGTAAAACTTCAAAATGTGGTATAATGATAAATATTTCAAATCTAAGTTGTAACAGGTTAAATTATCACGCTACTAAGAAACTGAGTTTCTTAAAAAGATAAATATCAAAGCCTTTCCTTTGAAATTAAGAAACTATAATTTTGTCAAACTTTGCAAATAGGAAATTCTATAGTCAAGATGTTTGAAAAGGAGAATACTCTTGAATTTTTAAAGTGAGATTTGGGAGCTATCATCAAGAGTGTCCTGCCTTGATTTTGTCAGCTACTTGAGTCAGAATGAGATAATTCTGTAATATTAAAAGAATGTACATAAGTATCAAATGATAATTTTTAATATTAAATCTTTGTATCTAACCAGTCTATGGGTTTGAAAGGATTTTCTGCATATTGGAAAAGTCACGTCTGCTCTTCAGGGCTTCCTTTAGGAAGTTTGATCCCTTATTTTTGAAGCCAAGCAACTAATGTCACATGGGAATATCTGAGTAGTACTGACTAAAATTGTGAAGTCTTCAGCTAGGAAGAAATGAGGAATTGATTTCTTAAAAGTAAATGAAATTTTTAAAATGCAGTTTGGCAAGAGATGAAGACAAATTTTAATTTAAAGGTAAAGAAATTAGAAACAAGGAAGGCAATCATACTCCACAGTATATTTAATGAGAGAAGAACAGGTTGAATTGTGTCTTAGAATTTCTCTACATAGACAAATAAAAACTAATTATTTACTTTTAAATTCTTAAAATGTACTTTTGTATGGATTATAAAAAGTAAGTTTACTCCTTAAGTCACCAGTGAAGTGATATGAAAATTAGGAGCTGGCCAACCATCCAATAAAGTCTGTCAAATAGATAATTTAGATAATAAACACAGTTTCCCCCTCAACAACAGGTTGCTTTTATTCTCTACTTCACTTATAAAGATCACCGCTTCGATTTCCTACTTCATTGATCTGGGATCAGCCAGAATGACCCATGGGTTAGCTAGAAGAGAATGAAAGTGAAGCATGGATGTGTTGAAACAAGTTTACTTTGATGAATATATCTGATTAATTCTTCCATATGCATGCAGACTGTCCTTTAAATTGTTATTTTACATTTTCAGAGGGAGAGGGAGAGAGAGAGATTGAATATTTTTTGAAGGAAGGAAGGAAAGGAGGGAGGGAGGGAGGAAAATTTTTCCCTTCCAGAGAAGAAATGTTACAGAAAACATTTACTGTTTATTTTCTCTGACACAGTCCATTACACCAAGATTCTCTTAGCTCCACTGAATTTAACTAAGCCTCACAGTCATGCTCAAAATGGACTAGAAAATCATCTGTCATGTCCAGAACCTAACCAGTTTTAAGATGGCTTACATTTAGACTATAACAACAGAAAATATCTAAGAAATTCCCTTCCTTTTTGGTCCTGGTTTTGGAATCTCTATTCTAACACTGTATTTTCTCATACCTTAGAAACTGAAGTTTTGACCAGATCCATGAATTCCAACAACAACAAAAAGGAACAAATGGGCCTAGTCAATGGAATATTATTGTCTAAAGCCAACATTTTTTAAAAGTTTGTACTTTAAGAGCATGCTTTTTATATATTAAAATTTGAAATTTAAGTAATGTATAAGTATTCATATTTATTTTGTTTAAAGGAGTATAATTTTAAAAAAAGAGGAAACAAAAAATAAAAGGAGTATTTTATAGACTAAACTCAGGTAACAATAATCTATACTTGCTTATAAAATGAAAGATTTGACCATCATTTATCAAATGAATTATTTCAGAAGAGAAGTTATATATATAAGAATGCGTGATCTGAACTAAATACATTGCCAACACTAAAGAAACTATACAAAATGTGCTTTTAACTCATTTAAAGTAAACATTTAAACCAAAAGTAATATATTAAGAGAGATTACTTTGTAAAGAAAGGCTTAGGTGAAAGTTTTAATATTTTGAAACATATTTTAAATAATACTGGTTAAGAATTTAACATTTTAATTATGGTTGTTTTGAATGGTATTTTCAAGAGAATACATATTTTTATGTCCCTTGTCAAAATAAAACATAGACTTGAAACAATTTTATGCAAAGTTCAGTTTAACAATACTTTAAAAAAATCCTTAGAATAATTGTGTTCAATTCTCTCACATATTTTTTGCATATACAGAACTATTCAGAAAATACTTTATTAATTTATTTTTAATTAAAGTATAATTGACTTACAATATTATATTAGTTTCAGGTGTACAGCATAGTGATTTGATATTTTTATACATTATAAAATGATCACCATGATAACTTGTTACCATCTGTCCCCATACAAAGTTATTACAATATTATTGACTATATTTCCTATGCTATACCTTACATCCTGGTGATTCGTTTATTTTATAACAGGCAGTTTGTATCTCTTAATCTCCCTCACCTGTTTGATTCATCCCCCTACAACCCCCTCGCCTCTGGTAAGAAAATGAATGGTTTATACATAAGTGATTTTTACACCATGGTAAATGCTCAGAAAGTAATTTTATAGACTGTTGTGAAAACAAGTGCCTATGAAATAGCTGAAAATTTCCATTTTTTTCTCCCTGTTTATTTTCATTAAGGTTAAAACATAAATAACCACAGTTGTTCTAACTCTTTCAAGTGTAATTTTCAAAATTACATTCCTTTTTGTAAGCATTCTAATCTGTATTTTATGGAAAGGAATGGGGAGCAAGATTTATAAAATCATTTTAATGTCATAAAATACCAAGAAAATAATGACTGGCAACAGGGTGAAAGGGAGAGTTGTATTAATATGGACAATTTAGTTATTAGAAACTTGGACTTGAATTACTAGTATCTGGGTAATTACTCAACTTTTTATTTTGTACTAAAGTAAATAGTCCTGGATCATTTGGAGCAACAGTATTCTAAATCAAAATTAATCAGATAATTGGCAACTTTTATTTGACTTGCAGTGCTCTATAAATTATAGACCGAGAAATGAGGAGAAATTTGGTAAAGAATAATAATGTAGATGGTGATACATGGGCAAATGAGGCCTAAGGAAACTCTGAATTTTCATATGCTTTTCTTAAAATCTGAAGGTGACAGAAGATTTTTAATGAGGCCCAACTACAATATATAGGTGAGTAGTAGAGAGTTAAAAAAACTTGTTTTTGTTAAAAATAGTAATTGAATTAAAATATTTATGAATTGAAAGGAAGAATTGTTTTATAAGACTAGTGGTATCAATAAAGAGATACATATTTTGTTTTATAAATTTCTATAGAGAATATTCACTCTACAAAGGACTCTTTCTTTCAACTCTTTCTTTCAGTGTAAAATGGAAATATTGATTTTACATTTGCCAATTCTAATAGAAGGAAAATAATATTCTACTATGTATGTTGTGGTTTTGAAGGTTGCCTTAAATTAATTTTGTAACAAGGTGGACATTAATAAAAATCTAAAGTACAGAGGCTTGTGAGATATTTTAACCAATGATTAATGTGTTTTTAGAAACCTAAAAACATTTTCTAACTAATACTTTTTAATTCATTTAAATTTCATTTTGCTTTTATTCTGTTTCTAAAAGTTGCTATGATCAATATTTGTCTGTTTGTAGAGACTATGACATTCTATGATGACTAATTTTCAAGTTGAGTCATAATGATAGTCTGTTATATTAAAATCAAGAGTGACTATAGGAAAATAGTCATTTTGCAAGCAAACATCCTGTCAAGTAATGGCCAGGGTAGCAGGGAGCATATGTCATAAAGTAACAGACTTAAACCTTTAGCTATGCCTTAAGTATCTGTCCATTGACATAAATGGCATAAAGACAATCTAATTGTGTTTGTCTTAAGCTTTTTCTCTTAGCTGCCCTTTATTTTATTAAAGTTTTAGAAAATAGTGTAAAGAGAAAGACTTGGTTCGATTTGAACACACTCGACATAATTCCTAAGATGATAGAGAAAAAAAAAACCTTTCACTGAGATGTTATCAGAATCTCAGACATAGTTTTACATTATGCAAAAAGTTTAAATAATCATTTGATCATTCCAGCTAAATACAATAATTGAAGAGTAGATAATGCTACTTTGTGTATTAGAATAATATTGTGCCATTCTTTGAATGAAAATAGTTGTTACTCTTTTTTTTCCTTTAGGATATCTGAATAATTATATGAATAATATTTTGGAAATGTAAGAGTTTAAATGGAAAATTTAGGATTAGAATTTATCTCCAGTTTCAAGTGGAATGTCAATTTTTCAAATAATATACTTGATTAGGATAACAAGATTTATTGAAAAGGAATAAAAAAAAATCTTTTGAGGAGTACTTATCCAGAGATATATTCTGGATAAATAGGGAGATTTTCGTAACTCTGCTTTAAAAGTTTATTTTTATCTTAATTGTAAAGATCACTGTAAAATTATATAAATAAGTTACAATGCCTTCTTTTTTTTTTTTTTTTTTTTGCGGTACGCGGGCCTCTCACTGCTGTGGTCTCTCCCGTTGCGGAGCACAGGCTCCGGACGCGCAGGCTCAGCGGCCATGGCCCACGGGCCCAGCCGCTTCCGCGGCATATGGGATCCTCCCAAACCGGGGCACGAACCCGTATCCCCTGCATCGGCAGGCGGACTCTCAACCACTGCGCCACCAGGGAGGCCCTACAATGCCTTCTTAAAGTATACTGAAGCTCATGGAATTTAAACCTTTATGGTTGTTACTTCTTTACCATTTTACTTTGCTGTCCTTAAAAAGAGTACTTTTATTAGACGAGTACCGGGTACATGACAGACAGTCAAGAATATTTATTGAATGAATGAAGGCAGTACAGAACATGGAGTCAGAGAAAATTGGGTTCAAATTCCTTTCCTACCTGCTTCTAGTTCTTGACCTTATTTTCTCTTCTCATTTTTCTCAAATGTATGATGGAAGTAATAATGGCATCTCTTTCATATGGCTCTTGAAAAGCGTTCAGAGCCTAAGTATGTGCAAAGCATTTAGAGCCCAGCCTTAACATGTGCTCCATGCATGCAATTATAACCAAATAATGTGATTATGTAATTTTGAATTTGGTTTTCACTGGCATAGATTTTTTCCATTCAGATTTACAGCTGTTGTGCACATGATACAACCATCTGAGGACCCCAAGCACATAAGCCCCTACTTAGAAAATTAAATAAAAACCTTCTGGGCTGCCTAGCACGTCTTTACAGTGAGTCTGACAGAGCTCTCTTTTAATAGCAGCCGTCATAAGATACCCTCAAAGACCTTGATGACAATAATTATCTTACCCTTCATCTCTTGGTCCCCCAGGAATCTCAGAATCCAGGCCAGTGTCCGTTATGGTCAGCCATCCTGTAAACACCTCCCTCTTATGAAGGCCTAGTGGGCCATTCCTTCTCTTCCCACTGGTTCTTACCCTAGTTTTTCTTAAACCATTTCCTTTGGTTAGCAACTCATTAGAAAGTATCCAGGAGCAAAATCAAGACATCTTCACATTTTCCTCTGGAACATCTTTTATTTATTTTTATCTTAACTGTAAGGATCATTATAAAGTTATATAAGTTACGATGCCTTCATAAAGTATATCAAAGCTCGTGGGATCTAAACCTTTCTGGTTGTTACAGCAACTGTCAGTGAGTTGCTGTCTCATCCTCTAGTTAGAGTAATGTATAACTTGTGGTCCTTTGGGCTCTGCTTGGAACATCTTTGCAACGCCACATGCTTCATAAGGCATTGAGAAGATAAAGTAAACTTAAAACAATAAGGAATGACTTCCCTGGTGGCACAGTGGTTAAGAATCCGCCTGCCAATGCAGGGGACACCGGTTCTATCCCTGGTCTGAGAAGATCCCACATGCCGCGGAGCAACTAAGCCCGTGAGCCACAACGACTGAGCCTGTGCTCTAGAGCCCGTGAGTCACAACTATTGAAGCCCGCCCACCTAGAGTCTGTGCTCTGCAACAAGAGAAGCCATTGCAATGAGAAGCCTGCGCACCGCAACGAAGAGTAGGCCCTGCTCGCCGCAACTAGAGAAAGCCCATGAGCAGCAACGATAGACCCAATGCAGCCATAAGTAAATAAATATATTAAAAAAGGAAAAAAAGAACCCTTACCTACCATGGAATGGAGGACACACGGTTTAGAATATGGAGGTTTAAACTCGACAATTCCGAAGTGTTGAACAATTCAATGGGTTTTGGCAAATGTATGCAGTCATGTAACCACACAACACTGAAGAAGCAGAGCATTGCCCTGATCCCAAGTTTTCAGTCTTACCCTTTGCAGTCATTATACTTGCCCCACCCCTGATCCCAGGCAACCATTGATTTACTTTGTCTCACTATAGTTTTGTCTTTTCTGGAATGTCTCACAAATAGGATCATTCAGTTTGCAGTTTTTGCATCTGTCTTCTCTTACCAAGTATAATATTTTTGGATTCATCTATGTTGATGCATGTATCAGTAGATCATTCCTTCTTATTGTCGAATAGTATTCCATTGTATGGATATACCAGAGTTTGTTTATTCATTCACCAGTTGGTGGACATTTAGATTGTTTCTAGTTTTTGGAGATTATGAATAAAGACATTTTAACAGGTGTGTAGTAGTATATCACTGTGGTTTTAATTTGCATTTCCCTAATGTCTAATGATATTAAGCATCTTATCATGTGCTATCTGCGATCTGTATACCTTTATTAGTGAAGTGTGAATTCAAATCTTTTGCCCATTTTTTATAGGGTTATTTTCTTATTGAGTTTTGAGAGTTCTTTATATATTCTGTGTACATGTCCTTGATCAGATATGTTTTTGCAAATATTTCTGTGTATATTTTATGTATTGTCTTTTCATTTTCTTAAGAGTGTCTTTCAAAGAGCAGAAGATTTAATTTTTGATTAAGTCCCATTTTTTTCCTTTATGGATTGTACTTTTGGTGTTGTGGCTAAGAAACCTTTCCTTAACCAAGGTCACAAAGCTTTTTCACCTAGGTTTTCTTCTAGAAGTTTTACAGTTTTAGATGTCACATTTCGGAGTTGGTGATCCATTTTGAGTCAATTTTTGTATATTGTGTGACATATGAATTAAGTTGGGTTTTTCTTGCATGTGGATATTCAATTATTTTGTCCTATTTGTTGAAAAACTATCCGGTCTTCATTGAATTGCCTTTCCACTCTTGTCAAAATTCAGTTGATTATATATATGTGGGTCTATTTCTGTATTTTCTGACACATTGATCTGTGTGTCTATCCTTTTGCCAATACTGACACAGTATTAATTACTATAGCTTTATGTAAGTCTTAAAATCAGGTAGTGTGAGTCTTCCAACTTCTTTTTATTTTTTTCAAAATTGTTTTGGCAGTTCTATTTTGTTTGCTTTCTCCACATAAATTTTAGAATCTGCTTGTTGACTTCTACAGAAAGGACTGGGATTTTGGTTGGGATCACATCAAACATGTAGATCAACTTAGAGAAGAAATGATAATATTGAGTTTTCCAATCCATGATAATGGTATGTCTCTACTTTTATATATATGTCTTCTTTGATTTCTCTCATCAGTGCTTCATAGTTGAGCATGCAGATTTTGTACATATTTTGTTAGATTAATACCTAAATATTTTATGCTTTTGATGGTATTTTAAATGATACCTTTTAAATTTTCATTTTTCTAAGTATCCATTGCAATTATATAAAAATACAGGGCTTCCCTGGTGGCGCAGTGTTTGAGAGTCCGCCTGCCAATGCGGGGACACAGGTTCGTGCCCCAGTCTGGGAGGATCCCACATGCTGCGGAGCGGCTGGGCCCGTGAGCCATGGCCACTGAGCCTGCGCGTCTGGAGCCTGTGGTCTGCAACGGGAGAGGTCACGACAGTGAGAGGCCCGCGTACCGCAAAAACAAAACGAAACAAAACAAAACAAAAAACAATTGGTTATATATTGACGTTATAGCCTATGACCTTCCTAAACTCACTTATTAGTACTAGTAGCTTTTTATAGATTCCATTTGGGATTTTTTTCTGTGTAGACAAGCCTGTCTTCTGTTAATAGAGATAATTTTATTTCTTCCTTCCCAATCTGTATGTCTTTAATTTATTTTCATGCCTTATGCACTGACTAGGACCTCCAGTATGATGTTGAATAGGAGTGGTGAAAGTGGACATCCTTCCCTTGCTCTTCATCTTTAGGGAAAGCCTTTGGTCTTTCATCATTAACTATGATGTTAGTTGTAAGTTTTTTATAGATATATTTTCTTAGACTGAGGAACATAAGAACATCCCTTATAAACCAAGTTTGCTGAGAGTTTTTTTTTTAAATCATGAATAGATGCTGAATTTTTTCAAAGCCTTTTTCTGTATCTGTTGAGATAACCATACAGTCTTTCTTCTCTAGTCTTAATATGGTAAATTACATTGATTGATTTTTAAAATTTGAAACTAACTTTCATTTGTGGCGTAAAGCCTACTTGGTCTTGTTGTATTATCCCTTTTATATATTGCTGGGTAGGATTTGCTAATATTTTGTTGAGGATTTTGTGTGTATGTTCATGAGACATATTGGTCTTTAGTTTTCCTTTTTTCTAATATCTTAGTCTCCTTTTGGTATCAGGGTAATACTGACTTCCATCCTCTTTTATTTCCTGGAAAAGTTTGTGTAGAATTAGAATTAGTTTTTCCATAAATATGTAGTAGAATTCACCAGGGAAGCCATCTGGGCCTGCAGTTTTCTTTGTTTTAAGGTCTTCAGCTATACATTTATTTTTTAAGGTGATGTAATACTATTTAGTTTACCTATTTTTTTCTTGAGAGAATTGCCACTTGTCTTTTTATTTTCTTAACATTGTTCTTCAAAGAGCAAAACATTTTACATTAGTTACAGTACTTAATACAATAGACAAGAGCAAGCAGCTGTAGTTCTTGAGCAGCAGAGAACAGTAAGGCAGCAGTGTTTTAGGAAGATGAGTAGGATTCAGACAGGATCAAAAAAGGAGACTGGGCTTAAAGGGACTATCTAGCAGATGACAGTCAGGGGAGGGGTGGTGGCAGTAAAAAGGAGGAGGAAAGGAGCACTTGGAAGTCACTTTAAAGAAGGAATTGACAGAACTTAGTCGTGTCTGGAAGTAGGTAAAGATGGAGAGGGGCACTCAAAAATGAACCCAAGATTCTATCTGAAGAGATGAGAAGAATGTCAAGAGTGCAGACAGACGTGACATGATGGAAAAGGTAGCCCTTTTAGAGGTTAAGGTCATGCTTCATCTTGGGATATATTGAGTGTGAAGTGAGTTGCTATGGGAATTGACAGCAAAAATAGTATGAGAAGGTAGGACAGTAGAAGAGATTTTTGGATTAGTGAGATCAGGGTTCCTTAGAAGAATGGAGAATCAGAGAGGGTTGCCGTATAAAGTATAGGATGCTCAGTTAAATGAGAATTTCTGATGAATAAGGAATATTTTTGTTGTTGTTGTTGTTTGGCATAAGTTTGTCCCAACAGCCTGGTCTTCAACCTATACTAATTGGAATTTATAGGTCAGAGAGGATCACAATTATTTTGGAGAGATCTAAAAATTCTTATCAGTATAGGTTGAAGACCAGGCTGTTGGTGGCTAAATCATATACGTATTTTCAAGTTGGGGGCCATAAATATAAATGTTAACTGCATATGAATTTTACTCTCAATAAAATTAAAAATCATTTCTATCCAAAGGAAAATGACATACAATATTGAAATATATTTCAAGAAAATTAAATGTAATTTCTTTAAAAAAAAAGCAAATCATGTAATTTCATCAAAAGAAGGTAATTTGAAATATAGAGGGAAATACTATAAAACTGGCATTAAAGGCCTTAAAATGATCTGTTTCATAAGATAAATCATCGACTACATACTAGATACTATGAACTATGCCTTGAGATATGCAGCCTCACAACAACTCTCCCAGGTAAGTTGTTACACTATCCCCAATTATTTCCTTTTCCCAAATGAGGAAACCGACGCTAAGGTGGTTTTACTTGTGGTAACATAGAATGGTGGCTTGATACTGTGTCAGTTTAGCTAAACTGCAATTAGGTTTCTCCAAATTCCTTGACTTGTATGGTTGCTGTGTAAAGTTGGCCCCAGGAGAAATCTGTGCAACATTTGAAATGTAGGATGAAGCGGCAGCATTACCCTCAAAACAGGCTGCCGCCGATGTCCTTGTTGGCTCACCTTGTTGGCTTGAGGCAGCAGCTCCCTCAGCATCGGCAAATCTCCTCCTTCAGGTGCTCTCAATCCTGGGCCAGATTAGATGTAGCAAGAGACATGCGTAAAGCCAACACACTGTGTTACTACAAGCAGGTGTGCTTGTCTCCCACCACTTTGCCTCCAGCTTTCCTTCCCCACAGCCTGCCTTGCCACTCTGCAGGCAGGTGACTTCGGGGCCAGCAGCAGAGGAGTTAGCCTTCCTGAGAGCCCTTGATGGGCTCCCATTCATGTTCACAGGTTAGTGACTTTATCTGATCCTCCACCTACCCCGTCCTTCACAGACCTCTGCTATCACATCTTCTCCCACAGTCGTGTAATGTCTAATCCCTGTAATGAACCCCTTAGTCCATATCACTCCTAGCGGTCCTGCTTCCCTGGTTGAACTATTAACTGGTACATAGAGCAAGCAAATTGCTGGGGAGCTTCTCAAGCCCAGGTCTGTCCAGCTCCTCCTTCTCACATTGAAGAAAACAATTAAGACTTTTATTTGGATGACACATTATCAGGCTTGGCTTATTGTTATAGATGGTACGATTGCTTAGTTGTTATCTTGCTGAAATGAGGTTTCACAGAAATTTGAATCCCTTTTATGTTTCCTAACATTTCATTTTGAATTACAGCCATTGTGTATGTGTCATCTCTAGTACTGAATGATAAAGTTCTTCGAGGACCACACGAAACTTCTCTTTATTCTTCAACAGCTGCTGCCACAGTATTTTGTAAGTAGTAGGTACTCAATAAATGTTTGTGACTTTCATTAGAGTAGCTAAATTCCTCAAAAATATGTAAAATAGTCCTACATCAAAATATAAACTTGCGTTTGGGGACACTAGGTGTATGTTATAAGATGCGGAAGAGATGTTGCCGCTAAATTGGGATGTATAGAAAGATGAACAGTTTTAAATAGGAATTGAACTACTGTTCAAAGGATTGGAATGTTCTTGTTACAAGCTGAGGCTCAGCGGCAGAGTCCTGCCTTCCCTTGAACACTGTAGGCTCATGGTAGAAATTTTTGTTACATGCTACTGAAAAGATACTATCCTGTTACAGATAGTGTATTCATCAGTTTTCTTAGTCTCTAGAAACATACTCTGATTTCTTCAGAAAAAGATTTTTTTTAAAGGATAGTAGATTGCTCTCAGAATCTCTGGGAAGATCAGAGAATGAGGCTTTTGGGGAGTGAAACCAGCTCTCTGGGAAAAAACATGTTTTCTTAATTTCTCTGTTATTTACAAGTAATGGTTATAAACAGGACGCACTTTTGATTTGTATTAACATTTTTCCATCACTTAAATTCTAGACAATCAAATTCTAGACAACAAAGTAACAAATCAAGCCTTGATTTCTGGTGTTTGCCAGTTTCCATAGTGTAAATACTCCCAAGATGGCTGATGTCCAAGCTCCCAGTGTGATGTCAGTGAACATGGGATCGGGAAGAAATGTATGATACAGATGCAATAGATGTAAATAAGCTTAAAGTCCATAGATAACAGTAAAATATAGTAAAATAATTAGAAAAGGATGAGTTTTGAGTTTATCTTTTTGATATATAATTTATTTAATTGTAAGTTTATATAATTTAATATTTAATATTACATTTAATGACTGGCTCACAAAATTCCTGAAAATTTAGCAATCACCTTTTACAAGTGGGGAAAGCTGGCTCCAGCACACCACTGCTTGGTGGCCACCCAGCCAGGAAACACCACCCCAAATCCCCCACAGCACTGCTCCATGGAAGATAGCACTGCACACAGAATAGCTGATGGCACACAGGATGGCTGGGTGCAGATCCTGTCACTGACTGGGCACAGGAGGGTCCTGCTGGAACTAGTGCCCTTTGTTGGTTCAGGAAACAGCCACAGCTGGCATCTGTCACCAGAGCACCACGACCCTTGTGTCTTTTGTGTTGCTGGTTCCCAAGACTTTGAACTGGTAGATGCATCTGACTGATAGCTCTCACTTAGGTGCACAGAATCTGAAAAAAAGAAGTTTTTCACATTTTCAGCTTAAAAGGTGGTCATAAAGTGAAGGGTTCTACAAATACAGAGAAAGAGTTCAGATATTGAGTAGCAAAAAAGAGTAACAAGCATAGGCCCAGTTGTGTATTTCACCCCTTTGGTTGTGGGAGAATTGGTTGCTGGTTAAGAACATTTGCTGCATCCCGTAAGAGAGCACGCCAATCTATCAAGAACACGTATCATTATTCCACCATTCCATAAGGCCAGCTACTTCTGAGTGATGCATAAGTGAATCCCATGGATATCAGTTCACTGTCTACTTCTCCAAATTTTTGATTGAATTAAATTTTTGATAATATGCTGTCTTTTTAAAATGTCTGTCAGCTTCACTGACTGTACAGGTGACTTAAATGGTGATGTGAAAAGAATCATATCCCTGCATCTGTTAGGTTTGTTATGACCACCTTTATCTCTGTGACCCCTCAGGTATGGGGAATTGCTCTTTGGTGTCTTGTTGGTGTAGAGGGACAAACAGGGAATGTTCCAAGGGATCTGAATGTGGCCTTTCCTGCTTGCTATGAAAAGGAGTCACTCTTTCAGTCTTTCAGTTCATCTATTCCTTTATGCACTTAGCAACAGATGAATGAAATCAGGGTCCTACTGGCTTGTGTGAGACAAACACAGATCAAAACTTTATTTCTCATTTTAATTTATTCAATAACTGCATTGTAGGTGTTGATTCTATGCAAGGCATTGTTCTAGCTGCATGGGACACAGCAAGAAACAAAACAGACAAAAATCCTTGCCTTCGTGGAGCTTATGTTCTAAAAGGAAGTAACAGACAATAAACTAACTAAATAATATAGTACCTTAGAAGGCAACAAATTCTATGGAGCAAAATATAAGTCAAGGAAGAGGGATAGGGAGTTCTAGATGGGGAGGTGTTTGCACTCTTAAATAGGGTGGTCAGGGAAGGCTGTATTCCAGCTAAGATTAAAGGAAGTAAGGGAACAATCTCTTTCTATCCTGTAAACCACAATTTCATTCAGGAATTAGAGTTAGTTCTGAGCCAGTTTCCAATAATCCCCCAAACATCTAGGTATTTGCCTTTACAGTGTACTCTTCCCCTGATCAATGACCTGCAGGTACTTTTGGGAAAGTCCAGGAGGAAGATTCACAGTACATATGTGTGTCGTTGTGGCAAGTTTTTCCTCCATGGGTCCTCACTCCCCCTTCAGTGCAGACACTCTGGGTCACTGAACCAACTCATGTTCAGGAATCAGGTGAGTGGCTCTGAAATCCCACTGCCAAGGCTCAGAGCATGTCTCTTACACCAGACTCGGAAGATGTTTGTTATTTAGATCAAATAGGCCCTTCATGGGCTGACTACCTATTTTGGTTTTAGGGACTGTATACTGAAATAGCCACTAACAAAAATCCTTGTAGGGTTCACTCTATTTACCACTCCCATTCTGCTGCCACACACACCTTGCCCTGGTGATACTACCCTGGGACCTTGGGACTCCCATTGTGAGTTCATCGGGGAATGAAATCAGGAGCCCATTTCAACCAACACACGCCCAGGCTACATCAAACAGCCAGTACAATGTTCATTCACTTGTTCTTCGATGTTGGTACCCCCCTCACCAAGGTGTATCTCTGGACCCTCTAAGGGGACACAGTTAGGTGTTATGAGAGCAGCCTCTGCATGATTAATCCACTCCATTTTTATCTCTCTGCTATTCGTATTTTTCCTTGACATTATATAAAGGAATTTCTGGTATCTCAACTTTACTTAGCCAGGTTTTAGTCAACCAACTGGGCAAACCATTAGACCCATTCCCAGCTGCTGGTGTCAATACACCCAATAAATTCAGTCTGACCTAAAATTCTGTCCCTTAGTCTTAGCCTAACACCCTCAGAATCCATTTCCAAAGTTGACCAATATAAATTAGCATAATCCTACAATTCTTTTGATGTATAGTTGGTATTTCTTTTATTGGATTTTGTTATTATAGCCTATCTCCTCCAAGGCATGATAGGATGTATATAATACATGTTATTACATACTATATATATTCTATATACTAATACATGTATTTCATATATGACATATATAGTTACTTATGTATATATGTGTATATAATTATATATGTTTACATAACTACATATAGTTACATATGTATATATGTGTGTAGTTATATATGTATGTGTAACTATATATAGTTATATATACACACCCATAAGCACACATACATATATATGTAACCATATAGCTAGATAGACATAGAGACAGACACAATGATGGATGGAGGAGGTAAGGTATGAAGAAAATATTTCTCAAATCAGGTCTTTACAGAGTCTTCAAGCAAGGCAAGAAGAGTCATCCGCTTCGGTCGGCAAGGGAAGCTCCATGGGGTTGGAGTTTCAGTTTATTCTGAGTTTTTCTAATCCTCCCATGTATTCATACTTCAGTTCTCAAGTCCTACACTTTCTTACTCAGCATCTTAACTTGAACATGAGGGATCTGGTGAGGCTGGTACTTCACCTGGTACTGAAATTAGACAACTCACAAGATCTAAGTGGATGTTCAATTTTCAGTAGTCTCAGCATTTGTTTCGAAGTCTATCGGCCCTGCTGCACAATAGATGAGAGATTCTTTAAGAAAAATCATAGAAAGTCCCTAGTTTGAGTCCTTGATAAAATCCATTTTCTTTCTTTAAGCTCTCCAATACCATTAGAAGCACCTATTCTGCCCTGCAGTCTTTGAATTCTTCACATCTTTTATGCTGTTTATTGCGAATAGGCCCTGGGTTTCTCAGTGCCTTGTATGAAAGAGCACTTTATGCCAGGTGACCATAGTTACCTGCACCATGTAATACCAATGTCCCATCCTTCAAAACTGCTTGGATTTTTACTCCATTCAGCCCCAACCTGGCCAGAAAACTGATCCTAGTTTCCCTATCACTCTGGATACTTTGTCTCATCCTACCCACTCCCCCACCCCCTCAAAGCACTGTAGAAACACCAACAAATTCATATATGTCTATCTTTGTTGAAGACTCTGTTCATATCATGGCTCTTCTGTTATAACATTGCACATGCAGATCTGCTGCAAGGAATTAAATCATAGGGATAAGTCATTTTATATCATTTCTATTTTTTTTTGTGTGTGTGTGGTACGTGGGCCTCTCCCTGTTGCGGCCTCTCCCGTCGCAGAGCACAGGCTCTGGACGCGCAGGCTCAGCAGCCATGGCTCACGGGCCCAGCTGCTCCGCAGCATGTGGGATCTTCCCGGACAGGGGCACGAACCCGCGTCCCCTGCATGGGCAGGCGGACTCTCAACCACTGCGCCACCGGGGAAGCCCCATCATTTCTATTTTTGATTTATAGTGGTTAAGAGCACTGGCTTTGGAATCAGGAAGATCTGGGTTTCAACCCTAGATCTATAATATACTTTTTGTATGATCTTGGGAAAAGTACTCAACCCCTTTAAGACTCAGTTTCTTCATCTGTAAAAATGGGGATAATAATATTTACCTCATTGTTGGGTGATGTTGTCATGAGAATTAAATAAAATCTGTAAGATACTCAGTGGCACATATTAAGAATTCAGTAAACTCTGAGCTTCTATTTCCTAAGTGAACCTCATGAGGACTTGAAAAGCACCCAGTTTCATCAGGAAGACATTTACAAATGGTCATAAAATGCCTCAGCAGGTGTCTGGTCTCACCCATTATAAAACTGTCATGATTAAAAAGCAACACACAGACTGCATCAATTCTATGGAGAGTCTCAGTGAGGAATTCAGAGATCCGACTAGAATGCCCCTTAAGTGTAGGTAGTGTCTTGTTTATCAGTGTCTCTCCACACACTACCACACATCACAGAGGGCATGGCCAAAATCACGCACTGAACAAATATTAACTGAATATACAATGTTTCTTCTGATCTTCTTCCTAAATTCTAGATGTGTCCTTTCTTTTTCTTCAGCTTCCAAAGCCCTATGAACAGCACACTCCCAATCAAAATCCCAGTTAGCTTTGACTTTTTGCTTTGTAGAAATTGAGAAGCTGATTCTAAAATTAATATGGAAATGCAAAGGGTGAGCAATACCCAAGGCAATCTTAAAGAACAAGGTTGGAGGAGGAAGAAGGTTTCACTTTCAAAAACTAGGATTTATATTACAAAGCTATAGTAATTAGGACAATGTGGTATTCCTGCATAGATAGACAAACCACCACATAGAACAGAATGAGAAATCCAGAAAAAGACCTATACATGTAAAATTACCTAATTTTTGACCAAGGTGGACACTGTAGGCCAGTAGGAAAAGGATTGGTGCTGGGTCAATTGGATATCTAAATGGAAAAAAAATAGCTTAACCCTCGTCTCACACCTTACAGAAAAATAAGGTACAGGTAGATTGCATGTTAAAGGTAAAATTACAGAGCTCTCAGAAGAAAGCACAAGAGAAATATTCATGACATTGGAGTAGGCAAAGATGGCTTAACCACAACACAAATAGGGCTAACCACAAAAGAAAAAAATGACAAATAAGACTATATTAAATTAAGAATTTTGTTCACCAAAAGATACCCTTAAGAGAATGAGAAGGCAAACTATAGAGTGGGAGAAGATATAACAATACACATATTGACAAAGGACTCATCCAGGACATATAAAAACTACAAATCAAGAAAAGGACAGGGACTTCCCTTGTGGCACAGTGGTTAAGAATCTGCCTGCCAATACAGGGGACACAGGTTCAATCCCTGGTCCAGGAAGATCCCCACATGCCGCCGAGCAACTAAGCCTGTGCACCACAACTACTGAGCCTGCACTCTGGAGCCCACAAGCCACAACTACTGAAGCCTGCATGCCACAACTACTGAAGCGCACGTGCCTAGAGCCCATGCTCCGCAATGAGAAGCCTCGCACCACAACAAAGAGTAACCCCCCATTCGCCTCAACTAGAGAAAGCCCACGTGCAGCAACAAAGACCCAAAGCAGCCAAAAATTAATTAATTAATTAATTAAAAGGACAGAATACCAACAGGAAAATGGACAAAAACCTTGAACAGACTTTCACAAAATATGATGTAAAAATGGCCAATAAACCTATGAAAAGATGCTCAACATCTTTAAACAATAAGGAAATGCAATTAAAACCACATTGTTTCTACCACACATTTAAAGAAATAATACCAGTTGTTTTCGAACTCTTCTGAAAAATAGAAGAGGAAACATTTACTAACTCATACAAAAAGCAAGTATTACACTGATACTAAAGCTGGACAAAGATACCACAAAGAAAACTACAGACAAATATTCCTTATAAATATAGATTCAAAAATCCTCAACAAAATACTAGCAAACCAAATCCAACCGCTTATTAAAAGGATTATACACTATGACAATGTGGGAAGTATCCCAGGAATGCAAGGGTGGTTCAACATAAGAAAATGAATCAACAAAACATACCACATTAATAGGATGAAGGTCAAACTCTACATGATCATCTCAATTGATACAGAGAAGGCATTTGGCAAAATCTAAAACCCTTTCATGATAAAAATACTCAAAAAGCTAGGAACAGAAGGGAACTTTCTCAACATGATAAAGGGCACTTGTGAAGAACCCATTGCTAGCATCGTATTCAATGGTGAAAGACTGAAAACTTTCCCCAGAAGATCAGTAACAAAAGGAGGATGACTGTTTTTTTAAAAAAATTAATTTATGTATTTATTTATTTGAGGATGACTGTTTTAACCACTACTATTCAACAATGTGCTGGAAGTTCTAACCAGAGCAATTAGGCAAGAAAAAGAAAAAAAAAAGGCATCTAAGTTGAAAAGGAAGAAGTAAAACTACCTCTATTTACAATGACATGATCCTATATATAAAAAATCTCAAAGACTGTACCAAAAAGAAAAAAAAAAAAGAAACTAGAGCCAATAGACAAATTTCAGAAAAGTTGTAAAAGTGTGAGGTCAACACACACACACGTGCACACACACACATACGAACAGTTGTGTTTCTATACATCAGCAATGAACAACTGGACAAGGAAGTTAAGAAAACAGTTCGATTCTCAAGAGCATCCAAAAGGATAAAGTATTTAGAATAAACTTAACCAAGGAGATGAAAGACTTGTACACTGAAAACTACAGAACATTGCTTAAAGAAGTTAAAGAAGTAAATAAATGGAAAGACAACCTATGTTCATTGAACGGAAGACTTAATATTGTTAAGACGGCAACACGGCCCAAAGTGATCTACAGACTCAATGCAATCTCTATCAACTTTCCAATGATAATTTTTGCAGAAATGGGAAAGCTGGTTCTCAAACCCATATGAATTGCAAGGGGCTGTTAAAAGACAAAAAAATATATAGATATGTATACATATTTTAAAAGAACAGAGTTGAAGGACTCACACATCCCAATTTCAAAACTTACTTCAAAGCTACAGTAACCAAAACAGAGTGGTACTGACATAAGGATAGACATATAGACCAATGTAATAAAACTGAGAGATAAACCCATACATCTATGGCCAACTGATTTTTAACAAGTGTGCTAAGACCATTCAATGGGGAAAGGACACGCTCTTCAACAAATGGCATAACTTCAACAAATGGCATATTCTTCTGGCATAACTGGTCCACATGCAAAGAAAGAAAGCTGGATCCCTACTTCACACCATATATAAAAATTAATTCAAAATGGATCAATAATATAAATATAGAGCTAAGATCATAAAACTCTTAGAATAAAACGTAATGGTAAGGGCTTCCCTGGTGGCGCAGTGGTTGAGAGTCCTCCTGCCGATGCAGGGGCACGGGTTCGTGCCCCGGTCCGGGAAGATCCTACATGCCATGGAGCAGCTAGACCCGTGAGCCATGGCCGCTGAGCCTGCGTGTCCGGAGACTGTGCTCTGCAACAGGAGAGGCCACAACAGTGAGAGGCCCGTGTACTGCAAAAAACCCCAAAAACATAATGGTAAATCTCTATGGCCTTAGATTTGCAATAGATTCTTAGATATGACATGAAAAGTACAAGCAACAAAAGAAAAAAAATAAATTGGACTTCATTAAAATTAAAAGCTTTTGTGCTAATGTCCAAGGACACTATCAAGAAAGTGAAAAGATAACATATATAATTGGAGAAAATTTCACAACTCATGTATGTGATAAGGGCCTAATATCCAGAATATATAAAGAACTCTTACAACTCAACAACCGAAAGACAAAAAAATCCAATTAAACTATGGGCAAAGGGCTTGAATAGACACTTCTCCAAAGAAGATGTGTAAATGGCAATGGAGCACATGAAAAGATGCTCAACATCATTAATCATTAGGGAAGTGTAAATCAAAACTACAATGAGGTACCACTTTATACCCACTAGGATGGCTATGGCTATAATAATAATTATTTTAAAAATCCAGAAAATAAGAAGTGTTATTTTTCTGCCAAGGATGTGGAAAAATTTGAGCCCTGGTATATTGCTGGTAGGAATCTAAAATGGAAAGTTTGGCAGTCCCCTAATAAGCTAAACAGAATTACCATGTGACACAGACATTCCACTCCTAGGTGTTATATATACCTATCCAAAAGAACTGAAAAGTGGTATTCAACCAAATATATGTACATACATATTCATAGAAGTACTATTCACAACTTGGGAAAAAAACCAAATGTCCGTCAGTGGATGCATGGATAAACAAATTGTGGTATATATATATATATATACAATGGAATATTATTGCACTATAGAAAGAATGAAGTACTCATACAATGTGAACAAACCTTGAAAACATTATGCTAAGTGAAAGAAGCCAGAAGAAAAAGGTCACATATGGTATGACTCAATTTGTATGAAGTATTCAGGATATGTAAATCCGTAGAGACAGGATGCAGATTGGTGGTTGTCATGGACAGGTGGGGAGGAATCAGGGAAAAAGAGTGAATATTTAATGGGTACAGAATTTTCTTTTGGGGTAATGAAATGTTTTAGAGCTAGATAGAAATGGTGATTGCAGAACATTGTGAATGTACTAAATGCTACTTAATTGTTCACTTTTAAAAGGTTAATTTTATGTTATGTGACGTTCACCTCAATTTGAAAAAATGTTAGACACACACACATAGTATAACCACCAGAAGAGCAAAACTGAAAAAGACATAAGTACTAAGTCCTGTCAGGGATGTGGAGTAACAGGAACTCTCATAGAATGGTGGATATATACACTGGTTGCAATTATTTGAGAAAATTGATGATACCTGCTAGAGCTGAACCATCTGCACACCCTATGACCCAGCAAATCTTTGTTTCAGTATACACCTCAAAGAAATGCATACACATGTTCATTAAAAGACACGCATTCAAATATCTGTAGGAATACTATTTGTAATAGCCCAAATCTGGAAACTAGCCAAACGCCTATCAACAGTCATATAGATAAATGGATTACTCTACAGCAGTGAGAATGCACATTCTAAAACTACATGCAGGGACTTCCCTGGTGGCGCAGTGGTTAAGAATCCGCCTGCCATTGCAGGGAACACGGGTTCGAGCCCTGGCCCGGAAAGATCCCACATGCCACAGAGCACCTAAGCCCGTGCACCACTACTGAGCCTGCACTCTAGAGCCTGTGAGCCACAACTACTGAGCCTGTGCACCACAACTACTGAAGCCCACGCACCTAGGGCCCGTGCTCCGCAACAAGAGAAGCTGCTGCAATGAGAAGCCAGCGCACCGCAACAAAGAGTAGCCCCTGCTCGCTGCAACTAGAGAAAGCTCACGTGCAGCAACGAAGACCCAACATAGCCAAAAATAAATTAATAAAAAATAAATTTAAATAAATAAAACTACTTTCAATAATATGGATGGATCTCATGGACATAATATTGAGTGAAAGAAGCCAGACACAAAAAGAGTGCTGTATGATTCCATTTAAATAAAGTTCAAAAGACAGTCAAAGCTAACCTATGTTGATAGAATTCCTCACAGTGGTTGGGGATGAGGAGGTAGTGACTGGAAGAGAGTGGTGCCTCATGGGCTGTGATGATGTTCTGTTTCTTGATCTGTTGCTCTTTTCACTGGTGTATTCAGTTCATGAACAATACTTTTATGATACATGGCCTTTTCTGTTACATTACTCCTCAGTACAAAATTTTAAAATATTTTTTACAGATATAGGAGTGTAATTTATTAAGAAATGTCCAGTGCATGCAAGTCATTCAAACTTAATTTCTTAAGAATTGTTTAAAAAAAAATTTTTTTTTAACTTTTTGGCTGAGTAGCTGTGGTACACGGGCTTAGTTGCTCCACGGCATGTGGGATCTTCCCGGACCAAGGATTGAACCCGTATCCCCTGCAATGGCAGGTGGATTCTTAACCACTTCACCACCAGGGAAGTCCCTAAAAAAATTTTAATGGAATGCATAAAGAAAAAAATAGTTTACAAGGTCATGTTTTGTTGAGTTCTTACTAATTGATGACCAGTTGATTCGGTAAGAAGTGCTTTATAACCTACAGCTGATATTATTTAAAACCCTGGCTTGCAAACCGTTCCTCACTGAATCAGAGGTGTTTTCAGAGATTCTAAAACCATATAGTATGCTCTCTCAAACAACAACACTTATTTTTATGGAGAAGTTTTGGTTGATCAGGAAAACCTGTTTCTGAGGGTCTTTGAAAGAGTGAGGATAAATCTAGACTTCCTTGCCTCTAAAATGCTTAGGAATCCAGAGCAACTTGGGTTGTGTAGGGGAATCATCGTGCCCTCTTTTTGGGGTCATAACAGCCATGAGGAGAAACTTCTACTCAAAATTTTGATTCCTGTTTTGAAAGAACAGCACCATTTCATTTGTTCCTATTAGAAATAGAGAATTTTGTAGCTGGAGAGGACCTGAGAGATGGTCTAGTCCGATTCCCTAATTTTATTACTTAGGAAAAAGCATAGAGAAGTAATACAGGCCACATGTTCCCTTCTCTGCTCGTGTGAGCCATCTAAGGGATTCTGAATCTCCTCTCCTCCCATTTATGATTCGAATCATATAACTTTAGGATTTAAGATTTTGAAATTAGTTTTAGAAAGAAAAACTTAAAACACCAAGAAAGTACCCACTCTGAATGATCTTTCCTATGTCAAAAACAAAGTAGAATAGATCTCAGACATTTTTGAGGTTTAACAGATGATTAAATTAGGAAATTCTATTTCATTGATCTGTTAGGATAAATTTCCTAAAGGATTATACGTGACATTGAAATTACAGAGCTGAATGCCCTTAAAGAGTTTAATAGTATATGAGAAACTAATGAGCTACTTCTATCAAAGTGTCCAATTCTATATTTCTTTAAGAGAAACTTTAAAAATCATGAAAACTTCTGGAGAAGTTGAAACATTTTCTCCTCACAAAATGCCACCAAACCATTTTGCAAATGTCCAAGTGATTTTTATATTTTTACAAAAAATAAAAATAAATGGAAGCTTTCCTCAAAATCTGTCAATTCTCTGGAATTCCAGTCCATTTATATTAAACAAGGCATGAATTGACAAGCTCTTAACCATAAGCTTGGGACAGGGAGTCATTTTGATCTTCTCAGTTGGAATTCCTGTTCTCAACACCTATACTTGATGCACATACATAGTCCCTTGGCTGTCATCCCTGGGCCCATCTGTTGGCATGGCTCTCTGCCCATTCACAAGTTTGGACGCCCGCCCTAGTGTGTAGATGCCAGATAATAACAGTTTACACGAGCAGCCTGTACCATGATATAAATGTACTCTCTGCCCAATGTTTAGACATGGTGTCCACTAAACGTGGACACTGGGTGTGCCCCCCCCTTTACTGGATCACGTTTTTCATCCTATGTTCTTGATGGAGGTCAGGGAGAAGAGGCTGAGGAAAGCGGCCTTCCTGGTTTTTAATATTTTAAAACCTGCTGGTTAATTTCACTGGGGCAGCTCCCTCTACGAGGCATGATCATCATAGGCGTGTCAGCAAGGCTGTAGCACAACCAGAGGAAATATCTCCACCCCTTTGGCAAGATCAAGCACAGCAGACAAGTGACTCACAAAAGATTGCACTTGCTCCTTTAAATTATCCAAAGGGCCAAAAGGTGAAATTTCTTTTGTTTACTTTTTTCCCCCAAAAGTTTTTGTTCGTGATGCCTCTTCATATCAGGCTTAGAAAAACAAGAGATTCTCTGGGTGTTTCTAAGCTTTAGAGAAACTACTTCTTGGTGTGGTTGAAATAGAAAAGATAAAAATTTACAGTATGTGCCAAATTCTTCGAAGGCTGTTGTTCATAGCTCAGTTAGAAACGTGATTATTTTCAAACATAAGGTCTTGAATATAAATATCATGCTCTTTCCTATATTTTTATAGTTTGTAGTTTCTATATGCTACCTAGAAAATGTTAGGAGTAGCAATGGAATGTTAAAGCATAAGATTTTAAACTCCTTTGTAAGCCAGTTTAAAGTCAAATCTCTCTGATCCTTCAAATACAGAAGAGGGGCTGGAATAGTATATACAGAAGGAAACACAGATTTTATAAGATCTGATGATTTATTCTTTGGTTCAAAAGAAAATGACTCAGGTCATAAAATCCAAGCAATAATCTTGCAGAACTCCTGGGAGATTGATTAGGTGTCTTCCTGTTAGAAAGACAAATAGTAAATATGAATATTGATAGAAATCATGGGCCCATTACAGTAGCTTTTGTACCTTAGAAAAGTACTGAAACAATTTTTATAAAAGTTAACAAGATTTGGGGGTTTGTTTACTTTCTGCTAAATGGTATGAATTATCTTTTTTCTATGACAGTTCTGGTAAGTTGGAGCAAAAGAATAAATATATATATTTTTTACCTTAAGCAATTAGTAAATATGGATTAAACACCTATCATATACCTAGCATGTGCTAAACACTAGAAGGGATGCAAAACTCACTCATTAAATTCAATGTTTATCAATAGAAGGTTGTGGTGAAAGCAATCCTGAATTCAGTATCAGGGGATTCAGTTTGCTAGTCCTGGTTACACAAATTGCCAGCTATGAAATCTCAAGCAAATCACTTTTTCTCTTTGAATCTTACCTTCCTTATCTCCAAAATGAGGATAATAATGCCTGTCTCGGTTTCTTTTTTAATGTGGCCATGGTTATATACAGGTCAGCTATGTAAAAGCTCTTTGAAAATCATATAGTGCTATAAAAATAGGAGGCATTATTTATCATCATACATTTCTGAAAAATTCCTTACCTTGTTCTTTGAAAAGAAATCTTTTTGACTTTCAAGTTAAATTTTGGATACAAATTGTAAGCCTTGAATGCTAGAAGTTTGGATTTTATCATGGAGGTTGTAGTAGTTATTTATGGATTTTTCAGTTGGGCAGTGACATGCTATAATTTGCTTATTTGATCAAATTCATGTAACTTTTTTACATTTAAAAATCTTAGGTGGGGCTTCCCTGGTGGCGCAGTGGTTGAGAGTCCGCCTGCCGATGCAGAGGACACGGGTTCGTGCCCCGGTCTGGGAAGATCCCACATGCCGCGGAGAGGCTGGGCCCGTGAGCCATGGCTGCTGAGACTGCGCATCCGGAGCCTGTGCTCCGCAACGGGAGAGGCCACAGTAGTGAGAGGCCCGCATACGGCAAAAAAAAAAAAAAAAAAAAAAAAAATCTTAGGTGGTTTTAGCTTATTCGGAATATTCTTATTTCATTTTGAGTTTCATAGGACCACCATCACCATCTTCATCTAATGGTTACTATGCTTTAAAAATATTTACTCATTTAATCCCATATAAAATTACAGGCATATCTCACTTTTTTGTGCTTCACTTTATTGCACTTAGTGAATATTGCGTTTTTCAAAAAGCGAAGATTTGTAACAACCCTGCCTCAAGAAAGTCTATTGGCACCATTTTTCCAACAGCAGTCTCCTCCTCCACTGCGCCACCAGGGAAGCCTGCTACTCTTAAGTCTCTTGCTGAAATCCTGTTATCTCCTAACTGCCCTGCCTGAGAAAAGCATCAGGAGGAGACTGAGGAGGAGACTGAGAAAAGCATCAGGAGGAAATTCAGTGGAAAATCACTGCCATTGTTTGGAAGAGGCACAAGAAAATCTTATTTTGCTATAAATGAGATTCATGTGTTTCTCAAGACCATATTATACTTGTTTATCAAAACTTTGACAGCAGTGTATAAAGTGGCATTGTTTCTTTTTACAAACAAACAGCCCATTTAGTACCCTGTTTGAGTGCTATTAAATATTCAGAAAATCAGTTGCAAAACGAAATGACTTTTAGGGAAATCTTTGTAGCCCACTCTAGAAGGTCGAGTGTTTTTTAATAATAATAAGTTGTTGCTTGAGAGTATGCAAATTAAACTCTCAACCTAATGAATTAGATGTTAATGTTTTGTTAAGTAAATATGCATAAAGTGAGATTGCTCTGTGGTTGGTTTTAGTGAGAAACCAACTGATATTTGGGGACAGGGAAGGTCTTTACTGAAGGAATAATGTGAACCAAGGGAAATGTCTGTGGTTTGTATTGTTTAACAGTTGTCTGTTCTCTTTGCGTTGAAGTTTTCCAGCTAGTTGAGTTTGTTACTTGTCACATAAAGGAGATTAAGTATGTCAACACTGCAGCTGGATAATAGAAGGTTTGGAGCAAAAGTATGGCCAAGCCTGAAGTTTGAGTTTTAATTTCTACGGAAGAAGATATAAAGATAGCAAAGGGAATGAGGAGATGAGGATTATAGCATTCAGGGCTGAATATGAAAAGAGGATGGGTACCCAAAAGGGCAAAGCCAAGAATGGAAAGTGTTGGGGTGTGCTCACACAATATGTTCTGCTCTTCTTCAGAAGATAAATTGTTCTTCTCATCTCTCCCCATCTTGGTAACCTCATAACTCATCCATCATTCTCTCCCACTTGAGCAACTTCTTTAATACATTAGCCAGAACACTCCTGCTAAGGAATCATGTACTCCAAACCAGTTTGGGCAGCAGGATACACATATATTCTGGGTATTAACCAGATGTCATCTTCCTGCTACAGTCTCTATACAAACCATGTATTGGCTCCAAAATCCATTCTCCCTGCTTTTCTACAGTAACTCCTGATTTTTAGCAGACGCAAGACCACCCAGGGAAAACATTGCCTTTCTGAGCCTCTCTTGCCATTCCTTCTGACAACATACTCATTTTGAGATTTACAACACATGTGGCCTCTTTTCATGAAAGCCACTCTGACTCATGTACCTGACAGGTGAATTCACCCTTCTGTGAACATTCACGGGATTTATCTGCACCTCTGACTGTTATGACATTTATTAAACTGTCTATGTACATTCCTTAACACTTCTACTAGCTTGTAAACTTTTTGGTCACATGAATTGGATCTTACTGACGTTTGGCTGCTTCGTATCAAGTATTTTGCAAGTAGGAGGCACTCAATCACTATATCTTTTTTGTATTAAATTGTGAAAGTAGCTGCTTCCTACTCTCTTCCCACCTGTTTTGGACTCACTCTCCTAATGTTTTCTTTTTAATTTTTATTCTTTCTGGTGGAGTAAAGACAGTATAACTGAACCTCAGCAAATGGAATTTAAGAGGTTCTCTTCCTTTCTGTCATCTTTTAACATCATCTTTGCAAAGGAAGAGGCTCATACTGACTTAATTAATTATATTTTGATTTAAGTCATTGATGAAAAGCTTCCTAAAAATATACTCTTATCCCTAGTCTTTTGGTCAGGAACCTGTAGTGGGCTCCTACTTTTTGTGTGTCAAATCTGAACTCCTCTGACTTGTTTTTCAGTAGATTCCTTCATTTGGATAACCAATGTATCAATAGTTTATCGAAATGTAATTTCCACCGCTCCCAAAATGAGCCTTCACTCCTCCCAGGTTAAACTCCCTAATGTTGGTGAAACAAACCCTGTGAACTTCCACTTCTGTGATTTTGTTTATTCTCTTCCTCCAGCTGAGACCACCTGCTGCTACTCTTTTTTTTTAATTTATTTATTTATTTATTTATTTATTTTTGGCTGTGTTGGGTCTTCGTTTCCATGCGAGGGCTTTCTCCAGTTGCGGAGAGCAGGGGCCACTCTTCATCGCGGTGCGCGGGCCTCTCACTGTCGCAGCCTCTCCCGTTGCAGCCCCAGACGTGCAGGCTCAGTAGTTGCGGCTCACGAGCTTAGTTACTCCGCGGCATGTGGGATCTTCCCAGACCAGGGCTTGAACCCCTATCCCCTGCACTGGCAGGCAGATTCTTAACCACTGCGCCACCAGGGAAGCCTGCTACTCTTAAGTCTCTTGCTGAAATCCTGTTATCTCCTAACTGCCTGCTTAAAGTTTGCCCTCTCCTTTTAATTTTACTTGAATACACCAGCACCTATTAACTGCTTTCTTTTCTCAACCTCCATTGCATTTATAATGTACAGTTTTTCTTTTAATTTCATTTAAAATTTTGTCTGCTGTTTAGATCTTATATCCTCAACTGAATTATAAGCTCTTTGAATGCAGGAATACATATATTTTTTTTTTTTTTTTTTTTTTTTGTGGTATGCGGGCCTCTCACTGTTGTGGCCTCTCCCGTTGCGGAGCACAGGCTCCGGATGCGCAGGCTCAGCGGCCATGGCTCACGGGCCCAGCCGCTCCGCGGCATATGGGATCCTCCCAGACCGGGGCACGAACCCGTATCCCCTGCATCGGCAGGCGGACTCTCAACCACTGCGCCACCAGGGAGGCCCAAAAGGTTATGTTTTTTTGTTTGTTTGTTTTTTGCGGTACGCGGGCCTCTCACTGTTGTGGCCTCTCCCGCTGCGGAGCACAGGCTCCGGACGCGCAGGCTCAGCGGCCATGGCTCACGGGTCCAGCAGCTCTGCAGCATGTGGGATCCTCCCGGACCGGGGCACGAACCCGTGTCCCCTGCATCAGCAGGCGGACTCTCAACCACTGCGCCACCAGGGAAGCCCCAGGAATACATATATTTAATTATGGTTAGTTATAGTTATATAATCACCAAATAGCAAATAGCCCAGGGCAGGGTACATAGTAGATATTCAATAAGTACTTATTGCTTGATGAATTGATTGAATATAGAATTATATTCTATAACTTTGAATTGAATAGAAACTAATTTCTTTCTTACTTAAAAAAAATTATTTACATATGTCCAGCTATACATCTAATTTTATTTTTGTATCACTTTGAAATGAACTGAATGTATATCTACTTTTATCACTCCATTTTAAAGTGATTTCTGGAGAATACTTTCTCTGCAACGAAAATAAAAACATATATTGATAACTCTCTTGAAAATTCAGTTAATATACAAAATTATTTGGAATTAAAGAAACTTTTACAATTTGAGAAACTTTTAATTTTATGCTATTTAGAAAAGCCTAGCAATCCACTTTTGTCTGACATGGAGGCTTTTTCAAATTCCAGATTCTATTGTTGGTATATTACATTGAATAATAAAGTACCCTCAAATTTTCAAAAAATAAAACCAAATAAGTGGAATTCATCGTGAGAAAGACTGAATTAGTGGGAAGACAAAATTCAAATGTAAAAAAAAAGCATCTTCACTAAGATAAGTTTCTTTTAGCGCTATGCTAATAACTATTGACGATAGCAATCCTTTAGAGACTGCTATAATGATGCAATAATACTGATTATTAAGTACTCCTGAATAAAATACTTCTAAGGTCCTACAAAGTTTATTATCTTAAGTATGAAAACACTCTCTTGTGGGATCTACTTTACACTTCAGAGACAGTTATAAACCCTTTTTCTTTTTTTTTTTCTTGCGGTACGCGGGCCTCTCACTGTTGTGGCGTCTCCCGTTGCGGAGCACAGGCTCCGGACGCGCAGGCTCAGCGGCCATGGCTCACGGGCCCAGCCGCTCCGCGGCATGTGGGGTCTTCCCGGACTGGGGCACGAACCCGCATCCCCTGCATCGGCAGGCGGACTCTCAACCACTGCGCCACCAGGGAAGCCCTATAAACCCTTTTAATAAAGCATACGAAGGTAGAAATATGTTGATAATCAAATAAGAGTAACAACAAACTCAGAATTCACACGATATACATCAATTAGGCTTCACTCTACAGGCTATTAAAAACAGTCAAGGGACTTCCCTGGTGGCTCAGTGGTTAAGAATCTGCCTGCCAGTGCAATGCAGGGAACACGGGTTTGAGCCCTGGTCCAGGAAGATCCCACATGCCGCGGAGCTACTGAGCCTGCGCTCTAGAGCCTGCAAGCCACAACTACTGAGCCCACGTGCCACAACTACTGAAGCCCGTGCACCTAGAGCCTGTGCTCCACAACAAGAGAAGCCACTACAATGAGAAGCCCACACACCACAACAAAGAGTAGCCCTCGCTCGCTGCAACTAGAGAAAGCCTGCGTGTAGCAATGAAGACCCAACGCAGACAAAAATAAAAATAAATAACTAAATAAATTTATTTTTAAAAATTCATGTTATCATTATGAAAGAACATTATTATAAAAATGGCAAATTTGTACTATCAGCCTGGAAAAGTCTTAGTTCAGGTTTGACCTCTGCAGGTCACAGATCAAGTCTAAAAGGCAATCCGCACAGCTACTGCGTTCTAGTTGCTGCCCTGGAGTTGCAAAGTGTATATAACATGTACAGTGCAGTTAAGAATTTCACTGTTGGGAAAAAAATTATACTAACATATGACACAAATTTTCAGCAACCCGAAGTAGAAGAAAAGAATTATTCTTTGATTTTTGCATTCATGGGTCAAACTTACATGTTTGATTAACTGGGAAAAATTCAGAAGCATGTATGTTTTTCATCTTATAATAAGTCAAGGGCAAATATCTCATAGTCCTTCATATGACAATACAGCACCATTTATGATTAAGATTCATGCCATTTCAGATCAGAATTGTAAGGTTTTTGGTCATGGTCATTAACAATGTTGCAGAACAAATGATTACTTACTCTGATAATGACACTGTAAGGTGTTAATTTAAAACAATGTAAAAGGTTAAGTTTCCAAGCATGAAAATATGTAACATTCCAAATGGATTTAAAATTTGGAAATATCACCATTTCATTTTAACCATTAGATCTAAAGTGTATATTTCTCTTATCTTTTAAAACAACTGATTTAAAAGATTCTAAAAATAATTAATTGTACTGTATAAAGCAGTAACATACCTTTTCTCAAATTGATCTTAAACATGTGTTCCTCAGCTTTCCCCAAGGAGTCTCCGGTATGATACCTGTCACAGCAATTTCAGAAATTAGTCAGCCATAAAGGGGAGGTAGTGGAGACATACAATTGTTTTCAGGAATCAATACTCTACAGTATTTTTAAATGCTCTTTGCTTATTTATGTGGTCTTTTATTCGGGACCCATTATAGCTTGGACCTACGTTTGAACTAGGTTAGGAGAGAATGTGATATATGCAAAGAAATTTATTAGCAATTGGATGTAATTGTGAATTAAAGACATTTAGAATTTTACTTCGTCTCTCCAACCTTGTCTTCTAGTGAAAGTATTTTTTGGTAAGCTGAGATTTGTCATTTGAGTCTAATGATCTAATTTCTTTTCAGTTGAATAAAAAGAAAAAGCCCACACTCGCACCTGGAAACCTGGCACTTAGTCATGAAATCAAGATGCCTGTACCTTTGTCACATATTAAAGCAGGTATGGAAGACAGCCTCGGAATGGCTCCCAGTGACCCCATCTGTGGTTGTCATGTCCTGAGTTTGGCAGAACCCTGGGACTCATTTCTAATGCAGAGAATCCAACAGAAGCGATGGCGTGCCCCTTCCCAGGTTAGCTTATAAGAGACTGCTGCTTTCCTCTTGGCTCACCTGTTTCTGACTCTCTCTTAGACTCTTTGCTCTGAGAAAAGCCAGCTTCTGTGCTGTGAGCTGCCCTGTCGCCAGGTCTGTGTGCTGAGGAACTGTGGGAGGCCTTTAGTCAACAGCCAGCGAGGAACTGGGGCCCTCAGCCCAACATCTTGGGTCCTTCAGCCCCAGTCGAACCTTGAAATGGCTGCAGCCTCATGAAAGACCCTGAGCCAGAACCAGAACTCCTGACTCTCAGAAACTGTGAGAGAATAAATGTTTGATGTTTCAACCTGCCCCAGTTGGGGTAATTTGTTATGAAGCAATAGAAGGGTAGCACAGAATGTAACTTCTGACACTTCCATTAGACAGAGCCCAGAAGAACCAGTTTTAAGCCACATTCTACTCCATTACTAGTAACATTATATAATATATGGAGTAGGAGTCCAGCCAGACTCAGAGATAGCATCTTCTATTCCGTAAGGTGAGATTTCATTTTCCAAAGTCAGGAAAGAGCCTCAGTGCTGGTGTCAGACTGCCTGGGCTTCAGTCTCCACTCTACTGGTTACCAGGTGTGTAAATCTGGACCAGCCATTCAACGTACCTAAAACTCACTTCTCCATTTTTATTCATTTTATTTACTTATTTATTTATTTTTGTGGTACGCGGGCCTCTCACTGTTGTGTTTTCTCCCGCCGCGGAGCACAGGCTCCGGATGCACAAGCTCAGCGGCCATGGCTCACGGGCCCAGCCACTCCGCAGCATGTGGGATCTTCCCGGACCGGGGCACGAACCCGTGTCCCCTGCATCGGCAGGCGGACTCTCAACCACTGCGTCACCAGGGAAGCCCTCACTTCTCCATTTTTAAATGGAGGTAATGATAGAACTGTTGTGAGAACTGAATGAATGAATTCATTTAAAGGACCGGGCACCCAGTACACATTTAACGTGGTAAATTACTATGATTATCATCATCATCATCAGGTCAGAGAAAAGACAGTAGTAGCTTTTATTCCGAATACTTTTTCTTCACAGCTTGAAAAACAGCCACTTACTCTTTATAAAATAAGAACATGACTAGGTTCGTCTTCTTCAGAGGACTATTGCTAATATTGTTTCAAACTGCCAGCTCTATTTAGAGAGTATTTCCATCCTTAGTATGACCTTGATTAAAATATCCTTTTTTTAATCCTTAAAATATTTTGATTTATAAATGCCTTGTTTATGCTGCGATGAAGTTTTCATAAGTTTAACATGGGGTAAAAAATGCAAGTAGTAGAATTATCAGATTGATGACAACACTTTCTTTGAGTACTTACTAGGAAACATCAATGTCGCTACAACACGAATTATGTCCGTAAGATGAGTGATTTTTGTTTTTCAAACAGGCAAAACTATCCACTCAGATGAATTGTTTTCTTCAGAATAGTAACTTTCATTCATTCCACAAACATGTGTTAGCACCTCCTATGTCCCAGGCACTATTCCAGGTGCTAGGGGTGCAATGATAAAGCACAGTCTATGCCTTCAAGGAATTTTCAGTTGGAGACAAAGGAGTTTCAAGCAACTTTGTGTCAGTTTAAGGGGTACAATGAGGTAGGCACTTGCTGTAAAAAATGGGTGTGGGAGAAGGCTCCTTGGTTGAGGTGAAGATTGAGACAGGTCCTGAAAGTTTAGCCAGAGTCATTAGGCCAGGAAAACGGACAAGGAGGGTGGATTAGTGCTCCAGGCTGGGCAGGGGACTGGAGGCAGGAGAGCATGTGGCATATTTAGGAGGCAGCAGGTATCCAGTAGGGCTGGATCTTGCCAGGCCACAAGGAGGGGAGTGACAGAAGTAAAGCTGGGGAGGAAAGCAGTGTTCCCATCATGAAGAATCTTGGATGCCATTACAAGGATTTTGGACTTTACTGGGAATGCCTCGGTGAGCCAAGGAATGATTTTAAGAAGGAAGTGTTCTCACGGGTTACACACTTATTCGATAATGCTCCTTTACTCAGAACTTTCTAGAGCTCCTTCTAAATTGCTGTCAGCTCATTCTTTTTTTTTTTAACATCTTTATTGGAGTATAATTGCTTTACAGTGGTGTGTTAGTTTCTGCTTTATAACAAATTGAATCAGTTATACATATACATATGTTCCCATATCTCTTCCCTCTTGCGTCTCCCTCCCTCCCTCCCTATCCCACCCCTCTAGGTGGTCACAAAGCACCGAGCTGATCTCCCTGTGCTATGCGGCTGCTTCCCACTAGCTATCTACCTTACGTTTGGTAGTGCGTAGTGTATATGTGTCCATGCCTCTCTCTCGCTTTGTCACAGCTTACCCTTCCCCCTCCCCATATCCTCAAGTTCATTCTCTGGTAGGTCTGGGTCTTTATTCCTGTCTTACCCCTATGTTCTTCAGGACACTTTTTTTTCTTAAATTCCATATATATGTTAGCATACGGTATTTGTCTTTCTCTTTCTGACTTACTTCACTCTGTATGACAGACTCTAGGTCTATCCACCTCATTACAAATAGCTCAATTTCGTTTCTTTTTATGGCTGAGTAATGTTCCATTGTATATATGTGCCACATCTTCTTTATCCATTCATCTGATGGACACTTAGGTTGTTTCCATCTCCAGGCTATTGTAAATAGAGCTGCAATGAACATTTTGGTACATGACTCTTTTTGAATTATGGTTTTCTCAGGGTATATGCCCAGTAGTGGGATTGCTGGGTCATATGGTAGCTCTATTTGTAGTTTTTTAAGGAACCTTCATACTGTTCTCCATAGTGGCTGTATCAGCTCATTCTTTTGAATATGCTCAATGCTGACAATGTTTTTGAGGGTGGATTGGATTTGGGGACAGGATGTAGGGTGCGGGATGGGAAAGAAACCAGTGAGAGGAATTGTGTTCCGTCAACAAAGTTGATGACAAAGCAGGTTAATATTATTAGGGGGGTCAAAAATTTGCTCTGGGGCTTCCCTGGTGGCGCAGTGGTTGAGAGTCTGCCTGCTGATGCAGGGGACACGGGTTCGAGCCCTAGTCTGGGAAGGTCCCACATGCCACGGAGCGACTAGACCTGTAAGCCACAACTACTGAGCCTGCGCGCCTGGAGCCTGTGCTCCGCAACAAGAGAGGCTGCGATAGTGAGAGGCCCGCGCAACGCGATGAAGAGTGGCCCCCTCTTGCCACAACTAGAGAAAGCCTTCGCACAGAAACGAAGACCCAACACAGCAAAAATAAATGAATAAATTAAAAAAAAATTTGCTCTGATTATGAAGCCATGAGGCTGAATCTTTGCTTCTGATTGCATTTCATGAAAAACACATTTGTACACTTTAGAATGTATTTATTGGATGGCCACTCACGTTTTTAACTGACTTGGCAGCAGCAAAATCACCCAGATGCTTTGAAGGAATGTGATCTCCCAGCTTTGGAAGTGGCACCCTGTGAAGCTTCTGGTCTGGGTCAGGGACCTGCAGTCAGAGCAGGGCTTCAGGGCAAACCCTCCTCACCATCCACTTTGCCACCATCTGTGCTGTGGTCCTATTTTAAATAATCTCAGACAACACCACTGGCATTTGTGTATGGGTTTCTCACCTTGCTATACTGTCTATCAGTGTTTAAAACATTTTTATACACACTTAGCTTCTCTGAAGTGTTGGGGACAAACACTTCCAGCTCAGTTCTATGATGTGTGCAGTCCGTATCACTGTAGTAAGATGTTTAAGGGCGATACTGAGCATCTTTCACATTTATCCTATTCACAAGTTTATGGCATATAGAGGAAAGTCAGCATTTTTTTTCTAAGGACAGCATATAGAGTATTTTTTCCAAGGAACAAAGCAGAGACTCATATTTGGGACCAATTTGAAATATTCCACTAAAGGCACCTTATAGCTATGAAATGCTTAACCCCAATGTTTACTTTTGATAACTAGTATGTTGATAGCTTTTTGGTTTTTGTTTTTTTGCCACATCACATGGTTTGTGGGATCTTAGTTCCCCAACCAGGGATTGAACCCAGGGCCATGGCAGTGAAAGCACTGAGTCCTAACAACTGGACCACCAGGGAAGTCCCTGTCGATAGTGTTTCTAATTTGGGAGATCAAATATCTTCATAGTTTTTCTTCTTTAGCAGACATACTCTTTTAACCCTATTTTCAAGAAGATTCTGCCATGAGGAAAAAAGATGCAACAGAATGAAATAACAAAAATAAGTAAGGGAATCAAGAAAAAAGAGTAGAAAAGATAGGATCAGGAGTGTATATATTTAGCACACAAAATATATACAGTGAAGGCGGTACTTTCAGGGAGAAGGACACCCATTTGCCTTAAAGCTTTTTAATAGTCAAGAGGGAAAAGTCAACACCACTGGTCACAATTCCCAGGATCCAGATGATTTAGAAAAATCACATCACCATCAAAATCACCACCACCACCAGCAGCCAGTGCCTTTGGAGAAGCCTAGCAATTTGTGGTTGTGAGACCAAAGAAATTTATCATACTCTAAGTACAGCTCATCAACTGTGAGGAAACCAAACAGGCTATAAAGTGCTTTCTTGTGGGTTACCTAACTTGGTAATATTTTGTATTGAAACAGCTGGAGACAAAACCCAAAAAGGGACAAACCCAAGTGGAGTTAATAATGATTTAAATCGTTTTATAAAGAAAGGGCAATCAAGGAAGTTCCTATTTAATCACTCCAGGTCCAACATACCTCTGCTAATGGACACCAGCGAAATGGCCAGCTTGTATCTGCCTCTCTTCACTTCACTTCGTTTCCCTAGCTGCAACGGAATCTGGGAAATGTAGTTTTTAGCTTGCCAGTCTCAGCTGTACGTGAAGACACAGTAGAAGGAGGTTAAAAGAGATACTGTGTAAATAAGTCCACAATATCTACCTCAGCAATTTTAATCCTTTGGATACTGATTAGTCTGAGAATAGGTATGGGATCCTCTTCTGGCTGATGAAAGGTGCAATGGCTTCCCTTTCTTTTTTTCTTTTTCTTTTTTAGATTTTATTGGATTATAGTTGATTTACAATGTTGTGTTAGTTTCAGGTATACAGCAAAGTGATTCAGTTATATATATACAGGTATTCATTCTTTTTCAGATTCTTTTCTCATATAGGTTATCACAGAATATTGAGTAGCGTTCCCTGTGCTATACAGTAGGTCCTTGTTGATTATCTCTCGTATATATAGTAGTGTGTATGTTAATCCCAGCTCCTGATTTATCCCTCCCCTCTGCGTTTCTGCTTTGGTAACCATAAGTTTGTTTTTGATACCTAGAAGTCTGTTTCTGTTTTGTAAACAAGTTCATTTGTATCACTTTTTAAAATTAGATTCCACATATGAGTCATATTATATGATATTTGTCTTTCTCTGTCTGACTTACTTAATTTAGTATGACAATGTCTAGTTCCAAGGGGCTTCCCTTTCTGAATAAAAAGACAAAACTTCTGAAGGAAATCATTCTCCACCCCTACCCTTCTTCCTGTCTGGAACACAAATGCAATGGCTGGCAATGTAGCAGCTATCTGGAGAACATGAGGTAACAAGCATGAGAATGAAAGCCAATACTCTAAGGATGATAGAAAAGAAAGATAGAGCTGGGTCCTCAATGGCATTGTTGAGCTGTGGCATCAGACCTGAATTGCCTACACTTGGACTACGTTTATGAGAGACAAGTAAAGCTCTCTTTGTCAAAGCTACCATAGTTGAGTTTTCTGTTGTTTGCTGCTGAATACATTCCTAATACAGAACTTATTACAGTATTCCAGGCAGAGACAAGAGTGGTAGGTGTGAAAGTGGAGAGAAGCAGTCAGACTCATGATATATTTTGGAAGTAGAACCACCAGGACTTGATGATGGGTTGGCTAGAAACAGGGGGTAAGGGATGGAAGAAATCAAGGATGATTTCTAGATTTTTGTCTAGATGTGACGGATGGAAATGTAAAATCTTGTTTTCATTCAGGACATGGGAAAATTCTCCCACCACTACAGAAATAGCTAAGGAAGATAAAAACATCTTTGTGTTGCTCCCTTGACACCTGTATTCCATTGAGCCTAAGGGAAAATTGGGTTAAACTCATGTTAAATAATGCTGAAAAGGGCTGGAAATTCCTAACATCTATTATGAATACTGTAGCTGGAACATACACATTTTCTACAAAGCCTTCTCATCATCAAAGCTTTCTTTTCCATTGAGGTCCAGGTACACAAAACTAAACCCTGACATCAACCATTATGTTCTGGTTTTTATTGCTTGCAGGAATAGACTAGCATAATATCAATACCAGTACTTCTAAAGAATATATTAATTTTTTGAATCAGTAGGATAATGTTCCACAGCTGGGTCAAATAAACGTTCCAAACCAGAGCTTTTTTAAAAGAATGCATTCTTTAAAAACATCTACATCATTATATACATATATTTTAAGCCATCAGGTGAAAAAAAGAAAGATGACTTTGTATGTTTTCTGCCAATTACTTGCATCACGAGGGCTTTTCTTTTGCTGATGAGAGTATCCTAGGAATGCCAAACACATCGCCTGCTGCAACCAGTTGCTTCTAAGGAAGATGGATCACCCCCCATTCCTCCTAAGAGGGCAGATTTGAGGTACATGGATCGCATGACCCCTTCACCTCCTGTTTCAGCCCCAGCTGAAAGGACAGTAAATTCATAGGTGTGACACGGCACGACTAGGCTTGAAAGGGTGAACGGACCATTTAGATTCTCTCCCTGTCAGAAATTTGAAGTGAAAAACTTTAAGTGAATAAAGCAATCTGCCTGGGAAGGTGAAACTTAAAAGTTATGAGGTAGAGCGATGCCCTGAGAGCAGACCGGAGGGCCTGAGAGGGAAACTAAGACTCACGTTGCCGGTGTGAGATGGAAGAGCCAATCCTGGGTCCCTGGAGGTGGAACATTCCCCAGCCCTCCTCCCTTCCCTGCCCACCCTTTGGAAGCAGCGGGAGGAAACCTGGGTGCAGCCCTGGCAAGACAATGCTCAATACTGACACCAGAGACACCCAGGAAGTGAGCAAAGCCCTCTAGGTGACCCCAGAGCAGGGCTGCTCTCAGCACACCCTCCACCCACAGGCCCCATACCTCAGTGAGCTGAGGTAACTTGAGTCAGGCTCTGTCTTTTGAAATAGCCCAACTAAACCCGAAACAGTAACAAAAGTCTAATATCTCTTATAGTGTACTTAACAATTGTTAACAAAAATTAATTATAATGATAGAATTATTGTTGTAAACAATAATTACACCTTTGTGTTCTCTCCAGGCCCGTGCTCCCTGACAACAAGCATCTGGGAGCTTAGAATGCTTTCATACGAATGACCCTGGACAATATTTTAGCCAAGGTGAACCCAAACCCTACAGGAGGCAATTTGTTCCAACTGGAACATTTCTGTGAAACAGAGGAACGATGTCCAGGGAATGTATCCGTGCAGCCTGACTCCACAGGCCTGGGCAGGGAGCTGTGTAAGGAGGGAGGGCGGACGGGGACCTGCCTAACAGCCCTCAGGACAGCGTGCGATTGTGGCCCCCGAGGAGGACCACTTTGCATCAGTTTCCCCAAGGATAGGTGTTGTTTTTCACTGGATCGTGCCCTCGGGCCCACTCCCCGTCCGCCTTCTTCTCTCCTCTTCCCTTCCCCCCAGATGTTGGTTTCATCAGCCCAAAGGCAGCCTTTTATAGTATGAAAGTATTTGCTGACCGTAGGAGGAAGCTTGAGAGAATAAGGTAAAATGGAATTGCAAGAAATCCAGATTGAGATGTACATACATAATACAGATTGATGAGTGTTTCCACTTATACAGGACACCATTTCCACCAGGTATCTGCCACCTGGGTCCTGGGGGAAATGGCCCAATACGCAGGAATCCTTGCTTTTCTCCCTGCACCCTTCTCTGCCTGCCAGGTATCCAGTTAGTCACAGACTGATTGACTCCTTATTTGCATTTTAAAGGAAAAGGCTGTAGTCCTCCCTCCCCCCAACAATTAATCTAAAATAGGCGATAAGGGAGAAGCTTTATTTAGCTTCCTGGAAGACAGTAATGCAGGTCTTTCAGATTCTGCCATCTCTGTTTGACACTTTTTCTGATTCCTCCAGCTTCCTTTTAAACCAAATTTAACCAATTCAAATACCCCCATATATTGTACGTGTGCACAGCCACTAAAGCAAACAAAGATAACATTTTCTTATGCCCTTTTGTCTGCCAAGCAAGAGACTCTGAATCATTCCTGACACACGCCAGCCTTCAGGAACCTCGTCCTACAGTGGCCATGGGAAGTCCCTCTTGCGAAGTGATGCTTAAGTGAGAACTTTTAGGGGTGAGAAGAAACCAACCATGCTGGAACCAGCAAACTAGCAGGGGAAGCAGCATATGCAAAGGCCCTGAGTCAAGGCAAGAGCTTGACATATTTAAGGAATTAAAACAAGACCAAGTGAGCTGTAGCATATTGAGCAAATGGGAAATGGCAGGACTTGATCTTGGGGAAATATGTAGAGGACAGACTGTGTTGGGACTTGCAGGCCACAGTAATAGGTTTGCATTTTAGTCCAAGTATAAAGGAAGCCTTTGAGGAGCTTAGGCTGTAGTGTCATAATATGTTTTATGTTTCAAACATGTTGATACCGGTTATATAATGTTCAGAAATGGGCAAAACTAATTTATGGCAATAGAAGTCAGGATAGTGGTTACCTTTGAGAGGTAATGACTGGGAAGAATTATGAGGGGAGTTTTGGGGATACTGATAACGTTCCATTTCTTGACTCAGATGTTGGTTATCCAGGTCTGTTCAGGCTGTGAAAATTCGAGTTGAACATTTATGGTTTGAGCATTTTTCTGTGAAAATTTTACTTAAAAAAGTATATATAAAGGATTACAATGTCTGGATGGAAAACATATTTCAGGGACAATGCAGAGGGGAGACCCCATAGGAAGTTATTGTAGTAACACACAGTGTATGGTGGCTTGAGCTGATATGGTGGCCTTCAAGATAGAGAAGAAGAGAAAGACAGGACACATTTTGGAGTGAAATTGATAGAACTTGATGATGAAGTGGATATAGGAATTTTAAGAAAAGAATGACTTCCAGGTTTCTGACTTGAGCAGTTAGGTAAAAGGTGATGCCGTTCACTGAGAATGGGGAGGCACAGATTTGTAGGCAAAAGGTCAAGCATTTAGCTTTAGATATATTATGTGATTTTAGATACCCATGGAGCATCCAAATGGTGATATCAGGTAGGTTGTTAGGTAGATAAATTAGTGCTCAGAGAAGAGGTCTCTGCTAGAGGTATAAATGCTGTAATTGTACAGATTACAGTAGAGTTATAAGAATGTTTGGGATCATTTAGGGAAAGAGAGTAGAGACAGTAAAGGAGAGGGACAGGATCTTGTCTTAAGGAACTTCATCCCTGAGAGTTAAGGTAAAGAAGGAGGAGCCAGCTGAGGAGACCAGTAAGGTGGGGAAAAGAGCCAGCAATTACCATGTCTATCTAAGAGGATTGACTGGTGTCGTGTGGTTGAAAAAGATGACAAAAAAATGATCCACTGGATTTGACAGCATGGAAGGCTGTTAGTAACAGTGGTAAGAATCTCCATCACTTTACTAAGTATTCTAAGGCTTCTTTCCTCAGTAAAATGTCATAATAATTGTACCCACTTCTCAGAGCCTTTATGTGTAAAGCACTTCATACACTTGTATAAGGTTTGGTTAAATGTGAGTTGTTATATGAGCTAAGAAAATATGCTTGCATTTCTGTAAAATAAGTTTAATAATACTGTCCTCATAAACTTACTATGAGGAATAATGAAATAACATGTTAGAAAAGTAGATTTAAAAAAAAAAAAAAACTACAGGTAGGTTCGCAATCCCTATACTTGAGTTAATTATAACTAAGTACATCTGGGAATAAGATGACCAAAGCAACTCTTCAAGGAGGTAAAAGACTCAGTAGTAGGGTTAGACCCTACCATCCATTTGTTTACATCAGAATCCTAGAGAGAGGTAGCTGGGTGTCAGTAAAAACAGAAAGAGCTGTGTTGCAGAAAATGTGATAAATTAAAGCACCAACATTTATTTCATTTTCTACAAGAACACTATCTGGCTTTGGCTCCCTATGATTACATTGCTGGTGTAGATGCTTCACAGATGTGCTGGGATTTGGCCAAAATTGTCACAGGGCAGAACAAAGGCAATGGCCCAGGATGAGGGGATCCAACACCAGGACAGACAGAGCCATGGAGTTGTCCACAGGCTTTCAGCATGGAGGCCAAGATGATGCCAGGAACACGAGACCTTGCTCAAGGCCTTCATATTCTCCATCTTCCATACCTGGAGGTCTAGTTCTAAGAAGACAAGTATCCAATCACTGCTGGGGCTGGCCCAGCACTGAGCCAATGTGGGTACTAGGGATAGTTCCTCTATTCCTTTTAACTGAAGATGGGCTAATTGGCCAGGTTTTCAGATAAGCCTGGTGGAAGGTCATCTTTGGCAACCAACAAACAAAAAAACTACTCACTGATCTAGTTAGTAGAAGAAATGGAAAGAAACCCTAGAACAACTCTGGGAGCACATAGTTACTCATTCCTGGACCATTTGACATCAGGCATCGCTGAGAGGGAAGCCCAGTCCACAGATGACAGGTCCCTGGTCTTCGTGAAGGGCAGGTGGTGGGGTGGTCAGGCTACCAGGACAAAGGGCACTGACTGCTTGCGCAGCCACTGTGTTCATGTCACCCATTCGCTGGGATGGGTAGGCGGGGATCAGAGAAACAGATCAAGATCTTTTCAAAAACAAACACTAAGAAAGTAGGCTCAAAACACAGTTTACTTGTCAAGTCCAAGTTAGGAATATGGGAGTGAAAAATATTCAGCTTGCAATCACAAAATAGGAAAACAAAATCAAGTCAGGTTGGGGAGGAGACACTCACCTGCTATTCAAATTGGTCTCAGGAAGCAGATAACCAGCTAGGAAAAAAGTCTGGTGTCTGCAATGCCTGCATTTGTCTGAAAGTGTGTCTCCCTTCATCAGAGAACAGGGTACAAGCTAAACAATTACCTCACGAATCAGCACATATCAGCTTCCAATATCAGCAACATGTTTCCAAGTCTCTTGAATTAATATTAAGAAAGGCTGCACCATTGAGAAATGGTTTCCAGTTGTTTAAACTTAAAGAGGAGATAGTTTGTTGAAATACATCTTTGATCACAGATAAGTTATTGAATTTCAATAGTTTTTGGTGTTGGCTAATTCAGTGATTAGTTGATATTTGTTCAATATTTAAGAACAAGGGATATACATGAATTTCACTTTTATGTCATTAGCATTTTGACCAACAATTCATGTTTTACTTTAAATTAGGAAGCGAAATTTAATTACTGATGATTCGTTGATCTTCATTTGTTTGGAAATTGTCTGAAAACTGCTAAATACTGCTTTTAGGATAGAATCTTGAATGATTGGAACCAGTTTGTTAGAAAAAAAAAAGAAAAAAATCGGAGTCAGGTTTATGTATGAAATAACCAAACCATTACATGATTGTTTGGCTTTCTTAACAATTGATTTTGAATTGTCATGTGTTCTAATTTCTACACACTATGGAAATCGTCATTAATATAACTAATACAAAGAAAAAATCTAAAACTTACAAAAATGATTTGGGACTGTATTTTGTCGCGATATATATGAATACAGCTCACAGTAAACCTGAAGTTTAGCAATCATCTAGTTAATTTATGTGGACAGATAAATTATCTGGTTGTCAAATACATAATCCAACCAATATTTCACTTTCTATTTTATACACGTGACTTTAATGATCTGAGCATTTTACATTCAAGTCGTTTGCACCTGAAGTCTCTAATTAATTCATTTTTTCCCCATTATACCTTACACTGATAACTTAATTGCTGAGATATAAGGAATGGTATAAAATGGATTATAGATCATTAATTGCTCATTTTAAATGGGTCTTTTTCACGTCAGTTACCTTTGACCAGGCAAAATTGTGCACAAAAAAGTTTGTCTCTGTTCCTCAACAATTTCCATCCTTAGCCCTCTCTCTGCCCCTTCCACCTCCTCAAGTTCTCTCCATTCATATTAATTACTCAATGTCATCAAACTTTCTCTTCCTTCCACCAGCATTAGCTCTGACACCCATTCAAAGGTATAAATTACTGATAACAGCTGAGAATGTGAGTTTTCTCAGTAGTACTTAAATTTTACCTACGTTCTAACATTTAAGCTAAAAATTTGAAGGCATCAGTAAAGGGTAACGGAAGTATTTAGGGAGGATACACTCCTTGCAGTTGCCCTTGAAATTGTACCAAGTAGCAAGTTGCCTACAACCTGTGACTAAGGCAGGCAGGAATTCTGCACAAACCCCTTCTTCGCATAAAGCTCTCCTTTGTTTTACATAACCAGAAACTTAATTTTAATCATTTATATATGTGTTTCTATTTTTCCTTCGTTCTTGTAAGGGAGAGCATGGCACAAGATACACATAACTCTTTTATGCAAAATCACAATCTCTAGATGCCATTTCAAATGATTAATTTTATTTCACAGGGTTCATAAGAATAATACCTTACTTTAGGAGGTTTTTTACACCAAGTTAGTTAGTTAAAAAAATAATTAGGTAATCACTAGTTCCTCAGTGGAAAATAAATTATGTAAGAGGCAAAATATCATTAGAAAAACAATTGGGTAGCCCCACTCTAAATTGTCTACAGTACAATGTACAGTATGCAAATGTTCATTCATTTGTTAATTCTAGAGGACAGCATTTCATTGGAATAATTGAGAACAGCTCATAGCCTGTTCTGTGAAGAAACAAAACATTGTTTGTGTTAGTGTCAAGTAAGGTAATTATGTTTTGTAATCTTCAAATGGAGCATATAATTGATTTATGAAATTCTGTTATCATTGCATTTATCATTGTTAGTAACCAAGAATTCTAGTAGTTTCTTATTATTCCCAGTGTATGAAATCAGCTGGGTATTCTATATGTTTAAAAACAATTCTATTCAGTAGACTTGTACTATAATAAAGTGAAGAATTTAAAACAATACACTAAAATGTGTTAAAACCACTGAAAAGATCACTGACTTTTATAAAATACTCCATTTATTGTAGTAATAAATTTTAATTCAGTAACACAACTATGCAACTTTTCTGTATTATTTGTAGAATTTTCATTAATACCACTTAAGATCAATGGCTTACATGCAATTTTTATTTGTGACATGAAAACTATAGCATTTTAGCTGATCAACATTCTTTTACTGTTATTTTTAGGTCTTTATAATTATTTGAGAAATTTTCTGAGGCATTGAGCCCATTGCCAAATATTTAGCTGAAATCAAAAATGTTTTCAAACAAATGTAGATTTTAAAAAAGCAGTAAGATTACCTCAATAACTCCCACCACCAGCCCTCCAACCACCATCAGCACTACATACACTTTTCTTAGGATATTCTGTATCATATACAGCCCTCCTAAAGCAAGACATATTAAATAAAAAGAACACTCTTCCTAAATTCTCAGTTAGTGTAAAGAATTAAAACTTTTGAACTTCCTGTATTTCAGTATTTATTTTCGACACATTCATTGCTCAGATGACCTTGGACTTCAATAAATTCTGTATATTTGATAAATGAGTGCAAGTGTTTATCTTAATTTTAGGTTTAAAATTGTTAAAATCTTTTAACTGTATCTATTTCTCATAAAACAATTAAGAAACAATATCAGACTTTTAAAAGGGAAATTTTAAAATTTCATTTCATTATCTAAGTGTTTGATCATGCTTGGTATCCAGTAGACATAATCAGAAGAGTAGTTAATAAAGCAATGGATTGGGAAGGGATTGCTAGAGAATATAACTGTATTACTTTTTAATATTTTAGTACAAAAATAAGGTCTTAGCAAACTTTTTAATATTCTACTAAAAAATAAGGTCTTAGCAAATAACTTACTTTATGTTTTTAATGGAATGTTCTTAAAATGACAATAGAATTATAGTAAAATGAGGTTATTTGCTTTGCTGTTTCCTGTGATTGTACATACCTTATTTTAGGCATTTACATTTTTATCCTATTAGAATGAAATACTTGAATGTATTCCATGTGCTAACATATAACAATTCTAGCACTAAAAAAATGTACCTCAAAATGTAAAAATTGCAGATATTTGAAACTTGAGGCATTCATAAAACAAATAAGGAACATTTAAAATACACTTATTTCAGTGGGTTGAAGCAATTATAACTTATGATGTAACACAGCAGGCAATTCTAAACATAAAGAAGTGCCTTAAAAGTCTTCAATAAATTACCAATATTAAGATTTTGAAAGACAAAGAGATCAATAGGTAATGTTAAAAATAATAATGTAGTTTTGTAAAAATTGTATAAGTTGACTACCATATATTGAACATTTCTGATTTAGTTTTTTGCATTCCTAAGAACTATCTTGCCAAAAATTTGCTCTGAAGGTAATTAACTATCTTTCTAAATGGATTTTGAATCAAACATAAGAGTTCTACTTAAAATTTGCCTCTTCTTTTAATTCTAAGACAGTGATTGTATGCCTTCTTTTACAGGGTAAATCTATCAAACAGAGATGCTTTTCTTTTTGAATTGCATACTGCTTTGCACTATTTAACACATGAAATGCTGGAAGTGGGGTACCTTAGCACAGTGATCTTTATTCTACACTGAAAATTAATCAGTTCATGGACTTAGGAAAAGAAACCCAAGTTTCTCTTAAGAGTTTAAAAAATGCTTTGCAATGTTAAAAGAAAAAAAGTAGGCCTTAATACCTAATCAGTTGCATTCAGTGGCTAGATTTAAGAGTGGATAGAGTACCTGCCAAACTACAACTTCCAACTTTCATTTCTGAAGAAAGTGATCCTTGAGAGATGAGAAAGTTACTTATTTTAAGTTTTATTTGCCCTTGTATTTGTCTGTCATAAAATATCCTTTTCTAACTGGCTTTTGAGTTTGCACTTAAAAGGAGAAAAATTATGATTAAATTAAAAGAAACATGGTGCATTATATGTAAGCTTTCCCACAAAAGAGGGAAGCACAAAAGACTTGAGTAAATCCAAGAAACATAATATAAGCATGAGACTTATGGACAATGCTCAATTTAAATTTCATATATTGTCAAATGACAAATGTCTATACCAGACTGTGAATACTTTAATTTTTAAAATCTCCTGCGGTCCTTTTTATCTGTTTCAGAACCGAAGCTGCAGTGTTATTTGTCAACTAGGCCTTATAGCTTGTTAATATTCTTTACTTCTTAATTTTGTGGAATATTCTAAAACCATCATAGATAGCCCTCTGAATTTGAATTTTTGACTTTAGCATCGATCTGCTTGTGTTTCAAAATCACAAAAAACAAGGAGATCACCATAACTAAAGATGTCAAGATTAAAGTTTGAGGTTAGCCATCGAGCTTTCTCTTTGGGAAAAGAGTTTAACCCTGAAGTAATTCGAAATCTGCATTTTAATGCAACTTTTCTAACTGAAGAATACAAGAAACTGGGTGGTTCCCCCCCGCCCCCCCCCCCGTTTGGGAAAGACATGTTTTCCTTGTGGAAATCTGTAATCTGAAAAACTATTTATATAAAGGAGCAACTGTTGGAAATAACCTAAATGTTATTTCAAAATTTAAAGGCCGGTTAATGTAGTAGTGGCGATAAAAGAACCGAGTTACGAGGTCCAAGGCAGAGCGGCAGGTGGGCCTGCGCGTGCGTGGCTGGCGGAGCGAGTGGATTCCAGGACCCCGCCGCCCGCACGGGAAGATTTTCGAAGGTGCCAAGTTTGGGTGGCGCGTCTGATTTACTGCGGGGTCTAAGTTATCCGAGCACCCCGGGGGCCGGTGGCATGCACAGTGCTGTGTTGTTAGAGTTGACCACGAAAGGAGGACGCAGTGAGCCGGGGCGCACAGGACTGAAGACGTTTTTTTTCTAGGTGCAAAGCCAAGGAAGCGCTGACCGAAACGCCCCGGGACATTGCGGGGTTGTTACCACTGCGGTGATCCCAAGTCCACATTTTTACGGGCTCCGCTGCACCGGCCTGTAGAAGCCCTGGCTTCCAGCCTCAAGCCACCACATCTCTGCACCGGGAAGGAAGGAGGGCCCGGGAGGCAGGAGGGCCCGGGAGGCAGGAGGCGGCGGTGCTGGCTCGCCGCGCAGCGCGGCGCGGAACCCGACGGCGGGTCTGGCCGCTGTGCCTCCTTGGCCGCGGCCGCCCTTGCACGGGTCCGCGCGGGGAGCTGGGCCGAGACCGGCCGCAACCCCCGACGCACGGCCTCCCTGCCCGGCGTCTCCCCCCGACTCGTCCCTAGAGGCTCGGGGGCGGCGAGTGCCGCGGACCTAGCGGTGGGGTGCGGGCGCCGGGGAGCCGGGGTCTCCTCTAGCGCCGGCGAGGACGTCACTTTGAGCGAAAGACAATGTCAAGTGCAAGTGAAGAAAAAAAGGAGAGGAGTACGAAGTAAATGTACCCAGGGCGCGTTGGACACTCTTACAACGGACACTCAGTCGACGGAAACCATAGTTGAGGGTCGGGGGTGAGAAAACCTGATTTTCTGTTTCCTGGACCGCCTCCCATTGCTCCAGAATTTAACCCCGAAGGAGCTTCGAGACACCGCCCGCACCGTAAATCCCTGAGACTCGCACCCCGCAGACCGGCGTCCCGTGCCGCCTCTCAGACGGGCGCCCCGAGGCTGGCGCTGGCCCGTCTTTCCCTCCGGGCCCGCCTGAGGTTCCCGGCCGAGCCCGACCTTGGCCGTTCTTCCGGCTGCGCCCGGGAGAGGCCTGGAGGCCTGGGCCCGGCGCCGCTTCGGGCAGCAGGGCTCCGGGTTGGCCGGGGACGCAGCCCGGACGCGAGTGCGCGAACGAGGCCGCGCCACTCCCGCCGCCGGGCGCAGGTGGAGGTGCTCTGCGGGCCGCTCACCCCGGGGCCGAAGGCGGGCCGGGCCCCCAGTTACCCGGGAAAGGTCTCTTTTTCGCCCCCCCCCCGCCCAGCGTGCGCCCTCCCCTCCTTCCCTCGGGTACAGTTTGTCTTTTTCGGTTTCTTTCCTCGACGCTTCTCGATTCCTCCATCCCTTTGCGGCACGCGCCCACCACCAACCCCGCGGGCGAATTGGAGGGCTCTGCGTGCCTGCCCCGGGGGTGTCGCCGCGGGCCCCGGGGCCGTCTCCCCTACGGGCCGGGGACCGAGGGGGAGGCCGCCTTGCCGCCGGGAGCAGCGCGGGCGGGAGATGCGCGGAACGTCCAGGACGGGGAGGGGGCCGCGCCAGCGCCCGGGCCCTGCGTCCCTCCCCATCTGTCGGACCAAAGCTGCTGAAGCTGCAGAATTGCGCTGGCGCCCGTCCACCGGCTGCAAACAACACCAAACAAAACGCGGCGAAAGGAAAAGCGAAATGGCGCTGCTGAAAATGGAGCCTCGGCCTCTAGGACGTCTTTCTTTCCTCTCTTACTTCGTCTACTTTGTGTTTCTAGTCCTTCAACGCCCCCCTCCTCGGCTCTCCTCCCCGTAATCTCTACCCCATCGCCCCTTTGCTTTTCTGATTAACAACCTCTTTCCCCCGCTTTTCCTTCTTTCTTTCCCCTCTCGGTTCCTCCTTCTCCATTTTGTGTCACAGGCGCTTCTCTTCTCAGTTCCCTTTCTGGGCTCGCGCTCCCCCGCCCGTCTCACTTGATGTTTTCTGCGTGTCGGGGAGCGGGGGTGGTAGGGACGGTGAGGCTAAGTAGCGAGTGGGTTTGGTAGAGACAGGTTTTATTTAGAACCCAAACAGCTCCTTTAATTAGTCGTGCGCTCGCCCTGCGCCCTCGTCCCCCGCGGCTCTGCGCCCGGACTCGCGCGGCGCCGTCCCACCAGCCGGGCGTCACCGCCCAGGAGGCGGCTCAGGGCTTACGCAGAAGTGAATACCTTTTTATATATTTGAAGCTTAGAGTATCGTTATTGCAGTGTTCGTGAGCGTGGCATACTTTGGATAGGTGGATCTCATTTTCCCAAGGGACTTCCAAAGACCATTTTAAGAGAAGCGTGCAGAGAAGACAGCAATATTAATCATTTTTTCTTGTTTTCTTTTGAGCAGAGGGAACCCCAACCACTAAGATACTTATATTTTTAAGGCCAAACTTTTTTGAAAATGACTTTTTCTTTTACACTCATAGTTGACTTTGATCCTTTAAAAAAAAGAGGGTGAACTCTTTCAAAAGAGACGGATGCTTTTGAATACATAACACCCCCCAATTGTGGTTCTCGGATAGTTTCTCTAGACGCATTATGATTTTGAGGTTCAGGGTCTCTAAGCGCTCTTCAGTGAAACAGTGGGAAATATGTTGCTACGTTAAAGGTAAAGCAGAAGGTGATATTTCCTGATTGTGTTCAATCTTAGTAGTAGAGAGTGTCGGGTTTGTTTTTGCTTTTTTTGGGGGGTAAGGGGGAGTTGGGCAGAATTTCCTTGGTTCTGTTAAAGAAACAGCTGATAGAAGCTATTTCAAGTGAAGAGCTTCAGTCAATACAAATCTGAAAGCAGTGACATCATTTTCTGACCTGAGTTCGTCTTTTAGTCCTGGTAGAAAGGTTAGTCTCCGTACAATATTTGAAAATAAACTGATTTTGCTTCCCGGTATATTTATTACCAACTACATTTCACTTTATTCCCAAATCTTCTGGCCGGTTTCACCTCCTCTAGTCTGTCAGAACCATATCCTCCAGAAGAAAATACAAGTGCTTCTCCCTTATGTGATTCTAATGCTCTTGGAATTATTTGAAAAGATTTCAAAATTTTACAAGGAGAATCTTTTTAAAAATGTCTCAGGTTAGTATTCTTTGAAAGAATCTTAGAATGGTTCTTTTTAAAAATTACCTTCCTTGGTTTTCATTTATTGCTTTGATTAAAGTTAGGTTATGTTCATGTCTTACTTTCAGACTATTTCTTTATGAAAGAAAGGAGAAAGGAGGTAGGTCTTGTCAAGAACTAAACCAATGGAACTAGGCCTTATTAAGAGCCTAAATCTGTGAATTGCTATCCTCATGATATGTTTATCAAATTGAGTTTTCACGTGTTTTTCTCTGACTCAAATAGTTGACTTTATGTCTTTTAAAAATAGGTTTTAATCCAGGCTCCTGCTTCTTTGTTATGCTTTTCTCCTGGTAGATGAACAAATAAAATGAGTCTCACTGGAAGGGTAGGTAGATTTTTTTTTTCCAGACAAGATTTCTAAAAATAGGCAAAGTTAGAAAGTTATTATTACCCTTCATTTTAATTGGAATGATTCAGTACTTAATACCAAGTTAATACTCTTAAGATGTTATTTCCTGATCAAAGGAGATAAATTAAGGCACAACTCAGTTTATTTTAGATGGACAACTTTGTATATAAGCAAGTGGGGCTAGAAAAAAGTATCATATATTTAGATATCTAGATATATCGTACTAGTAATGTTCAAAGCCCATTGAGGCAGTGTATTGGGGAGGAGGGTATAAATCAGACAAGGTATCTGATGTTGAAGAGTTTACAGTTTGTAAGGAGGGATTAATTCCTTCTTTATTTTTTCTCATTTAAAAACAAACATTCATATGGACAAAAATAAAATTAGATCCCTACCTTACTCTACACACAAATTAAATTTCAGATAGACCAAAAACCTAAATAAGAAAAACAAAACTTTAAAAATATTGGAAGGAAATATAGAATATCTTTATTACCTTGGTGTAGGGAAGGATTTCTTAAAACATTAAAATGCACAATCCATAGAGGAAAGGATAAATTGAATTATGTTAAAATAAATCATATATATATGACAAAAGACATCATAAAAGGACAAATGGAGACAATATTTCCAAGACATGTACTTGACAAAGGATTAATATTCAGAATGTGTAAATACCATATAAAGAATTTAATAATTTACATATGAATAATTATGTAAGTAAAGGATATGAGTGAGGATATACACATGTGAAGTAAAAGTATAGTGCTATTACCAGGAAGGATATATATTGACTTCAAAAGTGATTTCCTTTTGGAGAAAAGGAAGGAGGGGAATAGGAAGGAATCCAAAGGGGATATCAATTCTTTATAAAAAAGATCAGAGCCACCTATGGCAGGATGTTAACATTTTTGTTGTTTGTACTTTATCATAAGATTATTATAATTGGGCTTCCCTGGTGGCGAAGTGGTTAAGAATCCGCCTGCCAACACAGGGGACATAGGTTCGAGCCCTGGTCCGGGAAGATCCCACATGCCACGGAGCAACTAAGCCTGTGTGCCACAACTACTGAGCCTGCGCTCTAGAACCCGCGAGTCACAACTACTGAAGCCCGTACACCTAGAGTCCGTGCTCCGCAACAAGAGAAGCCACCACAATGAGAGGCCTGCGCACAGCAATGAAGAGTAGCCCCTGCTTGCTGCAACTAAAACAATAAAAAGAAAGCCCGCGGGAGCAACGAAGACCCAACGCAGACAAAAATAAGTAAGTAAATAAATAAATGTATTAAAAGAAAAGATTGTTATAATTTATTTAAAAATCTCTGGGGCTTCCCTGGTGGCGTAGTGGTTAAGAATCTGCCTGCCAATGCAGGGGGCACGGGTTTGATCCCTGGTCCGGGAAGATCCCACATGCTGCAGAGCAACTAAGCCCGTGCGCCACAACTACTGAAGCCTGTGCACCTAGAGCCTGTGCTCCGCAGCAAGAGAAGCCACTGCAATGAGAAGCTCGCGCACCACAACGAGGAGTAGCCCCCGCTCATGCAACTAGAGAAAGCCCATGCACAGCAGCAAAGACCCAACACAGCCAAAAATAAATAAATAAATTTATTTTAAAAAAATCTCTAACATCAATTCCTAGTGCAAAAAACAATGACACTTTTCTTTTTCTTAGTAATAATCTTTGTAGGATGGTGTTCACATATATGATGACAAAGTAAACACCATTCCTTAGTATTTTTCCTCTACCGTGTTTGTTACATGCTGTTCACATCACAAAGATTTTCCTAGTTTGGTGTTTCTCTGTTGTAAGCTTATTTGTTTTCTGAGTACATTTAGTGAAAAGAGAGAAACATGTTTGAAACTATGAATAAGCATAAGATCATTTATTCTTATATGATGTAATCATTAAAAATGCTTTTAAAAGGAAGTAAATTAAAAACCTTCCACACCATTATAGAAACACTTTTGAAAAATCAGTCTCAGGCCTAGCATGCAAGATGTTATTTTGGCACGTCTAATTTTTTTGGTGCAGATTGAGTATCAGGAATTGGTATTTTGGAAGTATATATGTGGTCTCATGTTCTCATTTTACATGGCAGGAGTTCATACAATGTATATTTCTACCATTGCTAGTTTTCATTAACAGAAGTTTTGTTTGCTTGTAACTTTCCCAGGGACTGTTCATATCATGGCAGCACTGAAATGATGTAATATTTCATTTGCTTTGAGACTTTATGTTTGTTAGTATTAGGCCAACAAGCATGGGGAAGCAACATGGTTATTGTTTCGCTTACTCATGTGTGAGCTGAGTGAGGGGCGTTCCCACATTGTATGAACTCCTGCCATATGCATTGGTGGGCGATGCCAGTACAATCATGTCAAATGAAAGTGCCACGAGATGCATTACTCTTTGGGCACATATGGATCCTGCTAATTATGCCAAAGTAACCTTCTGGAAGTTCTAAAACTTTACTTGAAAACCTTTTATGACTCCCTATTGCCAACAGAATTACAGCCCAAGTCTCTTCTCTGGCATTAGAGGCCCCTGTACCCTCATTACATTTGCATCTCCAGCCTCATTTTCAAAGACTACTGAAAAAAACTGTCTTTTAGCTGTTAATCTGTATTATTTGTACTATGTTTATTAAAAAGAGGGGTCTATACTCACTTGTCTTTCTTTTCTTTCTTCCTGTCTAAATTAGAATGTAATAGAAAACCCAGCTAAAACAGAAGGTGGTTTTTTGTTGTTGTTGTTGTTGTTGTTTTTAATATGAGAAGAAGTCCATAGGTAAAGAGTTGCTAATATTTTCTCAGGGGTTCAGTGATGTCACAGCTCTGAAATTCACTTGACCTTCACCTCATGGTTGTAGAATGGCTGCTACACTTTAAGTATCACATCTTCACCATGGGTGCAAAGGTGGGAAGGCAGGCAGAAAGTTTATTCTTCATCAGCCTTAGCCTTGTCAAGGAGGTAAAATATTTTCCAAAAACACCCCACCAAAGGATTTCCTCTTACATCTCATCAGTCAGAATTTTGACATAGTTTAGGAACTGGGCCCATTTTTCCACATCAAAGGGAATCTTCTCGATGCCTAAATAAAACAAGTTCTGTATAGCAAGGAGGAAATGCGGGAGTGGTTTTTACTTAGTAAGCACTGCCACGTCTCCTAGTTTGCACCTCAGCATGTGCAAACCAGTTTGTCCCTGTCACTCTCTTGAAACATCTTTAACTGCTATCATCAGTGACTTTTGGACTTTTTAGTCTAGGACACTTTATTTTCTAACTTGCTTGAGCTTCTTGTGGGGCTCACCCACACCCTCCTTGAAATTTATTCATCAACTATCCATTCATCACTTACTATTTATCAGCCACTCTGCTAGGTGAGGAGAATACAGAACCAAATCAGGCATAGTCTTAGCCCTCCACAAGTTTATAGTCAAGTGGAGAAGACAGGTGAACAGATAAGTGCAAAAATATTAAGAGGTGCTGTGATAAAATGAGATAAAGTGGGGCACAGAGAAAAGAGCAGTCATTTATATAACTCAGGTGCTAGGCCCCTTTTCAGGGAAGGAAGGGGTGGTACAACCATTAACAAAGACAGTCTTACTGTTGCTTTGTTGGTTGCCTCTTTGCCTTCTGCCCTAGAAAAATACAGACCTCTATAGAAAAGGGGGAGAAGATGAGGACCAGGGGGCTGGTCTCTCCCCTTTCCTTGGCCTGACAAATACATGTGAAATTCCAAAGAATAGTCAACCAATTTTTTTTTTAACTTCAGATTATCCAACTCATACAGAATCCACCCAGTGTAGGGGTTGTGGAGTGACTTCCTTGGTTTGTTTACTTCATCTTGTGTTCTCTTAAGGGTATCCGGTCTCACCCCTAAACCCTGGGTAGACCATGTCTCTACTCTCTTAGAGCCAGAGCCTAACCACTCAGGATGGCAGAAAGGACATGTCTGGAGAGATGCAAGTTTGTCTGCTGGATTGAGGAGTAGGACTAGGGAAGAAGACAAGGCGTGATGAGGAGAGAGATGAAGCTGGAGAGGTGGGTACCAGTTTATGTCATGCTAGAGGGTTTGAAGACATTTGGTAGGTCATAGGTTCCCAAACTTTCTCAGTTCACTGCACCCTTAGTGTTTCTCTAATTTTTTCATGATGCCCTAGGCCAAGAGAAATAACAGTTCCATTTATTAAGTAGTTAGTTCCAAATGCCATAATAGTGGTAGTTTGTATGGTGTCTGATAGATGTTGCTGCGTTTCCCTCAAAAAAATTAATAGCTTACAGCAAATCTGAGTTCACTGTGGTGCCCAAGGGTGACTTGTGCATAGTGTGGGAACCATGGTATAGGTTATTGAAACTTTTTCATTTAGTAAATTAAATATTCAGTTTTGTGCTTTAGAAAGATCACTCTTTCAGTGAATTGGAGGCTTGGATGGAGTAAAGCCATGATGGGAGGTAGGGAGACCATGAGTTAATGGCAGCAGTTTACGGAAGAAGTGATTAGGATGTAACATGTGGCATACTAATGAGAATGCTGTTGGATCTAAAATATCTTACGGAGGTAGAATGGATAGGATTACCTTATCAACTGGTTTTGGGAGAGAGAAAGAGGTAGGATGATTCCTAGATTGCAGGTTGGGTTAAAGGGTACATGATAATAGAAATGTAGGAAAAACATGTCTTGGGAGAAAGAGTTCCTTTTCTTGGCATGTTGAATTTGAGAGGTTTCTTAAGGACAAGATGGATATATGGTGTTGGACCTCAGGAGCAGATCTGGAAGAGAAATGTAAATTGATAAGTTGTTTATATAGAGATTGGGGTTGGCAACATGAGACTAGGGAGGAAGCATGCCAGTGTTTAGACAGTCAGCAGAGGAAGAGGATCCTGCAAAGGGGATAGGACCAGGAGAGGGGTCACGAAGCTTGTACAAGGCAGTGTGTTTGGATGAAGCCAGGACTCTACTCTTACCATGCTGTTCATGTTTCCTGTGGTGGGATCCCCTGGGTAGAGCTTCATAGGGGCAGCGTCACAAAGAACTCTGATTGACCTTCCTGCTGCAGTGGAGATGGTGGAGTTGGGAGGGTGAGGGCTCGGGAAAGTTGAATGGCACACATCCAAGGAGGGTTCTCTGCAGCACCAACTCAGCCTTATGTCCAAGGAGCTGCCCATTCTGGACCCCCAGGAGAGGAGCACCATTTTTATGCCCACATTTTAAGAAAAATTAAGGTAATGGTCTATTTACAGTATCAAATGCAATACAGTGATAAAGTAAGAAGGAGTGGTGAAAGTCCATGGAGTCTGACAATTTGGAGGGTCTTGGTGACTTATTGAAATACTTTTCTGCAGTAGAGAGAGGCAGAAACCCAAGGAGCTCAGGGAACAGCAAGGGAGACAGTCATGTAAACAGATAATAACAATGTAATGTGATAAGATACAAGGTCTCCTATCAGGTAGGGTAGCTTTCTCCTGCGTCTCTCATTCACTAACCACTTCTTATCAGTGCCTGTCACTAGCAGGCTGATCTCTGAAGGCTCTGAAACATCTGTTCCCTGGGTTCTGTTCTAGCTCCTCTCTTCTCTGCTTGCTCTTCCCCAGCAATTTCATCCCATCTTGGGACTTTAACCAACACCACCAGACACTTGATTTCTCAATCTATCTCTCTAATTCCCTGACTTTCTGACCTTGAGTTCTGCATTTCCAAAAATGTGCGTGGGACTGGGCATGTGCAAGGTTTTCAGTCAACGTGTACTGATTTAAAATTTGATCCTAAATAAACTGATAATACAGCGGTAGATTTAGATATCAAGCCACTGCATTTTACAGAGTGAGTAGGTAAGGAAATGTTTCCTGCCAGATTTGTCATCAAATTTCAGTAATTAACTGGAAACCAGGTGACACTTTCAACATGGGAGTTGGGTTAGACCCCGCTAGTCACAGTGAACAGTAGATTAGAATACACAGATTTGCAAATCAGAATGCAGGTTCCACTGCTAACTTTGGGCAATTTTGCTAATTCTCTGTGCCTTCATTTCTACACTAGTAAACAATTAAAAGGCAAAGTTATGTTTCCTGTTTTTATTTATTTTAATTGAGATATAATTTGCATACCATAAAATTCACTCCTTTAAAGTTAAGGGTATTTACAGAGTGTGCAACCATCATCACTATCTAATCCCAGAATATTTAAATCATTCCCCAAAGAAACCCCATGCCCATTAGCAGTCATCCTCCAATCCCCCATTCTCCAGTCCTTGGCTTCTGCTTTCTCTGTAGATTTGCTTATTCTGGACATTTCATACAAATGGAACCATACAATATGTGGTCTTTGAGTCTGGCTTCTTTACCTTTGCATAAAAAAACAAATCAAAATAAAACAAAAAACAGCATGAAGTTTTCAAGGTTCATTCATCTCATAGCATGTGTCAATACTTTATTCCTTTCTATTGTTAAATCATACTCCATTAATTGGACATGGCACATTTTGCTTGTCAAATCATCAGTTAATGGATTAGGTTGTTTCCATCTTGAGCTATTGTGAATAATGCTGCTGTGAACATTATTGTATGAGTTTTTGTGTGGCCCTACGTTTTCTGCTTAGGAGTAAAATTGCTGGGTCATATGGTGACTCTATGTTTAACATTTTGAGGACCCATCAAACTGTTTTCCAAAGTAGCAGTATCACTCTACATTCTCACCAGCAATGTAGAAGTGTTCCAGTTTCTGCACCTCCTGGTCGACACTTGTTATTGTCCATCTTTTTTTATTATTGCATCCTTGCAGATGTTAAGTGATATCTCATTGTGGTTTGATTTACATTTCCCTAATGACTAATGATATTGATTAGTTTTTCATGTGTCTATTGGCCATTTGTACATCTTCTTCCAAGGTATGTCTACAAATCCTTTGCCCATTTTTTAATTGGGTTATTTTTCTTTTCATTATTGCAGTGTAAGTGTTTTTATATTGATATATTCTGGATGTTAGACTCTTATCTGATATATTATTTGCAAATATTTTCTCTCATTCTGTGGGGTTTTTTTCCCCTCACTTTCTTGACGGGGAACTTTAAAGCACAAAAGTTTTCAATTTTGATGACATCCAATTTATCTATTTTTTTCTTTTTTTACTTGTGCTTGTATTTTTTTGTGTGTGTGTGTGGTATGCGGGCCTCTTACTGTTGTGGCCTCTCCCGTTGCGGAGCACAGGCTCCGGTCGCGCAGGCCCAGCGGCCACGGCCCACGGGCCCAGCCGCTCCATGGCACGTGGGATCCTCCCGGACCGGGGCACGAACCCATGTCCCCTGCATCGGCAGGCGGACTCCCAACCACTGCACCACCAGGGAAGCCCTTGGTTTTTTTTTGTTTTAAAGAAATTGTTGCCCAATCCAAGGTCTTGAAAATTAAGGCCTACGGTTTTTTCTAGTAGTTTTATGATTTTAGTTCTTACATTTAGGTCTTTGATCCATTTTGAGTTAATTTTTGTATATGGCGTGAGTTAGGGATCCAACTTCATTCTTTTGCATGTGGATATATTGTTGTCCCAGAACTATTTGTTGAAGACTGTTCTTTCCCTATTGAATTGCCTTGGCACACTTGTTGAGAATCAGTTGGTTACAGATATCTGGGCTTTCAATTCTATTCCATGATCTCTATGTCTATCCTCATGCCAGTACCGCAACTGCAATTCCAGAACTGTAAAGTGAATTACATTGAAGACATTCTTATTCTCAAATTACTTGATAATTCAAGAGACTTGTCAGTTTGGATTTTCTTTCATACCTTATTGAAAAAGAAGACTTTGCATCAGTCTCCCATCTAAAATAACTAAATTATATGCATAAATCTAAATTTAAATGCTCACCTGCATGAACCTTTTATATAATTCTACTTTTACGCTGATGATATGGGCTTTGGCAATTTCTCTGTGTATTCTATGAAGCAGTTAAAAAGTCAATTATGAACTGAGACCTTCAATTTCTTATTGTTAGAATGCTTAATGTTAATTTAAAACCTAGTGTACAACTTCAAGCAAAACCTTCAAATTATTAATTTTAAAGAAATATGTATTTGTTATGCCTTGTGAACTTAGACAAACGATTTTAAATGTCTCTATTCTAAATGTAAGAATTCTCAGAAATGAAAAATGTCTTCACTCGGGCAATAGAATCTCTTGATTCAATTTTAGTCTTTGTATTTCTGTTACTGGCAATCTTAATAGGAAAAAAAAGTTTAAAAAACATTCCCTAGGTAAAAAAATATGGTAGTAAGGTGAAGCTCACATGATGGGGAAAGAATTCTCTTGAACTGCCATAGACAGTTGTATTTGGTTCTTTAGCTCATAAAGAAAGTTGAATTTTTTCTCTCTAAGTAAACAGATCACAAACTCTTTCCTGGTCTTGACAAAGGTGAACCCTTGGCACAGTGTTTCTGTTGAGATCCCTTGTTGAATTGTGCATAGATCCCCTATTATCTCTGAAAGGATTTTTGTGATTATTTAGACAGTGCTAAATCTTTGAAAAATCTCTGCTCCCTATGTTTTATTGGTCATGCTTAAGAACTGTGTGATGGTTAATTTTATGTGTCAACTTGACTGGGCTAAAGGATGCCCAAAATGCTGGTAAAACATTATTTCTGGATGTGTCTGTGAGGGTGTTTCTAGAGGAGATTAGCATTTGAATCAGTAGACTGAGTAAAGAAGATCCCCCTCACCAGTGTGGGTGGGCATCATCCAATCCATTGGGGGCCTGACTAAAACAAAAGGCAGAGGAAGGACCTTTCTCTTTGAACTGGGACATTCATCTTCTTCTGCCCTCAGACTTTGGTGCTCCTTTTCTTGGGCAGGACTGGGACGTACATCATTGGTTCCCCTGGTTCTCAGCCCTTTGGGCATGGACTGGGCCTCTAGCTTCTAGATGGCAGATCGTGGTTCTTCTTAGCTTCCATAACCTCAGGAGGCAACACTTCAGAATAAATCTCTTTCTGTATATGTATATATGTCCTATTGGTTCTGTTTCTCTGAAGAGCCCCAACTAATACAATTGTGGCAGCCAATCCAGGACAAGAGGCACACTTGTCCAAACTCTGATAAACCCCAGCAGCTCCATGTGAGTCTTAGTTCAGTTTCAGAAATTCAAATGTATCTGTTCACCAAGAAGTTAACAGGTGAGGAAGACTTGATTCTTCGTAACCAAGTGATAAAGGATTTTATTTTTGAACCACAAGACTCAATGACTATTCACTGAGGGCTTCATCCCACCCAAAAATCATAGGCAACGGTTGTTCCCCTTTCTGGTGGCTATTTCTCAGGAGATGAAGTGTCAGGTCAGAGTGATTCAGTGAACATATAACTGAAACAAACAAAGAAGAGGTACAGTTAGGGGATTTTAAAATAAAATTTAAATTATTATTTCAAGAATATTTCTGTTTAGGGCTTCCCTGGTGGCGCAGTGGTTGAGAGTCCGCCTGCCAATGCAGGGGACGCAGGTTCGTGCCCTGGTCCGGGAAGATCCCACATACCGCGGAGTGGCTGGGCCTGTGAGCCATGGCCGCTGAGCCTGCGCGTCCGGAGACTGTGCTCCACAACGGGAGAGGCCTCAACAGTGAGAGGCCCGCGTACCGCAAAAAAAAAAAAAAAAAAAAAAAGAATATTTCTGTTTAAATAGTTGAGACTCTACATATGATGTTGAGGAATCCTGAGAAGTTCTGTTTCTGCCAAACTCATGATCGACATCACTCATCTCTCTGTTCTTGTTCTAGCCTCATTTTTTTTTCATTTTACCATTATTTCAAATTGATGTTACAGTATCCAGTTTACTAAATGTGTTAGAGGGAGCAAAAGCACCTAACCTGAATCTAGTCATGAGGAAACACCAGACAACCTGACATTTAAGGACATTTTACAACATAACTGGCCTGTACTCTGCTGAAATGTCCAACTTATGGTATGTAAGAGACAGAAAGAGACACAGACTCAGGAACAGATTAAAGAAAACTGAAAGACAGGACAATGACATGCAAATTATGATCTTGAATTTTCTTTTGCAATAAAGGACCTTATTGGAACAACTGGTGAAATTGGAATAAGATCTACAGATTAAGTCCTAATCCTAATAGTGCCGTATCAATGTTAAGGTCCTAATTTTGATCATTGTTCTGTGGTTATGTAATAGAATTCCTTAACTTTAGGAAACACACTGAAGTATTTAGGGGCTATTACATCTGCAATTTACTCTTAAACAGATCAGAAGAAATTAAATATTGAGAGAAAGAAAGAGAAAAGGATAAAGTCAGTGTAGTAAGATACTAACATTTGGGAAATTTGGTTGAATTCTTTGTACTATTCTTGCAACTTTTAAGTCTGAAATCATGTTTAAAAAACCTTTAAACTAGTGGAAGATTTTTTAAGTCTCTAAATTATTTTTAAAAATGTCTAATGTACAGTACTCAAGAATTACTGTGCACTAAAAAAAAAAAAAAAAAAAGAGGCAGGATAGACTAGCAGTTAAGTGAGTTGTCTGGAGAAGGATGCCTGGATTTGAACTCTCCCTGTCACTTATTAGCTGTGTGATTTTGGGTAAGTTACTTAACTTCTTAGTTTCTCTACCTGTAAAACAGGGATGATAATAATGGAACCTACTTCACAAGGTTGATATAAAATTTGAATGAGTAAATATTTTCAAAGGCCTTGGAACAGTGCCTGAAACAAAGTCTTATATATGTGTCTGTTAAATGAATAAATCTAGAAAAGCACTTCAGCCTTAAGGGTACCAAAGTCACCTTTAGAAATAGCAGTATTTTAAACTTTAAAAAAATGTTAAAGTTTTTCTAGAAACAGTTGATTTGGATTCTTATTAGTCTCTTCTTTGATCAGCTTGGGATTCCTGTTGCTTCCTTTGATAATCTCTAGTACTAATTTTTTAGTCAGCTTCATATTAGGAACCTATAAACTCCACTAATATTTTAGAACAAATATTGAATATAGATAGCTCTTTCACTTTCATTATTATTTCAATTATTCAGTACATTTATTTAGCATGACTAAGTCAAGTGCTGTGGGAGGTATAAAGATGGATAACATTTCTGACCTCAAGAAGTATATAGGTTAGAACAGAGATTAAATAGGTGCAAACATGGCCACAATATAATGTGAGGTTTGGCCAAGGAAAAAGTGCTAGATGGTTTACAAGAGGAAAAGATTTTATCTAGTTGGAGGGATCAAGAAAGGTTTCATAGGATGAGGCCACTATATGAGCTTGAAGGAGAAGTAAGGCTTTAATAGGCAAGATGACAAACGAAGGATATTCTAAGTACAGGGTTGAGTGGAAAAAGAAAAAAGGTACAGCAACAAGGAACAGCAGGTGGTACCTTGGGCAAGTTATTTAAAGTTTAAATAGGCTTGGGGTTTAAATTTTAAACCATTATAAGCCTTAGTTTCTTTATCCATAAAATGGGTATAACAATAGTATCCATCTTACAGAATACATGAAAGATAAATATAATGCACGTATCTGACAGTAAATGCTCATTAAATGTTATTATTTTTGGTACACATTTATTGGAGCTTACATTTTATGTAGGGAAATTGGAACATGGAATGTATTGGATTAATATTAAGTAGTGAAGGGACTTCCTTGGTGGTGCAGTGGTTAAGAATCCACCTGCCAATGCAGGGGACATGGGTTCGAGCCTTGGTCCGGGAAGATCCCACATGCTGCAGAGCAAATAAGCCCGTGCGCCACAACTACTGAGCCTGAGCTCTAGAGCCCACCAGCTACAAATACTGAGCCCGCATGCCACAACTAATGAAGCCTGCACACCTAGAGTCCGTGCTGTGCAATGAGAAGCCGGCGCACTGCAACGAAGAGTAGCCCCCGCTTGCCGCAACTAGAGAAAGCCCCTGCGCAGCAACGAAGACCCAGCGCAGCCAAAAATAAAAATAAATAAATAAAAAATTTAAAAAGTATTTAGTGGAAAGGAGGAGACAAAGTCAAAGTTTAGAGATGTTGCAAAGGTAGAATCTATGACTTTGTGACTGACCCAATATAAGAAAAGATAAGGAACTTGCGATGATGTCAGGATTTCAACTCGGGCTGCTGGAAGAGTGATGGTGTCCTTAAAGGGCCACAGGGAAAAGAAACTAACTTTTACTCTACATCATAAACACAGGGCACTGGGATAGTGCTTTATTCGTGATCTCTCATATTTGAAGAACACCCTTTGGTGGGACCATACTTTTTTTTTTTTTTTTTTTTTTTTTTTGCATTACATGGGCTTCTCGCTGCTGTGGCCTCTCCCGTTGCGGAGCACAGTCTCTGGATGCGCAGGCCCAGCAGCCATGGCTCACGGGCCTAGCCGCTCCGCGGCATGTGGGATCTTCCCAGACCGGGGCATGAACCCGTGTCCCCTGCATCGGCAGGTGGACTCTCAACCACTGCGCCACCAGGGAAGCCCAAGACCATACTTTATACAAGAGCACTTGTTATTTACAATGTTCTAGGATGAGTCATTTTGTAATACTACCAAACCTTTCGAATATGGATTTATTTGAGCTTGCTTTATCTTTTTTATTAAAAAACTACCTAAGGTAATGTTTATATGCCTTCAAAAATTCTAACGATGCTATGGTTAACTATTCATTGAGTGAACAGTTCATTGACTACCAGCTCTTTACCAGGTACCATCTCTTCAGTGATTTGGCTGACTTTAATTCAAGGTTTCCTATCCATTTACAGGAAGTAGCTGCAAGGAGGAGGCTATTCCCAGGGCTTTGGTCTGTACATACTCCCCATACCTGAAATTTTATTGGAACTGTGGAAATGGGGCAGTGGTTTCACTTTTCACTCTGCCTTCAATGGGACTCCCTGGAAGAAGTGCTGTGCCGGTGACTGGTGTTTCTCCTGAATAAAGCATCTTGGCCTTAATGACCGGAGGTTTGGATACTCTGGTTTCATCTAAATTATACCCTCTGATTGATTTAAGATGTTATTTTTCTTTCATTTCTTTAAAACAGAACTACTGATCTTTGAAAAATTTAAATAGCATCTGTACGACAATTTGGAAGCGAAAGAAATATAATGTGTTATTTTCCAATAGGGTCTCTGACTAAGGCAGGGCAGCTATTATTAATTCTATGGTCTCTGAGTTCCTCCAGTGACTAACCCTTCCCTCCCACCCCAGGCAATCCACAGCTGAGGAATGGAATCTTCCTTTGCGGGCCTCTCACTGTTGTGGCCTCTCCCGTTGGGGAGCACAGGCTCCCAATGCGCAGGCTCAGCGGCCATGGCTCACGGGCCCAGCCGCTCCGCGGCATATGGGATCCTCCCGGACCGGGGCACGAACCCGTATCCCCTGCATCGGCAGGTGGACTCTCAACCACTGCGCCACCAGGGAGGCCCTGTTCTGAATTTTTAAATGTTAATTTCTAATGGGTGAGTTCAGAAAGATAGGCAGGACTGGGAATTTGTCAGTGCATTCACTGTAGAGACGGGATAGCAAAAAACTTGCCTCCAACTGCTCCTGTGAACACGAACACATCATGGAAAATAAAAGGCTGTGGCTACCTCATGGATGGTGGTGTGGTCAAGAGGCGGACTGAGAGGTAGAACCCATCAAAGTTTCTGAGATACCCATAGGGTCTTCCTGGAGCAGTTTTCCCATGCTACTGAACAAAGTGGAAATCTGTGCTGCTCCCAGACCCTCCACTCCCCACCATTTCTAGCTGGATCAAGGATTCTATTGGTCTGGACACAGTTGAAATCATCGATATTGTTAGCGAATCATACTTTTTCACTACTGAGATAAGCAATGATTAATATTTTCATCCTGGATTATTTGGTAAAACAATCGAAAATGATTTCTACCTCCAAAAGAGAGGTTCATGAAGAAAAAAACATATTTTTAAATAATTTTGATTGAACCCATTAGAATAGAATATCAGTATATTATTTCTGCCTTATTTTGTCTTTTCTCGTATACCATGTCTGTTTAATTAAAAATAAAATGGAGATTGTCTGAATAATTTCACAAAATTTTCTAGCTGACACAATTTTTAAAATGATGGAAAAAAAGATATGATATTCTAATATACCTGTCTCAATTTTCTTATTTTATGTGTAGACCCAATTTAATGGTCAACTATGGGAGAAGTATGCTCTATGAATACTGTTCTGTGTCATGCTGCTACTGGCCTGTGAAATTGATAACTGACCCTTAGTCAACAATTTTGAATGAGAATGATACTTTTAGTGAGTAGGAAATACCAGTTAAGCTTGAGTCTGGTTGGAAGTATTTGACTCCCCTTTACTATATATCAGTTTTAAAATGTGACTTCAGTTAGTTTTGAAAATTGGTCTCATAGTTCTTCTCTTGCTCTTAGAGACTCCTGGTTCAGCATTCTCTCTCTTTTTAAAATTAATTAATTAATTAATATTGGCTGCGCCAGGCCTTAGCTGCGGCATGTGCGATCTTTAGTTGCAGCATGTGGACTCTTAGTTGCGGCATGCACACAGGATCTAGTTCCCTGACCAGGGATTGAGCCTGGGTCCCCTGCATTGGGAGCATGGAATCTTACCCACTGGACCACCAGGGAAGTCCCCAGCATTCTCTTTTAACTGATTTCCTGGTGCCACAATCTTCCATTTATTGAGATGATTTCTCTAACTCATTGATTTCTTTTTACATTCTAACTGGATTTTTCATTTTTAACAACTCAGTCCTTTTGAAATACAGGAATTGAAAAGAATTAAGGTCATGCACAATTGTGTTAATGGAAATCCTGTGAGTTGCCTCTTCTGTTGGTTTGAAGCTGGAGGCACATCTGAGAGCCTTGGATTCATGCTTCCAGGAAGGTCTATAAATCAGTGTAGTCCATCTTGCCTTGGATGTCAAGACAGGTGGATCCCATTTGCAAAATGTTCTTCTCTCTTTTTTTCCTAAGAAGGAAATAAAATATACAGGCCCATTAATCTGCAGAGGTCAGATTCTTTGATAGGGCACATTCCTGGAAAAGTTAAAGTTGCAGTTCATTGTGTATGATATACAAAAAGGGGGCAAGATGCCCAGTCCTTTTCACTTTTAGCAATTATAAAGACCTAAGTATTAATGAAGCTTTAAGAATCATTTGTTGTGGGTTACCCTGAAATTTCAGGAAAAATGATGTATGTTTCTAAAGTTAATCCAGGGCTTCCCTGGTGGCGCGGTGGTTAAGAATCCACCTGCCAATGCAGGGGACCCGGATTCTATCCCTGCTCCGGGAAGACCACACATGCCGGCGGGGCAACTAAGCTTGTGCACCGCAACTACTGAGCCTGCGCTCTAGAGCCCGCGAGCCACAACTACTGAAGCCCGTGCGCCTAGAGCCCGTGCTCCGCAACAAAAAGAAGCCACCACAGTGAGAAGCCCGCGCACCGCAACGAAGAGGAGCCCCTGCTCCCCGCAACTAGAGAAAGCCCACAACGAAGACCCAACGTAGCCAAAAATGAATAAATAAATAAATAAATAAATAAATAAATAAATAATAAAGTTAATCCAGTGGGCTTAATTTGGCTTTAAAAATTGGGCATAGATATTAAGGCCTAAAATGAGACAATCACAAAGATTTAAATGACAACACATGCTTTTATTTTTGTAAATGGACATTTTGCATAAAAGCTGCATTTGACATACGTAATTGGAGTGAAATATTGATATTCCATTCAATATGTTTAATATTTATATGTTCTTTTGAAGTATTTACAAATAGAGAGACCAAAAGGCAAAGCTAATGAACCGTGGACAGAGCAATTTATTTTCTTAAAAATATTAACAGCTACAGAACCAGGCTGAATTTTAAACAAACAGTGATCCTCACATAGAAAAAAAATTTTAGCATACAATGAGCTAATTATTTCTTTCAGAATTATTTTTTTCTCATCAACTGTTTCTCAACATCTCTCTTTTTTAGAAGTTAAAATGTTAGTATGATGACTGAAGTGAGGAAAAGAGATTGGAGCTTAAGATAGTCACATGAGTAGAACTGTTCCTAATATTCTAAGCGGCAGAGTAAATATTGAATGAAGGGGTGGTGAGATACTAGTTGCAGTCTTTTAACTGAATAGTCACAAGCACAGTAGCAGAGGAGAGAATACTCATTTTGGTATTCAGAGAAGAAAAACCAGTGCCTAATAGTTTTAGCTGACATTAACAGGTACATAAAACATAAAGTATTAAGGTAGCATCATATAATGAAATCAGACTCATTATATATTCTTTATAAGTGCTTCCTGGATTTTTTTTTTCATATTTAAAATTTTCAAGTGCACTTCTAAAAGTTTTTTGAGACCAGAGTGGTACAGCTTGGTATGAATTCACAGCTGTTTGATATCTCAGCGCTTTCAAGGAACTCCACTAATTGGTTCCAAAGCCAATTTAAGTTGTCTTAACAAGCCACAGGAACTCAAAATGTTGACTGGACTAAGGCAGGTCGCATACAACTTCTATAAATCATGATACGAATTCTTTCTCAAGGGATTCTGGACAGAGCAATTTAGTAGCTGTTAAAAGTTTAAGTACAGAGTTGTCAAGTGGAAACTAGCAGTTCTCTGAGGCGGGAATAGGGGAAAAAAGTGCCTGGAGTTTTGAAGAGTACCTCAGAAGGCATCAGGAAATATTCACACAAAAGGTAAGATTTTCATGTAGGGTATTTACAGGGATGTAACGTTTGCCAGAGGTGTTTCTGTGTTAGGGATTTTCAGGCATTAGTCATAAATCATACTTTTTTTCTTCTCTAACTTCTCTTTCCTCAAATTGGGTTATATGTATCCCATGAAATGTACGTTTTAAGTGGCATGGCTCAAATGTGGGTGTACAGGCTAATTCCAAGGAAAAAACAAGAGCGGATTTAGCAATGAACTACAGCGTACAGGGATGAAAGAATGTTACTGTAGCTTTTCCCCCAATGTCCTTTTCCAGTAACAAAATGTTAGTGACAAGTAATTGTACTATAGGTTAGTACACAACAAATAGGAATTGCATATACGTATTTAATAATACCTGAAAATAAAAATAAAGAAGGCAAATACAATTCAGATGACTTTGGGAATGCTACACAAGTAAATTATGAAGATGAGTGAGCAAAGTACTGGACAAAGAGTTTGAAATAAAAGGAAAGTTTCTCAACTCATAAGGTTAAAGATTAAAATTTTTATTTCCCTATAAAACAAACATAATAAATAGTTATCTCCCTGAAACAAAACGTTCCAAACGGGAGGGGGTGGGGAGGTGGGGGGAACAGCAGTATTTTAATACACGTTGCAATCTGAAATTCTGCTTGATCTTGCTACATTTTATAGTTTTCCAATATGCTTTAAAGGTGGAAAATAGAGTTAAAGGGCTAGAAATGGTAAGTGGAAAAATCTGATTTTAATGATAGGCATCAGGGAGAAGAAACGAACATTCACACGCTGCCTTTATTATTCTTCATAAAGGTTATGGCTGGAGAGCACTGCCACATCAGAGTCTCTGTGGCGCAATCGGTTAGCGCGTTCGGCTGTTAACCGAAAGGTTGGTGGTTCGAGCCCACCCAGGGACGCTCACCCCTTTTACAGGCGGGTCCCGGTAGTTTTGCACAAATCATGGAGTTGAGGCCTCCGGGCAACACAGGCGTGGATTTCGAGGGTTCGGAGAAGAGAAACCGCGGATCTCACTTCGCGGTCCAACAGTGGGTGGCTCTCCAGCTTCCGGGAGCGCTGGGGCCCCTCCTCCAACCCCGGCGGCCGGGTGGGCGCTTCCTGCCGCCCCGAACAGGCGTGTGGGTCCAGCTCCTTAAGGCCTCCACATCCTTTCGCTTCCACTCCCTGGGTTCCTAAACTCCGGCCCTCTTTCCCCTCGCTGTTTCCCGAAGCCCCCGTCTCACAGCTCCCAGCCCCTCCTGGCCGGGCTCCCGCGGGCCCCGGTCAGGCAGCGGCGCCCAGAACGCGCAGAGGCCGGGCGGCCGCCGCGTTCCGGCCTCGAACTCGCCTCCCCGGCTCCAGGCGCGGCCCGAGCTGGCCTGGTTCTGCTTCAGGACCCCTGCGATGTCAGAGGTCCACTGAATGTATGTATTTAGTGTCAAGTTCAAGCTGTACATTGACTTAAAACGCTCCAGGTTTTTTAATCTGTTGTTTTGTTTTTTTTAAAACTAATGTTGAATCGTGCGGCGTTTCGTCTGTTCCCCGTCGGCGTAAACAAATATTCCCATAATTTAACTTAGACTAACCCTCGCATTGGTAAACTCAGAAATGTTTGTCATAAAGCCTTTGTGTGGACACTATTGTAAGAGCATTTGTATGTTATAGTTTACTTTTTCTACTAAAGTTTTAGAATTTAATAGAGAATAGAGTAAACCTGCAAAATGTCCCATATATTCAGAAAGGGAGAAAACGTTTTTTTTACAACAGTATCATTGTTACACTTTAAAAAACCCCAAATTATGAGAAAGAGTAAAGTGAAACTGCTAACATATTTTGCTTCGACATTCTATAAGCATATTACCGCTTATTTCACAAAAAAATGCAAAGCTCTCCAAAATCGTTACCTTGTACTTTGTTCTCTAAATATATGCTGCCTTGGTGACGTAATCAGTTTCACCATAATAATTAGCCTTGGGCATAGATTAATTTGAAAGACGGTTCTGGAGAAAAGTGGTATGTCTTATTCCTGCAAGTATGTAGTTATGCTCTGCTTTATGTTTTCCCCCACGTTAGCATATTAATAAAGGCTAACATTTTTTGAGTGCTTACTACTTGTCAGGCACGCTTCTAAGTGCGTTCCTGGATGGAAGTGTGAGATCCGTGCAACAACTCTCCGAGGGAGGTCCTATTGTTTCCATTGTATTGGTGAGCCAACTGAGGCTCCGTGCAACTGAGTGATTTGCCTGAAGTCACAGTTAGTGCCTAGCACAGTGCAGATTTCACCTCGAGTTGTCAGGCTTCAGAGCCCATGCTTCTCACTCCTGTACTACCTACCCAGAAGTTTTCTCCTCTAAAATAGAGCTACTTGATTGATTCGTTAATTTAAAACCAAAGGTGATACTTTAATTGGTTTTTCTGAAGTTTCATTAATATTTCGTTCCAAATCTCACGAAGGAAAGAAAAAACTCCACAGAACATTCATGGAATACTAAAGGGCATTAAGTCATGTGCTCATTGTGCTGCTTCATTTTATTGAAATGAAAACTGTGTGGGAAACATGAAATCTTTATGTGAAACATGTCTTTGGAAAACAGTTTGATAGCATTTGTGTAGAGAAGACAAGATTAGAAATCAAGGCAGGTTGGAATAGCCCAGAGAAAATATGGAAGAGAAAGAGGAACAAGAATTGGTTCAAGCCAAGCAGTGGGGGCTAATCTGGTGTCTAGGGATTCTTGGACCCCAGGCTGGTGTTTGGCGGTTGGGGAGCCCAGACAGACCCCTATTTTAGGACCCCTTTGTGAGAGAATACCAGGATCTGCACTTGACAGATGCCTAGGTGGTAGTTTTAAACTTGATCCTAAATTTCTAAGTATGTTCTACTTCACCCTATTTGGGAGATTAATGGGATTTAGAGGCCAGAAAATAAAGAGAGAGGATTACATGAGAATGGAGTGGGATGAGGACTGCAAAATCGCCCTCTAATGTAAGTAGTTGATTTTATTATGTGGACAGGTACTTAGTGAATTTCTTTATGCTAGGCTGTTGCATACAGATAAGATAGGTGGGAAACTTTTTTAATTGCTTAATTATTTATGGATGTGTTGGCTTTGTACGATGTGTATTGGGTATAGATGTTGTAATAAATGCTGTTTCTGGGGAGCGTTATTTTGTTCCTAGTTTCTTGGGTCTGTAGTACCAACCAAGCCCAGAATATGTTGAGATCATTTAGGACATTAGTTAAAGGCTGAAGAGCTTTTAAAAGGCTTTGCTGAGCATCTGAGCATGTAAATATGTTCCTGATAAACAGTTGTATACTTAAACTTCATATATAAAATCAGAAGGAAACTCACTGAAGTAATGCAGTAAAAGGTGAATCAAGTGCTGTGGTTTATACAAACTTGTTAGAGAAGGTCATAGTCATGTGATTTAAAATAATTCACAATTTAAAGTGTTTTTTTATATTGTAGCATTTCTTTAGATAATGGAGGTTGGGAGGAGACCACATGGCTAATATGTTTCTCTGTTCATTTGTTAACACCTGTATCTGATGTCATATGATACAAGGTTTAGGGGGAACAAGACGTTAAGCTGCCAGAGAAACACAACTACCTTTTTTCTGCATTCATAATACATCCTAATGAGTAATGCCAACATGACTTTTAATTTTATTTCTCTGAATTTTGGTGGAGGTGATGCCTGAAATGTTCAACTTATTGCTACAGCCAGCAGAGCAGGGATAAATTGGTGGTAGAAGAAGCCATAATGCATTTAACTAGAAAATAGTTTAAGAAGTTGAAACCTTTTAAATAATTAAGAATGTTAATTTTATCAGCTGCAGCACTTCATTTAAAGTGCTTCATGTTGAGCCCCTTTGGTGGTGTCCATGCAGTCTGTGTTTTTGCATATTGAAAATTGTGTGTGTGTTATTTTACATGTATTTGTGGTTTTTAAAATTAATTTTTATTGGAGTATAGTTGATTTAAAATGTGTTTCTGCTGTACAGCAAAGTGAGTCAGTTATACATATACATATATCCACTCTTTTTAAAATAATTGTTGAACTTACAAGAATGATGTGAGAATAAACTATATCTGTAAATTGTAGTACCCAGCTCAGTTTTAAATTGTTTTCATAGCTTTAATTTTTAAGAGAAGCCACTCGAATTTTCATTGTTCAGTATTTAAACTACAAAATGTAGAGACTCATATCCTTAAGAAAACTCTTAAAATATAATTTTAAAAGAAACTATTAAGCTTAAATACATACCGAAATGTGCACAGATCATTAGGAGTACAACTGAAGAAATTTTTACAAAATAAACACACACCTTTGTAATCAATATCTTGGTCAATATGTAAAATAATGTTAGCATCCCAGAAACCTCCTCTTGTGTTTATCCCAGTCACCAAAATGTAACTTTTAAACTGTAAACATATGGATTATTAGGTTGAAATGTGAATTTTAAGTTGTCATAGATCAGGACTCAAAAATACATTTGCTACCAAACCCTATCAGATAAGTACTTACACATAAAGATTGGGAAAAATAATGGAAATTAGAAATCAGTTTTCCATGCCTACTCACGTTTGACTTAATCATCTATGATAAACTTGGTAAGAATAAATTTGAGCTATTAAGCCAGAAAATATGAGAAATTTACGATTTATTTGAAGTGTTTAATTTTGTCTGTAAGCAAATAAAATGCACTTCTACCCCACCCATTAAAAAACATGAAACAAAAACAACCTTCTAGAAATTTTGGCATTAAAGTTAATTTTTTAGTTTTGAAAATACATTTTAAACTTTAAAACCAAGGTGAGATTTGAGATCAAAAGGTATAGTAAGAGATGATGACTCCTTGATTTCCCAAATAATATATTCTAAAATCTTAAGAATTTTAATCTGGAGTCTACCACTGGAGGAACACAAATAGTGGTCCTGTTATTTTCAAAGTATGTATAACTATAAAGGAAAATCTAATCTCTGTGATAAAAAGCTATGTTTAAAGTTGTGGAAAGTCAGTTTTGAATACCACTGAGGAAAGCCATTCTAGAAAGAGTCAACATATAAGAATCTAGAGCGAAGTTTTACTTCCTTCTAGCAAAATTCTTCATTGTTATTATTAAAGTAGTGTATGCCTAAGGTTATAATAATAAGTATATGTACAAATTTAAGTACAATGATGTTTACTGCAACATTGTTTATAATAGTGAGAAATTACAAACAAGATAAAATATGCAACACTAGTGGAAATGGTGAAATAAATTATGGTATGTTATTTAAACATTGGAATACTATACAGCCATTTACAAAATGTGTTTCAGGAAAAAAAGCCTTTGGACAATGTTAAAATATTGCATTAGGTATAAGAAGCTAGATTCAAAACTATCAAAAAGCATGATCCCAATTTTGTAATGAGACTGAATTACTTACATAGAAGATCTACAAATATTTCTTGATGGTGAATACCATCAAGAAATATTTATAGATCTGTACCAAAATAAGATTACACCAAAATAAGAATACACCAAAATAGGATTATCAGTGATTTTTTTTCTTTTTTATACTTTACTTTCTATAAGTAAGTTCTTTATCATCTGTAATGGACATGTATTATTTTTATTTGTTAAATAACATTTTTTATAACATAAAAATAATACCTGAACTCATACTGTATATAAAATTTTGAAAATTTTTTTCTCTCTTAAAATTAACATTGAGGGAGAATAGGGAACTCAGATATAAGCCTTTGTGGGTATGGTCAATGATTCTCAACAAGTGCCCAGATCGTTTAATGTGGAAAAGACAGTCTTTTCAATAAATGGTGTGAAGAAAACTGGATATCCACATGCAAAAGAATGAAGTTGGGCCCCTACTTTACATCACATATAAACATCAACTCAAACTAAATCAAATACCTAAGTGTAAGATATAAAATTATACAACTTTTAGAACACATAGGGGGAAAGCTTCATGACATTGGATTTGGTTATATTCCTTGGATGTGACACCAAAAGCACAAACAACAAGAATGAAAATAGATTAATTGAACTACATCAGAATTAAAACCTTCTTTGCAAACAAAGGGCACTGTCAATAGAGTGAAAAGGCAGCCCACAGAATGGAACAAAATATTTGCAAATAATATATCTGATAAAGATTTAATATCAGACATACATATATATATATATAGAATATATACAGAACTCCTACACCTCAACAACTACCAAAAAAAAACCCAATTTAAAAATGGATAAAGGATTTAAGTAGAAATTTCTCTAAAGAAGATATACAAACAGCCAATAAGTGCATGAGAGAAAGCTCAACATCACTAACCATTAGGGAAATGCAAATCAAAACCACAATAGATATTACCTCATATACATGAGGTTGGCTATCCTGAAAGACAACAACAACAAGAAGCAGAAAATAACAAGTGCTGGTGAGGATGTGGAGAAATTGAGAGCTTTGTGCATTGCTGGTGGGAACATAAGATGGTACAGCCACTATGGAAAATAGTATCGTGGTTCCTCAAAAAATTAAAAATAGAATTACTATAAAATTCAACAATTCTGCTTCTGGGTACTTACCCAAAAGGATTGAAAGCAGGGTGTCAAAGAGATATTTGTACACCCATGTTCATGGTAGAATTATTCACAGTAGCTAAAATGTGGAAGCAACCCAAATGTCCATTGACAGATGAATGGATAAGCAAAACGTGGAACATACATACAATGGAATATTATTTTGCCTTGAAAAGGAAGGCCATTCTGACATACACTACAACATGGATGAACCTCGATGACATTATGTTAAGTGAAATAAGCTTGTGACAAAAATACAAATACTGTATGATGCCACTCATATGCGGTACCTAGAGTAGTCAAATTCAGAAACAGAAAGTAGGATGGATGGTGGCTGCCAGAGGCTGGGGGAAGCAGGGGAATGTAGAAGTGCTGTTTAATGGGTATAGAGTTGCAGTTTTGCAAGATGAAAAGAGTTCTGGAGATTGGTTGCACAACAAACTGAATGTACTTAACACTATGAACTGTACACTTAAAAGGATTAAGATGGTAAAATTTATGTAATGTATATTTTTACCACAACCTTAGAAATTATATTTAGGGGATTTGTTTCCCCTTGTTATATAAGACCTATTATAAAACATATAAGAAAATAGGATATTGATGCAATTGTTTCCAGTGGCCTACTTATTTAAGAAACATACTTAAGGACATTTAATTTTTTAAGAAGGTAGGCGCTCAGGGAGGGGTGGTGGGGGGAGCATAACTCCCCACTCCTTAAGTGTGTGCTGTGCATAGTGATTTTCTTCCAAAGAGTACAATATGGAAAGTTCCCTGGGGGTGGGGGTGAGGAAAGAATAGCATTATAGTGGAGAAACCCAACAAACACTGCCTCAGCCAGGGGAACAAGGACCTCAGTAGCGACAAGTCATATTGATAGTTGGTACCCTTATATAATGACACTTTACCTCTGTGCTCTTCCTCTTCCAAACCCATAATCCCAGTCTATTCATGATGAAAACATCAGATCAATGTCAATGGAAGGTCATCCTACAGAATACTTGACCAGTACTGCTTAAAACTCTCAAGGTCCTCAAAAACAAGAGATGTTTGAGAAATCGTCACAGCCAAGAGGAATTTAAGGAGACAAGACAAGTAAATGTGATGTGGTATGCTGGATGGGATAAAGACATTAGGCAAAAACTAAGGAAATCTGAATAACCTGTGGACTTTAGTAATAATAATGTGCCAATGTTGGTTTATGAATTGTAACAAATGTACTATATTAATGTAAGGTGTTAATAACAGGGGATACTGAACGTGAGGTAGAGAGTACTCTGCATTATCTTCTCAATTTTTTTACAAATATAAAACTGCTCTAAAAAATAAAGTCTATTTAAAAAAATAAGGTAGCCCTGCAGAACAGTGGGGAAAGGACTGCATTTTCAATATATGGTATGGGAACAATTGGTTATCTATTTGGAAAGAACGAAAATTGGATCCTTACCTCACACCACACACAAAAAAGTCAATTCCAAGTGAATCACAGACTTAAGTGTGAAAAATGAAACAATAATGCTTTTAGAAGATAATGCAGATAAATATCTTCATGACCTCATGATAGGGACTATCTTAAGCAAGACAAAAAAAAAAAAGAAAACAATCCCACTCATTACAAAGGTAAAGGTTGATAAATTTGATTACATCAAAATTAAGAGGTTATATTGTCCAAAGACACTCTTAAAGAAATTAAATGGAAAGCCAAGAGTTGTAATTCATAAAACCGACACTGGATCATATATAGATTATTTTTAAAAAGAAAGAGGAAGTGGAGGAAGAAGAGGAGGAGAAAAATACCTAATAGAAAAATGGGCAGTAGATGTGAACAGAAAATCCAAGTGGCCTCTAAGCAAATGAAAAGATGCTAAATTTCATCAGTAATCAGGAGAATGTAAATTATATATGGAATGACTTACCACTACGCAGGCACCAGATTGGCAAAAATTTTAGGCTAACACTTGCAAGAGTTGGGGAGGACCCAAAATAATGAGTACTCTTGAACTTGGCTGGATTTTGGTGGAAAACAAAAACGTGGAATTATCTGGTAGAGATGACTATCTACATTAATAAAAACTTGGATTTATTTAGCAAGTTGCAGCAAATCAGGTTCCCAGGGAAACATACTGAGATGCTGAGATTTGGGTACAAGAGGTGAAGTGCTCTAAGGAAAAATGAGGTTGGGCTGAGGGAAGAGTTAAAATGAGATTCAGTTACAGCAGAGACCCTAACCAATACCACAGGGAACTCTGGAGCTGAGAAGGCCTTTCAGAGATATCCCAAATCAATACAAAGGCCTCTGTGTCTCCATATCAAGCAGTCACTGGATGTGGACAGTCCATGGGGAGGGGTCAGAGCCTTGGGCAAAGCATCTTTCTTTGGCACGGGCAATTCCTGAAGAGCGATGAAGCTATGAGTTGTCAACAGCCAACACTACCAGCAACAGAAGAAATATGTCCTTGGTCCTGAGGGTCCACGATAGTTGACCCCTTCTACTGATTGGATTCACTTGCTTCATATAGTAAGTTCATCCCATCTGGGAACATCTTCTCCACGATGCTGGATAGTCTCTTTTTCTGGGAAATTCACAAGAGGAAGGTTAGTGGGATAAATTATGGCTCTGGCCATTGCAGCTGGTCTTGAGGCTGTAATTGACCCTCATCATCTCCATCTTTACCCTGTGCTGGCATCTCTTCTGGTCTTGGAAGCTTATCTGATGGATTGATCTTGACTCTCACCCTTGAGGGGTCTGAACTCATGCTCATCATGCCCTTCATTGGCTGTCAATTCTGCACTTCTCTATTTACCATCAAAATTGGAGAGAGGCGTCCCAAGGAACACCACAATGAGTCACCGGGCTGTCAGTGTATTCTTTCCTGTCCTCAGAGGGAAGGAGCAATCCTTTCACCCCCTGATGAGTACTCTTTACAGATTGATAATTCCTTTCCTTGCCTGCTGGTCTCTTGGCAAAAAGAGGCGGAAGTGACTTGGAGGCAGCCATGCTTTAAGTTTATGGACAATCTTGCTGTGTCCCTTGGTGGAAGCATTCTGCCTAGAATTGTGGATACAAATTTGTTAAGTAGGTTACTGGAAGTGATGGTAACATGTTCCACGCCTACATCCAAACCTTGGTTCCCATGTATTCTATGTACTGTTGACACAGTACCATATAATGGTCATTGATTTGGGGTGTATACCATGTCCCAAGGAGCAGCTATCCAGGGTATCACCTCCAAGCTGGCTTTGACTTTGGCTCGGTTATATTTTTAAGTGGCCATCTCACTGCTCTATCGGGCCAGCAGCTTCTGAGTGATGCAGTAAGTGAAAGGATAAGTTGATCCCGTGGTCATATGCCCACTGCTGCACCTTCTTTTTTTCTTTCTTTTTTTTTTTTTTTTTTTTGCAGTATGTGGGCCTCTCACTGTTGTGGCCTCTCCCGTTGCGGAGCACAGGCTCCGGACGCGCAGGCTCAACGGCCATGGCTCACGGGCCCAGCCGCTCCGCGGCACATGGGATCCTCCCAGACCAGGGCACGAACCCGTGTCCCCTGCATCGGCAGGCGGACTCCCAACCACTGCGCCACCAGGGAAGCCCCCTGCACCTTCTTTGAAGAAAAGTGGCTTGATGTAATGTTATGTGTGGCCCCAAGTCACTGATGAAGCACCAGTCCTTCCATAGTGGCATAGTTTAGGTTGTATGGGTGCCAAAGGGAAGCCTGTACCTGGAGCATGTATCAGAGTCAGGAGTCACTGCCCCAGTCAGGGTGCAGGGGGTCCATCCTGCCATCAGGTGACCAGATGGTGTCCTTGACCGGTTGCTGTATTGAGGGCTGCTTGGTGTTAGTCTCTGTTTTTGGCAGAATGAACATTCAGCAGTGGCAGCAACTGTCTCAGCCTCGGTGAATGGAGACCCATGCTGTTGGTCCCTTCCGTAGCCTCATCCCTAGCACCACAGCTGTTCCATTCAAGAGCTCACTGAATCACCACTGAGATGGTGGATGATAGTTGCTGGCTGATGTGAACTGGCTGAGGCGTTCTGTGAGTGTCTCTTCCTTGGCGGTTGCTCTCTTGTGGGAACTAACATACAGTACAAAGAACTTCACGTTTCACATCCACTACCACTGGCTCATCCACATCTCCCTTCCCCAGGCCTCCTTACCCTGACTGTTTTGTTATCTGTCTCTGCATAACAAACTACCCCCAAACTTAGTTATTATAATTTAGTTATAGCTCATATTTTGTGGTTTGCCTGGGCTCGTCTGGGGGTCTCCTCTACTGGTGCTGTGTGGAATCTTTTGCAGTCAAATGGGGCTGGGTTGGATGTCCAGATGCCTCAGTGCTCCTCCATGTGGCCACTCCATCCAGCAAGATAGCCAGAACTTCTTACATGTTGTCTTAAGGGTCAAAGAGGGAAGAACTGGAAGCTGCTTGGCCTTCTTAATGCTTAGGTTCCAAAGTCCCAGAATATCACCTCCTTGCATTCTGTTAATCAAAGCAGTCACAGGCCCCAACCCAGATCAGTGGGACATAAGTTTTGTCTCAGATGGGAGTAGCAGTAGGCACATGCATGGAGGGGCAGAATTATTCAGGGTTGTCCTTGAAGAATAGCTGCCACTGTCCACCTTCTGGCCACAATTCACATTCCTCCCTCACACAAAATGCAACTCGTCCCTTTTCCCAAGACCACAAGTCTCATCCCATAATGGCATCAGCTTGAATCTAGGATCTCATCATCTAAATCAGGTGTAGGCATTGATGGATCTTCTCAAGTGTGTTTCCTTGGATGTAGCTCCTTAGTAGGTTCTTCTTGCTCTAAAGAACTGTAAATTAAAGAGAGAAGTTACTTGCTCAACATTCACCCAACAATGATGAGGCAGGAACAGGAAAACTGGAATAGCCACAAGGGGGGAATGGTAGGCGCATTGCAGTCATGATTCATAGTGCTTCTGAAATCCAGCAGGGCACATGTTCCCAGTCCTTTTAGACCAGTCCTGATCTGTAGGAATAGTTCCCCTGAGTCAACCTTCCTTTTCCATAGTAAATGGCCCCTCTTAGAAGCTAAGCAGCTTTCTTAGCCTGCCTGTAGAAGTTTGAGGGTCCCAAGACCTCTTTTCATTATGAACTGACTCTTTCCCTTTCAGTCCAAATGGATTCAGTTCATTTAAAACATTGTGCTTTTTTTTTTTTTTTTTGGTATCAAATCACAATCAACTCCATTGGGTACAAGCCACAGCTACGCTTCTTTCTGAAACTGGCATGTGAAGTTCCTCTGGGACAACTTCCTTAGGATTCATTCTTAGAAGCCCTGTTGTTTGGGTGAGAGGCGTGTGAGGCACGCCCAGAGGATTCTTAGAAGGCTCTTTGTTCAGCTGAGAGGCTTTATGACGCATCACCTAAAATCTTCCTGAGGTTTCGACAGAGTGTCTCACAGTCCCACCCTTAATCTGAACTTGGCACTGAGGCATATTTTACTTTCCATGTCCTAGATTTTACTTTTTCCCCCTCTGAGTCCATTTCTTACCTTGAGCATTGCTTTAAAATCCAGTATATCCTGGTTGTTTTATATTTTCTCTAAATCTGCTCAAAAACTATATACTTCCTTTTTTTAAAAAAATCTTACTTCCCATGTACTTTTCTTAGGCAGCTAAAAACAAAAACAAAACAAAACAAAAACAGTTGGTGCTTTCAACAGTCTGCCTGTAAGTAGCCTCAGCCAGACTCATGAGTTCCTTAGGTACCTTTTCTATTTCCCACCTGACTGCAGGTGACCATGGTGTATGTCATGCATGTGTTTGCACAACATGCTGTTATGATGTAATAATACTCAGGTTCCCCTTTCCTTCAGTCTCCAATAGCAATTTCATCGCTGTCTTTCAAGCCTTCACTTTGATCTCTTCAAGGAGCTCCATCTTGGTCCCAAAGCTAATGGCACATGTTTTAGTGTTTTGTCAAGGCAGACACCTTGACGAAACACTAAAACATGTGGCATTAGCTTTCCAGGTACCAAGTTCTTGTTTTAGTTTTCTATTGTTGTGTAATAAACCACTCTAAAACTCAGTGGCTTAAACCAGTCCTTTTATTATCTCTCTTCACTCCATGGACTCAGCTGAGCAATGCCTTGATTGATGTCTGGGTCTCATGTGGTTGCAGTCAGATTGAGAGAGAGGCCCCATGGAGAGGCCCTGAATGATGACATATCATTTGGAGAAAGAGGCCATGTGGAAGAGCACCGAAGTGCCAGACATCTGGTCCCAGCCCCACCATATTGGTGAAGTTATAAGGAATCCTGTGGTTGGGAGCATCCCTTCCAAAAGTAATTGGCAAAGTATTGCATCTCACACTTCCCATCACTAAGAAATAGCCAACGCCTGCTAGCACTCTCCAGGTTCCACACCCACTGTACTGGAGTAAATGATTATATGTCCCTTTGAGGGAAGGACTGGGAGAATCTTCATCATAAATACCATGAGTGTCAGGATTCTTCCTCCTGGGACCCAGCCAATCTTCAATCAGTGGGTTCCCAGCCTGAGGAATGGCTCAGATCCAGAAACTAGGCAGAGTGTGGTAATTCTTTATTGGGGTGACTGCCCTCAGTCCCTGAGGATCTCATCCTTGATGTCTTTTGATTGTGTAGTTTGAGCACTATGCCTATTGGCTGTTTATCCATCTTGTCCCTAAGGATGTTATGTTCTGTGAAGCATCTCCATATCTCAGTGGGTCAGACACCCACCCTCCCCCACACCTTCAATCTAACCTTGCCAGTGATTACAGTAATTGCCCACAACCTGCCCTCCACCACTCCAAGACTCTACCATCCCGATTGCTATCACAGAGCCCAGTTCTGTAAGAGCATTCCCAATGTCAGCCCAGCCTACGGAACACAGCCACACTGACCTTGACCTTGACTGTGATATTGGTGCCTCTCATCCCAGTGCTTTCCCTGTTTATTAAGGAGTGTCCCCTGGGTGAGTTTGCTGACCTGACATAGTATATCCTCTCTAGAACGTTCCTCTGAACGTTTTAGATCTTTATTTTCCTGTCTGCTGTGGCAGTTCTGGCATTCCCTCTTCACCGAATGCAGACGTGTTTCCTACAAGCTTCTCAGAGCCATCCCAGCATGTGTTTACGTCATCTAGGATGCTTGTAAGGGTTAAATCCTGTGTCATAGGGTTGTCCATATTGATCACCTTTCCTTTATCCATCTTTGTCTTCCACTCACTTTGATCCGACACCCTTTGATCCAAACACTCTCTTGGCTTCTGATGGTACATGTGAGCTTGGTCCCGAGGCTCCTTTGAGGGGCATAATCTCTTCTCTCCCTTAGCAGGCTGGGCTATGTAGGTTAAGTAGACTTAACCCTACTTATTTGTCTGAGGGCCAGAAGGGAGGTGGGGTTGGGTCTGAGGGAAATGCCTTTGTTCTTGCAAGACAAAGGACCCTGCATCACCTTCACGCAAGGAGGGAGCGCTGGCCTTTCACAGGGTGAAGTGGGCCACTTCTGCAGGCCCGGGGGATGGGGAGAATGTTGGAGTCAAGGTGTCCCCATCACATGCCTCAGAGTCAACTCCTTCCTAATGGGCCCTGTTCTTAAGTAGCAGATTGGCCAAGCCTGTGCATTCAGCCTCTTCTGAAGCTCGGCTCCTCCTATAATTGAGTCCTGGGCTTCAGCCTCAGCCTTTTCTGGTCTCCACTCATAGGAGATGAGAGTCTCTTTAAATGGTGCCAAAGAGGCTGTCTAACTTCACACTCACCTCTAACTGATGATTAATTAACCTCAGTCTTCCAGTCTTTCAGTGACTTTCTCTGGTGCATCCATTGTCCTCAGCAACAGCCTTTTTTTTTTCTTTTTTTTTTTATTAGTTTCTGCTTTATAACAAAGTGAATCAGTCATACATATACATCTGTTCCCACATCCCTTCCCTCTTGCGTCTCCCTCCCTCCCACCCTCCCTATCCCACCCCTCCAGGCGGTCACAAAGCACCAAGCTGATCTCCCTGTGCTATGCGGCTGCTTCCCACTATCTATCTACCTTACGTTTGGAACTGTATATATGTCCATGCCTCTCTTTCGCTTTGTCACAGCTTACCCTTCCCCCTCCCCATATCCTCAAGTCCATTCTCACGTAGGTCTGTGTCTTTATTCCTGTTTTACCCCTAGGTTCTTCATGACTGTTTTTTTTCTTAAATTCCATATATATGTGTTAGCATACGGTATTTGTCTTTCTCTTTCTGACTTACTTCACTCTGTATGACAGACTCTAGGTCTATCCACCTCATTACAAATAGCTCAGTTTCGTTTCTTTTTATGGCTGAGTAATATTCCATTGTATATATGTGCCACATCTTCTTTATCCATTCATCTGATGATGGACACTTAGGTTGTTTTTTTTTGGCCACACCGCTTGAGAGATCTTAGTTCCCCGACCAGGGATCAAACCCTTGCCCCCTGCAGTGGCAACACAGAGTCCTAACCACTGGACCACCAGGGAATTCCCAGCAACAGCCTTCTAATGACGACTTCCTCGTCTCTCAAACTCCTGAGATGCTGCACTCACCAGTGCATTCCCTCTCACCAGTATGCAACCCCCCCTTCACGCCATGCACATTTTAATAATTGTACCACCACCTCATGCCAGAGGCTATCCGTGCCCCATCCTCCACCAGTGATGTGTCTTCAGTGCCAGCTGGCCAGTGGGTGATCCAGCTCCAGAATCTCATGTTAAAGCCTCCTTCCCAGGACCACTTCCAGCACCAGCTGTTGCCGATTGATCGGATGACCTTAGGAAGAGAGACTGTGAGATTTGCATTTAGGAGTTACTGAGGATTCCTTTCAGGAACAACTCCTTTGTGGGACAAGGGAAATAGCTTTAAGCAGAGGGAGAAGTTGAACTGTGGTTGCAATGGCAGCCTCAGCTGCTTCCACGCAGAGCACTGAGGCTGCAATAGTCTTTCATGGATGTGCCAGATCAAGGCACAGGGCTAGGCATTTGTATCCTTGCGCTGACCAGTCATTGTATGTGGGCCTCCCTTGATGAAAGGACATAACTTATGCGAGGCAAATTCCTTTGGCTGCGGGTAATTTCAGAGGATGGATTCAGCTGTGAGCCGGCAGGAGCCAGTATTCTCAGCAATAGCCTTGGATCTGAAGGGGGCCTTGGGAGGAGGGGGCACAACAGCCAGTATGTAAGTCCAGGGTTTCTTGTTTGTTTGTTTTGCTTTGTTTTGTTTTTCTAATTTTCCCTTTTATATTTATTATTTATTATTTCTTGTCTTCCTTAAGTCATTTCTGGTTTTGTTCTTTTTTTTTCTCCTCTTTTAGTTACAGGCTGGTTTGTATATTTTAATTCTTTAAAAAATAATGAAATCAGGCTTCCCTGGTGGCGCAGTGGTTGAGAGTCTGCCTGTCGATGCAGGGGATGCAGGTTCGTGCCCCGGTCCGGGAAGATCCCACATCCCGCAGAGCGGCTAGGCCCGTGAGCCATGGCCGCTGAGCCTGTGCGTCTGGAGAGCGTGCTCCGCAAAGGGAGAGGCCACAACGGTGAGAGACCTGCGTACCAAAAAAAAAAAAAAAAAAAAAAAAGAAATCAATTAGAGCCATACTTACCAAACAGACAAGTGTTCTTATTTTCATTATTTTATAGGTAATCTGTAATTATGGTTTGCTTTTTGACTTAAAAGTTATATAGGAGAGGTTACATTTTTTTTCAAGTGTTTTTTTCCCAAAATTAATTGTATTAATTTGTGTTTCTAGTGCTGTAGTCAGAGAATATGGCCAATATAGTGTCTACTTTTGTAATTCATTGCAGTTTTCTTCTTATCTGGTTAAAGGTTTTGTTTCTAAAATTTTCCTCACATACACCAAGGATGATACAAAATAACTAAATGTAATTGAATCTAACAAACACATTTGTATGTGATGAAATGAAATATATGGTATGCAGTATACACAGACAAAATCAGACTATATACATTTTCTCTCTTTATATTTTCAAAGTTTTTGGCAAACAAGAAATGGATATAAGAGCAGGGTGAAATGGTTCTCTTAATCTCGTAGAGTACTCGTATAATGATTAGGGGGAAGCAACCCAGATAATAAATTTTTGTGTTCTTGTTGTTGTTGTTCTCTGAAATGTTGACTGTTTATCAATAGGTTTTTAAATGATTTCTAAGTGGATATTTAATGCTTTAAGAATTCAAGCAACAGAGTTATTTTGCTAATAAGCATGAGGGTTTCCAAAGCAACACTGGGTTCTGATTGGCTGAGCCAAGGTAGAATAAAGCAGCTCACAAGTTTTGTTTTCTTAAATTTGAAGCTCAAGTGTATTCACTTAGTTTTTTACTTCAATAAAATAAGTAGTCTTGAGGAAAGTTGTACAGCATTTTGATTATATTGATTTTTGTCAGGAAGGAGATGAGTGGATGGAGGAAAGTGGATGGAGGGCAAGAGGTACTTCATAGATAGTATTGATTCCTGATTAAACGTTCAGTGTTCGAAAACTCAAAATTTCTGAAGGCTTGTACTCTGTTTAATTATATGATTAAAGTTTATAAATTGCAACTTTTTATTAAAATCCTGTCCTCCTTCCTCCTTTACTTTATTATCCATAATCTACCTTTGGGGGGAAGAGTTTTGTTTCCCAAATCACCAATGATGAAAATTATGTGAATGTTTAATTTTCTGTTTCAAAGAAATAGTCCAAGTTTCTGAAATTAAATAACATGAAATAACCTACTGTATACAGAATGTTGCCACCTGGATATTTTTTTTTTTTTTTTTTTTTTTTGCAGTACGCGGGCCTCTCACTCTTGTGGCCTCTCCCGTTGCGGAGCACAGGCTCCGGACGCGCAGGCTCAGCGGCCATGGCTCACGGGCCCAGCCGCTCCACGGTATGTGGGATCTTCCCAGACCGGGGCACGAACCCGTGTCCCCTGCATCAGCAGGCGGACTCTCAACCACTGCACCACCAGGGAAGCCCTGGATATTTCTTTTTTTTTTTTTGTATTCTTAAATTCATAAATATTTAAGATTTTTTTAATTTTTTTTTTGCTTTATAACAAATTTAATCAGTTTTACATATACATATGTTCCCATATCCCCTCCCTTTTGCGTCTCCCTCCCACCCTCCCTATCCCACCCCTCCAGGCGGTCACAAAGCACTGAGCTGATCTCCCTGTGCTATGCGGCTGCTTCCCACTAGCTACCTTACGTTTGGTACTGTATATATGTCCATGCCACTCTTTCGCTTTGTCACAGCTTACCCTTCCCCCTCCCCATATCCTCAAGTCCATTCTCTAGTAGGTCTCTGTCTTTATTCCTGTCTTACCCCTATGTTCTTCATGACATTTTTTTTCTTAAATTCCATATATATGTGTCAGCATACAGTATTTGTCTTTCTCTTTCTGACTTACTTCACTCTGTATGACAGACTCTAGGTCCATCCACCTCATCCACCTCATTACAAATAGGTCAATTTCGTTTCTTTTTATGGCTGAGTAATATTCCATTGTATATATGTGCCACATCTTCTTTATCCATTCATCCGATGATGGACACTTAGGTTGTTTCCATCTCCGGGCTATTGTAAATAGGGCTGCTATGAACATTTTGGTACATGACTCTTTTTGAATTATGGTTTTCTCAGGGTATATGCCCAGTAGTGGGATTGCTGGGTCATATGGTAGTTCTATTTGTAGTTTTTTAAGGAACCTCCATACCGTTCTCCATAGTGGCTGTACCAATTCACATTCCCACCAGCAGTGCAAGAGGGTTCCCTTTTTTCCACACCCTCTCCAGCATTTATTGTTTCTAGATTTTTTGATGATGGCCATTCTGACTGGTGTGAGATGATATCTCATTGTAGTTTTGATTTGCATTTCTCTGATGAGTAAAGATGTTGAGCATCCTTTCATGTGTTTGTTGGCACTCTGTATATCTTCTGTGGAGAAATATCTATTTAGGTCTTCTGCCCATTTTTGGATTGGGTTGTTTGTTTTTTTGTTATTGAGCTGCATGAGCTGCTTATAAATTTTGGAGATTAATCCTTTGTCAGTTGCTTCATTTGCAAATATTTTCTCCCATTCTGAGGGTTGTCTCTTCGTCTTGTTTATGGTTTCCTTTGCTGTGCAAAAGCTTTTAAGTTTCATTAGATCCCATGTGTTTATTTTTGTCTTTACTTCCATTTCTCTAGGAGGTGGGTCAAAAAGGATCTTGCTGTGATTTATGTCATAGAGTGTTCTGCCTATGTTTTCCTCTAAGAGTTTGATAGTGTCTGGCCTTACATTTAGGTCTTTAATCCATTTTGAGCTTATTTTTGTGTATGGTGTTAGGGAGTGATCTAATCTCATACTTTTACATGTCCCTGTCCAGTTTTCCCAGCACCACTTATTGAAGAGACTGTCCTTTCTCCACTGTACATTCCTGCCTCCTTTATCAAAGATAAGGTGACCATATGTGCGTGGGTTTATCTCTGGGCTTTCTATCCTGTTCCATTGATCTATCTTTCTGTTTTTGTGCCAGTACCATACTGTCTTGATTACTGTAGCTTTGTAGTATAGTCTGAAGTCAGGGAGCCTGATTCCTCCAGCTCCATTTTTCGTTCTCAAGATTGCTTTGGCTATTCGGGGTCTTTTGTGTTTCCATACAAATTGTGAAATTTTTTGTTCTAGTTCTGTGAAAAATGCCAGTGGTAGTTTGATAGGGATTGCACTGAATCTGTAGATTGCTTTGGGGAGTAGAGTCATTTTCATAATGTTGATTCTTCCAATTCAAGAACATGGTACATCTCTCCATCTATTTGTATCATCTTTGATTTCTTTCATCAGTGTCTTATAATTTTCTGCATACAGGTCTTTTGTCTCCTTAGGTAGGTTTATTCCTAGATATTTTATTCTTTTTGTTGCAATGGTAAATGGGAGTGTTTCCTTGATTTCACTTTCAGATTTTTCATCATTAGTATATAGGAATGCCAGAGATTTCTGTGCATTAATTTTGTATCCTGCTACTTTACCGAATTCATTGATTAGCTCTAGTAGTTTTCTGGTAGCATCTTTAGGATTCTCTATGTATAGTATCATGTCATCTGCAAACAGTGACAGCTTTACTTCTTCTTTTCCAATTTGGATTCCTTTTATTTCCTTTTCTCCTCTGATTGCTGTGGCTAAAACTTCCAAAACTATGTTGAATAAGAGTGGTGAGAGTGGGCAACCTTGTCTTGTTCCTGATCTTAGTGGAAATGGTTTCAGTTTTTCACCATTGAGGACGATGCTGGCTGTGGGTTTGTCATAGATGGCCTTTATTATGTTGAGGAAATTTCCCTCTATGCCTACTTTCTGCAGGGTTTTTATCATAAATGGGTGTTGAATTTTGTCGAAAGCTTTCTCTGCATCTATTGAGATGATCATATGGTTTTTCTCCTTCAATTTGTTAATATGGTGTATCACATTGATTGATTTGCGTATATTGAAGAATCCTTGCATTCCTGGAATAAACCCCACTTGATCATGGTGTATGATCCTTTTAATGTGCTGTTGGATTCTGTTTGCTAGTATTTTGTTGAGGATTTTTGCATCTATGTTCATCAGTGATATTGGCCTGTAGTTTTCTTTCTTTGTGACGTCCTTGTCTGGTTTTGGTATCAAGGTGATGGTGGCCTCGTAGAATGAGTTTGGGAGTGTTCCTCCCTCTGCTATATTTTGGAAGAGTTTGAGAAGGATAGGTGTTAGCTCTTCTCTAAATGTTTGATAGAATTCGCCTGTGAAGCCATCTGGTCCTGGGCTTTTGTTTGTTGGAAGATTTTTTATCACAGTTTCAATTTCAGTGCTTGTGATTGGTCTGTTCATATTTTCTATTTCTTCCTGATTCAGTCTTGGCAGGTTGTGCATTTCTAAGAATTTGTCCATTTCTTCCAGGTTGTCCATTTTATTGGCATAGAGTTGCTTGTAGTAATCTCTCATGATCTTTTGTATTTCTGCAGTGTCAGTTGTTACTTCTCCTTTTTCATTTCTAATTCTATTGATTTGAGTCTTCTCCCTTTTTTTCTTGATGAGTCTGGCTAATGGTTTATCAATTTTGTTTATCCTCTCAAAGAACCAGCTTTTAGTTTTATTGATCTTTGCTATCATTTCCTTCATTTCTTTTTCATTTATTTCTGATCTGATTTTTATGATTTCTTTCCTTCTGCTAACTTTGGGATGTTTTTGTTCTTCTTTCTCTAATTGCTTTAGGTGCAAGGTTAGGTTGTTTATTCAAGATGTTTCCTGTTTCTTAAGGTAGGATTGTATTGCTATAAACTTCCCTCTTAGAACTGCTTTTGCTGCATCCCATAGGTTTTGGGTCGTCGTGTCTCCATTGTGATTTGTTTGTAGGTATTTTTTAATTTCCTTTTTGATTTCTTCAGTGATCACTTCGTTATTAAGTAGTGTATTGTTTAGCCTCCATGTGTTTGTATTTTTTACAGCTCTTTTCCTGTAATTGATATCTAGTCTCATAGCATTGTGGTCAGAAAAGATACTTGGTACAATTTCAATTTTCTTAAATTTACCAAGGCTTGATTTGTGACCCAAGGTATGATCTATCCTAGAGAATGTTCCATGAGCACTTGAGAAAAATGTGTATTCTGTTGTTTTTGGATGGAATGTCCTATAAATATCAATTAAGTCCATCTTGTTTAATGTATCATTTAAAGCTTGTGTTTCCTTATTTATTTTCATTTTGGATGATCTGTCCATTGGTGAAAGTGGGGTGTTAAAGTCCCCTACTATGATTGTGTTACTGTCGATTTCTCCTTTTATGGCTGTTAGTATTTGCCTTATGTATTGAGGTGCTCCTATGTTGGGTGCATAAATATTTACAATTGTTATATCTTCTTCTTGGATCGATCCCTTGATCATTATGTAATGTCCTTCTTTGTCTCTTCTAGTAGTCTTTATTTTAAAGTCTATTTTGTCTGATATGAGAATTGCTACTCCAGCTTTCTTTTGGTTTCCATTTGCATGGAATATCTATTTCCATCCCCTTACTTTCAGTCTGTATGTGTCTCTAGGTCTGAAGTGGGTCTCTTGTAGACAGCATATATATGGGTCTTGTTTTTGTATCCATTCAGCCAATCTGTGTCTTTTGGTGGGAGCATTTAGTCCATTTACATTTAAGGTAATTATTGATATGTATGTTCCTATTCCCATTTCCTTAATTGCTTTGGGTTCGTTATTGTAGGTATAGTCCTTCTGTTGTGTTTCTTGCCTAGAGAAGTTCCTTTAGCATTTGTTGTAAAGCTGGTTTGGTGGTGCTGAACTCTCTCAGCTTTTGCTTGTCTGTAAATGTTTTAATTTCTCCATCAAATCTGAATGAGACCCTTGCTGGGTAGAGTAATCTTGGTTGCAGGTTTTTCTCCTTCATCACTTTAATTATGTCCTGCCACTCCCTTCTGGCTTGTAGAGTTTCTGCTGAGAGATCAGCTGTTATCCTGATGGGGATTCCCTTGTGTGTTATTTGTTGTTTTTCCCTTGCTGCTTTTAATATGATTTCTTTGTGTTTAATTTTTGACAGTTTGATTAATATGTGTCTTGGCGTATTTCTCCTTGGATTTATTCTGTATGGGACTCTCTGTGCCTCCTGGACTTGATTAACTATTTCCTTTCCCATATTAGGGAAGTTTTCAACTATAATCTCTTCAAATATTTTCTCAGTCCCTTTCTTTTTCTCTTCTTCTTCTGGAACCCCTATAATTCGAATGTTGGTGCGTTTAATGTTGTCCCAGAGGTCTCTGAGACTGTCCTCTGTTCTTTTCATTCTTTTTTATTTTGCTCTGCAGCAGTTATTTCCACTATTTTATCTTCCACCTCACTTATCCGTTCTTCTGCCTCAGTTATTCTGCTATTGATCCCATCTAGAGTATTTTTTATTTCATTTATTGTGTTTTTAATCAATGCTTGATTCGTCTTTAGTTCTTCTAGGTCCTTGTTAACTGTTTCTTGCATTTTGTCTATTCTATTTCCAAGATTTTGGATCTTGGAAATAGAATCTTGGATCATCTTTACTATCATTATTCTGAATTCTTTTTCAGGTAGACTGCCTATTACCTCTTCATTTGTTAGGTCTGGTGGGTTTTTATCTTGCTCCTTCTCCTGCTGTGTGTTTTTCTGTCTTCTCATTTTGCTTATGTTACTGTGTTTGGGGTCTCCTTTTTGCAGGCTGCAAGTTCGTAGTTCCCGTTGTTTTTGGTGTCTGTCCCCAGTGGCTAAGGTTGGTTTAGTGGGTTGTGTAGGCTTCCTGGTGGAGGGGACTAGTGCCTGTGTTCTGGTGGATGAGGCTGGATCTTGTCTTTCTGGTGGGCAGGTCCACGTCTGGTGGTGTGTTTCGGGGTGTCTGTGGACTTTTTATGATTTTAGGCAGCCTCTCTGCTAATGGGTGGCGTTGTGTTCCTGTCTTGCTAGTTGTTTGGCATAGGGTGTCCAGCACTGTAGCTTGCTGGTCGTTGAGTGAAGCTGGGTGCTGGTGTTGAGATGGAGATCTCTGGAAGATTTTCGCCGTTTGATATTATGTGGAGCTGGGAGGTCTCTTGCGGACCAGTGTCCTGAAGTTGGCTCTCCCACCTCAGAGGCACAGTACTGACTCCTGGCTCCTCAATTTGGGATGATTTGTTGTCTATTCATGTATTCCACAGATGCAGGGTACATCTAGTTGATTGTGGAGGTTTAATCCGCTGCTTCTGAGGCTGCTGGGAGAGATTTCCCTTTCTCTTCTTTGTTCTCACAGCTCCCGGGTCTCAGCTTTGGATTTGGCCTCGCCTCTGCATGTAGGTCGCCGGAGGGCGTCTGTTCTTCGCTCAGACAGGACAGGGTTAAAGGAGCAGCCGCTTCGGGGACTCTGGCTCACTCAGGCCTGGGGGGAGGGAGGGGCACGGGGTGCAGGGCGAGCCTGCAGCGGCAGAGGCTGGCGTGACGTTGCACCAGCCCGAGGCGCGCCGTGCGTTCTCCCAGGGAATCCGTCCCTGGATCCCGGGACCCCGGCAGTGACGGGCTGCACAGGCTCACGGAAGGGCGGCGTGGACAGTGACCTGCGCTCGCATACAGGTCTCTTGGCGGCGGCAGCAGCAGCCCCAGCGTCCCACGCCCGTCTCTGGGCTCCGCGCTTTTAGCCGCGACTCGCGCCCGTCTGTGGAGCTCCTTTAAGCAGCGCTCTTAATCCCCTCTCCTCGCGCACCAGGAAACCAAGAGGGAAGAAAAAGTCTCTTGCCTCTTCGGCAGCTCCAGAGTTTTCCCGGACTCCCTCCCGGCTAGCTGTGGCGCATTAGCCCCCATCAGGCTGAGTTCTCGCCGCCAGCCCCAGTCCTCTCCCTGCGCTCTGACCGAAGCCCGAGCCTCAGCTTCCAGCGCCGCCCGCCCCGGCGGGCGAGCAGACAAGCCTCTCGGGCTGGTGAGTGCCGGTCGGCACCGATCCACTGTGCGGGAATCTCTCCGCTTTGCCCTACCCAGGTACGTGGGGAGTTTCTTGCCTTTTGGGAGGTCTGGGGTCTTCTGCCAGCGTTCAGTAGGTGCTCTGTAGGAGTTGTTCCACGTGTAGCTGTATTTCTGGTGTATCTGTGGGGAGGAAGGTGATCTCCGCGTCTTACTCTTCCGCCATCTTCCCCGGAAGTCCTGGATAGTTCTTTAAAGAATAAAATGTATTCTATTTTGATTGTGAGTAGTTTTCCTTAAAGATGTTGCCATATTTGATTCTATTTGTGGCAATTTAAAGCAGGTTATATACTATCTTTTCTTTTTCTTTTAAACTTACTTATTTTTATTTATTTATTTTTGGCTGTGTTGGGTCTTTGTTGCTGCGCGCAGGCAGTGAGTGGGGGCTACTCTTCGTTAAGGTGCGCGGGCTTCTCACTGCGGTGGCTTCTCTCGTTGTGGAGCACGGGCTCTAGAGCTCAAGCTCAGTAGTTGTGGCGCACGGGCTTAGTTGCTCCGCGGCATGTGGGATCCTCCCGGACTGGGGCTTGAACCCGTGTCCCCTGCATCGGCAGGTGGACTCTCAACCACTGCGCCACCGGGGAAGCCCCCTATCTTTTCTTTAAAAACATATTTAACAAATCTAGATTGGAAGTAGTTTGAGTGAATGTTTATTGTAAATATAGTTGTAGAGCAGAGTTAGGACTGAAGGGAAAATAATCATATCTCATAAAATGGATTGAGGTGTACATTATCCCGTATTTATTGGTTTTTGTTTGTACATGCCAGGGCCGAGGGGTCTATAAATGAGTTCATTGAATGATTTTGTTGGAGGAAGAAAAACCTTGAAACTCAAAGTCACCTGCAGATGAAACATTGAAACGTTGAGTTTGAAACTCTTCTCTGAATTTCTGGTGCTCATTATAGCATCCATAAGCCAAGCATCATGTAGTCCCTTGCATTGTAGTTATTGTTGCTGTTTTATCTTTTCTTTTTGATATTTGTTAAAATTTATAAATATGCTTTATTAAAGATAATTTAAAAATACAAAAAAAGGAGAAAAAGTTTAGCTTAGTTGTAATCATATTGTATATACATTTTTGTGCTGCCACTTTTCTCTTGATGTCATGTAATAATAATTTTCCCAGATAAGTATGTGATATGTTTTTAGTGGCTGCATAATATTCCATTTAGTGTGTATACCACAAACACTTAACTATTTTACTATTACCAAACATTTAAGATGTTTCATTTCTTCACTGTCATACATAATACAGAAATGTGAATCTTTGTATATAATGATTTCCCCCCTCATATAGAAGATGAATTTTGTAGGTGTTTTTATAATCAACACTGCTGAGGCAGAGTATTACTATATTTGGAGTTCTTGATATATATTGCTAAACTACCTTTAAAAAGGGCCGTGCCGGACTTCTCTGGTGGCGCAGTGGTTAAGAATCCACCTGCCAATGCAGGGGACACAGGTTCGATCCCTGGTCTGGGAAGATCCCACATGCTGCGGAGCAACTAAGCCCATGCGCCACAACTACTGAGCCTGTGCTCTAGAGCCCGCAAGCCACAAGTACTGAGCCCACGTGCCACAACTACTGAAGCCTGAGTGCCTAGAGCCCGTGCTCTGCAACAAGAGAAGCCACTGCAATGAGAAGGCCGCACACCGCAACGAAGAGTAGCCCCCGCTCGCCGCAACTAGAGAAAGCCCAAGCCTGCACACAGCAATGAAGACCCCAACACAGCCAAAAATAAATAAATAAATAAACAAACAAACAAATAAATAAAATTTTAAAAACGGGCTGTGCCACTTTGCACTCTCACTAACACTACATTAGAATATCTGTTTTGCCATCCTTCTGGCAGCAGTGAGAATTATCATTTAAAAACTATCCCCCTATTATTTTTATTGCTAAGAATAGTGTCTCCTTGTTGCTTTGGTTTGTATTTCTTTGATTACTAGGGATGTTGGTAATTTCCTCATGTTTGTGAACTTGCCCTCTCTTCTGTGATTTGACTGTGCATGCTTTAAAAAAATAACAGATTGCTATAATAAAGCTATTTGTAATGTATATTGCTATAGTATACAGTATAGTGATAGAATATACTATCTATATTGCATATTGAATAAATGTACTGTACATTGATATAATTCACATACCATACAGTTAACCCAGGTATAGTGTATAGTTCAGTGGTTTTCAGTATATTCACAGAGCTGTGCAGTCATCACCATAGTTAATTTTGGAGCATTTTCATGACTCCAGCGAGGAACCTGGTACCCACTAGCAGTCACTTCTCACCTCCCCTGAAACCTGCCCAGACCTGGGCAACCATTCATCTCTACTTTCTATCTCCCTGTGTCTGCTTGTTCTGGATATTGCATTGAATCATATGAACATTTCATAGAATACGGTATTTCATATAATCACACACTGGTCTTTTGTGGCTGGCTTCTTTCTCTTAGCATAAGTTTTCAAACTTCAACCATGTTGTAGCAGGTACTTCATTCTTTCTCATTGCCCAATAATATTCTATCATATGGATTTCGCACATTTTATTTCCATTCATCAGTTGATGGTTATTTGGGTTATTTCTACTTTTTGATTGTCATGAATAATGCTTCTTTGAACATTAATGTACAAGTTTTTGTGTGGATATATATTCTCACTCCTCTTGGGCATACACCTAGGCATGTAATTGCTGGGTCGTATGGTCACTCCATGTTTGAACTTTTAAGGAACTGCCAGAGTGTTTGTGCATGATTTTTGCATATTTATCTTTTGGGATCTCGGTGCTTTTCTTATAGATTTGTATGAGCTCTTTATATACAGTTGATATTAATCTTGCATACTTGCAGAAACTATTTTATCCCCATAGGTTGCTTGCCTTTCATTTGTAATGTTTTGTGTATGTGTGCAGATATTTTTAATTTTCATATTGTTAGTTCTGTCAGTATTTTATTTTGTAACTTATTTCATTGTTTCTAAGCTTTAAAAAACCATTCCTCCATAGGGTTGATAAATATTAAGTCTTATTTTCTTATAATTTTTCTCTAATTTGATCTTTTTAAACAATATTTCACTACTTCATCTATTTAGTTTAGCTGAGAGAATGGTATAAGATTAAGATCTAAATGGATTTTCACTCCCAGAGATCTAACCAATTGTACCACCACCATTTTCCTAACACTTCTTCCCTCTCCTACTGAATTTGTGTAACTCTTTTATCATTTATTAATTTTTTAGACATCCTAACGTTCGTTTTGTTCAGTGTGTACATTTTTTACAGTAGTACCACGTGGTTTAAATTGTTGAGGGTTTATAATACGTTTTGTATCTAGAAAAGCAGTCATTTTCCCCTCAACTCTGCATCTCATGTTCAATTAATTGTCTTTTCCAAAAATTTCTTGGTGATTCTTATTTTTTCCCAGATGTTTCCCAGATTTTCCCGAAGTCTTGTTGTGCTTTCTAAATGCTGTTGGAATATTTATTGCACTTGCATTAAATGCTCTATTTGATTTTGAGAGACTTGACATTTTAATAGGATTGAGTTTTGTCATCTAGGAACCTGTTCTATCTCTCTGGTTACAGTGTTTTGAAATTATCTCAGCCAAGTATCCTACTCACATGGAAATCACATATTGTTTATTCTCTCACTGGGACAGATCCAGGTTTTGTGGGGTCAGCAGTTTATGCAGTTTCGGAGGCTTTTTTTTAATTTAACATCTTTATTGGAGTATAATCGCTTTACAATGTTGTGTTAGTTTCTGCTGTATAACAAAGTGAATCATTATACATATACATATATGCCCACATCTCCTCCCTCTTGCGTCTCCCTTCCACCCTCCCTATCCCACCCCTCTAGGTGGTCACAGCGCAGAACTGATCTCCCTGAGCTATGTGGCTGCTTCCCACTAGCTATCTACTTTACATTTGGTAGTGTATATATGTCAGTGCTACTCTCTCACTTTGTCCCAGCTTACCCTTCCCCCTCCCCATGTCCTCAAGTCCACTAAAGGAGAAGAATACAAAATTATGAATATAAAATTGGTTACTGGATCTTGGAAGGAGCCCATGTAAGTGAAAGGTTCTGAGGCGGACTTAGTTTCTGAGTCAGATGACCTCTTCTCACAGGTGTCTCTTTGCTGCTCTGTGGATGATGCCTCATTATTTTGTATTTTTAGTATGTTCTGTAATGCCTGAAGGAATGCAAGAAGCCATTTACTGAACTTAGAAAATATTTTAAATACTTTTCTAGTTTTCCATTTTGGAATTTCTATACAAACGTTCACACTATAGCAATGGCTTTATATCATCTTCTGTACTTTTACCATATCTTAAACTTCTTGAGGGAAAGGACTGTATTTTGAAGATAGTTAATAAATGTTAGTGATGGCTGATAAACAAAGGAGTGTATTCACAGAGGACACAGCAAGATGAATTTGGTACTCAGCAAATTTCATGCTTCAGATGAAACATAATTTTGACTATACTGCAGGATGGAGGCTACAGTCCTGTAAATTTGCCTTAAAGACATATATTTTATTGGAGCATATAATAATGTACTTTGTATTGTAGACTGAGTTTTTAATACCATTTTAATGCTCTAAACTCAGAGTATATTTATAGGGAATGTTCAACAGTTTTCATTCCAGAAATTATTCAATAAACTTTGTATTTGGCCTAGATTCTTGTGCCAAAAATAGACTGCCAAAATGGGAAGGAAAGCTTCCTAGTGAAATAGTTTTGAGATCATAAATCAATAATTAGGTTAAAAAATTCTCACTGGGGACTTATTCTATTTACAAAAAAACGGGGGGATTGGACAGTTTATTTGGTATATCTCTCCCACTGTTACAGTATTTTATAAGATAAGCGATCAGAAAACTTCATGTTTTAGGAATTTCAGAAGGCAAGCGATTTGTAATATCTGCCTTATTCTTGTTTTTATTTATTTATTTATTTATTTTTGGTGGTACGCGAGCCTCTCACTGTTGCGGCCTCTCCCGCTGCGGAGCGGGAGCCTCCGGACGCGCAGGCTCAGCGGCCATGGCTCACGGGCCCAGCCGCTCCGCAGCATGTGGGATCTTCCCGGACCGGGGCACGAACCTGTGTCCCCTGCATCGGCAGGCGGACTCCCAACCACTGCGCCACCAGGGAAGCCCCTGCCTTATTCTTTAATGTCTTTGAATTCTAATGTAAGATCTTGTAGGACAACAGGAAAAAATGGACAGTTCAAGTTATTTATTAGTTAATTAAGTTAACTGTCTTTGTGGCTGGAACAAGTTTTGGAAAACTCACAAAATCCTATAGAACGGGCCTCCCTGGTGGCGCAGTGGTTGAGAGTCCGCCTGCCGATGCAGGGGATACGGGTTCGTGCCCCGGTCTGGGAGGATCCCATATGCCGCGGAGCGGCTGGGCCCGTGAGCCATGGCTGCTGAGCCTGCGCGTCCGGAGCCTGTGCTCCGCAACGGGAGAGGCCACAACAGTGAGAGGCCCGCATACCACAAAAAAAAAAAAAAAAAAAAAAAAAAAAAAAAAAAAAAAAATCCTATAGAACCCAAAGGAACCTACAGAGTGATCTACGGGTCTGCAGCGTATTATGGTTGATGGCCCTGGGAACACCAGCCCTATTCTTAATTTTCCAAATAACCAAGAATACAGGGATGTTTTTTAGTAAAGACTCTTCGTTTTAATAATCTAAGACATCTATTTACAATTAAGAGCGCTCAGAGTGTTGTGACTATAACTGTTAGTTAAATTAAATGTATGATTAAATGTTTGGGACATGGGGTTAAGAAGTGACGTGGTCAAAAGCATGTACCTTTAAATGGAGTTAAGTAGCCCACCATTAAGGTGGAGGGAAAATCTTAGAGGTGCACCTGAAATTGTTTTCAGTTACTCTGACTTAATACTTATTAGATTTTGCCATTGCCAAAACAAAACAAAAACACCCTAGAATTCATATGCACTTTCCTAGTTGATAACCACAGCAAAATCCATAAGTTTTAGGAGCTTTTTTTAATGTATGGGAGTTTGGGACATTTCTTTGCATAAATCTTATTATTTTTCCCCTACAAAGGTACTTTGGGGAATGAAAAGTTGATTATGGGCATATGTCGGAGATGTTGTGGGTTTGGTTCTAGACTACTGCCGTAAAGCGAGTCACATGAATTTTTTGGTTTCCCAGTGCATATAAAAGTTATGTTTACACTATACTGTAGTCTGTTAAGTGTGCAATAGCATTATGTCTAAAAAAACAATGTACCCACCTTAATTTTAAAATACTTTACTGCTGAAAAATGCTAAAACAAGTATAATGGTAACATCACAGATCAGTGATCACGGATCACCATAGCAAATATAATAGTAATGAAAAAGTCTGAAATATTGTGAGAGTTACCAAAATGTGACACAGAGACACGAAGTGAGCAAATGCTGTTGGAAAAATGACACCAATAGACTTGCTTGATGCAGAGTTGCCACAAACCTTCACTTTGTAAAAAAAATGCAATATATCTGTGAAGCACAGTAAGGCAAAGCACAGTAAAACAAGGTATGCCTATATTGTTGTGAATTAACGGAAAGGAAATAATTTGTTGAGATGCATGACACACTACCAAAATCAAAAAGCCTGAATTTTGGAACAAAATAGGGAAAGACATGACTAAATAAAACATAATAACCCTTAATTACCTCATTTGTGGCTAGATGAAAGAGATGAATAACAGTATAGTTGTTATAGCGCTTCCAGTGGAGAGCTTTAAATGGAATATTGTGAGTAGTGTGTGGTTGCTTCAGCTTTAAGCTTTTATCATTGTCTAGTTTTTAAAACAGGACATGCAATATCATATCTTAAAGGCTCTTTAATTTTTAAAAACCCTAGAGAGCCTTCACGTGTGACTTAATTAAAGTTCAAATCAACCTTAGATGTGTAACCAAGACAGTTTTCAAAAGATGCTTACATACAGCCTGTTTATTTGTTTCACTCATACTCTGATGATCACCTCCAAGTTTTCACTCAGGGCAGCCCCTACGCTGTCAGTGGGTTTGGAAACGTGGGGCATTTTGGGTTGACACAATGATTTGGTATCATTGTGGAGGGGGCCAGGTGTGCTTGATGTCCCTCCAAGCTCGATTCAGTTCTGCACAATGAAAAATATTCCTGAGTCCTGCTAGAGTTTAAAAGGATACACTGAACTAAGGAATATGGTCAATGATATTGTAGTAACTTAGCGTGGGGATAGGTGGTTACTGGACTTCTCCGGATGATCATTTCATAATGTATTGCACATGTCAAATCAGTATGTAGTACACCTGAAACTAACATAGTATTGTATGTCAACTCTATCTCAATAGAAAAAAAAAAAAGAAATAAAGACAACCTGAGCTATATCCTACTACAAATATGTCAGTAGTACTTTAATACAAGTGTAAATCAGTAGCCCTTCAGTATAAAGTAATACTGAAGAGTTTTATCAGAAGCTATACAAAAAAGACTCATAATTTAGGAAAAGTCATTATGGACAGGGAAGCTTAAATGATATAAAGATACTGTGTCAGAATTACTGGAAAACTTACTCTGTATGTCCTGTCTTTAAAGTTTTGTTACTGGGCCTCCCTGGTGGCGCAGTGGTTGAGAGTCCGCCTGCCGATGCAGGGGATACGGGTTCGTGCCCCGGTCTGGGAGGATCCCATATGCCGCGGAGCGGCTGGGCCCGTGAGCCATGGCTGCTGAGCCTGCGCATCCGGAGCCTGTGCTCCGCAACGGGAGAGGCCACAACAGTGAGAGGCCCGCATACCACAAAAAAAAAAAAAAAAAAAAAAAAAAGTTTTGTTACTTTGTTCATCATAGATTTTTTTGCATTAATTTGATATTTTTTAATTAATTTTTTTGGAGTATAGTTGCTTTACAATGTTGTGTTAGTTTCTGCTGTACAGCCAAGTGAATCAGCTGTACATATACATAAATCCCCTCTGTTTTGTATTACCTTCCCATTTAGGTCACCACAGAGCATTGAGTAGAGTTCCCTGTGCTGTACAGTAGGTTATCATTAGTTATCTATTTTATACATAGTATCAATAGTGTATATATGTCAATCCCAGTCTCCCAGTTCATCCCTCCCCCTTCCCCTTGGTATCCATTAATTTTATGTTTTAAAAGATTGCATCAGAATATTGTTGATCTTGTTTACTGAGTTTACATTTAAGGAGCCCTTTAAATTTTGTGCCCAAGATGAGTACCTCCCTCCCCTCACCTTAGTCCTGGCTCTGATGTACACAGTTAGTTGAATAGGGTATTACTATAGTCAGTCGTGTATTTACTGCAAAATCAAGGAAATCACTTGTTTCCTGGAGCAAAGGTAGACACTGCAAACCTCTTAAGCCAAGCCCCCCAAAGTTACACAGCATCTTTTTGCTGGATTCTATTGGTCAAACCAGGTCATGGGGTCTGCCCAAATTCAAGGAAAGGGGAAACCATCTCTTGGTGTTGGAGGGGCGAGGTTATATTGTCAAAGAACCCGTGAGATGAGAGAGATTGTTTTGGCCATCTTTGGAAGCATCATCTATCACATACCCTCAAATGAAATTCTTAGATAATGGAATCTAACTACAGGCACAATGTTTTAAAAAATGAAAATAGCACCCCAACTATAATTAAACAGAGGAATAAAAGAAAATAATTCACAAAATATGTATTCAATATGTAAATGCTCAGATATGACTACACTAAAAGATCTAATGAAATAGCCAGGTTTTTAGAACCCAGCTGCCATGCTATGAAGAGGCCCCAGCCCTCACTTGGAGGAGCCCACCTGGAAGAGAGGTGTGGCCTTGGCCAATCTGCCCAGCTGAGCTTCCAGCCAGTAGCCAGCACCAACTGCCAGTTGTGTGAGTGAGACCATTTTGACCTCTGAGCTGTCTTGAGCCCCACATGACACCACACCAAGCAGAAGAACTGCCCTGTGAACCCACAGAATTATGAGAAGTAATAAATTGCTGTTTGGATTAGTTTATTTCAGTCCTAGATAAAGTAGGCTATGAAGGGGGACATTAAGGATATTCGTTATAGAAAAGGGTTGTTAAATCTGATACTGTTGAGAACCACTGTCACAGACAGTGAATGCTTTACAATTAGGACTTTTAAAAGATTCAAAAACTTGCAAAGCTGTATTTTCTAACGGGAGATAATTTGGATTAAAAACGAATCAGTGGGGACTTCCCTGGCTGTCCAGTGGTTAAGACTTCGCCTTCCAATGCAGGGCGTGCGGGTTTGATCCCTGGTCGGGGAGCTAAGATCCCACGTGCCTCTCAGCCAAAACAAACAAACAAACAAAAAACCCCAAAACATAAAACAGAAACAATATTGTAACAAATTTAATAAAGACTTAAAAAATGGTCCACATTAAAAAAAATCTTATTAAAAAAAAAAAAAGAAGAGGGCTTCCCTGGTGGCTCAGTGGTTGAGAGTCCGCCTGCTGTTGCAGGGGACATGGGTTCGTGCCCCGGTCCGGGAGGATCCCACATGCCACGGAGCGGCTGGGCCCGTGAGCCATGGCCGCTGAGCCTGCGCATCCGGAGCCTGTGCTCCGCAATGGGAGAGGCCACAACAGTGAGAGGCCCGCGTACCGGAAAAAAAAAGAAGAATCAATTCCCAGATTTAACAAGAGGAACCAATAAGGTAGAAACTTGCCACAGCTGTGTCTGAATTTCTCTCATTTCCTCTCATTTTAAGTGAGAAATTAATTATTCTCTACTGGAAGACAAAAAACACGGGCAGGGTAAGCTGTAGGTCAATGGTTGCCTACTTGTGGGTCAAAATTACTGAGGCCCCTTGGTCTCTATGCTCACCAACTCTTGTCTGTGTGCTAATTCTCAAATGTATACAGATGCTGTTATGATAAGGAAAATACAGATGCACTCAAAAGCATTGCTAATTTTTGTGGGTTTTTTGGGTCATATGTATTTCAGGTGTGGAGGTATTTTGGCATTCAAACAGAGTTTTCATATTTGAAATACTGGGAAAACCACTGGTGGAAGTCCCTGTGTCCAGCTACTAATAGATTTGTAGCTGCTAAGATTCCTTCAGACTAATTAACCACTGTCTGCTGTTCGTTTGGTTTTATGGACCTTGAAATGATTTGACTTCTTCTTGTAAACTGAACAAGTTTAGGAAATTTGCAAAACTGAGCAAGTATAGGAAAATTAATTCCATAGAAAAGTTCAAGAAGAAATTTCAGTGGCCTCCATAAGGTAACAGAGCCCTTAATTATCCATCATAACAAAATTGCTTCATGGAGTCATTTTTAGAAGGCAAAGACTTGCATAAAGGCCACTGGGAGAAAATAGAAAAGCTAGTGGGTGTATATAAATGAATGGAAATTTGTAGTAATTTATGGTATTTGACTTGAATGCTGTACATAAATAAGGGCATGTTTCTGGAAGTTCCACAATAGAAATACTTATTGAATTTGATACCTTTTAATATTTTTATAGTGCTTTGTATTTTCCAAAGAACTTTCCTGAGTGTTATCTATCTCACGAGAGTGTCTTTGTTTTCTTAATATATTTATTCTGGTTTCTTCCAAATCTGCATATCTAGGAAAAAAGTTATTAAATTATCTCTTGAAATTGGACATTATCACCAACCAATCTTATCTCCTCTGTTAGTCCCTCCTACTTCATTTTCTCTTCCCCTTCTCTCTCATTTTTTACTCGACTCCACTTTTCTCCCAACATATTCCTGTTCCCAGAGAGAGTTTCCAAAATACATCTTTGGAAATTCCAGTGTACCTTAACTTCAATTTAGAATTTTTCATTGTATTAAAATCCTGGGAAGCACTTTTTAATGATGTCAATCATCTACACCCTAGTATGAATAAGTTTGTGTGTTTCTCTCCTTCCCCTAAGGTCAAATTTCTTGTTGAGATAGAGAGAGAGAGAGAAAGGGAAAGAAACATGAAGATAATGGATCTTGGAGAAGGGTGCCATCAAGTGGGGAAAATGGCAAAAGAATGGCAAAAACGTTATAAAAAAAAATCCATCCCAATTAGTTAATCAGACTTATTGGCGGACAGCTAGAAGTGGACGAAAGAGAAATGGGTTTGGTTATGTTAAAAAAAAAAACATAGAAAATCATGCTTTACGAATAATCACAACAAATCCTTCTGGTTAATCATGGTGGATTGGACAGATGCATTTATTTGTGTTCCCTCTGTAAACCACACTCAAAGGATATTAAACGATTAAAAAGGAACAAACCCGCAAGAACAAAGAGAATGGGAGGAAATGACAACAGACAACAGATATCAACAAAGATTGCAAAAGCAGGGGAGTGATACCTGATTTAGCAGTGTGATTAAGGTGGAAACCCAAGACTGTTGGTGGGGAGCCAGCTTCTCTCTGCAGAGCTCCAGAAAGCCACAGGAATTTGTAGGAAGCAGGAATCTCTGAAAGAAGGGGCCCAGAGTGGCATCGACATTTGCAGAATTATTTGAGAGACATTACTTGGACTCCCAGAGCAGGTCAGCCACCTCTCCCCAACCCTTCAGAAGATTGGCAGTTTGTTCAGGAGAGTGTATGGATGATTCAGAGGCAGATACAGAGAAAACCAAGCAAAGGAAATAGCTGGGGGAAAGTTACACGCAAGAACCTTGTGTGGCTTCGCTATGTAGATGCATGGTCCTGAAAATGAGTCATAGAATGTTGACTGATTGTGTTATAACTGCATTGGGAAGAGGGAAGATGGTTTGTTTGTTTGGTGGGTGTGGGTAGGTGTGAAATTCATTTTCCATAGGAAGAAATCAGAGGACAGTATGAACAGCAAACAAAAATCAAGAAATAGCAGAATAAATGGGGTTATTTTGAGAAACAGTAATATAAACTAGAAGAAAGCCAGAAAGATGGGAGTGGTATCCCTATGGGGTGAGATTCCAGAGTGGGAAGTTTCAGCTTTACTCCTTGTAAAGTTTCAACTATAACTGCAATTTTTAAAAATTAAGAATTATTTTTTGTTTTATTATCTGCTTTTCCATAAAACACATCTTAGTATGAAAACAAAAAATCAAATTGTTGCTTCAAAAAATAACTATTGTTCTAAAGTTTGACATAACTGTGGATGAAACTAAGGAAAATATTTTGGGGTGAATCTTCTTTGGAAATGTTAGACTTTATTGTTTTCTTCATCCTTTTCTTGCTTTTATTGGTTTCTTTGACTCTGTTTGTTTTTTACTCTGCTTAGTTCTATTTTCTTCTTCATAATAAGAACCAAAATAGTAACTTTCCCGGTTTTGTGTTTGTTTCAAAAAAATGACATGTGAAAGAAATTTAGAAAATCTGAAGTGTATTGTTATTTTTTGATCCTGGAAATTGAAGAAGGGCTGTAGAATAATCATAGTTATGGCAGAGGTTTTATAACTGCTATTCTTTTCCTTTGAGCTTAGATGGATTCACTGATGTTTTCCATTTAAGCAAGATAAACAGGTTTCAAAGAGAGGGAGCACAAAGAAACAAACGAGAACAGGAAAGATCCTACACTGAAGCTTCTGCTATGGATGGGATAAAGTTTGAAGTCAGAGTTTACTCAAAGAAGTAACATGACAATATGTGATAGACTCCTTTACAGAGGGAAGCTGATTGCTGAGACAGACGTTGTAAATCAAAGGAATTCTTTTCATTTACATATAAAGAAAAAAGAACTGGAGAAGGTACAAATAAAGTTAATAATATTGGCACTTATATTGTCCCAGAATGGCATTCAATTTTATAGCCAGATAGTGAAATTGGAGTTTGAATTTTTATCTTAAATCGATAAACTTATCAAATTCCAGGCTAGAAAAAAATCTGTTATCAAAACTCTTTCTCTAAATGTAAATTTACTTTAGGAAAAGGAGGGCAGGTATTTTAGATGCCGGAAGATGAGTGTGGGAATGATTGTCTTGGATAAGCATCACAATATTTATTTTAAGTTCTTTTGAAGAATAAACTAGGTCATTGGTGAAAAAGACAGTTTTGTCCTACAGGTATCCTTTTGGAATCTGAGTCAATAAGTTGACCTAGCACCAAGAATTCTCAGTAAAACAAATGAATGTTAAAGTAAGTATTCCCACACAATGTGTATAATTTACATGCTTCAAATATACTTAGTGACTTAGTAGTGTTTACACATAAAAAACACTTTTTAACTCTTCTGTAGGAAATATTATTTCAACTACGATACCTAAGTTAGTGTTTTTAGTCTCTATTTGGTTTGTTAGAAACTCAGAGCACTCAGTGTTTTGTGTAAAAGTATCTGTTAAGAAGGAAAGCCTGGATGGTCCTTGGTAGTAGGCTATTTAATTGATAGGTGGGAAGCTCTTTGGTGTAGCTGAATATGTACTGGATGCATCTGTGGTGATGGAGATAGTCTGGCATTTGGTCAGGAGACCTCTTCCAGTCCCGTCCTGTGCTGAATTCAGAGTCATAGGCACGCCTCTTAACCATTCTGTGCTTTTTACCATGAGTGTCTTGTCTAGATCATTTCACTTTCAGCTCTAAAATTATCTGGTAATTAATAGGAAAAACCCAGTTATTTAGGAACTAAGGCAGGACTTGACTTTTCTGAATTTAAAATATTATTAATACTTATTTGGAAAAAATTTCTGAAACTCTGCCATGGAAGAGGTGGAACTGTGTTAAAGCTGGTTTAGCTTCATGCTTTCTATAGTAGAGGGAGGTTAAAATGTAATTTAGTTTGGGGACAAATGTTGGGTTTGGATTCTGGAATATTTCTGTAATACTAACATTGTCCAATTTTGTGAATAAAATATCCTGAATATAAAGAGTGTGATGGCAAAGATGATGTGGTTCATTTGATGATGCTCTTGATCATGATGACATATACATGCATACTTACTGAGCTTCTACAGTATGCCAGGCACTGTGCTAAGGACTTTATATACATGGCATCATAGAATCTCCTCAACACTGTGAGAGATAAATAGTGGTATCCCTGTTTACTAATGAAGAAATTATACAGTTTGAGTTTAGTTCAATTCTAAATTGTCTTCCCTTTAAGCAGATGTACTCCCTAATTTAGTTGTAGTAGTATACAAAGAAAAAAGTGTCATTGCCTGTATACCAAGTGAGAACTTTTCCCTAGCTCTATCTCTAGGTCTTTACCAGGAAGAAATTATAATCACAATTATAGTTTTGTGAAGTGTGTTAATAACATTGTAGCTCCTTGTTCTTCCTGGGGAATCCTTGTGACTTTCGTAATGAACTCACTTATTCCTGCATTTCATTCATCAAACTCTTCTAGAATTAATGTGACTATCTTGCTGCCCCTTCAGTCTGCCTTGACCCATCTCCCCGAGGGTGATGGGGAATTCTTTTTTATGTTACATGGTTGATTCATTGTAATATTAATTTCCAGTGGCTCAAAACACTGTGCCTGATATGCTTCCCCATAGAACTGCCTTTGACAGTAGAGCAAGGTCTGCTCTAAGACACTCCTTTCAATTTTTCATGCATAGGTCTAATTAAATTTTGTTTTATTTAATTGACTGTTTACAGCATTTGGAGATCTCTAAAAATGCACCGTGTGGAGCAGAAGAAAGATTAGGCAAAAATCTTCCTACGGGAAATCAGACTGTGCTCAGTGAGGAAGGCATTCAGTACACGCTGGGGAGAGTTTCCAAAGGGCTTCCGCCCCGTGTTAGGAAATGACATATGTTATATGTTTATAGCATACTTGTAACTTTAAAATTGATGTATTTGAATATGATTGAGTTAGTTGATATATACATATATATCAGAAGAATTATATATACACTTAATTTTTTCTTCTTTATTTTAATTTACTTTTTCTTTTCCATTATGGCTTATTATAGGATATTGAATATAGTTCCCTGTGCTGTACAATAGGACATTGTTGTTTATCCATTCTATTACACTTAATTTTTATGAATAGATTTATTTTTTAAGTTTTTTTTGTTTGTTTTCATTATTTATTTATTTTATTTATTTTTGGCTGCTTCGGGTCTTTCTTAGTTGCAGCATGTGGGATCTTTCCTTTCGGCGCGTGGGCTTCTCTCTAGTTGTGGTGCACGGGTTTTCTCTTCTCTAGTTGAGGTGTGAGGCCTCATAGTTGTGGTGCGTGGGCTTAGTTGCCCTGAGGCATGTGGGACCTTAGTTCCCTGACCAGGGATAGGACCCGCATCCCCTGAATTGTAAGGGGGATTCTTTACCACTGGACCACCAGGGAAGTCCCCTGAATAGATTTATTTATTTATTTATTTTTTCCGGTACGCGGGCCTCTCACTGCTGTGGCCTCTCCCGTTGCGGAGCACAGGCTCCGGACGTGCAGGCTCCGCGGCCATGGCTCGCGGGCCCAGCCGCTCCGCAGCACGTGGGATCCTCCCGGACCGGGGCACGAACCCGTGTCCCCTGCTTCGGCAGGCGGACTCTCAACCACTGCGCCACCAGGGAAGCCCTATTTTTAAATGATAAGAGAAAATACATGTTTTAAAGCCAAAGTCTATCTTTTTATAATGAGTGATGAATTTTCTACATTAAAAAAAAAATTAGGTATGTTCTATAACAGGGTCTCCTAAAAAAAGTGGCAACTATTAATTGTAATGCATACCATGTAAAATATAATAAAATATACAAAAGTTTGCAAATGAAAATATAGTACATTTCTTGGATAAATGTCATATTTTTATTTACCATGAAACTTAATTTATACTACTAAAAAAACATTTATGATATGTGTAATCCCATGTAATCCTCAGAATTTTAAATCTACAACATATTTGAAATATTCAAAGCTTAACTTTAACAATTTAAATTTATTGCCAAACTCTTGAGTTAGCGCTGTGCTCTTACATGGCTTCAATTTGTTCCAAATTGAAAGAAATGAATCTGTAAGAGCAGTTTTACCTATTGTTAATATTTCAGTCAAGAAATCCAGCTCTAAAGACTTCAATTGTTTTCAGTTTTGATTTTGACAGGGTGATGAGGTAAACCTGCTCCCCACACTGTCCTGTTACACCAGTGCCTGTAACCATGGAAACAGCATGTATGGTCACCTGACTAATGTTAGTTGGATAATTATTTCATATATCATAACGTTTAGTCCTGTTGTCCATCTGTTTTCCAACTTTATTATCTGACGATGGCAGTATTTATTTTTCTAAGTATTTGTTTATGTATGTGCTTTGTGGTGTTGGTATCTGGTCCATAAAACTTACTTTGGCCAACTAACACAGAAACATTTACCGGATTCATCATGACTAGCTAATAAATTACTGTTGGTGAAAGGAGTACGTAATTAGCTCTAATCTTCACAGTAAGGATCATTAGCATTTAATGAGAATTAATAATTTCATAAGACATGGAAATATATTGCCCCAAGCCAGATAGTTTATAACCATAGTATTGCAAATTGCTATTTAAAATTAATGAGTGACATTTTCACATATTGTTAGATGATCTATAATATTTTTATGTTGTACCTCTAGGTCCAATAGAGTGTATACCGGGGTCATGTAACTTTGTTGTAAATTATTACAGTTAACTAGACTTGAGATTCTGTCTTCCTGTGAAACACTGTCCTTCTTTTCCTGGCTAATGTCTACTTCAGTTTAAATACTTCTTCCTTCCAGAATCTTTCTCTGATCACCTACCTCCATCCATCCCCTCATTCTCACAGTGCCTGGTCCTTACCCTTTCAGAATACATACCACTGTTTCTAAACCTATATTTACTTGTATGTTTTTATGTGGTTAATATTTCTCTCTATATATGATTACAAGTGCCAGGAAGGGCAAAAGAACAAAGGTGAATGATTGAATGAATGAAGAAACTGTCCGTGTGAAGGACAAAGTCCCATTTCTCCCCATTACTCATAAATATATCAAGGATTAGTTGGACGCATCAGGTCTAATCAATTCGAAAGTTTCAACAGCCAACACTGGAATACACTTAAAAGCCTTAGGCTGTGTTGCCTGACATGACCTCAGTCTTTGGCCTCAAAAAATACTTACGTAGAACCATAAACCTATCCAGTTAACATCATTTACCATTGATTGTGGTATTGAATAAAGATCAGTTTCGATTGTTTTTCTCTCTTAGCTACCATTCTTATGAACAGAGTGGTAACACTTAAACCTGAATGTCACCTTACTGGTGGATCAAAGGAGTCTCTGAAGGTTCAAAAGTCGTTATCTGTACTCATTGAAAGCAGCTGACACTGCCCTGTGTGATTCTTCCATGGTGTCCCGTGTTTTAGCAGAGTTATTCCAAACAGATGCTTTATTTCTGTGAGTAATTTGACCTTTACAAAATATCCTTAGGCTGAAATCCATATTAAGACAGAGAAACTTGCCTCTCTATCCTAGTTTGAGAACATAACCATTTTAAATAGGGCACCGTGACATTGTGAAGTGTGGACACGGACCCTCTGTTATAGCATATAATCCCTGCATCTTAATTTGATGGAGCCTCATTTCTACTCGCCTCCAGGTCGTCCTCCTCTTTCCATCTTACCCAGTGTCACCATGATCACACCATGTCTCCCCCTCCCCTCCCCACCCCCGAGCCTTCAGGAGCTCTCCCCTGGCTTCAGAATCAAGTCCAAAGTCCTTAGTGCATGACCTTTGAGGCCGTCACGACCTGACCTGAACCAACATTTCCAATTTTAAAGTCCTCTATTCCCTTCAATAAACCCTGCCCTTGGCTCAAACCAACCACTTGCTTTTACCTACACACAAGCTACATTTTCCCAGCTCCGTGTCATTGCTCCTCTTATTGGTGACAGCCATCTCCTTTATCTCCACATTGAAAGTCCTGCTATGCTTCAAGGACCAGTTTGGTTGTCTTGTCCTTCATGGAGCTGTCCGAAGCACCTGAGCCTTGTCACCTGTCCCACCCCCCCAAGTCTGGAATAGTATTTTGTATCCCTGTCTTATTACATGACTTTCTACCCTGTCTTATACTTATTAGTATTCATTACTTTCATATACATATACATTACATTCATATACATGTCTATATCTAATTTCCCTTACTTTGAAAAATGATCACTGAGAATTGGGTTTCTGTTTCATTTTCTCAACTCCCAAAGTGCTTAGTAAATTCGAGTTTGGTAGGATGCTGCAATGCTGAAATAAATGCTATAAACATAGTAACAAAATAATTTTAGTTTCAGTATGTATCTGTTTTATGTTGTGGTATACTTCATACATGTGTGCTAAAATCTTGTTTATGTTGTATTTTACAAAATTTGCTAAGCCAAGAATGGCAAATAAAGAGGGTCAGAACATGCTGCCCCACAATGTGCTGCTTTGGCATATTGATTATTTTGAGCTGAAGGCAGATAGCAGATGCAGGAAAGGCTCTCTGCCCTCCTCCTTTCTCCCTAAAAGCAAGGCATAAATTTCCTGTGAAAAAGATGCCCTCCCTGTAGCAGAAAGTGGAGAACACTCTTATCACCCAAGACAGGAAATAGATGTTGAGATGAAACTATTAAAAAACCTTATTACATAACCCTTACTGTTCATTACTTTCCCCCACTTACTTCCTAGTCACTTTCCCACAGTTTACCACCCCTAGTCCCAGCCCCCTTTTCCTTTGTCTTATCACATCTCCAGTTTTTCTCACTCTTTGTTAACATGGTATGTAAGCTCTCAGGATTATCCACCTCTTTGGGACTTCATTTCTTTTATAGGAAGACCTCTGTATACACCTAGAAACATTAACATCAAATAGAATGTGTATGCTTTTCTCCCCTTAACCTATGTTTGTCAGTTTAATTCTCAGGCCCAAGCACAGAACCTAAGAGTGTAGGGGAAAGGTCTTTACTCCCTGATATAAGATACATCTTCTTCTTCCCCTAAAGCCTTGAGAACCCTAGAGTGTGCATGTGCGTGTGTGTGTGTGTGTATGTGTTTGTGAAGGACTCTGGATGATAAAGCCTCTAAGCATAGTGAGGGAGGGGATTCTACCAATATCTGTGCAATTATTATAATTTCCTAAGTCACGGAAATCAGGTACTCACCCTTCAGATCTACCTGGTGTCTTTCACAGCCTCAGTGATGGCTACTGTCACCTTGGTTAAGTCCTAATGTTAGCTTCCAGAGTATCACTTCTGCATTTCCTACTATATGCTGAAATTTGATGTCCTCTTAATAACTTAGATTCAACATCTTTAGTACTGAATTCATCATTCCCTGTCCCCTACCTTCTAACCTACTCATCTTGACTTATCAAGCTCAGGACATCATTACTGTCTCTAAAGAATGTTACAATAACTGCCTAACTTAGGTCTCCCCATTCTCCTGTCAGATGAACTGCCCTCCAAATCACAAATCACATTACCTTTGTTCAAAAACTTTCTTCTCTTCTGATTTGTGTTCAAACTTCCAGCCTGGAATTCAAGTTCCTAGACCAGGGGAGAACCACTATGACATTAGTAGACATGGCCAAGTGTACAGGACTAAAAGGAAACAACTACAGGGTGATTGTTCCGCAATTTCTAGAACATTCAGGACAACTTGGTGAGGCGGGCCAGAGACAACCATCACACTGGCTTTTGTCTCTCTGTGGTTAAGCTGACCATGATCAAAAAAGAAACAAGCGTGCTCTGACTTTTGCAATGTTTGATGATATCGTTTACTGGTAAATACTTAAGTTCCACACTGTGTCAACTCACTGTACTATCAGCAAACTTATTTTTAAGCCTTACATATAGAGAAAAAGAGTAAATGGAAATTTGAGACAAATTTTCCTCAAGAATAAACCTATGAGGCGGGGGGAGTGTGGGGGAAGAAGGCAGAGAGTGTAAAACAGCTGTTTCTGAGAGTTCTTTTTCCTGTGTGATTTAGTTTGTCTCTTGGTATTGATCAAATTCACAAAAAATAATTGAGCTTCACTTTACTTTGCCTGAGGAATTACAGCTTTGGTCAGACACTTGACCAACCATTAGGAGAAAATTGTCAACATGGTCTGAGGGAGAAAAAAAAATTCCTATGAGGCTCACACTTAGTTTTTACCTTCACTTCCACCCAATCCCCAACAACATCAATGAAGAGGTAGGGTGAAAATATTGAAATGCTTTTGTTTTTTTCTAGTGCCTGTAAACCTCACATATCACATGATATATTATTTCAAGGTCCTGTTCATTTGAGATTAATTCAATAAAAGAAGAGACAGGCTTACCTGTTATGGGTCTGACTCATCAAAATGTGACCTAAGATTTAGCTTCTTAATCTGATAGCTCTCCTGTGACTAAATTGTGTTCACTATTGATGCCAAAGTTAATTATTCAGCATTTGCAAATTCTCAGTTAACAATGAAAGGAGCATCTCACTAATTGATAGTTGTTCTTGGTTGATTGATTTTATCCCATCAATCTCTTGTACTTAGGAATGGCTATTCTTTAAATTTGTTCTCTATTAAAAAAGAGAGAAATATGCTTATTTATTTTATCTCAGATTCTTCAGTGTGAATCCTTTCTTAGCAAAGGGTGAGGCCCTGACTTTGTGCCTGCCTGAGCACAGAAGGTTATGTCTCTCTGAACCTTCTCGCTGTTATAGAGCCTGCACCCCAGTGGCAACAGCTTTTGTTTTTTTTTTTTTTTTTTTTTTTTTTTTTTTTTTTTTTGCGTTACACGGGCTTCTCACTGCTGTGGCCTCTCCCATTGCGGAGCACAGGCTCCTGGATGCGCAGGCTTAGCGGCCATGGCGCACGGACCCAGCCGCTCCGCGGCATGTGGGATCTTCCCAGACCGGGGCACGAACCCGCATCCCCTGCATCGGCAGGCGGACTCTCAACCACTGCGCCACCAGGGAAGCCCGCTTTTGTTTTTTTGCAGGAGGGACCTAGAGCTCGGGAGTAGGATAAAAAAATTTTTGTTCTAGTTCTAGTTCCAGCTAAGTGTGCTTGTTTGTGTAATTTATTGTTTTCAATTATGTAACAAGCACCCTCAAACTCACTATGCAAAACAAATGTTACGACCTTGACAAATAATCTGAATCTTAACCATATGACCTCCTCCCCATCTCATCCCCTGACCTTCCCTGACCTCATGTAACCCTTGTCCTGAAGCCTGTGTTCGTGTGTTCTTTTTTCTCCCATTTAATATTGTTTTATGGCATCTATATGTTTTCTTGAAAGAGTTTTAGTTGTTTTTAACCTTAAAAGGGCAACCATCTGCTTCCAGACTTATCCATTGTATGACAGTGAGTTATTACTGTTTAAGTCAGCTTGAGGTGGAATTTTCTGGTACCTGCAACACAATGACTCATAACTGATTCAGTGTCCAGGCTTAACTGGAAATGAAGGACATGGTCTCCTTCCACATTTGCTTAAAGGAGCCAGGATGACCTTCAGCAACATCTTTATGCACTCATGCTTCTCATACAGAAATGATGGGCTCTTAGGGCTAAAAGGGGATTCTCCTGCCATCCCCCAGACAGAATCTTAACTAGACCATCTCAGTGTTAACATTGCCTTAATTTATGGACTGTCCTCACTATTCCTAAATTTAAGGGTTAGATTTAAAAATGGTGGAAGAACTAGCAGGCTAACTTAGGGTGGCAGTTTTTGTCTTCTTGCCGACAGTGAACTAATTAACTGATTAATTAACTGAATAAATGTCTGTTGAATATCTACCATGTGACAGAGTCTTAAAAGGTACTCGGAATTTGTTTTAATCAGGTTTGGTAAGACACAGAGACATGGACAAGATTGTCCTGAAGGAAGAAATTTAAACTCACAGATCCCTAGGATCGGGAGGCACTGCACAACATGCCAGGCAGGGCCACGTGGGAAGTACTGGAGTTGGTCAAGAGGCAGAGGGAGTGAAGAGAAGACACAGGCAAGAGCTTTGATTGTAGTTTCTGCGGAAGGAACTGAGGAGGTAGGGTAAGCAGGCTTTAGGATTAGCTAGTTTGAATAACTTTAGCAGGCTCTAGGGTAGAGGGACTATCTCTAGTTGTCTGTTACCTGGCCTGAGGGTGATGAGGGCAAGGGAATAGTTGCCTGTAGCCTAAGAACTCTTTGGGAGATCAGTAAAGGATGTGCTTAAGGGTATGGGATTGGGATTGGTTAGTTTGCATATGAAAAGCATGCTTGCAGATGAGTCCTTTACTATCTCTTGGAATTGACTAGCCCTTGGGAGGGTTAGTCTCTCCAGGATCAGGGAGGCCCCAGATCAAAATATCAAAATAAAAAGACATGCTTAATGTATGTTAGATGGTGAAAATGAGTAAGATGGGGTCCCTGCCTTCAAGGAGTTCACAGCCTGGAAGGAAACAGATATATTTCAATAGAGCAATGCAGTGAGTACAATAATAGAGAGGTACATTGTGTACCAACACCAAAGGTAGGCATCTAGCTCACATGGCAGGTGCTGGAAAAACCAAAAAGGAATTTCTAGAAGAAATGATACTGGAACTGAGTATTGAAGTATGCATTATCTGGACAAGAGAGCTGATGAAGGGCTTCCCTGGTGCTGCATTGGTTAAGATTCCGCCTGTTAACGCAGGGGACACGGGTTCGAGCCCTGGTCCGGGAAGATCCCACATGCCTCAGAGCAACTAAGCCTATGTGCCACAACTAGTGAGCCTGTGCTCTAGAGCCCACGAGCCACAACTACTGAAGCCTGTGCTCCTAGAGCCCGTGCTCCTCAACAAGAGAAGCCACTGCAACGAGAAGCCCGCACACCGCAACGAAGAGTAGCCCCTGCTCACCACAACTAGAGAAAGCCCACACACAGCAATGAAGACCCAACACAGCCAAAAATAAATAAATAAATACATTTATTAAAAAAAAAAAAGAAAGAAAGATGATGAAGAGAAACTCCTGCTTAGAGGACTTAGAGGACAGCATGAACAAAGAATGCAGGCAAACAGCATGGTTTATATGACGAACTACAAAAATGTAGTGTTGGAAGTTTAAGATGTGAGGCAGGGAGCAGACAGATTTGAGGTTGGAGTGGTAGGCAGAGATGAAGTCAAAGAGGGTTTTGTATTTCTTGAGGTTTTTGACTCTTGTTCTATAGACCAGAGTCACACTGAACTGTGTTCTGAGAAATGCTGGTGTATTGTGAGGTGGTAAGAGTGGGGTTTTTTTAAAGGAAGACTTTATTCGAGACTGTTGCAATAGGGGAGAGAGATTGAAGTCGACTCCCAGTTAACAGTGAATTTTTTTAAGCTTTATTGAGATATAATTGACAAATAAAATTGTAAGATATTTAAAGCATACAACATGTGATTTGATATACATACACCTTGTGAAAGGATTCCCCCCATCAGGTTAGTTAACACATTCATCACCTCACATATTTACTGTTTTTTTGTTGTGGGGAGAACATTTAAGTTCTACTCTCCTACCAAATTTCAATCATGCAATACAGTGTCATCAACTGTAGTCACCATGTAATACGTTAGATCCTCAGGCCTTACCCATCTTATAACTGAATGTTTGTACACTTTTACCAGCCTCTCCCTATTTCCTCCATCCATCAACCCCTTGCAGCCACTTCTTTACTCTCTGTTTCTGTGAGTTTTACTTTTTTTTTTTTCTTTCCAGTAATAGTGTTTTAACTCACTCCTTCTTCCCACCTTACAAAATGTTTGGCTGGTCTAATATATTTGAACATCCCTGCAAATTCCATTCCTCTTAGAAATCCATAATGCCCATTAGCATATTAAAGGTTATAAAAAGTAAAAACAACACTTTGCTTGTTTAATTCAGTGATTCTTAGACTTACTTGACCACAAAACCCCTTTTATTCCCCTTAAAACACAATACACATCTTGAGAAATACTACCAGTGTTTGATGACCCACTGAACAATTTGACACTAGGGAAGGACACTGAACACACTTTGAATCTTGTAGATGGCTTTATAGTTGAGTCCAGCTTTCAGAAATAGCAGAAGTGATGGGAATGAAGAGGCAAAGATGAATTTAAGAATTCTTTAAGAGATAAAGCAGTGCTTTACATAGAGATAGTGAAGCCAGATTATGGGAAAGATTATGACATTTTGGGTTTGAGGATCCTGTCTGACCTTCAGGTAGAGATATCCATCAGGAAGTTAGGGTAGAGCTTTTGTGTAAGAGATACATGTTTGAAACTCTAAGACTTTATTTGATTTCACCAGAAAAGTTTGTTGAGAAAACAGCATTGGACAGAGCACAGACCTTAGGGAACCTTAACTCTTAAGCAAGAGTAGGAAGAGGAGCCAAGAGTGTAACAAGCAAGAAATGGTCAAAAAGGTAGGAGGAATCTCAAAGGCAGCAGTGTTGTGGAATACAAGAGAATGGGAAGTTGACGTAAGAAGGAGTGATCAACAGAGTCCCCTGTAACAGAGGGTTCAGCAGACTTGTAATGGTTCACAGAGCTGATATTTTAAATTTTCGGGAGGTTTGCAAGCTAGTTGATGCCAAATTGATAGCTAAAATCAGCCATGGCAAATGTATTTGCACCACCGAAAGTGGAATACATTACAAATTCAGGCTCTTCAACTCCTGCTCTGAGAAGGTAGTTGTTCAACATTTACTGGCACACCACTGGATAAAGATTAGAAAATGCTCTTTGGATTTATCAGATAGGAAGTAATTCCAGAGAGAAGTCTTTTGAGTGGTGGAGTGGAAGCCAGTTTACAGTGGGTTAAGGAGTAGGAAGTATGAACATGGAGATGCGTTAATGAGAAAGGAAGATATAAATTATATAGTAGCCAGAGGATAATATGAAGTCAGGGAAAGGAGAAACAAGCATATTTATATCTCAAAGGGATATTTCCAATAGAAAGAAGACAAGGCTGAAGGTACAAGGTGATAGATGGTGAAGGTCTCAGGGGAAGAAGGAGAGGATGGGATTCAGGGCACATGTGTAGGGGTTCTTGAATATGATAAGGGATGTCTGATCCTCAAAGACTGGGAGAAAGGTGGAATCTCTAAGAAGGAACCAACTTTTGTCATTCGATCTGCATTTAAACTTGTGGGACTCCACATTTCTCTTCGGATAACCTTGACTCTTCTGACTTTGGAAGCTAAGTTGCTGCTACTTGTTTTCCTTTTGGGCAAAAGCCTGGATCTTTCCCATAGTCACTCAAAATTAACATTATTTTAAATGTACTTGTATTAAGAAATTAAGAGAAAAACAACAAATGTGTGAAAAGGGATATGTGATAAGTATTGAATTTTTTAGGTCTAAATTCAAACTAATAAATTCCAATCATGGGTATTTTAGCTCTCTTAGCTTCTGGATTTGGATGGGAAATGAATACATCCTGTATTTAGTTTCTTGCCCCAATTTATCCTGCTTCTCCTGCCATTATCAGGTCTAGATTCAGGCTGCTATAATTGCTTTTATTAGTCAATTTCTGAGCTAATAATGTCCTCCCACTAAGGAATATGAAGTCAGGATTATGGATGTCAACTTGCTCCTTATTGTAATTTTTAGTCCTGGTAAGGAAAACAAATCATCGAGACTTCAGGGAAAGATTTGTGAGTGCATTTTCTGAGCCAGAGTTGTGTCTTATTCATCTTTATATACTCATTCATCTGTTTATTCATTCAATAAATATTTATTAAGAGCACACTATTTTCCGGGCAAAATGCCATAAGCTAGGGATGATGATGTAAACACACAGAGCTTTTAGTAATGAGAGAGACATATTTTAAGTAGCCATACAAATAAATATATGTAATTACAAAAGGTAGTAAGTGCTTTGAAAGAAAAAATGAAGAGTTAAATGAAATATTAAAAAAGAGAGAGCTGACTGAATTTCTGGAGTTGTGGGAGGGCTTCTCTGGGCGTGTTCTGAGACCTGAAGGATGAATGGGAGTTCTCTAGGCAAAGTGTAAGGCAAATATCATTCCAGGCAGAAGGAACAGCCACTGAGAAAGACTTGAGGCAGAAAGTTTTGTCATCTTTAGGAAGTAAAAGAAAGTACTGTGAGTAAAATCTAGTAAGAAAAGAAGGGCTTGAAGAGGTAGACTAGTAAAGATTTTGGATTTTATTCTAGGTGCAATTATAAACCAATGAAAGGTTTAAGGCAAGGCAAGGCATAATCTAGGTTGTGTTTTCAAAAGATTTCTCTGGGTGTTAAGTGCAGAAGGAATGGAGAAGAACAGAGTAGAATTGGGAAGTTCATTTTGGAGGCTAGATAAGTAATCAAGTGAAAGATAATGCTGGTTTAGACTGGGGAGTTTGCCTTGCAGATTGAGAGAAGGGCAATATTTGGATTAGATTTTCAGAGAAAGTCTACTAGTACATCATATCTGTTCATTATTTTACTGTATCACCTGGGCAAAACAGTAAGATAAGAAAAATAAATTAAGGCCACAAGAATTAGAAAATAAGGAATCTGAAAAAAATTGACATTATTTGCAGATGACATACATAGAGACCCCAAAGAACCTGTAGAAAAATTAGAAATAATGTGAGAGTTTAGTAAGATGTCTAAATACAATATTTAATTTTAAAGTGAATAGAGGAGGAAGTGAATACAGAAGAGAGGGGATGGCTAGAAGGTGGAGTAATATCAGTTAAAAAGAGAAAGAGAAAGAAAAAAGGGAGGAAGAGAAAAAAGAAGAGGACAGAAAAAAGGAAGAAAGGAAATAAAGGGACAAAGACAAAAACGTACATTCCAACTGGTTGAACTAGAAGGATAGAGTTGTATTTGGAAGGGGGCATAAATGAATTAGGTTATGATATGATGCAGTTCCTGACTGATCTAGGCGTGACTTGGAAGTGGGTTATTGAGGTGGAAGAGGGTAAGTCACCGATGAGGAGGCATTCAAGGAATTGAATGACTAGCTGATGGGTCATTCAAGCTTATGTTGAAATGACTCAGGATGGTGGTAGGAATTGGGTTGGAGGAAGCCTGAAGCCAAGCACTTAGTCTTTCCTGAGTGAGGCACAGCAGATGGTTGCTGTGGGGAAGGGGAGAAGGAGGTATAAGCAGATGGTTGATTCTCCAAGGAGCAGGAGTTTTGCAAAAGGAAGAGGAAATAACATGCTGGGAGTGGCAGTACGGAGGAGGGAGGATGTTTAGGTAGGTCTTCTATTTGAGAGGACTGGTATCTCTAAGGGACATCTATGACGTTGGTTATGGCAAGAAATCGAAAGGAGAAGGTGATAAAAATTATAGATCAGAATTTCAAAGAGCACTTGGCCAAGTGTCAGTGCACAGTAGATGCTCAATACATAATTAATAAATCAACCAACTAATCATGAACATGGTAGAGAAGCTGTATTATCTCAAGCCTATAACCCAACCCAATTTGCATGTTACCACCAAACGGGCTATTTGATTCAGAGTGCTTCTGCTTTGCTCTGTTTATTTTAAAACTCCATTCAACATATAAATGTATTTATACATTCAGTACTCAATGTATCAAATTAGCATGGTGTACACCTTAAATTTACATGTTATGTGTCAAATATATTTCAATTAAAAACAAAACAAAACAAAAACAACTCCATTCAGTCATCAGGAAGATCCTCAACTCTTAGTTGGAGAAAACTTCCTTTTTGGAATTCTTTATTTCTGTTATGGGGGGTTGTAGTCAAAGAGGATAAATCTCCTCCCCATTAACTTATAATTATTATCCTAACAATTGGGCTCAAACTGATTCTCATGTTTCTGCCAAACTGGAAGTATTAAATGCCTTTAACAAGCACCTCATCTCATAGCCTCCATACTAATTCTTCTTTTCAATTTCCTCTACTGACACCCTTAAATGCTCTTTTTAAACACACTTTTAAAGTTATATCTTCATCTTCAGACTTAGTGATATACTTTGTTTCTCCACATGTCACAGCTTATAGCATTTTTATTTATTTTATTTATTTATTTATGTATTTTTGCGGTACTCGGACCTCTCACTGTTGTGGCCTCTCCCGTTGTGGAGCACAGGCTCTGGACACGCAGGCTCAGCGGCCATGGCCCACGGGCCCAGCCGCTCCGCGACATGCAGGATCCCCCCGGACCGGGGCACGAACCCGTGTCCCCCGCATCGGCAGGCGGACTCTCAACCACTGCGCCACCAGGGAAGCCCTATAGCATTTTTAAAGTCCTCTATGATGGCTATAAATGCTTATAAATCCACCGATGCAGTGTATTTTCCTGAGGGGGAGAAATGCCCATCTGAGGTTAATGAATCTTGGCTTTATCTTGGGGTAGCATTTCATCGAACCAAAAATTAATTTTAAAAAAATCTAGGTTTATGTTAAGCCTTAAGTAGAACCTTTGAAATTCCAAATGATTTTTTTGTTTTTACTACATACTGCTTCAACCCTCTATTTCTTCTTCTTTTTGTTTTTATAAATTTATTTATTTATTTAATTTTTGGTTGCACTGGGTCTTCGTTGCTGCACGTGGGCTTTCTCTAGTTGCGGTGAGTGGGGGCTCCTCTTCATTGCAGTGCGCGGGCTTCTTATTGCGGTGGCTTCTCTTGTTGTGGAGCACGGGCTCTAGGCACGTAGGCTTCAGTAGTTGTGGTGCGTGGGCTCAGTAGTTGTGGCACATGGGCTTAGTTGCTCCGCAGCATGTGGGATCTTCCCGGACAGGGGTTGAACCCATGTCCCCTGCATTGGCAGGTGGATTCTTAACCACTGTGCCACCAGGCAAGTCCAACCCTCTATTTCTTAAACCGTGCATTATTTGTAATGAAGGCATTTATCATTTACAGTTCATTTTAATATGTTTTAACAGCTTTATTGAGGTATAAGTGACATATAATAAATTATAGATATTTAAAATGTATAGTTCGATACGTAGGAAACTATCACCACAATCAAGATAATTACCTCCAAAAGTTTCGCTATGTCTCTTTCTGATTTATTCTCTCCTTCATTCCCTCCATTCCTAGGAAATTTGATCTGCTTTTGTCATGGATTACTTTTGCACTTTCTAGAATTTTATATAAATAGAACCATACAGCATGTACTCTTCTTTGGCTCCTTTCACTCAACATAATTATTTCAAGATTCATCCATGTTGTTGGCTATATTAATGGTTCATTTCTTTATATGCTAGGTAGTACTCCATTGTATGGATAGACTAATAGTTTATTTATCTACTTATCTGTTGACAGACATTTGGATTGTTTCCAATTTTAGATTATGACAAATAAAACTGCTCTGAACATTCATGTGCAAGTCTTTGTATAACCATATTCTTCCATTGATCTTGGGTAAATACCTAGGAGAAGTGTTGTGGAATCATATGGTAGACATATGTTTAACTTTTGGGGAGACTTTCAAACTGTTTCCAAAAGTGATTATAACAGTTCACTTTCCCACCAGTAGTGTATGTGAGTTTCATTTCCTCCATATCCTTGCCAACACTTGATATGATTAGTCTTTTTAATTTTAGCAGTTTGGAGGTGCATAGTGTTCCCTCCTGGGGATTTTATTTTACATACCCATATTGACTAGTAATGTTGAGTACCTGATTATGTAGTTGTTTGTCATCCACGTATCTTCTTTGGTGAGGTGTCTGTTTAAATTGTTTCCATTTTTAATTAGGGTGTCTTTTATTACTACTGCCATTTTGAAAATTATATACACTCGATGCAAGTTGTCCAACAGACATGTAATTTGCAGGCATTTTCTCCCACTCTGTGGGTTGTCTTAACAGAATTTTTTGAAGAGCAAAAGTTCTTAATTTTGATTATATCCAATTTATTAAGTTTTTCTTTTATGAATTATGTTTTTGGTGTTACATCTAAGAAATCTCTGCCTAACCTAAGTTCACAGAAATTTTCTTCTAGAAATTTTTTAGTTTTATGTTTTACATTTAGGTCTATGATCCATTTTGAGTTAATCATTGTAAAGGTGTAAGGTACAGATCAAAGTTTCTTGTTTGTTTTTGTTTTGGACAAAGATAGCCAAATGTTCCAGCATCATTTATTGAAAAGATTACCTTTTTTTTTTTTTTTTTTGCGGTACGCGGGCCTCTCACTGCTGCGGCCTCTCCCGCTGCAGAGCGCAGGCTCCAGATGCACAGGCTCAGCGGCCATGGCTCACGGGCCCAGCCGCTCTGCGGCATGTGGGATCCTCCAGGACCGGGCCACGAACCTGGGTCCCCCACATCGGCAGGCGGACTCCCAGCCACTGTGCCACCAGGGAAGCCCCCCAAGATTACCTTTTTTATTTTTCCAGCCCAGTGCCTTTGCATATTTGTCAAGAGTCAATGTGTATGGATTTATTTCTGGTGACTCTCTTCTGCTCTATTGATCTGCTTGCCTATCTTGATGCCAATAACACAGTGTCTCGATTACTGTAGCCTTATCATGAGTTTTGAAGTCAAGTGGTATAAATCCTCCAACTTTGTCATTCTTTTTCAATGGCATTTTGGCTATTCTAGATCCTTGGCATCTCCATGAACCAGCTTGTCAATTTTTACAAAAAAAAAAAAAAGCCTTCTGGGATTTTGAGTGTGACTGAATTAATTGGGGAATGATTGACAGCTTAACATATTGACTTCTCTGGACCACAAAATTTCATCTCCCCACTTACTTGGGTTTTATAAAATTTCTCTCAGCAGTGTTTTGTAGTTTTCAATGAACGGGTCTTACACATCTTTTTGTTAGATTTATCCCTAAACCTTTCATATTTTTGACGCTCCTCTGCTTTTAAAAATTTCAATCATTTTTCAATCTGGCCAATTAATATTTTTGGCAGTGGATAGAACATAGAAGTCGAGGCAAAGTTGAATGGAAGTGGTGTTAGTGAGCATCATTGTCTTCTTCCTGATCTTAAGAGGAAAACACTCAGTCCTTTACTATTAATTATGATGTTAACTCTAGTTTTTCATAAATGCCTTTTACCAGTTTAAAGAAATTCCCTTTTATTCCTAGTTTGCTGAGAATTTTTATCAAAGTATCAGTGCTGGATTTTATCAAATGCTTTTTCTGTATCATTTGAGATGATCATATAGGGTTTTTTTTTTTAGTGTATTAATTTGGTGAATTACATTGTTTGATTTTTGAATTTTAAATCAATCTTACCATCCTGCAGTAAGTCCCACTTGGTCATGATGTGTTTTCCTTTTTATATATTGCTAGATTTGATTAAAATGTTTTTGAGAATTTTGCATTTATGTTTATGAGGAAATATGTCTATATAATTTTATTTTCTTGTAATATCTTTGGTTATGACTACACAGTAATTCTGACTTCATAGAATGAGTTGGGAAGTATTCCCTTCTATTCAGTTTTTTGGAAGAACTTTTCTAGAATAGTATTTTTGTCTTTGTATGTTTGGTAGAATTCACCAATGAGGCCATCTGGGCTTGTGATTTTTTTCTGGGAAGGGTTTTTAGCTAGTGTGAATAGATATAGGGCTGTTTAAAAGAAATAAGGCTGTTCATGTTAGCTACTTCTTCTTTAGCAAGTCTTGGTTATTTGTGTCTTCCAAGAAATGTGTCCATCTCATCTATATTCTTACTGGCATGACTTTGTTCATGATATTCCCTAATAATCATTTTGACATCTGTAGAATCTATAATGATGTCACTCTCTCATTCTTGATTGGAAATTTGTGTTTTCTCTCTGTTTTTCCCCTGATCAGTATGATTAGGATTTTATCAATTTTATAGATATTCTCAAAGATCTATAGAAAAGATCGAACTTTGGTTTTGTGGATTTTTCTCTATTTTTTTGGTTTTCTGTTTTCTGGTTTGTTGATTTCTTCTCTGAATTTTATTTCCTTTCTTCTGCTAGCTTTAGAATTCCTTGATTCTTCTTCCTCTAGTTTCTTAGCATGGAAGGTAGGTCATTTTGGACTTTTCTTCTTTTCTAGTATAGGTGTTTTAGTGCAATAAATTTCCCTCTTCATACTGCACTAGTTGTATGTTGTGTTTTCATTTTCATCCAATTTAAAGTGCTTTCTACTTTCCCCTTTGATTTTTTTGATCCGTGGATTATTTATAAGTGTGTTATTTAATTTAAAAATATTTGTGCCTTTCTCAGATATAGTTCTATATTGTTATTTTTATCAGCTTTGTTGATATATAATTTAAAAACCATAAATTTCACCTATTTAAAATGTAAAATTAAGTGTCCTTGATATACTCACAGAGTTGTGTAACCATCCACACAATCTAATTTTAGAACATTTTCATCACTCCCCAAAGAGACCTTGTACCCATTAACAGTCATTTCATTTCTTCTCCTCCCCCTTTCTGCCTCTCTAACCTCAGACAACTACTAATCTACTTTCTTTCTCTATAGATTTGCTTATTTGGGGCATTTCATATAAATGGAGTCATATAATACCTGGTCTTTTGTGACAGGCTTTTTTCACATAGCATCATGTTTTTGAAATTCATCCATGGTGTAGAATGTATCAGTATTTCATTTTTTAAACTGACAGATATTATTGTATTTTATGATTATACTGTTTTTGGTTTTTAAATTACTTAGATTGTGGCCAGAAGTCATATTTTGCATGACTTGTAAGCTTTTAAACTTATCAAGACTTGTTTTATGACCCAGAATATGAACTATCTTAGTAAGTGTTCTATGTATACTCAATAAGAATTTCTTTTCTTCTCTGCTTAGATAGAGCGTTTTATAAATGTCAGCTTGGTTGGTTGTATTGTTCAAGTCTTCCGTATCTTTCCTGATTTTCTGTTTGCTTGTTCTACCAGTTATAGAGAGAGGGGTATTTAAAGCTCCAATTTTAATTTTGGATTTGTTTATTTCTCCTTGTAATTCTATTGGGTTTTTTTTGTTTCATGTATTTTGTATTTTTCTATTAGGTGCATGAACATTTAGGACTTTTTGTCCTCTTATTGAATTGATCCCTTTATTGTTAGGATAAAACCTTCTTTATTCCTGGCAATATTCTTTGCTTTAAAATTTCCTCTGCCTTGGGGCTTCTCTGGTGGCGCAGTGGTTGAGAGTCCGCCTGCCGATGCAGGGGACATGGGTTCGTACCCCGGTCCGGAAAGATCCCACATGCCGCGGAGCGGCTAGGCCCGTGAGCCATGGCCGCTGAGCCTGCGCGTCTGGAGCCTGTGCTCCACAACAGGAGAGGCCGCAACAGTGAGAGGCCCGCGCACCGCAAAAAAAAAAAAAGCAAAAAAAAAATTTCCTCTGCCTGATCTTAATATAGCCAGTTTTAATTAATGCTGGCATGTTATGTCTTTTTCCATCCCTTCACTTTTAACCTACTTGTGTCTTTGTGTTTAAAGTGGGTTTCTTGCAGGTAGTACATAGTTAGGTCTTGCTTTCTAAATCACACCTAACAATCTTTGCCTTTTACTTTGGGTGGTTAGACCATTACATTTATTTATATGATTTGGTCCATCTTGCTATTTTGTCCTTTTTGTCCATCTGTTCTTTGCTCTCCTTTTTCTCTTATTCTGAGTTATTTAAAATTATTTGGGTGTTTGTATATAATTGGTGCTATGTTTCCTTAAATGTTTGGATAAAATTCTGTTTTATCTCCTTTGTTGGCTTGTTAGCTATAAATTATTATATTTTTTAAAATTTTATTTATTTATTTATTTGACTGTGCCGGGTCTTAGTTGCAGCACACAGGGTCTTCGTTGCAGCATGTGGGATCTTTAGTTGCAGCATGAAGGACTTTTTTTTTAGTTGCAGCATGTGGGCTCTTTTAGTTGTGGCATGAGGGCTCTTAGTTGTGGCATGTGGACTTCTTAGTTGCGGCATGTGGGGCTCTTAGTTGCGGCATGCATGTGGGATCTAGTTCCCTGACCAGGGATCGAACCTGGGTAGGCTGCACTGGGAGCATGGAGTCTTAACCACTGGACCACCAGGGAAATGCCTTGTATTATTTTAGGTGCTGCTTTACAGTTCATAGTATCCATTTTTAACTTATGAGTCTACTGTTAAGTGATATTATGCTACTTCATGTTTAGTATAAAGAACTTTACAGCATTATGTTTCCATTTACCCCCTCAGACCTTTGTGCTATTGTTGTTATACATTTTACTTTGCACATGTTGTATCAGCGTCACAATACATTGTTGTTATTTTTGCTCTAGACAATTTGTTATAAGGAAAAGAGTCTGTTTTATTTACCCATATAGTTACCCTTTCTGGTGCTGTTTCTTCCTTAGTGTAGTTTTCCATCTAATGTCATTTTCCCTCTGCCTGAAAAACTTCCTTTAGTATTTCTTGTAGTACAAGCCTGCTAGTGATTAATTCTTTCTTTCTTAAAAAGTCTTTCTTTTGCTTTCAATTTTTTATTTTATTTTATTTTTTTTTTGCGGTATGCGGCCTCTCACTGTTGTGGCCTCTCCTTTTGCGGAGCACAGGCTCCAGACGCACAGGCTCAGCGGCCGTGGCTCACAGGCCCAGCCGCTCTGAGGCATGTGGGATCTTCCCGGACCGGGGCACGAACCCGTGTCCCCTGCATCAGCAGGCGGACTCTCAACCACTACGCCACCAGGGAAGCCCTTTTGCTTTCAATTTTGAAAGATGTGTTTATTGTCTACAAAATTCTAGTTTGATAATTTGGAGGGGTGGTCTTTAAATACACTGCTCAACTGCTTCTGACTTGCATTGTTTCCTATGAGAAATTTGTTGTCATCCTTATTATGTGTTCTTCTCTACATAATATGTCTTCTCTGGATGCTTTCAGTAATTGCTCTCTGTAAACAGTCTTGGGAAATTTGATTATGATAAACCTTGGTATAATTCTCCTTGTTTTTCTTGTGCTTGGAGTTCATTGAGTTTCTTTGCTCTGTGGTTTATTTGATCAGATTTGGGGAATTTGGAGCCAATTTTTTTCTTAACTATTTCCCCCATTCTTGCAGACTCCAGTTACACATATATTAGGCCACCTGAAATTTTACCATATCTCACTGATGTTCAGTTCAATTTTTTTTTTTGGTCTTTCTCTCTGTTTCTTCCTGGATAACTTCAATTGCTAAAAATTCAAGTTCACTAATCTTCTGCAATGTCTAATTTGCCATTAATACCATCTAGTGAATTTTTCATCTCGGACATTGTAGTTTTCATCTCCAGAAGTGTGATTTGGGTCTTTTGAAATATCTTCCATGTCTCCACTTAACATATTCAATCATCTTCTAACTTCTGAACATATATAGTACAGTTATGATAACAGTTTCTTACTGACTAATTCTATCCTTTGTGTCATATATGGGTCTTTTTAAATTGATTGATTTTTCTCTTCATTATGGGTCATATTTATGTGGTTCTTTGCATTCCCAGTAATTTTTTGTTGGATGCCAAACACTGTGAATTTTATCTTGTTGTATGCTAGATATTTTTGTATCTCTATAAATATTCTTGATCTTTTTTCTGGGACAAGGTTAAGTTTCTTGGAAGCAGGTTGATCCTTTTGGGCTGTATTTTTAAGGTTTGCTAGGCAGGACCAGAGCAGTGTTTAGTCTAGGGCTAATTTTGGCCCACAAATTATGAGGATTCCCTCTCTGGATTGTGGGAACTGGAACTATTTCTGGTCCTGCATGAGTTCTGGGAGTTTTCCCCTCTAATACTCTGGGGTGGTTCTTTTCCTGGCCTTTGGTAATTTCCTCCATGCGTGCACTGATCACTACTCAAGCTGAACACTCAAGGGGTCCCTCTGTAGATCTCCAGGGTCTTCTCTCTGAAGCTATCTCCTCTCTATTAGTCGGCCCTGAGAATCTAGCTGCCTTGGACTCCCCACATTCCTAGCTTTGTCTCCTCAACTTAGGGAGATTATTGAGCTACATCTGAGTTCTGCTTCGCTGCACTGGGGCCTGGAAACTCTCCACAGACAGTAATGGAATAATTGTAACTCACTTCATGTGTTTCCTGTCTCTCAGGAATCACCATCCTTTTCTTCCCCCCCCGACACCCAGTGTCTTAAAGACTATTGTTTCATATATTTTGTCTGGCTTTGGAGCTTTTTCAGTCAGAAGGTGTACTATGATAAGAACTATATTTGGTCTTTTCCCCTGGTTCTTGGCACAGAGCTTCTAACACCTTTGGCATTTCCTGAGAGACAGGCGTATAGGAGTGTCTTTTGTTATTCACAACACCCGCCCCCCATTCATAAATTATTACAGTTGATCTTTGAACAACATGGGTTTGAGCTGCACAGGTCCACTTATATGAAGATTTTTTTCCCAATAAATATGTTGGAAAAATTTTTTGACACTTGCAACAATTTGAAAAACACTCATGGATGAACCTTGTAGCCTAGAAATATCAAATAAATAAATAAATAAGAAAAAGTTAGGTATGTCATGAATGCATAAAATATATGTAGATACTAGTTTATCCTTATATAGGCATAAGGTGAGTGATATTTAATATAAAATTAATAATGTGTTAGTATTCTTACTGAGTTGTAACCTTTATAATAAACTAGGAAACGTAAGTAAAGTGTTTTCCTGAGTTTTGTGGGCCATTCTAGCAAATTATGGAGCCTGAGGAGGGGATCATGGGAGCCCCTGGTTTATAGCTTGTTGGTCAGAAGTATTTGTGACTGACATCTGGAGTGGGGCCAGTCCTGTAGGACTAAAGCCCTTAGACATGTGGAGTCTGCTGTGAACTCCAAGTAGTTAGTCTCTGAATTGAATTGAATTCCAGGACCCAGTTGGCATCAGAAAGAACCTCCAGAGGAGGGTAAATCTGGTCCCTGTGAATCCGTCTTGGCTGGAAGTAAAAATTTCCTTTTTCATAAGTGTAAGTAAATAAAATATTAAATAAACATGTAATCGACAAGCCCCCCGAATGTTAAAAGAATGTACCCACATTACAGAGCAGAAATAGAATTTCTGGATAGATATGCACAACTTAAGTGTAAGTCAGGTGAAAAAACAAAAAGATAGTATGGTATTTGACTAAACCTACTAAATCCCCCACCCTCCCAGGTAAAAAGAAAACAAGAAACTTAGCATGCAAGATAGAGATGAAACATCTATTCTTGGAGAATATATGTAATTTTAAAAAAATTGGTAGCCAAATTTAAAATATTTTTTAACAGCATATGAAATTAGCTTTAATATCTTTTAATTAACCCAATATATCCAAAATATTATTTCAACATATAATCAATATGAAAATTATTAAGGAGATATTTTACCTTTATATCTACTAAGACTTTGAATCTGGCATGCATTTTACACTTAGAGCACATCTCAATTAAGATTAGTCATGTTTCAATGGACTTGAGGATACGGGGAGGGGGAAGAGTAAGCTGGGACAAAGTGAGAGTGTCGTGGACATATACACAGTACCAAATGTAAAATAGATAGCTAGTGGGAAGCAGCCGCATAGCACAGGGAGATCAGCTCAGTGCTTTGTGACCACCTAGAGGGGTGGGATAGGGAGGCTGGGAGGGAGACGCAAGAGGGAGGAGATATGGGTATATATGTATATGTATAGCTGCTTCACTTTGTTATACAGCAGAAGCTAACACACCATTGTAAAGCAATTATACTCCAATAAAGATGTTAAAAAAAAATTAGTCGTGTTTCAATTTTTCATTGGTCACTTACTTGTAAACAGTGGTCACTCGTGTTGGACAGTGAGGCTGCAGAAATACTTAATGACACTAGGAAATTAAAAAAAAATAGGGAAGATAAAAAATGAGGTGAAGCGCCAACACAAAGATGAAAAGAGAGTTTACTGTTAGTATCCTACCCATATCCCTGCAGTCTTGCCCTCAATGTATCTCTTCTCTATAAACCTGTGATTCCTGTGATTACCTGTGATACTCTGCCCCATGCGTTTTTCTGATCAGAGCAGTATGCCCAGCCCACATTTAGGGCAAGTGAGAAGTGTCGAACCTTAATGCTCCCAAGAACGGCCTATAACCAGTGACAGACAAAAGCTGTTGGATAAATACCCCAGCTTCTTTGCCTGCCAGTTGGGATAACTCTGAGACGTGTTCTACAGTGTCTCAAAGAGTTTCCTCTAGTAAGTTTTAGCTCCAGCTGCCCACAGCAGTTACTTGCTTGCTAATATTATTGGATTCTTTCCCTTTCATATCTTATTTCTCCACCCCTTTATTAGTGTTTCCTGGAATTACCTCTCAAATAAATTATTTGCACTCATATTCTTGGATCTGCTTCTGGGGAATGCAAACTATGACACATAGTTTAGGAACACATTGGAAGCCAAAACAACTCCACTACAAAGCCATTAAAAAAATCAAAAACAGCCGAGAACAGAACAGATACAATATAAAACCAATTACTAATGTGGGGGAAAGGCTTGACAATCATAGAGTCTGCAGATTTTTAAAAAAAGACAAAGCAATTTAAAGAGAAAGTAAGATATTTGAAGTACAAAGGCTAATTAGAATAAAGGTAATTGAGGTCCTGGAATTGGAGAAACTAACATAAATAGATCACAAATTGTACTTAAAAACCAGTAGAAGAGAATTTTCCTGAAGGAATTAATCTAGAATATGTTGTTCCTAGAAAAAAAAACTGTTATAGGAGCAGCTAAACTGATATATCCTAATGATTTTTGCATTTCACTGATTAAGATAAAATTCTTTACATATCCAGACAAATACTAACTATTTACCAGGAAAAAAAATCAGGATGGCTTCAGACTTCTCTAAGAATTATCCATTGTCTGAAAAGTGCTAAGGAAAGGAAGGTGAGCTCCAAGAATGTTTTTCTCAGTCAAGCTGACATTCAAAGATAAAGGGAAGAAATAGGCAAGTAGACAATCTCAATCATAAACAAGCCAGGACCCACATGACCTTTTTGAAAAGACAAGAAAAATCAAAGCCAAATAACCAAAAAGTAAAGAGAGAAACCACAATAAAAAGACTGGTGATAAAACCCAATTAATTTAAATATAGAAAGCAATTATGGAAAATGTGGTCACAGAAATGTAAATGTTATAAATCTTGACAAGGTAAAGGAAATGGTAATACAACAATAGAAATCAAGCATGGAGGGGAAGGGAGGGACGTGGGAAGAGATTTACTTGTGATCATTTCTTTCATAGTCCTCTATAACTGGGCCTCAACAGATGCAGTCTGAAGTTGCTAATCAAGAAATGGAGAGTTAATATAGTAAATAAAGTTATAATAATTGCAAAACAATAACAACAATAAGAAAACCCTCAAAGCAGATAATAAACCTTCAAAATTATCGCAAGAAACATACAGACATCTATAAAACTGAATAAAGAATAGATAATACATTTAGCAATTGCTAGTACATAACAGAAAACTTAAAATGAAATAATAAATACTAAATATATCTCTTATACCAATACATATAAATGAAAATAAGTTCACCCATTAGACAAAGTTATGGAATAGATAAAAGAAAAAACTCACAAAATCAAACCATACATTTAGAAGAATGAAATACAGTTCAATTGCAAAAAGGGGAGATTCTTTGAGGGAAGCATAACAGAAAGACAAACCAAAACCAGATAAACCACTGGCTAGTGTAGTAGTAAAAATAAAAGAAAAAGAAAAAAAAGGACAAGTACATTTCTAAAAAATTAGAAATGAAAAAGAGAAAGTAACTATTGTTATAGAGGAAATTAAAAATCCTGAAAAAAAATTGAAAATATAAGTGAAAAATACTAAATAGCAGCCAAAACAAACAAATCTAAACAGACGAGTAACAATAGAAACAATTGAAAAAGTTATAAAAGAGCTTCCTCTTTAAAATCTCCAGGTAGTGAAACCATGAAAACATGGTTTCACTGTTAATTCTTCAAGTTTTTTTAAGAAACAGGTAAGTTGGATAGAATTTACTGTTGCCAAAAAAGGAAATCCTTCAAATTATACTTATGAAGAAAGTCTTCAAAACCTGACAAGACGGGACCAATTCACTTATCCATATTTAAGTAAAAATGCTAATAAAACAATGGCAATTGTAGTTCAGCAGTACTTAAGAAAATATGCCATTACCAAATGAGTTCCTCTGTGGACTGCAAGAGTGGTCAATATTAGGAAAACTATGAATATATTATATCTTACTAATAGCTCAAAGGGGAAAATGTATATAGTGACTTTAATATATGCAGAAAAAAATTGACATACTTCAGCATCCAACATAATTATGAAAATAGAGAATAAATTAAGAATAGATGTTTGGGATTAGCAGATGTGAACTATTATATATAGAACAGATAAACAACAAGGGCCTACTGTATAGCACAGGGAACTATATTCAATATCCTATGATAAACCATAATGGAAAAAATATGAAAAAGAATATATATATATGTATAACTGAATCACTTACTTTACAGCAGAAACTAACACAACCCTGTAAACCAACAAAACTTCAATAGAATAAATTTTAAAAAAGAATAGATGACAACAGCAGAATACACATTTTTCTCAAGTGGACGTGGAACAGTCTCCAGGATAACCCATATGTTAGGCCATAAAAGAAGTCTTCATAAATTTAAAAAGATTGAAAGCATACAAAATATCTTTTCTGATAATAATGAAATGAAACTAGAAATCAATAACAAAAGGAAAACTGGAAAATTCACAAATATGTGGAAATTAAACAAGACTCGAGCAACCTATGGGTCAAAGAAGAAATCACAAGGGAAATTAGAAAATACTTTGAGCCAAATGAAAACAAAACTCTGCATACCAAAACTTATGGGATGCAGTGAGAGCAGTGCTAAGAGAGAAATGTGTATCTGTAAATGCAAGCATTAAAAATGCCCTTTATCATGTTGAAGAAGTTTCCTTCTATTGCTAGTTTATTGGGTGTTTTTGTCCTAAAGAGTTATGAATTTTATCAAATGCTTTTTCTGCCTCAGTTGGGATGCTCATGAGTTTTTCCCCCTTCATTCTATTAATGTGACATATTATGTTGGTTGATTTTTCATATGTTCAACCATCATTGCATTCCAGGAATAAATCCCACCTGCTCGTGGTGTTTAATCCTCTTAAAATGCAGCTGAATTCAATTTGCTAGAATTTTGTTGAGGATTTTTGCAATATCTCATCAGGATATTGGTGTGCAGTTTTCCTTGTAGTGTCTTTGTCTTGCTTTGGTATCAGAGCAATGCTGTCCTAATGAGTGTGTTAGAAAGTCTTCTCTCCAGTTTTCTGGAAGAGTTTGAAAAGGATAGGTATTAATTCTTTAAATGTTTGGTAGAATTTACCAGTGAAACCACTTGGTCCAAGGCCTTTTTTTGTTGGGTGGTTTTTGATTACCAATTCAATCTCCTTATTAGTTATAGATCTATTCAGATTTTCTGTTTATTTATGATTCAGTTTTTGTAGATTGTGTGTCTCTAGGAATTTTTCCATTTCATCTAGGTTAACTGATGAGTTAGTAAATAATTGTTCATAATCTTTTCTTAGAATTCTTTTTATTTTCTTATAGTTCTTTCTATATTTTTAGTAATTTGAGTCTTCTCTCTTTTTTTCTTAGTCTAGCTAAAGATTTGTCAACTTTGTTGATCTTTTCAAAGAATCGACTTTTGGTTTCATTGATTTTTGCTATTGTTTTTCTATGCTGTATTTTATTTATCTCTCCCCTAATCTTTATTGTTTCTTTTTATCTGCTGGTTTTGGGTTTAGCTTGCCCTTCATTTTCTAGTTCCATAAGGTATAAAGTTAAGTTACTGATTTGAAATCTTTCTTCTTTTTTAATGTATGCGTTTACAGCTATAAATTTCTCTCAGCACTGCTCTCACTGCATCCCATAAGTTTTGGTATATGGAGTTTTGTTTTCATTTAGCTCAAAGTATTTTCTAATTTCCCTCGTGATTTCTTCTTTAACCATTGGTTGCTCAAGAGTGTGTTGTTTAATTTCCACATATTTGTGAATTTTCCAATTTTCCTTTTGTTATTGATTTCTAGTTTCATTTCATTATTATCAGAAAAGATACTTTGTATGCTTTCAATCTTTTTGAATTTACTAAGACTTGTTATGGCCTAACATATGGTCTGTCCTGGAGTGTTCCATGTCCACTTGAGAAAAATGTATGTTCTGCTGCTTTTGGGTAGAGCGTTCTGTGTTTTATATACATGGAGTGTTCTGGATAGTTATCTGTCTATTCATCCAATCTCTCCATCTACCCATCCACCCCCCATCTTTCTATCTATCTTACTATGGAACATTTATACCTGTTGAGTAGCCTGGAAAATTACACCTCTAGATGTTTTCGTGGCCGGTTTCTCCTCATCACTGAGATCTATGCTCAGATATTACCTCAGAGAAATTTTCTCTGACCACAGTGTCTAAAACTGCACCCATCTCACCACATCCCCAGTCACTCTCTATCTTGTTTCCTGGTTTTTTTCTTCATAACACTTATCACAATCTGAAATTACATGATTTTTTTTTTGATCCTTGTTTGTTCTCTGTCTCTCTCAGTTGAATTTATATTATATATAAGCAGAGACTATTTTGTTCACCACAAGAGCTTAATAAATATTTGATGAATATGTATTGGTTAACATTTGTTAAATGTCACCTGCTCTTCAAAATAGCACACTAATTTTACTTAAATAAATTTGTTTATATGGTTTTTCATGATGAGAGATTTCAGAGGCAATTCTCATATCCTGTGTAGTTTTTCTGTACTTTTTCCTCTGCTGAAGTTACTACTTTTAAATTTCATCAAAGCTTTTTGCCCTTGGTTGTGTTGGGATTAGAAAGCTGGTTATCTACATCAGTTTACACTATATCCTTTACAATTTTATATGTTTCAGTCAAATCCTTACTTTTTTCTTATACTGGTATTTCAGATGTTAGAATAGTATCTATTCTTTTCTGTATATGTACACTAATTATGTTTTAGTGTAATGTGTATTTCCTAGGGTGATTATTCATTAAAGTAAGTAAAATTATTTAGTTTGGCTAACTGAAATGAATACTCTCTCATCAAAATTATGTATTTTATGCCATACTTTAATAACTTATAAAGACAAAATTATTTGCTATTTTTACTTTATCTCTTACTATCTTTAATGTTCCTTTTCTTCCTTATATCAGTGTCTCTCTTTATTCAGTCTCCCAGAATTGCTCATATTCTTATGTGATTTGAGCCTCAGATACAACCAAGCATTGCACTTGATCCAATACCTGGCACTTCTTTTCTGTCTTTGTGCCTGTGCCTGACACCTTACCTGTAAGCAATATTTTAGAATCTATTTTAAAATTAGATTAGTATTTAAGAAGCAAGAAAGTGAGATTGTTTAATACAAATCTGGGGTCAAACCCACTACCTTGCTCTTATTTTCTCCTTAGGCATATTGCTTTTGTCGGTAATGGAAAAGTAGTGGTTGTAAGGGGCAGACATGACTCCCAGGTTCTGGAAAGAATAGAAAGAAAACTCTCTTGCTTAAAAGTGAAATTGTGGGCTTCCCTGGTGGCGCAGTGGTTGGGAGTCCGCCTGCCGATGCAGGGGACACGGGTTCGTGCCCCGGTCGGGGAGGATCCCACATGCCGCGGAGTGGCTGGCCCGTGAGCCATGGCCGCTGAGCCTGCACGTCCGGAGCCTGTGCTCCGCAAGGGAGAGGCCACAACAGTGAGAGGCCCGCGTACCGCAAAAAAAAAAAAAAAAAAAAAAAAAAAAAAAAAAAAAAAAAAAGTGAAATTGTGCTTCACCCAATTTTCACTGCGTCTTCAAATCCTGTCCTTGAAACTAGCTTCTTGTTCTAGGAAGCCTTCTCTTTTGTCTGGACTCCTTTCAGGAATTGTCATTCATATCACATTCTGGTACATTCTAGTTTTGTAAATGTTTCATGTTGTAGTACTGTTTCCTCCTCTACCCTGAATAATGTAGGGCTTCTTGAAGGCAAGACCATGCTTTAATAGAAAACAAACAAGCAGCTATTTAAATAGTACAGTAACTCTAAATTATATGTCCCATAGGATTCGACTTTAAAATAAATAAATATGTTAATTATCTAGTTTGTGAGAGGGAGTCTAGTCATTTAGATACAATTTCAAAGTTCTGAATTTGAGGTTAGTAAATAGAAAAGGACCATTCTTTATGAGACATCGTCATTTCTTCAGCGTACTTTTATTTATTTATTTATTTTTGCGGTACGCAGGCCTCTCACTGTTGTGACCTCTCCCGTTGCAGAGCACAGGCTCTGGACGCGCAGGCTCAGCGGCCATGGCTCAAGGGCCCAGCCGCTCCGCGGCATGTGGGATCTTCCCGGACTGGGGCACAGACCCGCGTCCCCTGCATCGGCAGGCGGACTCTCAACCACTGCGCCACCAGGGAAGCCCCAGCGTACTTTTTAAGTTCTGTTCCCTCTCCTCACCCATCACTGCCACTCACCTCCATCATAATTAATTGCAGCTATTTTTATAGAGTAGTTAAAAATGTGCCAATATGCTAAACACTCCACATGTTATTTAAAGCCACACACAACAAAAGCCCTACAAAATAAATATTACAATTGTTATTACTATTATTACTATGATAATTATTATTATTATCAAGATCTCGGTGCACAGAATTGTATTAAAATAATCCTTGGCTCATTCAGGACCTGTGGTTGTTTATTTAGTTATTTAATTATTGATTTTTAATAGGGTCATAAGCACCTATGACCCCACCACCTGAAACAAAATCTAGGACCATAACCTACATCTAATGTCTGCTCTTCATCAACCTGTTCCCCTGCTGCCTCCCACCGTAGGTCATAGAAAAGTAGATATTATTGTTATCCAGCATTTTTTTTTTTAAAAAGGGTGTATGCGTTTTTTGTTTGTCTTTTTTAAAGAAGATGTTGGGGGTAGGAGTTTATTAATTAATTAATTAATTTTTGCTGTGTTGTATCTTCGTTTCTGCGTGAGGGCTTTCTCTAGTTGTGGCAAGCGTGGGCCACTCTTAATCGCGGTGCACGGGCCTCTCACTATCGCAGCTTCACTTGTTGTGGAGCACAGGCTCCAGACGCGCGGGCTCAGTAGTTGCGGCTCGCGGGTCTAGTTGCTCCACGGCATGTGGGAACTTCCCGGACCAGGGCTCGAACCCATGTGCCCTGCATTGGTGGGCAGATTCTCAACCACTGCGCCACCAGGGAAGCCCTCCAGCATTTTACATATGACGAATCTGAGATTGCTGGAGGTTAAGAGGTTTTTTTTAGATCACCCAGTTAGTAAATGGACTGTCTGGGATCCAGACCTAGGTGTGTCTAACTCTGACACTTCACCCTAAACTGCTCATGTGGCCTCCCAATTGTTTGTCTGCAAGATGGCTGAGAAGTGGTGCTCAGTGAAGTAAAGTAGGTACTGGGACCTAAATCTGTGAAGAGACAATAATGACCTAAGAGTGTACTGGTTCATCTCCAGCCTTGAGCTCTGTTTTGGTTTGCTTGTTTGTTTTCTTTACCCAGCCCTCTGTAGGTTTGTTCATCACTCAGCTGTCTCATGGTTGGGCATATTCCAGTTGGTTCAGGTTTCAAGATCTGAACCAAAAGGAGATATAATTAAGGGCAGCACTATGTAAATTGCTTAGGCTTGAAAGAGAATTTTTTTTTCTAAATGACCACCTTGTTGCAAATGGCAGTTTTTAAAATGGTAATTTCAGCATAAAGGCTTTTTTTGTATACTGTAAAAAGAACGGTCTTTTGATCTTCAATTGATGGGGGCTGATATGCAGTCTGATGTTCTCTAGAGGAATACGTATAGATTTATACTTGGTTGTTTTATTCTGCTATTATATTGCACTACAGATGAGAATACACACACACACACACTCACACACACACACACACACACACACACTTTCCTCCTGTAATTCTATACTATATAGAAATGCAAAGTTAAAAACAGACTAATTAGTATGGCTTTAAGAAACCCCGTAGGACGTGTGCCCAGATACCCAGAATATCAGTAGAACTGAAAGTACATCTGCTGGCCATCACAGGGGTTTGTCTTCAGATAATTATTTCCTTTTTGGATTTAATGGAGAAGAATGTAGAACATGATACTGGAAACTTGTCGAGTGACTGATTATTAACAACAGACTTAAACAGAAAGAAAGAGTGAATAACTGGGCATCAAGTGGTGATGAATGAGGAAGTTGTTATTATGACAAAGGGAAGAAAAGGTCTCTGTTAATGCCAAGAGTGTGAAGCACAAAGGTCAGGATATTAGGTTATCAAGTCCTTAGCTCTTCACAGTGACCACTGAGGAATAAATAAGATTTATGTAAATAATTTATTGAACTATATTTCCAGCTTCATAGGACAAGTAATGTTACAAAAATAAAGCATGTCAACAACTTATGTGAGGTGTTTAACCTAATTCCCAGCTGTAATTAGGTGGAGTTTTTTGTTTGTTTGCACTAATTAACTTAATTACATCCAGTACTTAGAAAATAAGGTAAACTGCTCAAAATTATGGCTCATACCTTTCTACTTGTGTTGTTGTTCACCATAGCTAGGCTAGGAAGTAACCACATGGTATTTTTAGTATCTGTTTGGCTGATACAATGTTCTCAAAACTTGAGCACTGATAGATATTATTGTTTCCTTTTTTCAGTGATACAAATCCATATTTTCCCCTTGGATTCCAGTTAGCTGAATTGACTGCCTATGAGGTCCAAATGCCCAGTGTTTTCTAACTTCTTCAGAATATTTTTACCTCAAAATAAAAGAATGCACAAAGTAAGAGTTCCTCCGCCTTGTTGCAATGTGAGTTCCAGTTTGTTTCCAATGGAAAGACTCTCTTTGAGCAGACTGTGGATCCCATAGGGCAGCGGTCCCCAACCTTTTTGGCACCAGGGTCCGGTTTCGTGGCAGACAGTTTTTCCACAGCCGGGGTGGAGGGGGATGGTTCGGCGGTAATGTGAGCGATGAGGAGCAATGGGGAGCGGCAGATGAAGCTTCACTCGCTGGCCTGCTCGCCAGCCTCTCACCTCCTGCTGTGCGGCCTGGTTCCTACCAGGTACCCCTGTCATAGAGCCCTGAGCAGATTATCAGTTGACTCAGCACCTCCTATATATTATACATGATACCAGGCACCAAGCACAAGCCCAGAAGAAACCAGATCTATTTCCTGCCCTCAGGCTTAAGCAGAGTTTAGGGTCTTCTCTATGCCTTTTTCAAGCACCATTTCTCCTCTGAACTGTATAGCACATTCTCAACTCTTCCAAGGCTGGTATTTAACTGGTACCATTCTAGATGCTTACAAGAGAAGTTACTTCATACCCTAAGACATACGACGGAGGTCTTAGGGTATTTGGAACTAATTCTCCCTCTGAACTTGGGTTTAGAAGGACAGGGACTTGGATAGGAGAGGGGGAGATAAATATTAAATAAATACGTACACAAGTAATACATTATAATTGTGAAAAGACATTGTGAGAGACTGCTGTAGGTAGACCCTTGGCCAACTTGGCGGTGAGGCAGGGTAACCTTTCATTCAGGGAAGCTGCCTAGTTAAACTCTATATAAAGTTTTAAAATTTAATCGCAGTTTTATGACTGTACAAGTAATACTTTTTATTAAAAAAAACTGAACAAGTTAAAGAATATGAAGAAGAAAAAAGTCACCTTAATCCCATACACATAGAGAAAAAAAAACTGTTTTCTGTGTGTCTACATACATTGAATTTGTTTGTAGTCAGTTACGTCTGTTTATTCATGGTTTCCTCCTTTGCTTTCATTTTGCAATAGCTTTTCCCTTCTGCTACCTCCCAGATCATGTAAAGAGAGTATTCAAGTCTTTTCCAAATTCTTTTGTGATTTCATTTTTCTTTTGCTTTTAACTCTTCAATTCAGGCAATTTCATTTTTTTGTGAGTAGCCAGTTGTTCCAACCCCATTTATTGGTCATTTTTTCTCACTGATTTCAAATGCTTTCTTTATACTATAATATTCATTTATATATGTGCATCTGTTCCTGAACACTTTTTTCCATTAAAATTTTTTCCAGTATCACACTGTTTTTATTAGAATCGCTTTAGACTACATTTTGATAACTGATCACTACGTGCAGCCCGCACTTCAGTGTTATGCTTCGCATTCTTGAAAAAAGGAGCGTATATGTAAATTATTTGGAATTCCTCTGCATGGGAGATTTGTCTTTTTCTCCCCATTTATTTACTTATTTACAATCGTCTGTATCAGTGGGAATGATGAGTGTTTATTTTCTATTTCAGGTTATAACCTAATACTAATTTATTTATTTATTTATTTTATTTATTTTATTGCTCAAATTATTCCAGCCTTGACCCTTGGGAGCTCTTTTGGTTGGCTCCTGTATCTTTTTGACATACCCCATCAATTTGGTTTCTGTAGTTTGGTGTGTGTGTGTGTGTGTGTGTGTGTGTGTGTGTGTGTGTATGTAGCACTTTGTTATTTTCTGGCACTACAAGATGCTCCAGGCTCATCTTCTGTGTCCCCTTACCCGGCCCTAGAATGAGCCATTGGTCCAAGGATCTCTAGTTCTTCAGTTGGAGAATGGTACTAGGAACAGAGCTTGATCTGGGCGCTCATTGTCAGTCTTTGACTTTTGATCTTTCTGTGGCCTTATGTTTAGATATATATATATATATCTTGTAAACATCATATACCTAAGTTTTTTTTTTTAATGTAGTCTTGTAATCTTGCTCTTTCAGTTACAGAGTTTAGACTTTTTATGTTTACTGTGGTTGTTCATATTAGGACTCATTTTTGTGATACTACTGATTTGTCCTATTTCTGTATTTTTGCTGGATTATTGTTTTGTTTTGTTTTCTTCCTCCTTTCCTGTCTTCTTTTGAACTGATTAACTTTGCTTATGTTCCTTCTGTCTCATTCTATTTTTCCCTCTACTTGTTTGAAAATTACATGCTCTGTGTATACTCTTTTAGTGGTTACCTCAGGTATTTTTACCTGCATTTGACTCAATAAAATCTGAAGTTAATCAACACCTTTACCTTGTTCCCAAACAATACAAGGACCTTAAGATGCTTTAAATGTGATTTCTAGCTCTCATATTGTTGACCTATATTTCAATTCTAGCATATTTTCCTCACAAAAATGTAAGCACTATATTATGGTTGTACACATTCAATGTTTACTTAGTTTTGTCCACATATTTGTTTCTCTGTATAAACTTTAGAACCAGTTTGTTGATATCTGCAAAATAACTTGCTAGAATTTTTATTAGGATTGCACTGAATCTATAAATCAGGTTGGAAAGAACTGATATTCTGACAATATTGAGTTTTCCTATTCATGAACATTGAATATATCTCCATTTATTTAGATCTTCTTTGATTTCTTTCATCAGGGTTTTATAGTTTTCTTCATATGGTCTTGTGCATATTTTGTTAGATTTATACCTAAGCGTTTTATTTTTTGGTCGTAAATGTAAATGGTATTATGTTTTTAATGTCAAGTTCCAGTTGTTCATTGCTGGTGTATAGAAAGCAATTGACATGTATATATTAACCTTGTATCCTGCAACCCTACTATAATTGCGAACCAGTTCCAAGAGATTTTTGGTTGAGTCTTTCAGATTTTCTACGTAGGCAAACATATCATCTGCAAACAAAGACAGTTTTATGTCTTCTTCCCAATCTGAATACCTTTTGTTTCCTTTTCTTGCCTTATTGCATTAGTAGGACTTCTAGTACAATTTTGAAAAGGAGTGGCGAGAGGAAATATTCTTGCCTTGTTCTTGTTCTTAGTGGGAAACTTTCTACTTCCTCACCATTAAGTACAATGTTGTTAGTTTTTTGGGTTTTTGTGGGGTTTTTTTGTGGCTCTTCTTTATCAAGTTGAGGAAGTTCCCCTCTAGTCTTAGTCTATGAATAGATGTTGGATTTTGTCAAATGCTTTTTCTGCATCTATTGATATGATCATATAAATTTTCTTTTTAGCCTGTTGATGTGATGGTTTACATTAATTGATTTTCAAATGTTGAACCAGCTTTGCATAGATGTCATGAATCTCACTTGGTCATGGTGCATAATTCCTTTTATACATGGTCGGTATCAATTTGCTAAAAATTTGTTGAGAATTTTTGTATCTATATTCATGAGAGATATTGGTTTGTGGTCTTCCTTTTCTGCTATGTCTCTATCTGGTTTTGGTGTTAGGGTAATCCTGGACTCATAAAATAAGTTAGGGAATATCCCTCTGCTTCTATTTTCTGGGAGAGATTGTAAAGAATTGGTATAACTTCTTCCTTAAATGTTTGGTAGCATTCACCAGTGAACTCATCTGAGCCTGATACTTTCTGTTTTGGTGGCAGATTATTAGTTATTTATTCAATTTCTTTAATAGATATATGCCTATTCAGATTATCTATTTCACCTTGTAAGAGTTTTGGTGGATTGCATCATTCAAGGTTTTGGTCCCTTTAATCTATGTTATCAAATTTGTGGGCATAGATTTTTTCCTAAGAGTCATTTATTATCATTTTATGCCCATAGGGTCAGTAGTGATGGCTTTACTTTCATTTCTGACATTAGAAATTTGTGTCTTCTCTCTTTTTTATTTAGTTAGCCTGGTTAGAAGTGAAAGTGGACTGAAGCTTGGTTGAATTCTCTAAAAAGTTTCATCTAGAAACAGACAACCCTTCCTCTCAGTTCAGCAAAGAAGTTATTTTTAAAAGCTAAGAAAGCTCCTTGGGTGGAAGGCTCAGAGAAGGGAGTCATCAGTACAGCCATTTTCTATGACAGAATTCCTGAGGTGTACAAAGGCTGCTGGACTGCCAGGACATGGAAAACCTGACGAGACTGGAATCATATGTCAAATTTTCCAGCATAATTTCACTGGATACAGAATTCTAGATTGGTGATATTTTTCTTTAAATACTTTAAATATTTTACTCCACACTTCTTGTATGCATGGTTTCTGAAAAGAAGTTGAATGTAATTCTTATCTTTGGTCTTTCATTGTATGTTTTTTCTCCTCTTTGGCATCTTTCAAAATTTTGTCTTTGCCTTTGATTTTCTCCAGTTTGAATATATGCCAAAGTGTAGATTTTTTGGTATTTATCTTACTTCATGTTGTCTTAGCTTCCTGGATCTGTGGTTTGTTGTCTATCATTAATTTTGGACATTCAGTCATTTTTGCTTCAAATATTTCTGTTCTTTCTTTCTTCTCCTTCTTATTACCATTATGCATACATTACACCTTTTGTAATTGTCCCACAGTTCTTGGATATTCTGCTCTTTTTTTTTGAAATTGGTTTTCATATTATATTTCAGTCTTGGAAATTTCTACTAACATTTCTTCAAGCTCAATGATTCTTTCCTCAGCTATGTCCAGTCTATTGATGAGTCCATCAAAAGCATTCTTCATTTCTGTTATAGTGTTTTTGATTTCTGGCATTTCCTTTTGATTCATTCTTTGAGTTTCCATCTCTCTGCTTACATTAACCATCTGTTCCTGCATCATGTCCACTTTTTTTCATTATAGTCCTTAGCATATTAATCATAGTTATTTTAAATTCCCAGTCTTATCATTCCAACATCTCTGCCATATCTAAGTTTCGTTCTGATACATGCTCTCTCTTTTTTTTTTAAGCCAGACATGATGCACTGGATAAAAGGAACTGAGGTAAGTGGGCCTTTAGTGTGAGGTTTTATGTTTATCAGACTAGGGGTTAGGCTGTGTTTACTGCTTGCTGTAGTTGTAGGTGTCAAAGGCAAAAATTGCCCCTGGTGTCCTTGTTTTTATCTCTGCTCCATTCCTTGGGTTTCCCTACAGACTTCTTCTTAAATAAGATCTGAGACATACAGTTCTTTCCATTGTATCCCCCCGTCATTATACAAGAGACCTGTTGATGAGGTGGTAACGTGTTGGGGGAGGGGAAGCATTCTATAGTCCTATGATTAAGTCTCAGGCTTTTATTTTTTAAATTTTTTTGAGAAGAAATATTATCTTTATTTAAAAATTATGTTATATGTTATGACCCCTAAATATAAGAAATTCAACATGAAATGATTGGAATTCATAAAAGATTTAATAATTAACAAAATCTAATTAAAATAAAATTAGAAAAATACACATACTTAGGAATAAATATAACAGAAAGTAAAAGGACCTATGTGAAGAAAACTGTACTTTTTTATTGAAATACAGAAAACTATGAAGTATCATAATAAAATAGGATCTGAGTTAATGTAAAGACAGTCATATTCTGGAGAAAACTCAAAGTCATAAAAATGTCACTTCTTCCTAAATTAATTATGAATGTAATAAGATTCCAGTCATACATCGAGTGATATATGATTTGCTTTTGTAACTAGTAAATTTAGTTTCAAGTTTGTATGAAAGAAAAAAATGGCTGAAAATTACCATGAAAAAAATTACAAAAAGAATTACCAAATAACCTGAAAAAGAATAATGAGGAGTTCATTTCTTTCTCCAATATTAAAACATATTTAAGGGAATGTTAAAATTATATGCTTTGTAGGTCTCAGTCTTTTAGTGAGCCTGTGACCCTGGGCTGTGATCTTTACAAGTGCTTCTCAGTTTTCTTTTGTTTTGCTTTGGTTTGTGGAGTTAGGAAGGCTATAGTTGACTGGAGTTGGGTATTTCCCTTTCCCCCCATTGGTTAGACTCCGGTAAAACCCCAGTTAGTTAAGCTTTGGTAAAATAGTTTCTCTTGAGGGCAGGCCTTGTTAGAAGAAGAACAGAATTTTCTGGGCTTTTTTCAAATGGCTCCTTTTTGCCAGAAGTAGGAGGAGATTTTTCTCCAACTTCCCTGAGAGAGCCTGGTAAGACTTTTGGAGGTAGAACTCACAAAAGTGTTGAGGCCCCCCTAATACTGGATCCACCTGGAATTTTTAACTCTTGAACTTGTCCACACTGAGCCTCCAGTACTTCATCAGTTACTGATTAGGTTTTCCTATCCTGGTACTAGTTCTTGTGGTAGCTTCTGCTCCTGGGCTTCTGCTTCTGTAAGTTGTATTCTCCATATCTGCCCATCTGTCTCACCAGTCTGGGGGAGCAGTGGTTTGCCCTGTGACCTCATTTCTCTGGTGGATCTAAGAAGGGTTGTTGATTTTGTTTGTTCAGCTTTTCTCTTTTCTCTTGTTGTGAAGACAGGAGTGATAACTTTCAAGCTCCTTACACGCTGGACTGGAAACTGGAAGTTCTTTTTTTTCTGTGTTTTTTTATTTTTCACTGTGCCTTATTCATATTTTAAAGAGTTTGGGAATGGCCTACCAAACTGATTGTGTGCATGTTATTTAAATGGAAATGAGATATTAAAGCTATGAAAAGAATGAAGCAAGAATGCTGTTCATATTGGTTGTTATAGTTATTGTGCCTGAGTGTTACACTGAACCAAGAATTTCCTGATAGTGAAATCAAAAGAGAGAAATATTATGGGTTACAGAGTTATCTTTCCTTGCTGAGTGAGCATACCAATTTTTGAGTCAAGACGATATTCTCCTGCTTCAAAATTCTAAAGTCAATCTACCACATGGAATAAACAAGTGGAACATTGAGACATAGAAATATAACAGAAACAGAAAATGTTTTCATCCATCTTTGGCAGATACATATGTTATTTTATATTGCCCTTTTTCACAGTGACTTCCGTTAAAGACCAACATTAATGTTTGACTCCATTAAGGCAGTTCTGAGAGGGTCCGTTTTATGCTCCTGATGAATATTGATATAAGGCGACTCTAGGCTGGAACGTTTACAACCTTAAGGAAAGAATGGGTGGTGTGGGAATCTGTCTTTATTAAATATAACTTTTCTCACTGGGGCTTTAGTACTTGTGTTAGCTGGGGCCCAATAAAGACACCACTTTTTACAACCACACTCTGAACTAACTGAAAAATAAAATATACCTGTAAGCAGATGGAGGTCACAAACATCACCTTCATTACTCATAAGGCTGATTTTGGAAAATGTGGCTTCTAGGTGTAGGCAAGGAGACTCCTCAGTACTCAACCCCAGAAACAGACTGATGAATCTACAGGGTGTCGGGCAGGCCTGGACCAGGGAAGGCCCTCACAAAGGGATTGGGAGGCACAGAGAAGAACATGCGCTCTTTTCCCAAGTGAAAGTAGAGGAGTTAAGCCAGTACATACCCACTTTTCACTTCCAAACTCCCCAGTCAGATTAGCTCGCAAGGGCAGAGAGAAGCCAAGATGTTTTGTTACTTGGATTCTTCCCCTAGGAAGGAAGCAAGAGGAGTAGGGAAGAAGCATTCACAAAAGTGTATCTGGATAGGTGATTCAAGGCTCTACTGTCTGGCAAGAGCTTTAAAGCAGTGGCTGCTGATTTAAGACATATTCATAATATCAGTCGCACTTGTGGATGTCACATCTGCATTTCTGTTATGAAAGTTGAGAGTTCTAAGCAGCTGGTCGCTCAGATGGAAGATGCCCACCTTGGCTTGAGCTGGTAGACAGGGTAACCTGTGAGTAAGGCCAAAATCCTCTTCAAGAAGCAGTGGCAGGTGCTTGATTGGGACACCCCACTTGTGCACCATAGTGCATGAACGAAGTGATTTTGGCCTAGAAAACAATGCATTATCTGCTTTTAGAGTTGTAACAAAAGGTCAGTCATACCCAGGGATAGGCCAGAGTCTAAGCAGCATAAGCTCTTGGTATGAACACTGGGCTACATTAGCTGAAAAATGTACCCCCCCAGGTAACAAACACAGTGACTTCCTGAATCAAGCAAATGGGGAGTTTAGCATTCTGAAATAAGATTCATTTTTGGGATAGTTGGAGTTTTTGTGGTAAGATACATTTCATTTTAAAGGGAAAGATGAGAAATCGAGATAATAGATATGTGGGGGAAAAGTAGATATCTAGGGTCTCCTTTTTGATTTGCTGCCAAAATATTAACCAAACTGTGTCTTATTAAGCAAGTCAGTAATTTAATGGGTTAGGCTAATTAACCACAAACAGTCAAGTTTTAGTGACATAGCTATACCACAAACAAGCATTGGGAACTATGCACAGTAAGTGGTCTGAGCTGTTACAGAGTTCAGCTGGGTTGTCCAGAGCAGAATTTCCATCTTTTGCAGTTTCCTTCCAAGGGTTCCACTGGGAGCTTAATATGAGCAGCTGAAAAGTGTGCATAACTGTTAGCGCTTCCATTTCTCTCAGCAAAGAGATTTAATTAAACTCAGTTATACACATAATTCACACATCTTTGATTGTTCTTTCTAAGCCCCTTTCAACATTGCTTTGGCTGCTAATTTGCAGCTTGCTTTGAGTAGAGGGGAAAGACTTATGCAGAATAAATATATTTGGTATTTTTTCTTTGTTTAATAAAGATGGAGCTGATAAACACATCCAGTAATTAGGGGAAACTGTATGTATGCCCTGGAAGAAGGAAATTTGGATAATAATAATTTCATAAAGTGAGAGTCACTATTATTCTATACTTATTGGCCCATGACAAATTGAATTCCTTTTTCTTCATGTTTGTTGGAGGTGTCATGGGTTACAGTGTTTCAGAATCTGTATTTGATTTAAATTAGACTGAATACTAAGTTCTTCACTAGGTAAATGCATTATAAAGGAAAGAAGAGAATTGGCAGATCTCTGCTGAATTTCAGTTATCCAAAACCAGATTTCAGACCATTCATCTACTTAGAAACCATTGATAGCTCTCCACTACCCACAGAATAACTCCTATAAAAGCAAATTTGGTAAAATTTGCTTCCATAATTTGGCCTGATTCTAACTCTCCAGAGACTAAACACTCTTATGTCTAGTCGTATTAATCTGTGCCTTTTCTTCAGACCCTGCGTGTTTCCCCTTGTCTGCTGTTGTCTGCTTAATCAATTCTTTATGCTGTGTAGCACAGTGGTTACAAGCACAGCCTCTGTGTTTCAGACTTGGCTCTACGGCTTAGTAGTTGAGCAGTCTTGGACAAATTTCTTAATCCATCAGTGCCTCAGTGTATGTATCAATAAAATGGAACTAATAATAATATTTATTTCCTAGTGTTGCCATGAGAATGAAGTGGAACATTGCATATAAATTGCTTAAAACAGTGCTTGACTCATAGTAAGCATGCCATAAGTATTAGCTCTGACGCTAATGGCGATGATGATGATGATGGTCATGATGATGAATGGAATGCCCTTCTCCAGCATCTACTTATTAAAAATTTTGCTCATTCTAGGTCAATTCAAATTCCAACTTCTCGGGCTTCCCTGGTGGCACAGTGGTTGAGAGTCTGCCTGCCGATGCAGGGGACACGGGTTCGTGCCCCGGTCCAGGAAGATCCCACATGCTGCGGAGAGGCTGGGCCCGTGAGCCATGGCCGCTGAGCCTGCGTGTCCGGAGCCTGTGCTCCGCAACGGGAGAGGCCACAGCGGTAAGAGGCCCGCGTACCGCAACAAAAAAAAAAAAAAAAAAATTCCACCTTCTCTAAGAAGCCATCCCTCACTTCCCCATATTTCTAGTTTATATTTATTTAAGTGGACTAAAATACGTGTTGAAGAGTGATGGTATATGGGAGAACATAAGTAGGACCAACTAGCTTCATGAAGAAACTGAATTTTGATTGAAATTTTCTAATGCAGTGGTCATTAATGTAAGTTAACAGAGAGAAAAATGGTCAATCTGAGTGAAGAGAAAGATGGGGTGATGTAAGATAGGAAAAAGCAGAGCATTTATGAGGAAATGTCATGGGTTTTTGTTTGGCTATACATAAAGTTATCCGAGGGAGGATGTGATTCTGATGCTGAGGAAACAGGACAGGGCTAGAGAGATTATCTCTAGTTGTGTTGTGAAATTCCAGTGAACAGACCTTCAGAGATCTTTCACTTTCTTCCATTATCTGTCTATTTTATTTTTATAAATATTTGTGTGCAGCACATTTTTATAATAGTATCTTCTTTATATTCATAACACATTGATGTAATTAACAGAAGGCAAAAAGGATCCCTGTTTTATGGGAAGGTGACTCCAAGAAGTTAATCGAATGGCCCAGGTCTCAGACCCTTAGAAGGGATGCCAGAGTGTTCTTTACTAGGTCATTGATGATCATATGAAATAGTATGGTCCTGATACAGACAGTGTGGTACTCTATTCAGTTCTAGTGTGCTGAATACACCATGCTGTGGGCTGCAGTAATGCAGCTCTGTTTTTCTTTGGATTACCTGTAGTACCTCTACTGCATGTTCTGCACTCATTATAGTAGGATTCCTGTCGTGTCCCAACACTTTTTCAGGCCTGAGAAGGTAAAGCCTCATTATAGCCAGAATGACTTGGTCCCACTCAACTGTAGGCAATGAGGCTAAGAAAGCTCTTACTGAATTCTCTAGTTAATTCCTGTAAGTCAGACATATTTAGTGGATTTACCCATCTGCTGCTAAGATATAGAAGTAATCTTCTACAAGGTAACCTATATATGGGCGCTCTGGACCCACACAAGCCTATTCTTGCTGTGTTCTTGCTCCCCTCTTGAGTTTCTTATTTGCACGAGGACCTGAGGCTTCCCTGAATCTCGTAGCAGTTGACCAAGGTTCTGGTACTCTGCCTAGCCTTTACCATCACTGTTCTCAGAGATTATGTCCCCCAGGAACTGGCTGAGGTTTTGTTCTTAACTGGATATTCCACTAGTAACCATGGTACCATTGCCATTCTCTGTCTACTGAGTTTGGCCACCAGCATGAGCCACAGATTAGTCCTGGGGTTACTACACACATTCGACTCTGCCCAATGGGGGTCAGTCCTATTCCTAGGTAACTTTTCTATAGACAATCTCTGCCCATTGCAGACTAGCCTGCTGGAGAGATCCCACTACGCTTGTAGCTTGTGTTTATACCCAAGACTCTTGAGCTGAATTTACCCCAGACCCTGAGTGTCCCTCTTTAAAAAATATGTGGAAAATGAGGCATTCCTCTATAGGCTGGCTGAATATTTAGCAGGAGTCTGCCTCACTTTCAAACCTCCCTTATTTTATTTTAACTTGTCTTTAGTAAGGATATATAATAATTTTTAAAGTATTTTAGATGTCATTGTTAGTAGCTTTGAAAAAAAATCCTTCTATTTTCTATATTCCAAGTGTCTTCAGTTTTCCACAACTGTCATTGAAATCTCTTTCTGATGGTCTTTCATTCTTATTGTTGTTGTGGTTGTTTTTAAGTGTGTCCCTTCAGCCATGTGTATTGTACAACCAAGCTTAATAGTTAGACTGAAGTCCTAGGCTTTGAGCCCCCCAGTTGGCTCAATCAAGACCGAAAGAGCCAACACAAGAGCTGATGTATGCAAGGGATGGATGTCCCCACTGGGAGCATTCCAGTTAGGGACAATGACTTTTTGCTTGAGGAATTGCTGATTCAAATGTGTATGAGTTAGGCAGGGACTTGATTGCACTTGCAATGCAATGCTCAATAAACATTGCCATTGGAACTTCCCTGGTGGTCCAGTGGTAAAGAATCCACCCTCCAATGCAGGGGACGAGGGTTCGATCCCTGGTCGGGGAACTAAGATCCCACATGCCACGGGGTAACTAAGCCTGCACGCCACAACTACTGAGCTCGCACGCCTCAATGAGAGAGCCCACGTGCTGCAAACTACAGAGACCACGCACTCTGGAGCCCCTGCGCCACAACTAGAGAGAGAAAAACTTCACGCCACAACTAGAGAGAAGCCTGCACACCACAACAAAGAGCCCGTGCTGTAACAAAAGATCCCGAATGCCTCAACGAAGACCCCGCATGCCTCAGCTAAGACCCAACGCAGCCAAAAAAATAAATAAAATAAATAAATAAACAAATATTTTTTTAAAAATGGCCATCACCTTTCCCAGCACTGTTATCATCATCATCGTGAGCTGATATTCTTTAGGAACAAGCCTACACTTTTGTGGATATGCATTTTAGGAATACATTCTCTGTGTATAAACTGCTGTAAGATGGGGTGGAATAACCTTGTAAAAGTGAATGAGTTTTCATTTTAAAAAAAATATTTTCTTTTATTTACTTATTGGCTGTGTTGGGTCTTCGTTGTGGTGCGCGGTCTTCTCGTTGCGGTGGCTTCTCTTGTAGAGCATGGGCTCTAGGTGTGCGGGCTTCAGTAGTTGCGGCGCACAGGCTCAGTGACTCACAAGCTCTAGAGTGCAGGCTCAGTAGTTGTGGTGCACAGGCTTAGTTGCACGGCACGTGGGATCTTCCCAGACCAGGGCTCGAACCCGTGTCCCCTGCATTGGTGGGCGGATTCTTAACCACTGTGCCACCAGGGAAGTCCGAGTTTTAATTTCTTATGTTCAACTTTGGTTCAGAGGATAAGTGAAGCAAACAGCATGGTAGAAGGTGTCAGTTCAATATAGCAGAGGTGCACTATGTGCAGAAATGGTAAAGGTTAGGGAAGTCAACTGAGGTCAGGGAGGGAGCCAGGAACTCCACTGACTAATCAATCAATTGATTGTTTAGGGCCTCGTACACTTGGTGAGAAGAAAGTGATAGGAAGGAAGCCTTTATATAAGGTTTTTGAGGAAGGGAGTGTCATGACCACACTTTTGTCCTAACAGGCTCCTTCTGTCTGCTGTGAAGAGAATGGACTGTAAGGGCCAAGAGGGGAAGCCAGGGGACCCCGTGAGGTGCTGTTGACGTAGCGCAGGGGCAAGATGGCTGTGGCTATGTTTGGAAGTTAGGCGTGGAGATAGTAAAATGTTGTATCAAACAAACACTGAACAATAATTCATACAAATAATTAACTTAGCATAAGTGCTAAAAAAGAAAAATGTTAAAATGCTAAAAATTAAACATATTAGGAAAAAGAATTTATGATAATATGGCAAAGAATGAGTAGCCTAATATCAATACATAAGGAACTCGTTACATGATAGGAAAACATAGTCTGTAATAAAGAGTCCACTCTGCTTGCCTTTGTGAGCTGATTGGTTGATATTTATTCACAAACTTCGTAACAGATTCTGGACAAGTATGTTGACTTTAAAAAATCTTGGGACTTCTCTGGTGGCACAGTGGTTAAGAATCTTCCTGCCAGTGCAGGGGACACGGGTTCGAGCCCTGGTCCGGGAAGATCCCCCATGCTGCGGAGCAACCCAGCCCGTGCACCACAACTACTGAGCCTGCGCTCTAGAGCCCGCGAGCCACAACTACTGCAGCCTGCATGCCTAGAGCCCGTGCTCCGCAACAGGAGAGGCCACCGCAACGAGAAGCCCACGCACCACAGCAAAGAGTAGCCCCTGCTCGCCGCAGCTATAGAGCGCCCATGCGCAGCAACCAAGACCCAATGCAGCCAAAAATAAATAAATAAATAGCTTTATTAAAAAATAAATAAAATAAAATAAAAAATCTAGTGCCATCCAGAGAGAAAAGAAAAACTTTTTCAAAGTGGATGGAATTCATTCACTGGACCAGAAAGGGTCACTATTTCTGAGAGTCAGAACAGTTCCAAATACTTGAGTTAAAAAACATAAATAATGTGTTTTAATATAATCTAGATGGTATAAATTGAAATTTTCATCTAGCTTTTATTGTTGTCATTTAAAAATATTACCAATAGGACTTCCCTAGTGGCGCAGTGGTTGAGAGTCTGCCTGCCGATGCAGGGAACACGGGTTTGTGCCCCCGTCCAGGAAGATCCCACATGCCGCAGAGTGGCTGGGCCCATGAGCCATGGCCATGGAGCCTGCGCGTCCAGAGCCTGTGCTCCGCAACGGGAGAGGCCACAACAGTGAGAGGCCCATATACCGCAAAAAAAAAAAAAAAAAAAAAAAATTACCAATAGAATGTAAATTGGTGCAGCAACTATTAAAAAGTGTGGAGTTTCCTCAAAAAATTAAAAGTAGAACTACGATGTGATCCAGCAATTCCACTTCTGGGTATTTTTCTGAAGAAAACAAAAACACGAATTCAGAAAGATGTATGCACCTCTAGGTTCATTGCAGCATTACTTGTAATAGCCAAGATATGGCAGCAACCTAAGTGTCCATCAACAGATGAATGGATAAAGAGATGTGGTATATATAAAATATATGCAATGGAATACTCCTCAGCCATAAAAAAGAATGAAATCTTGCCATTTTCCACAACATGGATGGACCTAGAGACTATTAGGCTGAGTGAAATTAGTCAGACAGAGAAAGACAAATACTGTATGATTTCATTTATGTGTCGAAACAAAACAAATGAACAAACATAAAACAGAAGCAGACTCAACCACTCGAACTGGTGGTTGCCAGAGGGATGGGAGGGATGAGTGAAACAGGTGAGGGAGACTAAGACATAGGAGCTTCCAGCTATAAAATCAACAGGTCTCGGGGCTGTAATGAACAGTGTAGGGAATAGAGTCAATAATATTGTAAGAACTGTATATGGTGACACATAGTAACTAGACCTGCAGGGGTGATCATTTTGTAATGTGTAAAAGCAGTGACTCACTATGCTGTACACCTGAAACTAATATAAGATTGTAAGTCAACTATGCTTCAATAAAAAAATTCCCAGTGGAATAGTTTATATGTGAAGAATCTAGAAAACTGAGAAGAAAGGCAGGCCAGTGTTGCTGGGCCTCAACTAGGGGCAGGACGGGCGGACGGGTGCCTCCCAGTGGACACGGAGTAGGAGACGGGGGCGGGGGGTGGGGTGGGGACAGAGAGAAATGACAGAAGTCACGAGATAGCTGCCCGGACGAGGCTAAAAGCTCTGGGGAAACACCCCTAGTTGCTCCCAGAAATCTTCTCAGGAAATTTACTAGAGGGTGTATTGTCTTGTTACCCTAATTCATTTCCCACCCAAATAATTATTATTCTTCAAAGCAGAGTAAAACACCCCTGAAAATAAAGGTCATATTTACAGAAGCTCGAGCCGGAAAACCAACCAAAGTAGATGGCTTGTTCACCTCTACAGACAACTCAAGGGCGTAATTTATACCGACAGCGTCTGAGACTGCCTGGTTACAAAAGGCCTTCTTCACACTTCAGAAGGAGCCAGGAGACGCGCCCAGTACAGAATCCATTCGTGAGTCCACGGGCAGGTAGAAAGCCATCATCAAATCCTCCCCGCCCCCCGGCAGCTCCACTTACTAGATGTATGAGCACTGCGGCAACCTTGTTCTCAGCTTTGTATTGTGAATAGTACATTTAAAAATAAATATTGGGCTTCCCTGGTGGCACAGTGGTTGAGAGTCCGCCTGCCGATGTAGGGGACACGGGTTCGTGCCCCGGTCCGGGAAGATCCCACATGTCGCAGAGCGGCTGGGCCCGTGAGCCATGGCCGCTGAGCCTGCGTGTCCGGAGCCTGTGCTCCGCAACGGGAGAGGCCACAACAGTGAGAGGCCCACGTACCACAAATAAATAAATAAATAAATAAAATAAAAATAAATATTTAGTGCTCAGAGCGCTGCTTCCAAAGTCTGTATTATAATTAAATTAGCTATTGAGAAAAGAGGTAGCAGCTTGCAGAGTCACTCTAAAAAAAACGCAGTGAAGACTTTGTATATCACACACACACACACATTATTTATAAGATAGTGCAAAAGCTGTATTGGTGAGGGAGTCAGGAGAGATGGAATCATACAGTTTGAGCATTAAGACTGCATCTCTTAAATCCTCCTGCAAGTCTGCTCTCATCCTCGTGGGGGAAATCAGAATGAACTATGAGCACTGGTGTTTCATTTTGTGTTCTTTCTTTTGAGTGGTGTTTCTCAGTTGGTTTGCCATCAAAAAGAACTGAGGTAGGAACCAAGCTGCCTTTGAAGACACGAGCACAGTGCTGTCGGTAAAGCGGAGACCTGGGCTGAGGCAGGACCATGAAGTCCACCTAGTGTTTATGCCAAGACATGCTGTCTAGGAAGACGCCAGATTTGGACCACTGCCTGGTACAGCATGCTCTTTCTCTTCCCTGACCTGTGATGCGCAAAAGAAACAGACCCTGAGTGATTTTTTCAAAGTGTTGAAATGATACTGCAAAGCCCTTATGATTGCTGGGGATGCTGGGATAGTGGGAATTGGGGATAATTGGGGAATTAGTGGGAACCAGGGTTGACGCTGGGAAGAGGCAGGGACCACTCTGGATACTACCAGGGAACCAGCCTTCGGAGCGGTGGGTGTCCCTGCAGCGCCCCCTCTGTGCCCTCAGCGCCCGACCCAGGCCCAGGCTGCTGTCCCCCGGTGCAGAATGGGCTGCATTGCACTTGATTCATGTCTGGAGCAGCTCCATTGATCTGCATCCAACTGCAAAGGAGACTGAGAACATGAGGATCCAGACTTTCCAGCCATGTTTTCCCCACGATGCTCACAAGTTAGGGAATTCCTCGCCCAGAGGGATTCGGATGCTGGGCTATAAAAAACAAAAAACACAAAAACAACCTCCCAAAAATATCACGAGACACCAGGCTTAAGAGGCAGAATGCGGTTGATCAGTTAATTGCTGCCAAACTCAAAATATGGCAGAAATTCCCATCAAACTGTGTTCAAATTCTGTGATTGCCAGTGAAGAAAAACCCCAATCTACAGTTAGAAAGGACGAGCCTTTTCCTTAATTCTGCACTGGTGTTCAAGAAGCCGTGTGCCTTCAGGCCAACAAGTGACACTTAAGATTTTTTTTTTTCTCGCCACTTCCTTTTGTGAGTGACTCTGTGGATCCAGGGCCACGAACAGCTGTGCCCCCTTGCTGGCTGTTGCTATGAGGGAGGGCGTCCCCTCCGCCACACACCCTGCAAATCAGCCTCTGAGCAAGTTCCACTCGGTTCTTACTGCAAAGGAGAAGCTAATTAAAAAGCCAAACTAAAAGACCATAGATGTTTCCTTCCATCTTCACGTTCTGTAGAACAGACATGTATGTGAATGTTTGCATGATTTGCAAGAGAAAGAAATCCTTCAGCAGAGTGACCAGCTAAGCATTGCCCACCTGTAAACCAACCCGCCTACAATGCAGAAAATGAGGACACACTAAATAAATCTGGAGTGTTCCAAACTGCATCTGTGCATATCTCATAAAGATTTAAATGGGAGAAGAAAGGGAAAATAAAGAAAAGAAAAAATATGACTGTATGACTCGGGAGAAAGGTAAACTGTTTAAGCTATCTGGCATTTGATACCGTGGGTGATATCTTGCCAAGGGTATCTGTCAGAGAGATTTTTTTTTTTTCAATGAAAGTGCATATCTGGCAACCTTCCCATGGTTTGTGGAATGCATCTAGAGCACTGTCTCTGCAATGGGTGGTCAGCCGACTCTCCTAAAGTTTCACTTGGCAGTTGCTTTTTAACAAAATCTAAGTCCCAGTAAGGCCTCCTGGACCTTTCATGTGTTTTCTCTTTGCGGCTGCTCACAGCTGACTCATGTCAGTGGTCACTTAAAGTCTGTTTTCCTTGTTATTTACCAAAGCGTTGGAGATGTGTCTTGCAGATGGCAGATTGTTTTAATGTTGGCTTATAACAAGTCATGTCAATCTGTTTGCACTTCAGATATCCTGAGTGCCAATTGAGCTAGAGAAGAGTTAACTCTTGGGGTGAGAAGTCTTTATGATATTTTAGAGAAGAAAAAAATAATACATATACATGTGTATATATATATGTAAATACACACACACACACACACACACACACATACACATATATTGGTCTTAAGAAAACCCATGCTTTCAAAAAAGAGGAAGTGTGCTCTTCAGAACCCAGCAGTTGGGAGATAAAACTAGAATAATTCAGTTTAGCTACTTAGGCCTGGGGTTCCTCAACAGACATGATAATAGAATGTAAATATTGATATCCAGCTGTCAGCCCATTGGCCTTCCTCACAGAGGTTAGGAGAACTTGGCTTCCCTTGCTGAGAGCTGGCTAAGGACAGGCGGGAAATTCAGACAAGAATATATTTATCAGATTTTTCCTTCTAAGTTTGAGGCTTTAAAAAAACACCACAGAGGAAACGCAGGGCTTCCTCTCCTATGGGTCTTGCTTGCTCCACTCTTACCTTTCCCATCTGTCACAGTTCCAAGGGACCAAGCGGTTGCATCCTTCTGAGCACTTTTCTAATAGGTTAAATTAGACCTGGACGGGCAGTACCTGACCTGGCTTAGCTATAAGGCGTAGAGCTTGGCCTTGAGAGCTGCCTGCTTGCCACTAACCTCCTCGCCTCCCACTGGGTCCCCCTGCCTTTGCTTTCAGCCCACTTGGGTCTACCTTCCCCTTTTACAGCCTGAGTGAGTCTTCCAAAGAGCCAATCCTATCATGGCAGCCTGTATTTAAAGCTCTCCAACTGGGACCCACTGCTTAGTGGAGTCTTTTCATTTGACTTGCACTCTGGCAATATTCAAGTAAAGAAAACATCAGGTAATGGTACGTGCTACGATGGAATAAAACACGATAGAGGGAGAAAATGACTGGGGCTACTCTATATAGGGTCAGGAAGAGCCTTGCTAAGAAAGGTGACATTTTCACAGAGATCCGAGTGAAAAGAAGTGGCCAGCCTTGTGCAGATCTGAGAGAAGTCCAGGCAGAAGGAATAGCAAAAACACCGAAAGCAGCTATTTGGAGAACATTGGGGCCTGGGGGAAGGAAGAAGGCCTGGGGTCTGTCAGGCAGTGGTGGAGCCTTGAAGTTTATGTAGATCTTCTATCATCATGATGGTAGAGGTTGAAATGGGGGTGGGGGAGGTGGGGGGTGGTTATATAATCTGGTGTACAGTTTTGAAATATCTCCTTGGCTGCTATGTAGAGAATGAATTATGTATGTGTGGGCAGAGAGAGTGGAAGCAATGATCTCAGTGACCAGCCTGTCACAGCAGTCCAGGAAAAAGATGCTTCTGGCTTAGGCTTAGAGAGTATCAGTACAGTGGGGACAATGGATGGATTTGGGATGTGGTTTGGAGGTAGAGTTGACAGACTTTGCTGATGAGTCAGAGGTGAGGGAGAGGACTATGCAAAGATGGAGGGTTTTTTGGCTTGAACAACTGGGGAGATGGCAGTGCCATCTATTAAGGCCAGGAAGATTCGAGAAAGGGCAGATCTGTAGAGGGGGACACAAAGAGTCGTGTCCTGATTTGGCCATGGGAGCTGTGGGATGACTATCAGAAACCAAAGTGTTAGGCAGGCAATTAGATGTGCTATCCTAGAGTTTATGTCAGGAATTCCACGTTAGATTGGAACTAGAATGTAAACTTAAAAAGTAAAATGAAAAAGTGCTGAAAGAAAACTAAGATGGCTATTTTTATAATCTTAGAGTATTATATAAATACTGTTTCAAATCATAAAAGACTAACAGATTTGACTATATACAATTTTTTGAGGTATAATTGACATATAACATTAAATTAGTTTCAGCTGTACAGCATAATGATTTGATATTTGTACATATTGCAAAATCACCATCACAATAAGTCTAGTTAACATTCGTCACCTAATCCCAAAATTTTTTTTCTTGTGTTGAGAACCTTAAGATCTACTCTCTCAGCAACTTTCAAATATGCAATATAGTATTATTAACCATATTCACTGTGCTGTACATCCCCATGATTTATTTATTTTTTTAAAATTTATTTATTTGTTTATTTTTATTTATTTATTGGCTGTGTTGGGTCTTCGTTGCTGTGCACAGGCTTTCTCTAGTTGTGGTCAGCAGGGGCTACTCTTCGATGTGGTTCGTGGGCTTCTCATTGTGGTGGCTTCTCTTGTTGTGGAGCATGGGCTCTAGGTGTGCGGGCTTCAGTAGTTGTGGCTCACAGGCTCTAGAGCGCAGGCTCAGTAGTTGAGGCGCACGGGCTTAGTTGCTCTGTGCATGTGGGACCTTCCCAGACCAGGGCTCGAACCCGTGTCCCCTGCATTGGCCGGTGGATTCTTAACCACTGTGCCACCAGTGAAGTCCCGATTTATTTATTTTATAACTGGGGGTTTGTACCTTTTGGCCTCCTTCACCCATTTCACCCTCCCACCAGCCCCCACCCCTGGCAAACACCAGTCTGTTCTCTGTACATGTGAGCTTGTTTTTTGTTGTTGTTTTTAAGTGATATATGGTATTTGTCTTTCTCTGACTTATTTCACTTACCATAGTGCCCTCAAGGTCCATCCATGTCACAAATGGCAAGATTTCATTCTTTTATATAGCCGAATAATATTCCATTGTATAATATATACCATATCTATTCATCCATTGGTGGACATTTAGGTTGCTTCCATATCCTGGCTTTTGTAAATAATGCTGCAATGAACATGGGGGTGCCTATATCTCTTCAAGTTAGTTATTTTGTTTTCTTTGGATAAATATCCAGAAATGGAATTACTGAATCATATGATAGTTTATTTTTAATTTATTGAGGAACCTCCATACTGTTTTCCAGAGTGGCTGCACCAATTTACATTCCCACAAACAGTGCACAGCATTCCCTTTTCTCCACATCCTCACCAGCACTTGTTATTTCTTCCTTTCAGCCATTCTGACAGGTGTGAGGTGATATCTCATTATGGTTTTGATTTGCATTTCCCTGATGATTAGTGATGTTGAGCCCCTTTTCATGTACCTGTTGGCCATCTGTATGGCTTCTTTGGAAAAATGTGTATTCAGATCCTTTGCCCTTTTTTAATTGGATTGTTTGGGGGGTTTTGGTATTGAATTGTATGCATTCTTTATGTATTTTGGATATTAACTGCTTATCAGACACATGATTTGCAAATATATTCTCTCATCTGGTAGATTTTCTTTTTATTTTATTGATGGTTTCCCTTGTTATGCAGAAGCTTTTTAGTTTGATGTGGTTCCACTGGTTTATTTTTACTTTTTTGCCTTTGCTTTTGGTGTTATATCCAAAAAATCATCACCAAGACCAATGTCAAGGAGCTTACCACCTAGGTTTTCTTCTAGAAGTTTTGTGGTTTCAGGTCTTACATTGTAGTCTTCAATCCATTTTGAGTTGATTTTTGTGTATGGTGTAAGATAGTGGTCTGGTTTCATTCTTTTGCATGTGGCTGCCCAATTTTCCCAACACCATTTATTGAAGAGACTGTTCTTTCCGCATTGTATATTCTTGGTTCCTTTGTTGTAAATTAATTGATCATATATGCGTGTGTTTATTTCTGGGCTGTCTGTTCTGTTCCATTGATCTATGTGTCTGTTTTTATGCCAATACCACACTGTTTTGATTATTATAGCTTTGTAATATAGTTTGAAATCTAGGCACATGATGGCTCCAGCTTTGTTTTTTCTCAAGTTTGCTTTGGCTATTCAGGTTCTTTTGTGGTTCCATACAAATTTTAGGATTGTTTGTTCTAGTTCTATGAAAAAAGCCATTGGAATTTTGATAGGGATGGCATTGAATCTGTAGATTGCTTTGGATAGTATGGACATTTTAACAATATTAATTCTTTCAATCTCTGAGCATGGGGATTTATTTGTATCTTCTTCAATTTCTTTCATTAATGTCTTAGAGTTTTCAGTGTACAGGTCTTTTACTATCTTGTTAAATTTATTCCTAGGTATTTTTTATGTAATTGTAAATGGGATTATTTTTTAAATTTCTCTTTCTGATAGTTCATTATTAGTATATAGAAATGCAACAGATTTTTGTATATTGATTTTATAGCCTGCAAATTTACTGAATTCATAAATTCAGTGGGGTCTTCAGGGTTTTTTATATGTAGTATCATGTCATCTGGAAATAGTGACAGTTTTACTTTTTCCTGTTTAATTTGGATGCCTTTTACTTCTTTTTCTTGTCTGACTGCTCTGGCTAGAACTTCCAATACTATGTTGAATAAAAGTGGCAAGAGTGGCATCCTTGTGTTCCTGATCTTAGAGGAAATGCTTTCTGTTTTCACCACTGAGTATGATGTTAACTGTGGGCTTGTCATATATGGCCTTTGTTACGTTGAGGTATGTTCCCTCTATACTCACTTTGTTGAGAGGTTTTTTTTTCTCATAAATGAATGCTGAATTTTGTCAAATACTTTTTCTACATCTATTGAGATGATCATATGATTTTTATTATTTGTTCTGTTAATGTGGTGTATCACATTGATTGATATCTGAATGTTGAACCATCATTGCATCCCTGGAATAAATCCCACTTGATCATAATGTATGATCCTTTTAATGTATTGTTGAATTCTGTTTGCTAATATTTTGCTGAGGATTTTTTCATCTCTGTTCATCGTGGATATTGGCTTGAAAAAAATTTTTTTCTGTGACATCTTTGTCTGGTTTTGATATCTGAGTGATGTTGGCCTTGTGAAACGAATGCAGAAGTGTTCCCTCCTCTTCTGTTTTTTTTGGAAGAGTTCGAAAAGGATTGGTATTAATTCTTCTTTGAATGTTTGATAAAATTCACCAGTGAAGCCATCTGGTTCTGGACTTTTGTTTGTTGGGAGGTTTTTGATTACTGATTCAATCTCCTTACTAGTAATTGATCTATCCATGTTTTCTTTTTCTTCATGATTTAGTCTTGGTAGGCTGTATGTTTCTAGGAATTTATTCATTTCTTCTAGGTTATCTAATTTGTTGGGATATAATTGTTCATAGTAGTCTCTTATGATCTTTTGTATTTCTGTGATATCAATTGTGAGGTCTCCTCTTTCATTTTTTATTTTATTTATTTGAGTCCTCTCTCTCTTTTTTTTTTTTTTTTTTTTTTTGGTTAGCCTACTTAAAGGTTTGTCAATTTTGTTTATCTTTTCAAAGAACCACCTCTTTCATTGATCTTTTCTGTTGTTTATTCAGTCTCTATTTCATTTATTTCCACTTTGATTTTTGTTATTTCCTTCCTTCTACTAACTTTGGGCTTGGTTTGTTCTTCCTTTTTTAGTTGCTTGACATGTAAATTCAGGTTGTTTATTTGAGATTTTCTTGTGTCTTAATGTAGGCATTCATCGTTATGAACTCCCCTCTCAAGCCTGCTTTTGCTGCATCCCCCAAATTTTGGTATGTTGTATTTCCATTTTCATTTGTCTCAAGGTATTGCTTAATTTCTCTTTTGATTTCTTCTTGACCTGTTGGTTGTATAGTAGCATGTTGTTTAAGCTCCACATATATGTGAATTTTCCAGTTTTATTCTTATAACTGATTTCTAGTATCATACCATTGTGGTCAGAAAAGATGCTTGATATGATTTTTTTTTTTTTTTTGGCGGTATGCGGGCCTCTCACTGCTGCGGCCTCTCCCGTTGCAGAGCACAGGCTCCGGACGCACAGGCCCAGCGGCCATGGCTCACGGGCCCAGCCGCTCCGCAGCATGTGGGATCTTCCCAGACTGGGTCACGAACCCGTGTCCCCTGCATCGGCAGGCAGACTCTCAACCACTGCACCACCAGGGAAGCCCGCTTGATATGATTTTAATCTTCTTAACTTTATTAAGACTTGTATTGTGGCCTAACATATGATCTGTCTTGGAGAATGTTACATGTGCCCTTGAGAAGAATATGTATTCTGCTGCTTTTGGATGGAAAGTTCTGTATCTGTCTGTTAAGTTCATTGTATCTAATGTGTTGTTTAAGGCTGACGTTTCCTTATTGATTTTATGTCTGGATGATCTATCAACTGATCAAAATGGAGTATTAAAGTCCCCTATTATTGTTGTATTGCTGTCTATTTCTCCTTTTAGATCTGTCAATATTTGCTTTATATATCTAAGTGATCCTATGTTGGATGCATAAATATTTACACATGTTATATCTTCTTGTTGGATTGACCCCTTAAGATTATGTATGTCCTTCTTTGTCTCTTTTTAGTCTTTATTTTAATGTCTATTTTGTCCAAGTATAGCCATCCCAGCTTTCTTTTGGTTTCCATTTGCATGGAATATTTTTTCCCACCCCTTAACTTTCAGTCTGTGTGTGTTCTTACATCTGAAGTGAGTCTCTGTAGGCAGCATATAGATGAGCCTTATTTTTTTCACCTGTTCAGCCACTCTATATATCTTCTGATTGGAGAATTTAGTCCACTTGCATTTAAAGTAATTATTGATAGATACATACTTATTGCCATTTTGTTCATTGTTTGCTGGTTGTTTTGTAGCTCCTCTCTGTTCCTTTCTTCTTCTCTTGCATTATTCCTTTGTGGTTTGATGACTTTCTTCAGTGGTATGCTTAGATTCCTTTCTCTTTCTCTTTTGCATATCAACTATAAGCTTTTGCTTTGTGGTTACCATGAGGCTGACATAGAACAACGTATATTTGTAACAGTCTATTTTACATTATTAACAGCTTAAGTTTGAATAAACTCTATATTTTTACTCCCCTACTCCCGTTTTTATGTTCTTGATGTCACATTTTATATCTTTTTATCTAATGTACCCCTTAACTAATTATTTTTGTCATACTTATTTTACTACTTTTGTCTTTTAACCTTCATACTAGCTTTATAAGTGATTCATCTACCACCTTTACAACATTAGATTTTTCTAAATTTTACTATGTATTTACCTTTTCCAGTGAGGTTTATACTTTTCATATGTTTTCCTATTACTAATGAGTACCCTTTCTTTTCAGCTTAAAGAAGTCCCTTTATCATTTCTTGTAAGCCTGGTCTAGTGGTGAAGAACCCCATTAGCTTTTGCTTGCCTAGAAATCTCTTTTTCAATACTGAATGACAACTTTGCTGGGTAGAATATTCATGGTTGGAAGTTGTTTTTTTTTTCTTTAGCACTTTGAATATATCATGCCACGTCCTTCTGGCTTACAAAGTTTCTGCTGAGAAATCTGCTGATAGTCTTACAAGGTTTCCTTTGTACATAAGACGTTGTTTTTCTTGTGCTGCTTTTAAGATTCTCTCCTTGTCTTTAACTTTCAACATTTAAATTATGTGCCTTGGTGTGGGTCTCTTTGGGTTCATCTTATTTGGAACTCTCTGCATTTCCTTCCCCAGGTTAGGGAAGTTTTCAGCCATTATTTCTTCAAATAAGTTTTCTGCTCCTTTCTCTCTTCTCCTTCTGGGAATCCAATAATACAAATGTTGGTCTGATTGATGTTGTCCCATAAGTCCCTTAAGCTATCTTCACTTTTTTTTTCATTTTTTTTCTTTTTGCTGCTCTAACTGGGTGAGTTCCACTGCCCTTTCTTTCTTCTGCTTCATCTAGTATGCTGTTGAATCCATCTAGTATATTTTTCAGTGCAGTTATTGCATTCTTCAGTTCTGTGATTTCTATTTGGTGCTTTCTTGTACTTTTCTATTTCTTTGTTTAAGTTTTGCTGTGGTCATACATTCTTCTCATGAGTCTACTGAGCATTTTTATAACCAGTACTTTGAATTTTTTACCAGGTAGATCACTTATCTCCATTTCATTAAGGACTTTTTCTGAAGTTTTATCTTGTTCTTTCATTTGGAACTTATTCCTCTATCTCTTCATTTTCCTTGACTCTCTGCATTGGCTTTCCATGCATTAGATGAGAGAGCCACCTCTCCCAGTCTTTTAGGAGTGGTCTCATACAGGAAGTGAACCTTATCATTCAACACTGTTCTAGCTGTTGGTTGTGTCTCCTTTGTGATTGTCCAAGCAGCCTATTTTATTCTTAGTGGCTCCCAATAATTAAGGATGTGCCAAGACCTGTCAGTGTCCCAAAGGGCATGATCTCAGTCAGCACCTAGATTCAGGCTGATTGGAAGTCAGACCCTCAGAAAGCAGCTTTTGAAGTATGTAAATATACATACACTCCTGTGAGACTTCAAGCATAAGCCCTGCTGGCCACCATAGCCAAGCAAATTAGAGATGTTTCCTGACAACAGCTGCAAAAAATCAGGGCACCAGAGGAGGGTACAAGCTCCTATCCAGGAGATACCAGTGAACTGGAGTGAGGCAGAGGGAGAGTGCAAAGATGGTGACTGCCAACCTCTGTCCCCAGAGAGTTCTCCAGCAGGTCCCTCCCTAGCTGTGTGTTAGGTTAGATGCCTGGCACTGAGGCCGATGCTTTAAGACAAGCAAATAAGCCCCTTTCACATAAAGTCTAGGCACTGGTTCCTGGGACAGGTGAGTCTGAGTGCAAGAGCCCTTTAAGAGCCTTTCTCATTTCACTATAGCTTGTGGGTCTTGTGGACGTGAGCCCTACTGATTTTCAAGCTAGATGATTTGGGGACTCATTTCTCAGGTTCAGGTCTTAAAAGTTGGAGTGCCTGATGTGGGGTTCAAACCCTTTGCTCCTCAGGGAGAAGCTCTGGGATTTGAGTTCCGTCACATTTGTGGGTCACCATGCCAGGGTAGGGTTTATGGCAAGAGGTATCTTAACCTCTCCTACCCACTTTGATGTGAGTTTGTTTTTTTTTTTCTTCATTTGCCTGACATGTAGGAATTGCTCCACTAGTTTTTAGGTTTTTTGGAGGAAATTGTTCAATATGTTGCTGTAGATTTGGTGTGTCCATGAGTTCAGGATCTTCCTCTGTTGCCATCTTGAACCAGAACCGAGAAGATTTCCTCTTGATTTTATAAGAGGGGTTAGCTGGAGGAAGGAGTCAAAGACATCCTTTAAGGTTTCAAGCCCAAGAAACTAAGAAAAGAATGGTGCTGATCAGAGAAATAACAGAAAATCAAGGCATGGGAAAAGATGTTGACCTAAGAAAAGGGATGAGTTTGGTTTTAAACAGGTTGAATTTCAGGTGACAACATTTATCCAGATGACTTAGGGATCTCAGGCAAGTGGAAGTGTGAATCTGAAGCTTGGCAATGTCAGAGCCAGAGGCATAGGTTTGGGACAGGTCCATAAAGAGGCCATCAAAGCAGACAAAACTGCTCAGGGGACCACAGAGAAGAGCTAGATGAGAACAAGGCTGATTCTTGAGCGTTGTCCACACTTCCGAGTCTGAAGGAGGCAAGTAAATCACTAAAGAAGAGATAAATATTCAAAAAGTAGGAGGAGAGACAGGATAGGGTAGCATCACTCATGAGAGGACAGTTTCAATGTGAGGATAAATAACCAAAGTTGACATGTGGCTAGAATAAGCATAATGCTGAAGTCAGAAAGGACTTTTAGGAATCACATAGTTCAAATCCTCATTTTGTAGGTGAGACCATTGGGTCTTAAAGAAGTTAATTATCCCACCCAAGATAACAGATACTGCGGTACACCAATGTAATTTTATCTCTGCCTCCTGTTCTTTCAGCTAAACCAAACCCTGCCATCTTGCCATTTTTCTAATTGTCATATTATGTAATCTATAATACACCATATTTAAGCTCTTAGAGGCAGGGACCATATTTTTTAAAAAAACTAGATGAGAAAGACTCAATGCAACCTATTATTGTCCATAAAAAATGGTTCATCATATTATTGTATCAAGTTCAGGATTATCCTATGTCATTAATTGGAGAAGTCTAGCAATGAGATAAACAGATTAATTAGAGAAATCTAGTAATAAAATAAACAGAAAAAGAAAATACATTTTATTTTACAAATATGAATTTATTTTCCTCATTACAAACTGGCAGACATTTATTTTAATAAAAGAAAGAAAATGTAGAAAAGTACATATAAGAAAATAAATATCACTGATAATCCTACCACCCACAGACAATTACTCTTAGTATTTTAGTGATTTTTTTTTCTCATGTTGTGTCTATTGGTTTATACAGTCGAGGTCATACACAAGAGACAATTTGTTTTCTGTTTTTTCTGTTGATGTTATATTACGAACATTTATTGTGGCTGACACTCATTTTTTGTGATTTCTTTTTTTTCCTTCCAGTTTTATTGAGATATAATTGACATATAGCACTGTGTAAGTTTAAGGTGTGCATGATTGACTTACATACAACATAAAATGATCATCACATAAGTTTAGTGAACATCCATCATCTCATATAGATACAAACTTAAAGAAATAGAAAAAAAGTTTTTTCTTGTGATGAGAACTCTTAAGATTTCCTCTCTTAACAGCTTTCATATATAACACACAACAGCGTTAATTAAATTTATCATGTCGTACGGTACATCCCTAGTACTTATTGTGCCTGACACTCTCAAATGCCTCCCTGTACCTACTCTTACCTTCTTCATTACTCACAGAACAATGAATTTGTTTAAGGAGAAATTTAGTTTCTTTTCAACAAAAATATTCACATTCATACAGCCCTTTGCAGCTAGGGGTGATGATGTGATTCGGTTCTAGGCAGTGACAGCTACAGAGAGGTTGCTGGTGGTGGGAGCAGGGGCTTCTGAGAAAGCTTTTAAAAGGAACAGACTCAGCTGGCGTGTTACTTGTGGCCTTTTGTCCCTTCCCTCTTCTTCCTGTCTGGTATGCATACATGATACGCTGAGGGTAAGTGGTACAGCAGCTACCTTTGCCTGTGAGGATGAATGCCACACAGGTTGATGGTGGAGATGAAGGATGGAAAGATTTTGAATCCTTGGTTATATCATCAAGCATCCATATCAGCCCTAGACTGTATTTCTCTATACTTCTTGATGTGTAAGATAAAGACTTTAAACCTCAGTTGTGTCAAGTTCTGTATTACTTCCAGCCAAAAACAATATTGATGAATACATTTAGTGAATAAATTTTAAATGCTCCCCTTTGCATCATAAAATGCTGTTGTGCATTTCATTGTTAACTCACGCCTCATCTTCTTTCAAAAAACGTTCTGAGGTAGCTTATAATAAATGGCACCAGTAGTACAGAACCTTTCAAACCATGGTAACAGAATATGATTGAATTAAGGGGAGAGATAGTTATTCTAGAAAAACTACACGAAGGAGAAATACTGGTGTTAAATCTAAAATTTACCTCCGAGTTTCTGGCACCGTACGCTAGTTATCTAATAGCTGAAACCATACCAATTTATCAATTTCTTCCTAGCACAGAGTTTTAAAAAATGTATCATGTGGATCTAACTATGAAAGTCTTTTAAAGCAGTTTTTAAAAGATGCAGCAATTTTATCATAAATTATCTAATACCAAATCCCAATAAAGGACAAAATTTTAAATATCAATCTATAATCCAGGTTAGCCCCTTCCCCCAAAATGTAATCTTAAATTGTCTGCTGCTATCTTTTGGGGCCTTTTTAAACTCAAAACAGTTGAGAAGAAGTGTATAAAATGGAAGAGAGTTTAAAGGACATGCAGGAAACCTCACCCTTATCTTCATAGTGTATATTTTCCTCTACATGAAGCCAGATCAAAAAGAGAGAGCTCTCACACTGGAACACCTTTGGAGCCTCCACAGTTGCCTTTACCATGCTTGGCCTTATTCACCTGGAATGCACAGAAGGACCTTATATTAATCTCATACTGAATCAGCTGCCACATTCATTGTCCAGGTGTGGTGGGGACATCAGCCACAGCAATGGCTTTCAGCATTCCTATGCAAAACATTTTTTTAAATACCCAACTATCAGGAAAATCTTTTTATGTATTTGTTTGTTTTTCTGAAAAACTGGTTATGCTTTCTTCTTTTGGACAATGTAGATGTGTAGCTAATCATATTTCTCGTTTTTCTTTGGTTTCCAGGAAACTTAGATGCAAATGTGCAACCCAGCCTTTTCTTTAGGTCCAACATTTCTGCCTAGTATTTATTTTCACACTCACTTTTATTTATAATTTCAATAAATTATGTAATTTATATTATACATAATATGCATACATTTTTATTATATACATTATATGCATATATATATAATTTATCTCCCCCTCTACCTATGTTTCCTCTGGATATTAATTTTTAAAACTTATATTTCATTATACATGTGTGGCTTCAAATCCTTGTTAGAATAAGGTAGAGTAGAAGTAATTAAATACAGGCAGTCAAAATAATTTGTCCAGGTATGTGGTTATCCGGTTATCTAAATAAAAGATTAGAACTAGAGAACCAAGGCATGATCAATTACCTTATACCTCTCAAATATTAGTAATGAGGCTTTGGGCCAGGTTTAGAGAGCACAAGCTTTGTGAACACTGTCTTTACAAATGCTGGATAACAGAGCAAGGATGATAAGTACTATAAATAGCCAGCTGTGCCTGATGCAATTCTAAGTGGTCTCCATGTGGCATCTCATCTGCTCCTCACAGCAGCGCCCACCCCCACCCCCACCCAGGAGGTCAGTTTCATTGGGGCGGCCAAAAAAGTTCGTTTGGGTTTTCCCGTAAGATCGTATCCCGAGTGAACTTTTTGGCCAACCCAATATTATTATCATCACTGTTTTTTTTTTTTTTTTTTTTTTTTGCGGTACGCAGGCCTCTCACTGTTGTGGCCTCTCCCGTTGCGGAGCACAGGCTCCGGACACGCAGGCTCAGCGGCCATGGCTCACGGGCCCAGCCGCTCCGCGGCATGTGGGATCTTCCCGGACCGGGGCACGAACCCATGTCCCCTGCATCGGCAGGCGGACTCTCAACCACTGCGCCACCAGGGAAGCCCCATCACTGTTTTACAGTGAGGAACCTGGGTACAGGGAGTCCCTGGGATTACCTGGAAGGACGGCCATGGGTTGTTTAGAGACCAGCTAGGTAAATGGCAAGGTTGATAACTGTTATTTCAGGTAATGAGCCTGGGGTTAGTCCTGCCAGCACTCATCCTGGGAAGCATCTTTGATTTTTTGTTTTTTAGTTTTAATTTTCAATTATACAATATGGTGTCATCAACTATTGTCACCAGGTTTTACATTAGATCCTTAGACCTTATTCATCTTATAGCTGAAAGCTTGTACCCTTTTGTCAACCTCTCCCTACTTTACCCACCCCTCCAGCCCCTGGCAACCACTTTTCTACGAATTTGGCTTTTGTTTTTTTAAATTTCACGTATAAGTGATACCATGCACTGGCTTTCTCTGACTTATTTCACTTAGAATAACGCCCTCAAGGTCCAACCATGTTGTCACAAATGGCAAGATTTCCTTCTTTCTTGTGGCTGAATAATATTCCATTGTGTATATATACCACATCTTTATCCATTCATCCATTGAGAAACACTTAGATTGTTTCCATTTCTTGGCTGTTGTGAATAATGCTGCAATAAACATGGGGGTGCAGATAGCTCCCTGAGATAAGGATTTCATCTCCTTTGGATATATACCCAGGAATGGGATAGCTGGATCATACGGTAGTTCTATTTTTAATTTTTTGAGGAAAGTCTGTACTGGTTTCCATAGTGGCTGCACAAGTTTGGGAAGCTTCTTTGACTCTGCTCAGCTGCTGTTCACTAGTACCTGGTTGAAAATGCTGAATTCTGCACCCTAAACCCAGGAGAGACCATCTTGGTCTGAAAGAACTTTTGGGACAAGATGTAATGATCATCCCCTTCCACTGTAACAGCACCTCTTCCTAATGCCTGTGCAGTGTTTGGCTTTGAGCAGGGCTGTGGCTAGACCAACCCTGATGATTTAGTTCCAAAACCCACCCTTAGAATCAGCAGAAAGCAGAAAGGTCTCAGGGATTCCGGGAAGTGATCTCATCAATCCTCAGCTACCCGGTATGCGACACTTAAGCCATGTCTACCCAGAAAGTCCCCAGGTTCCCCAGTGTAAGATTTACATTTAGGGTCTTTGGAAAAATCATATTGTCTCCACAATCTGTGAGATGCTGCCACTTTTGTGCAATTTCTGCATGTACACAGTTGCCTCTTTCACGGCTGCACACGCCTGACAGCTCCTGAAAACATTGTCCAGAGTCACCCAGCCAGACAGGCCATGTAGAAAACCTACACATTGTGGGCACAGATTCAAGAAATAAGAGCAGGCCTCCTAAAGTGGAGCCAGGAGCTGTAACTTCAAACAGAAATTATCTTCATTAGCCAGCGTGGAAAAACAACGAAGATGTTTGCGTTTCATGCGCAGTGAGGCCCTCACCATCAGCCTGTGCTCCTGGGTCCCCAGCCCCTTTTTCAGGGGCAAGGAAGGTCCCTGGACCTCGCAAACCTCTAGCTTTCAGGCTCCAACTGCAGCTCCTGCCCTCTGCCCTGTTCTTCCCCCTTAAGGGTATAATTGAGTACATCTCCCTTTTTGTTATTGCATGACAGATGAGTCCCTTCACTTTCCCAGTAAGGAAATAAATAGCCATGAGCAAATGATCTGGTCGGACAGGAAATAGCGCCATTTCCCCCAGTTCTTTAATGGCCAAGTTCTGTGTTTTAAAATAAATATTATGCTTGTCAACGTGCTAATGAATAGGTAACTATTGCATCAGAGGGCTGGGAGGATAACGGCAGCCAATCTGATGCCCGAGGGTGGAAAGCAGTGGACAACGTTATTTTTCAGGGTCTGGACCTCCTCTGGCCACCACTCCCAAATCTGTAATATAAGACAGACTTGAAACATTTCCTTGGCTCTCCCCCAAACGCATTTGTTAGGCATTGCTGTCCTGAGGAAGCTTCAGGGAACATGTTCAAGTGCATGCTGCTTGTGGGGACAGGGAAGGGAAGAGGGGGCGACCCAGGGCAAGCACACGACTGGGGGTCTCAGCCCTCTTCTGTTAAGCTGGCCGTCGGAGGTGTGCAAGGTCTCCAGCTTCAAGGATGTTGTTGGGAGGTGGGCAGAGGCGGGAGTTTGAGGTGGGATTTGTGGGCTTCACCTCAGGGCTTGGCTGCTCCCTCAGAGACACAGAGGGAGTCATCCTGTAGGGGACCAGGGGCTGTGAAGGAAATGCCGACGTCATGAAAGCTCCAGTTTTGGACACCTGGAGCAGGCCTTTGCCCCAAGTGAAGAGCAAGAAAATGTAGCATGGCCAGCTACCCAGAGGGTACCTGGAAGTGCTTCCAGATGACCTCTTCTGTCCCCAAACCAGGAGTGGTCTGAGCACAGGGACACGCCACAGCCCAATAGCCAGCACATCCTACTCCCAGTATGTGTATTGAGGGGGTGGCAGTTGGTGGCATCTGTCCCCAGCCTGCTGTTCCCTTTCTGTGCTGGAGGACAATGGGATGTGGGAACGGGGTAGGGCTAAGATGCTATCTCAGGCTGCAGCAGGAAGTCAGAGTTACATGTTCCAGGAGCAGACACTGAGACTGGATTTGGAGTGCAAGATATTTCTTAGGGGGTAACATCTGTGGAGGAGAAGAAAGGGAAGAAGCATTGGGTAGAAGAAGTTTAATGCAAGCTGAAAAAACCTGGACCAGCCTCAGGACAGCGCTGGGGAGGGACTTGCCCATCAGAGTTGTCCTGAGTCTGACCATTATCCACCACCGCCCCCATAGGACCAGAATCCATATCGCTTTCTGAGACATTAACATCACCTCGAAGCAAGGCTACCCTGCCTTTCACCTGTGGCATCTTGTTCGGTGGAGCTTCGATAAACTGCATAGTGATGGGGATGGTCATCTTTTACTCTGAATTCCACCCTGAGATGGACACATCCTGGGCAGCCTCCCTTGTGACCAACAGACATGGACGTGCAGTGGGAAAGAACCACAAAGACGGAGAAAGACTTGCCCCCAGTGTAGGATGCCTGAGTTAACAATGAACTTCAACGCTTCATATGAATAAAACTACATGCTAGCCATAAAGTACACATTGGCTTTTTGTAAATTTCTAAAATCAGATATTTGAACAAGCACAAGTATATGAAAGCTTGCTGCAATATATTAATCAGGGTTCATTCTGTTTCTCATCTACAAGGTGAGAAACACCGTCAAAGTGACAGCCCAGTCAGCCACTCTCTGGGCTTCACAGCTGAGTCCTACCTCAGCCCACTTTAGGCAAAGGTCTGGCCCAGTTGTCTGTTTCACAACCGCAGGAAACAGTTCAGGGTTCTCCGTGGGATCCCATCCAACCTGCTCTTAACCCCCACTAAACTTGGCCTTAGAAAGTAACACCTTGGGGCTTCCTTGGTGGCGCAGTGGTTGAGAGTCCGCCTGCCGATGCAGGGGACACGGGTTCGTGCCCCGGTCCGGGAAGAGCCCACATGTCGCGGAGCGGCTGGGCCCGTGAGCCATGGCCGCTGAGCCTGTGCGTCCGGAGCCTGTGCTCCGCAACGGGAGAGGCCACAACAGTGAGAGGCCCGCGTATCGCAAAAAAAAAGAAAAAAGAAAGTAACACCTTGACCCCTCCAAGCAAAGAAGTGGATTGGGAGCTCAAAGTTCTGCAGCCGCCCTCTCCAAAGAAATTTCTTCAACAATCTCCTGGCAAAATTCTCTCCCACACTTTAGCCCTTGTTCTGTGAGTGGGTGAGGGAGTTTGAGAGTCAATGGCAAATAACCCCTGTGTCCCCACGGTGAATTCTGCCCTTGGTGGCGGATGCCTTGTGTCTCGCTCACGTTGGTATTCTGATTTCCACTGTATAGTCCCCTTGGTTGACATCAAGGCCAGAACAGTCTCCTGTCCTGTTCCACCTGCATGACCTTGTTTAATCCTACAGTCACAATGAAATAGATACCCTTATCCTCGTGTGACGTACAGTGACACAGAAGCTGTTAGAAGCCACCTTGGTTGTAAAGCTAGACCTTGGATTCAGGTCTTTTTGACTCCAGTCTGTGCTCTTAACTGCCAAATCGGCTCCTTAGTTTAAACTTAATGCAAATTGTTCTGAAGTGAAATATAATTAAATTGTTTGGGTTTAATTTGAATAATACTAAATGAAAAGAAATACAACTTGAAAGGAGAGCTGAACTGTTTTGTTGTAATGTGAGCTTGTTCGCTTGCATACATTGCTCTAAGTCGTATTTGCAAACTGCAAGATTCAGGAACTCTGTGGAACAAATGCTGTTATATAAATGGGCCAAAGATGCCCTCTGTGCATTGTTGCTTATTTCTTCACCGCAGGCCGAGACTCCTTAGCTCAGTGCCAGATTCAAATTTTTATGCATCCCGTTATTTTAAAAGTAACAAGCAGATTCCAGGGTCCACGCCCTTTGCATACCCTCACCCCATATCTGCTGTCATTGGTAAGACAGAGCCTGTGGTTATAAGGCCCCAGGCTGCTGCAGCTGGGCCTGTGGAGCTCTCTGACCTGAGACTCCTGCCATGCTGCTGAGCCACGTCACTTAGATGCATCAGCCACTCTGGCCTCCCTCTGCACTGGGAGTTTTCTTGCCCCCTTGCCTTGTGGGTAGTGGTCCCCACACTGGAGCCTTTGGACAGACTCCTCTGTGAGGGGCTTCCCCACATGCATCACTGTCCAAGCATCACCCAGTAAAGCTTGTTGTGTGCTACTGCCTCTTGCAGTCACATCCTTTCCCTTGATCAGCCCCAAATCCCTCAAACCCTGACAGATACACAGTAAGTGGGACAAGGAATTCAGGAGTAGAAAGTGAGATTACGCATTCTACTTTTATTTCTCTTCTCTTATTTCAAGCTCCTTAATCTCACTGATGTTTTCTTTGTTCTATTTTCTCTACGTCTGGTGGTGGCTGAAGGCTTGGAACATTTACGTCTGAGCACTTAGCTGTACGTTGACCTACCTAAGGCGGATCGCAACTTACTAGCCTTGCCCTAAGTGTCATTTGCAAAAGCATGGATTTGATGGGTTGGTTCATGTTTCTAACATACATCATAAACTCAAACCGATTTTTAAATTTTATTTATTTATTTACTTAGTTTTGGCTGTGTTGGTTCTTCGTTGTGGTGTGCGGGGTTCTCACTGCGGTGGCTTCTCTTGTTGCAGAGCATGGGCTCTAGGTGTGTGGGCTTCAGTAGTTGTGGCTCATGGGCTCTAGAGCACAAGCTCAGTAGTTGTGGTGCACGGGCTTAGTTTTCTGCGGCACGTGGAATCTTCCTGGACCAGGGCTCAAACCCATGTCCCCTGCATTGGCAAATCAGATTCTTAACCACTGCGCCACCAGGGAAGCCCAAAACTATTTTTTTAAAAACCCACATAAGAACTAAAATAATCTTCGTACCATACTTTGGGAAATACTGGCCAAGTTCTCACTCTTTAGGGAGACTCACACGGCCCTTTCAGGATTTCTCCCTCTCAGTTTTCCCCTGGCACATTTGAGCTCTGGAAATACAGAACCTGCCCAAACTTGCCGTGCCATCGCATGGCTCTGCCTTTGTACATGTTATGCTATGTAAAGTGTCCTTCCCCTCTGTCTGTCTGGGATGAGACTGAGCTGGTCCGTGACCCCGTGGAGAAGCCTTCCCCACTCCCCACCTCCTCAATGGATCCTCTTCCCACCAACCCTCCTCAGTCAGCGTCCTCTGTCCACCCCCAGCCTCCCCTGCAATGTGAATTTTACCCTCAACCACGTGGCCTATTGTTTGTTTGCCTGTTTCTCTCCTCCTCGTCTTCAGACCCCTAGGAAGTTAGGGACCTAGAGGTCCTTGTATTCCTGGTGCCTACAGTGAGGAGACACTCAGCAGATGTTTTTTCAGTCAATGAAAGAGTGAGAGAGCAAACATCATGAAAATCACGGCTGTTCTGTTTTCCTTTTATTTTAAGGGCGTTTGTGGACCTGAAGTTTGCCTGTGGAAGTAGGAGGGGCTGGGAGAGGGAAGGTGAGGGGGAGGAGGAGAACGGGGGAGGAAAAGGGATCTCGTGGCGCTCTTTTCATGATGCTGAGTATAGGCTTCCATTTCAAGACAGCGAAGTGAGAGTCCCCATTTACTCCTCCTGTCTCCCAAGGTCCCACCGAAATGGCAGGAATTTTTTTTTTTTTTTTTTTTTTTTAAGAAATGAAAACATAACAGAGAAAACAAGAAGGGAAGTCACCTTAGGACAGGAAGTTTGAGGAAATCCCTAATGAGGAAAGAGCAGGATAGGAAGCTTAAAGAGAGCAGAGAAAAACGCAGCCCAAAGCAGCCCTTCCCAAGACAACCCCAGCCCCTGACCCCCCAACAAATAAAAGAGTGGGAGGGAGCTGGCGGCTAAGCCCGGTGGTTAATTGATGAACTATATTTAGAACAGCTGGGACAGTGGGAGCCCTGCCCCTTGCCATGTTCTTTCTCCTTCCAGAGCATCCTGCCTTGGCTGAACAGGAGCCTCTAAAGACACTTATTTGCCTGTTGGGGCTCCTAGAATGGGAGGGGCCTCAAAAATGGCAAAGCAGTTTGCAATAACTCTGGACCCTCACAAGGAATAATAGAAGGGACAAAGGGGCGAAGTGGCTTTGTCCCAAATAGACGTCCAGTCATGTCCTCCTGTGACCAATTAACAGCTGTCTTTCTGGCATCTGGGGTTGAGATGGGGCAGCCTGCCTCCTTGCTGACACAAACATGCAAACCCAAAGTAAAGCCTGCCAGGGAACACAGCCTGCCCGTGTCCATGGGGCCCTGGTCAGGCCAGAAGCCCAGATGATGTGAACCTGAGGGGTGGGTAGTGTCGGAAGACACTCCTTCACAAGGCTCTTTGTTCCTGCACAGCTTGCTGAGTATGCCGAGAATGCAAGGCCCTGGCCACTCTTTAGGGTTGTACTTGCAGCAAGCAACCTTGAGGGATGAGATCATGTCTGCCTCTGGGATAAGGAGAAGTCTTGCTTACTGGTTGCTATAAAACAGAAGGTTCCCCAAGCTCAGTGTTCGACTCCTGTAACTCGACCCACTGTGTGTGCAGATGTTCACTGAGGCCCCTCTGCATCGCCCTGTGCAAACTGGGGCTTGGAACTGACACAAACATGCTGACACTCTGGATACTGCTTTTGTTGTGAGTTTAAAAAGTCTTTCATTTTGACCCAAGAGTCTTGTGTCTCTGACAGCATGCAAGAAATGGCAAGCTAACTTGTTACCCCCTTTTGCAAGTAGAGTAAAACCTCAGACGTTTCATAGTTCTTTTTTTTTTTAATTGAAGTGTGGTTGATTTACAATGTTATATTAGTTTCAGGTGTACCTAGCGATTCAATATTTTTATAGATTATACTCCATTTAAAGTTATTTTATTGGTTACATTCCCTGTGCTGTATATTACATCCTTGTACCTTATTTATTTTATGCGTAATAGTTTGTACCTCTTAATTCCCTGCTCCTATTGCCCCTCCCCACTGGTAACCACTGGTTTGTTCTCTGCATCTACGAGTCTGTTCTGTTTTGTTTTGTTTGTTTGTTTTTAAATATTTATTTATTTGGCTGCATCAGGTCTTAGTTGCGGCATGTGGGATCTTTCGTTGTGGTGGGCGGGCTCTTCATTGCGGCACTTGGGCTTAGTTGCCCTGCAGCATGTGGGATCCCAGCTCCCTGACCAGGGATCGAACCCGTGTCCCCTGCATTGGAAGGAGGATTCTTAACCACTGGACCACCAGGGAAGTCCCAAGTCTGTTCTGTTTTGTTATAGTCATTCATTTGTTTTATTTTTTAGATTCCACATATAAGTGAGAACATACAGTATTTGTCTTTCTCTGACTTATTTCACTAAGTATAATACCCTCAAGGTCCATCCATGTTGTTACAGATAGCATAATTTTCATTCCTTTTTCTGACTGACTAATATCCGTGTGTGTGTGTGTGTGTATCACATCTTCTTTATCCATTCATCTATTGATGGACACTTAGGATACTTCCATATCTTGTCTATTGTAAATAATGCTGCTATGAACATTGGGGTGCATGTATTTTTTTCCAAATTAAGTGTTTTCGTTTTCTTCGGATATATACCAGGAGTGGGATTGCTGGATCATATGGCAGTTCTATTTTTAGTTTTTTGAGGAATCTCCATACTGTTTTCCATGGTGACTGCACTAATTTACATCCCTCACCAACATTTATTACTTGTCTTTTTGATGACAGTCATTCTGACAAGTGTGAGGTGATATTTAAATCTCATTGTGGTTTTGATTTGCATTTCCCTGATGATTAGTGATGTCGAGCATCTTTTCATGTGCCTGTTGGCCATCTGTATGTTGTCTTTGGAAAAGTATCTGTTCAGGTGTTCTGCCCATTTTTTAATCGGGTTGTTTGGTTTTTTTTGATGTTAAGTTGTATGAGCTTTTATATATTTTGGATATTAACCCCTTGTCGGTCATATTATTTGCAATTATCTTCTCCCATTCCGTAGGTTTTCTTTTCATTTTGTTGATGGTTTCCTTCACTGTACAAAAGCTTTACATTTAATTAAGTCCCATTTTTTCATTTTTGCTTTTGTTTCCTTTGCCTAAGGAGACAGGTCCAATTGCTGAGACTTACGGCAAAGTTTCTTCTAGGAGTTTCTTCTAGGAGTTTTACGGTTTCCAGGCTTACATTTAGGTCTTTAATCCATTTTGAGTTTATTTTTTGTATGTGGTGTGAGAAAATGTTCTAATTTCATTCTTTTACATGTGGCTGTCCCCTTCACAGTTGTTGACATGAGGCTGTCATTTGTAGGTGATATGACATGTACAGAGAAAGTCCAAAAGAATCTACAAACAAATTATTAGAATAAATAAGAGAATTTAGCAAGGTTTCAGGATACAGGGTCAATTACAGAAAAATCAATTTTACTTCTAAATACTAGGAAAAAAATAGAACATAAAAATTTTAGAAATACAGTATAAAATAGCACAATACCCATCAAAAACCAAGGAACATAACTAACAAAATCTTCACACTGAAAGTGCAGAAACATTGCTGAGAGAAATTAAAGACAATATTTTTAGCAGAATGATAATATCATGTTCACAGATTATTAAGATGTCCTTCTGCCCAAAATGATCTATAAATTCAATTCAATTCCAACCAAAATTCTAGCAGGTTATTTGTGAAAATTGACAAGGTGATTTTAAAATTTATATAGAAATGCAGAGGACCTATAATAGTCAAGGGAATCTTGAAGAAGAACAAAGATGGAAGGCTTTAACTACCAGATATCAATACTTATAAGTTTATAATGATTAAGAGTGTGGTAAGGATGTACAAATAATCAAATAGTTACATGGAATGCAGTTGAGATCCAGACAGAGGTGACAGAGGTGACATTAACTATAACTCAGTGGGAGAAGGGATAGTCTTTTTAATAAACAAGAATGCTAGGTCAAGTAGACATATACTTGAAAGAAAAAAGAATTTTGACTTCTAGTTCATACTGTACACAAAAATTAATTCTAGATAAATCTTAAACCCAAATATGAAAGGTGACACAGCATGAGACTATTTTTATGACTTTTGGGCAATTAAAGATTTCTTGTAAGGACAAAAAAGATTGATAAATTGAACTCCTTATTATATATCCAAGAGATATGAGTTCTTATGCTCACAAAATGACATTCAAGAATGGTCATAGTAGCAGTATTATTCATAATAAACAAAAACTGGAAACCACCCAAATGTCCATCAACAATATAACAGATAAATAAATTGTGATATAGTTGTATAATGGAATACTACACAGCAATGAAATGTAAACTGTGAATGAATCTCACATACAGTATGTTGAATGAAAGAAATCTGATTGAAAAGAGTATATACTATATGATTCCATTTACACAATGTTCAAGGACTTGCAGAACTCATCTATGTTGATAAAGGAGAAAAGTGTTTGTCTTGGAGGGAACAGTACTGACTGGGAAGGGGTAAGAGGGAGCCTCATAGGAGCTGAAATGTTCTGTGGCTTGATTCAGGTAACAGCAGTAACGTGGTTGTAGACATAACATACAATTTCTTTGAGTCGACTTAAGATTTGTATGCAACTTACTGAATGCAAGTTATACCTAAATTAAATGAAAAAAAAAGAATTAACGTACAAGTATATTATATAAAGGTATAATGTTACTTTTTGTAAGTTACTTTTTTTTTTTTTTTTTGCGGTATGCGGGCCTCTCACTGTTGTGGCCTCTCCGTCGCGGAGCACAGGCTCCGGACGCACAGGCTCAGTGGCCATGGCTCATGGGCCCAGCGGCTCCACGGCATGTGGGATCTTCCCGGACCGGGGCACGAACCTGCGTCCCCTGCATCGGCAGGCAGACTCTCAACCACTGTGCCACCAGGGAAGCCCTAAGTTACTTTTTTTTTAAAAAAAAAAGAAGAGCCACTATCAGGATTGACTTGGGAAAGGAGAATTTTACTTTTTATTTTATTCAGTTCTGTGAAATTTGCATTTTGTTTGTTTAACTGTGGCTTTTTGTGGTACACAAATATTTCTTTAATTTTATAAATAGACTTTTATTTTATAAATATATTTATGTTATGATTTTTATCACCTTTCATATTATGTTATACTTTAAAAGTATATCTCTCTAGATGGGTGAAGTTATGGATAATATTTTGCTTTTTCTACCTTTCTATATGGTATGATGCTATGTGTAACTTTTAAAAATCAGAGGAAAAAAACTTTCTTCAAAGAAAAAGGAGAAAAAACATTTAGAGAAATGTTGCCTACTTTTCCAAGTTAAAAAATATATATCTGGACCAATTTTAAAGAAAATCATCCTGAATTTTCAGAATGGTTACGGTAGTAAGAAGTGTTTTTATAGGGCAAAGACATTGTCTAATGTAGATTTAATGATAGACTTTGTTCATGTAGTTAGCACCTATCAAGTCTATAATTTTTTTAGAGTAATTGGATCAAGGGTAACAATTCAACTTAATTCAGCAACCTTTATTACAAAGTTGAAAGAATTTTGCTTTAAAAAACTCTATGATTAAAAATTTGTTTCCATTAAATAAGTTTTTTAGGAAATTAAACTAGCTCACCTTTGGGAGAGCTAGGAAAGAAAAGTGCTTTCAAATTTGATAACATTATCACTTCCACATATGTATACATGGTGTTTTCCTTACTTATTTATTAAAAAATTTTTTTCTATTTCTTTTTAAAAAAATTTTATTATTACTTATTTATTTTTGGCTGCATTGGGTCTTTGTTGCTGTGCACGGGCTTTCTCTAGCGGGCTTTCTCTAGTTGCGGTGAGCGGGGGCTACTCTTCCTTGCAGTATGTGGGCTTCTCATTGCAGTGGCTTCTCTCATTGTGTAGCACGGGCTCCAGGTGCCCGGGCTTCAGGAGTTGTGGCTCACGGGCTCTGGAGCTCAGGCTCAGTAGCTGTGGCACATGGACTTGGTTGCTCTGCGGCATGTGGGATCTTCCCAGACCAGGGCTTGAACCCATGTCCCCTGCATTGGCAGGCGGATCCTTAACCACTGTGCCACCAAGGAAGCCCTATGTTCAATTTTTGAAATGAACACTGAGTTGGCCAAACCAAGCCCATCTGCGGGCCACGGGTCAACCATTGTTGTTAGAGGGCCAGGCTCTAGTTCTAGATGGTGAATCTATTTATTACCTTAAATTGTTGGTAATCAAAGCATATCAACTGATCTTGTGACAGATGGATTTTCCTATTTGTAGATTTGTCATCACTTGGTATTAATTAAGTGCCTCTTAGTAATCTGATGAAAAATCAGAATGCAGAAAGAAAAAATAAAACAGAAAGGAAGAGAGGTAATGGAAGGGAAAAAGACATTGGAGGCAAAGGATAATTTGTTAAAAAAAAAGAGAAGTGTCAGTACTGATCGAAACCAAATCGGTGCTACAATCTCAGTATTTTCTTGTCTCTTCTAAGGAGAAGTATATGTATATGATGTTTTTATATGGAAATCCAGAGATGACTTGTAAAAACTGAAAATAGTAAGCAGCTAGAAGGGTCCAGATGTTTGTTTAGGCTTCTCTGGTCTCCCCGGAGTCCAGCTCGTATTTCAGCGTGAGAGCACGACGCGTCCTTGGCCTGTGGCCACTGTTTGCATCACACCAAGACAAGCCTGGATCAGAGTTTGGCCTGACAAACATTGTGTTAACTTATAATGTATTTAGAGACATTAATTGAACTGGGGTGATTAAAACCTTTTGAACAAGCAGAGTTTAAGATGGGTAACTCAGCATCTCTGCAGTTTTCTAATGTGTCTAAATGTCTACTGGCGTTCAAACATCTGTTCTATTAAACTTCCACCCTCAGTGTTAGCTTATTGATGGAGTTAGCTAAATTTAAGTAAAAATCATTTGGAAACCAACACACAAGTTCTCTCCTGCAGTAACTTTAAACTACAAACTCTAACCTGACTTGTAATCCAACCTCCTAATCCCTACTGGGACATTTAACATATATGTGGTATTTCATGGCAAAGTTCTTCCTTGAAACAAAAAAAATGTACTTAGGATTCAATGTATTTTAAAATATAATTTGCTCTCATTATGACTCCAACTAATTATACACCTCAATTTATTATGTATACTTAACAGCTATACCAACAATCATATGTGATATAACCTTGCATTACAACACAGTATGTATATTTAATGTGCCAACATTTCATTCTTGTACTCTGGGGTGATGATCTAAAAGTTACAGACTTCAAAATCAAATCGAGACAAATGAAAGGGTATTTTGAGCTCAGATTCCCGACTCCCTTCCCTTTTGATTCCAAGGCCACTCAGACAACTGTCCTTTATTGCTGAAGCCTAGAGGAGCACCCAAATACATCTGAGTTCTGGGGCAGAAGTTACAGGTTCAGAACATCACTGTATACAAAGTTAGAGCTCAAAAGTTATGAGGCAGGGCTTCCCTGGTGGCGCAGTGGTTGAGAGTCCGCCTGCCGATGCAGGGGACATGGGTTTGTGCCCCGGTCTGGGAAGATCCCACATGCCGCGGAGCGGCTGGGCCCGTGAGCCATGGCCGCTGAGCCTGGGTGTCCGGAGCCTGTGCTCCGCAACGGGAGAGGCCACAACAGTGGGAGGCCCGCGTACCACACAAAAAAAAAAAAAGTTATGAGGCTGTTTCTGCAGTGGGTCAGAGATAAAGACAATAGATCCCATTGGGCTTAGGGTGAGGAGGTACCAGCTGCCTTGAGCAGATGCCGCTCTTCTAACATTGGCCAATAAAACTCATTTCTTCACCCACTGAAGGATTTTATACCTAAAGATATGAATCAGCCAAAGGAGACCAGCAATCGCTTCAAGGAGGCAGGCTACGATATAATCAAAGCAGTTGGCACCCAAGAAGGCAGACTTAATTGAAGGGTTTTAGATGTTTTGCATGCTTTACATGAAGCATTACAGAAGGAGTGGGCAGGGCGATTGGGGTAGAAACGTGTGTGAGATGCACCCTCTTAATAGCCCTTAGATACGTTATCATTGTCCATTTAGAGTTAACTAGCATATCACAAGTTTCAATGCCCCTCCTATTCCTTGTACTCTTTATTTTATATTGGAGTATAGTTGATTTACAATGTTGTGTTAGTTTCTGCTGTATATCAAAGTGAATCAGTTATACGTATATCCACTGTTTTTTAGATTCTTTTCCTGTGTAGGTCACTACAGAGTATTGAGTAGAATTCCCTGTGCTATACAGTAGGTCCTTATTAGTAATCTATTTTATATATAGTAGTGTGTATATGTCAATCCCAATCTCCCAATTTATGCCTCCCCCTGCTTTCCCCCCTGGTAACCATAAGTTTGTTGGCTACATCTGTAACTCTATTTCTCTTTTGTAAATAAGTTCATTTGTATCATTTTTTAAGATTCCACATATAAGTGATATCATATGATATTTGTCTTTCTCTGTCTGACTTACTTCACTCAGTATGGCAATCTCTAGATCCATCTATGTTGCTGCAAATGTACTCGTACTTTTTATTTCTTCCTGTCGAGATCATCAAGTTAAAGCCCAGAGTAATGAAAAAAGTTAATCATATCATGGCAAAATTTTTATATACCAAGGATGAAGTCTTAAAATCTTTCAGTCAAAGAGAATGGTCACTTTATAAGGGAAACAAGTATAGCAGTCTTTTCATCTTTAACACTGGGAGTTAGAAAATAGTAAAATCTGGGCTTCCCTGGTGGTGCAGTGGTTGAGAGTCCGCCTGCCAATGCAGGGGACACGGGTTCGTGCCCCAGTCCAGGAAGATCCCACATGCCGCGGAGCAGCTGGGCCCATGAGCCATGGATGCTGAGCCTGCGCATCCGGAGCCGGTGCTCCGCAGCCTGTGCTCCGCAGCGGGAGAGGCCACAACAGTGAGAGGCCCGCGTACCACACACACAAAAAAAGAAAATAGTAAAATCACATTTAGAGGAAGTGAGAGACCCAAGAATCCACTCCACAGCCAAGTGATGGCAAAAGAAAAGGCATTTTCTATGCACAAAGAGCTCAGAGAAATATACAATCATGTTCTCTTTCTGAGGAAGCTACCCAAGAAGAACTGAAAAAACAAAAGTTGAAATCAAAGACTATCTCAAGACACATAAAGGCAAACTGGTAATATCAAGCATTTATCCTGCCTTTCCTGTACAAACTTACCTTCATGTATTAGTGTGCTATGACTGCCATAACAAAATACCCCAGACTGGGTGGCTTAGATAGCAGAAATCTCTCACAGTTCTGGCGTCTAGAAGTGCAAGATTAAGTTGTCCTCTCTTGAGGCCTCTCTCCTTGTCTTGCAGACAGCCACCTTCTTGCTGTGTCCTCACATGGCCTTTCCTTTATGTGCACATCCCTGGTGTGTCTCTGTGTGTCCACCAGTCAGACTGGATTAGAACCCACCTTAATGGTGTCCTTTTAATTTAATCACCTCTTTAGGGACCCTATCTCCATACAGTCATATTCTGAGGTGTTCGGGGTTAGGACTTCAATATATGAATTTTGGGGGAAGCAGTTCAGTCCTTAACACTTAAGGTAACCAAACAGTTGTTGAAGAAAAGTATTTCTTTATAGGGAAATTTGAATTAATAAACAAAGAAGGAATGATAGAATTAAATATAACCTTTTTGTAATCTGCAGTGGATTAATGCCCTTAAGCAGTGGCTGGTAATGTTACAAGATAGGAGAATACCATACATTATGTATCTCCTGATGGAATGTTCTTGTCAAAAAAATCAAACCTGAGTGTGAAGCCTCTATCTCTAACTACCAGTTTACAGGAACTCTGGGGAATGAGGACAAACATGTTAAACAACACCATGGAGCCTGCAGTCAGCAAAATCTATACAATGGGAAGTACAATGGGCCAAGCAGCTCTGTCACTTCCTACCACATAGACTTCCTATAAGCTTATTTTTCTTCCCATTTTGTTTGCTTGTTTTTTGTCTAACTCACCCACTATATTGTAAATGGCTGTATCTCCAGAGCCTAAAGCAGTGTCTGGCATATAGTATGTACTCAACAAGTGAATCTAGACACAGAACTTACACTTGTCAAAAAATGAACTCAAAATGGATTATAGACCTAAATGTATAATGCAAAAGTATAAAAATCCTAGAAGATAACATAGAAGAAAATCATGATGACTTTGGGAGTGGTGATGCCTTTTTAGATTCTACACCAAAGGCATATATAGCTAACCCTTGAACAATGTGAGTTTTAGAGGTGTCGAACCTCCGTGCAGTCAACAATCTGCATATAACTTAACAGTCAGCCCTCTGTATCTGCCATTCTGCATCCACAGATTCAACCAACCATGGATCAGGTAGTACTGTAGTATGTATTTAGTGAAAAAATCCATTAGTAAGTGGACCTGTGCAGTTCAAACCCATGTTGTTCAGGTACCAACTGTACATGAAAGAAATAATTGATAAGTTGAACTTCATTAAAATTCAAAACTTTTGCTTTGCAAAAGACAGTTTCAAGAAAATAAGACAAGCCACAGACAGGGAGAAAAAATATTTGCAGAAGACACATCTGATAAAGGACTGTTATCCAAAATATACAAAGAACTGTTGACATTAAGAAAACATACAACCCAATTCAATAAATGGGCCGAAGACCTTAACAGACACCTCACCAAAGAAGATCTACAGATGGCAAATAAGCATATGAAAGATTCTCCACAGCCTATATCATCAGGGAACTGCAAATTAAAACTATGAGATACTACTGCACACCTATTAGAATGACCCAAATCCAGAACACTGACAACACCAAATGCTGACAAGGATATGGAGCCACAGGAAATCTCACTCATTGCTGGTAAGAATGCAAAATAATACTGCTAATTTGGAAGGAAGTTTGGCAGTTTCTTACAAAATGAAACATACTCTTATCATATGATTTGGTATGTGATAAGTACTAAATACCTTTGGTATTTATCCAAAGGAGTTGAAAACTTAGGTCCACAAAAATACCTGCACATGGATGTTTATAGCAGCTTTATTCATATTTGCCAAAACCTGGAGGCAACCAAGATGTCCTTCAGTACGTGAAAGGATAAATAGACTGTGATACACCAAGACAATGGAATACTATTCAGCACTAAAAAGAAATGAGCTGTCAAGCCATGAAAAGACATGGAGGAGTCTTAAATGCATATTACTAAGTCAGAGAAGCCAATCTGAAAAGGTTGCATACTGTATGATTCCAATGACATGACATTCTGGAAAAGGCAAAACTATGGAGACAATAAAAATATCAGTGGTTGGCAGAGGGGAGAAGGATGAACAGACAGAGCACAGAGAATTTTTAGGGCAGTGAGAATACTCTGTTTGATATTATAATTACAGATATATGTCATTATACATTTGTCTAAGCCCATAGAATGTACATTACCAAGAGTGAACCCTAGGGCAGACTAGAGACTTTGAGTGATTTGAGTGTTGATATAGGGTTATTCTTGGTAACATGAGTAATTACGGAACATAATGCACCTTTCTGGTGAGTGATGCTGATAATGGGGGAAGCTATGCATGTGTGTGTGGGGGGGTAAGGGTTATATGGGAAGTCTCTTTACCTTCCTCTTAGCTTTGTGTGAACCTTAAACTGCTCCAGACAAAAAGTAAGTCTTTTAAAAAGTGAGAATGTGGAGAAATTGGAACGCTTGTGCACTGTTCATGGGAATATAAAACGGTGCAGCCACTATGGAAAACAGTATGGAAGTTTTCCAAAAAGTTAAAAATAGAAATACCATATCATACAGCATTCTCACCTCTGAGTATATATATCCAAAAGAATTGAAAACAGGATCTTGTAGAAATAGTTGCACACCCATGTTCATTGCAGCATTATTCACAATAGCCAAAAGGTGGAAGCAACTTAAATGTCTATGAAGAGATAAATGGATAAAGGAAATGTGGAATATCCATGCAATTGAATATTATTCAACCTTAAAACAGGAAGGAAAACCTGTTACATGCCACAACAGGGATGAATCTTGAGGACATTACGCCAAGTGAGATAAACCAGTCACAGAAGGACAAATTCCACATGATCCCCCTTGTATGAGGAATCTAAAATAGTCAAACTCTTAGAAACAGAAAGTAGAATGGTGGTTTCCAGGGCCTTCGGGGAGGCGGAAAGGGGAATTGTTCAATGGATATAGACTTTCAGTTTTGCAGGACGAAAAAGTTCTAGAGGAGTGTTGTGCAACAGTGTACATATGGGTAACACTTGGAGTGTACACTTAAAAGTGATTAAGATGCATGTTTTACCACAATTGAAAAAAATCCACCTCAAAGTTATATAATAAATGATTTTATTTACATGGAAATTTATATAATAAATGATTTCATGTACATGACACTCTCAAGAGGCAAAACTATAGTAGCAGAGAAAATAAGTGGTTGCCAGAGGTCTGGGGTAGGAGGCAAGCTGCAAAAAGCAGTGTTTGGGAAAGATGGAGGTCTTCTGTCACCTGAGTGTGGTGAGGGTTCCATGAACCTAGACATGTGTTAAGGTTCCTTTCCACTGTGAACCCCCCCCCCAAGTCAGTCTTTCTAAATGGTAACTTTTTAATAAAACAAAAAGTGAGTACAAAATGCATGATTTGGGGTATATGATTTTTATGACTAGCATGAAACTCTTAATGGTTCTGTTTATATTGGCATTTAGGTCAGCAAATTACATGTACCCTTGATAGAAAACAGAGTCATTTTACAAGAACTCTACATAATAATGATCATTTTAGCTTCTGTACCATGTTACAGATTGCTTTCTGTGGCCTCTTCCAACATTGTTCTTCCTTTACTTGTGTTTTTTTCCTTTGAGTAATTTGACTTGAAAGTGTTCCCATAAAAGCTATCATTTTCTACTTTTCCTGATTAACCGGGGTGGGGGTGGGGGTGGGGGCGGCATTTCTCATTCTATCCGTCCACCTTTTCTAGTGTTTTTCCTCATATGATGTTTAACACCTCCCACCTTGAAGTCACTTTAACACGTAATAACGGGTTCTTTTAAATCAGTCTTCTAGATTATTTATGAAGATGTTAAACAAAGCTGGGTTTGACCTTAAACCCTACCAGGTCTGCTAATCTAAACCAAAATCGCTCACTCACATGCTGCTTCACTTTAAAGTATTCATTGTTTACAGTCTTATCTAAGACACATTTCGTAGTATCAATAACCAAAGGAATTCATCTCCATCTCTCTAATGCATATGCTACCAAATGCTTACCCCAGAGTCCAGATGTTTTACATCCTTTTGTCTATTCATTTGATAATTATAAGAAAAATGTGATCTCACAATCCTCTTAGTGGCCACCTACAAAGAAGCAAGGATGTGATTCCCTTAGAATCAGTTTGTTCCTAAGAGTTAGATAATAAGTCAGTAAGTAAACAGAAGAAAGGAGCACTACAGACAGATGCCTTATACAGATAAGCAGATCTTCTTCAGGTTGGAGTAACAACATAAAAGAGAGAGAGAGGAAGGAAGGAAGGAAGGGTGGGAGGGAGGGAGGGGGGGGAAGAAAACAGTAGAACAGAGAAGCTTCTTATTACGAAAGGTAACAGTACATGAGTTCACAGACACAGTTAGAATTAAGCAAAGCCTGTGATGAAAAGCAGTAGATGACACGTGATGTTTGGATGCATACACAAAGAAACAACGGAAAAGTAGAATCCAAGCTGCATTCTAATGAGAAATGTGGAAGTTTAAGGCATTGAGCAAGATTCATGATACGATGAAAGAAACTAATTGAAAAGAAAAAGCATTTGGGCCCATTCAGTTGAGACACAAATAACAGGTCCCTGATAAAATGAGGGGAGCTCAAAAGGAGAAGAGCTAAAAAAGTGAGCAGATGCTTTAAAACCAAAGTTTAAATATTACTATTTATAGAGCGTCGTAGAAACAGGTCTGGAACACATCTGAATAGGCATAATATTATCAAAGATATCTTCCATCTGTAAAAAAGAATACATGAAATAACATTAAGCCACATTTAAGATACTGGTGACTCCATTTATGGGAGGAGAATGGTGAACTCAGTCGCTAAGGGTGATAAGAAAAAGTATGTCTTGTTAAGGTAGTTATAAATGAAAAAAATTACACGGCTCTGATTATGTCATTCCTCTGCCTAACGTTTTTACGTAACCCTGACTGGGTGACCTTCAAGGCCCTTTGCAAAATGGGCTCACCCCCTCTAGCACCTCCTCATCTATATCCATTAATGCGTAGTAATGCGTCTCATTACTACCTCACGACATTCTTGTAGGAAAGTTAATGACACAAAGTACCAAGTACGTGACACATAAGTGCTTCACAAGTGCTAATTTCCTTACTTTCCAACTCTCTTTCCCAAGAGCCCTATGTTCTCCACACACCAGGTTATGAGAACATGCTGTGCTCATAACAGTTCTGTGTCTGTTTTTCATATCCACTCTCTGAAATATCTTGATTGTTTTTAATTTAGCAAAATGCAATTCTTCATAGAGGCCCAGCTTTAATGTGTCTTTTTACCCTGCCAGGCAGAAATGATCGCTATCTCTTAGCTGACCCCATAGCACTCTGTTCCTATTGTCAGAATTTCACTTATTTCATTGTTTTCTTTCCCTCTGACCTCAAGCTCCCTGAGGACAGCAACTGCATATCCAGAGCGTAACAAAGTTGATCATTCATTTATCCCACCACTAAACACTGATTGAGCACCTATTATGTTACTAAGTATCATGGATACAAAGTTAAGAAGAAATAGTCATTGCTTTCAGAGAACTCCAGTCTGTTGTGGAAACGAGGTACATAAAGAAATACTGTTAATAATGACTTCCAATGGGATGTCAGGGGATTTGTGATTTCTTCTTAATGCTATTCTGGATTGTTTGCGTGTTTATAATGAAGATTTTGTTTTTTAAAAAATCAATATGCTATTTTCACTTGGAAAAGAAGAATCGATGATAGAATTTTGTAAGGCATAATGGGAGCATCAGGGAGGAAAGCAAAGGGAAGGCAGCTCAAAAGAAGCTTCCTAGGGGATCTCAACAATGGGTTCCATCCATTAGAAGCACTAACGGGTGAGACAACAGATCTCAAGCCCGGCCCTGGTTCCCTACGCAGTGGTCTAAGAAGGCTAAACTATGCTCACAGGATTATTTTCTGACTTGGCAGTACTTTGGTTTCTTACTTCATATCTTCTTTTTAAGAAAAAATTTTTTATTGGAGTAAAGTTGATTTACAATGTTGTGTTAATTTCTGCTGTATAGCAAAGTGAATCAGTTCTACATATACACATATCCACTCTTTTTTAGATTCTTTTCCCATACAGGTCACTACAGAGTATTGGGTAGAATTCCCTGTGATATACAGTAAGTCCTTATTAGTTATCTATTTTATGTATAGTCGTGTGTCAGTGTCAATCCCAATCTCCCGATTTATCCCTCCCCCCACTCTCCCCCCTGGTAACCATAAGTTTGTTTTCTACATCTGTGACTCTATTTCTGTTTTGTAAATAAGTTCATTTGTATCTTTTTTTTTTTTTGCGGTACGCGGGCCTCTCACTGCTGTGGCCTCTCCCGTTGCGGAGCACAGGCTCCGGATGCGCAGGCTCAGTGGCCATGGCTCATGGGACCAGCCGCTCCACGGCATGTGGGATCTTCCTGGACCGGGGCACGAACCCGTGTCCCCTGCATCGGCAGGTGGACTCTCAACCACTGCGCCACCAGGGAAGCCCTATTTGTATCATTTTTTAAGATTCCACATGTAAGTGATATCATATGATATTTGTCTTTCTCTGTCTGAGTTACTTAATTTAGTATGATAATCTCTAGGTCCATAATTCATATCTTCTAAATTATGTGCTTTATTTATTTATTTTATTATTAATTTTTTTTTTTTGGCCCCTGCAGTGTAAGTGCAGAGTCTTAACCACTGGACAGCCAGGGAAGTCCCTAAATTATGTGCTTTAAAGACCCACATCTCATACCAAACAAACAAAAGTACTCCCAGACCACCCATCTGACTTTCTTGAACAATTCCAAGAGGACTTCCAGATTATCTTGTATCTAATATTCTCTCATTCATTAATTTAAAAATACTTACTGAGTACCACCAGTGAGGTGTACTATTCTGTGATCAACGATGGCTCATTAATTTCAATTATCTATCACTGAATTTTAAAATAACTTGTATTTTTATATTTCAGACACAGTTCCTTGATGTTTTTCTGTGATTTGCCCACAGGATTGTCTCCTAAACACACTTGCCATTCCTCTTTGGCCCTTGCCACTTCCTGTGTGTGACAGGAACATACATCTATTATTAATGACCTAGATTCTGGAGATGAAAGGTGAATGAGGCAGAGTCCCTGCCTTCAGAGGACTCACATTCTAGCCAACAGGGGCTTGAGTAGAAGAATAACTTCAGGTCTCCATATGATACAACAGTTTCTTACAGGGCATAATGGCAAAGCTCTCTAGGCACCAAAGTTAGAATCAGACACGATCGCATAGTAGACTTTACGAGGCAAAGCGTGATTGGGGAGAGCAATTTATTGTTTCTGCAGGAAAATACTTGGTAATGCCTTCTGAGTTCTCCTACCCACTATGATGGTGGAGCCACTTCAGTGGGTTCAGGTGAATGGAATCTGGTAGAAAGAACATTGAGGAGGGGGGATTAGGTAAGTGGGTTCTGGTCCTTGTTGCTGGACACTAACAGTGGGAATTTGGACAAGTTTTATTTATTTGTTTGTTTATTTATTTATTGTACTTTATTTATTTTAAGGAACATGGACAAGTTATTTAACATTATGGGTGCCTCATTTATAAAATACCAGGGTTGCTCCTACACTGTTGGTGGAAATGTAAATTGGTGCAACCACTATGAAAAACAGTATGAGGTTCCTTAAAAAAACTAAAAACAGATCTACCATATGATCCAGCAATCCCACTCCTGGGCATATATCTGGAAAGGGTGAAAACTCTAATTCAAAAAGATACATGCACCCCAGTGTTCATAGCAGAACTATTTACAATAGCCAAGACATGGAAGCAACCTAACTGTCCATCAACAGATGAATGGATAAAGAAGATGTGGTGTGTATACACAATGGAACACTACTCAGCCATAAAAAGGAATGAAATGCTGCCATTTGCAGCAATGTGGATGGACCTAGAGATTATCATGCGAAGTGAAGTAAGTCAGACAAGGAGACACAAATATTATATCACTTACATGTTGAATCTAAAAAATAATACAGATTAACTTATTTGCAAGACAGAAATAGACTCACAGACATAGAAAGCAAACTTATGGTTACCAAAGGGGAAAGTGGGGGAGGGATAAATCAGGAGTTTGGGATCAACATATACACACGACTATATATAAAGTAGGTAAACAAAAAGGATTTACTATATAGCACAGGGAACTGTATTCATTATCTTGTAATTATCTTGTAATAACCTATAATGGAAAAGAATCTGAATATATAACTGAATCACTTTGCTGTATACCTGGAAGTAACAACATTGTAATTCAACTATAGTTCAATAAAAAATAATAAAATAAAATAAAATACCAGGGTTGGACTACAGTTGTAGTTTTCAAGATGTTTTCCAGTAAGTGCCCTCAGGATAGGAGAAAGGGAATATTGACCAGCTGGGTCCCTATCTGCCCACTCCTTCTTCACCCACAGCAGTTCTGCTTTCACTTTGTTTATATGTTGGGTTCCCACTTCCACTTTCTTTCTCTCTTTTTTTGTTTTTTAGATATAATTGACATATAACATTATATTAGTTCAGGTGTACAACATAATGATTGGATCTTACGCTTTCTTTTGAGGTGAGGTTTGACCTCTCAGATTCTTTTTAGTCCTATCATTCTAAGACTCTGTGAGTCTATAGGCCACGTATTCATGCTCTTCTGTGCACTTATATTAATAAGGCCCTTTCAGGTTGGAAGGAAGAGAGAACAACAGAGTTTATCTCAGATGATGGGGGAACTCAGAAAGACCTAGAAACCGTGTCAGCACAGTCTAGTCTCACTGAAGAATTAGATGAAGCTACAGGAACCAAAACAACATGGTACTGCCATAAAAGCAGCCACATAGACCAATTGAACCGAACTGAGAGCCCCCAAATAAACCTATGCATATAAGGTCAACTAATATTTGACAAGGGAGCTAAGAAAACTCAATGCGGAATTGATAGTCTCTTCAATAAATGGTGTTGGGAAAACTGGACACATGCAAAAGAATGAAACCAGACCATTATTTTACACCATTCACAAAAATTAACTCAAAATGGATTAAGGACTTAAATCTTAGACCTGAAGCCGTAAAACTCCTAGGAGAAAATCAAGGGAAGAACTCCTTGACATCAGTCTTGGCCATGATTATTTTGGATATGACACCAAAGGCACAAACAACAAAAGCAAAAATCAATGAGTAGGACTACATTAACCAAAAAAAGTCTGCACAGTAAAAGAAGTCATCAACAAAATGAAAAGGCAACCTGCAGAATGGGAGAAAATATTTACAAATCATATTAGTTAGTGTCAATCCAGTATGAAAGGCCTTTTATCGGCTGGCATTTTGCAAATTTCCAAGCTCTAATCAATTGTGGTCAAGACCCCAGGATCACATGATGTGAAGCTTGGCAACTTATGTATAACCACCAGTCAGGGCTGCTTTGTCCCAAGGAGCCTATAAGTACGTCAGCTGCCTAGAGTTTCACGGTCTGTCTAGTTCACTTCTATAGCTGGCTTTCATCCAATGGCTATGGTATTATTTCATATTTTTATAGTAGGAACTACCCAGGGTGCTAGGCTTTGAGTTATTAAGTGTTGAATGGAACGGGTATCATATGTTACAACATTCCAAGGGGAATAAATCTTTAGGATAACTCTGGTGGTAAAGATGGTAATAAAACAAGGTATCAAAATAGAAAGATCAGCCCAGCTACCATGAAACAAGAGTGTCCCATTCTAAATCTAGGTTTTGGGGAAAAGTAAAGGTAATTTACAGCATTAATAGTAAGTGTAAACCCTTTCTTAAGCCTATAACATCTGGAAAGATGTGAAGGTACTATTCCTTATCAGAGAGAAAAATCTTATTTTTACATAATCATATCACAAATGCACAGAGGCCAAATTAAGTCACAAAACAGACAAGTTTGCTTTTTAAAAAAATTTTATTTATTTATATTATTTATTTATTTTTGGCTGTGTTGGGTCTTCATTGCTGTGCGTGGGCTTTCTCTAGTTGTGGTGAGCAGGGGCTACTCTTTGTTGCAGTGCGCGGGCTTCTCATTATGGTAGCTTCTCTTGTTGCGGAGCAACAAGCTCTAGGCGCACGGTCTTCAGTAGTTGCAGCACACTGGCTCAGTAGTTGTGGCACTTGGGCCCTAGGGCACACGGGCTTCAGTAGTTGTGGTGCACGGGCTTAGTTGCTCCGCGGCATGTGGGATCTTCCCAGACCAGGGCTCGAACCCATGTCCCCTGCATTAGCAGGTGGATTCTTAACCACTGCACCACTAGGGAAGCCCCTGACAAGTTTGCTTTTTGCATCCAGTCCCCTCTCAGTACTTAGAGGCCACATCAGAGAGGTACTTGGTAATCTCTTCTTTCTGTCTTTGTTCCCTCAGTGTTTTTTACCCCTCACTCAGGCTCTCTCCTCCACCCCAATCCCAGTTAATTGATCACTTTGATTTTCTTCGCAGTAAAGCTGACCATGCAGCATGAGAGAGGGGATTGGAGGTCCTTCTGAGAAGAGAAAACCTCCACCAGATCAACTCTGTTTCCTTTCTTGCTGATATTGATCACCGTCATAACATCAATACCAAGGGTTGTTTAGCTCTGCTTCTCTTTTACACTTAAAAAAGATCCCTCCCAGGAGGGAGGGTGGGGAATGAAAAGGGGGATGCTGGAAGGAGGAGAACTTACCTGCCGCCCCATCTTAATGAAAAGTAACAGAGACCAGAATCTGTGAAGCCCTGGCATTGCTGTTGCTGGCTCTCTCATTAAATCAGCTTGCTCTCCCTAATGTACGTGTAATTTCCATTCAAATTGACTCAGTCCCAAACAAGAAAGAAAGACTAGATTACATTATGTGACATTACAAAAGACACAGGTGCTATTGCATGTGCATTTGGGATTTTTTGAGTTTAAAAGACAAGACCAGTTGTGAAGTTTCTATGGTTTTATGTATACTGATATCAAGTTAAGTCAAAGTGAATACCTTTGCCTTCATCTGATGGGAGTTGTGTTTAATTAGTAAATTTGGAGTATAGTGGAAGTTTATATTTAAACCAGGAGTTTATATTTTAAAAGGTAAAAATTCACACAAAGCTAAATAGGAAAAGTACAATCCTAAGGTTCTTGATGTTTTCAAAATCTGTCACTGACAGGAAACAAACGTCAGGATATTGATTTTAGTCTTAAATAAAAGAAGAGGAACCTAAGCCAGCCAGTGTGGTAAAGGTAAATTTTCTTTAATAAAAGAGCTGTGAACTCAAACTATACTATGAGGCCAAAGTCATTTTTACTGGAATACATCTCATGTAGTTATTGAGCTTTCTACTACTAAGATTCATGTGTATTAATTAGACTTAATATGATATCATGGCTTGCTTTCATTATATAGTTAATTATATTTCATTAACACTTTTTTTTTTTGCGGTACGCGGGCCTCTCACTGCTGTGGCCTCTCCCGTTGTGGAGCACAGGCTCCGGACGCGCAGGCTCAGCGGCCATGGCTCACGGGCCCAGCCGCTCCGCGGCATGTGGGATCTTCCCGGACCGGGGCACGAACCCGCGTCCCCTGCATCGGCAGGCGGACTCTCAACCACTGCGCCACCAGGGAAGCCCCCATTATTAACACTTTTGACCACAAATCCAATCGAGATTTCTCGTTATCAATCCATCACAGAGTTCTGCGAATTCCAACCACCAAGTATCGTTATTTCGACCTCTACCCCTACCCCATCATCCCTCACTCAGACTATTGGCATGGCTTTCTAATTGGTCTCCTGCTCCCTTCTGCCCTGGTCTGTCTCCCATCTGTTCTCCACCAGACAGACAGAAGGCCTGTTTGCAAATGCATACAGGCGAAAAGAAAGACAAACTCTTTACCGCGACCTACAGGGCCCTTATGATCTGGCCCTTACCTGCTTCCTGCTCTCATCTTGCACAAGCTACTGCTCATTCTTTCAGAACCTCATATTGGCCTCCAGCCACAGAGCCCTGCACATGCATCTAGGACCCTCTTTCCAGAATCCTCTCCCCTCCCCTCTTTACCTTATTAACTCCAAGCACCTTTCAGGTCTCAATTCAAGGGCCACTTCCTCAAAGAAGCCTGCTCTGACCTCCTTCCCTGACTAGATACCTCTTAATATCCCTCTTTTTTTCTTTTTTTTTTTTTTTGCGGTACGCGGGCCTCTCACTGTTGTGGCCTCTCCCGTTGTGGAGCACAGGCTCCGGACGCGCAGGCTCAGCGGCCATGGCTCACGGGCCCAGCCGCTCCGCGGCATGTGGGATCTTCCCGGACCGGGGCACGAACCCGTGTCCCCTGTATCGGCAGGTGGACTCTCAACCACTGCGCCACCAGGGAAGCCCTTAACATCCCTCTTAAGGCGTGTGATTAGTGCTATGTAACTCTTCTTCCTAGCACTTGTCACAGTCATGCTGCTTTATTGGTTTGGAGATTATTTGATGAATGTCTCTCTCCTCTACTTGACTAACAGTTCAATGAAGAGAGGAATCAAGTCTTTTTGGTCACTCCAGGCCTAGAAGGGTACCTCATACGTAGTGGCACCCAATAAGTCTATGTTGTATGAATAACATGAAAATAGCCCAAAATAAATATACATTTATATATTATATGGATTGAAATGTATAGATACAAGATTACTATTATGCCATAAACCCAACTACTTTAACAATTAAGAGAAAAAATAAAACTCAACTTAGGCTTTTATTTATTTGTTTATTGGGAAATAATAAATCATTCAAAGTGTTGTTTTCCTAAAATGGTTAGTTTTTCGTGCCATCCATGAATATTAAATTGTCAAACTATGTATGTCAACCTCAAACTCCCATGACATCCTTTTTATCCTCCAAAGTTAAAAAATTTATTGGCTCATGATTTTGAAATATTAAAGTGCTTTTCAATTTTAGCCTTGATTGAGTTTTACAGCTTTTTTAAAAATAAAGAAAATACTACCAAAAAATTAAAATGGAAAGTGTTACTGATGGTAGGTATAGTAGGCAGGATAGCAACAATTTAAGAAAACTAAGAGTATTGTGCTCTATTTTCAGGTGGTTTCTCATTATTTATGTTTCTACTTCAATAAATATTGCTGTTTGCGAGTTTTTCCTTGCCTGGACCTCGTACAGGTTTAAATGTGTTTAAAAATTTGGATAGTTAACTTTTATGGTCAGAAACATTTGATTCTAAATTTATAATCCTTGGTGTTTTCAGTGAAGTAGACATGTGTGAACAGTCTGGAAGAAGAAATTCCATTACCACATTGAACAGAAACGGAATTAACTCCTTAATTTTCTGTGCAGTCTTCGAGGGGATTTTCATCTAATCGCTTGACTTTTCAAATAGAAATATTTTGCCCAAGTCAGACATTAGCAATTAGATACTTTGGTGATGTAACAAAGTACTCAAAACAAATCATGCTAATGATTTAAGAGTGTTTTCTGTTCACGGGGAGCCATGTCATCTGAAAATAGTGCCTGTTACAGAGTGGGCATTTAATATTTGTTGAGTGATAAAATATATATGTAAATCTAATGTTAAAAGCTTGATTAATCTATAACATAATCTTTCAGTTTTGGAAATTAATTCTTAATTCAGCTAATCTTAATGGCTTTGCAATAAGTAGACCTGTGGGTTCTCATGCTTTAGAGAAAATGGAGGCATATTTCATTTGTAAAGAGGGGAAAACCTTTTCAGTGAGTTTTTAATGTCTAAAAGAGGCTGTGGCTGGAAAGAAATATTCAGTTACTTGTGGTTTATTTAATACTCAGTTTATTCAAGCCAATAAATTCAACTTACAGATATTGATGTTTTATTTAGAAATCTAATACTTGTATGTTAAAATACAAAATGATGGCTTTCACTTTTTCTTTGAATGATCTCATAAACTTGACAGTTTAATTTCTCCTAGTCTTGTATTTGTTTTAAATACCAAAGGTACAGAGAATGATAAGGTACATACTGATGCCTACCACTAGCTTAAGAAATAAAATATCACAGGTAACTTTTGAAGTTCCCAAACTACTTCTTCTGAAATGTATTTTCTACTCCCACACACTACCACTATTCTGAATTATAGACTATAAATGTTTACTATAAATAATACAGTATATTGTTCTGTATGCTTTACAACTGCATAAACAGTATATCACAGGTTGGGCTCTCTAGAAGCAGACACTGACCCTGAGTGGCTTGTGGCTTGTCTGTGGCCTGTCTTTTCATTCTTTTTTAAAACATGGACTCGTTTGCTAAATAGAGGTTTTAATGTTTTACACTTTTATGTGGTCACATTTATCAATCTTTTTCTTCACAGTTTGTATTTTTGGTATCTTATTTTCAAAATCTCTCTTCATCCCAAGGTTGTAAACATATTCTTCTACATGTAGAAGCTCTCTTGCTCCCACTTCTATCTTTAACTCTTGTGATGGTTAATTTTTATGTGTTAACTTGGCTGGACCACAGGTGCCTAGATAGTTGGTCAAACATTATTTTGGATGTTTCTGTGAGGATGTCTTTGATGAGATTAATATTTAAATCGGTGGACTTGAGTAAAGCAGATTGCCTTCCCTAATGTGGGTGGGCCTCATCCAATCAGTTGAAGGCCTGAGTAGAACAAAAAGCTGACCCTTTCCTGAGTAAGAGAGAATTCTCCAGCTGACTGCCTTCACGTTTCATCTGCAACATTGACTCTACCTGCCTTATGGCCTTTGAAAGCTGAACATCAGCTTTCCCTGGGTCTCCCACACAACTGGCCCACCCTGAAGATTTGGGGCTCACCAGTCTCCATAATTGTGTGAGCCCATTCCTTATTATCATCTATCTATCTATCTTTCACCTATCTGTCTACCTACCTACCTACCTATCTATCTGTCATCTATCAACTATCTATCTAACCATCCATCTAGCTAGCTATCCTGCTATTTAATCTATCTGTTTGTCTATTTGCCTATCCATCCGTCTGTATCTTCTATTGATTCTGTTTCTCTGGACAATTCTGACAAATATAATCCCCCTCACCCCTGAAATAATTTTTATGGATGTATGGGAGGTAAATATTCAATATTACATTTTACAAACGGAAAACCAAGTGTTCCATCACCATTCTTTAAACAGTCCATCCTTTACCCACTGATCTACAATGCTGCCTCTGTCATAATCGGTCATACATTGGCATGTCATAATTATTAGAGCTTTAAAATGAATCTTGATATCTGGGAGAACACGATCTCTACTCCCCTTTTCTTCTGGCTATTTGGGGCCCTTTTCTTTCATATAAATTTTACAGCCATCTTACCAAGTCTGCAAAAAGTTATGAGTTTTTATTGGAATTTCATTGCATTTCATTAATTTGGAGAGAATTGACATATTACTACATTTTTCTATTCTTAAATTTATTTAGGCTATAAAGTTCTTGCACATCTGTTTTTAATATTTATTCATAAGTACGTTTTTTTTGGTTCTGAGGTTCCATTTGTTGCTAGTGTATAGAAATGCCATTGATTTTTTGGTAATTGATTTGCCTTTTCTGTATCTATTGAGATAAAATTTAATTTTTTCCTTTAGAGTGGTAGAATCCATTAATTGATTTTTCTAATGTCAAACTGGCTTTGCATTTCTGGAATTATCCCATGTTGGTCACTGTATGTATTACTTATCTTTTGCTCCATAACAAGTTACCCCAAAGCATAGCAGCTTCAATAACAAATATTTATTATCTCGTACAGTTTCTGTGGGTCTGGAAGCCAGGAATGACTTAGCTGAGTGATTCTAGCTCAGGGTGTCTTACAAGGTATCAGTCAAGGTGTTGGCCAAGGTCACTTGGAGGCTTGATTGGGCTGGAGGAACCACTTCCAAGCTCACTCACATGGCCCTGGGCAGGCTTAGCTCCTCACACTACATGGGCCTCTCCCTCTGATGCTCATGACGTGGCTGCTGGCTTCACCCAAAGTGAATGATCTGAGAGGAAGATCAATAGTTAGCAGCCATCACATCTTTAATAACCAAATCTCAGAAGTGACACACCATCACACCTACTGTATTCTGTTGGTCACATACACCGACCCTGATACAGTGGGAACTACCTGAAGGTGGGGACCACTGGGGATCCTGGAGTTTGGCACAGTCATCATGTTTTATACTCTCTGAATATTGCTGGATTCAGTTTGCTAATATTTTACTACAACTTTCGTATCTATATTGGACTCTAATTTTTCTTTCTCATTACCAAGTTTACACTAGCCTTGTAAAATGAGATTAGTAGTGTTCTCTCTTTTTCTATTCTTGAAGGAGTTTGTGTATAATATCAGAATAAAATCTTCAGAATATCAGAATTATTTATTCCTTCACTGTTAGAATTCAATGGGGAGCCATCTAGTCCCCATAGTTTCCTTGATTCAATTCCTTCAGCTGCATTGAAAGATCATTTGAGTTTTAAAACCACTCAGTTTTTCTATTTCTTCTTAAGACAGTTGATGTAAATTGTACTTTAATAAAATTTGTTCATTTAATCAACATTTTCAAATTCATTGGCATAAAATTGTCCATAATGACTTTTTATTCTGTATTCAGTATTTCTAGCTTTTATAGTAGTGTCCTCTTTTTCTGATATTGGTTATTCGTGCTGTCATTTTTTTTATTGGCCTCATCAGATGTTTGTTAAATTTATTAGGTTTTTTGAAAAATCAATCTTTGGCTTTACAGATTCTCTACATTGTGTGTTTGTTCTTTTAATTTTATTGGCTCCTATTCTTATTTCTATCATGTTCTTTCTTCTACTTTCTTTGGGTTTATTTTGCTTTTCTTTTTCTATTTTCTTGAATTATATTCTTAGTTTATTAATTCTTAGCTTTTTGCTAGTATGAACATCTTAGACCATAATTTTTCCAAGTATTGCTTTAGCTGAATCTTGTAAGTTTTAATATGTACTATTTTAATTATTTCTCAGTTCAAACTATTTTTTTTAATTCAACAATAATTTCTTCTTTGATCCATGAGTCACTTAGATATGTATCTAATTAATTTCCAAACATACAAAGATTTTCTTGAGGTCTCTTTTGCTGTTGTTGGTTTCTAACTCATTGTATTATGTTAGGGAAAAAATACTTGTGTTATAATTTCAATCCTAGAACATTTGTTTAGGTTGCTTTATTATTGAGTATATGGTCAATTTTTGTAAATATTTTGAATGTGCTTATTATATGCAGTATTCAATATATGTTTATTAGGTCAAATTTATTAATTATAATGTTTAAATTGTATATTTTTTTAAGAATTGTTTTTCCATTTTTCTATCAATTACTGAGTGGTTATGTTAAAATACCATATTATGAATGTGGAATTGTCTATTTCTCTTAACAGTTCTATCAGTTTTTAAGGCTAAATGAAGGTACATAGAAAGGTACATAGAAGGTACATAGAAACTTAAAGTTGCTAAACCTACCAGTTGAAATGAACCTTTCATAATTATAAGTTACCCCTGTTTATCCTGAATAATGTAGTTTGTCTTAAAGGCTACTTACTTAGTTTAAAAGCAATTTATCTGAGCCTTCTAGTTTTCTAATTATAGTACAGGTGGTTCTCCTGGATTCTCTGCTTTCCTTATCAAGCACCAGTTTGCATCTTCTTTCTATAATACGCTTCAGCTTATTTCACTGTTCTTTAGTAAAATCATGTTCATCTCTTTCTTCTCTTCTTCAAGTAAAATTGAATCCCATAGGCCTGGTTGCTGCTTTAAGTAATGAGTGAAATTCCAGAGTTGGCCCTTAAAAATGCAAGTCTTCGTAATTAACAAAAGGAGCCTAAGAGACATTTAGGAGAGGTGGTTTCTCCACTGCAGCTGCATAAGAGTGACCACCCTTATGTCATAAAACATGTTCGGAGAATCTGATCTGATGTGGTATTGAGACTTACATGAATGTTTATAAATATATTAACTTGTTCTGTTCTTTGTTATTATAAATTTATCCTTGGAAGGATAATACAGACAAAGACTCTGGAAATCACTGCTGTGTTCTTCATCTCCAAACTGCTCTATAATTATGATAAATTGTCTTACTTAATAATCTGATGCTCTCTTGATGTCATGTTTGACATTTTCATATTTCTATACAGTATCAATACTTGTAAGATTGTTCTGTGAAATCAGTAGAGGATTACTAGCATTTTTTTTTTCTCTTCCCTGCACGATAAAAAGAGTAAATGACCATGATTCTACTAGATTTCTTGTTTAACAAAGAAATTGATTGTCTTGCCTCATTTTTATTAACCAGCCTAATGGCTGGGCTTCAATATTTTTGTATTCTGTGTTCTGCATTTTTGTTGCCTCAATTAGAAGTTCCCAGACCTGGGCACAGTATCAGTTGATAGGTTTGGTAGACTTTCGTCTTTGCATTCGCATCTATGGTTGTGTTTAAAGAACTGCATCAGAGTTTATTCCTCCTAATCAGGCATACTTCTATCTGTTCTCATAGTTGGGGCAGGGGCACTGGTGGGGTGAGGAAGCCTATTGTCCTGATTATGCCTCTCATTTAGGTTGTACCAAGACTTTACACTGTCAGAAACTGTTAGCTCTGAAGGGGTATTCTGCTGTCCACTCTTTATCCCCCAGCCACATCCCAAGCCTTCTTCTGACGAAAAGGAGAGGGCAAAATGCAGGGTTTCTTCCAGTTCAAGCTAAGACACTATTTGTGTATACAACAGAGGACTGTTTCACATGGAGCTTTCCATGTACCATATATGTCTCTGATGGTTTTAAATTTTTTTAGTTAAAAAATTTTTTATTGAAGTGTAGTTGATTTACTGTTGATTCAGTTGTACATCAAAGTGATTCAGTTATACATATACATATATATTTTTTTCAGATTCTTTTTCATTATAGGTTATTACAAGATACTGAATATAGTTCCCTGTGTAGTAGTTTTTAATTTGTTTTCTTTTTTCATTTCAGTTTGTCAAGACTTTAAATTTGGAGATAGTTTTCCCTTATTATACCCCAATTTCTCTCCTACCTTGTTCCCAGCAAGAGAAAAATAGACCAGTGTGATTGGCATTACGTCTGGCTTTCACTGATTCACCGCATATCCGTGGTGAGGAACAGGACTTCCCTTCTAGAGCAACTTTCTGTGTCTTTCCTTACGAGCAAATATCACATGCCTGTCACCATCAGTTCTGCCCAATTCCCAAGTAGATGTATTAGTCATGGATTAGAATTTTGTCTCAGTACCTTCCTCTTGCTTTTTTTCCCTCTCTTACTCTTGCATCTGCAAAATCTGCTTAAGGATTCCCACGACTTCTGTTTCTGAATAATGCTTCTCAAATAACATGGAGAAAATTTTTGCCCCCCTGTAGTTTAATAATGCGTGTGTATGCTGTTTCTATGTCTTATTAATTTATTAAGATTTTAATGGGAGAGAGAGGGAGATCCTGTTGTCCTGCCATTTTTCTCTGGAAATGAGTAAATAAATTATATATGTATGTAATTTTATTTTAATAAACTCTGCATAAGTCAGAGTTCTCCAACGAAACAAAACCAATGGGATCTAAAAGGAGGTTTATTATGAGGAATTGGCTTACACAATTATGGAGGCTATGAAGTCTTGTGGTCAGATATTCCCCAATCCAGTCAAATTGAGAGATAAAATTTACTATCACAAACTCTAGAAGAAAATATGGGTCACGGGCTTCCCTGGTGGCGCAGTGATTGAGAGTCTGCCTGCCGATGCAGGGGACACGGGTTCGTGCCCCAGTCCGGGAAGATCCCACATGCCGCGGAGCTGCTGGGCCCGTGAGCCATGGCTGCTGAGCCTGCGCGTCTGGAGCCTGTGCTCTGCAACGGGAGAGGCCACAACAGTGAGAGGCCCGCGTACCGCAAAAATAAAAAAAGAAAGAAAGAAAGAAAGAAAGAAAGAAAATGAGAAAGCTCATTGTGGATTGACATGAAAGATCTCCAAGGTCTATTGTTAAGTGAAAAAAACAAGTTGCATAACAGTGTACATAGTATGCTATCATTTCTGAAAACAGAAAAAAGGGGGGTGGAAATACATGCATTTGTTTTTATATGCACAAATTCATTCTGGGAGGATTTGGAAAGATACATAAGAAATGTATATTAGTTGCATCTAGGTGGGAGAACTCCATGCCCAGATGACTTGGGTATGTGCTTTTTTCCTTTTGACTCTTGAACCATATGAATATATTACCTACTCAAAACTAGAAAGAAGGAAGGAAGAAGTACACCAAAACATTAAAGTAATTGTCTTTTGGTGATTAGAATCTGAGCAACCTTTATTCTCTTTTTATGTTCTTCATTGTTTTTCCTAACTTTCTACATGGTATGCATTACTTTCACAATTAGGAAAAATATTTTTTGAATAAAAATAATCATTTTTGTCCTTTTATTTATCACATAAGTCTCTCTCACTGTGGTTTAAGCCTAATTCCTTTTGAAGAATAGGACGAAAAAAGATAGGCTTTGAAGACACATATTATTCTATTCTTCTTGACATAGTGAATTAAGAACAGAATATTTTGAAGTGCGCAGTACTGTGTTGTTATTATAGGCACTATATTGTATGGCAGATCTCTAGAATTTATTCATCTAGCATAACTGAAACTTTGAACAATGACTCCCAAACAAAGCAACAACAAAAATACAAAACAAAAACAAAAGAACACAAGGAAATTAGGAGGTGATGGGTATGACTATTACCTTGATTGTGGTGATAGGATCACAGGGGTTTGCATACATCCAAACTCTTCAAATTGCACCCATTAAGTATGTGCAGTTCTTTGTGTACAAATTATACCTCAGTAAAACTGTTTTTTCAGAAAAACTAGAATATTATCTATATGTCCTTTTCTTCTAGCTAAACAATCCAAACTGTTCTAATATTTTACTTTCCTATTTCTAAAGGTAGGAGGTTGAATTATGTATGTATGAAAAACAAAACAAAGACACCACTTTTTTGTGTATCCTTGTTTGCCTCAGAGCTCCACTTCATTTTGACTAAGTTCTAGATCAAGGAATCTAAACTTATTCACAGTTTTTTTTTTTTCTGCAGCTTGAGTCATATGGTGTTATCATTTAAAATTTAAAAATTTTCAGCTTCCAGGAATTTATCACCTAAAAACTGGGCCACTGTGACTGGTTAATGTATTTTAGTTATATTATGGGTAAATTCTCTTTAGGTAATGAAATTTCACCATAAAAAGTTATCATTCTATGTAATTTAAATTATTTATACAACTACTACATTTGGCATAGGAATTCTTTGAATTCTGGTTTCTGAGGTGACAGAAGGGAACTTCTATGCACTGAGATCCTGAGTGGGATGAGGTTACAATGTCCAGTACTGACAGAGAATTTCAGGACCTCAACCTGGTTTCATCAGTATCAGAATTATTGCCATAAACCGTTGTGTAAGTTGCTTTTGCTTACTTGGAATGCTGACGTGGCTGGTGGTATAAAGGCAGCGAGCAAACAGGTCTGTGCTCCTCCAGCCAGGCAGCTGTCTCACACACAGCTCGTAGCCCACCAGCCCTCCAGTGTATCTCCACGAAACACAAGGGAGTCACTGGTTGCTGTGTCCCCCCGTTGGAATGCTGATCTCAAGAATATCTTCTATACCTTGTTTCTTATTGGGGTAGACCTAAATGAAAGCTTCTGTGAGCTGGGAAAAGTCATAATTCTCATCCATTGTCATTCTAGAAGCAGACTGTGGTCTGGTCCAGCCCATTCTTTCATTTAGAAACCAGAAACCACACACAGTATGAAGTTAGATCATGATGTCAACCGTAAAAGCAGGCAGAGTTTCCTGGTGGCCTAGTGATTAGGATTCTAGGCTTTCACTGCCGTGGCCCGGGTTCGATCCCTGGTCGGGGAACTGAGATCCTGCAACCCCTGCAGTGTGGCCGAAAAAGAAAAACATGTGAATTGATTAACCCTAAAAGCAGGCAAATCTGAGTTGAACTCTCTTCCCACCACATACTGTTTCAGTGATCTAGAAGAATGACTTAATTTTTCTGAAACTTAAAGTTCATGTTTATAAAATGGGGACTACAATGCTTACCTCAGGATATGGTGGTAAAATTAAATATATTTGTGTGAAGTGGGAGGCCCTTAAGTATTCAGTATTTCACTAGTCACTTTCTCAACTTGTGGTTAAATTGTAGAGCACAGTATAATCTTAGAATTTATATATATTATATAAATTATATCTATACTTGTATATATATAAATTGAGTATTTTCCATACTTGAACCTGAATAATGGTAAAGTTTAGATAACTGCTACCAGTTCTTCTACTTTATTTCAAATTCTGTCTCTTTTTTTCACAAATCATTATTTTAATGTTTGTTGCTTTGTTTTTAAAAGTTACTAAAAGAGAAAGAGAAAGAATACATAAAGAACATTTATTTTTATTTTCTAATATTAGATTACCTTGACCACAAATTTTAAAACTATGAGTTCTGAGTTTTATTTATTTTCACACTTTCCAAAAATACTTTTTCTATTGTGATGTGAAACAAACAAAAAAATCCACCAAAAATTATCTCTTCCTGTAATCAGGTAAATAAAATAGTCCTCTGACTGACATACAAAAACAGACTAAAATATGAATAGGACTGTTCTTCAAATCTGGGTCTTCAGAAGCTGACTGAGGTCAGTTTCCCTGGGAAAGAGACTCTGAGATGGAGATTTGTGTGTAGTAACTGTTGGCGAGTCTTATGGGGCTCAACCTCTGTGGGGAGGGTGGAGGAAATAGGATTGACTGAGGGAGAAGCTGCAGTGTGGCGCAGTCCTACAGGCAGCTCTGGATCTGGGAAGGCCCTTCATGAGGCAAGGGAGCCAGGCAGGATGGCTCCACGTGGTCCAGTCCTCAGCTGTGAGCTGTTCCAGGAAGGAAGGTCGAGTGGCTCTTTTTAGCTGAGGGCAGTTCCCAGGGAGGATTTAGCTGAGAGCTGGGGAGTGGGAGGAGACCTGAGGGGTGACTGAGTCGCTCTCCACAGCATTCACTACATGCTTAAATCAAACTATATTCACGGGCTTCCCTGGTGGCACAGTGGTTGAGAGTCTGCCTGCCGATGCAGGGGCGCGGGTTTGTGCCCCGGTCCGGGGGGATCCCACATGCCGCGGAGCGGCTAGGCCCGTGAGCCATGGCCGCTGAGCCTGCGCGTCCGGAGCCTGTGCTCTGCAACGGGAGAGGCCACAACAGTGAGAGGCCCGTATACCACACACACACACACACACACAAAATATATATATATATATATATATATATTCACACTTTCTTCAATTCCTGTTTTAGATATGTATTGCAGACTAATGGCTGCTGAGTAGTTAGCAGCAACCACCAAAGTCCGGACAGGTAACTCTCAAAATCATCTAGAAGAAAAAAAATGAAAACAGAATGAAATCCTCATTTGTTTGGAAACAGCCTTTTGTGAGCAACATAATTGTTTAACATGCCAAATATCTTTAAAAGCAACAACCACAACCCGGAACACTTTTCCCAAAGATACATAATCCTCTTACTAACCTGTTAGTCTTATTCGCGTATCTCCCGAACATTCAATATTAGGGTTACACTACTCCCCACCTCCTAACGCCCCAGGAGAGAAGCACAGATTTGGTATATGTGGCTACAAGTCCTGGGACTATTCATGCAGAATCTCTGACAGCCAAAAGGCATGAGACTTTAGTGACTGCTGGGGTATTCCAAGGTCTGTGAGAGATGACCTTAGGCTAAGCCCTACTGGGGGAATTTATCACTTTCTTGAATCCACACTGAGAAGGAAAAGCAACGGATGAGAGTGGGGAGACAATTGTGGAAGATGAGAGGGAGAGCTCTTTACAATGGAAAAAGACAGAGAACTGGGACAAAGGCTAATCCCTCCCCCAATATTTATTTGCCCCTTTTCCCCTTACAGAAGTAGAACTGCTGAATTTTAAGTCTGCAAATGACCACCCACTTCATATTTCACCCCTTCCTGTGTTGGCTGCAATAATGGGATTAGTTTATAATGAGAAGCGAGTGAAAATGTTTTGTACAATTTATAGAAAGTGTCCTTAAATAGAGTCTATGTGTGTTCTTCCTACCCCTTCCGTCCTCCTGTTGGACCATTCAGACAAGGGCAGTACACTTTAAGAACCATGAGCAACAAAGTAGAGGAAGCCTGGTTATCTGGACAAGTTCACAGAGCATTGCCCCGAACCACATACCTCCAGACTCTTAGGTAATAAAGAAATTAATTTCTCTCTCATTAAGCTGCTGTTATTTATATGCAGCCAAATATGTATTCTAAATCAATACAAGAAAAATACTCAAAAAGTTCTCCTTTTGAGAATTCCTTCGTGGTGCAGTGGTTAAGAATCGCCTGCCACTGCAGGGTACATGGGTTCAAGCCCTGGTCCAGGAAGATCCCACATGCCGTGGAGCAACTAAGCCCGTGCGCCACAACTACTGAGCCTACGTGCCACAACTACTGAAGTCTGTGCACCTAGAGCCCCTGCTCTGCAACAAGGGAAGCCACTGCAATGAGTAGCCCCCGCTCGCTGCAACTAGAGAAAGCCTGTGCACAGCAATGAAGACCCAACACAGCCAAAACTAACTAACTAACTAACTAACTAAATACATTTATTAAAGAAAAAAAGCTCTCATTTTTCAGAATCTTTTAGAGCAGTGCAAGTTTAATAAATACACTTTTATTTATTTAAACTCTAAAAGATTCATAGATGATAAGATAATTTGCTCAACAAATTTGAAACTACTGTGTGCCAGGCGCTTTTCTAGACACTGATGATACAACTGTGAATGGGATATGCAAATTCTGCTTTCGTGAGCTTACATTCTAGTGGTGGGAGGCACTCAATCAACAAATAGACACGAAATATGACAGGAGGTGGTGGTGTGACCACCAAGCAGTATAAGAGAGTTAAGGAGTGCCAGGGAATGCTTTCCTAACAAGATTATATTTGAGCACAGATCTGAAATAAGTAGTAAAATTTAAAACACTTGGTTATCTGGGAAGAGAACGTTCCAGAAAGAAATACCAAGAAATATTAAGAGAGAAGTGGGAGCAAGGTTGACATGTTTGAAGAAAAGCAAGGCTTTATGGTTGGAGCTGAAGAAGCAAGGGGAAGAATGTAGGAGATCCAAGGGTTTAGATGGTAAGGACCTGGATTTTCTCCTGAACAGAATGATTAGAGGCTTTTGAGCAGGAGGAATGAAGTGATCTGAGGTTGTTTTTTTTTGCGGTACGCGGGCCTCTCACTGTTGTGGCCTCTCCCGTTGCAGAGCACAGGCTCCAGACGCGCAGGCTCAGCGGCCATGGCTCACGGGCCCAGCCCCTCCGCGGCATGTGGGATCTTCCCGGACCGGGGCACGAACCCGTGTCCCCTGCATCGGCAGGCGGACTCTCAACCACTGCGCCACCAGGGAAGCCCTGAGTTATATTTTAAAAGCATCCCTGTGGAAGATAGAGAGGCCAGGTGGGAGCAGAAGGTCTAGGTGGAAGTTGATGGTGGCGTGGAGCAGGGTGATAGTTATGGAGAAGTGGTCAGATTCTGGATATATTTTGAGGGTAGAGCAGATATGAGCTGCTGATGAATTGAATGTGTGGGGTGAGAGAATAAAGACTCAGGACCTACTCTATGATTTGGCCTGATAGATGCTGTCTTGATAAAAAAAAAAAAACCTGCTATAAATTCCACTTTGGGGGTAGAGACTTGCGGGAAGTGAAGGCTTTGTGGCACTTCTCTAGACGTTCATTATAGTGGTAACTAGACTCACTGTGACCTTGCGTGTGCTAAACATACACGTCTTCATTTTACTCTCAAACGATCCTATGGAATGTCTATTACCATCCTCATTTTACAGATGAGGACATGGTTTTAAGTGGGTTGCATAACTTGTCCAAGGTCACACAACTAGTGAGTGGCAGAGTCAAAATTCAAACCCACCTCTGCCTACTCCAAACGTGGGTTCCCACCCACTCTGCTACACAGACTTCAATGTTTCTACTCTTCCGTCCGTTAGACTAGGGCAGACAAACTAATCCCCACAGACCAAATCTGGCCCTTCACCTGTTTTTGTCCAGCTCGTAAGCTAAGACTCCTTTTGAAAAAAAAAAAAAAATCAAAAGAAAAATATTTCACGACTGTTGAAAGTTATATGAAATTCAAGTTCAGTGTCCATAAATACAGATTTGTTGGAACAGAGACATGCCCATCCACTTACCTAGTGTCTATGGCTATTTTCAGGCTACAGTGACAGAGTTGAATAGTTGCAACAGAGACCATTTGGCCCACAAAGCCTAAAATATTTACACTCTGCCCCCTTATAGAAGAAGTTCGCCAACCTCTGGTTTAGAGAGTGATCTCTGTCCTAACATTTATGAAATGCCAGACTTGTGAAATATTTCTATTGTAGTTAATTTCTCTAGTGTCAGAGAGGGTACGCCTCTGTGGAAGAGAGTTTGTTCAGCCAGTTAAAGATTAATTACTCATGCAGTTTTGTTCTACATTGAAAGCACAATACACTGTGGAAGTGAACCCAGAGTCAGAACAATGGCAATAACCTTGACGCCTCCCTCTCTTGCTCTCTCTCTCTCTCTCTCCTCTCTTTCTCAAATAACGGTTAAATACCACTTAAATAAGCTGTACCTTTCAGGACATTGAGAATACCTGTTATTTTTTAATTATTAAAGAATTTACCTTTAGGACTTCTTTTTGAAATTTTTAAGTTCCCAAATTTCTAGCTTTGAAACTATATCACACACTGGGATATAGACCCAATCAAGCTTCCTTCTACTGAATGCCATGGGTGAATAATCATGATAACATTGATCAAGGGACAGTATTCTATAGACCAACAGTCACTTTATTTCCACCAGAAAAGAAGTATGTGAGGTCTACAAATATGGCTCTCCCAGCAGAAAGCTTTGTAATGATCTAGTGGGGAGGGAAATAATACAGAAAACAAGATAAGAGCTACATATGAAGGAGAGTGTTCAATCTCTGTGCCAAGAACAGAAAAGCTCTCAGTCACAGTTTTTATCTGTGAATCTAGAAGCAGCTGATGTTGTGAAGCTCAGCGTGTTTGTGTGTTGCTATCACTGCTGCTGGCTTTCTCTTCCAATAAAAATCTATCTTATCTGAATTGAGCTGAATTGAGCTGAAAAACAGCTTGTTTTCATCCATGTCATTTTTGGCTCGGAGAGAGTTGTGAAATCCCATCCTTGGAGTAGACTTGAAAAGAGACCCACCTGAATTGCGTTTGTATGTGAATGGTAATGCTACACACTTCTCAGAGAGCAAGAATGGATTCTCTCCTGTTTGGTCATGCCCAATTGCCTCTTGTCATGCTCAAGTATATCTTACATATAAATTTCTCTGGACTGTAGGTATTATCTACATTTACTACTTCTGGTAATAGGTATTTTCTTTGGGACCAAACTTTTGTTTAAAAATAACAGGACTGGGACTTCCCTGGTGGTGCAGTGGGTAAGACTCCATGCTCCCAATGCAGGGGGGCCTGGGTTCAATCCCTGGTCGGGGAACTAGATCCCACATGCATGCCGCAACTAAGAAGTCCTCATGCCATAACTAAAGATCCCCCATGCCACACCTAAAGATGCTACAACATGCCTGCGTACTGCAACTAAGACCCGGTGCAGCCAAAATAAATAAATAAATAAATATTTTTAAAAAATGGGACCGGGGCTTCCCTGGTGGCGCAGTGGTTGAGAGTCCGCCTGCTGATGCAGGGGACACGGGTTCGTGCCCCGGGCCAGGAAGATCCCATATGCCGCGGAGCAGCTGGTCCCGTGAGCCATGGCCGCTGAGCCTGCACGTCCGGAGCCTGTGCTCCACAACGGGAGAGGCCACAACAGTGACAGGCCCGCGTACCACAAAAAAAAAAAAAAAAAAAAAGGACCAGTCTTGGTGTAGGGGGAGGGTGGGGGTTGATACTATATGATTCTATTTATATAGCATTCTCTTTTTTGACAGCATTATTGATATATAATTCACATGCCATGCAATTCACGTACTTAAAATGTACAATTCACTGGTTCCTAGTATATACAGAGTTGCACAACCACCACCATGTTCATTCTTAGAACATTTTCATTACCCCCAAAAAGAAACCCTGTACCTTTTAGCCATCACCAACCATTCTCCCCCATCCCACCCAGCCCTAGACAACCACTAATCTACTTTCTGTCTCTATATATTTGTCTGTTGTGGACATTTCCTATAAATGGAATCATCCAGAATGTGATCATTTGTGGTTGGCATGTTTTCAAGGTACATCCATGTTGTGGTGTCAATACTTTCTTTTCCTTACTGAATAATATTTCATTTTATGATATATCCTATGATACTTTTTAAATGACAAAAATTATAGACATGAAGGATAGATTAGTGGTTGCCAGGTGTTAGGACTGGCAGTTGTGAGGGCAGGGGATGCCACGACTGTGGCTATGAAAGGATAGCATGAGACATCCTTGTGATGGAACTGTTAGGTATCATGACTGTGGTGTTGGTCACACAAATCTACACATGTGACAAAATTGTATAGAATTAAATACACACACACACACGAGTACATATAAATGATAAAATCTGAAGAAGATCAGTGAATTGTAGAAGTATCATTTTCTTGCATAGGATATTGTACTCTAGTAATGCAAGATGTTATCTTTGAGAGAAACTGGATGAAAGGTATACAGGATCTTTGTATTATTCCCTACAACCGTATGTGACTCCAAAATGATCTCAAAATAAAATTCAAAAATATTAAAAATAGGAACATACTTTTCAAGAATGGCAGAGTAAGGACCTCTGAAAATTCACTCCTCTATAAAAGCAAAAAGAACACTAGCAAAAATGGTCAAAATCAACTTTTTCAGAACTCTGGAAATTAACCAAATGCTTGTAATAATTTGAGGAGTGTTTATTCAAGAAAAGCACTGAATCATGGTAAAAACAGTGCGCTTTGTGGCACTTTAACCTGCCCTGTTCTCATCCTCCTCTCCCCAGCTCCAGGGTAGCCTTAAAAACAAACAAACTGGGCTTCCCTGGTGGCGCAGTGGTTGAGAGTCCGCCTGCCAATGCAGGGGACACAGGTTCATGCCCCGGTCTGGGAAGATCCCACATGCCACGGAGCGGCTAGGCCCATGAGCCATGGCTGCTGAGCCTGTGCGTCCAGAACCTGTGCTCCGCAACGGGAGAGGCCACAACAGTGAGAGGCCCGCGTACCGCAAACAAACAAACAAACTGGGCTTCCCCGGTGGCATAGTGGTTGGGAGTCCGCGTGCCAATGCAGGGGACACAGGTTCGAGCCCTGGTCTGGGAGGATCCCACATACCACAGAGCAACTAGACCCATGTACCACAACTACTGAGCCTGTGCTCTAGAGCCTGCGAGCCACAACTACTGAGCCTGTGTGCCACAACTACTGAAGCCCATGTGCCTAGAGCCCATGCTCTGCAACGAGAAGCCACCGCAAATGAGAAGCCCATGCACTGCAACGAAGAGTAACTGCTGCTCTCCACAACTAGAAAGAGCCCACGCACAGCAACCAAGACCCAACACAGACAAAAATAAATAAATAAATTAATTAATTAAAAACAAACAAACTTGCAGTCATAGTGAAAACCAGTAGCAGCCACTGGAAGGGATAGAATGTTGGAGCTTCCCCAAAGCCCCATTGCCAAATAGCTGTCTTTATGTGACCTGTCTGGCAGTTCCCTGGAAAGTCTCACTCACAAGGCTTGTCTTTATTTGACCTGACTCAGGGCTCACACATTATGAACAGCATTTTCCCCAGGGGTATTTGTAGAAAACAACCAATAACAATTGTTTAATATCACTGCTGCCTGAGGTGGTAGTAACAGTTGCAACAACAAACAAGTTCACCAACAAACTTGAAAGGGAAAGCTGGGGCATAAGTTGTCAATAATAGGCTTTGAAAAGCTCTGACATATTCCTGGGAATCTAGAAAGCCACACTGATGTGTAGGGCTTTGTGCATGCCCAGGAAAGACCCGAGAAGGCTCTAAACTCTCACCTCTGGTTAACCATGAGGCTCTGTGTAAGCAGGAAGTGAAGGCTAAGGCAGAGTTGTAAACAGCCTACCGGAGTGTTGAAGCCATGTCCCAACATGCATGCAAAGGCTGGCAGACTTATTTGTTCCAAGAACTTAAGGAAATGTATATACAATTGTTAACTGCCCAATAAGAAAACCAAATAGAGACTTCAGTATCCATACATGAAAAAGAATACAGACTTTACAGAACTAATTCAGGAAATTCACTGAAAAACGAATAGCAGCAGCAAAACAAACAGCGACAACAACAAACCCCTGGGGAGTGGAGGGAAATTTGATTTCCAGATTTGTTACATTATATGATTTAAAACTTCTCATTTTCAGCAAAAAATTATGAGACATGCAAAGAAACAAGAAAGTATGGCCCATACATGGGATAAAATTAGCAGTCAGTAGAAATTGGCCCTGAGGAAACTCAGGTGCTTGACTAACTAGAAAAAGCCTTTAAATCATCTATTTTTAAACATACTCAAAGAACTAAGGGAAATTATGTCTAAAAAACTTAAGGAAAGTGTGAGAATGATGGCTCACTACATAAAGAAATAGAAATTATAAACAAGAACCAAATGAAAATTCTAGAGTTGAAGAGTATAATAACTGAAATGAAAATTCATTTCAGGGGCTCAACAGATTTAGGCTGACAAAGAATCTGTGGGCTTCAAAACAAATCAATTCATTTGATCTAGTTTGAGGAACAGAAAGAAGAAAAACGAACAGAAACACAAAGACCTGTGGGACACCATTAAGTATATCTGAAAGAAAAGACTGTCAACGAAGAATTCTTTATCCAGCAACACTGACCTTCAAAAACAAAAGAGCAATGAAGATATTCTCAGGTACTTAAACATTGAGAGAATGTTCACAGAAGCATTATTTTTAATACCAACAAGTAGAAATAATCCAAATGTCTATCAAATGATGAATGAATAAACAAAAAGTGGCATATTCATACGATGGAATATTACTCAACCATCAAAAGGAATATGCTTGATATGCTACAACATGGATGAATTTTGAGAATATCCTAAGTGAAAGAGCCACTCACAAAGGACCACATATTGTATGATTTCATTTATATGAAATGTTTAGAATAGTCAGATTATAGAGATCAAAAGTAGATTAGTGGTTGCCTACAGCAGCAGGGTTGGGAAAAACAGGGCATGGTAGCTATATGAAAGAGGATTTTTTCTCAGAGAGTGATGGAAATGTTCTAAAATTGATTGTGACAATGGTTGCACAACTCTGTGAATGTACTAAATATTATTGAATTGTATGCTTTAAATGGATGAGTTGTATGGTATGTGCATTTTATTTCATTAAAGCTGTTACCAAAAAGGGTGGGGGAGGGGTAAAACAATAAAACTCTTAGAAGAAAACATAAGCATAAATGTGCATGACCTTGGATTAAGCAATTGTTTCTTAGATATGACACCAGCAGCAGAGCAACAGAGGAAAAGAAAAGATAAATTATACTTTGTCATAACTAAAAACTTTTGTGTTTCAAAGGGCACCATCAAGAAAGTGAAAAGACAACCCACAGAATGAAGAAAATATTTGTAAATCATATATCAGATAAGGAAACATATAAAGGATCCAGAATTATGAAAGAACTTTTACAAATCAATAAAAAAGACAATTAACTCTATCAAAAATGGACAAAAAAATTGAATATACGTTTCTCCAAAGAAGATATGCAAATAGCCAGTAAAACACATGAAAAGGTGCTCAACATCATCAGTCATTGGGGAAATGCACCCAAAACCACAAAGAGATGCCACTTCACACCCACTAGGATGGCTATACCTTTAAAGAACAGAAAACAATAAGTGTTGGTGTGGATATAGAGAAATTGAAATCCTTGTATATTACTGATAGGAAGGTAGAGTGATACAACCACTTTGGAAAACAGTTTGTCACTTCCTCAAAAATTTAAACATAGAATTATTAAATGACTAAGACATTTCACTGCTAGTTCTGTGTTGGTTTTAAAATGTACCATGAATCACATGTTGACCAGCCAGAATATAGGGGAGTTTGCTGGTTTGCTATACCATAAGGTCCAGAGGTCACAGTGGAAGAGTTTGGAAAGACAGAAAGAGGTGGGAAGGTAGGTCAATTAGTAGAAGCACAATTCATTTAATAAAGTTTTTGTTCTTACAGTTTTAGAGCTTTTAGGGAACAAAATTTAAATCAGTGTTCCCAGGAAGTTATGTGAAGAAACAGTAGTTGGCATTTGGTTGGGGGGGGCAGTCTTAGGATGGTAGGAGCAGATCTTTCTGACAGGCAGCTGATCACCGTCCCCAGGAAAACATCACATCCTCAGCTGACTATATAGTCAAGTGTATCAGGAGAATAAAAAGCTGGGGTGTGTTAGGGGGAGCCCTTTACCCTCCCCCTTTACCTTTCAAAGAAGGGAGAAAATGCTCACTCAGTAAGAAAGAAAAATACGAGAGGAAATTTCTAGGTTTTTTCTGCCCCTCATTCACTTCTTCCCAAAGTTGAGAAGTAACTTGAAAGGGTGGAGGATGTGTGGTCCAGCCTCTTCTGGGCTTTTTTTTTTTTCTTTGATGCAGCTTGATATTAAGAGACTTACTCCCTGCTCATCTTTCCCTAAACTTTCCAGGGCTGGATGAAGAAAGAGATCTACTAGGGATCCAGATAATGGCCACAGCTCAGAACATGATCTTTAAGCCTAGCAGGAAGAAAGCTGATGTTTCTATTTCAGTCTATCTGATTCCAGCGTCTCTTTCTCATTCCGTGAGAGCGGGTCTTCCTGACAGGCAGCTGACCCCCTTGAGCATCCTTTGCTCCCCGTGGCAGTCACATATCCTGGAGCAGGAAGCTGAGACTGCCACTTATACTAGAAGAGTGGTAGGGTTGTGGCACTTGATTTAAATATAAACACTGGGTTCAATTAACTGCCCATCCATTTATTCAATATACCTTTGTTGAGCACACTCCCTGTACTCATTGCTTTGTACAAGGTGATGGAGATGTGAAGGGGAACATGGCAGATGGAGGATATTGGCCCTTACAGACCTTTCATCTCCAGTGGAAAGTTCTCTGCCCTTTGGGGGCAGCATTTCACCTCTAGAGTGGAGACTGTTTTTCCCTCTCAAGCCTCATGTACCTGGGACCAGAAGGAGGGGAGAGTCCTTCTTGCCCCCCAAATGCCATCTCAGGCGTTATATCTCCCACCCTCCTTCAAAGTTCATATCATCAAACATCTTGCTGTGCTGATCATTCCACCTTAGTCACCGATGACTTTAACACCTGGCTCACTCTCTTCTCTTCCACCTCTACTCCTGTTTTTATTTTTTGACGACTTCATTCAACAGGCTCATGGATAAAATCCATCCGAGACAGGGTGTATCTCTAATTTCCTGTGTGCTTTCTGTGCATTTCTCCCCTCTTTTGCTCTCTCTAGAACCCTGAAGGCTGTTTTTCTTTCCCGAAGCACCCAGTGAAGAAGAAACAGACTCAGAGGGGCCTCTGCTGCAGATGTGAGACAGAAAGATCCAGACATGGGCTGCTGAGTATGCCGGGGCTCCAGGGAAAAGAAAGAGCAGGTATGAGGATGGTTCACAGGCAAGAGGAAAGCCTTGGAGGAGCAGAGTTCTTGAAACGGGGAGGGAGAGAAGGACCCTTGGTTGAGAGAACCAGGAAGTGGAGTGGACAGGACTTGGTACTGAGCTATCCTTACTTGGGAAGGAAGCTCCCGCCCACTGGGGACATCCTGCTGCTCCTGGGCTTGGACTGCACCCTTGAGCAGAAGGTGAGGAACTTGGTCATCTTCTGTGCAGTTAGAGCCACAGAGGGAAAAATCACACCTCCTGACCGAGATGGGAGAAAAGAGGATCAGATTAGACTTTCCTAACCCCTGCACTGCACTGACACAGCCCCGCTGCCACATGTTTATGCTGTGGTCTCTTAGTTCCTTGACCTCTCACCTCTAGTGATCACTTCCTCAACCCACTTCAGCTGCCCACTACCATGATGATGGTCTTGTCATCAGCCATGACCAAACCCAATCCACACCTTGCAAACCCCATGAACTTCCTGGTCCTCTCTCTCCCTCTGTTGTTCTCTGGCAAAGCCCTAGCCTGGTAAAAACCAACCCTCAGCCTGATCTGTGCCTGTCCCTGAGCAGCAGAGCGGTGCTGGAGAGAAAACGCATGGCCCCGCTGAAAAAACAGTCTCACTGCAAATCTGTGACCACAAATCACAAAAGGATACTCAGCACTGCCCAGGGTCCTATTTTACATCCCTGGTATGTTTGGTTTCCCAGCTCCAAAATTGCTATTTTATACATTCTTTCCCATCAAATTCCCTATGCACAACCCCTCCCCCACCTCACTTCCTCACACAAGCATGTTCTCCCTGGAGGTACAGTGGTTAAGAATCTGCCTGCCAGTGCAGGGGACATGGGTTCAAGCCCTGGTCCGGGAAGATCCCACATGCCGCGGAGCAACTAAGCCTGTGCATCACAACTACTGAGCCTGTGCTCTAGAGCCCGCGAGCCACAACTAATGAAGCCCGTGAGCCACAACTAATGAAGCCCACACGCCGCAACTAATGAAGCCTATGCACCTAGAGCCCGTGCTCCGCAACGAGAGAAGCCACCACAGTGAGAAACCCGCGCATCATGATGAAGAGTAGCCCCCGCTTGCTGCAACTAGAGAAAGCCCGTGCACAGCAATGAAGACCCCACATAGCAAAAACAAAAAAAAAAAAAAAAAGAAAAAGAAAGAAAGAAACATTAAAAAAAAAAAAAAGCAGATGCCTACACACGCCTCACCTTACCACGCTCCCTGCCAACTCCTCGTGGGCTCCAGATGCCACCCCTTTCTTGTTCTCAAGGACGGGCTCCTACCGTTCCTCCAACTCTTCTAGACTTTTCCTGCCAGCATCCAAACATGCTGTAATCTGTCCTATGAAAAAATAAAATCAAAACACCTCAAATGACCCCATAACACCTTTCAAATTCCCCTCTCATTTCTCTGCTCCTCTTCAAAGCAAAATATTTTGAAGGCAGTGATTATAATCACTAGTGTTTCCACAACCTCTCCTCAACACACTCTATGCAGTTTCCGTCCACACCACTCCACCCAGACTGCTCTTGTCAAGGTCTCCCAGGGCCTTTGTGTTGCCAAGTCCAGCATCACGTCTCTGCCTTAATCTCACTCACCCAGCACTGGACCCAGCGAACTACTGCTGCTTCCCTCTGCCCTTTGGCAGTCTGAGAAGACAATAGTAGAGCTTCTATTTTCACTTATTTTTTTTCCTCTAAAACAAGTAAGGAAGAAATTAAGCTTTACTAATAGGTAAAACCCATTTTTATACTGGCGCCCTCACTTGGTTGCTATAGTGGACAATTAAATGTCACTCACATATTGCCACACAGGGCGTGCTGAGGGATGCTCCATAATCAGAAGTATGCTGTAGTTTATTTGTGCACAGTTGTGTTGGCTTATGGATTACATTATCTTAAAAAAAAAGTTTGATTGTGGTGAAGTATACATATTGGGTTGGCCAGAAAGTTCGTTCAGGTTTTTGGTAGCAGCCTACAGAAAACCCGAACGAACTTTTTGGCCAACCCGGTATCGTGAAACTGACCATTTCAACCATTTAAAAATGCACCGTGTAGTGGCATTATAAGTACATTCACATTGTTGTGCTACTGGGACTTTCCTGGTGGTCCAGTGGTTAAGACTGTGCCTCCATTGCAGGGGGCACATGATCGATCCCTGGTCAGGGAACTAAGATCCCGCATGCTAATAAATAAATAAGTAAGTAGGTAAGTAAATAAGTAAATAAATAAATAAATGTAAATAAATCACATGGCTGTGCTACCATCACCACCATCCGTCTTCAGAACTTTTTTGTCTTCCCCAACTGTACCCATTAAGCAATAACTGTCCTTGTCCCCCTCCCCGCAGCCCTGGGAAACCATCATTCTAATTTCGGTCTTTCTGAATTTGACTACTCTAGGTACCTCGTAAGCAGAATCATACGTTATTTGTACTTTTGTGACTGACTTATTTCATTTAACATAATGCCTTCATAATGGATAAGCATAATCCATATAATCCAATGGATAAGCATAATGGATAAGATTCACCCATATTGTAGTATTTATCAGAATTTCAATCCTTTTTAAGGCTGAATGATATTCCATTTCATTATATGTATACAGCACATTTTGTTAATCCCCTCATCTGTCAATATTTGTTTTTTTCTCCGGCTTTTGGGTATAGTGAATAATGCTGCAATGAACATGGGTATACAAATATCCATTTGAGTCCCTGCTTTAGTTCTTTGTGGTATATACCCAGAAGTGGAATTTCTGGGTCATATGGTGATTCTATCTTGAAATTTTTGAAGAAGCACCATACTGTTTTCCACAGCAGCTTCACCATTTTACTGTCCCATTAGCAATGCACAAGGGTTCCAGTGTCTTCACATCCTCACAGACAGTTATTTTCTGTTTTGTTTTATTTTGTTGATAATAGCCATTGTAATGGGTGTGAAGGGGTATCTCACTGAGGTTTTGATTTGCATTTCCCTAATTACTATTGATATTGAGCATCTTTTCACGTACTTGTTGGCCATCTGTATATCTTTTGGGAGAAATGTCTATTCAAATCTTCTGCTCATTTTTGGGGGGTTGTTTTTTTGTTTTTAAGCTGTAGGAGTTCTTTATATATTCTGGTTATTAATCCCTTATCAGGTGTATGTTTTTTTCCCAGAAAATATATATCAGATATATATTTTCTCCCAAAATGTGGATTGCCTTCTCATTCTGTTAATAGCATCCTTTGATACACAAAAGTTTTTAAGTTTTGATGAAATCTAATTTAACTGGTTTTCCCTTTTTGCCTGTACTTTTTGTGCCATATCCAAGAAATCATTGCCAAATCCATTGTCATGAAGATTTTCCCCTATGTTTTCTTCTAGGAGTTTTATGGTTTCAGGTATTACATTTAGGTCTTTAATCCATTTTGAATTAATGTTTTATATGTTGTAAGATAGGGGTCCAACTTCTTTCTTTTTTTTTAATCGATGGTTGTTTAGCAGTTAGTTGTGATTTGGGGTATGCTCATGAGAGGAGGTGAGCTTTGGGTCCCTCTACCTGCCATCTTGTCTTTCCTGCATTTCCCAACTCTCTTTTGCATGTGGATATTCAGTTTTTACAACCCTATTTGTGAAAAGACTGTCCTTTCGTCTAGTCATCCTTGTCAATCATTTGACCATATATGTGAAGGTCCATTTCTGGTCTCTCTATTCTACTCTATTCATCTGTATGTCTGTCTTTATGCCAGTACCACACTGTTTTAATTGCTGTAACTTTGTATTAAGTTTTGAAATCAGGAAACATGAGATCTCTAACTTTGTTCTTCTTTTTCAAGATTGTTTTGGCTATTTGGAGTCCCTTGAGATTGCATATGAATTTTAGGATGGATTTGTCTATTTCTGCAAAAAAAAAGTCATTGGGATTTTGATAGGGATTGCATTGAATCTGTAGATCAATGCAATACTTTAGGTAGTATTGACATCTTAACAATATTATGGTTTTCAATTCATGAAGACAGGATGTCTTTCCATTTATCAGTGTCTTTCATTTCTTTCAGCAATGTTTTGTTGTTTTCAGTGTACAGATCTTTCACCTGCTTGGTTAAGCTTAATCCTAAATATTTTTTCTTTTTGATGCTATTGAAAGTGGAATTGTTTTCTAAATTTCCTTTTCAGATGGTTAGGTGTATAAAAACACAACTGATTTTTGTGTGATGGTTTAAAATCCTGTGACTTTCCTGAATTCATCTATTAGTTCTACCAGGTTTTTGTTGTTTTTGTTTTGTTTTGTTGTAGATTCTCAGGTTTGCACCTATCTTTGATACTTCCTCTTCTCTCTTGCTCTCTCATTCCTCTACATGCAAATAGCCACCAATTCATTTCAGTTTGTTTTGATTTCACAGTGTTTCTAATCTTTGACACTTTCTTTAGTATCATTATAATCCAATGTGATTGAATGAATATTTCTATCCATGATATCTAGGGCAATGTGTGAAGAAATTAGTTTATAAAATAGTCCTTTTATCTCTCTCTCCCACTCAAACCTCTAGGAGCTCCATATAACAGTAGAGGCTCCAGCCTTCTCTCCCATCATCTCAGAAGCAGCACTGAGGCTATGGGCTCAGGAAGACCTAAGGTGGTAGCAGACATGCTGCTTACTAGCTGTGTGACCATAGGCATGTAATGTAGACCCTCCCTGGAAACTGGTGATGATAATAATAACTACCTCAAAGGGTTGTTGGGAGGTATAAACCCATTTGGGCTGCTGTAACAAAATACTGCAGATTGAGTGGCTTACAAACAACAGGAATGTATTGCTCACAGTTCTGGAGGCTGGGAAGTCCAAGATGAAGGCACCAGCGTGGTCACATTCTGGTGAGAACACTCCTCCTGGTTCATAGCTGACACCTCCTTTCTGCGTCTTCACGTGGTAGAAGAGACTAAAGATCTCTTTTTTAAGAGCACTAACCCATTCATAAGGACTCCACCCTCAAGACTTAATCACCTCCCAAAGCCCCCCCCACCAACACTATCACACTGGGCATTATTATTCCAACATGTGAATTTGCAGGGGTGGGAGGGAGAGGGACACAGACATTCAGACCATAGCAGGAGGCTTAAACAGGACGATGAACATAAAGCACTTCGTAAAACACCCCCTTTCTCCTACTCTCTTTCTCCAAAGACACAGATGGGATTGATCTCCTGAACCCTCTTGTTTTTATTACTCCTTTGGCACTTACCATCTACTGCCTTGTACTATTATCTTTTTATGTGTGTCTGTGTTATCTTCCCCACAAAATATGTAAGTTCTCCAGAGGCTGAGAGTTTGTCTTTTTTTCTTTTTCCCTTCTTTTGTGCTTGTGGCATATTGTAATACAATGCCTTATACATGGTAAATGCTCAGTCAATATTTGCTTTTCAATTGTTTGATATAATGAAATCCTTTATTGCCTGGTTGCCAAAGTCTTCAGAATTGATGTTTCATTTACTTCAAGTAGTTTTTTCCCCCATTTTGATTTTAAAACATCTGACAACACTTAAAAATAGCTAACAAGAAAGTAATGAAGACATCACTACTTCCTGGAAGACCATCTGAATGTATTTCAACCTATGTCTCTATCAAAAGTGGAAAAAACAAAGACAGACCAGGGTTGCCAGATAACATACCCAGTTAAATTTGAATGTCAGATAAACAACAATTAATTTTTGTTAGTATAAGTATGTCCCATGTGATATTTGTTGTTTATCTGACATTCAAATTTAATTAGGTGTCCTGTATTTTTGTTTATTAAATACGACAACCCTACCACGAAGGCTTTAAATTTAAAAAAAAAATTGTGAACAAGCATTATTCTCTGTTGAAATGAGACTATTCCCATGTGCTTAAAGTGTTTTTGTGTCAAAAGAATACAGCTTGAGACATCATTATGAAACAAGCTTTAACCACAACTATGACCTTACATGGAAAAGACACATGATGAAAAAGCTAATGAAAGGTAACATTAACTGAAATATCAACACACACTGCTTTGGAATATAAATGAAAACAGTGATGTTTCCGTAAAATGCAATCCTGTACTAAATGAAAGAATTGGTTGGGCTTTAAAATCTTTTACAGTGAGTGTGTAAAATGATCATATTTGCATATCTAAGTCTTCTCAGAAATACTATTGCTCTGCATGTTGAAGACTTAGACTTAGAACTTACAGGACAAATCTTGAGAAAAATTAGAATTATCTGGGGCATGTCCTGTTGCCACTCGGGAGAACATAAATATAAATTGTACCTGTCAGCTTTATTTATTCAAGGAGTCAGTGAGAACTTTTATGTGACTGAAGAACTTTTGGACCTAGTCTTCATTTTGGCACCATATTAGAATCTGATTTGTTTTTAAAAGTCATGACTAGTTTAATATATACTGATCAAAATGACTAAGAATACCTACAGTGTCCCTGGGGAGTCAATGTTACTTCAGACTTGTTACCCAACCACATACTGCAACCAATGATTTGTATCAGTACAGCATGTAGGTCAATTCATCACATCCTCCACCATGAACCACATGGTTCTACTAGGTAAAACATGGAACTTGTCATGCACGTAGCAGCTTACCTTGAGAGCTGGCTATTCTCCTGTGGCTTGAACTTGGGCAATTCTCCAGTTTACTGGATTGTTTTAGAAGTCTGATCCATAATACAATAGATTATTACCCTCGGAGAAGGAAAGGTGTGTTTCTTTTTCAGTTCAACAATATTTATTGAAAGCCTAATATGGGCTAGGCACCATTTGGAGGAATGAGCAAGATAGACATAGTCCTACTCTCATTGAGCTTGCATTCTAGTGAGTGGGATCACACAATAAACAACTAATGAATGAACAAGGAAGATAACTGAGAATGGTAAATGCTAGGCAGCGGATTTAATAGGGGGGTGATGTGGAAGAGAGCATCTGGGTGCCCTTTTAGGTTAGGGGATTAAGATAAGCCTACCAGAGGTGGTAGAATTTCAATGCAGGTCCAATGGAGGGAAGATGCCAGTCAGGCAAAGATCTGGAAGAGTATTGGAGCAGAAGGAGGGCGAAGTCCCTAAAATGGGATGAGCCTGGTGTGCTCTGAAGGAGAATGAGTGTGGTGAGAGAGAGGATGGTACAAGGTGAGGCTGCAGGTAGACAGAGGCCAGATTACGGAGGATTTAAAAGAACGGGGATTTATTCTAAGTGTGATGGGAAGCCATGGGATTTTTCAATTTAAAAAATTAAATAAATAAACACACAGTATAATCCTTCAAAGTAAAGGTAGTGTTTTAACAATGAGGAAGAAGTAAATGCTTTGAAAGAAAATTAAGCAATGGAGAAAAATATTTTTAAAGTTAACCTTAAAATTGACCTAATCATTGTATCATGAAGTATTGATTAAACCAAGATATTCTCCAAAAATGAAGAATATTATCACCATCTATTTTTATTGAGAGAAATCTGGTTTAAAATGATGTGTTAATTTAGAAATCTGGTTGAACATTTTGTGATAAATTAAAGGTCCAATTTTAATTTCAGTTTATATAGATGCTTAGTTTGAATGGGTGTCATAGGTGAGAAAGATTCCTCACAAAGAGACATAGATCTAAATGCAAGAAGTGTATGCTTGGCTCTGCTACTAAGTCATAGGCTCTTTTTGCATTTCCATTCAGCAATTGTGCAAAGGTTTTTGCTAAAATTTAGCTTAGTAATTTTCCATCCTCCCTTATGTCAAATTCTTGAAAACGAACTGAAAATGAAGGGTTTTTATATTCTTAACAAAGGGACTTTAAATCCACTGAAAAGCTACATTTGGAAGATTTAAAACAAGTTCTTAAGAGTCCAGGTAGGAGAATTTTTATTAGTGACACATATCATTTTTGGCAAAAGAAACAAATCATGTTCACCTAATGATGAATTTCCAAACACCCATTTCCCTACTTTCTCTGTAGTATGAGATTCTTTCTCAGTCATTTTTAGAATATTGTCTTTACCTTTAAGAGATTCTATGTGGTTTAAAGCTTTTTAGAAAATTGTAGATAACGTGCTATTAACAACCATTTGCCATTACAAAAGGAGATCAGAAAACTTGGCCCAAGGCAAGGAGCTTTCGGGGTGCACCTGTAGGAGGCTGGCTGAAGCAGCGAGGGACTGGTCACTGGCCGAGGTTAGTTTACACATGAGGCAGAGTGGACTTGAAAAGATGCACCAAGTTACCTAACACAGGCTGTCAAGGTTCAGAATGGAAAGGTTAGCCTTCTCCAGCCTGCTGCCAGTGGCTGGGCAACAGCTTGAGGACACACTAGAAAGAAGGATTCCATCAATTCACACTACACCAAATAGAAAAAAAAGCAAATTGACAACAGAAAAAACCCCACACTTTGTCTCTCCGTTTCCCTTTATCACTAATATATAAGTGGTGGGTCATAGAATGTTCTTTAGTGTGTGCCTCTAAATAAACCCTCAATGCTGACCTTTTGCAACTTCTTTTTCTCCTTAAGTTTGCAGTCAATATTTATTTCAACATGATTTCATCTGGACAAAATTGTTCTGTAGGTGAACATACGGTGGTATCTGGCCCAATTCTGCACCCCCTGGAGACAGCCCTGGTGCCAGGGGGAGGGAGAGGGGGAGGGGCGGGGGTGGCATGCGGGGCTGTGGCTGACAATGGAGATGCTGACCAGGCCCCAGCGAGCAGTGGAAGGAAAGAACAGTAGCAGAGCTTACCAGACCACTGTGTGTCCATTCTACTTCAGGCCTGATTTGAAATAGTGGCATCCTTGTAATTGGTTCAGGGAAATGTGGTCTCAGCAGGTACTTAGAAGCAGGAAGAGGGGAAAGAAAATAAGCCAAGGAATAAAATGTGGTTGTTTGCCTACACCACAGATACCTTGATTTAAAAACTCTCAGTTTCACTTCCGTTACTGGAACTTTCATCAACGTACAAGTCAGAAATAATCAAATCTCCTGAAACTTCAGGATACGGGACTTAACACGTGTTAGACCAAATTTTTCACCTCTGAACAGTAATTTACTATACTGATAATTCTGTTTATTGTCTATTCATGACTCTGGTACTTTCTTAGTAAATTCAGGGATATCCAGGTCTCAAAAGAGATAACTGGTGAATTGATGTGCTTGTCAGTTATTTATATCATATCTCAATTATAAAATTAACAAATGACAAAGCATTAATTGAGTCAATGAACCCAATTTTAGAAGGAGGTAAAGACCTGAGTACATCACTTAATCACATTAAGTTAACAAAAAAGCAGAGCTGAAATACATGCTTAGGAAACCATTTGTCAAAAAATACCATGAGCTGGGCCTCCCTGGTGGCGCAGTGGTTGAGAGTCCGCCTGCCGATGCAGGGGATACGGGTTCGTGCCCCGGTCTGGGAGGATCCCATATGCCGCGGAGCGGCTGGGCCCGTGAGCCATGGCTGCTGAGCCTGCGCATCCGGAGCCTGTGCTCCGCAACGGGAGAGGCCACAACAGTGAGAGGCCCGCATACCACAAAAAAAAAAAAAAAAAAAAAAAAAAAAAAAAAAAAAAAAAAAAATACCATGAGCTAAAAGCTATTTAAAGACCAGCATAGACAAAGGCTAAATTAATATTTCAAAAGTTCAAATTATTTTTTTCCTCCTCTTGTGCAAACATACAAAAGGAAAGGGAAAAGGGAGGTGGAAAATTTCTTTTTAAGCATCTAAAAATGATAGTGAATGAAAGGGCACCTGGTTAATGGTAACTTGTACCATTTTCTCTTTTATAAACACGATTCTTCCTTAAATTTAAAGGTTTCGGTTAGGATCTGTATCTCTTAATTTGAAGCTATTGAAATTCTAACAACAAAAACCATGTTCACACAAGGTAACTCCTTTAGAATGTCAAAAATAATCTTTGCTTGTAAAAATGTTCTTTGCCCCCTGGTGGTGAAAATATTATTATTTAATTTTTTAAAAGTTAAAAGACTTTCATTATGGAGTCTTGGCACTAAAAATCCTTCCATGGTTGCAAAAAATAAGAGAGGATTATATATTGAAGTGGGGAGAAATGAAGCTAGGCCATAGGTGTGGTAAAGGAATTTAACTTTCTCCTATCTTACCATTTAGAGTTGTTGATTGCTAATTCAGTATTATTTCAAAACGCTGCCGCCTTTTAATAAATTTAATAGTAAGCATTTATGAGGCATGGAATTTCTATGCATAATCTAATGCCTTAGCTCTGCGGTGTGTTGACCGAGGTGATCAGCAACTTTGCACTGTTTCCTTTGTGTTTCAGTTTGGCATCACAAACAACATTAGAGCTCAACGGCACAATGCCAAAGCTAGCCTGTTGAGCCTGGAAGAATATGAAGAGGCCTGTTCAAATTTTCTTTTGCAGACTAATTGGAGCTTTTGTGTATGAGGGAAATACAATGATTGCTGTACTCAGGCTGAATGGAGGAGTCGGGAGAGACTATCCTTGTTGGTTGGTTAAAGGTAAAAGGGGAAAAACTAATTTTCAAATTTAAAAAGTTATTCAGTGAGTTGATGGAAACCTTTGAAAAATGAAGGATAATCTTGGGATTGTGTAAGATGTTAGGAGAAAGAAATTTTTACCTGGATTCTACTGAGGCACATTAAAGTCTATGTAAAGCAGAAGATATCATTACCTGAAAAGACAGAGCTACTTCAGGGTAAGACAATCACCAATGAGTCTTTAATGACTTAATCAGTGAATGTATTTTCCCTTCCTCTTGTTCATGTGTGTCACATGCTTTTAATTAGGTATTTATTAAAGCAGAATTTGGCAGGAAAATCATGAATAATATGTTTTATGGAGTCGGAACAAAAAAAAGTAAACTGACTTTGAGAACCAGTCATTATTTTGTAAAGGTGGTCTTGTCTGCCACCATCTTGGGCAGACAAGTGATTGGATAAATTTCCGGTGAAGTGGACATTTGCAGCCTAAGTTTAATAGCAAATGACTTTAAACACAAAATCTAAACATTTAAGAATAGATAAGCTTTATTTATGGAGCCCTTAATACAAAGTAGATGGAGACCTTCCATAACATAATGGTAACATTTAAATAGCAGTTACTATATACCAGGCTCTAATTATCTCACTTAGCTCCTACAACAATTTCGGTAGTATTTTATGGTCTTGGTAGTATTATTATCCTAATTTTACAGATGAGGTAACTGAAACACAGGGATCACCCAGCTAGTAAGTAATAGAGCCAGAATTCATACTGAATCATCTGGCTCTAGAATCTGTATTCTTTTGCACTATGAGATTATTTGAGTAAACAGTACATTATCCAGAGAAGTAAAAGCCATAGTGTCAACATGATAGAAGTGTATTTATTATTTATAACATGAAGAACATCTGCATTTATTTATGAGGCCCTTCAAAAGATTAAAATTAAGTACTGCAATAAAAAAGGGATTATTTTTCAAGAAGGTGCTTCCCCAAAACAATATTTTTCTAACCTTTGTCAACTCAATATGTTTGTGAATGATGTTTGCATAAATAAATTACAAGATAATGTTCCATTAGAGAACAATGATATCTTAGAACTTTAAGTCCATATATTTGAGAAACAGCCAAAAAGGGGCAAAAGAGAAAATTTCAGAGTAATATTCCTTTGTATGGATATACCACGTTTTGTTTATTCATTCATCAGTTGATAGGCATTTAGGTTGTTTCCAACTCTGGTTAGTATGAATAATGTTGCTATGATCATTTGTATACAAGTTTTATGTTTTTACTTTTCTTGTGTATATACCTAAGAGTGGAATTCCTGGGTCATATAGTAACTCTATCTTTCGTTTTTTGAGGAACTGCCAAACGGTTTTCCCAGGGTGCTGCATCATTTCACATTCCCACCAGCAATAAATGAGAGTTCCACTTTCTCCACATCTTTACTAACCTCTTTTTTGTCTTTCTTTTAAATGACTGCCATTGTAAGGGGTGTAAAATGGTATCTCTCTGTAGTTTTGATTTGCATTTTCCTAATGACTATTGATGTTGAGAAGCTTTCATATACTTATTGGCCTTTTGTATATATCTTCTTTGGAGAAATCCATTGCCCATTCAAAAAAAAAGTTGAGTTGCAAGAATTCTTTACATATTCTAGATGTAAGTCTCTTATCAAGTATATGATTTCCAAATATTTTTCTCCCATTATCTTGGTTGTCTTTTCACTTTCTTTTTTTTCGGTACGCGGTCCTCTCACTGTTGTGGCCTCTCCCGTTGCGGAGCACAGGCTCCGGACACGCAGGCTCAGCGGCCATGGCTCATGGGCCTAGCCACTCCATGGCATGTGGGATCTTCCCAGACCGGGGCACGAACCCATGTCCCCTGCATCGACAGACGGACTCTCAACCTCTGTGCCACCAGGGGAGCCCTCTTTTCACTTTCTTGATGGTATTGTTTGTGACACAAAAGTTTTAAATTTCTGTGTAGTTCAATTTATTTATTTTTTCCCCTGTCACATACTTTTGGTGTCATATCTTAGGGACCACTGGCTAGCCCAAGGTCACTAAAATTTACTCTTATTTTTTTAAATAAGAGTTTTATAGTTTTAGCTTTTACCTTTAGGTCCGTCACCTATTTTGAGTTAATTTTTTTTTTTCATCTTTGGTTTCATGTCTTTCATTGGTTTTGTAAAATTCTTGGCCATTGTTTCTATAATTATTGCTTCTGCTTCATTCTTTCTCTCTCCTCTTTTCCTAGGACCCCAGTTATATGTGTGCTAGATTTATTCACTGTGTCCCACATGCATTTTTTAAACATCTTTATTGGAGTATAATTGCTTTACAATGGTGTGTTAGTTTCTGCTTTATAACAAAGTGAATCAGCTATACATATACATATACATATATCCCCATATCTCCTCCCTCTTGCGTCTCCCTCCCACCCTCCCTATCTCACCCCTGTAGGTGGTCACAAAGCACCGGGCTGATCTCCCTGTGCTACCACATGCATTTAAAGCTCTGTTCTCTTACCATTCTTTTTTCTCTCTGCTTCAGTTTGGGTATTTTTTCTTGAACTATCCTCAAATCCACTATTCCTCTCTTCTGCTGTGTCCAGTCTGCTGTTAAACTCATCCACTGAGTTCTTGATTTCAGATGTTACATTTTTTCTTTTTTTTTTCTTTTTTTTTTTTTTTGTGGTACGCGGGCCTCTCACTGTTGTGGCCTCTCCCCGGTCGCAGAGCACAGGCTCCGGACGCGCAGGCCCAGTGGCCACGGCTTACGGGCCCAGCCGCTCCGCGGCATGTGGGATCCTCCCGGACTGGGGCACGAACCCATGTCCCCTGCATCGGCAGGCGGACTCTCAACCACTGTGCCACCAGGGAAGCCCCAGATATTACATTTTTAAATTTGAGATTTTCCATTGATTCAATTCTCTATTGAAATTCTGCATCTTCTAATCCATTTTGTCCACTTTTTCTTCTGTTTTATAAACTATTCCTCTATTTTATAATAGTTATTTTAAAGTTCTTGTCTGGACTCCAATAGCTGGCTTGTCTGTGGGTCTTCTATTATCTATTTTTTTCTCTTGATTATTGGTAAAATTTTCCTGTTTTTCTCACATCTCATAATTTTTTTTTATTATGTACCAGACTGTTATATTAAAAACAATAGACAATAGAGTTGATGTTATTTTCCCCTAGAGATGAAAATAGACAAATAGGGTGAGGGTCAGGGATTGAGCTGAGTAGGGATTGGGTTGGAGTTTTAGGAAGATTCATTCAACTTCTGGTTTCTCTGTTTCTTAGGTGTGATCCCTCTGGGCTTTTGATAGAGAGACTGCAAGGTTTCTATCTCCTCAACCCAACAGATTCACTTCTGCTTTTCAGAGGTTTTAAACTTAGATCTTTATCCTCCCATTCATATAACTTCAGAAATATTGCAAATGTCCTGAGGGAGAAGACTGCCTGTGTGTTTGAAGCAGGCTCCTCTTTTTCGGTAGAGTTCATTTTGTATGCACTGGTAGAATGTGGGGAGATTTTACTCTTCCTATCCTTCAGTCTTTCGGCCTCCTGCACGACCCCAGAGTTCAGCAAATGTTCTGTGGGAAAGCTGGCTGTCAGTCTGGGCCTCGTCTCTACATTTCCAATCCATTACACAACTCACAAGACTGTTAAACATTTCACTGGCTTCTCTCTTCCTGTGTACATTGCCTCTGCCCAGGCTAAGCTTCATCAGTCCATGCCCAGAATCATTAAATGTCACCAGATAAGAAAACAGCTGTTCATTGTGGGCTCACTTAGTCCTGGCTTCAGCAAAAAAAGATTTATTCAACTGCATTGTCCTCTGGGGGATGAGACTGAACACGTGAAGATGCCAAATTAGAAGTCTAAATGTAAATAGCACTGTGGTCTTTGCAGAGACCTAGACCAGAACAAACAAGGACATCACTTCAGAGTGGACTAACTAGTGTTATTGGAATTGGGTAGGAAGAAGCTTCCAGAGCAATACCTTATAGCAGTGAGAAGCAATAGCAGTGCTGTATTGAATAGACTTCAGTTCTGCTTTTCAGCTTGGCCTTGGAAAGAGAACTATTCCCTTTAGATGGAGAAGTCCTTGGGGTTCTTGGACAACATAAGAATAGAGCTCAAGAGGGAAATACCAGATCGCTAAAATATCAGTGGCAATATGGCACCAGTTTCAAATGTTATATTGCACTTAATTTAATGGTCAAATTAGGAGAAAAGATGCATGTTGGGATATTACGTAAAGTAGTGCTTAAGATTATTGCTCTCATTTTATTTTGATGTTTTAATCATTGAATAAACAGTAAGCTAACGTAGAGATGTGGTAAAAATGCCTCTCACTTTAAGAAAACTGATATATCAAAAAATCAAATTAAAAAACTGTAGGGGGAGGCATGGAGGTGGGGAGGTGTTTACAGGATTCCATTCAACTAATTGAATGCTAGCATGTGCTATGCATTGTGCTTGGAACTGGGAATACACAGAAAAGGTGATACCCTTTGCTATGGGCTGAATGTTTGTGTCCTTCCCAAATTCATATGTTGAAGCCCTCATTCCCAATGTGATGGTGTTTGGAGGTGCAGCCTTTGGGAGATAATTAGGTTTAAATGAGTTCATGATGGTGGAGCCCACCCTGTGGGATTAGTGCCCTTGTAAGAGGAAATGCTAGATCTCTCTCCCTCTCCCCCTCACTCCCACCATGTGAAGGTACAACAAGAAAGCAGCCCTCTGCAACCTGGAAGAGGGCTCTCACCAGAGGTCGACCATGCTGACCTTTCCCCGTTACAGACTTCCCAGCCTCCAGAACTGTGAGAAATAAATATCTGTTGTTTAAGCCACCCAGTCTATGGTATTTTGTTACAGCAGCCCTTGCTGACTGAGACACCCCTGCTCTTATATCTTTGAAAGTTAAGCCTCATGATGAATTTAAAATGGGATTAATTCAAGCATATATATTATTTTAAAGCAAGATACACTTGCATTCATTGAACTATTTGAAAATATATATATATTTTTAACCCTGCAATAATGGAATGATTTCTTCAGTAAGATTTACCTCCTGGATCCAGGTATTGTTTTTCTAACCTTTGGCAAACATAATATATTTTTACTATGAGAGCTTTATCATTATCCTGTTGAGCTTAATTCAGCTGGCTGGATCCAAGATGGGAAAAGCATGAGATCAAACTCTCAAAACTGGTCAAGCAAAAGCTAAGAAGAAAATAAGGTTCGCACAGGAGAAAGCAATAGCGGTGAGGGGGAGGGTGGCGTAGGAGGTGAGACACTGGTGGGAAAGAGAGGAGGTTTTTAGCCTAAATGTCATTGAAAATAGGGGCTTCCCTGGTGGCGCAGTGGTTGGGAGTCCGCCTGCCGATGCGGGGGGCGCGGCTTCGTGCCCCGGTCTGGGAAGATCCCACATGCCGCGGAGTGGCTGGGCCCGTGAGCCATGGCCGCTGGGCCTGCGCTTCCGGAGCCTGTGCTCCACAGCGGGAGAGGCCACAACAGTGAGAGGCCTGCGTACCGCAAAAAAAAAAAAAAAAGACCTCAGTTGGGAAAGGAACACCGATTGGAAATCGGCTAAAGCAGATACACTAAACTTCCCCTAAGACCATGATTGAGTCATGCTTATTAATTTCTGCCAGGTTGCCTACTTTATGGTATTATGCCTATAAATCTTAATTCATTATTAGAAGTATACTTTTTGTCTTGGTTCAAATTTCATTTCTTCTTCACCTCTCTCAAAAGGATACTTTAGACTACTCACTAGATTTGCCCCTTTCAAGTCCTAGGGTCAATTCCTCCTCTATCTTTGGGGATGGAATAATGAAATGTGTGGAACAGAGGCTGTAATCAATAAATCAGTTTTCAAATATACTTTTAGTTTTCAATATCTGGGGGAGGGTAAGAAGGTAACTGTTTCAGGGATATTTGGGATCTTCCAGGTGGATGCGCGATGTCTATAACTGTCCACGTCTCTTAATCTGTGTCAATACACGCACAGCTTCGCGGAGCGCGCCAGCGACTGAGAGGCATTTCGCGTAGGCCCAGCTCTGGGGCGCAGGCTTCTCTACTTCCGGCCCCGCCCCCTCTCCCGCGGTTGCTAGGAGACGTGATGTCACCGGAAGCGAGGCCTGGGATAGGCTAAGGCGAGGGGAAGCCTCTCCCACCCCGTGCAACCTCAGCGCCCGGCGCTGGCTCGCCAGCTGTTTGTAGGCCTGGGTGAGAGGCGGGGGTCCGCGGAGGGTAGAGCCGTCCGCGGCCCAGCCTGTCCCTCAGGCTAGGACCGGCCGCGGGGCGGGCGACTCCGGGGCGGCTGCCCGTGCTTCCGACTGACAAGCACTGTTCCCATAGCCCGCGCTGCCCGCCACGTCCCTGGTCTCGGCCGACGGCGCTGCGCGGCGGGTGACCTCTCCGAGCCCCGCGCGATGACGGCGCCCTGCTGCCGGCTGGCCCGGCTTCCTCCGCGCCGCCGGCTCCGGCTACGGCTCGTGCCGTTCCCGCCGCCGCTGCTGTTGCTGCTGCTGGCGGCCGCGGGGCCGGCGCGCGGCTGGGAGAGCGGAGACCTGGAGTTGTTTGACTTGGTGGAGGAGGTGCAGCTCAACTTCTACCAGTTCCTCGGGGTGCAGCAGGTAAGCGGGGTCAGCCGGCAGCCCGCCCGCCCGAGGGCTGCGCCTCCGGGGCAGAAAAGTGCGGGTCCAGGCGGAAAGGAGGGGGTGGGGCGGACTCTGACCCAGTTTCCTCCGAGGGAGCCGGGTACGCGGGGCAAGACTTGGTCATCCTGGGCTCGTCTGCCGTCCTCAGCCCGATCCACCAGGATCTCCTCGTAACCAGTCTCAGAGGGAATGACCCGCCTTTCCCAATTCCTCATCCTCCGGCTCCCCTTCTCGAGTTCCGGTCTCAGTGACAGCAGTCTCAGTGACAGCCTGGACGGTGCCACCAGCCTGGGGTGGCGATCCCTTCTCTTTCCTCTGCCATTCTGGGGGAGATCCTTGCACCCAGCTGTGCAGGAGGAAGAAGAAAGAGTGGTGTGGGTAGATCTTTTACCCTCTCCTTGCCTGCCCCGTGAATGTGGGAAAGAGTAGTCGTGTCTCCCTCCAAATTTTCACCTTCCCAATTACACTTATCCATATTTTAGCAGCCTCCTTTCCTCTGCCTTTCCGGGAAGATAGGAGTACATTTTGGTTGGCGTCTGGGTTGCAGAAGTTTTTCTTGCACTGTACTTTGGAATCTATGTAGCCTGTTGGATTAGGCGTTCGTATCATAGCTTAGAAATCTGGAGGAACTTGAAAGCCTCTACAGTGTTGGTCTTGGAAGTCATAGAAGGAGCCATCAAGTGTTCGGGGCAGTAGAGGCACTTGGGGTGCTCCAGGAAGAGAAGTCCAACCAGTAACGCAGGATAGTTGTCTTTTTCTTTTCCTTTCGTTTCGTTTTCTTTCCTTTTTTAGCTTGAGACTTTAACTTGTAATGTCTGTTTGTTGCTATTTACTTACACCCTGAGAGTGGTGAATGAGGGTAGATATCCCGTCTCTGACGCCATTTTACTGGTTTAAGAATTAGGGGGTTAAAGACTTAGAATTTCACACGATCTGACTGAGCCCTTCATAAAATGCTTTGAATAGTTATGGGGGGAAAAATGTTTACCAACAATTGTCATTCAAGGCACACTTCCCGTGACCAGATGTGAAGTGTACATTTCACTCCTACAGGTTATCATAAATTTGTGTGAACTGTTGAGCTTAACACTAAATGGAAATTTACTTTTCAATTAAATATATATAATTGAATATAAAATAGCAGTTGCCATAGCACCATGATTTTAACGAGTTTCAATTTTGTAAGTTATAAAGTAGTTTAAGAATTTCACACTTCAAATTCTGTGCAAATGATTATGTGGCAATTGTCTTTAGTCATTTTCTTCACCTGGTGCCACTTCCTGCTTGTAGAGACAAAGTATACCTCATTTCAAAGTAAATGGTGTCTCAATATGTGTAAAAATCACTAGTGAAATATAACTCTGAAGACTTTTAAGAATGCCTTTAATATTGAGAATATTTGTTAGAATTTATCACAATTGATTAAATTCTGTAGCTAGAGTCTTTTACATAACCTATCCAAAGATTTTGAAGATATTTTCCAGTTATTCAAGGAAAATTAAGCCCCTTTCAGAGAATACAGAAACTTAGTAGCAGTGGTTTAAATTTTAGATTATGTAATCTAGCTTGCATGTGAACTCTCATAGAATTTTCATTTATAAATTCATGCAATTAAATTTGCAGAGTTAATTAGGCAGTGTGAACAACCAGAGCATTTAACTATATGGGCAAAGATGGGAAAATAAAGAAGCATAGGTAATTGAGAAGATTCTGTGGGGAGGCAACATTTTAATAGAAGGATCCAGAAAATTGTTTTCATCTGTGTTTCTCTACCCAGTTGTGTTGAATTGGAAAGAATGCAGAAGAAACTTTATTCTACCTAAGCAGAGAAACTGATCGGAACAGGTTCTTTACATTACGTTGAACCTTAACTTTCTTAGGAGACTTTCAGGAGACCAGAAATTTGGTAGAGACAAATGCAGCCTGTCTTATGTCCTTAATGTGTAATTTTCAGGCTAAAGCCAACCAGTCTCTTCTTGACTAGACAGACATGAGGAACCAGAGCAAAGTAGGTAGGTTACTTAAGAGTGGTGACCTGGCTTTAACACACTTAATCAGTTTTGTTGTCCATTCAACCGAGATTTAGTTCATACCTACTAAATATTAAACACTGGGAATTGGCCAGTATGTAACACAAAACCCCTAGACTCATGAAACTCACATTTTAATAGGGGGAAACAGTAAACAACCAAACAAGTAAATATAAATGTCAGATGGTCAGAGAAGTCCTCAGAAAGAAGTAAGGGAGTGAGCCATGTTGATAAGTGCATTCAAGGAAGGCAAACGGTTAAGCGCAAAGGCCTCGGAGCTTGCTTAGTATTTGAGGAACGGCAAGGCAGCCAGTGTGGCTGGAGCAGGGTGTATGGGGAGGACAGTAGTAGATGAGATCAGAGTCATGGGGGGCGGGGGAAGATCTTGTAGGGCTTCAACGTAAGTCATGAGGACTTTGGCTATTATAAGTAAGTTGGGGATCAAGGGGTTTTTGAACAGAAGAGGTACATAATTTGACTTAAATTTCAAAACGATCACTTTATTGAGTTGGAGATCAACGATATGTATGTTATTAATTATTGGATAATTGTGGTGTAGAATGTAGAATGGACCTGGGTGGTGCAAAGTGGTCAGATTCTGGATATAATTGGAACATAGAGCTGACAGCATTTGGCTGATTGTTTGAATGTGGGATGTGGAGGGGGGGCGTGGGGAAGAAAAGTTGAGGATAATTCGAAAGCTTTTTCTAAACCTCAGAAAGTGAATAAATACTTGTCTAATTGCGCTTGCCACTTACTGAGATGGAGAAGCCTGGAACAGAAGCAGGTATGGTTGGGGGAAAATCAGTAATTTGGTTTTGGTCATGCCAAATGTGAGGTGTCTAATAACCTTTCAAGTTGGTTATCTAAGCCTGGAGTTGCAAGGAGAGGATTTGGGCTGTGCATAATAAATTAGGGAGTCCCTGGCACTTCGTAGGTAATTTGAAGCCACAAAACCAGGTAAGTTCACCAGGGGACTGAATGTAAAAGAGAAAAGAGGGGTCTGGGAGCTGGACCATGGGAGGAACCAGCAAAGAAGAGGAAGGAACAGCCAGTGAAGTAGCAGGCAAATCAACAAAAGATGGTTTCTTGCAAGTCAGGTGAGGAAAGTATTTTAAAGAGGAGAAAGCAGTCAGCTGGGCTAAATGCTGATGATAATTCAAATAAGATGCGTTCTGAGCATTGACGGTTGAATTCAACAGTGTGGAGGTCATTGGCTACTTTAAAAAGGGCTGTTTCAGTGGAGTGGTGAGATCAATAGATGGGTTACATTGGGTTCAGGAGAGAAGGGAGGGGGCGGAATTGGAGACAATTAATAGAAAACAAACTTTTTTTTGAGATCTCCATACCCCAAACTAGACTCCAGGGATGATTGGTGACTTAATGTGGCATCCGTTTTATCCCTTTTTCCACCAGGTCTAAAGTAGTTTGCTCAGTCACTCCCTAAACTCTATAATTGGAATAATCAATTAGATTATTAGACTTTTCGAACTTGAACTAGGCTTGAATTAGACTTCTAGAACTTGAATTAGACTTTTAGAACTTGAACCAGGCCACTTACTGACTTATGACCTTGTCAAGTTATTACTTCATTTTTAGGACAAATGGTATTTTCTTTCTTTCTTTACTTCATAGGAGACACTTAAATATTTATTAAATGAAAAAATATGAACATGGTAACTAAAACTAAACAGTAATTCACCGAATGAGTAATTGCTTGACTGTTTTTATTCAATAGGTTATATTTGTATTGGCTTTTTATTGCTCTCATCCAGCAAAGGAATCCCTCTCCTTGTATTCCCAGGTTTCAAATTGGTTCTAAAAGCTTTCAAAGGGATTCCAGAAGTTTTTAGTGGAGGTATGTATACAGGTGACATACCAGAGGCTCACTCTATTTTTAGAATGGTTTTGATTGTTCACAGGGCATTCCAATTTGGATATTGCATCTTTTCAGAGGATACAAGGTAGAAGATTAGAAGAATGTAGGAGAAAGGGTGTGTTATTGAAATACCTCTCATTAGTAACTTAAATTCTAGGTCCCCAAACAGTATTTATATTTATTCTAACAGCCCCTGCTCCTTGGATACCTGTATTTCTTGTGGGATCAATTTTTTTCATTGTCTTTTGGGTCCATGACTTTCTTTATACTTTGTACAGTGTTCTAGCCAACAATAAATACTTCATAGTAATTTAAAAATCTGTCAATTGAAATTGTAACAAGCTAAGTTAGCTTAAATTTTGCAGCATTTACTTTCTGATGAAATCAGAGTAATTTTCTTGGTGCCAGTCATTACAGATTCCTATTCATAGAGCTAGAAAATGTCTCTCTTCCTCTTATAAAATTTTTAATAACTGCATCCTTACATTCAAATGAATGCTAAAACCTGGTTAAAAGAAGAAAACTATTGTTAAGTGACATGTGCTTACAAAATGTTGGATTTTAACTTTTTAATCAGAATTAATAAATCTTTTAAGCTCTTTCAGTCTGTATTTCAGATGCACAGAATGTACAGAGTAGCAGCCTGTATAAGGGAGGGACAGCTATGGCACACTCATCCTGCAGATATCCAAGGGGAAGGACTCCCTTAAAGAAACACTGCTGATCTCTTGACCCATCTCTTACATCTTTCTGTGGATGAGTTACCTTGTTGGAGGGTGATCACCTTTGGTCTGCTTTGCTTGACTGGGGAGAGCTAACTAATTAAAAAGCTAGAAGTAATGAGGCTCATTCTTAACAGACCAGTAAGGCAGTTGTTATCCTGGCCAGACTTTCTCTTGAGTATACTGTCTCAAAGTCTAGGCTGGGCTGGGAGGGCCAGAATTTCTAGCAAGCCCACTTGGCTCCTATACGTCATCTCAATTCTCCAGTAGCTTTTCAGCAATAAAGGTGCTATTTGATCTCTATTTGCCTGACTTCTGTGTTCAGTTTTTTTGGGTGGGAAAAGCACAAAGTCATTAATGGGGCCTTCTCAAACCCCGGCATAGGGGTTTGAGAAATAAAGAGGAAGATCTGTTTCATAAGTGACTGGTGAATCTGTACTGTGAGTATCAGTTCTCTCCAGTGATTCTTGTAGATTCCACTGAGCTTGTGGTGTTAGTTGAATATAGTGCAGTCTTTTCTCTAGTAAGTCTATTCCCTTGTAAATCTATGTCATGTAATAATCACTCCTCCATTTTCATTGTAGAATCCAAAATTATTTGTTGATTTGGAGAGAGGGAGATGTACAAAATCTGGAATGGTAGATAACCTTCCAGTCATTTATATTTCTGATGTAAAGCATATCATATATAGAGTTAGAGCTGAATAAATACTTGTTTAGTTGTATACATATTTGCATCAGGTTGGATTATTGTAAAATTGATTTACTTTTTTTATGTATACGCTGTTTAGTGGAGGTTGCCTGGACATATTTTACGGGAAAAAGCAAGTTTATTGGGAAACTTGCCATATAATCTAGAGCTGATGGAACAGAAATCCTCTTCTAGTTGTAAGTTTCTGTTTTCTTTTTATACTATTCTTTTTTTTTACACTAATCATGAGAACAATCCTAGAATAGTGTGTCTTTTATTTTTCATAGATACACCCTAAGCTGAACTGGGAAATGGAATTGTCCTTTGTTATTACAATTATTCTTAGAGATACATTCTAAAATCTTTTTAATAAAAGTCACCATTTTACCCAGTGATTGGTGTAATGTGGTGAATTTCAACATCATATGTTTTATTCAGTGTTGGGAATGATACACAGGGTAGGATGGAGGTGAGGGTAGGTACTTGGCTTGATGATTGCTGAGAGAAGAACCTCCGTGGCAGTTGTAAGTAACACCAGTTGATAAAATGCTTGGTATCTATATTAAACATGTTCTCACTTATTCCAAGACTATATGGTCTTGGGAATCTTTTTCTAAGTCAGGCATTATTGGGTCTATTTGGACAGTAATGACGTCAATTAATTTTACCCAGAATTAAAAACAAATCCAAAGCCTTTCTTTTTCTTTTCTTTCTTTTTTTTTTTTTTTTTTGGCGGTACTCGGCCCTCTCAGTGTTGTGGCCTCTCCCGTTGCGGAGCACAGGCTCCAGACGCGCAGGCTCAGCGGCCATGGCTCACGGGCCCAGCCGCTCCGCGACATGCGGGATCTTCCCCGACCAGGGCACGAACCCGTGTCCCCTGCATCGGCAGGCGGACTCTCAGCCACTGTGCCACCAGGGAAGCTCTCAAAGCCTTTCTTGTATAGAAGTGTGCAGAGATGGAAGGAAAGGAGTGGCAGTGAAAAGAGAGACTTCTGATTGGGTAAAGCAGGACCCTAGACCAATTGATAATGAAGCTATAGTCATATGTATTTTCAGAAACCTTTCTTTATTTTCATCAAAACACCTACTTTTGAAAGGTGGGTCCTATACTAATGAATGTAAAAGTATGATTATGTTTTAAGTAACATCATGGTATTCCATTTGAAGAGCTAATTTTTTTTTTACTTATATTTACTGAAATTTTTGTCTAAGAGTGTTATTAGCACTTAATTAGAAACTTAATCTAGGATTTGTGTCTCATTCTCATCCTCCTTAATACTACATTAAGTAAGGTTAGGACTCATTCACTTACTCAGAAAGTGTTTTTGATTACCATCATCCAGCAACTGGAATCTCACGTGTAATCAGGCATGTTGCAAAAGCAAGGCATGCCGCTGTCTACATTTCTGGTTAGAGAGAATATGTGCATAAAACGGTATGCTTCATTATTAGACAGAATGCCCATTTTAGTGCCAGTGAAGCAGTGGACATAAAGCTATGTGCAGCTACATGGTCAGCTAATAGAATTTGAATTAAATATTAAAGGTAAGAGTTTAAGATCAAGAATTAAATAAAAGGACACATGTCATGGTATAAGCAGCAGTATTAAAATGGAAAAGAAGCAGTATTAAAATGCCACTGAGTGCAAACACTAGAATTCTAAAAGGAAGTAATTAATTAAACAAATTCTGGAATACATACAACTCCTGATTATAGAAGGTACAAGAATTTTAAAAAGCTACATGAGACCCCACTGTGACATGTGTAGGAAGCAGTAGTCAAAATAAGTTAAGGCCAGAAAAATTGTTGTTGTCATTTATTGGGAAGGTCTGAACAGACCATAGAGAAATCCTAGGGCCCATATATGTGCCTGCTAAGGAAAGTAGAGGCTTCATATTTCTAGCCAATACTTAAGGACTTTATACCATTAAAATGGATCAGGTTAAGGAAGCTATCTCATGGACAATTACCAAGAAGCCTCTGACTTTTTGGAATTAAAAAAAAATGCAAATCTTATTAGCAGTTATTTTCAATTACCACACTTTTAGTTAACATATAAAAGATTAGTATTTAGGTTCTTCTCTGACTTTAAGTAGTGTTTTGTATTAATATTGGTGATTAAATTTGATTTAAGGAAGTTAATATATGTATGTATAATGTAGGGTGACTGGAACTTGTTGTTCCTTGTACTTAAGTATATCATATAAAGTTCAAATGATTGCCATGCTATGCAGTTCTATAGTAGTTATACAGAATTAGTGTGACTTTTTGTATCACACATTTGCAAGTATATGTTTAACTTAGAGTAAATTAGATCTTGAAATTAGTTTTTGTGGAAAGCTTTGCAGGTTTTCAACAATGCTGCCACCTCTCAAAACATTGTTGAAACTTCTTATTTTGCATTGCTTTAAAAGCCTGCAGCATATTTGGCAGATTTACTCATTAATAGTAAACCTTTAAGACGGATTTGATTTTTACCTATAGCTTATAGTCATTTGGAGCTAAATTTGATGACTAAATTGGATTAGCAAGCTTGGGTAAGTACGTTTTGGATTGATAAAGAGATCTGAAAATAAATTTCAAGTAAGGCTCATAAACTGGTTTGAGGACTGTTGTCAAAGAAGAATTCCAGGGAAGTTTGGAAGGGTATCAACATGAAGTAAATCTGTAGCCTTACAAAGCAACAGAATGTATTCCAGTAAATGGCTTTTAGAGTACTTATTACTTTGCGGGTAGCAAATTTTTAAAAGAATTTTTACCTATCAGAGAAAAATATGTAAATAAAAATTGTTAATTTTAGAGAGGTGGGAAAATATTGAGCTAGAAGAAAATATTTTAATTATTTGCCTGCTTTTAAAATTTAAAAGGATCATAAAAGTATTTATTATATAATACTTCTCTAATAATGCTAGTTAAAGCAGAGTGTTGGAGGAACCAATATCAACGTTAGGGATAGAGACAATAGCTGAGAATATCACTGAAGGAGAAAGTAGGAAATACACAGAAAGAGGGACATGTACACAGAAAAAAAAAATACATCAATACAAATACTGTAATGGAGTAGTATCTCCATCTTGTGGCCTTCTTTGTATATTGTTGTTAAAAATGTTGAGGGGTTGTATTTTCACAACTGTAGGCATAAGTAAGCATACAGTATAAGTCAGATGAAAATAAAATATGGGTCAGAGATTTTTTAGCAATGACCTTTGAGCCTGAGCTTCCCAGTTGGTGTGCAGTAAGTCAGTGTGCTGGGATGGTGGTGCCCTCCCTGGAGAGGCCTTAAGTTAACTCCAGTGTGTCTTACAAATGTAATTTTCTGTGAAATGCCATGGTATGGAAAAAGTTGGAAGAGCACTGTGAAGGCATGCAGTTATAATGTTTTTCTTCCAGGGAAAATTTTATAAGCCTGTGTATATATGTGTATACATATAAAAATAAAATTGTCTTATGTAATTACTCTTATCAAAAGCTTTGCTATACTAAAGATCTTTGTTTAGCGCTCATAGAACCAAGAGCATTAGTTAACATATTGGTGAGTGAATCTGGATATAAAAGGAATCAAGAAATCTGATGAATTAGTGTCCTTCAGTTATTTGATTACTTATTCTGGATGGTGGAATGACCATTAAGTAACTATGGGTACTGCATACCCATAGTTTGCAGTAACTCAGAGGAATACTTTAATGGTTTGTAACAATCTGTGTGACGAGGATACAAATGTCTTTGGAATGTATAATTATACCAATTCTGAGTAGCCTAAAGTAATACTTTGTGACAGTAGGAGATCAGGATTTGTAAGTAAAATACCACCTTACTGACGTATATTTCAGAGTTTTGACAGATGACTTTCTTTTTAAAGCCATTGATCCCTTAGAGCAGCACTGTGCAATAGATACATGATACAAGCCACATACGTAATTTAAAATTTTTTAAAAGTCACATTATAAAAAGTAAAAAGGAAACAGGTGAAATTAATTTTAAAATATATTTTATTTAATCCCATGTATCAAAAATATTATTTCAACATGTAATCACATTTTAAAAAGTTATTGAGACATTTCACATTTTAGCTTTTTTACTAAGTCATCAAAATCTAGTATATATTTTAAATTTATACTTCTTAGCACACTTCAATTTGAATACTCAATTTAGATTGAAAATACTTAATCTGTGTTGAGATTTCATAGAATGTGCAGCTAACAAGTAGATTCATGTAATCAAATTCTTCCAAACTAACAAGTAGAGTCATGTATTCAGGTTCTTCCAAACATACTTAAAAAGCTTTCCAGTAATGAATCAAGTATCATTAAAAAAATTTAAATATAAATGACTCAAATTAAATAAAAAATTTGATTTCTGAGTTGCACTAACACATTTCAAGTGCTCAGATATGGCTAATGGCTACCACATTGGATAGCACAACCTTAGAGAATGAACATTTCTGTGTTGTGTAGATATATCTAAATATTTTTGGATAAAATCACTGACTGCTGTTTCCATTTTGTCAGGGACATTGTAGGTTTTGTTTTTGTGTCTTAACTCATTGTGGTTTTTATTGTTTTGCTTTTTTTTTTTAGGATTGTTCCAATTATGCTATATATCATCTTCCTAGTTAGTTTTCTGTCCGTTTGGTCCATTCTTTTCTTTGGCCTGTAAAGGCTGTTAGTATAGTACATGCTGCTCTTCTAGGGACAATGGGTTCTGAACGTCCATGCGAAGAGGTCTGTCTGCTGAGGGTGTTTTCATTAATCAGCTTAATCCAATTTGGTCGTTTACTTTTGCTGACTAGCCTGTTATAGTTTATAATTCTTAAAGTGTTATTAAGTTAATATATTAGGTCTTTAATGATGCTTTGACCAAGAAATCACCAGTGTTCCTACTTTGTAATTTTAACTTTGAGGTTGCCTGTTCTCCCTAGTTATTCTGAAGCTCACCCATCAAATATATTATTAGTTACGAAATGTTCACTATATTCTGTACTGTCATCTATTTTGATTATTATAACATCTTTAAGTGATTTTAAAAAGGGATTTCCAGGTGCAGTTCTATTTGTGTGCGAGTCTTTTGGCTCATTATAATATCAATTAGGGATCCCAGAGTCATCCTTTTCCACTAGCCGCCTTTGCCATCTCCACACAGCTCCCAAAAGTACTGCTTTATTTTGGACTGATTAATTGCTGATCTTTTTGCTTTTGTCTTCTGTAATTTCATAAGTTAAGGAAAAGAAGTAGATCTTAATATTGATCATTCTTATACCTGGCTATTATTGTTTTAAATAGTCCTGTTATAGGAAAGAATTGCAGTGGGGTCAGAGATGTTAAAAACTCTACGCTAAGGGAAAAAAAACAACAATGAAAATTGAAGAACGGATATAGAATCCTGAAGTTAGAAGAGACCTCACCAATATCTAACCTGTTTCCTCATGTAGGAGTCTCTTCTGTAGCTCTCCCCAAAGATGGTCGTCCAGTCTGTTTGATTTACGTCTAACAATGGGGGATTATGAAACAACCTGTTAAGTTTTTGATAAAGTATTCAATGGGAATTTTATTCTTATGTAAGCCAAAAATCATAATTCTTATACTTACTTTCAACTTTATTTGCAATCTTCTTTTGGAGTACCTCTGAGTATATATTCCCTCTAAATTATTTTTCTGAAATGCCTTAAAATAAAATGCACAAGAGAAATAATTACTTGTTGATTCTCTCCACAACAGTAGAGTTATTTAAAAACAAACAAACTACAGTTCTTTATATAGCAGTTATACCTCAATAAAGTTGTTTTAAAAAAAAATACAGGCAAGCTAAGAAGCCTACTTGGTTTCATGGTCTTTAGATATGTATTAAGTCCACCCTAGAGAAGACCCAAGCCACCGTAGTTACAGTTTTCTTGGAAGTACACCAAGCATGATTGAAGTTACTATAAATAATCCCCTGGACTTATCAAAGTCAGCAACAGGAAATTTCTGAACGTTGAAAGCATAAGATGATTTGGGGTGTGTCGGCTTTGATAATAGGTACCACAGGATTGATTTAATTTAAATTGTACCCAAGAGTTGTTACAGACTCTTAAAGCAAGACCCATGTGTACAGTTGTGCAGGTTGTGTGTCTGCTTCAAAACTATCGTGATACAAAGATGTTTTAGACTGAGGTTTTTATGAAGAATTGCACATAGGTAATTAAACTGTGAAGGAAATAATTTCTCTTTCATAATTAAAATGTTATGTTTCTTTAGGTAGAATTTTAGTTTTCAGGTCCATCTTGAGCGGCTGTTTCTCTCTCCTTTTTATTCACCCGTCCTCCCTAGGGGCTTTATAATGGCTTTTACTCCTTTCCCCGAGACACCTAGGCAAGCAGTCGGTCTGATATAGGCAGCTTAGGGCTCCCTCCTGAGGTTATATTGAGGCCATTGCAGATCCAGATACCAAGCCTGCAGATTGTTTGGCCTGGTTTCAGCTGTTGGGCTGAAACTGTGGCCTCTTAGCATCTCAGATACATAATATTTTATAAGCTTGTAGCCTCAGGCAGTGGACTTCTCACTTTTTTTCACAGGCGGTGGAGTCCCACTGCAACCCTTGGTTTCCAGCATCAAGTCTGGCTCTGATCCCAGGCCTTTTGTAGAGTACTTTCAGTCCTCATTACTCTGTGGGAGTCAGACTTCTCATTTCTCCTGCCTGCTACAGGTGTGGAGTCCAGGCTTTTAGCTTAAGCTCTGTTTGTGGCTACACGTTTCCTTTAGTTTTTGTCTACAGAGATACTTAACTGGTTTTGGCCGTGGCTATGTGTTGATGATTTTCTCTCTTCAAGTTTTATCATTGGTACATATTTGGAGTAGGGTTTAGGAAGAGCAGTGCTACTTTGACTCCAGAGTATTTTTTAAAGCTGCACTTTTTAAATTATTGTTTTTAATGCCATTTTCCTATTATCTAAGAACCTTTTACTACTTAACATCCAGAAATATAGTCGGGCCTATTACTCACAGCAATGTAAGAGGCTGTTACTTAGGCATTAAAAGGAACAGTAAGCCACCAGTCCCTGTCGCTCTCAGTCCACTATTCCTAGACTTGATCCAAGTCTGGGCGCTAAAACAGGCAAGTAACATTTCTAAAATAATCAGATCCCACAGGTTTTGAATATTGTAATAAGTAGATCCATTACCTCAGAGTGATGTATGTGGCCCTGTTATTGGAGGTGTCCAGAGGAGAGTCCTGAACTCTGTCTTGAATCTAGTTAGAAAACCATGCCAGGTGGGGAAATAGTTACTGAAACTCAGGTACGTGTCAGAAAAACCATTGCTGGAGGAAATGAATGGTCCTGAAGTTAAGATATACGCAGATAATTTCATGTTGATGTTTTGTAAATATATACCAATCACAAACCTCTTAAAAAGACTTTCTTTTTCTGGACCTGAATAACATTAGGTTCTCTTACATATAGTCTTCAAAATTCACAAAACAAAAAATAAGACAGTGAGGGTTAACCTCACTGAAAAACATTTTCAGTAATCAACTTGATGGACAATACTAAAATCATAGAGTTTCAGTGGATATTAGCTTCATGGAATTGAGTGATCTTTAATCAAAGCTTCAAGCAGTTTATAGAGTGCACATTTGGAATGTACTTTAAATTATTTTAAGGAAAGAAGTATACAATTCAGACTTACAAGAAAAGATAAAGGGTCTTTTCATATTAGATCCATAGGATTTAAATATAATCGGTTTACATACAATTTGAAGGACATGTTTATCTTATTATTGTATACCTTTAATATTGAGTTGTTGATCTAAGGGAAATCTTTAAAGATACTACCATGGATGAAAACCGTGGTATAATGATCTTTTTAAAAGACATTTCACTTACAGACTGTCATTGTTGCTTTTCTTTAACATGGATAACAATACTCTGTTTCTGCAGCAGTTCTCTGCAATAGTGTTTCTAACCTTTGTTTTTGTGACAAAATAGAATATGCACAGCTATCTAGGTTATGTTATGAAATTCTGATAAAGCCTGTTTTTCATATTTATTAATTCATTTGTTCTTTCTACAGCACACTAATAATAGTAGAGAATGGAAACAATCAGATTCTAATAGTAGGAGAATATTTGAGTGAACTATGATATGTTCTTGGTGTGATATGTAATAATAACAATATAAGTGAAAAGTACATAGCAACATGGAAAAATACGTATAAGTGAAAAACGCTAAATAGCAAGTTTTATTCACATTTGATTATAATTTTGTAGGAATCATATATGCACAACGGTGAGACAGTAACATGGGCTAATGAGAACAGTTTAAATTGTGGGATTGGTAGAATCATTTTATTTAGGGGTGAATATTTCATTTAGAGTCCTGATAACATTACTAATATATACCCATGTAAATTCTATCACTTTGGAAAAAAGATTGTTATATAATTAAATCACAATTGGATAAACTAAATTAGCAACATATTTCATATTTATGAGATAAAGAGTATGGGTATTTTAAAGTTGCTTTTAACCTATAAGCTATTTAAAATTATGAATGGGAAATTAAGTAAATCAAATAATTTTAGACTAAAAATCCCATGTATTTATTTTGTTATTTTAAAATATTACCAAATAATTTCTTTTTTTAAAATATTTTCTTTTTTTTTTTTCTGACAGTTTTGCTTTATTTATTTATGGCTGTGTTGGGTCTTCGTTTCAGTGCGAGGGCTTTCTCTAGTTGTGGCAAGTGGGGGCCACTCTTCATCGCGGTGCGCGGGCCTCTCACTGTCGCGGCCTGTCTTGTTGCGGAGCACAGGCTCCAGACGCGCAGGCTCAGTAGCCGTGGCTCACGGGCCCAGTTGCTCTGCGGCATGTGGGATTTTCCCGGACCAGGGCTCAAACCCGTGTCCCCTGCATTGGCAGGCAGACTCTCAACCACTGCGCCACCAGGGAAGCCCCCAAATAATTTCTAATAATTATTTCAGTGAATCAAACTGTTTCATCATAAGTCTAATCTTCCAGAAAAGACTATAAAACTCTCTTGTTGAGCTTATAACATATAACGATTACTATATATGAAAATGATAGCACAAAGAAAGGGGCAAGAGATGGAACTGTAATGGAGTAATGTTTTTATATTTTTCCAGAATAAAGTTAATATTTATCTGAAATAAATCTTTTTTTTTTTTTAATTTATTTGGCTGTGTCAGGTCCTAGTTGCAGCACGCGGGATCTTCGTTGTAGTGCACAGGCTCTTCATTGCGGCATGTGGGCTTCTCTCTAGTTGTGGCACATGGGCTCAGTAGTTGTGGCGCATGGGCTTAGTTGCCCTGCAGCATGTGGGATCTTAGTTCCCCAACCAGGGATTGAACCCACGTCCCCTGCATTGGCAGGTGGATTCTTAACTATTGGACCACCAGGGAAGGCCCTGAAATAGATCTTGGTAAGATACATATTGTAATCCTTAGAGCAACAACCAAGAACGTAACTAAAAAATTTATATAGTAAAAATTCTAACAAAGGAGGTAACATAGATCACTAGGACGTATCTATGTAACTAAAAAGAAGGCAGTAAAGGAGGAGAGGGGGAAAAAGACATGAGGTATATAGAAAACATAGCACAATGGCAGATGTAAATCTGACCATATCAGTAACTAAATTAAATATGACCGGATTAAACATTCCAATAAAAAGGCAGAGAATGTTAGGCTGGATTAAAAAAAAAAAAAAAAGATAAAAGATCCAATGATATGCTTTCCACAAGAGACATACTTTAGATTCAAAGACAAATAGGTTGAATGTAAAAGGATGGAAAAAGCTCCCAATTTTTGGAACTTAACACATATCTAAATAACCCGTCAGTCAAAGAAGAAAATCACTAGGGAAATTAGGAAATGTTTTGAACTGAATGAAAATGAAAACAGAACGTATCACCATTTATGTGATGCAATTAAAGCAGTACTTAGGTGGAACTTATAGCTTCAGATACCTATAATAGCAAAGAAGACAGATTTTATTTTATTTTTTATTGTTTATTTACTTTGGCTGCATTGGGTCTTTGTTGCTGCGCACGGGCTTTCTCTAGTTGCGGTGAGCGGGGGCTACTCTTTGTTGCGGTGCATGAGATTCTCATTGCGGTGGCTTCTTTTGTTGTGGAGCATGGACTCTAGGCACGTGGGCTTCAGCAGTTGTGGCACGTGGGCTCAGTAGTTGTGGCACACGGGCTTAGTTGCTGTGCAGCATGTGGGATCTTCCCGGACCAGGGCTCAAACCCGTGTCCCCTGCATTGGCAGGCGGATTGTTAACCACTGTGCCACCAGGGAAGTCACACAAAGAAGACAGATTTAAAATCAATAACCTTACACTTTTGCCTTACAACACTAGGAGGGGAAAAAGTGCAAACTAAACTCAAAGCAAGAAAAAGGAAGGAACAGTAAAGATTAGAGCAGAAACCAATGAAATATAAAAACAGTTAATAGAAAAATCAGTGAAACCAAAAGTTTGCCCTTTGAAAAGAGCAACAAAATTGATAAACTGTTAGCTATACTGATCAAGAAAAAAAAAGAAAGAAGACATAAACACCAACCTCAGGAATGAAAGAGGATGTATCACTGCCAACTCTACAGAAATTAAAAGGATTATAAGAGAGCACTATGAAGAACTTTGCCTACAAATGCGGCAGCTTAGATGAAATGAACAAAGTCCAGTGACCAAAACTACTCTCAATAAAGAATCTGAATAGACTTATAACCAGTAAGTAAATTGAATTAGTATTTTAAATTCTTCCCACAAAGAAAAGCCAGATGGCTTCATTGGTGAATTCTATCAAATATTTAAAGAAGAAATAATCACAAATTTTCAAAAACTTACAGAAAATAGAAGAGGAGGGGAGGGAATATTTCCCAACTCATTCTGTGAGATAAGTATTACCCTGATAACTAAAGCCAGACAAAGATGTCACAAGAAAAGAAAACTACAGACCAATAACCCTCATGAATAGAGATGTAAAAGGCTAGCCAGCTGTATCCAGCAACAGATAAAATGGATTAAACTTAATGATCAAGTAGGATTTATCCCAGGAATGCAAGGTTGTTTTAACATCTGAAAATCAATTAATATAATACACTGTATTAATAGAATCAAAGACAAAAACTGCATGATTATCTCATACACACACAAAAAATTGAAAGAATCTAATATCTGTTCATAATAAAAACTCTCAGCAAACCAGGAATAGAAGGTAATTTCATCAACCTAATAAAGAGAATCTAAAAAGCTATCCGTGTAGACATTTCCCCCAAGAAGATATACAAATGGCTAGTAAGTGCATGAAAAGGTACTCAACGGTATTTGTCATTAAAGAAATGCAAATTAAAGCCATAAGGGGATAAAACATTACACCCAGTAGGATGCCTATAATCAAAATAGTGGACAGGAAAAATCATTGGTGAGGATGTGGAGAAACTGGTGGTAATGTAAAATGGTACAGCAACTTTGGAAGACAGTGTGGCAGTTTTTTTGTTTTGTTTTTAAAGTTCAAGTAAACTTAGGATATGCCCCTGCAGTTCCTCCTAGATGTCTATAGTGTCTTAAGGCAAAAGTGAAAGTATATGTCCATACAGATTTGTAGATGAATGTTCATAGGGCATTATTCATAATAGCCAAAATTGGAAACAATCCAAATGCCCAGCAACCTATAAATGGATAAACAAAATGTGATATATCCATGTAATGGAATACTATTTAATACTTAGTATAAAAAGGAAGAACTTCTGATATAAACTACAACATGGATGAACCTTAAGAACATTATGCTAAGTAAAAGAAGTCTGACTCAAAAAGACTCCATGTTACATGATATCATTTATATGAAATGTCCAGAAAAGATAAATATATAGTGACAGCAAGTAAGAGTAGTAGTTGTCATAGTCTGGGAATGAGGGTTGACTGAAAATGGCATGAGGGATCTTTTTTAGGGTGATAGAAATGTTCTAAGACAGGATTTTAGTGATGATTGCATATCTTTGTAAATTTATTAAAATCACTGAATTGTGTACTTACAGAGTGAATTTCATGATATGTAAATTATGCCTCAACAAAACTGTTAGAAAAAAGATATGTTTTTTTATGGGAAACGTGAGGGTTCTCTGAATTGAGACTCTTGTTTGACAGATTACTCTGTAAGGAACCTAAATTGTGACTTCCGACATGTCTGAGCATTTAAAAGTTCTTATGGTTTGTCCTCTTCCGTACAGATGCACACACACATACACATACCTATGTTAACTGAATATACAGACTTGTTTCTACCATTGTATCTTTGCTGTCAGGGACTTCCCTGGTGGCGCAGTGGTTAAGAATCCGCCTACCAATGCAGGGGGCATGGGTTCGAGCCCTGGTCTGGGAAGATCCCACATGCTGCGGAGCAGCTAAGTCAGTGAGCCACAACTACTGAGCCTGTGCTCTAGAGCCTGTGAGCCGCAACTACTGACACCTGCATGCCTAGAGCCCATGCTCGGCAGCAAGAGAAGCCACCACAATGAGAAGCCCACATACCACAACGAAGAGTAGCCCCCGCTTGCAGCAACTGGAGAAAGCCCGCGCACAGCAACAAAGACACAGTGCAGCCAAAAATAAAATAAATAAATAAAAAGAATTCGATCTCACTATGTTCTGGCTTTGACACTCATTAAAATGTAATTTTTTTAAATGTTCTAAAGACTTGTTAATGTGTATCTTTTTATTAGATTCTATACTTTTTAGAGGTGACACCAAATAGTAAAGATGAAAGCTGAAATTTTAGTTATATGAAAAATGCTTTTAAGTATCCGAGGCAGACTACTAACCATCTATCTATTTTTCTTTTCTTTAGTAGCAGAACCCCTGTATTATTAGATACTGGAGTTAAAAACAAAACAAAACAAAACAAAAAACCCAGCATTTTCCTGTCTTCTTTACAGGTAATGGTGGCCAGTGAACAGAAGACGTAGGGTTGGGCTTCTAGTGAAGGAAGCCCTTAAAGGGCAGTACATCATTTTGTCCTTGTTTCTCCCTCCTTTCTGCTCACTGGAGTGTATCAATAGATGAGATGTTAGTAGCTGCTGCAGCAGACATCTTGCAAGTAGAGGTGACCTTGAGAAACCAGGAGCAGAGAGATAGTAGGGGCCTGGGTCCTGGTGACTATGGAGCCGCCATAACTGCCCTGGATGCCCACTTCTGTACTTCTCTTATGTAAGAGAAAAATAGACCTCTATCATTTAAAAAGCCATTTGGTATATTGAGTTTCTATTACAAGCAGCCTATTTCTAATACACTGTTTTTACCTGTATGAGGGGTTGTTCTTTAAATATTTTTTATTAAATTTTTTTATGTAAAAGCAAAGAAAAATGAAATTTTAAAAATCCAAAGAAAACCACTTTTGACATTTTTACCTGTATCATTTCAGGTTTTTTTCCCTCATATGTATGTTTTTTTACCTAGTAACTCTGCTCATACTGTTAACTGTGCCTGAAGTTTCTTCCACCTCCGAAAATAATCTATGTGAGCACTTTTATGTGAGTACAGCATGCTAACTGCTCTTTTTTAAATTGTGGTAAAATACACATAGCATAAAATTTACCATTTTAACCTTTTTAAAGTGTACAATTCATTGTGTATATTAACAGTGTTGTGCAGCCATCATCACTATCCATTCCTAGAACTTTTTCATCATCTCAAAAAGAAACTCTGTATCCATTAAAAAAAACTGCTCACTATTCCCTCCTCCCCGAGGCTCTGATAACCTCTAATCCATTTTCTGTCTCTTAAGACCTTGCCTATTCCAGGCACCTCATATAAATGGAATCATACAATATTTATCCTTTTGTGTCTGGCTTATTTCACTTAAGTCTTCAAGGTTAATCCATGTTGTGGAATGTCTCCAAATTATATTCCTTTTTATGACTGAATAATATTCCATCATATGTATACACCACATTTTGTGGAATATATACATTCATCTGTTGATAAACTGGGGTCCACCTCTGGCTATTGTAAATACAGTAGACTCTTGAACAACATGGGTCTAAACTGCACAGGTCCACTTAGGCGCGGATTTTTTTCAGTAGTAAATACTACAGTGTTGCGTGATCAGTGATTGGCTGAATCTGCAGATGTGGGGACTGAGTTTAAGTTGTATCTAGATTTTCAATTGCACGGAGGGTCCGTGCCCCTAAACACGCCCCCTCCCATCCCCACCAACATCATTCAAGGGTCAGCTGTAAAGTTCCTTCAGACACCGGTCAACAAGTATTTGCTGGAGCCCCTGCTTTCAATGCTTTTGGGGATATACCTAAAAGTAGAATTGCTAGATGATATATATGGTGATGATCTTTTCCACAGTGGCTGCATCATTTTCATGCCCACAAGCAATGAACAAGGGTTCTAATTTTCTCCACAGTATCACCAGCGTTTTTTGGTTTGTTTTTGTTTTGATAATAGTCTTCATAATGGATAAGAAGCGGTATCCTATTGTGGTTTTGATTTGCATTTCTCTAAAGGATTGGTGACGTTGAACGTCTTTTCATGTGCTTGTTGACCATCTGTATGTGTTCCTTGCACAAATGTGTATTCAAATCATTTGCCCATTTCGGGGGTATTGTTTGTTTTTTTTGTTGTTGAGTTATGGGAGTCTTTGATATATCGTGGATATTAATCCCTTGTCAGGTATATGATTTGCAAACATGGATTGTCTTTTTACTCTCTTGATAATGTCCTTTGATGCACAAAAGTTTTTAGTTTTGATGAAGTCCAAACTTATCTCCTTTGTTTCTTTTGTTCCCTGTGTTTTTGGTGTCATGTCCAAAAAGTAATTGCCAAATCCCATGTCATGAAGTTTTTCCCCTATGCTTTCTTCAAACAATTTTATAACTTTAGCTCTTACCTTTAAGCCTTTGATCCCATTTTGAGTTAATTTTTGTATATGGTATAATATAAGGGTCCAGTTTCATTCTTTTGCATACAATTTTTCTGGCACCATTTGATGAAAAGGCTAACTGCTTTAGTATATATTATTTAATCTCTAAAACAGTTCTATCAAGTTAGGTATTTCATCAATGAGGAAATGGAATTCCAAAGACTTCCCCAAAACTAATAATTGGCGGAGTTAGGATTTACACTCTTGTTTGTTAGGTTCAAAGATCATAACCATTATTCTGTATTATTTCTTACTATTCAAATGCTGCCTATTCTTAAAGATCTAGCCTAAATTTAATCCCTTTATTCAGATTTTCCCTAACCTTCCAATCAGATATGACCACTCCATGGCAAATTTTTTATATACTCTTAATTCGTAGTACACTGCAAATGGTATGTGTTCAATATACGGCAAGTGAGTGATAGAATTGTAATTCAGAATAATCTAACTGGTACCCTTACCTGTGTAAAACATGAGCAGAAACCAAAAGGGTGGAAATAATCACAGAAAAAGGTAATTCCACATTTTGCTTAAAAAAATCAATTGCACAAGTATAAAATGGGAAGATCTAATTTGACCTTAGTAAACGCTCAAGTTTTAGTTGATCACAAACTGAATTACGCCAACAGTATGATGCATCTGCTTTTAATGCAGCTCTAGGTTGCATTAACATACATATAGTGACTTGATTGTATGAAGTGAGAAATATAATGCAATCTGTAACTGAATATGTACATTCCTGGTAACAAATGGAGTGTTTTAAAAGGGGAGTTGTAAGTATAGTAGGGGTTCTGGGAATCTTGTCCAATGCAGAACATAGTAAATGTGAAAAAGAAAGGCTAAGGGGGTGTATGATCACTGACTTCGAATGTTAGAATTAAGAAATATATTTTTAAACTTTTTACTTATCTTTCATTTTGGAATAATTTCAGATTTAACAAAAAAGTGGCAAAAGTAATGCAAAGAGTTCCTTTATACTCTTCTCCTAGTTTTCCCAAATGTCTTACATAACCTTAATAAAATGATCAAAATCAGGAAATTAAGATTGATACAGTACTATTAACCAACGTACAGATCTTATTCAAATTTTATCAGCTGTCCTACTAACATCTTTTTTCTAGTCCTGAATCATACATTTAGCTCTTATCTCATTGATGTCCTCTACTCTGGGACAGTTCCTTAGTCTTTGTCATTCTTGACACTTTTCAAGAGTATTAGATAGTTATATTTTAGAATGTCCGTCAATTTGGGTTTGTCTCATGTTTTCTCATAATTAAATTCAGGTTATACATGTTTTGCATGAATACCATAGACTTGATGCTGTGCCCTTTTCAGTGTATCATGTCACCAGGCACATGATATTGATGTATCACATTGCCGCTGAGCTTAACTTTGATTACTTGGTTAAGTGTATGCCAGGTTTTTTCATTGTAAAGCTACTGTTTTCCATTTGTCATTTTTTATGTGGGGAAATACTTTAAGATTATGCAAATATCTTATTTCTTTTTTTTAAATAAATTTATTTATTTTATTTATTTATTTTTGGCTGCACTGGGTCTTTGTTACTGCGCACAGGCTTTCTCTAGTTGCAGTGAGCGGGGGCTTCTCATTGCGGTGGCTTCTCATTGCGGAGCACGGGCTCTAGGCTCACGGGCTTCAGGAGTTGTGGCACGCGGGCTCAGTAGTTGGGGCACATTGGCTTAGTTGCTCCACCGCATGTGGGATCTTCCTGGACCAGGGATTGAACCCATGTCCTCTGCACCGGGAGGCGGATTCTTAACCACTGCGCCACCAGGGGAGCCCATTTATTTCTCGTCATTCTTTTGCCCAGTAATTTTAGCATCTGTCGATGATTCTTGCCTGTAGCCAACATTACCATGGTACTTACCAAATGGTGATTTTTCTATTTCCATTATTCTTTCTATACTGTAAGGAAGAGATAGCCCTTCTCACTGTTTGGTCAGTTACTTATATCAGTATGAATATTTATTTTAATCTATGGGTTATGCTCCATTACTATCATTCTTTTTTTGCTCATATTATACTACATTTGGCCATTAAGAACTCCTTCACATTGGGTCCTGTGTCTTTTGTCTTACTCCTGTTGTTTTTCAGGGCACTTATTTTCTGGCACCGCAAGATGTTCCAGACTTATCTTGCACTTTCACTGCCCCAGCGCTGGAATCGGTCATTTCCCCAAGGAGCTCAGGTTCTTTTCGTTGAAGAATAATATTTAGAAACCAAAATATGGGCACTAAGTGTGCTTGTTGCTTTTGTGGTGCCCTTGCGTCTAGTATTTCTCAATGGACAGAACTAGGAAATATATGTATGCATATGGTTTGCACAGTATCTGGATTTTGTGTCTTTTTTTGTTGTTGTTTACTGCCCTTTCTTTAACATTTAGCACAATGTTTAGCACTATGGTCAATAGATATTCATAACTAACAATATAGAAGGGATTCCTCACTTAGTGAGGTTAGACTATATAACCTAAGGACTTTCTAATCCCATAAATCTGTTGTGTTTCGATTCTGAGAAAGGTAAACTGGGGAATTAGACAAAAAATAAATTCAGAATAACGAAAACAAAAAGCTGTGGGAGAAGAAAGTTTTGATTATTATCAAAAACAGTGAAGGAATTGGAGGCCTAGGACAAACTTTGCTCAGAGTAGTAGGTAAGCAAGAGAAGATTGATAGTCCTTTTATCCATTATGCCTTAGTCTGGCTGTCTTGAGAAGGTTGTATCAGTAAGCCATGGAGACATCCTCAGAGAAGCAAATGAGGATATCCCCTTCACTGGAATTCTGTCCTTTTATTTGCTTTCCATTATTTTCTACCTTATCCAGGTGGACCAGATCCAATAACAGTTATTTCTGCTGCAGTACCGTATTTGGCGACTTGTTCTGCAAAATCACACCGTGGAATTAACAGATTTTTAGGAGAAATAGGGTTGAGTAGAGCCCTCAAAATCTATGGAACTTTATAAACACTAACAAAAACAAAAAATACTTAAGAAACAATCTCCCACCGGCATTTGTACCTAGCGTCATAGTCAGTTCTTAGAACCCTTCAAACTCTTCTGTTCATGCTCCTTTATATGAGATACAGGATTTTTAGGTCATTTGAATAAAAATTCAAAATATGATCCAGAGCAGGACACTTTTCACTGATATACAAGTTTAAAAATGGAGGAAATATACTTCTTAAACTATACTCACAGTTTCATCAGATAGCTTTACATAGTAGAAACCATAGGTGTTCTCAGAGCCACTAAACCAGGTACTACTCACATTAAAGGAAGGCATTTCTGTGAATTTTTAGCTTTTTAAAAATTTTAAAATATTTTAAGCTCTTCAAAAAGAGCTAAGGCTTTGTCTTTAATTGCAAGAAAGCTTGTCTCCAATCATTTTAAAAAAATGAATGAGCCGGGAGAAGATCAAATTGGGCTAACACAACTTCTGCATTATAAGGACATCATACCACTATTTACTAATCACATAATAAGTAGTTCAAGTTAAAGAAGCACATGTCATAGCAGTAATTAATTAACCTGCAGTAGACTGAGTAATTGATTGCTAATGTGTGTGCACTTCAATGACAGTGTTTAACCAGAGTTGCTATTTGCCTTTTCTTATGGCCTTAGATGTTTCTGATAACATTGTACAAGCATATCACTTGCTGAATTTACAGAGTCTTTGAATAGAAGATGGGCTTGTGTGGTGTATGTAGTACTTTAGCCTCTGGATTCTTGGGTTTTGGAGAGGTGCTTTTGGGTAGTGGTTTTGTGTTTGTTTCCACAGTCTTTTAAATTCTTTTCCCTTTTTTCCTATGCCTCTTTCTATTCCTCCATCTATTCTGTTAGTCCCTGGCACTGTGCTAGGTTTTATGGAATCTTTGAAAGAGAATATAATATAATTCCTGCCGTTTATAGACAGGAGGTAATTTGGTTGCATTGCAAGACAAAATATAATCAGTTGATGGACTGCTCTGTGATGCCTGTAAACAGTAGGCCTGCCTGTGCTCTGGCATTGCCTAGTTTGGCTGAACACATTTCAAGCTTAAGAAGCTGCTGACCCCGGTCTGACCAGGTTCTGAGCCAATCCTTTCACTTGCTAATTGACTCTCCCACTTTACTGAGAGACTTTCTGAATTCTATAAATCACTATATCAATATGTGAGTACTACAAAAGCTTGTTTCAAGAAGTAGTGGAGGGACTTCCCTGGCGGTCCAGTGGTTAAGACTCCATGCTTCCACGGCAAGGGGTGTGGGTTCGATCCCTGGTCGGGGAACTAAGATCCCACATGCTGCACGGTGCAGGAAAAAAAAAAAAAAAAAAAAAAAAAAGTAATGGAAACTCTTAACTTACAAAATAATCTAAATGTTCCTATTTAGAAACTAGACATCCTCATTTAAAAAAAAGGGGCTTTTGTAGTTATGTATTATCTAAATGTTGGCTTGATGTACAGAATGTAGAAAAATAACTTGGGCATGGATTTTATTCCCTTGTCACTTTGAAAAGTATTTTCTTCATTTATTTATTACTTTCCTGTTGACTTTTCAAAGAATTTTTATATTAGACCATCTTGTCAGCTTTCCAAAATAGAGAAAAGACTGATTATCAACCCTTATTATCCAGGTGGGGAAGTGGAGATCCAGTGATACAAGGATCATATGTAGGGTCAGCACTAGAACAAAAGCTTGACTTAAATGTTCTATTGGATGTATTAAGATGTATTTGTTTTATTTAATGTGAAAAAATCATGGTAACTGACTGTCGTCTCCTGGGTATGTGTATTTTGGTCCCCTGCACAGGGGATCAATTCTAAACTCAAGTCTCACATTGGCTCCAGGGACTACAGTGTTCAGAAGAGAAATAGGAAGAGATAGCTGTACTTCTTCAAATCACACAAATAATTGCTTGGATTAAATTAATAATTACTACTTTTAGAAACCATTTCTCATTCTGAATTTTATTTTAATTCATATTATAGTTTGTGTGTATAAAACAAGGAAGTGAATTCCTGAAGAAAACCTGATAATAGTTGCTTTAGAGAAACCGAGCTTTGTAAATTAATGAATTAGACTATCTATACTGCAGCTTTAAGCTAAATAATGTTTACTTGGCATAATCTATTATTTCATTTTTTTACATTTGGTAGTTTTCTTTTTTAAAAAATCACTAAGATAAATTCTTGAATCTTGTCTGGCGTTGAAGTACTAAGGACTATGCCTTGCATTTGTGAGTGTGAGAATGTCAGGGGAGCAGGAGACCAGCTGTGTGTGTTCACCGTATTCTCTTCCTACCTGCAGAGAAGCATCATGTGCCCGACTCATTCATGAGACCAGATTTGGAGTCATCACTGCTCCTTTCTTCTGTCCCTTACCATTGGCCCCATTTCCTCCTCACTGATGCTGCTTGTCTTGATGCGTTGCTTTTGCAGTGGCTGTGTTGGTGCTGTTATGGAAGAAAAGAGAAGTAGGGGAACTTGGTGGGTGGCCTGCATTCGAGAAAAGGCTTAGAGAAAGGCAAAGGCTGCTAGCCTTCTCCTCCTGCACTGATTTTTAACATACCCATAGAAGTCAGTAAACAGCCTCTGTAGCTAGATGAGGGTTGAATCCTCCAGCTCCCTTTGCCTTTTGTTACCCATTGAGAAGAATTGAGAAAAGCCACAACTAGGAAAAGTCCCTTGCTCCCCAAAGCAAGTGTAACCTTTTCAGACAGGTATTGATCTTCGTTGGGTTAAGAAATACAGTGTGTATTCCTTTAAACCCCACTTCAAAACTGTCTGTTGGCATTTTCTCAGTATTCAATTAGCATTTGAAAAATTACTGCTATTAAGACTCTGATAAATAACATGGCTAGGGGAAGATGTGGCATGGAATTTTAGCTGATAGTGGGATGATATTGGTACCTTCAGGAGGGAGGTATGGGTAGTAGGGAAAAGAGAGTGTTAGGATTAACGAATAAATATTTATGTAGACTGTCTTAACTTACTATTGAACAACTATATTCTTTTATTATTGGCCCTCTTATCTCATAGGAGCAACGCCTTTCACATATGCCAAACATTTCACAACATTGGTCATTACCAAATATTTGCATGCCTAGTATATGATACTTTTCTAGGTTTTATAGACTGTGTGGAAGGTATATTTGCTCTCAAATATAATTTAAAGACGATACATGGCTGTATTTTGGAATTAGGAAGATGAATACAGTTTCCAGTGATAAACCTATTATTGTCTTTAAAAAAATCTTATATAGCCCTTCAGGATACAAAGTTTCCTTTATAGTAGTAAATTATAATTAGATACAATTGCTTATGCAGCAGCTGGTTGATTTACAAACCTCTTCAGTGCATATTAGGATTACATTTTTGCCCACTTAAATATGTTACTCTTTTCCTAATTTCCCCCTAATTTGTCTAGAAGAAATTTGAAGTGAACCTAACCTAAAAAAAAAAAAAAAAAAAATCATTTAGGCTGAAAAACTTGAGTAGTAATCAATTCATAGTTTAATAAAGGACATGTGTAGTTTGAATTTCTGGATAACCACTCTTCCTTTGTAAGTGTTCCTTAATTAAATCCAGATGAGAGTAGCGAGGAAGGTATTCAGAATACTAAATAAATAAAATGGATGTGCTTCATGGAATTTGCAGAATTCATCAATACATGTAACAATGATTTATTAATTGCATTTGGTCCTAACACATATCAGTGTAGATCTAACAGAGGCACAGTAAGTAAGGTAGCCAGTATAAAACGCTAAGGTGAAAGGGTTAATTGGCCTTGCACAGTTCAATTTGCCACTCTAGTGGCACTTTCTGTTGTCTGTGTAAACAGAGCTGCTAAGTACTTTCTCACTAAGCTGCCCCCCTTTTATTTATACAGTGGAACCACCAATAAGGAATGGATCAGTTTACCAGTTGTTAGGCCTTTTCTTCCTGCCTCTTCTGCCCACTTCATGCTTCCCTCCCCTCCCCCCAAGCTGTTGCTACATGCCTCTCTAATCTTCCCTCAGTCCTTATGCTTTCCGTGGGTTTTATTATTTTTTTCCCAGCTTCTTTCTCTCTCATTCATTGATTTAAGTGTATGGGTATGTACACCTGGCTCTGCTCATCTGTACCTCATTCTTTCTCACCCCAACTCCCATTCATTCATTCTACTCCAATTGCTATCTCAAAACTTGCTGCAACTGTTCTATTTTTTTTCAAAGAACATTTAAATATTCTTAAAAAATTTAAACATTTTGTATATAGCTAAAGGCCTCTCTAGCCAGACACTTTACTGTCTGAGAACCCCCCACCCGGCTGTGAGTTAATATATTTATATATATACACTTCTAAGCCATTTTAGTACTTTTACGTTTGTATGTATACCTATTCATAATCATAATATGATTGCTGGAAATCTGCAGAAATGATAAAATTCTGGAAATATTGTTCTGCTTGTTGCTTTTTTTTCACTCTACATTATATATATTTATTTATTTATTTATTTATATTTATTTATTTATTTATTTTTGGCTGTGTTGGGTCTTCGTTGCTGCACGCGGTCTTTCTCTCGTTGTGGTGAGCAGGGGCTACTCTTCGTTGCGGTGCGTGGGCTTCTCATTGAAGTGGCTTCTCTTGTTGTGGAACACGGGCTCTAGGCGCGTGGGCTTCTCATTGAAGTGGCTTCTCTTGTTGTGGAACACGGGCTCTAGGCGCGTGGGCTTCAGTAGTTGTGGCATGTGGGCTCAGTAGTTGTGGCTTGCGGGCTCTAGAGCACAGGCTCAGTAGTTGTGGCGCACGGGCTTAGTTGCTCCGAGGCACATGGGATCTTCCCAGACCAGGGCTGGAACCCGTGTCCCCTGCATTGGCAGGCGGATTCTTAACCACTGCGCCACCAGGGAGGTCCCTACATTATATTTTAAAGATATGTACATATTACATAGAGAGATCTAATTTAAACAACTTCTTCATAATATTACATTGCATTTTGTATTTAAATTATGCGGTTGTGTGGATGGATATATAAGTTGTGTCCAGTATTTTCCTCTATTTTAAACAATGCCACAGTGAACACCTTTACAGATGATGTCTTGCACATATTGCTACAGTTTTTTAGGGCAGTGTTTTCCAAACAGCAGGTAGTGAAATCAGTTTAGTAGGCTGGAATCTGCATTTTGAAAAAGAATAGAATGTAATAGAAAGTGTCAGCGTAAAGGGCACTTATTTTTTCATGAGACATGTATCACAACTCAGAACACAATTATATAAAATGTATTCCCTACTGCAGGTCTCAAATATATATTTTGTATGGTGTATCTCAGTCTGTTTTGGATTATATACCCAGAAGTGGGTTAACTGGATCGTGGGCTACATAATATTTTGAATTTTGTTAGACACAGCCAAATTACTTTCCATACTGTCTACATTAATTTACACTCCCTAGACCCTAATCAGTATTTGATAGTCTAGTCAGATTTTTACATTTTCTATGTTCTTAAGGGTGAAAAATTCCATCTTATTTTAATTTTCATTTTAACTAGTGAAGTTGAGCATAACTTCCTTATTACTAAAAATAAAAGTGTTCGGACCTATCTAGTTGGTAAATTGCTATTCTTGCAAATCATATTTCAAACTAGAGAAACTTTCATCTCCACAGTCTTTGCCAGCACTTTTTAAAGTAGTGAACATAAAACTATATGACCTTAGTAAGTAGTTGCTACTAAATATAATTTTGTTAACCATGCCACATTGTGTTACATTCAGGTTTATCTCAAATTTGTTTTGAAACACAGTTCTCTTACCCAATGTGAGTAACTTCGGGTAAAACAGCATATTTGAGGAATACTGATATCCCTCAGGGCGTGGATTTAGATTCATTTCAGCAAAATTCTGTCTATCATGCCTATTCCTTCTGTTGTAGAAGAAGAGTTCTAGCCAAGTGCTAGGACGTATTTCATCACTTTGTGAGGACCACTGTGGGCTGATAATGATCTTAGTATTGAGCAGAACATTAGAAAATAAGTTTACTTTAATTGTTATTACTTATCTACCTTCTGTTTGATTTTCTCGGGTAATAAAGATATTGTCACTTTCTTTCTAGACAGTCTTTTTTGTTGTTAGTGTTGGTAATTAAATTTTAACCTGGGGCTTCCCTGGTGGCGCAATGGTTGAGAGTCCGCCTGCCGATGCAGGGGACACGGGTTCGTGCCCCGGTCCGGGAAGATCCCACGTGCCGCGGAGCGGCTGGGCCCGTGAGCCATGGCCGCTGAGCCTGCGCGTCTGGAGCCTGTGCTCCGCAACGGGAGAGGCCATGACAGTGAGAGGCCCGCGTACCGCAAAAAAAAAAAAAATTTTTTTTTTTACCTTATACCTGTTGGTTTTATTCATTGGTGCCTTCAAGAGTCACACAGGAAAGACTATACTTCTTTCATTAGGACAGTTCAATATTGGAAGCAACATAATTCTTTGTTATGGGAGTTTTGATCTTTAGAGAGTTGAGAGACCAGAACACACAACCAATAACACAACTCAATTTTTAGAGAATTGAGAAATGGGAACACACAGCCAATAACACAAGCAGCAACAACAACACACACTAGTATCACTTCTGGGTTTATTACTTCCTAAGGCTTATTCCATAAATTGCCAGTTTTTAATATTACTTCACTTAAGTGTGTGGTTTGTAAAGCTGTAAACAAAGTTGGAAGCTGATTTGAAAAATGGGGTTATATTTTGAAGAGGCTTTCAGCTTTCGTTTTCTTTTCTTTTCTTTTTTTTTTTTAAATAAAGACTTTTTACTAGAGTGTATCATGCTGTTTAGGTGATCTGGTTCTGGTTTTAACCTGAAATTGCCCTATTTCTGTTTTCTTGGTGTAGAGCATGAAATATACCAGCAACTATTCTCAAGTAGTAGAGTCAGGGTAGAAGTAGTTGTGGATTAAAACCAGTCGGTGATCATCAGTCCATTTTATGCTGCCCGTGGCAGTAGCCTCCTGAGCACTCATTTAGAGCATTTAGAGTTTTATACTGGACAAGTGGGAATTGTTTATAGGACTGCTTGGACAACCCAATGTTACTCTTGAGAGAAACAGATTAGATTAATTTATAGTTTCATTTATTTTCAAGACTTAATATTTTTCCTCATTTAAATTAATTGCATGCTCAAACATCATTCAAACTCAGCACTTGGCTTCAAATGTGATAAAGCTGCTGCTTAATTTTTTAAGAAAATTATATTCAATGCATTTCTTTTAGATTTAAATGTGTACTGTTAAACAGCAAATTTATGGAATACTTAGAACTTAAAGCTTTAGTCACTAATTCCGAATTAATTTCTTGTTGCTACCTTCTTTCTTGTTTCTGAGATAGTGCTACTCAAAGTGTGGTCTGTGGACTGGTGCTGGTTTGTAAATTGTTACTTGTTTGCAATGAGATAAACACAGACATTGAGAGTAAGCATTTAGACATTTTTATAGCAATTTGACAGAAATTTTGTGCCTGTTGAATCTAATAATAACAAAATTTGTGGTTATATTTTATATATCCTTGTCTTAAAACTTGTTTTTCCAGTAATTAATTTATATTATATTTTAAAAAGTCTCCTTGAAAGCAAAATAAAGATTAGGTCACATTCCATATCAGTAAACAACTACAGTAGAGTGGAGTTCTTAATTTTATGCAGATGTATTAATATATTAAATAAGGAAGATAAAGGGAAAAGGGGGAGATGATGAGCTTGAATTATAGTATTCCACTCCTGAGAATTTTTCTAAGAACATTTTATTTTGTATTTGAAATCTGTTTACATGACATATTTAGTCATGCTGTCTCATCTTTCAGTATGCTCCACTTACTCTATGCAGCTTATAATACCCTCCAGGTTGCTCTAATATTCTAAAGTTCTGTAAATTATTGAGTTTTTTTAATGCTATATATTTATATTTGTGCCATTTGCTCTTTAGTTTTAATGTTTACTTTCAATAAATGTAATTTGAATAATGATGTCAAACTCTCAGTTCAAAATATTTTCCAAATAAGTTTTAGAGGAGTTTCTGATAAGAACAGAAATCAATTATGACAAGTCTTTTAAAAAGTACAACATATCGTATGTTTCTCAAAGCAAGAAGCTTTAAAAATGACTCTGTGTTATGTTTCTCTACTATCAATTTTTTCTAAGCCAGTATTTCCTATTTAAAAGTTCACGTTCTGTTTCCAGATGTCCATTTCTTTTGAATTCTCGTAAGCCTTAAAAATTTTTCTTAAATTAGTCCTTATAAATATATAGCAAAGAGAAGGACAAGATATGACTCTTCAAAATGATTTTAGCTTCTAAAGATGAAATACGTTGTTAAGATAAACAATTCATTGTTTGACATAAATAAAAGATACCCAAATAAATTATTTCACTCCTAGTTATTATTGATTTGTTGAGCCAAATCTAATGTTTAAAGGAAAACATTCATTAGCAGTCATTTTTTTCCTAAATATCTCTAAACAAATTATAAAATTAAAGGCATTATGCCACATGTATGTTTAGACAGCTATTATATATACTTCTGTGGCCAGAGTCATATCAGGATAAACTAAAATACTTACTCTAATTAGTTTGGAATAAAAGTTTAGAAGCTATATTTCAGAACTTTATTGTTGTAAAATATATATGAGAGATTAGCACTATAGAAAAAAATTAGGGTGTGAGCAGAAAAAAATCTCAAAATATTTAGGATAAGATTCCAAACTCTTAGGCTGATAATTTTATCTTTTATTCCTACCATAATCAGTGACCATACTAACTATCCCTGAGAAAATAATTTTAGGAATTTTTTTTGTAGAGGTAGCACAGCAGAAATCAAATCAACTCCAAATTCTGTTGTGGTCCATGTTTAAAAATACATCTTTGGTCTGTCAACTTTAGATAGAGATGCTGACACAGGAAGGAGTTTGTCAAGATTTACAAAGGAAAACATTCCATATGGAAGGACAGGAACAAATATTTGAATAGGATTGCAAGTACTTTCTCCCTTCTTGATAAATTTCAAATCTCCCCTCTTGATAAATTTCAAATCCTTCATTTAAAAATGTTTATTAGTTTATCTTATAACAGAATTTCCTGCTCCTATTTGCTTTCTGTTTCTAGTCCTGTTTCTGCATTTTTTCCGTTTTTTTAAAAAAACTTATATTTTAATACCTATAGAGAAACATGCAATTTTTTGTTTTCTCCTCATCTCCTTTAAACAACTTAGTATAAAAGAAAAAAGAGACTATTAATTTATTAGATAACTTCTCTTTCAGAATAAAAAGTGGAAGGCCACAAAAAAGAGAATTTACTTATTCATAGTGTTCATTCCATTTTTATTTCATAGTACAAAATCACATTAATATAACTTTGAATTGCATTGTTTTTTACTTTGTAATAAATCTGCCCGATCAAGAAAACTTAGAGGGGCTTCCCTGGCGGTGCAGTGGTTGAGAGTCCGCCTGCCGATGCAGGGGACACGGGTTCATGCCCCGGTCCGGGAAGATCTCACATGCCGAGGAGCGGCTGGGCCTGTGAGCCATGGCCGCTGAGCCTGCGCGTTGGGAGCCTGTGCTCCCCAACGGGAGAGGCCACAACAGTGAGAGGCCCACGTACCGCAACAACAACAACAAAAAGAAAACTTAGAAACATCAAAATGCTGATAGAAAAAAAAAAGCTAATAGAAATCAATGAGATTGTTAAAATTTTTCATGATAACAAGGATAATTTAAGAAACTAATTTAAATGCCTAAAATATTTTTAGGTGTTTCCCCAGCCTTGCGAATTATATATAGGTTAACATAAAGAAAACCAGGAATTGTGTAAATTCAAAACTTATCAGAGAACATTATACTTTATGAATCAGAAAAAACTGGGAAAGTGCCAATGCTATATGATCTGGGTTTAACATCAGATTTTTATCCTGCATAATGCATAAGCTCCTGGTCAAAAGATGAGGTTGGGTGGAAGGGGGCATGATTTTATTGATGTTATATCTGAAGCTTAATATTAAGATGTCCTATCGTGAATTATATAGTAAGCACTGGTTTTGCTATCATAGCATGTTGTACCATTATTTTATATACTACTTACAAGGAAAGCATACTGTCAAAGCTTTTTACCATTTAGAATTTTCATGTTTATCAAAAGAACTCTGTCACAATTAGTAAGACATAGATTTTATTGTTTATAACTCTTACACATACCTGAAAATGGAAAATACATGTGAAATAAGTTGGTTAAGGGATTTTTAAAGTTCTTTACATTCAGAATCACTTTTTGACTCAGTCACTGATGTTCAGATTTTTCACACGGAGTCTTCCTCTGTGCAGCATTTCTGACAAAGAATCAGGAACCATTGGTGCTGAGCTCTTAAGTCAGCTTTGCACTTATGTGGAGTGAACCTACTTTTGATATCCACTTTGGAAACGCTGCTAAGTTCGTCCGATTTTCCCCACCCCGCCCTCTCCTCACAGTTGCTTGCTTCTTAGGAATTAAAAGGAGTGTTCCAAGATCATTTCTAGGATTTTCTTCCGACTCAAATTCTGCAAGTCTTGATACTAGTACTTTGGAGGTTTGCATGCACACAGGGAGTGACAGTTGCCGCATTATTGTCACTTAGAATTGCTACAACAGCAACTGTAATACACCAACAATTTTAAGATTCACCCTGAATTTAGAGTTTCAAGTGTGGGGGAAACATTTATTTTAAAGCATAGTGGCTAAGAGCTCAGAGTTGGGTTGCTCTAATACTTAACTAATTGTATGATCTCGGGTAAGTAGCATAAAGTCTCTAAATCTTAGTTTTCTCATCTGTATACAGTATACATGTAGAATACACTGCTTAATAAGTGTTAGCTAATACTTTATCTTAGTTTTTTTGAGAATATAATTTTATTGAGCTCCTTGTATATTCTTTTACTTAACGTATGCTTTTACTTTGAAGGAAGTAATGATTTGTGGAGAAGAAAAGATACTGATAAATTTAGATACTGAGTGAAAATTCTGGAAAAATTTCTAATGAAACAAGTGTTAGTGCAATATAAAACTATTCAAATATGCATTTATAATTAAAGGATGGTAATGTATGTAATGGGTCATTTTGGAAACTTGACACTAAGTTATATCTGTTGTTTTAGAACGTAATTAATGATTTTAAGTTGTAGATTTTGAAATGCTACATTTTGTAACCATTATAAGGATAAAAGCTTAAAGCTATTTTGTAACCTTTGTTTTGGTTTTTGATCTGTGATAGTTCAATGAATTACCATCTTGCACAGTTTAAAAGAGTAGGCAGTAAATATTGTTTTTAATGTGGTGGAATGATCCTGAATGATCCTCTCAATTGAAACAATTGAAATCCTGAATGAAATGGGAAAAAAATTAAATGCATTGCTCAGCTAGCCTGAGTTAGCATGCCTTAGAGGGTCAAAACTTGCCTATCTCAACCTGGTTGCTTGGTAGAGAGGCAAAAACATCTCCCCTGAGATTTTGTAACCAGGAGTGAGTCTTCATAAGTTGGTGGTCCTAAGTTATGTTACTTACGTAGGACAAAACCTCAAGTGGGGAATTTAATTTGAAGTGGTTCTAATTGGCACAGGGCCTCTTGTGCTAGTTATCCACAAAGATTTCCTAGTTTATAGATGAATATATATGGCTATAGCTGCCAGGCTGGAAACTATTCACTAACTTCCCTTGAAGGTTGATATGGCTAAGGCTAAGTTTTGGCAATTGATTATGAACAGAAGTCATATGTGGCCCTTCTATGTCTTGCCTTAAGAAGGAATGCCTGTGCATGACCCCCTGCCTATGTCCCTCTTGTGTACTGATAGTTGACGAAAACTCGAGTCAGCAGAATCTGGACACAGAGATTGTAGTGTGTATGGAGCTGCCCATCCAGCTATGCACGGCTTATTTCTAGACTATTACGTGAGAAGGAAATAACCTTCTATCTTATTTAAGCCACTATATTTTAGAATCTCTTTGTTACAGCAGCTTAGCCTGTATCCTAACTAATGCCTTTTAAAGAATAGCCAAACAGATTTTTAAAAGGACCAATTAGTACTTGTATAAATGAAAAAAAAAGAAAAGAAAAGAAATAAAAACTCACGGATTAAACTAAAAGAACCAGGACTACATGGAGAAATGGTTGATTCCAGGGCTGGGTCAGGAAAAATAGAAGATGAATCTCGAACACTGTGCTGCAAGAGAATAAGGCAGTGCTTAAAATATGATAAGGTTGGAATACTGCTCAGTAATTTTTTAAAAAAATGAATAACTGATACATGTAATGACATGGATGAACCTCAAAAATGTGCTCAATGAATGAAGCCAGATACGTAAGACTAATGTTGAATTATTCCATTTGTATGAAATTTCTAGAAAAGATAAAAGTAAAGAGATAAATTTGTGTTTGCCTTGGGTTGGAAGTTAGAGTGGGGATTGACTGCAAATGGATTTGAGGGAATGTTTGGGATGATAGAAATACTCTAAAACTGGATTGTGGTGAAAGTTGCATAACTGGATAAATTTATTAAAAGTCATTGAGTTGTACACTTAAGATGGGCGAATTGTTTTTGAATGATAATTTCAGTAATGCTATTAAAAATATTTGAGAGATACTGTAAAAAAAATGATGGGGTGGCAAAAGCTAACTTAAACATAGCAAAAGAAAAAAGTCAGTAATAAAGTAGCAGGGCTTTAATTGTAGAACAGACTTCAGCGTAAAATTAGAGCCCTCTCCAATTTTGAGGAAGGTTTAAGAAGTGGCATGTCTTAATAGTTGATCAGTAGTCTTATATTAGTGATCAGCATAACTCACTATTCGTTCACTCAACAGTGATTTATTGACTGCTTATTATGTGCCTGGCACTCTTTTAGGGACACAGCATTGAACAAAATAGACAAAATTCCTGCCATTATGGTGTTTACATTCTAAAGGAAGAGAATGACAATAAATTTGTGATTTTTATACACACACACCAGATAAAGTGCAGTGGAGGAAAATAAAGTGGAGAAGAGGGATAGGACATGTTGGGGGAGGGGCTGAGTTTTGAACAGGGTAGTCAGGGGAACCCTTACTGAAAGGGTGATATTTGAGCAAAGACCTAAAGGTGAGGGGGCAGTCCATTTCAGAGAGAGGGATTGGGATCAGCAGATGTAAAGGTTCTGAGCAGGACTGTGCCCGTGTGTGTTCAAGGAACATCAAGGAGGTGTGAGTGTGGAAAAAGCCAGAGGGAATGTGGTTGGAGATGAGATCAGAGAGATAATGAGACATCAGGTCCTGGTGACTCTGTAGGCCCTTTAAAGGATTTTGGAGGTTTTAATGTGATTGTAAAACCTTTGGCTTTTAACAGAAGTGGTTAGGGAATTCCCTGGTGGTCCAGCGGTTATTTCTCTGTGCTTCCACTGCAGGGGGCATGGGATCAATCCCTGGTCGGGGAACTAAGATCCCGCAAGCTGCGCAGCACAGCCAAAAAAATAAATTTTAAAAAATATAAAGAAAGGAAGGAAGAGTGGTTAAAATATGTAAAGCAAAAAGTTTGCTATTTTAACCATTTTTAAGTGTACAATTCAGTGACATTAAGTGCATTCACAGTGTTGTACATCCCTAACCACCATCTGTTTCCAAAGTTTTTTCATCACCCCAAACTGAGACTCTGTACATATTAAGCAGTAACTTCCCATCCTTCCTCCCCCAGCCCCTGGTAACCTCTAGTCTATTATTTTCTGTCTCTGAATTTGCCTATTGCAGGTGCTCACATAAGTGGAATCATACAATATTTGCCCTTTTGTAGCTGGCTTAGCACAGAGTTTTCAAGGTTCATCCATGCTATAGCATATATCAGTACTTCATTGTTTTTATGGTTGAATAATTTTCCATCATATGTATATACTACATTTTGTAGTATATGCATTCATCTGTTGATGAACTTGGGTTATTTCCACTATTGTGAATAATGTTGCTGTGGACATTTGTATCCTTGTTGTCAGTTTTTTAGGGTATGCACCGAGAAGTGGAATTGTTGATCGTATTCTAATATGATGTTTGACTTTGTAAGGAACCGTCATACAAACTGTTTTCCATAGTAACCACCGTTTTACTTTCTCGCCAGCAGTGTGTAAGGGTTCCAATTTCTCTGTATCCTCGTCTACACTGACCATTTTCCATTTTTAAAAATTACAGCCGTCCTAGTAGTTCTGAAGTGGTATCCATTATGTTTTTTTCTTTTTTAAAATATTTATTTATTCATTCATTTATTTATTTTGGCTCCACCGGGTCTTCGTTGTGGCAGGCGGGATCTTTCAGTTGTGGCATGTGGACTTCTTAATTGCGGCATGCGTGAGGGATCTAGCTCCCCGACCGGGGATCGAACCCAGGCCCCCTGCTTTGGTAGAGTCTTAACCACTGCACCACCAGGGAAGTCCCTCCATTATGGTTTTGATGAACAGTTCCCTAATTATTAGTGATGTTGAGCATCTTTTCATGTACTTTTGGCCATTTGTATATCTTTGGAGAAATGTCTATTCAAGTCGTTTGCCCAATTTTTAACAGGATTGTTTGTCTTCTCGTTGTTGAGTTGCAGGAGTTTTATATGTATTCTGGATATTTACCCCATATCAGGTATATGATTTGCAAACATTTTCCCTCTTCTGTGGTTGTCTTTTCAGTCTTTTGACAGTGTCCATTGATGTTATTTGATTTCTGTAGCTTATGGGTTTTTGTCTCTCAATTTCTCCATTACTGCCTGGTTTTGTATTTAGTTGATTTTTTGTAGCACACCATTTTATTCCCTTATTTCTTTACAAATTTTTTTAAAGTTATTTCTTAGTTGTTACATAGGTTGTTAAAAGTTAAACTAGATTGTTGTAAGTTTAAGATGTTAATTGTAATCACTAAGGACTTGGACTTTTTTTTTTTTTTTTTTTTGCGGTACGCGGGCCTCTCACTGTTGTGGCCTCTCCCGTTGCGGAGCACAGGTTCCGGACGCGCAGGCTCAGCGGTCATGGCTCACGGGCCCAGCCGCTCCGCGGCATGTGGGATCTTCCCAGACTGGGGCACGAACCCGTGTCCCCTACATCGGCAGGCGGACTCTCAACCACTGCGCCACCAGGGAAGCCCAGGACTTGGACTTTTGATCTGAGTAAAAGGGAAAGCTGTTGGAGGTTTTTGACTGGATCTGTTTTTTGTTTTAGTCTGGCTGCTGTGCTGAAAACAGACTGTTGAAGGAAGGGGCCTGGCAAGGGCTGAAGTCAGGAGTTGTGTTAGAAGTTTTTGTTACGATCCAAGCAAAAAAGGATGGTGGCTTTGGACCATTGTGGTAATGGTGAAGGCATTAGTCTTCAGATCCTGAATATAATTGGATAATAGAACCATCAAGAGTCACTAATGAATTGGATGTGGACTGTGAGAGAAAGAGGAGTAAGAGTGACGCCAGAATTTTTTGGAGGATGGATTTCTATTTGGAGATAGAATTCCACTTGGGGATAGAATTCCAAATTTTTAGAGACCTGTATTAAATGGATTTCTCATCAATTTTAAAAAGTGTATTCCACATTTAGGAGAAACTAAAGCATCTCAAGGACACGATATGTTCATATGTTGGATTTCTGTTTTGTTTTTCGATAAATTTATTTTATTTATTTTTATATTTGGCTGCGTTAGGTCTTCGTTGCTACACGTGGGCTTTCTCTAGTTGCGGTGAGTGGGGGCTACTCTTCGTTGCGGTGTGTGGGCTTCTCATTGCGGTGGCTTCTCTGGTTGCGGACCAAGGGGCTCTAGGCGCGCGGGCTTCAGTAGTTGTGGCACGCAGGCTCGGTAGTTGTGGCTCACGGGCTCTAGAGCACAGGCTCAGTAGTTGTGGTGCACGGGCTTAGTTGCTTCATGGCATGTGGGATCTTCCTGGACCAGGGCTCGAACCCGTGTCCCCTGCATTGGCAGGCGGATTCTTAATCACTGCACCACCAGGGAAGTCCCTTGTTTTGTTTTTCATTAAACTATCAGGATATGTATTGGAGTGGTTATAGAAAGGCTCATTCCTTATACCTTCCATGTATACTGTATTGAAAACTGTGATCTATTAACAGTGATGATCACTAAATACTATAAGAGTGAAAATTGGCAAAAAGAAGAAAGGAAGGAAAGGAGGGAGGGAGGGAGAGAAGGAAAAGAGTTCAGTTATATTTATAGCATCCTTATCAAATGAGCAAAACATGTTAACTTTTAGAAAAGACTTCAGCAAAATCTTTATGCAAAAAGTATTTTTTTTTTGCTACTAAATCTGATATTTAAATATATCAGAAAAACCTCATTCCTTCCATTTATATGAAATGTTCAGAAAAGGCAAATCTATAGAGATGGACATGAGAGATCTTTCTGGGGTGTTGGAAATATTCTAAAACTGGATTGTGATAACCTTGCACAGCTCTTTACATTTACTAAAAAATCATTGTGTACTTAAAACAGGTGACTTTTATGGCTTATGCTTCAATAAAGCTGTTTAAAAAAGAGTACCAGAAAGAAAATAAAACCCTAGTTCCTTGATCATTCTGATTAATATTTTAAAACTTATAGAGAATATTTTTGTTAAACTTTTAAATCCAATTATAGTTTTAGTTTCAGGTCCCTACATATATATTTTATGTGTTAAAACAGTGTATGTTTTACACCATGGTATTTTCAATTAAATGTTTCCAATAATAAGCCAAATCCTTGGTAAAACTAGTGTTACGTAGCATATCTTGTATGAAAATGAATATTAACATCAAAGCCCAGCAAAGCAATATGTGAATGGACAAAAGCAGACATTAATTATGAGTTCTTTTTTTTAATACAAGGAAAGTGCTTTGCTTAATAATGGTATAATATAAAGTGGAAGATTTCTACATGTACACATATATGAAAGTAAATTAATTAAAAAAAGAAAAAAGATCTAGAAGTGTGTATATGCACCAAACTGATAACCATAATAACTTCTGTTGGGGGAGTGGGCTTTGCCAGGGGGGATAGTTAAGGAGGATGTTTTACTCTGTGTTATTTAAATTTTTATAAGAAGATGTGTGTATTTATTCATGTATTACTTGTATAGCTAATAGCTAGCAAAACTATAACGAGACTAAACAACTGAAAAGAAAAGGAAAAAAAAGATCAGAGCCTAAATAAAGGCAGTGAGGATAGAGAAGAAGGTAAAAATGTGAAAAATATTTAGTTGCCAAGTTGATATAGTAAAAAATCATTGCAGAGATCAACAGAATGGATAAGTAGATTATACTAAATTAAGTGGAACTATGAACATTACTTGAACATAAACATTATAAATATTACTTTATTAAATTTATGAAACAAAATGGAAAATTGATATGTATACTGACTAAAAGGATACAATGTAGTATGTACAATTTAGTTTACAGTAGTAAAAACAAGTAGGAAAATGAAGGAAAAGAAATAAAGATGACAATGAGAGAATTTAAAGTTAAATGAATAGAAGAGTACTTATTACTCTGTGTTTTCTTTAAAGGATTTCTGAATAACAAAGTAACTGGAAAGAAAACTTGCTATGATTGGGGATTGGCAAAATGTACATGGTTAAAGTTATTGCAGAGAATTCTAGAAAAAATAAGAATTGTTTGAAAATTGTATACCCACTTTTATATACATCTTTAAGCAGCCCTCTTGAAAATATACACCTCTAGTAGTCTTTTAATTTGTTATTCAGTTTACTAGTTTTCAAACCCATGGTTAACTATCTAGTTAATATTTTTTGTCTAAGTAAGCACGATTATTTTATCATGAATTTTATTATGAATTTGTTGTATTTCCTACATTAGTATGTAAGATAAAACATAACAGAGAGAAATATGGGAAAACCAGTGAAAACAGCTCATGGGAAAACATCAGTGAAAAACCTGGAAAAAGATTCTCCCAGGCCCAGCACAGAGCATTATGTCCTCTGAAAGAATCGCTGCCTAGGGTGAGAGTGGCGTTTCCTAGGCCATACGTGGCAATGTGAGCCCTGAAGCAGCCTGGTCTGAGCTGTGGACTGAAGCGCTCGGCCTGAGGTGGACTGATGGGCGGGGATGTGTTCTTTCTCTAGCCTAGGTGGACACCGGTTGCCTGGGTCCTTCCTCAGTCTAGCCTCCTTCTCATCCGCAACCCTGTAGTTAATAAGCATAACTGAAATGCTGATGTCAGAAAGAAAACGTTTTTCCTAAAATTTGGTTTCTAAAAAACTTAGTAAAAAACCAAAATGTTATTTGAAAAAAAGTTAACACAATACCAAAATACTTAAAGTGAAAGGTGATATTCCCATACTTTGTCCCTCAGTCCCATTTGCCAGAGGTAACTACTTATATAAATTTGGATGAAATTTATGTATCTCCTTATTATTTTCATGTTTGCCTACATAAACCTTGTATGAGGTTTGCCCCTCATATTATGATTTTTAATTATATGATATGTCATCCCCTAAATGGTAAGACTTAGAGTATTGCTATCCTAAACCATCTGTTTTAGATTTAAAATTTTCTGTATTGTGGTAAATAATTTAAAATGGAGGAAAACTAATTTCAGATTAATTGGTCGTCCTTTGTTTCTGCAGTGTTATAACAGATTAACTAATCTTATATCATTGATTTTTAACTGGGGGCAGTTCCCCACCCATGCTCCCTCTCTCCCCCCCAGACATTTGGCAGTGTTTGGAGACATTTTTGGTCATCATAACTGGGGGTAGGGGGGGTGAGGTCATGTTAATGGCATCTGGTGGTAGATGCCAGGGATGCTGCCAAACATCTTGTAATACACCAAAGAGCACCCTCCCCCCCAGGTAAAGAATTATCTGGTCAAAATGTCAATAGTGCCAAGATTGAGAAAACCTGCCTTATACCCAGGCAGACTACTTAGGTTCATATCTCATCCCTACACTTAGTGTGTGACTGTGGGTGGTTATTTAACCTCTCTGTGCCTCAGTTTCCTTATCTATATAATATTAATAGTACCTATCTTATAGCTTTGTTGAGAGACTATTTAATACATGTGAAACATCTAGAAAAATGCCTGGCACACATTAGGAACTCAATGAATGTTGGCTGCTATTGTTAATTTAACATGGTAATTCATACCTATAACCAAAGCTACAAAATTTTCATGTTCTCTGTGATTTGTAAACAAGTGTCTCAGTAAAAATTTAAATCCAATTGAATAAAATCAGAGTATTCTGAAATTTTCATGTTACAAATATATAAAACAGAAAGAGTGGTCCATTAATACCTGTTTTATCAATGTTGGAAAATTTCTGAACATGATTATGAGATGAAGTTAACTACATTCCTACATACTATTTTGTATACAGATAATTTTTAAAAATATTTTAAAATTATGTCATGAGTGATGCATCTCACATAGCAGCATTCCTTGAACTGAGACATTATTTCATGGGTCTTTCCCCCTAGGTTCTGTAGTTGTAGTTTTGTTTCTTTGACGGTCCTAACTCCTGTAACATAATTCAGGAAGTATATGTTCATTTAAAAAAAAAAAAAGGAAAGATATTAAATAAATTTGAATTAACTTTTTGACTTGTTTCCTCATGGTTAAATTTTTTACTTTTTCTTTCCACAGTGTTAAATCATTATTCTGATCCTTCTCCATTCATAGGCTGTGGAAGACATTTTGGGGGTATTTTGCTCTCACCACATCCTGAGAGCACAATGAGAATGTTCAATTTATTAAAATCTAGATTATTTGTAGAGGTAATAGAAAATCCTTATTTTAGCCACATCATTTTTTTAAATAACTTGTTATGCACTGTAAAATTCATCAATCTTAAGTAATTCTTTGTGTTTCTCACTGCTATCCTTATCAGTGAAGTAATTTATGAACTGTAGTTACATTAAATATATCACTAAACTACATAATGACTTAATTCAAAGTATTTTTATGTACCTTGTAAATGTAGAAATACCCGGAAAAGTTTCTGATTTATAGGAAACGACTATTTTCTAGAAACAGATGGCAAATCAATTTTCTCCATAATCACTAAGATAGTAAATGACACAGGAAAAAAAACAAACTTATTTTTTGAACCAAAAAAAGAGGGTATGTAAGTAGTATAGGTATATAATTTTTTTTCCTGTTTTTTTTTTTTTTTCTTTTTTCCTTTCTTTCATCCTTCCTTTTTTTTTCTTTCAAAGTTCAGTTTTAGCTTTTTACCACTTGATGGCAGTGATGGAGCTAGAGCTACCCTAAGAAGGTTAGGTCAAGAACTCATCATGAATAACAAAAGGGTATATACAAAAGAAATCTCTGACATTTTAATATTATTCACATTTCTAGGTGATATTACTTATATTGCAAGTGACAGTAATAGGGCGAAAAGCCTCTAGATGGAGCTTCAGTACTTTCTAAGGGAGAATGTTTGCTGTATCTTTCCAAATATATGCTTTATATTGTTTTACATAAGATATTGAAGGCAGAATGGATTTTTTAAAAATAATATTTAAGGATGAATATATGTCAGTTTTAACTAGGGAAGCTGATTCAGCAAGTCCACAAATAGTTTGAAAAAATGGCTATTTAAGTATCTGTTTCATTGTTATTATTTGTTGAAAAAAGTATGTTAAAATTGTTAGTCAAAGGTTCCTAACTAGTATTAGAGTGAGCTTGCATACCTAACAAGTTAGTAAAAGACATTTTATTAGTAGGAAATCAGGTGCTTAAAATCAGTATTGCACCATAATTAAACATGACCATCTATATTATTAATTGTTATGCTTACTATCTATCATTCAACATTTGAGTTCTTAAGAGAACGTATTTTTCCAATTCAGTTCCCCGATTTTTAAAAAATTAAATCAATTTAATCCAAATTTAGGAATTTTTTTGTAAAATATTCTTTTTATAAACACACATGTTCTTTAAGTGGTAAATATTCTTACTCATTAGAAATGGTTTTCTTTCATAGTCAAATAAAGAGTCCATTGTCACTATATGTAGAAGTGTGGTGGTCATTTTTAATAGGGAAAAAATATGGATGTTAATGTTCTCTGTACACTGTTGATCTTAGTGTCTACTTCTTTTAGAATATCAAGAAAACTGGAAAAAAGAATAGTAAGTTTTCTTACCTTCCTACTCATATACCATTACCTGGATTAATTTTGATGTCTTATAAAGCATTTCAATAGGTATGTGCTATTGGTTTACAATTGGTATTTTTAACCCTCAAAGTATTAGCAGCAAACCATGAGTAATATTTGGTTTGATATTTACATGAGATAATTGTTTTTTGTTGAAGGAGAATGTATAACTGGAAAATCATATTAGAAGCGTGAAAAATGATACACAGTGGTTTTTTTACTTTTCTTCAGTTTCTTAAATTCTTATTCTCTATTGAGACAAAAAACTCACTGAAACAGAGTCATTGCCAATAACTCTTTATAATTACGTTTAATGATAGTGTTAACAGCAGTTGATTTTCTTTTCGGCTAAGCAAATATTGTATAAATTCATTTCAGGCTGTGTATAAAGTCAGCTAAATTTGCAGCATAGTTTGCTTGTGAATCACCTCAGTAGTAACAGTCTCCTAGAAAGCCGTGTGTCGCTTTATTTGTTTCTTATCTTATTAAGTTTTGGGACTCCAGTAAGAAAGAAACATATTTCAAAAGCATCTCGTAATTTTCCAAGCATTTCCTTTTGTTATTAATACCTCCGAAGCCAATATAATTGCATTAAATTAGCTTTCGGTTGTGTAATGACGTGAACTTGAAAAGATATGGTCTGTTTATCAGTGATAGGCAAACTCCAAATCAAAAAATTGTTACGCTACTACAAATATCTATAAATGGTAACCTTGTAATAGTAGTTACTAATGAAATAAATTCATTTTAAGTAGTTATGGTTAAGTTTCAACTTAAGTTTTAACTTGAGGAATCTCTCTTGACAAAGGGAAACTGAAACATTCTCCATTTCTCTGAAGCACTTGCCCTATGAAGAAATCAGTTATACGTATATCAAGTTAATTTTACATGTCAAACCTTTTTTAAAAGGAAAAAGGATAAAGGATGCAGTTGTTACTTGCTACAGTCAAACAAGTTTAAAACTGTCTTTAATTTGGTGGAGGAAAAATTCCTCTGTTTTACATTGAGGTTGCTGAGTTGCTTTTTCTCCTTTTTAACCAGTATGTTGGTGTTAGGTAGTATCATCTCTAACATTTAAAGTTTACTTAGCTTACCTTTTTATCATGCTGGTAGTAGCGCCGAAACCTGCAGTGAGGCATTCCTATCGCCCAGTACTTACTGTTAAGAGTATTATACTCATTTTCAGTATTAGTACTATAAACATAATTAACAGTAACTTTTGTCGATAAGACAAAAATAAATTAAGTAGAAAAGGACAAACTTCTCATTTCTTTTTGTAAACTAGTTTTTTTAAAAAATAAATTTTCCTGAAATGTAGTCTGCTTAACAGGTTTTTATTAAACTGTATGTCAGAAGTATAATAAGCACAAGGAAATCTGTAGTAGTTATTATAGTGGCTAATAAAAATCTTTTGATTTGTCAAAGCATTCTATTTATAAACCAAAAAAAAACCCACTGACACAGCCCCTGCTGTTAATACAGACTTTAAACAATGCAGATTACATTTGTCAATTCTTAGAATGTGTCTGGACAGCTCTATATCCCATTAATTATATATGTGTTCTAATACTGTCTTCTCTGTGTTGAAGTTTCGATTTTACATTAGTATTGCATAGCTTTCAGTGCTATCTAAAATATGGTCATACAGCAGCTAGAAAAACAATTTGGCTCTCTAGTTATTTTGTTTCAATAAAAATTTTATTCTTTTCCTATATTTAGCATTAAAGATTTCCTGCTTTATTTTGCTTTTGAAAATAAAGTATATGTAGTAAAATAATCTAAGTTTCACTTTATTTTGTATCATCAGGCTACCTAAATAGCTATTGAAATACTTTTCAAAGCTCACTTTCTTTTGAAAAAAAATTTTTTTTTATGAAGTTGTACTACACAAATGATGTCTTGGGGTTGTCCCCAACCCTGGATCCATCCGCTTTCCTTAAATTTTTCATAATTAAGCAGAAAATATATATGATTACTTCTCTAACAGCACCATGGCTTTTTAAACTAAAAAGCAAAATATGTCAATGAATAAACACTCTGAATTTAGCCTTCTCTATCCTTTAAATTTTTATGAAGGTAATTAACACTAAATGAAAGGCCATATTAATATAGGTATAATTTTTAGTAAAGGCATTATTTTACTTTACTTTTAAGTATAAATTTTATGTTAATACTCTTTTAAGTGAAGTAGCCCTGATTTATGAAACAAATTTATATGCATCCAAATACATGTTTGATGGTGTGCAAAATGGTAGTTGTATTTGTATCTCAAATTCATTGATAGGCAAAAAAAATTTAGCTGATATATGTAAAAGAAACTTCAGTATGAATTAGCTTATTAATGAAGGTTAACTAAAAAAGTCATGCCATGTCAGGCAAAGAGTGTATAAAGTATGTAGAGTGGATTATATACTATATGAATAAAATTATAATATGTATGTCTTATAATATTTTATGACACATTGAGGATAATGAAATAATTAGTTATCAATAAGAAGTAATAGTGTAAACATCAGGAACTGTGTACAAAATTATCAAGTTTCTGTTCATCTGTTCTATAAATGTCAGCTAGATAGTTTATTATTTTAATTTTTTTTTTTTTTTTTTTTTTTGCGGTACGTGGGCCTCTCACTGTTGTGGCCTCTCCCGTTGCGGAGCACAGGCTCCGGACGTGCAGGCCCAGCGGCCATGGCTCACGGGCCCAGCCGCTCCGCGGCATGTGGGATCTTCCCAGACCGGGGCACAAACCCGTGTCCCCTGCATCGGCAGGCAGACTCTCAACCACTGCGCCACCAGGGAAGCCCTATTATTTTAATATTTTGATAAGACCTGTGTTGACTTAGTCCTCTTGCTAACATATTAATTGAACTGTAGCATAAAAGTAATAATTAATAGCTCAGTAAATTTATGTAACTGAGGATGACCTGCGAAAAGAAAATTGAATGGGCATTTATTATGTGTACATAAAGAAACTAATAAAATAAGTTTTAGGGTTATTTAATAAAGTTTATTTTCTTATAGGCTAGCATAAATACTGCATTTAAAACTAAATACATTTTATCTAAATGGGTATGATGTTTTGATATGAAAAGCTATAACTTAAACCCTTTTATACTAAAAAACCTTAACATGTCAAAGTTTATAAATTAAGAATACTTAAGTAATTAATCAGTTATAGTTATTAAATACTTCATAACAATACATAAAATGATGAGGTTGCAGAATAATAAAAATTTAAGTGCAGAGTGAAACTTAAATCTTGCTTGGTATGCTTTTTTGCATTTAAAGTAATCACGACTGTTAAAAGACTTAAGAGCAGAGGATTAAGGAAACTTTCTCATCTGAATTCCTGACTTCTTGATCACAGGTACTTTTCTCTGTGTATACTTGTTCCTCTTTCTGATTCATTATATACAAATGATCATTACAAAAGTATATGATTGTCGAGGTTTTTAAAGGAAAGTGTTTTGTTCTCCATGTAAGTTGTCTTTTAAAAATTAATTTGGTTTGACTTAAAAAATTTTTATCAAATTATCTTTAGTAGAGTTCCCTGCAAAATCACGTAGCCTCACAGAACTGTGTTTGTTACCATTAGCAAAGTAAGCCTAAATTATTCTGATAAGGAACTGTAAGTATAATTAATTATCATCATTCATGGCTTTGGTAGCTTATCAATTAAATTGTTTTCCACATAATTGTGATTTTAATCAATAATAACATCCAAAGTTTTGTTTTATTTTGTTTTAATTTTAAGTACAATTTTTTTCAGAAAAGTTTTTCCAATTTATTTTTTAAATTAATTTTTATTGGAGTATCATTGCTGTACAGTGTGTGTTAGTTTCTGTTGTACAGCAAAGTGAATCAACTATACATATACATATATCCCCTCTTTTTTGGATTTCCTTCCCATTTAGGTCACCACAGAGCACTGAGTTCCTTGTGCTGTACAGTAGGTTCTCATTAGTTATCTATTTTATACATAGTAGTGTATATATGTCAATCCCAATCTCCCAGTTCATCCCACCCACATGCCCTCCTTGGTATCCATCTGTGTGTCTATTTCTGCTTTGCAGATAAGTTCATCTATATCATTTTTCTAGATTCCACATATAAGCAACGTTATATGATATTTGTTTTTCTCTTTCTTACTTCACTCTGATGACAGTCTCTAGGTCCATCCATGTCTCTGCAGATGGCACAGTTTTGTTCCTTTTTATGGCTAATATTCCACTGTATATATGTACCACATCTTCTTTATCCATTCCTCTGTTGGTGGACATTTAGGTTGCTTCCATGTCCTGGCTATTGTAAATAGTGCTGCAATGAACATTAGGGTGCATGTATCTTTTTGAATTATGGTTTTCTCTGGGTATATGCCCAGGAGTAGGATTGCTGGGTCATATGATAGTTCTGTTTTTAGTTTTCTAAGGAACCTCCATACTGTTCACTATAGTGGCTGTATCAATTTACATTCCCACCAACAGTGTAAGAGTGTTCCCTTTTCTCCACACCCTCTCCAGCATTTATTGTGTGTAGATTTTTTTGGTGACAGCCATTCTGACCGGTGTGAGGTGATACCTCATTGTAGTTTTGATTTGCATTTGTCTAATAATTAGTGATGTTGAGCAGGTTTTCACGTGCCTCTTGGCCATCTGTATGTCTGCTTTGGAGAAATGTCTATTTAGTCCTTCTGCCCATTTTTTTATTGGGTTGTTTGTTTTTTTGATATTGAGCTGCATGAGTTCTTTGTATATTTTGGAGATTAATCCCTTATCAGTTGCTTCATTTGCAAATATTTTCTTCCATTCTGAGGGTTGTCTTTTCGTCTTGTTTATGATTTCCTTTGTGCAAAAGCTTTTAAGTTTAATTGGGGTTAGATTATACTGGGTTGGGGTGGAAGTGTGTTTAGCTATTGAAGACTAGTTTGATTTCTCAGATATTTCTAATGTCATGATTCAAGGAAATGGGATATAATAAAAGTATTAGTACTAACCAGTCCTTATTTCCTTACCAACTTGTAGTCTTTAATAGTCAAGTCTATGAGTCATCTGAAATTCTGCATATTTACTGCCTTTAAAAATGTCAGAAACCATTGCACAAAGTAATTTTGGGAACAAAATAAATGACAAAATATTGAATCCAAGGAGCACTTAGATGTAATATCACAACAGTCTCCAAATCATTGCTGGTGGAATCAGTATGGGAATTTAATAGTTCCAGGCAGATTGTGTTTGGTGACCTGTAGAGTGCATTAGGAATCAAAGGTCAAAAGAAGCTTAGGACAAGTTAAGAGCAAGCACCTCTTCTTTAAAATACTTGTCACTTCCCTGGTGGCGCAGTGGTTGAGAGTCTGCCTGCCGATGCAGGGGACGCAGGTTCGTGCTCTGGTCCGGGAAGATCCCACATGCCGCGGAGCAGCTGGGCCCGTGAGCCATGGCCGCTGAGCCTGCACGTCCGGATCCTGTGCTCCGCGACGGGAGAGGCCACAACAGTGAGAGGCCCGCGTACTGCAAAAAAAAAAAAAAAAAAAGTCACTTATTTCAGCTTCATTCTCCACTTCCTCCCAATTGGAGACTTTCTAGGAAAGCAGTGTTACTAAAACACATTTAATTAATTCAGAAGAGTAGCTCAAAGAAATTGTGTCTGTCTTAGTGAGAGGTCAGACTCCACCAGTTACACTGGAGGGAATATATTTTTAAATCTTTTACTCACCTTCAGTAGTTAAAAGTTTTAAAATTTGGATACAGTGTATTTGGGTTTTCCTTTTCTATCTTTTCTGTCTACTGCTTAAAAACGAAACAAACAAAAAACAAAAATAAGTAAGGTTCCAGAAAGAGAAGTGAAATATCCCTAACCAGTTTAAGAATGAAGTTTCAAAAAATTTCCCTTATGTTACCCATGTATGAGAACCAGGAATAAATTACTGAAATAATTTCTGGATTAATTTAAGGATAGGGTTTTTTTTCCCTCTACCTTTAACTGATTTAATAAATGATTTAAAATCATTTCTGGATTCACAAGGATTATGTCCTTTTCTCTTTTGAAGACCCCATGTTTCAATAAGTGATTGCTTTCTAACCTCCTTTGTAGCCTTCCAAGAGATGGTACTGTCATACTAATATATTTATTTATAAATAAATAAGCATATTTTGGTAATTCATGCTCAAGATTGTTTAGTGACCATTTCATTATGTTATCTTTGTAAGGTCTGATATAGTGACTCATGCATTGTTCACTGCAGTAGTCTTTTTTCTTACCTTGTTCTTCTATTACTAAATTCTTTAATCTTGTAGACATTTCTAGCATCTAGTTGTTTTTTACCTTGCTCCCCAGATCACATCAAACTCCCAGGTAAACTCTTCTCTGTCTGCATACCACTGAGACACTTCCTCCTTGCCTTTCATAGTCACTTTCTACTTCAGCTATTGCCATAATCTCCCCAACCCATTCAGGCCATGTACTAATTTATTGAAACGTAGGTGAGATAGAATTTAGATTTTAGTAAGCTATATTTGTCTTGTTTCTTTCTTTTGTGATCTGTGCAAAGGTGGGCTTACAAATTATTACAAATAATTTGACAAAAATTTTGGCCAACAGGTCAAATGTGACAAATATGCTAAAGCAAAATATTTTTTTTCAGAGGAAGAACTATCAATAACTTCCTAGAGTATAATGATCATAATCTATAAGCAGCTATTGCATAATAAAATGCCCCTGAGGAAATCAGAGTCTTCTTAAATTCTTGGCATCAGGAGCTGCTAAAATGCATAGAAAAGATACATAGTATCAATGTATATACTCTGACATAGATTTCCTTTTATTAAGTGTTGATTTGCTTCTTAGAAATTTGCTTCATAGAAATTAGACTACCCTTCAAAAAGGGAGAGAAACTATTGCAAATCTTCTCTCTGGTTACAGCCCTAAAACTAACTACAGAGCTAAGCGGAAGAATAACTCAGGCCTCTGTCTTTTCATATAGTTTTATCTTTTGGAAGGCTACAAATGAGGTGTCTTTACTTTTTTTGTTTATTCAAGATAAGGAAAGGGAGGAAGACCACATGCTCCTTGGAATGAAGGTGGTTGGCAGGTAGTTTTTGTTTAATTTCCATGTAATTTTTTTTTTGTAATAAGTATTTTTGTTTTAAGTTTTTATTGGAGTATAGTTGATTTGCAGTGTTGTGTTAGTTTCAGGTGTACAGCAAAGTGAATCAGTTATACAAATATATATATCCACTTCTTTAGATTCTTTTCCCATATAGACCCCATGTAATGTTTCTTTTTCTTTTGGAAGAGAGGTTGCTTACATGTTTAGGTTATATATTTTATTTTCCATTGGATTGTTGCTATTTCTGTAAGGAGCTCATTTGAAGAGTCAAATCTACCAAAGTAGTTTAAGAGATACACAGTTTTCTGAAGTAAAGTTTTTATTGAAATGCACATTCGTACATTCAGAAAGATGCAAAAATCGTAAGTATATAGATAAATGAATTTTCACAACTGAATCCATCCATGTAATCACCAAGGACAAGAAATAAAATGTTACCAGCACTCCAGAATCCCCTCTTGTGCTCTTTCTCAATTACTCTCCCCTCCAAGGACAACCGTTAGTTATCCTGCCTTCTAACATCATAAATTAGTTTTACCTTTTAAAAAAATTTACATTCACATAATCCTATGGTATATGCTCTGGTTGCTTGACTTCTTTTGCTCAACATTATGCTCATGAAAGTCATCCATATTGTGTCGAACAAAAGTTCACTTGTGTTCATTGCTGTCTGTGTATTCCATTGTATGGATGTATCCCAATTTATTTACCCATCCTACTGTTGATGGATATTTAGGTTGTTTCCAGTTTGGAGCTGTTATGAACAGTGCTTCTATGAACATTCTTGTACATGTTTTTTGATGAGCAGATCTATGCATTTCTGTTGGGTTCATACCTAGGAACGAACTTGGTGGATCACAGGGTGTGTGTCTATTCAGCTTTAGCAGATACTGCCAAACAGTTTTCAGACGGTTGTACTAGTTTATAGTCCCTGTAGCAGTGCATTGATGGTGTAGTTGCTCCATATCCTGTCAACACTCGGTTGTTAATTATCTTTTTTATAAAGAGAAAATCTTTTACAAATTTTCATTTTACAAAGATAAAAAAATTACCTTCTTTATTTTGGCCATTTTGTTAGGTATGTAGTGGTGTCTCATTGGGACTTTAATTTGCTTTTCCCCAATGGTTAATGAAGTTGAATACTTTTTCATTTGTTTGTTGGCCATTTGGTTATGAAATACAGATTTTAAAGTATTATCCATTTCTATATAATACTGCTACACAGAGAGAAAAGCTGGGAATTTGAACTTACTGATCATTTCTAATATATCATTTCTAGTGATTGTCTAGTATAATTTTGATTTTTCACCTATCACTTCTCAAATTACTAAGTAAACAGTTATTTTGCATAAAATTGGAAATAAGATGAAACAGTAAAGTAGAAGAAAGGGTTAAGGTAAATGTAGAAATAGCCACTATGTACATCAGATCTTCTGTTAACGAATAGCTAGGCAAAGTTGTACAGACTGAATTACTAGTTTCTGTCTCTCCTCTGTCTACATGTCCACTTTTTTCCTTAGTATGACCTTCCTACTACCTCTAATGAAGAGTTCAGCCTAAAAGAACTCTCTTACCGTCAGCTTGCATTCTCATTCCTGTTAATTCAAAGAATCCCCCTCAACTTTTATTAGCAATGACATTTATGCATCATCAGGATTTATAACATTTACAGCCAGATACTTCCAGCTTCCCACAATCACCCTACAGACTTACTCTTACGTCTATCCTCTCCTGCTTCCTGAAGGCCAGTTTTTCTCTCATAATTTGGATTCTGTCCCCACCTGCTCTGAAACAGTCTGTCAGTAATCCTGTATATCACTTATATTTAAATTCTCCTGTCAGCTGGATCCTTCTTATCAGCGTCAAAAAGGAAAGAAGACCTTTCTCAATCCCACATCTCCTTTTAGCAGGCGAATTTCTTGAAAATCTGTCCTCATTCCCTCACTTCCCACCCATTCCCTACTGCACTCTAGTTTGGCATCTGTACCCATTACTCTATCAAAACAGCTCTTCCCAAGGTCATTGGTGATCTTCAAAATAGCAAATGCAGTCAGTATGTTTCAGTGCTTATTTTACCTAACAGTAGCAGTATTGATACTGCTGACCATTCTTTTATTCTTGGAATAAAAGAAAACTCTTCTGATTTTCTACCTAACTTGGGTTCTCTGTCATTTATTTACATTCTTTAGACTCAGGCCTTCATGTCTTACCACTCCATACTTTTTTCTTTAAGCAATCTTACTCGTGCCTGTGTTCGATTTTTCTTCATGTACCAATAGCTCCTAAATTTATATGTCTAGCACAAACTACTTCTTTGAGCTTCAAACCTGTATATTCAGATGCTTAACTGACAGTTCCACTTGACTACTTCAGAGGCATCTGCTGCTTGGTAAACTCGTGATCTTCTCTGCCCTTCTAATCTTACTCTTTCAGTATTCCCTATTTCCACCAATGGCACCAGTATCCTTACTTGTGCAAGTCTGACACTACAAGTAACCTGTCATTGACATCCTTCCCCCAATCTAAATTATCAACAGAAGTTCTCTTAATAACATTTCTTAAAGACTTTTTATTCTCTCTCCCCAAAGATTACCTAAGATAAGCTCATTGCTACTTTTCTACAATACTGAATTCTGTCTCCCCTGTGATTATCCTAGACTTATCCAATATCTCTTACTTGGACCATACTATGATTGCTACAGTTAGGAAGTTATCGTGATCAGGGAACTGTCATGATCAGTTAGCCACTGCAACTGCTGCACTATACCTGTTCCACCCAAAGGAGTGTCTGGCAGCCATGAAGCTAGTGGTTGAAACAGGACTTCTAATACTATCACAGAAAAACCTATGACCTTGTTTGCCAGCAGAAGTGGTCTTTGCCTCATTTTTGCATACTAGATCAGAGTGTGTCTAACTTCTTTAGTATGGGAAGATGCTCTAGAAATTCATTGTTGAACATAGTAGCCACTAACCACATGTGGCTATTTAAATTTAACTGAATTAAAATTAAATGAAATTTAAATTCAGTTCCTTAGTCATGCTTCCCACATCTCAAGTGCTCAGTGGCCACATGTGCAGGTCTGGAACATTTCTGTCATTGTGCAAAATTCTTTTTAGACAATGCTGGATTAGAAAGAAGGTGGACTGAATATCCACTTTATATACCAAAGGAGCCATGATATTTGAAGCAACATATACTTTGAACAGAGTCCCATAGAAGGGCCAAGAATAGGTTGCTTGGACTAGGATCAAGGGAGTGTTTGGACACCTGAGAAATTATATAAGGGGGCTGAAGGAATGAAAATAATTGAGGTTTACCATTAGATTTTTGGCTCTGGCTACTGAGTAAATAGTGGTGCCATTTACCTAAAAGGAAAAACTGGGAAAGGAGGAAGAACTGTATTATTATTGGGAGAACTGTATTATTTATGCTTTCTAGTGGGAACTTATAGAAACATAAATTGAAAGAATTGGTCTCTGTCTTCAGGGATTTACAATCCATACTATGAATAATTTAGAAATTTACCCTGACAGTCCTTGAAGAAAAGGAAAATTGTAGTGGACTATTACACGTCTTTATTTGGAGATAAAGGTTTCACCCTAAAAAAAGTGAGTTAATTTCAGAGATCCAAAGAAAAGCATTCATTATCATTCCATTGCATTTCCTGGTTTGCACATTTATTTTACAAATTTATCAGCTTTCTTAAATGCTGTAAGAATTTATATATTAAAATTAGAGGATGATATGAGAAAACAAACCTTCTATGTAGTAAATACAGTGGATTGGTTTCAACATTTATTCCTTCCTTCTGGTGTGCTTTACTGCACAAAGTGTGGAAAGTTAATAACTGTTTCTCAGATTCACTTGCAGTTAAGTGTTCTGGATATATAATATAGCTTTGACCAATTAGACATACTTTGATAAATTTTGGAAGGTGGAAATCAGATGGAGGCTGTGCTTCTGCTGCTTTTACATTTCTGTTAGTAGGCATGGGTGCCTATCTGTTTTTCCTTTGGTGTGGCATGGATTTGAAATTATCACTTTCATTGACTGTAGCCACCTTCTCACTTACCATGTCAGAGTGGAAGCATACCAGTGGGAAAATGGACAAACCATTTAGCAGTAGCAGTCAGTTGACTGTTCTCTAAGAGGTCCAGCTGTGGGCCTTGGGGACTATTCCCTGGGCTGACATTCAGGAGTTGGGGCTTCTGTCGTTGGGAAGAAGACTACCAGGGACAAGACATAGTCTGTAAGAACCACAGCAGAAAAAAGCCCTATAAGGGGAACTGGTGCTCTGGTATTAAGAACCAACCTGTCGGGCTTCCCTGGTGGCGCAGTGGTTGAGAGTCTGCCTGCCAATGCAGGGGACATGGGTTCGCGCCCCAGTCCGGGAAGATCCCACATGCTGTGGAGTGGCTAGACCCGTGAGCCATGGCCGCTGAGCCTGCGCGTCCAGAGCCTGTGCTCCACAACAGGAGAGGCCACAACAGTGAGAGGCCCACGTACCGCAAAAAAAAAAAAAAAGAACCAATCTGTCTCTGAAAGGGAGTAAATGCAAAACTGATTAGGTGAAGGACAGATTTTGAAAGTTCCCAGTTACCATATCTAGAACTTGTCTTGGCTGAGCTTTCAGATGAGATCGTTTGGCTCTGCTATTGGATAGTACAGGAAGGTGGGGTCAGCGGAGAGGAAAGTAAAGTTGATATGTGAGAATATTCAAGATACAGAAACTGAAGTTTTAATTGACTATCAAAGCACTCTGTGTCTGGTACGTTTTATTCACCTTCCGAAAGAACCAGCTTTTTTTCCTTTTCGGTTTCATTACTTTCACCTTTTATGTTTATTTGTTCTTTCTTCCTATTTTCTTTTGTGTACTTTGTTTTTCTTTTTCTACTTTCTTAGGCTGGGCACTTCATTCATTTTTGGATTGTCTTGTTAAAAGAGTATTTAAAGCTGCAAGTATTATCCTCTAAGTAGAGCTTTAGCTGTCATAGGTTTTGATATCACATATTTTCCTTTTTATTAATTTCTAGGTAATATGTAATTTCAACTTTTATTTCTGCCTTGCTAAATTTTTAAAAAAATATACACTTGGTTCTGCCTCTCAAATCTCTTTAATATAGAACGGTCCATCCTGCTTTGTGCCCCTGCCATTGACCTCCCTTTCAAGATAAATTAGTTACAAAATATAGTCTAAGATAACTAATCTGGTTACCAGAAATGATGATTTTGTTTTGTGAATAGTTGATTTGATGTTCCTGCCAGCTCAGTCCCCCAGTAATTAGATATCAGAAGCAGCTGTCTCTTGAGGCTGCAGTATTTTGTTTATCTACATTTTGGAGAAGGCTTGCATTTTTAATCTTATGGGGAGGGCAGAGGTGTGTTCAACTTAAATAAACATGTTATTAATCCAAATTTATTTCGATGCAAGTTAAAAATAAGAGGATAGAATGCATTTCTCTTTTACTGTACTGGAAATTATCTGATTTGTCAACAAATTATTCTTACCAACCTTGACTCTCAAAAAATAATAAGATGTATGTTCTATATGAGCATCAATAACCAGGATTTTGATGTAAACTAGCCCTTTATTGGTTCCTATATATATTTTAAGGCTAAGAAAAGTCAACTAAAGCTGTCATCTTATATAAATTTTAGTAGTTTTCTCCAAAGGCAGTTGACTTTTAACAGTGATCTCCAGTGGAAGAACCCAAAGCTTCTCCCTGCTTCTTTTGTAGCAGGTCAACCATAGAAGCCCAGACTTAAAATTTATTATGAAGTAAACGACTTTATTATTTATTTATTTTTGCCATGAAAAATCATTTTTAAAACATTTTCCTTTTTCAGTTTATTTTGGGTTTTTTTTCCAATTTATTTTGAATTTTCTGTGAACCTGGATAAAATCCCGTAGTCCTGAAGTTATGGTGAGCACAAGTTTCCTGTCTTATCCTCCTGGTCCTTAAATGCCTCCTTAAATGCCTCTATTATTTAGTTCTTCTAGTGGTAAATGCACTTGTATCCAGGCACATAGTTTTTTGTTTATTTTTTGTTGTTGTTGGCTTTTTTGGGGGGTGGAGGGTGGGAGTGGACTATAAATTTAAGTGCAAAGGCCAGAGTAAAGAGGCCGATGTCATTATCAAGAGTTCAGCTTGAGCTTTTTACTCAGTAATATCAGATGAGAAAATGACCCAAAGACTTAGAAAGATTGCATGGAATTACTAAGTTTGAGGCAGTTGACCTTGGGTCATAACATTACAGAAATTAAGATATCCAGATGTCAACCAAAGTTTTAAGTTCTTCAACTACGTGCCTAAATATATAGTTTGGATAACTATACTCTTCCCTTTTTACTGAATCTGATATATGTTCTTCTCTTGGATTTAATATTCTTGAGTTTTTTCAAGGCAATAGGAAGTTTTGTTAAGAACCGTTTACTGAAGATTGGTTCAAGGTGATGGAGTAGAAGGACGTGCGCTCACTCCCTCTGGTGAGAACACTGGAACCACAACTAACTGCTGAACAGTCATTGACAGGGAGACACTGGAACTCACCAAAAAAGATACCCCACATCCAAAGACAAAGGAGAAGGCACAATGAGATGGTAGGAGGGGCGCAATCACAATAAAATCAAATCCCGTAACTGCTGGGTGGGTGACTCACAAACTTGAGAACACTTATACCACAGAAGTCCACCCTCTGGAGTGAAGGTTCTGAGCCCCACGTCAGGCTTCCGAACCTGGGGGTCCGGCAACGGGAGGAGGAATTCCTAGAGAATCAGACTTTGAAGGCTAGCGGGGTTTGATTGCAGGATTTCGACAGGACTGGGGGAAACAGAGACTCCACTCTTGGAGGGCACACACAAAGTAGTGTGTGCATGGGGACCCAGGGGAAGGAGCAGGGACCCCATAGAGACTGAACCACACCTACCTGATAGTGTTGGGGGGTCTCCTGCAGAGGCGGGGGGTGGCTGTGTCTCACTATGAGGACAAGGACACTGGCAGCAGAAGTTCTGGGAAGTACTCCTTGGCGTGAGCCCTCCCAGAGTTCGCCATTAGCCCCACCAAGGAGCGCGGGTAGGCTCCAGTGTTGGGTCGCCTCAGGCCAAACAACCAACAGAGGGGGGACACAGCCCCACGCATCAGCAGTCAAGTGGATTAAAGTTTTACTGAGCTCTGCCCACCAGAGCAACAGCCAGCTCTACCCACCACCAGTCCCTCCCATCAGGAAACTTGCACAAGCCTCTTAGATAGCCTCATCCACCAGAGGGCAGACAGCAGAAGCAAGAAGAACTACAATCCTGCAGCCTGTGGAACAAAAATCACATTCATAGAAAGACAAGATGAAAAGGCAGAGGGCTATGTACCAGATGAAGGAACAAGATAAAACCCCAGAAAAACAACTAAATGAAGTGGAGATAGGCAACCTTCCAGAAAAAGAATTCAGAATAATGATACTGAAGATGATCCAGGACCTCAGAAAAAGAATGGAGGCAAAGATCGAGAAGATGCAAGAAATGTTTAACAAAGACCTAGAAGAATTAAAGGACAAACAAACAGATGAACAGTACAATGATTGAAATGAAAAAAACACTAGAAGGAATCAATAGCAGAAAAATTGAGGCAGAAGAACGGATAAGTGACCTGGAAGACAGAATGGTGGAATTCACTGCTGTGGAGAGAATAAAGAGAAAAGAATGAAAAGAAATGAAGACAGCCTAAGAAACCTCTGGGACAACATTAAATGCAGCAACATTCACATTATAGGGGTCCTAGAAGAAGAAGAGAGGGAGAAAGGACCCGAGAAAATATTTGAAGAGATTATAGTTGAAAACTTCCCTAACATGGGAAAGGAAATAGCCACCCAAGTCCAGGAAGCACAGAGAGTCCCATACAGGATAAACCCAAGGAGAAACACGCCGAGACACATAGTAATCAAATTGGCAAAAGTTAAAGACAAAGAAAAATTCTTGAAAGCAGCAAGGGAAAAACGACCAATAACATACAAGGGAACTCCCGTAAGGTTAACAGCTGATTTCTCAGCAGAAACTCTACAAGCCAGAAGGGAGTGGTGATGAAAAAAAGTGATGAAAAGGGAAAAAAGTGATGAAAGGGAAAAACCTACAACCAAGATTACTCTACCAAGCAAGGATCTCACTCAGATTGGATGGAGAAATCAAAAGCTTTACAGACAAGCAAAAGCTAAGAGAATTCAACACCACCAAACCAGCTCTACAACAAATGCTAAAGGAACTTTTCTAAGTGGGAAACACAAGAGAAGAAAAGGACCTACAAAAACAAACCCAAAACGATTAAGAAAATGTTAATAGGAATATACATATTGATTATTACCTTAAACCTGAATGGATTAAATGCTCCAACCAAAAGACACAGGCTTGCTGAATGGATACAAGAACAAGACCCATATATATGCTGTCTACAGGAGACCCACTTCAGACCTAGGGACACATACAGACTGAAAGTGAGGGGTTGGAAAAAGATATTCCATTCAAATGGAAATCAAAAGAAAGCTGGAGTAGCAATACTCATATCAGATAAAATAGACTTTAAAATAAAGAATGTTACAAGAGACAAGGAAGGACACTACATAATGATCAAGGGATCAATCTAAGAAGAAGATATAAGAATTATAAATATATATGCACCCAACATAGGAGCACCTCAATACATACGGCAACTGCTAACAGCCATACAAGAGGAAATCGACAGTGACACACTAATAGTGGGGGACAATTTTTTTTTTTGCGGTACGTGGGCCTCTCACTGTTGTGGCCTCTCCCGTTGCAGAGAACAGGCTCCGGACGTGCAGGCTCAGTGGCCATGGCTCACAGGCCTAGGCGCTCCGCAGCATGTGGGATCTTCCCGGACCGGGCACGAACCCATGTCCCCTGCATTGGCAGGTGGACTCTCAACCACTGCGCCACCAGGGAAACCCTAGTGGGGGACTTTTAACACCTCACTTACACCAATGGACAGATCACCCAAGCAGAAAATTCATAAGGAAACACAAGCTTTAAATGACACAATAGACCAGATAGATGTAATTGATATTTATAGGACACTCCATCCAAAAACAGCGGATTACACTTTCTTCTCAAGTGCGCACAGAACATTCTCCAGGATAGATCACATCTTGAGTCACAAATCAAGCCTCAGTAAATTTGAGAAAATTGAAATGATATCAAGCATCTTTTCTGACCATAACGCTATGAGATTAGAAATTAATTACAGAGAAAAAAACATAAAAAACACAAACACATGGAGGCTAAACAATACGTTACTAAATAACCAAGCGATCACTGAAGAAATCAAAGGGGATAAAGATGTAAAAAAAAAAAAAAAAAAGAAATCAAAGAGGAAATCAAAAAATACCTAGAGACAATTGACAGCGAAAACATGATGATCCAAAACCTGTGGGATGAAGCAAAAGCAGGTCTAAGAGGGATGTTTATAGCTATACAAGCCTACCTTAAGAAACAAGAAACATCTCAAATAAACAATCTAACCTTACACCTAAAGGAACTAGAGAAAGAAGAACAAACAAAACCCAAAGTTAGCAGAAGGAAAGAAATCATAAAGATGAGAGCAGAAATAAATGAAGTAGAAGCAAAGAAAACAAAGCAAAGATCAATAAAACTAAAAGCTGGTTCTTTGAGAAGATAAACAAAATTGATAAACCATTAGCCAGACTCATCAAGAAAAAGAGGGAGAGGACTCAAATCAATAAAATTAGAAATGAAAAAGGAGAAGTTACAACAGACACCGCAGAAATACAAAGCATCCTAAGAGACTACTACAAGCAACTCTATGCCAATAAAATGGACAACCTGGAAGAAATGGACAAATTCTTAGAAAGGTATAACCTTCCAAGACTGAACCAGGAAGAAATAGAAAATATGAACAGACTAATCACAAGTAATGAAATTGAAACTGTGATTAAAAATCTTCCAACAAACAAAAGTCCAGGACCAGATGGCTTCACAGGTGAATTCTGTCAAACATTTAGAAAAGAGCTAACACCCATCCTTCTCAAACTCTTCCAAAAAATTGCAGAGGAAGGAACACTCCCAAACTCATTCTATGAGGCTACCATGACCCTGATACCAAAACCAGAAAAAGATACTACAAAAAAAGAAAATTACAGACCAGTATCACTGATGAATATAGATGCAAAAATCCTCAACAAAATACTAGCAAACAGAATCCAACAACACATTAAAAGGATCATACACCATGATCAAGTGGGATTTATCCCAGGGATGCAAGGATTCTTCACTGTACGCAAATCAATCAATGTGATACACCATATTAACAAATTGAGGAATAGAAACGATATGATCATCTCAGTAGATGCAGAAAAAGCTTTTGACAAAATTCAACACCCATTTATGATAAAAACTCACCAGAAAGTGGGCATAGAGGGAACCTACCTCAACATAATGAAGGCCATATATGACAAACCCACCGCAAACATCATTCTCAATGGTGAAAAACTGAAAGCATTTCCTCTAAGATCAGGAACAAGACAAGGATGTCCACTCTGACCACTATTCAACATAGTTTTGGAAGTCCTAGCCACGGCAATCAGAGAAGAAAAATAAAAGGAATACAAATTGGAAAAAAAGAAGTAAAACTGTCACTGTTTGCAGATGACATGATACTATACATAGAGGGTCCAAAAGATGCCACCAGAAAACTTCTAGAGCTAATCAATGAATTTGGTAAAGTTGCAGGATACAGAATTAATGCACAGAAATCTCTTGCATTCCTATACACTAATGATGAAAAATCTGAAAGAGAAATTAAGAAAACACTCCCACTTACCATTGCAACAAAAAGAATAAAATACCTAGGAATAAATCTACCTAGGGAGACAAAAGACCTGTATGCAGAAAACTATACGACACTGATGAAAGAAATTTAAGATGATACAAGTAGATGGAGAGATATACCATGTTCTTGGATTGGAAGAGTCAACATTGTGAGAATGACTATACTACCCAAAGCAATCTACAGATTCAATGCAATCCCTATCAAACTACCACTGGTATTTTTCACAGAACTAGAACAAAGAATTTCACAATTTGTATTGAAACACAAAAGACTCCAAATAGCCAAAGCAATCTTGAGAAACAAAAACAAAGCTGGAGGAATCAGGCTCCTGGACTTCAGACTATAAGCTACAGTAATCAAGACCGTATGGTACTGGCACAACAACAGAACTGTAGATCAATGCAACAGGATAGAAATCCCAGAGGTAAACCCACGCACATATGGTCAACTAATCTATGACAAAGGAGGCAAGGATGTACAATGGAGAAAAGACAATCTGTTCAATAAGTGGTGCTGGGAAAACTGGACATTTACATGTAAAAAATGAAATTAGAACACTCCCTAACACCATACAAAAAATAAACTCAAAATGGATTTGAGACCTAAATGTAAGACTGAACCCTATAAAACTCTTAGAGGAAAACATAGGCAAAACACTCTATGACATAAATCACAGCAAGATCTTTTTTGATCCACCCCCTAGAGTAATGGAAATTAAAACAAAATAAACAAATGAGACCTAATGAAACTTAAAAGCTTTTGCACAACAGAGGAAACCATAAACAAGACGAAATGACAACCCTCAGAATGGGAGAAAATATTTGCAAACAAATCAACGGACAAAGGATTAATCTCCAAAATATATAAACAGCTCATGCAGCTCAATATTAAACAAAAAACCCAATCCAAAAAATGGGCAGAAGATCTAAACAGACATTTCTCCAAAGAAGACATACAGATGGCCAAGAAGGACATGAAAAGATGCTCAACATCACTAATTATTAGAGAAATGCAAATCAAAACTACAATGAGGTAGCACCTCACACCCGTTAGAATGGGCATCATCAGAAAATCTACAAGCAACAAATGCTGGTGAGGGTGTGGAGAAAAGGGAACCCTCTTGCACCATTAGTGGGAATGTAAATTGATACAGCCACTCTGGGGAACAGTATTGAGGTTCCTTTAAAAACTAAAAATAGAATTATCATATGACCCAGCAATCCCACTACTGGGCATATACCCAGAGAAAACCATAATTCAAAAAGACACATGCACCCCAATGTTCATTGCAGCACTATTTACAGTAGCCAGGTCATGGAAGCCACCTAAATGCCCATCGACAGATGAATAGATAAAGAAGATGTGGTCCATATATACAATGGAATATTACTCAGCCATAAAAAGGAACGAAATTGGGTCATATGTTAAGATGTGGATGGATTTAGAGACTCTCATACAGAGTGAAGTAAGTCAGAAAGAGAAAAACAAGTATCATATATTAACGCATATATGTGGAATCTAGAAAAATGGTACAGATTAACCAGTTTGCAGGGTAGAAATTGAGACACAGATGTAGAGAACAAATGTATGGACACTAAGGGGGGAAAGCGGCGGGGGGTACGGGTGGTGGTGTGCTGAATTGGGTGATTGGGATTGACATGTATACACTGATGTGTATAAAATGGATGAATAATAAGAACCTGCTGTTTAAAAAAATAAAATTAAATTCAGAAAAAAAAGAACAGTTTACTTTGGTCAGATTCTGGATAAGGTCTTCTCATTTTTGTTTTGTTAACCACCTGGCAGACCTAAAAAAAGGTGGGTCTCAAAGTTGCAAAGACACTGTAAATAGAATGAGTTATAGATTATTGGCAATCCACTGATATAAATCAGGGGTCAACAAACTATGCTCCATGGGCCAAAACCAGGCTAACTCTTGTTGAAAATAAAATTTCACTGGATCACCACCACACCCATTTGTTTATGTGTGGTCTGTGGCTGTTTTCTCACTACAATGGCAGAGCTGAATAATTGCAGCAGAGACTTTTTTGCCTGCAAAGCCTCCAGTATTTACTATCTGGCCCTTTACAGAAAATGTTTGCTAATCCCTGATATAAAGTAAAATAAGAAGCCCCTCTTGGATCACCTAAGACAGAATTTTCAGTGTTTTTACCTTGCAAAGCTTTTATGAGGATAGGTTGGGTTTATTTTGTTCACTGCTGTGTCCTCAATGGTGGTAAGTAGTAGGTACTCAATAAATATTGTCAAATCTGTAAATAAAAACCATCCAAATTCATTTTACTCCTCAATTCCTTAGTACTCATGGTCTGAAGCACAAATCGAAATAAACTGCAAATTAGGTTTGCTAAGTGTTAAAATGAAAGAGAAATAGTGACTTTCTAGCCTACATATTATAAGTTTTCATTTACTCAGCACCACTATGTGCCAGATACTATAATAAGCACATTATGTACATATATGTATGTGTGTATATATATTTACATACATGTATATATATTTAGGTGTTGTAACATTATTATTTCCATTTTATAGATGAGAACTTGAGACTTAGAGTAGGTAAATTGTCCAAAATCACATAGCTAGTAAGTGGCTTAGTTATTTTCAAGCCCATCTTCATCCTAAACATCATAGTAAGTGGAAAGGGGCTAACTCTAATACAATCTAGAATACGAGTAAAATTTCTCTGAGATTTGTCCCGTATCTAACATCCTTACCAGATCTGTTCAAAAGTAAATTAGATAAGAATTTGTTCATTTAGATTAATGTATCTACCTCTAGAAGAGTGTTCACTGGGAACAATCCATACATTTTAAACATCTCTGGGTTGAGCTATATCAGATTACTACTAATCCTGCTTTTCAGACTCCCAGAGATAGCTGGCTCCATTTTGATGTATATAGCTTAACTTACATTAGAAGATAATCAAGGAGTGGCCATAGGATATGCAGAAAATAGTCTTTAATTCTAGAAGAGGTAGCATGGGAGGTGAGACTAAATTTCTGTCAGGAAATTTCTGCTACGTAGTATCTTATCTAACATTTTGGCAAATTATTAAGCCTCAGTTTAAGCCCCAGTTTCCTCATTAACATAAAGATAATAATTATACCTATCATCAAGGGTTGTAAAAATCAAGGGAATTAACATATATTGTGGCTAGAGTGGCGCCTAGCACATAGCGTGCAATAAAGATAATTCTGCATTGTTTCAATTTTTAAAAATTGAGATATTCATGAAACGTAAAATTCACCATTTTAAGTGCACAATTCCATGATCTCTAGTGTATTCGCAGTGTTGTTCAGCCATCATCTAATTCCAGGACATTTTCAGTACCCCGAAAAGAAGCTCTGTGTGTGTTAAGCAGCCACTCCTCATTCCCCTCTCTCCCCAGCCCCTGGGAACTACTGATTTGCTTTCAGTATCAATAGATTTGTCCATAAAGGACAAAGGGCCAGTTAAAATGGAATCATGAAATACATGGCTTTCTGTGTCTGCTTTTCTTATTTAGCATCGGGTTTTCAAGATTCATTCATGTTGTAGCATATATCAGTACTCCATTCCTTTTTTTTTTTTTTTTTTGCGGTACACGGGCCTCTCACTGCTGTGGCCTCTCTCGCTGCGGAGCACAGGCTCTGAACGCGCAGGCTCAGCGGCCATGGCTCACGGGCCCAGCCGCTCTGCAGCATGTGGGATCCTCCTGGACCGGGGCACGAACCCATGTCCCCTGCATCGACAGGCGGACTCTCAACCACTGCGCCACCAGGGAAGCCCTTCATTCCTTTTATGTCTGAGTAATATTCATTATATTGATGTACCTATACCACATTTTGTAGAATACAGCTGATCTTTATATATTGATCTGGTATCCTGCAACTTAATACATTTACTTCTTAGCTCTAATACTTGTTCTGTGATGCTTTAGGGTTTACCACCTATAGGATCATGTCATCTGTGAATAGAGAGAGTATTAATTCTTCCATTCTAATTTGGATGGCTTTTATTTCTTTTTCTTGACTAATTGCTCAGGCCAGAACAGATATCCCTCTTACTACTGATCTTGGGGAAAAGGTTTCAGACTTCACCATTTAGGTAGGAGGTTACCTGTGGGTTTTTCATAGATGCCCTTTATCAACTTGAGAAAGTTTCCTTCTAGTCCTAGTTGAGTGTTTTGTTATTAAATGGTGTTGGATATGCTATTTCTGCATCAATGGAGATGACTATGTGGTTTTTTGTTCTTCATTTAATTAACATGATATATTGATTGATTTTCATGCACTGAAACACCCTTGCATTCATGGGATAAATCTCACTTGGTCATGGTATGTAATCCTTTTTATATGCAGCTGGATTCAGTTTACTAGAAGTTTGCTGAGGAATTTTTGCATCTGTATTCATAAGAAATATTGATCTATAGTTTTCTTTCTTGAGGTGTTTTTCTGGTTTTGGTATCCTTCCTCCTCTATGTTTTGGAAGAGTTTAAAGAGGATTGTGATTTCTTCAAATGTTTGACAGAATTCAGTAGTGAAATTCATCTGGTTTTGAGGTTTCGGGCTTTTCTTTTTAGGACATTGGATTTTTTTGGTTTTTATTAACTGATCAATCTCTTTACTTGTTATAGGTCTATTCATTTTTTCTGTTTCTTCATGAGTCAGTTTGTGTGTTTCTAGAAATTTGTCTATTTCATCTGGGTTTCCTAATTGGCATACAATTGTTCACAGTATTCTTAGTGTACCATTTGATCTGCTTTTTGTTTCTTTTACAGTAGATCTTTATTTTCTTAGTGTTTGCCATGGAGGTTACAATTAACGTTAATTTATAGAAATCTAGTTTGAATTAATAGCAAGTTAGTTTCAATCATATAAAAAATTTGTAGTTGTGTTCCCCTTCCTTATATAGTTCTCCTGTGTAGCTGTGTTCCCCTTCCTTATATAGTTATTGTCACAGATTACATCTTTATACATGTATGCATATAGATATAGATCTATATTATTGTTTTATTTGAGACATAGACATTTATTATTTAAGACATTTAAGACATTTATTATTAGTTGTCTTTTAAATCATATAAAAAATTGGAGTTACTAACTAGAAATACATGAATATTGACTTATATTTATCTATATAGTTATCTTTATCAGTGTTCTTTATTTCTTTGTATGAATTGAGTTACTCCCTGGTATTTTTTTCTTTCAGCCTGAAGGACTCTCTGCAGCACTTTTTGTCGAGCAAGTCTACTAGAAATGAATTCTTATCTTTTGTTTAATTGAAATATCTTAATTTCTCATTCTTTTTTTTTTTTTTTTTTGTGATACACGGGCCTCTCACTGTTGTGGCCTCTCCCGTTGCGGACCACAGACTCCGGACGCGCAGGCTGAGCGGCCATGGCTCACGGGCCCAGCCGCTCTGCGGCATGTGGGATCCTCCAGGACTGGGGCACGAACCCGTGTCCCCTGCATTGGCAGGCAGACTCTCAACCACTGCGCCACCAGGGAAGCCCCTCATTCTTTTTTGAGGAATAGCTTTGCTGGATATAGAATTCTTGCTTAACAGATTTTTTTAAGCACTTTGAATGTGTCATTCCATTAACTTCTGGCCACCATGGCTTCTGATGAGAAATTAGCTGTTAATGTTTTTGAGAATTCCTTGTACATAATGAGTCATTCTGCTGTTCTCAGGATTCTCTGTGTCTTTGAACAGTTTGAGTGGAATGTTTCTAGGTGTGGATTTCTTTGTGTTTACCCTACTTAGGATTTGTTGAGATTTCTTGGATGTGTATATTCATGTCTTTTATCAAATTTTAGAAGTTTTCAGTCTTTTTGTTTGTTTGTTTTTGCCCTTTTCTCTATTTTCCTTCTTGGACTCTTATTAAACGTATGTTGGCTTGGTGGTGTCCCACAGATCTCTTAGGCTCTGTTCATTTTTCTTCTTTTTTTTTTTTTGCTCCTCTTATTGGAAAATCTCAATTGACCTATCTTCAAGTTCATAGATTTTTTCCTTCTACCTGCTCAAATCTGCTTTTGAGCCCCTCTAGTGATTTTTAAAATTTCAGTTATTGTATTTTTCAAGTCCAGAATTTTTCTTTAGTTCCTTTTATAATTTTATGTCTTTGTTGATATTCTGAATTTGGTGAGACATCATTCTTGTTCTTTCTATTAGTTCTTTGTACATGCTCTTGAGCATATTTAAAACAGTTGATCTAAAGTCTTTCTCCAGTAAATCCAGTGTCTGGTCTCCATCAGGGACAGTTTCTGTTAATTCCTTTTTTCTGTGTGTGGGGGCCATACTTTCTTGTTTCTTTGCATACTTCATAATTTTTAATGAGTACTGGACATTTTGAATATATAATGTGGTAATTAGATTATTTTACCTCATCAGGGTTTTTTTTGTTTGTTTGGTTTTTTGCTGCCTGTGGTTGGTGTTGTTCGTTTGTCTAGTGATTTTTCTGAACTAATTTTCTAAAGTATATATTCTTTGCCATGTGTGGCCACTGACATCTGTTTGATTAGCTTAGGGGTCGGCTAATGATTCAGCAGAGATTTCCTTAAAGGTTTGGGACCAGAAGCAAACAAACAAAAAAACGTCAAAATCTTTGGCAGTGGGTCCTGTGTATATGTTGGGGCACGCCTTCAACACTTAGCTAGGCAGTTTACAACTCACCCTTAGGCTTCACCTGCTGCTTGTATACAGCCTAAAGCTCAGCTAGAAGTGAGAATTTAGGGCCGTCTCAGGTGTTTCTGAGCAGCTACTCCACCTTGGGCACACACATGTGGGTCTTCTGGTGGGAGCATTTCAAATCCCATATTCCCCAAAGCATCTCACTTCCTAGTTTTTCCTCCTAAGCTTTTTGATGTGTCTGTTGTTTACCCCAGCTGCCATCCCTTGCCTCATTTGGCACCTGCTGATAAATTTGCCGTTAAATGGTTTTGACAAGTGTCCTGAACAGTTGCCTCTCTGCACTGGGAGAGATCTGAGCTTGGTAAAATAAAGGTAAGCCCTTTACACAGTCTGTCAGGGAACCAAAAGACAGGCCAGAGCAAGCAGCCACAGTTCTTGGAGGACAAAGCCCACTTTGCTTACTCTAACACTAGGAACCCACACCAGTAACTCAGATTGGCATCTTCAGGACCCTTACTGCAAATTAGCTACCTTTTGCTTGACTAAGTGTTTGACTGATTGCTGGAATCCTTTGACTAGTTTGAAGAGGTCAGATTAAGTTGATTCTGACAGGTTTTGCCAGGTTATTTGCTGTTTCTCTTCAGGGACAGGCCCTTGGAGTTCACTACTCTGCCACTTTCATTGATGTCTCATCACATTTTTTTCAGTTTTGACAAACATATTATTTTCATAGGTGGTTGTTGTGGGTTTTTTTTTTTTTTTTTTTTTTTTTAATAAAGGATGACCAGGGACTTCCCTGGTCGTCCAGTGGTTAAAACTCTGCACTTCCAATGCAGGGGGCGTGGGTTCGATCCCTGGTCAGGGAACTAAGATCCCACATGCTGTGCAGCACAGCCTTCCCCCCCCCCAAAAAAAACCAAAAAGAATGACCATATATCTCTTCTTTACAGAGGTCATCCAAGTATTGTGATAATTCATGTCCAGCTTGCCAAAAAAACATATCACATTTAGAAGGAAAAGAGTTATGGCAGTTGAGCCCTGTAGATCTCCTGATGTCAACAGTGTTAAAGATGGCCAGTTCACCCATAGTCCTATCAGAAATTTTTCTCTGAAAGCCAGAGAGATAAAACGTCTCATTCACTGTGTATGTGAGATGAATGTTCTAACATTCAGGTCTCTAGTAGAAATACGATGTAAAATGTGCTGTAAAAGCCAACATATATCAGGATCTTTACCATTAAAACTGCAGTTGACCATATTCCATTGTAGTTATGTGGATGTTTTCCACATAGTTTATCAGCTCAGTAGGATTGTAGCAGTTGTTCTCACTGCCTTCACAAAAGCTTTAGCCCTTGTGAAGTGGCTCAGATGAAATCTACTAACTGAATCTAAAGAATCAACATAGAGAGCTATGATTCTGATGCAATATTTTCTGGGTTTGAATTCTGTTTTCCTCTATTTGCCAGTAGTATGAACTTGAGCAAATTACTTCTTTTTGCCTCACCTACCTCATCAGTAAAATGGGCCTGCTAACAACTATACTTATCTTATAGCTTTGTTATGAGGATAAAATAAGTTAAGATTCATTAAGTAATTAACTAAAATTTAATACATACATAAGCTAGTTTGAGGTGCAGCTTGTCTAGAGCATGTCTTTTAGACAGGAAAACCTGAGTTTTTCAGTTCTGTCCACTTAGCATGAAACTAATAAGTTCTTTCCACTTATTAGTGAAATAAACCTACTAGGCAGATTCTCAAGAGGAAAATAGGCAGTATTTCTGTGTAGCCTGAGAGGCCCATTTCTAAGTCAGGAGAGAACTGTCTGTATCTACAGCTGGATGCAAAACAAAAACATAAAGTTGGAGAACAGCATTGTATCATGTGATGGTTTGGGGGACAAGGAGGGTGGACCAAGATAGTGGGATATAAAGCTAAAAAGACTGGAAAAGACAGATGATGAAGGTTCTTGGGCATTACTGAAGGGTTTGAAATAGGAGAGCCATCTGGCCACATTTACCCTTATGGTATATACTGCGGCAGAAAAATGGAGGATTGGGGTCAGCTTGCCAAGACTGGAAGGAGGGAAATGTCTTAGGTGACTGTTATGTAAGTCATAGATGTTCCATAATGAGCATGTATTAATTTTGTAACATAAGCAAATACATACACTCTTATTTTGTAAGACATCTACTTTTGGAATTTCTCTGTGATATAGTCCCAATTTAATAAAATCTAAAATTAAAGTCCCAGTTAGAGAATGAGAATTCATTTGACACTTGACCTCTTTGCTCAACAAAATCTCCATCACAGAGTTTCAGTAAATAGTCATCCTTTTCTGCTACATGCTACCTATCGTTTAAGTGTAAGGAACACATCAATTCCATTGAGCAAATGAGAATGAAAATTATAACCATATTACCTGCGAAACGTACTCTGCTAATTTTATAGCTCCTCAGCCCTCCACAAGTCAGAAAAATATTCACACCTAAGTTGAAACTTTAAAGTAGAGTGATTGCCTGGAGCAATAAGCTCCAGAAAATTGGTAATGAAAGAGAGCTTGACAGACTAATTGTAGTCTCACTTTGCCTCTTTCCACCTGTGTTTCTTTAACAGCTATTTAGTCCCAGGTACACAGACTTTTGTTATGTTTTGTTTTTTTAGTCATTTGAACTTCTTAGTAAATCAGTTTTAGGAATTAATTGAACAAATACTCAGCTAAAAAACAAGATAAAATTTAATAAGCAACTTTATTCTCATTTTGCCCCACTATGAATGTTAGTTTTTGCAATAACTTTTAAATTTAGTGGAGGTCAAGTTTTATACCCAACTTAACAGTGTGTTCTTTGTTATTGTCATGTATTTTTTACTGGCCATGTAAAATGATGTTCTCTGAGTTTACACGTACACACGGGATTACATAAAATTCAATTTTAATATCCACTTAATCCAAAGTACTCTTCCTCAACTATCATGACCTTTTAAAATATATTTAAACTATGTTAGTAATACATAAATAGTGGGCAAATTTATTTCTGCAAATCAGACTATGGAAACTGGACAGCATTGAAAATAACCTATAAAGTACTAAAAAAAAAAGTTAAGGACAATATATATAACTATTTCTAATTATAATTATTTTGGGTAAATGCAAAGTTAACTGCCTTCAGATAGGCATACTTTTTGACATGTGAAATTGAGATTCCATAGGTTGTTGCTTCATGGTAAATTCAATATAAATAGCAATGAAGGAACCACATATGGTAAGCCTGGGCTTCAGACATTGGCTTTGGGATTCTCAGATAAATAAAGACCTTCCTTGAAGGCACACGGATGTATTAATTTTTAATTTGTTTCTTTTTGATCTCTTAATTACTGAAAAAGATTTATTGGTTAATTTTAGGAAGGCAAGTGTTTGAAAAGTTTTGCCAAATACTGTCTTCTTTAAATGAATGTATGGTAATGAAAAGTTAAGAGGAGAGCCAAATTAGATTGAATAATTGTTCAGTCATGTGGGTCAGGCTAGTTGCATAGCCTGGTTGTTAGACTGATTGCTCAAATTACATTGCCTGGGGTCCTGCACTTGGTTGGCTGTCTTCTCAGATCTTAACAAGGTTCTGGGAATTTCTTTTACTGACAAAGTTTGCTTTGTGTTTTTCCCCTCCCCCCACCCCCAGGATGCTTCATCTGCAGACATTAGAAAAGCATATCGTAAGCTTTCACTAACTTTGCATCCAGACAAGAATAAAGATGAAAATGCAGAAACTCAGTTTAGACAAGTAAGTGAAATATGCTGTTATTGTATGTGTATTTTTGTGATAATTTATAAATAAATGTTTATGGTAGAAACAGTAACATACACGTAGAATATTTCCATTTAAAATGAGGTTGTAGTTTAGAAATATAATGTATACGTATTTATTCAGTTTTTTACAAAATACGCTTTTACCAACATTTTTTTATATTAGAATCTCTAAATTCTTGGGGGGTCATAATTGTCATAATTTTCTTGTCTAAATTACAGTTTTTGCTTTTAAAAATCACATGTTAAGATAATTATTAGTTTTGCATCTTTCAAAAAGATTTATTTTGGTATCAAGCCATTTTTAACCTCTTAAGGTGCTACCAAAACCGTAAAATCTTACTTATAATTAAGATTTTATCTGTTCATTGTATATATGAGTGCATGGGGTTTTTGCATGTGAATTATAGTGCGTTGGTCTCCCTAAGTGATTTCCTATAGTTGAGATTATTTTTAAAGTAATGCTTTTGTTTTAGTTGGTGGCCATTTATGAAGTTTTAAAGGATGATGAACGAAGGCAGAGGTGAGTGTTCATCTGCTTTTGAATTAAGATGTTATACTTTGATGTCTCAGTTTATAAAGGAGAGAATTGTCTCGTTAAACATTTTATTATAAGTTAGTATTTTATTTTCATTCCTTTCAAGATGTGCATTGTTTTTAAAATGTATGTTTATAAGAGAGTTAATTTCTATTGAAAATATTCACTAGGTTGATTCAGTACTTATAGACTTCAGGATCATGGCTTCATTAGCTAATATTTTTCACGTGAGTATCTATGCTCTGGGAAATAAAATTCCACTTGACTTCAAACAAATGCCTCTTTATTTTTGATATATCAGTAATTGCTCCTATCTGCACTTGGGGGGCTTTTTACCCCCCCTCTATTTCTTAAATGTTTTGCAATTAGGCGATTAGCGATATTCAAGTTATTACCATTTCTTGGTGTTTCCTCATCCTCAAAATAATGAACCCAGTTTGTGAGTGAGAGAACAGACTTGTATAAATCTGTAGAAGATACGAGTAGAAGAAAAATCTTGGCTTCTTTCTCCTATTTCTTTCGCCTCCATCCCTTCCCTTCCTCTGCTCCAGGGATTCTGTGTTTAGGGTCGAACGTCAGAGAAGAGGCAGCCACCTCACTTTGAGACTTCTCTGGGCCTCTTTCAGCAGAGTAGTAATGTATTTATACAGTGGTTTATATGCTAGTGACTTAAGAGGAGATTGCAGAGAGACCCCCTTCCTCTGCTCTTCCGAATGTGTGGAAGGTAGACACTACTGTGACCGGTTTCAGAGTTTTTTTAAGTCAGACCCACGGTAAGAAATACATTTTGCATCGTGCCTCAGGACACACACACACAGACACAGACACAACTGAAACAAAAATTTGACAAAACACTTCTTATTGTGTGTGAAACAGACATGTTTTCTATTCTAGGCTAGTCTAGACCAGTCTTCTTTCTTTTTAAAAATAATGCTGATTGTGGTCCACTAAGTTGATTTCAGGAGACATTAGTGAGCTACAATCTGTAGTTTGAAAATAGTGCTTTACAGTTAGAGTACCTTTAAAGAAAAAGGTAGGTATTTGAGATTTTAGGCTAAAGCCAGCCTAAATAGCTGTATCTCTCTATGGAGGCTAATATATCTTAAAGACAATCCAAAAAAGTATGCAATGTGACCTTCTGAATCTTTCTTCAAATGTATTACCTGGAATTATTCTGTATCATACAATGTCAGCTACCACTATTGGTTCTCATCTTAACTCTTTAATTTGAATTACCTCTGTTTGTCAGATTGCAAAGCAAGGACTCAGGATATTCTCTTGAAGAGTTCTTTGCTTTATAATAAGGGGCTGGCATTGGTCCAGATACCATAGCAGACATTCCTCTGGTTTGAGATAATCCATAGTGTTGAAAGAGTCCTACAAGTGTGTTGAAAGAAGTGTTGGTCATTCTGTGCATATTTTCTAGTTGGTTTCTCTCACTGAGCCCCTAGTTTTGTTTCACACATCAAGAACGTGTCTGTAAAGATAGCTTTATTTAGTGTCTCTACATCTTTGACATCAGATTTTGCCTTTTTGTTTGTTGTTATTTTAAAAGTCAGTAAACTTTGTAACAATTTCTTCCAATTACCGAAATTATTTATATCTTTTCAGAACAAATCACTTCTCATGTAAAAATTGTTTCTTCATTAACATAGACTCACCTAACATTTTCTTTTTAGGATTAGTTCCCTTTGCATTTATTGTAGAGTGTTAGTAGAAAAAAATGGATCTGACAGTTACACAAACAGCTGTAGTATTTATACCCCTTGAGGCACAAGTAACTCTTTGGTAACTGGTTTTCCTTGAGGCAAAAGTCTTAGCTAATCAAGCTGAGAATCAATCCTCTAAAGCTTGCGCCTGAGGCCGGGTGACCTATGAGTATTTAAACATATACGAGAAATGCACCTCTACAGACAATTATCTAATGTTTATAATTCCTTTAGAAAAAAAAACATAGTTTTATCTTCTGAAAGAAGATTGTCTTATACTGATATTTAAAAATGCTCTTTGGTATCACAATTATTTATTATAAATATTCATTAAATAAGTAATGTGTAACCTTCCAGGAATTTTTAATTTGGGAAATTGTCATAGACATTTTAATCTATTTATTTCCCTTACAAATAATTGTATTTTCACTGAAATCAGGTGCATTTAAAAAAATTTGTTAGAAAAGGGAATAGCATTGAAATAGATAAAATAACAAACTGGGTAACTTTTTTTTTTTTTTAAGGAATAGGCAAATTTTATTTTTTAAAATAGCCTTATTTAGGTATAATTTGCATACCATAAAAGTTACCTATTTTAAGTGTACAATTCCATGATTTTTAGTAAAGTTACAGAGTTGTGCAAACCATACCACCAGTGTTAGACCATTTCTGTCACCTCAAAACATTCCCTCAAGTCCATTTGCAGGCGTTCCCCATTCTGATCCCAGCCCCAGGCAATCACTGATCTCCTTTATGTGTCTATAAATGTGGTTTTTTCTGGACACTTCATATTAATGAAATCATCTAATATGTAGTCTTTTGCATCTGACTTCTTTCTATTATCAAACTGTTTTTGAGGTACATCCATATTGTAGCATATACCAGTAGTTCATTCTTTTTTATTGCTGAATAGTATTCCACATTGCACTTTTGTTTATCCATTCACCAACTGATAGACATTGAGGTTGTCTCCACTTTTTGGCTATGATGAACAATGCTGCTGTGAATTATCACACACAAGTCTGTGTGAATGGATATTTTTCATTTCTCTTGGGTAGATTCCTAGGAGTATAATTGTGAATAAACTTTTAAGCTTTTCCTTCCTTCCAAAGGCATAGACTATAACATGAAAAAAGGTTTCCTGGTTCGTGTAAGGGAGATTAATATAGAAGTCTTCTGAACTCCTTAGGTAACTTGCTTATTTTAGGAAATAGCAGCTCAGCTATGTTCTGACATAAATTTCTATCCAAGTGCCCTGAGTGTTAGCTGGAATAAAGTACTGAGTAGATCCTAATCACTACATATATACACTAGATTGTGCTTTAGTAATATTAGTATATTTACTCTTGTTTAAAATCTATTTTAAAATTTTACCAGTATTCTTTTGCTAACCCTCTTGTGCAACTTAAAATTTTTTTGTCTATTTTATGGTACTATATTTGTAAGAGTTCAGTGTATTTTTTTAGTTTACTAGGTAAAGTCACATTTTATTTACAAATCCAGTGGAAAGGATAGTTTTCTCAGCTTTAATCTGCGAAACTTTTACAAATCCATTACCTCCTTATTGTAAATTTGATTACAGGTGTGTTTGAATAAAAATAAACATTAGCCTGAGAATAAGAAATCTATCTTAGTACCTTCCCTAATTAGGAGATATTATAAGACACGTATTATATACAATATATAAAGTGCCGTGTACCACAATTTTTGGCTACATCCACAACCACATTTTATAAAGGAGAGTAATATCAATTAATTTAAGCTTGTTTCCTGTTTGTGATCTTTTTACAATTAATTTTTATTCTTAAGTTTCAGTATGTGACATAAGTAGATGTTATTGTTACTCTTTTAAGCTAAAAATTCTAACTTTTTACAATGGGAGATTCACAATTTAGGCAAATGCTAGAATTATTTCAATATTCATTTTCATAGTATACATGTTTTCTATTTTAATTTCATAGTTACTATTTTATTCTTCAAAGCATGCTAATAATATTTTAATTTACGTACTTTTTTTTCTTCTGGTAATTTAAACATTTTTAGATTTACTTTCCAATGTTTGTATTAGGCTAAATATATTTGATGAATTGCAGACTATAGAATGGAACTCACATAATTATGTAACCATTATTATGTTCATCATGGGCATTTTAAGAAAATCAAATGATGTAAACATGTATTAGGCCATATGTAGAATTGATCAATGTTTTAATTTCTAATTAATAGTTCCATATGATTTTTTACATTAGTGATATTTTATCATAGAAATTTACTTTTGTATTTTCTTATAATATTCATACATGTGTACATTTTTTTATGTGTACATTCTTAATCTGATTTTAACAAATTGTTAAGAGCAGTTTGTATGAGCTTAATTATTTTAACAGTGTTATGTGTTAAATATAGAAAAGGCATAACAGTGATGTTTTAAATTTTATGTTGTCAACACAACATTTTTTTCTTAAATAACTTATGAATGTCTGTGTATATTTTAAGAAATATCTTTATTTTTTCAGTGTTTCAGGAAAGCAGTGATTTATCTTTTAACAGCATATATTCTAAAAAGTGAACTATAATAGAAGCTATCTTCCCTTAAAATGGCCAGTCGTGTGAGCCATAATGTTCATTGATAGTAAAATCAATAGAGCATTGATTCTAAGCTTAATCCTTGGAGACTGTTGTTTAGAGTGGCAGACGTAGCCTAGTAAATACCTAGTTTTGTTTAATGTGTTCAGTGCATAAGGTTTTGCTATCTTGAATTTAGCTGTGCACTAACAATTTATATGTGGGGTAGAAAATAGTAGCTATTAACAGACACATAGCATTTCAAAGATGATGGTGATAAAATATTTGATACAAGATTCGCAGCTATGAGCTCAGCTGGGTTTTCTTCCAGTACAGTTTAGATCTAAAACAAATTTAACACTTAGCCATGCTCTTAGGGAATTGTTGCCACTTTCTTAGATGTTCTTTATTAATAGCCACACTTTTTACTTGAAGTTGTTTCATGGGAGAGATTAGCTGAAAATAATTATTTTTATATTCCGCCTTTTTTTCTGAACAAATCTGAAGTAGAATGTAGATTCAGAATAAATTCAGGACTTCATTCACTGGACTTCATTCAAATGTTGTAATCTTGCATTATACCACTTGAAACCTTTTTGCCAATCCATTTCTAATCTAAAATGAGTCAGTTTTTACAGAAATAGATTTAAAGATAAATTTTCAAGGACAGGAATGATAACTTTTGATGAAATCATGTTATTGTGTCTTGATATTAGTGTTCAAGAATTGCTATGTAAATACTGAAAAAGAATATTTAACATCAGACTTTGGCCCAGCTACTACACAACCATATTTTAATTAGTAGATTCTTGTATACTACGCAATTTGCCTGCCTTTAAGAGTTTAGTACCACTAATGTCCTTTGCTTTGAACGTTGGTTATTCTGATCTGCCATTATTATTAATAATCTAAGTTGATTCTAAAAGTCACATTTTCTAGATAGCCTGATAAAATATATTTTGAATTTATAACCAATATTTTTTGTACCGAAAAAGAAGTTGCCTGTAATAAATCGTCTGCTTTATTTTTTTAAGCATATCTCCAAGGTATCAATTTAATAACTATCAAAGTAGCTACTGCAGTTGTTGCATTTAAATTGATTTACATGTCAAGACTGGCAGTTTAGCAGCTGCGCTATTATTCCTAGATCGGTCAATTTACTTGAGAAAAACCTACTACTGAGTTCTACTGACCTGCCTGACAATATAGGCCCTATTTCTATTCCTGTAATTAGGCCTGCGACTAACTCAGAATATTTTTAATTAAAATATTTTGGTCAATGTGTTGCACCAAATTAGGCCTTTCAGTGAAGATTTAATTCTGGAAATAGTGTGATTAGAATATTTAATGAGTTGTGTTGAACTAAGATTAACAGGTTGTGTGTTTTGAACATTGTGTGTGACCATTTTGAGTTTTACAATCATAAATGTTATTCCTGATTTTTAACCTTAAAAATGTTTGCCTCAATAACTGTCTGACGGGTAAATTTAAATTCAGTTGAAATTTCATTCTAAAGAAAGCAGATTTAAAATGCATTACTAGGAAAGCTGTTATTTGTTATGTTCTTCCCTTTCAGCAAAGCCAAAAAATGAGGAAATTGCCACTTAAATGTTTACAAATAAACAGTTTTATCGAGAAATTGGTTGTTTCCACATCTCCTAATTTGGGAATTTTTTATTCTTTAAAGGAACGTGACCAACATAAAATTTAAAAGTGCTCATTTTATAGGCTCTTTATGTCATTAAGAAGCTTTGATAAAATGATAAATATTTCAACCTTGAACCCTTGTAAAGGGGTGGAAATAAAAGCACTGACTAGAAAATTTATCCTGATTTTGATTCCATTAATATATAATTCATGGTAGCAAATAGAGCTCTTATCTTGATTTTCTTCCATTGAGAGCCTTCCTCTTGTTGCTGACTTTCATGGCGGGGCCCCTCTGCAGCCTGCAGTGGAGAGGTGGACTCTGGCTCCTTCAGCCTAGCTGCCATTACCGGAGTCACATCACTGGGGTTTAAACACACAGGGTCTGGGATCCACAGCAGATCACTGTGTGCCTTTTTGAAGGCTGTCTGTGATTGGATACAATGTTTTGATTTATAGGCCATTGTAATGCTGATAATCTATATAAATGTTATCTCTTCTGGAGAAATTCTTTTCTCTTTCCTCTTTTTACATATAAGTACAAATAAAGTTTTTTGTTTTTATTTTAAACTCCCTATGAAAAACTATTATATTTGCTGCTGTAGGTATGATGATATTCTGATCAATGGACTTCCAGATTGGCGACAGCCTGTATTCTACTACAGGCGGGTGAGAAAAATGAGCAATGCTGAGCTGGCATTACTTTTGTTCATAATTCTCACAGTGGGTCATTATGCTGTGGTTTGGTCAATCTACCTGGAAAAACAGCTGGTAAGTACTGGTAATAAATCACATGATCTGGCCTCCTTAATTCTATATGGAATTTCAGACATTTATTTTTTCAACTGATAAAAATTTCAACTTTTCTGTATATACTCCTTATTCTAATATTTTTTGTACTCAGCATTTAGTATTTGATATGTTTCTATTTCAAGAATCCATGACGTAAGAAGAAAATATGTTTCTTTTTAAAAATGTGGCATATGAGTTTGTTACAAAATTTTGTGAAGGCTCAAATATCTAGCTGAAAATTAGAAGGTAGAGCTATGTTTTCTTAATTGTCACCTTCCAGATATACATATTTTTTATGTAAAATGATTTTAGAAATTTTTGTGTCACAGGCCCTTATATAAAGAATGATTATTTTAAAAGCTTTTAACTCAGTAAAACTTGAAATGAGTATAATTTTATAATTTCAGAGATCAGTTGGTTAAAAAACATTACATTTTTCTTAGCCTAATATACTACTACATAGTTTATTCTGCTATGGGCTTTTATTTATATGCTAAAGATAAACATATTTATCAGTATTCATGAATTAGCATCTGTTTACTCATTCTTTTTGAAGTGACATTATTAAAGTTGGATGAATGAGAAAAAGTAAGTTGAATGCCTTCTCTTCTTAGAAAACTTTGATTGCTATGGAGATACACATGACTGACAGTGCTGAGCTTCATGTGTGTTTAAGGACTGGTTACCATGGCAACAGTTATTGTTAAAGATTGATGATTTTACTTAATCATGTTGGACCCTACATACATTTGCATAAATGTTCTTCTATAATGTTTACCCTTCACAGAAGACTCTTGATAACATTTGAAGAGTACATGTTAATGATAACCTGTAACCATAATTTTTTCCACATTAGGATGAACTGCTTAGTAGAAAAAAGAGAGAAAAGAAAAAAAAGACAGGCGGCAAGACTGTGGATGTATCAAAACTTGGTGCTTCAGAAAAAAATGAAAGGTGGGAGTATGTAAAAACATTTTATAATTCAAAATTGTTTTAAAATATGTCTTTAATGTGATTCAACTTCATATGTATATCCATTTCAGATATGTTAACATTTACATCTGTATTCTGTTTATAAAAGACTAATAATGTGCCATAGTTTATGAAACACATTCTAATCTTAAGCAAAAGTTCTACAGGTTTTTCCCTTTGTAAAGTGTTCATATATATTTACATAATTAAACCCCTGAATTCTTGTTATTTGAAAATTTTATACTGAACTTTAGAAACAAAGTATTACTAGAAGAGTCTATCACTGTAGTGTTTAGCTCAGGAGTGACAATATGTAGAGAGACAGTGATATGCAGCACACTCAAAGAGATACTACCATTTCTTCTATTGATTCATAGGAAGAAATAAAGGGTTTAAGTAGTTCACACAGCAGGGCAGGAACTGGATCAATGTGAGATGGAGATCAGAGACTATTCTGCCTGTCTTCTGTTCTGATGACATCAGTGAGTAATGCTTCAGTGAACTGCAAATGACATTAATTTTTATGTATTGGTTTGTTTATGCTACAGTCTTCATATCTGCTTGTCAGCACTTGGGGACACTCTGATGATGTTTAGTCTTTTACCGCTGAAGTAATCATAAAGTCTAAGAATTCATTTTGCCAAACTGATGAAAAGTCCAGGTTAGAAACAGGGCTTTTTTTCTTTATCTTTATAACTTGATTACAAGTCCCCTTCCCCGAAATCTTAGCCTAGATTCTCTTACTTATTATACATAATTGCATTTGTTGTACTAATATATTTTATGATAGAATACATCAGATTAAGTGATAACTGTCATAAATATTTCATTGAAAAACTTCTTCCTTTGTTGAAATAGCCATTCAAAACAGAATTCATGATAATTATAAAAATATTTTTGTCTGTCAACTTTCTTTCTATTTTTGCTTCTTTATTTTTGCTTTTTGTTTTCCCTTTAGATTACTGGTGAAACCACAATGGCATGATTTGCTCCCCTGCAAGCTGGGAATTTGGTTTTGCCTTACACTAAAAGCATTGCCTCATCTAATCCAGGTAAAATGTACCTCTTTCTTATAATATTAGATGCTTTCACTTTAATTATTCATGAAATAATTTATGCCTGCTATCTAAATGCTGAATATACAGTAGATGCTTCCTAATGCTGATTGAATGAATAGTATAAGTATAAACGTAATTTAGAATAGTTCTGAAATTTATTTAGGTATCTATTCCTATAACTATCTCTTTTTTTTTTCCTATAACTATCTCTTACACTGCTTTTATAACACCTTAGAATTCCAAGACACTAAAAAAAAGGAAAAAGCAATACTATCTTTTTTTTTTAACATCTTTATTGGAGTATAATTGCTTTACAATGTTGTGTTAGTTTCTGCTGTATAACAAAGTGAATCAGCTATATGTATACATATATCTGTATCCCTATATCCCCTCCCTCTTGCATCTCCTTCTCACCCTCCCTATCCCAGCCCTCTAGGTGGTCACAAAGCATTGAGCTGATCTCCCCGTGGGATGCAGCTGCTTCCCACTAGTTATCTATTTTACATTTGGTAATGTATATATGTCAATGCTACTCTCTCACTTCGTCCCAGCTTACCCTTCCCCCTCCCCATGTCCTCAAGTCCATTCTCTACGTCTGCATCTTTATTCCTGTCCTGCCCCTAGGTTCATCAGAACCTTTTTTTTTTTTTTTTTAGATTCCATATATATGTGTTAGCATATGGTATTTTTCTCTTTCTGACTTATTTCACTCTGTATGAGAGACTCTAGATCCATCCACCTCACTACAAATAACTCAATTTCATTTCTCTTTATGGCTGAGTAATATTCCATTGTATATATGTGTCACATCTTCTTTCTGATAAATTATTATTATTTTATGGTTTTCAGTTTTATAATTTTTACTTTTTTTTTTTTTTTTTTGTGGTACGCGGTCCTCTCACTGTTGTGGCCTCTCCCGTTGCGGAGCACAGGCTCCGGACGCACAGGCTCAGCAGCCATGGCTCATGGGCCTAGCCGCTCCGCGGCATGTGGCATCTTCCTGGACCGGGGCACAAACCCATGTCCCCTGCATCAGCAGGCGGACTCTCAACCACTGCGCCACCAGGGAAGCCCTACTTCATTTTTTTTAACATCTTTATTGGAGTATAATTGCTTTCCAATGGTGTGTTAGTTTCTGCTTTATAACAGTGAATCAGCTATACATATACACATATCCTTATATCTCCTCCCTCTTGTGTCTCCCTCCCACCCTCCCTATCCCACCCCTCTAGGTGGTCACAAAGCACCAAGCTGATCTCTCTGTGCTACGTGGCTGCAGCAATACTATCTTTAGGACAGATATAAAAGCAATAAAAATTTAATCATTTAAGGCATATCCAGTAAAAAAGAACAGAGCTCAAATAGTTTGTCACCATATTTTAATAGCATTTAAGTACACAGTGTGAAAAAAAACCACTTTACGTAAGCATTGGTATATTTAAACAAAAATATATATAGCTTTCCATTTTATTTGCAACTTTAAGAGGAGTCAAGATATTTTGTCTTAAACTGGTAATCAAAGTTTCTGTTGCTCGTCAGTCTTCCTCAAACAATGGAATGTACATATCATATTTATATGGCAATTTCTTATTTTTTTATATTTAGCATACCAACACATATTCTATTATTGCTTTGCTAATTTTAATTGTTGCATCTGGTTAGAAAATTTCCAACACATAAACAGAATATTCGAAAGAATATGTAATAGTTTTGGTGTACAAATTTTTTTTTTTTTTTTTTGCGGTACGTGGGCCTCTCACTGTTGTGGCCTCTCCCGTTGCGGAGCGCAGGCTCAGCGGCCATGGCTCACGGGCCCAGCCGCTCCGCGGCACGTGGGATCTTCCAGGACCAGGGCATGAACCCGTGTCCCCTGCATTGGCAGGCGGACTCTCAACCACTGTGCCACCAGGGAAGCCCTGGTGTACAAATTTTGAGATTCTTTGAAGTTGTAATTTTGGAGGAAATGTTTCATTTCAGAAAATACAAAGAGCAAGAGAGACAGATAATTTGTTTAATTCTACTCACTTTTCTTCATGTAACAGCTGTTTTTCCTAATTGTTTAAGGAAGTGAATGACTCCAACTTCTGTACTTTATTCCTCTTTTTCCTCTAATAATGAAAATGTTATATTTGAAGGGAAAATGAACTAAAAATTACTAGTGTGCTTCTTTCTAGCCTTTGAGAAATTATTTACCAGTTCTTTTGTCAAAATTGTTTATCTTAATAGTTATTGCCTACAGAATTATATATTTTGTTTATAGTTAATAGAGACAATTGAAGTATTTTGGTAATTTAAAAGCTTTTGTTTTTAAGTTGTTTATTTGAAGTTTTATGTTGTTTATTTGAATAAAAGTCCACAATCCTCATATGCTATGTATGTAAGAGTTAATAAGAGAGAGGGGAAAGTATATTTATCATACTGGTATATTTATGAGAAGATGACAGAAAAACATTTTAGGACATGATTTCATATATTTTTTAAAGAATGATTATTTTTTGCCAGCTTTAGAATCTGTGCAAAAGGCAAACCAGAATGTAGGTGAATTTAAAAGTATAGTTATGAGGCAGTATAAATAAAATATCACATAAAATGTCAGTCTGAAACACTTCTTTGTAGTTTTAATCTAAGTCATTTGAAACAAAGTTTACTTGGTAAAATTAACATATTTCTTGATTAGCGTGGAGTAATTTGCAAAAACAGAATCAATATATTAAGATGGCTTAGATTTACAGGTTATTATTTTGCCTCATCACATTTGTAGAAAGCTTACAAAAATAAGGAATTTTATAAAAACATTTTAGCCTCTGCAGAAACTTTCTTAAACTGTTGAATCAGTTTGAAGTTTAAAGTTTTTCTCATGTTCACTAACAAAATAATGTAATATAGTAGACTATGCTACAAATTGTAATAGTGAACGTATTTTAGATTGATAAACATATAGCTTATACTTTCATAAGCATCAGCAAAGCAATACTGAATAGTTGCTGTTAAGATTAGATTGTCTGCTTTTTTTTGTCTGCTTTGACCTTTGCATTAATTTATTATTCATAAAATCGTGTAATGTGAATACATATGCCTTATCTACAACAGTGAAATTTTCATGTGACACTTCTATGAGATCTTCTTAAATAAGGTATTTATGAAATTTAGAGGAAGCCCTTTTTACCCAAAGCAGTCTGTATTAGTAACTGGCACAGTGGTGATAAAAGAGCCCTCAATATAAAAAAATGATACGCATGACCTTCAACATTTTCTTCACCACTCTTGTGATACAGGGCCATTGTTTTATTTTTAAGTAGGAGTCCTTTTTCTTGCGTAAACCATACCTATCATCTTGGTTTCTTTAAGGACAAATTTCCAGTTGATTTCTCTAAAGAAGAGTTAAACCATACTCTTGTGAAGCAATGTAGTTGTGTAAGCCTTACAGATTTGTATGATATCCATCGCTCAGTCTTTCATCATTGACTTATTTACATCTAGTTAACAGCATTTTTAGCAACTCTTTCATTGAGCTTTCCAAATCATCCACTTGGTTTTCATAGAAACAACTGTCATTTTCTACTCAGTTTTCATCTTTTTAATATTTAATTGAATCGTATAATTACAATAACATGTATCACTGACACAGATAGATTTAAGAGCTAATACAACCAGCTCATATAAGCATACAGTTAGTTAAATAGGTATCAGTTAAGGGAGTTTTACTTCCGTGTGTGAATCCCTTGAATTTCATGGAAAGTTCATTAAAACTGAGCTGCAGATATTCTGTGTAAGTAGGCAGCTGTTGGATAAGATGGAGTATCCAAGCTAAAAGTGGGAGATTCAGAGACTTCCAGCAAATGGCCTCACACTAACAGAACTGGTTCCCACCCAAATTTTGTCCTTGTCATATCAACAGCTCTTCATCTTCAACTGTTTTCCTCCCACTCTTCCTCTAAATACCCATTCCTTTATTACACTTCACATGCATATATGGTTGGTTATCTAGTAGGATTTGAAAGAGTGGCAGTTCTGGTTCAGCTTATGCTCCTGAGTTCACTGTTTATTACTTAGTATCTAAGATCCCTAAGAAACTTCCTTATTGCCTACTTATTTTACCTAAATTCTTTTCTATCCCTCTCCCAAAAAAATTACAGATGGGAATAGTTACATCATAGTTATTTGATGTATAAAACTTCTTCTGGTTATATTTTTAGAAAAACAGTTTAGCAGGTTCAATAAAAATTTATTAAACACAATATCAGAACAAGAGGCTATAGAGATGAATATGCTTTCTTGGACCTTACAGTCAGGTAGAGGTTATATCACATTAATTAAATAATTGGGACACAGTATGGTATATAAGCTTCATATATGTAGTATAAACAATGACTTCTATAGATGTTCAGAGAAGTAAGATTGTCTCTATTTAGGATAACCAAGGAAAACTGAAAGAGGAGCCACTTGAATTGAGTCTTGAAAGATGAATAGACACTTGACAGTGAAGTACCCACTCTGTGTACTAGTTTGTATACAAAAATAATTTGATAGATACAGTAACTCCCATATAATCATACGTGTTAGGACTGGAAGAAACCTGAGGAAAACATTGTACAACTGCTTTAAAAAAAAAAAGAAAGAAAAAATTCCACGTAGCCCATTGCTATCATCTAAGACTATATCCCAGGTCTCCAGACTCTGAATATAGCCATTTAGGAATTTATACTCTCATAGATAAATCTCACAAATCTATTAAAGGACATTGAGACAGCAGAGTGTTTCCATCGCACACGTCTGTCAAAGATACGTATACATTGTCAGGAATGGGAAAGTTAGAGTACATAGTGGGCAGAAAATACTCCAAGTGGTTCTGTGATCAAGCAGGGCAGAGGTAGAAGTATTTCTTTGATAGCTCCCCTTGCTTTTTGAGAAGGTCTTTATTACCTCCAGCACTGGGTTTTGTTCCTTTCCTTTGTTCTGAAAAATATATTGAAAGCATTATAAGATTTGGTAGGTTAGAAGAATGAGGCCAGTAACTGAAAACGATTATACTTGATATGTGTAAAATATTCGATGTTAAGTGAATAACAAACATTTCCTAGATTGGAAAATATTGAAGGGAAAGATGTATGGACATTACTATATTTAGCAAAATGTATATCCCTATATCATTCATGTACCCACATAGGCAGAGAAGAAAAAAGTCAAATGAGAAACCATAGAAGAAGAATGTGGAGAGTGTTTGTAAATTGATGTGTCCATAGAGAGATGAGAGAACTTTAGAGAGGAGTAAAATGCATGACCATGTGCAGAGAAGCTTGGAAAACTTGAGAAGAATGTGTTTAGACAGCGAAAACGGTAGGTGGAATGATCAACCGAAGACATGGAATGTGAATTAGAATATAACAAGGAACTTGGCCTATATCAGGAGAGGCATAGTGTGCTTTGAGGCTAGAATTTAATTTTAACATTAAAAGTATAGCCCTGGGCTTCCCTGGTGGCGCAGTGGTTGAGAGTCCGCCTGCCGATGCAGGGGACCATGGGTTCGTGCCCCAGTCTGGGAAGATCCCACATGCCACGGAGCGGCTGGGCCCGTGAGCCATGGCCGCGCATCAGAGCCTGTGCTCCGCAACGGGAGAGGCCACAGCAGTGACAGGCCCGCGTACCGCAAAAAAAAAAAAAAAAAAAAGAAGTATAGCCCTAGTGACACTTCCATATCTTACCAGTGTTTCTTTTTTCACCATAGTTTGAAGGGAGTACACAATCTCTTGGAATCTGACTAATCCAGTCTTCTGTGTTGACTATATTCAGCCTATAACCCCAAGAAATTTTTCTAACCTCCAAAATGCGCTTCTTGGATATATTTTAATTGACCATATATGTTCTGAAATATATTCATAGCCATGAGGGTAGCAAACAACTGATGAAATATAACCAGTGCTATGTGCATATTTTCATTTTAACTCTTATAACTTAGTTTATTTTTGTCACTGCCTCTTTGTGTTGGAGCTTAATTTATTTGGGCCCATGATAATTTAGGTCATTAACACCACTGATTTCTCATACAAAATCAGTAAGTACCAAATATCCCAAGTGATTACCAACCTAAATCATAGTTCATAGTTCTCTACGTTTTCTGAGATGAAAAAGGTCTTCAGTATTCAGAATTTATTTCCTCGATAGTTTGTTTGATTTTCTGGGAACTCACCATTTAAATTTCTCTCTACCTGCTATGTTACATTTCTCAGTAATGTAATTTATAAAATGTACAACTGCTTTAGGTGTGCATTGCCTAAGGTTGTTAATTTTTCTCATTGTTAAGTCCCAGTCCCATCTTTTCTCACTACCAAGCTGATCTAATATGAACACAGACTAGAAATTATTGTAGGAAATTTCCAGCATGTATATCTCCACCCTATCAGGATTTATAGGTTGCTGAGGAGCAGTGGCTGAGAAAATATTCTTTTCTGTAGTGCTATGACTTTTACCTTAAAAAATTAAAATAAAAGTTGCCTAAGAGAGTAAACGGAATACTGTAGTTTATACAACTATTTATAAATGGAGGCATCCTCCCTCCCAAGAAGCTTCTTCCATGGAAACTACAACTGTGGACAAGCCTGGAGGTCACCCTCTCTACAGTCAGGGCCCTTCATTTCTAGCCCCTTTGCTTCTGCTTGCTGGGACAGAAACCAAATAAGCAAAACATTCACAGCTAATTAGCAGGGAGAAAAGCTTCTAAAAGGCTAGGAGGCATTTGTAGCAAGCTCAGTTGCCTGCCCTTCTACTCAGAGTTAAACACAGATTTTCCAAGGGATGAGGAAGCTTACTTTCAGTACTCACATAACTTTTTGGAAAATTTTGCATACAAACATACTTTACATAGGGAATACGTAAACAAATGAAAAAGGTTGGAAAAACTCGTCTGAATTTTTATAAGGCTGAAACTCTACTGCTACAGAAGGACAAAGGGATATAGGAAAACTGGAAAGACCTCACAACATAACAAAGATTCCATTCCTTCTACCCTCTGAAAGGAGGCCATAAGATGCAATTATTCGGAGGTCCAAAGGCAGAATATAGAGTTTTGTAGAAAAGATTTTAAAATCACAAAATGTTAGGTAGGATGTTAGAGATGCATAGTCTCATCAATTCCATATTTTATAGATGAAAAATAAGTTTAAGACTCAGATTGGTGAGACAGTTTGCCCAAAGTGACCCTACTAGTCAGTGGTAGAAATGAAACTTAAAGCAGACAAAAATAAATTTAAAATATAAGAAATATAAAAGCTAAGAAAGAATAAATTTTTTCAACAGCTGGATAACGAGCTAGATATGTTATGGTGAGTGAATAAGCTGTCTGATCTTACATTCTCTATACGAATATTGAGGCAGACTGTAATTGTTATAAAAGTTGTAGAAGGATTCTTGTATTGAGTTGGGGCTGAATAGATGACTTCTGTGGTGTCTTCTGTCTCTTAGCACAAATGGAAAAAGTTGCTTTGGGCCTTCCATCTCTTTGAATACTACTGACTCAGGCAGAGGAAAGCTGAGCTTGTTTTCTGCTTTATTTTTATTACTTCTTGTGAATTTAGTGTCATTATCATTCTGTACAAGAAAATTTACTCTTATTCAGAGTATGAAATTTACAAGTTTTCCTGTACTCTTCATTGTAATTTTATACATTATATGTAATTACATATTATATCTAATTCTGAGATTGTAAGTCAGTTGGAGAACAAAATTTGATATAGAGCAATTGAATTTATGGGCAGATTTTCAGAAGTGCACTTAACGATATTCTCCTGTGTTGACGGTTATATGTAAGCTTCAAACAAGAGATTTGTGCTGTCACACAGTCAAAGAGATATGTTCCCTATTCCCATTAGGACAGGTGGTACTATTTCCCTGCTTGTACCACTCTAAATCAATTCCTTTCTTTCCTAAGATTTTTTTGGATTGTTTAATATTTTAAGGTTTATATGGAGAAATAAAAGAAAAGCAAAACATGATAAGCAGTGCCAGCTCAGCATGTTATCTTTATCACTTAGATAAACTATGTCAATAGAGTTAAAAAGAAAGATTTATAAGGGATGACTTCCATCTTGTAGCTAAGTAACCTTGGGAATACTACATCTTCAAGGCTTAGCTAAATTGTCATCATCATTATGAAACCTTTCTTGATCAGGCCAACTGAAAATTTCCCATTGTATATTCTCTGTACTAACTTCATAGCACTTACTATTTGTATTAATCAGGATAGACTATGGTACAGATCATCCTGAAATTTCAGTGACTTAAAATTTTTTTTTCCAGTGTATGCCACTTATCTATCACTGGTTGGTGGGAAAAGGGACATTCTACTCTAACTAGCCATTTAGAGACGCAGAATAATGACATCTTCACCATCTTCTAGCTGTTCGCATCTGGAGCATGCGGCTTCCTTGCTCCCTGTGGCAAGAGTAGAGAGCTGGAGGATTGCACAAGTTTTTTGATGTTGGGTTTGAAATAACACATATTTCTAACCGCAGCCCATCCAGAACTAGTCCCATAACCCCACCTAATTTCAAGAGAATAAGGGAATGTAGGGAAACAAATAGAATGTTGGGAGAGCACCACTCTCTCTTTCAATAATTCATTCAGCAAATATATTTTTTTTTAGCAAATATTTTTTTTTACTCTATTTTTTAAATTAGTTTTTATCAGAGTATGGTTGCTTTACAAAGCAAATATTTACTGAGTGCTTACTATGTGCTAAGTATTCTTTTAGGCTCTGGAAATACAAAAAATTTTCTAAAAAAGACCAAAATTCCTGTTCTCATGTAGTTTATATTCCTTACTTTGGTTGATATTCATAGATATTTTTACATATGCTTTAAGGGCAACTGCTTGTCTTAGCATATAACCCCCATATATCCTAACAAAGTACAACACATATAATAGTGGTTCAGTAAATAAGTATAAATAAATATTACTTTTTAAAGACCTTGTGCAGGAGCCCATGCTCTACAATTAGATAAAGAACCACTCATAATATATAAATTCTTTAAGTCATAGTTCTACAATGTAAAATCAGTCCTCTGCTTGATGTCTATGCAGACAAGCTTTGAGCCCTCCAAGAAATTTTAAGTATTAAGAGAGTTGATTCTAGAGTAAAAGCTTTTCCTCATGTTCCATCCATAAGGATTATAAGCTCCTCGAGGATAAGAACTCTCTGTTTGGAACAGTGTAAACTCTGTAGTTTTAATACAGTATTATGCAGCTAAACCTAGGCAGTCCAGAGCCCTGATTGATTAAGCATTCATTCACTCATTAAATACTTATTAAGCATCTATTATGTGCCAGGCAGTGTCTCCAAAGATGGATGAGAAGTTTATCCACAAGAAATTTATCCTTTCCTGTGTAGGTAAACTGGGGCTTATTCTGGACTCAAAATGAGACTTTGTGTTTATTTTCCCTACTTAACAATGGTATTCACATGAATTAGCTTCTCTTGAAGAATGGGGGGGGGGGCGGGGAAGGTTGCAAACAACTGCTATTATTCAACCTCTTTTGAATACATGACACCCCAACCCCCAGTCCCTACCCCCGACCCCCGTCACTGGCCTGGTCTTTCTTGAATATTACCTGCAAAGCCAGTCTGTTTCATTTTCAGGTGATTTTAATTATCAGCAAGCTCTTTTTTGTATTTATCCAAAATCAAAACTTACCCTTAATCTTCTCATTTCCATTCCCTTCTAAATACAGTTTCAAGCCCAGATTCACAGACACAGAAGACAAACTTACAGTTACCAAAGGGGAAAGGAAGGAGGGGAGGGATAAATTAGGAGTATGAGGTTAACAAATATAAACTACTCTACATAAAGTAGGTATGCAACAAGGATTTACTATATAGCACAGGGAACTGTATTCAATATCATATAATAACCTATAATAGAAAATAATCTGAGTATATATATATGTGTATATAGTTTCAAGGCCCCTCACCATTTGATCACTTTCCTTTTAAAGTCTTCCAGTTTGTCAGTGCATCTTAAAGTATGGGACACCAAACTCTACAGAAGGATGGTTGGAACAAAGTTTGTTGAGTACAGTAGAATTATTTGACATCGTAGGTTTATTAAAGAAGTAATGCTTCCTACAGTGGACATATTGTAATTATAATTTGCAAATACAAACAAGATATGAAGGAAAGAAAAAACATGAGGAACATTTAAATAAATGCTTAGAAATGGGGCAAAAGGGAGATAGGATTCTTTGCCTAGAACAAACAGTGAGTGAGACAAGGAAATGTGTTAAAACTCTTGGAATTAGATGGAGTAGGTTAAGGTGATTGGGTGCATTGCAATCCTCAGATAAGTGTGGTGTTGAATCTAATGCATATTTCCAAAAGGAATTTTTAGTGGAATTCTGTGCTGCAGCAGAAGGAAGAAACATTAGCAGAGAAATGTTCAGATTTGTTAGGACCACTAGGAAAGGATTGTCCAGCAAAAGGTTTTTGCACTGAGGTGAAGAGGGTTCAGGTAAAGAGAAGTCATGTAAGTGAGAAGATGCAGGATTCTGCAAGAGTTTTGGTTTACTATGAAGCAGAAAAACTCACCCTGTCTTTGTGGTGGAGAATAAGGTTCTTGGCAAAATGATGAAGTAATAATAAAAATAGGTACCATATGTAAGGCCTAACTGTGTGCAAGATGTTACTCTAAGTGTTTCCCATATATTAACACATTTAATCTTTCCAACAGCTCTATGAGTTAGGTACTTGTTTTATCCCCATTTGATGGATGAGAAAATTCGCCCATAGGAAAGTGAAGTAATGCTGAATGTCACATGGCTCGTGAGATGGCAAAGCCGAGATCTTAATCCAGGCAGCTTGACTCTAAAATCTGCCCTCTTCATCACTATATTCTATCTCATTCTATTATACTATGGTGTTTGATTTCAACTCGTCATCTTTCACACCTCATAAATAACTTATCTGTGCCCTTCTTTTCTTACATGGTGCAACCCTTCCTACTTCCCTAAGGAGGTAAAGCCTTCCTGACCTTTCCCTACTATTAAAAGTTACTCTCTAGGGCTTCCCGGTGGCGCAGTGGTTGAAAGTCCGCCTGCCGATGCAGGGGACACGGGTTCGTGCCCCGGTCTGGGAAGATCCCACATGCCGCGGAGCGGCTGGGCCCGTGAGCCATGGCCGCTGAGCCTGCGCGTCCGGAGCCTGTGCTCCGCAACGGGAGAGGCCACAGCAGTGAGAGGCCCACGTACTGCAAAAAAAAAAAAAAAAAAAAAAAAAAAAAATTACTCTCTGGAAAGAAGCTAATAAGCCCATTCATTCATTCATACTGAGGAACGAATGACTGATATGGTTTATTATAAAATAAGACTTTTCCAGGTTGAGATTTTTGGGGGTGCAGGGAGTGTTAAGGGACCATAAATTCTTAACCAAAACTCTGTTGAAATTTAAAGTAAATACGGGTAACCAAGAGATCACTGAAGAAATCAAAGAGGAAATCAAAAAAATACCTAGAAGCAAATGACAATGAAAACATGATGACCCAAAACCTGTGGGATGCAGCAAAAGCAGTTCTAAGAGGGAAGTTTATAGCAATACAATCCTACCTTAAGAAACAAGAAACATCTCAAATAAACAACCTAACCTTACACCTAAAGCAATTAGAGAAAGAAGAACAAAAAACCCCAAAGTTAGCAGAAGGAAAGAAATCATAAAGATCAGATCAGAAATAAATGAAAAAGAAAAAAAGGAAACGATAGCAAAGATCAATAAAACTAAAAGCTGTTTCTTTGAGAAAATAAACAAAATTGAGAAACCATTAGCCAGACTCATCAAGAAAAAAAGGAAGAAGACTCAAATCAGTAGAATTAGAAATGAAAAAGGAGAAGTAACAACTGACACTGCAGAAATACAAAGGATCATGAGAGATTACTACAAGCAACTCTATGCCAATAAAATGGACAACCTGGAAGAAATGGACAAATTCTTAGAAATGCACAACTTTCCGAGCCTGAACCAGGAAGAAATAGAAAATATAAACAGACCAATCACAAGCACTGAAATTGAAACTGTGATAAAAAATCTTCCAAAAAACAAAAGCCCAGGACCAGATGGCTTCACAGGCGAATTCTATCAAACATTTAGAGAAGAGCTAACACCTATCCCTCTCAAACTCTTCCAAAATATAGCAGAGGGAGGAACACTCCCAAACCCATTCTACGAGGCCACAATCACCCTGATACCAAAACCAGACAAAGATGTCACAAAGAAAGAAAACTACATTCCAATATCACTGATGAACATAGATGCAAAAATCCTCAACAAAATACTAGCAAACAGAATCCAGCAGCACATTAAAAGGATCATACACCATGATCAAGTGGGATTTATCCCGGGGATGCAAGGATTCTTCAATATATGCAAATCAATCAATGTGATACACCATATTAACAAATTGAAGGAGAAAAACCATATGATCATCTCAATAGATGCAGAAAAACCTTTCGACAAAATTCAACACTGATTTATGATAAAAACCCTCCAGAAAGTAGACACAGAGGGAAGTTACCTCAACGTAATAAAGGCCATATATGACAAACCCACAGCCAACATCGTCCTCAATGGTAGAAAACAGAAACCATTTCCACTAAGAACAGGAAGAAGACAAGGTTGCCCACTCTCATCACTATTATTCAACATAGTTTTGGAAGTTTTAGCCACAGCAATCAGAGAAGGAAAAGAAATAAAAGGAATCCAAACCGGAAAAGAAGTAAAGCTGTCACTGTTTGCAGATGACATGATACTATACATAGAGAATCCTAAAGATGCTACCAGAAAACTAGAGCTAATCAATGAGTTTGGTAAAGTTGCAGTATACAAAATTAATGCACAGAAATCTCTCGCATTCCTATACACTAATGATGAAATATCTGAAAGTGAAATTAAGAGAACACTCCCATTTATCATTGCAACAAAAAGAATAAAATATCTAGGAATAAACCTACCTAAGGACACAAAAGACCTGTATGCAGAAAACTATAAGACACTGATGAAAGAAAGATGATACAAATAGATGGAGAGATATACCATGTTCTTGGATTGGAAGAGTCAACATTGTGAAAATGACTCTACTACCTAAAGCAATCTACAGATTCAATGCAATCCCTATCAAACTACCACTGGCATTTTTCACAGAACTAGAACAAAAAATTTCACAATTTGTATGGAAACACAAAAGACCCCGAATAGCCAAAGCAAACTTGAGAAAGAAAAACAGAGCTGGAGGAATCAGGCTCCTGGACTTCAGACTATACTACAAAGCTACAGCAATCAAGACAGTATGGTACTGGCACAGAAACAGAAATATGGATCAATGGAACAGGATAGAAAGCCCAGAGATAAACCCTTCCATTATGGCTTCCTTGCAGCACGCGGGTTTCTCTCTAGTTGTGGCGTGCAGATTTTCTCTTCTCTAGTTGTGCTGCACAGGCTCCAGGGCGCATGGGCTCTGTAATTTGCGGCATGCGGGCTCTCTCGTTGAGGTGTGCAAGCTTAGTAGTTGTGGTGCACAGGCTTAGTTGCCCCGCAGCATGTGGGATCTTAGTTCCCCAGCCAGGCATTGAACCCGCGTCCCTGAATATACTGCTTTAAATTGAAGTTATGTGGAAAATACCATCAAAGCAAACTGACTTGTATGTTAATTTATTTGTTACTTCTTTTTTCAGGATGCTGGGCAGTTTTATGCTAAATATAAAGAAACAAGATTGAAGGAAAAGGAAGATGCATTGACTAGAGCTGAACTTGAAACACTTCAAAGTGAGTTTTAAACATTTTCTTACTGCATTAACTATATTATATAAAACTGATTATTTAAATTTGGATTTTCCCTTAAATTCAGCAGTAATTAAATTTTCTGTGCTTTCCTTGCTACTCTAAATGGAGTTGCTTGTACTTGATATACTATATATGGAAAATACTATATTAGTAATTTCTGAACCACCCACAGCTCAGTATCAGGAGGGATAAAATTAACATGGGATCATATAGTTCCTTTAATCTGAGAGGCATCCAAAATCTAGAAAGTCCTTAAATACTCCAGTGCTGCAGTTGTCATTGATATTTAGTGCTGAGTCTATCCAGTTGATCCCCAACTTGCTGTGTTACAGTAGTAAACAGGAAGCCTGAAAATGTCAATGATTTTTGTTTTGAAAGCCTTTGTTTCATTTGTATTATTGTTATATAACATGAAAAACCTTGGCTAAAGTGTCAGTATGTTGAAGTCTTCCACTGAACACTAAAGACCGCTCTTGCTGATTTTAGGAAAAGTTGAACATACTATTAAAGAAGACATTTTACCAGCCCTGGTCTTTTTGTCTAAGTTTGTATATCTACATCTTTCCCACACATATACGTTCTGTCCCTTTACGTTGCTTTATCTTTATCCAGAGCACTTAACACTACTTAACTTTAATTTATATATTCATTTTGTTTACTGTCTGGTCCCCCCAGTAGAATGTAAGCTTCATGAGGGTAAGGACTTTATCTGTTTTGTTCACTGTTATGACTATCCAAGGGCCTTAAAGTGTCCCTGGCACATAGTAGGTTCTCAGTAGGTAATTGTTGACTGAATTCGTGGAGGTGAAGTCTATTTTTTTTTAAATTCCAGTATGAATGTTTTTGGTTCAAACTTCATTTCTGAAAGCTGTGCATGGTACCGATCTGGGCACAGAAGACAGTGTAAACACCCTTAATACCTGATCACTTCACGCCTATAAATGTATATAAATACACAGCATGTGTAGTTTAGAAAACAACTTGTGTGCTTTTAAGGGTATAGAGTAAAAGCTTTTCTGCAGCGCATAGAAGTCATTTAGCCAAATCAAACTGGAAAAGAGCAACTGTGGTATTAGTATACCACACATTCAGTTCACACTTTCAATATATATAGAAAAATGGTGATGGCTATTTCCCTTCATATACTGAAAGTCTAGCTTTCTGTCTTTACCCTGACACTGACCATGGTTTGAGAATAGAGGAGAATTATGTTCTCTCCAAACCCAAAGAGTACACTGCTACTACCTAAATGTGTGGCTTTGAGGGTTTTACTTTCCTTATCTGTCAGAAAAACATGTTTGACTAGATGATCCCAGTATTAGTTTTCTATTTTTGCTCTAACAAATGGCCACAAATTTAGTGGCTTAAACACAAATGTATTATCTTATAGTTGTATGGGTCATAGTCTGACATGAGTCTCACTGGGCTAAAATCAAGGTTATCAAGCAAGCCTGCATTCTTTTTCCAGCTTCTAGAGGCCTTCCACACTCCTTGGATCTTGGCCTCCTTCCTCTTTCTTCAGATCCAGCAGTGTTTCATCTCTCTGACTCTTCTGTAGTCACATCTCTGGCTGATCATAACTGGGAAAAGTTCTCTGCTTTTAAGGACTTGTGATTAGATTGGGCCAACTTGGATAATTCAAGATAGTCTCCTATCTCAAGCTTAATCACATCTTCAAAGTCTCTTTTGCCATGTAAGGTAAAATATTCCCAGGTTCTGGGGATTAGAACATGGTCATGGTTGGGGGACCATTTTTTGCCTTATACAACCTTCAGGTGTCTGGGCAGCTTTAGAACAGGGACTTTCTTTTTCACCTTTGTGTCTGCAGCATTGAATATAGTGTCCTGGCACATAGTAAATGTTTAATAAATGGATGAATGACTAAATATATGAATTAATATAATCCCATGAATATTAATGAGTGTTAATATTAGTGAAGAAGAAAACAAACTTATGGTTACCGGAGGGAAAGGGGTGGGGAGGGATAAATTGGGAGTTTGGGATTGACATATACACACTGCTCTATATAAAATAGATAATAAGGACCTACCGTTTAGCACAGGGAAGTAGTCTCAATTCTCTGTAATGACCTATATGGGAAAAGAATCTAAAAAAGAGTGGATATATGTATATGTATAGCTGATTCACTTTGCTGTACAGCAGAAACGAACACATTTTAAATCAACTATACTCCAATAAAAAATAAAGTTTCAACACAAAATAATATTCAGATAAACTATATCATTGTTTAAAGCAGACTTCTGTTTAAGAGGAGAAAGTTTAGGATGTTAGAGAATTATGTATTAAGGTTGACTGATGTGTGTTTTGCAGAGTAAGGGTGGACAATTATTATTGTTATATTAAACCAAAGATTGAAACAGAAGTTGATGTTAGAGCAATTGTTGAAATAGTTTTAATTAAATTGAATAAATCAATGAATAAATGAAACTTTAAATGTAATTTTTATATAATTGTTATTTTTAAGTAAAACTGTTACATAAAAATTTTCTAAGCCTTTTAAGACTAGAAACTAAACCAAAATTTACCTGTAGAGGCAGTATGAATACACTAATTTCATTGCTTTCATAGTCATGTTTTCATGACTATTTTTCCAAAATTGTTCAGAGACTTTTGTTCTGCCTAAGAATTTGATAACAATTCTCAAGCAGATTTGCTAATGCTCTTTAAAAATTTTTTTTTAATATTTATTTTTAAATTGAAGTAGAGTTGATTTACAATGTTTCAGTTATACAGCAAAGTTATTCAGCTCCACATAGACATATATATCTATTCTTTTTTTAGATTCTTTTCCATTACAGGTTATTGTAAGGTATTTAATATAGTTCCTTGTGCTGTACAGTATGTCCTTGTCGTTCATCTATTTTATATATAGAAGTGTATATCTGTTCATCTCAAAGACCAAATTTATCCCTCCCTCTCTTTCCCCCCGCTAACTCTAAGTTTTTCTATGTCTGGGAGTCTCTTTCCGTTTTGTAAATAAGTCATTTGTATCATTTTCTTTAGATTCCACATATAATTGGTATCATATGATATTTGTTATAATAATTTGTTATTTAATAAAAATATTGTGTAAAGAAACATTAATTTTAAAATAGGTAAATATCTGAAAACTCTGTATGCCAGCAAAAATGTGTGATAGTCTTCTAAAAAGTTGGAAGATTCATTACTAGCTTATGGTTTCTTGAAACAAAATGAGGAAATTAAATGCCAGAAACTTTATTAAAAACAATACTCATCCTAGGCTCTGAGTAATAAGACTTCTGTCACTCATGTTTTGATATCAGTAGTATATTTAGAAAAGGTGATGGTATCAACATTAAGAATGTTAAAGAACAGTCACATTACTCTTAACAACGTCAAAAGCTGTCATGCATTTTTAAATGTAGTCTCTAATGGTTACATGCAAAGAATCTTTTAATTAATTTTGTTAACTTCATTACAGTGTTCTACATTGTATACTTTAGAACTAATACATAAAGGCCCCAAATCCCCCAGTGTGCATTTCATTTGCCCCCATCCTTCTTAATTTTAAAGACCATCATTGGAATACTGAGTTCATAATAACATTTCCATCTGCTTAATTGAGTAAATTCATCTCATGCAGATTAGCAATAGCTATTTTATGCTGCCTGTTTTTCATGACCTAATTGCTAATCTGCCCTCAAGTCTATTTGCTTTACTGCTGAGATTGTGCAGAGTCCTCTAAGGGCTACACTAGAACTACACTGAGTAGGGTGTGGTGGTGTTACTTACTGAAATGGTATTTACGGGGGAAATCTGAAAAAGGGTAATTTCTTAAAAATAAATATCATCCTTCTGGGAAGTCTTTATGGAAAAAAATGTGATGATTTATTTGGAAATTTTTGAGCATTTCTTTCTTTTTTTTTTTTTTTTTTTTTTTTTTTTTTTTTTTTTTTGTGGTATGCGGGCCTCTCACTGTTGTGGCCTCTCCCGTTGCGGAGCACAGGCTCCGGACGCGCAGGCTCAGCAGCCATGGCTCACGGGCCCAGCCGCTCCGCGGCATATGGGATCCTCCCAGACCGGGGCACGAACCCGTATCCCCTGCATCGGCAGGCGGATTCTCAACCACTGCGCCACCAGGGAGGCCCCATTTCTTTCTTTATTATAAACTTTTAATCAATTTGATGTTCTAGGTTTAAATCCAAGTTGAATATTTATAAATATAAGACTTTTCCAGTGTTAATAATATTTTTATACATTCTCTAATTGTATGAGTTTTCATCTAAGTCAATAGATGTGAGTTCTAAGTACTATAATGAAACAGCCCATATTGTGAATGGAAAAAAATGAGTTATTTTATGAAGAAGTTGATTGTAAAGGTTAAAATTTGAATAGAGAAAAGAAGGGGAGGACGGGTAGAAGAAAGACTCAGTATTTCCCTTTTTTACTGTGCACTTTATATGAGCTTAAGAGCAAAAGCAAAAGCAAATAATCAAAACCCTACTGTCAAGTACTTCTTGTTTGTCTGCAGAGATAATCATTGCAGACATTCTATTTTTCTTCTTGTTGTGTGGTCCCCACTCCATGCCCCAGTGATGGCCTAAGTAGCGGTGCCAAGGGGACAGTAAGAATATGGTAGACAGAATATCTCTCTTCAGGGCAGCAGGATGGGAAAACACTCACCTTCCCTAAGGTAACGGAAGACTGGTTTTCTAGAAAACTTAGGTGCATGAGGAAAGGAGCTGCTAGTGCTGACTTGTAAGCTAATTCAGGGGTTGATGGAGAAGGAGGACAAAGGAGGTGGGATAGGTGTAATCCCAATGGGGTAGAACATTTTTCCTTTGGTAATATCGGGTGCTCATGGATGGGAGATTACTGTCTGAGGTAATTTATGAAAAGGCGTATAACACATCAGTAGCTCCAGTACATCTGGAAACATGACCACATAGAAACTCTGTACCTTAACTTATTATATAGTAAAACCTGATAGGAGCCCTAGCCCCAAGAGTTTATATGTAGGCAAAGAATATCTTTAAAATAGTATTATTTCCTACGTACTTTGTTCTACTAACAATGGAATGTGAATTTTTAAAATCATATAGCTCAAATACAAATGACAATTGCCTCGATATTTCAACTCATAATGCTGTGATGCTTAAATATAATGCAATCTCAGTTTTCTCACTGGAATGATTCAAAAGAGCGTTTATCCAATTTAATATATAAACAATTATGGCTATAGATTAACTGGTCAAATTTCAACTAAAATTTTACTTACTAATCTGGAAATGAGTACCTATTTAATGTAACTCTGTATATAAAATGATATATCACTTTATAAGATCCATGTAGGCAGGTATTTTCGTCTCTCTTGTTTGTAGTCATAACCCCAGCACCTAGAATAATGCCAGGCATGTGGTAGCTCCTCAGTAACTACTAATTGAGTGAATTAATGAACTTATAAATACTGTATTGCTCTTTTCTACTTCATACTTCTTAAAGCAATTTATTTAAACTCTTCAGTAACATTTTTGACAAGAGGATTCTTGTCATCAGTAAAGCTACTTTTTGAGTCATCAACACAGAGTAAATCACCTTTATTTCCATATATAATGAGGTAATCTTTTTGATTCCATGTATGAGACTGACAGTGAAAATTTTATTCCAAATCACAAGTACCTGTTCATCTAATATTAGGATTTTTTCCTTTTTTTTAATATATCATTGTTACAATAAAACCAATGTATTGCTTTATCCCCTCAATAATTTTCATTGTGGTAAACTATACATAACAAACTTTACCATCTTAACCATTTCTAAGTACAGCAGAGTTCAGTGGTATTAAATATATTCATAATGTACAACCATTCCCCGCTCCATCTCCCATAGCTCTTTTCATCTTGCAAAACTGAAACTGTACCCGTTAAATAATAACTCCCCATTCTCACCTCCACCCGCCCTGTGGCAACCACTGTTCTGTGATTTCAACTACTCTAAGTATCTCACATAAGTCTAATCATACAGTATTTATCTTTTTGTGATTGGCTTATTTCACTTTGCATAATGTCCTCAAGATTCATCCATGTTGTGGCATATGTCAGAATTTCCTTCCTTTTTAAGGCTGAATAATATTCCATTGTATGTATATACCACACTTTGTTTATCCATTCATCTGTCAATGAACACTTGGGTTGCTTCCACTTTTTAGCTTTTGTGCATAATACTGCTGTGAACTTGGGTGTACAGATATCTCTTTGAGTCCCTGGTTTCAGCTTTTCTGGATGTATATCCAGAAGTGGAATTGCTGGATCATATGATAATTCTATTTTTACTTTTTTTTAGGAACCTCCATACTGTTTTCCATAGCACTGTACCATTTTACATTGTCACCAACAGCGCACAGAGTTCCAATTTCTCCATATCCTTGCCAATGCTTTTTATTTTCTGGGGGTTGTGTGTGTGTGTGTGTGTGTGTGTGTGTGTGTGTGTTTCCTATAGCCATCTTATTGTGTGTTTCTTTGGAGAAATTACTATTCAAGCCCTGTACCCAATTTTGAATCAGATTGTTTATTTGTTTGTTGTTGAGTTTTAGAAGTTTTCTATATATTCTGTATATTATTCCTTATCACATACATGATTTGCAAATATTTTCTCCTATTATATGGGTTGCCTTTTTTCTCTTTTGATGCACAAAATTTTAAAATTTTAATGAAGTCTAATTTGTCTATTTTTTCTTTCATTGCCTATGCCTTTGGTGTCATATCAAAGAAATCATTGCCAAATCCAGTGTCATGAAGCTTTTGCCCTATATTTTCTTGGAAGACCTTTAGAGTTTTAGTTCTTAGACTTAGGTAATTGATCCATTTTGAGTTAGTTTTTATATATGGTGTTGGGTAAGGGTCCAACTTCTTTATTTTCACATGGTATCTAGGTTTCCCAGTACCATTTGCTGAACTGTTGCTTTTTTTGTTTTAATTTTTTTTTTTAAATTTTGGCTGTGCCGTGCAGCTTGTGGGATCTCAGTTCCCTGACCAGTGATTGAACCCAGGTCACAGCAGTGAAAGCGCGAAATACTAACCACTAGACCACCAGGGAACTCCCATGAACTGTTGCTTTTCTATTTAACTTTTTACTTTGAAATAATTATAGATTCATAGGAAGTTGCAAAGATAGTACAGAGAGGTCCCATGTACCCTCCTCTCAGTTTCCCCCATTGGTTATCTTATATAACTATAGTATAATATCAAAACTAGGAACTGACATTGATAGAAAATGTATGTATAGTTCTCTGCCATTTTATCACATGCTTATATTAATGTAGCCACCACCCCAGTTATCCACTACTGCTTTATTATCACAACCATCACCTTCTCCCATCCCCCCATTATCCCTAACACCTGGCAATTACTAATCTATTTTTCATCTGTCTAACATTGTAATTTTGACTGTACGATTTAGAGAATGTGAATTCGAGAACCATACAGTATGTGACCTTTTGAGACTGGCTTTTTCCACTCATTGTATTGCCTTTGGGATTTATCCAAGTTGTTCCATGTGTCAGTAATTCATTTCCTTTTATTAATGAATAATATTCCACAGTATGGATGTACCACCGTTTGTTTAACCATTCACCTATTGTAGGACATTTTGGTGGTTTATGGTTTTTGACCGTTACAAATAAGGCTGCTATGAATAGTCATATGTAAATTTTTGTGTGAACCCAGAAGTGCAATTGCTGGGTCATATGATAAGTTTATGTTTAGAGTTTTAAGAAATTGCCAAATTATTTTCCAGAGTTCCTGTACCATTTTATACTCCTACCAGCATTGTATGAGAGATTTAGTCTCTTTGCAGCCTCACCAGAATTTGATATTCTCACTATTTTTTATTTTAGCTATTCTGATAGGTGTGTAGAGATATCTCACCATGGTCTTAACTTGCATTTTCCTAATGGATAGGGATGTTGAAACATCTTTTCACGTGCTTATTTGCCACGTGTATATCCTCTTCAGTAAAATCTTTCTTCATGCCTTTGGCTTGTTTTCTAATTGGATTTTTTTTTTTTTTTTTACTATTGAGTTGTTTTTTTTTTTTTTTTTTTTGCGGTACGCGGGCCTCTCACTGTTGTGGCCTCTCCCATTGCGGAGCACAGGCTCCGGATGCGCAGGCTCAGCGGCCATGGCCCACGGGCCTAGCCGCTCCGCGGCATGTGGGATCTTCCCGGACCGGGGCACGAACCTGTGTCCTCTGCATTGGCAGGCGGACTCTCAACCACTGCGCCACCAGGGAAGCCCTTTTACTATTGAGTTTTAAGAGTCCTTCATATACACGTTCTAGATATGATTCCTCTTTTAGATATGTGGTTTACAAATATGAAATCTTGATTATTGCAGCTCTACAATAATCTCAAAATTAGGTAGAGTGATTCTTCCTACTTTCTTCTTCTTTTTCAAAATGTTTTAGTTATTCTAGTTCCTTTGCCTTTCCATGTAAATTTTAGGGTAATCTTGTGTGTATCTACAAAAAAAAATCTTGCTGGACTTTTGATACGAATGACGTTAAACTTGTATATCAATTTCGGGAGAATTGACCTATTTACTATGTTGAATATATCTCTTCATTTATTTATATCTTCATTAATTTCTTTAGTGTTTTGTAGTTTTTAGCTTACAAATCATTTATGTATCTTCTTAGATTTACATCTGTTTCTTTTTTCTTATTTTGAGTGATTAAATGGTATTGGGTTTTTAATTTCAGTCTCCAAATGTTTACTTTAAGTAAAGAAATTCAGTTGAATTTTGTATGTAGATATTGTATCCTGCACCTTTTTGGATTTACTTATTAGTTCTAGGAATTTTTATGTAGATTCTTTGCATTTTCTATGTAGATAGTCATGTCAATATGACAATAGGGATAATTTTATTTTTTCCTTTTTAATTTGTATGCATTTTATTTCCTTTTCATGCCATATTTTGCTGTCTAGAACTTCCAGAGCTATGTTGAACATGAGTGGGGAGACAGGGCATCCTTCCTCTGTTCTAAACCTTAGGGGGGAAGCATTTAGTGTTATACCATTAAGTAGGGTGTTAGCTGTATGTTTTTTATAGATCCCCTATATGAAGTTAAGGAAGTTTCCCTCTATTTCTAGTTTTCTGAGTTTTTAATCATGACTGGGTGTTGAATTTTGTTAAATTTTTGTTAAATATTTTTCATCAATTAATATGATCATGTGATATTTCCTCTTTGGCCTGTTAATGTTGTGGACTACACTGATTGAATTTTGAATATGGAACCACACTTGCACCCCCCTGCAGTAAATACCATGATGGTATATAATTCTTTTTATATATTGCTGAATTCTTTTTGCACATATTTTGTGAAGGATTTTTGCATCTATATTCATGAGAGATACTGGCCTATGGTTTTCTCTTTTTGTACTGTCTTTGTATGATTTCAGTATCAGGGTACCCTCATATAATGAATTGGGAAGTCTTCTCTCTTCTATTTTCTGAAAGAAGCTGTGTAGAATTGGTGTTAATTCTTTAAACATTTGGTAGAATTCTCTAGTGAAGCCATCTAAGCCTGGATATTTCTTTTTGCAGTTTTTAAATTATAAATTAAATTTCCTTTATAAATACAAGGCTATTCAAATATCTTATTTCATATATCTATTTAATGATTGAATTAAGGTAGTTTGTATTTTTCAAGCAGTTGGTCAAGTTCACCCAAATTGTCAAACTTATGTGTTTAGCGTTGTTCACTTTATTATCCTTTTGATGTCTGCATGTCCTGTGGTGATTTCTCCTGTTTCAGTGCTAAAACACTGCTAACTTCTGTTTTCTCACTTTTTTGGTCAGTTTTGCCAGATGTATATCAGTTTTATTGATCTTTTCAAAGATCCAATTCCTTGTTTCATTGATTTTCTCTATTGCTTTTCTTTTCAATTTCATTGATTTTTGTTCTTATTTTTATTATTTTCTTTCTTCTGCTTGCTTTGGGCATCTTTTGGGTAATTTCCTTTGCTCTGAATTCTATTTACCTGATATTAAGTAGCTACTTCTGCTTTCTTTTGATTAATGTTTTGATTAATTTGTAATAAGTTTCTTGTAGATAGCATATACATAGGTTGTGGTTTTTCATCCACTGTACCAATGTTTATCTTTTAATTGGTGTATTTAGACCATTTGCCTGTAATGTAGTTATTGATATATTAGGGCTTAAGTGTGCCATTTTATTTATTTTTTCTATTTGTTCTGTTTTCTTCTTTCTGCTTTCTTGTGTAGGTTACTCGAATGTTTTTTTTTTTTTAGAATTCCATTTGAATTTATCTGTAGTGTTTTTTTAGTACATCATTTTGTATAGCATTTTTAGTGGGTGCTCTAGGTATTATGTTATATATACATAACTTATTACAATCTACTGGTGTAAACAATTTACCATTTCAAGTGATATATAGAAACATTACCTCACTTTACATCCATTTATGTCTCCCACTTAAAACTGTCTTAAATATTTTATCTACATACATTGAATGTTATAATTTCCACTCAGCTGTCAGATATAACATAGAAAACTCAAGAGGAGGAGGAAAATCTATTGTATTTACCCATATTTTTACTCTTACTCTTGTTCTTTCTCCTTCCAGCTATTTTAAGATTTTTTTCTTTTATGATTTCCTTTCTGTTCAGATAACTAGCCATTATTATCAGATAGGTCTGCTGGTAACAGATTCTCTTAGTTTTCCTTTGTCTGCAGAGGTCTTGGTTTCCCCTTTATTCCTGAAGGATATTTTCACTGAATATGGAATTTTGAGTTGACAGTTGTTTGAATTTTGCACTTGAAAAATGTGCCAAATTCAGTTAGCATACTTTTCAGTTCTGGTATTTCTATTTGGTTCTTCTGTATATCTTCTGTTTCTTTGCTGTTGACTTTTTATTTCTTCCTCTGTTTTAAGAATGTGTATTATTGCTTGTCAAACCATTTTTATATGGCTGTGTTAAAATTCTAGTCAGATAATTTGGATATCTCTTTCATCTGTTGGCATCTATTGATTATCTTTTTCATTCAAATAGAGATATTCTTGGTTCTTGGTATGATGAGTGACTTTTTTTTTAAATTAAAACTTGGACATTTCAGGTATTATAAGACTCTGGATCTTATTTAAATCCTCTATTTTACCTGGTGTTCTCTAACAAAGCCTAGCAGTAGAAAGGGGAGGGTTGCTGCCCTGTTACAGTCAGGTAGGAGTGGAATTCCAGGTTCCCTTCATGACATGTATTACAGCTGAGGGGGAGGCTGGTTGTGAATCCTTTCAGGGTTGGGTGGGTGTGGGTGCTCCTGCTTGCCAGTAGGTCTCCACTTACCCCAGCCTGGCTGGGATAAGCAAGCTCCTGCTTGCCACCTGGCCTCCCCTGACATTGTGGGGAGCAGGGGTTGCCTCAGTTGGACAGTTGTGAAAGCCCTGATTGCCCTCTAGGCTTCCTCTGAAACCACCCTGGCAGGGAGGAGGAGGGACACCTCATTATCCCTGGATAGATTTGGAAACCCAGACTACCAACTTAGTCTCTGCTGTTTCCACATGGGAAGGGGGATCCCCATCACCTCTCAGCAGATATGAAAGCTTGGCTTCTTACATAGCCTTCTCCCACATCACCCTGAGATTGGGGTGCCTCATTACAGCCTCACTATGGCAGAAGTCTAGGCTTCCCACTAGCCTTTGCTGGCATGGGGGTGGGCTGTGGCCATAGTTTTTCCTGTGTTGTTTGCCTGAAGTAGATTGGTTATTATCTAAAAGTTTATCTTGATATGCTGCTGCTTTTCTGGTCCTTTCGGCTGGAAAGAGAAAGCTTTTTAAATTTTTTAATATTACCATTATTATTTCTGTGCCTTTCAGTGTTTTTGGGTTGCAAGCTTCTCTGGGACCAAGTCTCGGATATATGAGGCTGTAAGAAACCCAGGGAAATTACCACCTTGGTACCCATTGGGTCCTGCCATTCCTAGTTGGTCTGTCTTCTCTCCAACATTCAGATTATTCTTCTGTTTGTTTCATATATAACATTTAGAATTTTTAGTTTTTCTTAGTGAGAGGACTATGAAAAAGTACTTCTTCATTTTTCCAGGAGTGGAAGTTTTGTATTATTTTTTAAGTGATTTTTTAAAATGCATATTTTAAAAGATTCAAATACTTGCAATTGTGATAAACACCCCAGAAATAAACCAAATTTATTTGCTTCCTTTTTATAACTGATTCTCTATAAGCAACCAAAATTAGTAGCCATGAGATACGTTCTAGTTTATGTGTATTTTCCCTTAACAATAATTTGTTGCTCAAAATAAAGAAATTGTGAAAAATTGAGTAATACGACCAACTTCATAAGGAATCTTTTTTTTTTTTTAATTTGGCTGCTTTGGGTCTTCATTGCTGCGCGTGGGCTTTCTCTAGTTGCAGTGAGCAGGGCTGTTCTTCGTTGCGGCGTGGGCTTCCCATTGTGGTGGCTTCTCTCATTGCAGAGCACGGGCTCTAGGCACACGGGCTTCAGTAGTTGTGGCGCGTGGGCTTAGTTGCTCTGCCGCATGTGGGATCTTCCCGGACCAGGGCTCAAACCCGTATCCGCTGCATTGGCAGGCGGATTCTTAACCACTGTGCCACCAGGGAAGTCCCCATAAGGAGTCATTTATACGGTTTCTTCCTCTTTTCTGAAAAACAGTTTTGAAAAACAAGGAAACCTGGCCTCCTATTTGGGCTCATATTGTACTCTGGTGACACTATGTTTTTATACTTTTAAATTAGACTCATATATCATTTAAGTTACTAATTTCCTATTTTGGTATTAGGGTGTTGTTTTTTTCTTTTTAAGTCACCATTTCAAAAGCCTGGATGTATAAAGGTACTGAAGCAGTATAGGATAAAATATGGTATTAGATACCATGTAATTTCTAGAAAGGTAACAGCCTTGTTAAGTAGAACTCTTCGCATAACACTGTATTCTTAATGCACATTATTTTTGGCCATTTTTCTCTATTGGGCTGCCTATCCTCTTGTCAGTTTATAAGATCTCTTTATCTATTCTATATATCAGTCTTCTGTTTGTACTCTGAATTGTAGATGATCTTTCCAAATCTGTTATTTCTTGATTTGTTTATTCTGTCTTTTATCTTTTTTTAATAGCATTTGGGTTTTCAGTCTTAGTTAAGATTTTGTCTTCCTTTAAATAGTACAGGTAGTATTTTAGATTTCTTTTTGCAAGATTTTTATTGTTTTGGTTTTTAAAGTCAAGTCTCTTATCCAACTGGGATTTATTTTGGTATATATTGTAAGGTTGTGTCCAATTTTCTTTCAAATGGGTATTCATTTGTGACAGCATCATTTAATAAATCCTTTTCCCACTGAACTGAAATATTTATGAATTCTCTGTTCTAGGAATTTGTCTCTTCATATGCCAATATCATATTAATTTTATTACGTTAGCATTATAACAGATACACAGAGGATGGAGAAGATATGGTTATAAGGATGGATGAGTTTGACAGTAGTAATCAAGAGTGAAGTTGCTTCTCAGTGTTAACTCTCTAATCAGAAAGGGATTTAATGGAGAGGCCAATTGATAAATTGATAAGTGTCTATTGATAACTACCCTTGATGTTGCCAGATTATATTTTGCATTTGTAAAATATTGAAAAGATGAATGTATGCCATTAAGAGCTAATTTTCTGCCAAGTAGTATGTTAGGAGATATATAATTCTCCTCACATCAACTTTATAAGGTCAGATATAGCTCCCTTTTACAGAAGAGAAAATGGACACTTGTTCTAAGGGTTAAGTTACTTGCCCAGTATTGTGCAACTATTAGATAGTAAAGGTAGGATTAAAACACTAATGACCAGGCTCTTTTCACTATGCCATAATGAAATGTTTCATGAACAGTAATTTGAACACTAAAGATATATACAAATTGATATGATGGTTATATCATAATCTTCTATCATTAGCACCTGTGAGTTTTATTTTAAAACAGTGCAGTGGATAGGGCACAATAAAACTTACAGCTAACTATTTATAGCAAAGCAATTCTATTTTGATGAAAGAACAATATATATTTATGTGTTCTTTCAAGAATGGTCTATGAATAAAATGTTAGAAGCTATTATGTTATTGATTGGTTCTTTTAAACTTTTTTTTTTTTTTAGAGCAGAAGAAAGTTAAAGTAAAAAAACCAAAACCTGAATTTCCTGTATATACGCCTTTAGAAAGTACATATATTCAATCTTATGATCATGGAACTTCTATAGAAGAAATTGAGGAACAAATGGATGATTGGCTGGAAAACAGGAACAGAACACAGAAAAAACAGGTAAATTTTTAAATTTTTGTTTTAATTGAGTAAAATACATACTGAAAAGTACATAAAATATAGATGTACAGCTCAGTACACTATCACATGGTAAATCAAGTTAACCATTGCCAAGACCAAGAAATAGAACATTGCCAGTGTACAGAAGCCACACTCATGCTTCATCCTGGTCACTACCTTTCTTTTCTTCTACAAAGATAATGATTATCCTGACTTCTAACCATAGATTAGTTTTTCCTGCTGTTCTAAGTTTATAACTGGAATCGCCCTGTCTTAGTCCATTCAGGCTGCTGTAACAAAAATATAATAGACTGGGTGGTTTAAACAACAAACATTTATTTCTCACAGTTCTGAAGACTGGGAAGTTCAAGATCAAGACACCGGCAGATTCGGTGTCTGGTGAGGGCCCTCTTCCTATACATAGACAGCAGTCTTCTTGCTGTGTCCTCACATGGTGGAAGAGGAGAGAGAGCTCTCTTTCATAAGGGCACTAATCCCATTCATGAGGGGTCCACCCTCATGACCTAATGAACCCCCAAAGGCCCCACCCCCTACTACCATCACATTGCGGGTTAGGATTGCAACATATGGATGGGGGGATGGACACAGACATTCAGTCCATAACACATTCCATATGTACTATTTTGCATCTGCTTTCCTCTCTTCATATAGTATTTGTGATAGTTATTCATTACTGTGTGTAGCAGTAATTTGTTCATTTTCATTGCTGTATAATCCATTTAGAAATATAGCACAATTTATTTTTGTTGGAGATTGATGTTTCCAGTTTTTGACTATAATGAGTAAGTTTCCTTTGCACACTATTGTACTTCCAGTACACGTATGTGTAAATTTCTATTTTTGGAGTTAAGTTGCAGAGTCAGCTTTAGTAAATAATTCTGAATACTTTTTTTTTTCAATGTTTGTATCAATTTATAGCTCAGCAACAGGATCTGAAAACTTCAGTTACTTTACATCCTTGCCAACAGTGGGTCAAGTCTTTTATGTTTTTAACCATAGAGTTAGGTGTGTAGTCATATTTAATTATGGTTTAATTTGCATAACCTTTGATGAATAAGTTTAAACACTTTTTCTTATGTTTATTGGACACTGATATTCTCCTATGTGAAATGCCTTTTCAAGTCTTTTTTTTAATTGGGTTGCCTGTGTTTTTTCTTACTGATTTGTAAAGAGGTTTTTAATGTATTTCAGAAGTGAATCTTTGCACATGTTTTCTCCCACTTTGGCTTGCCTTTTCATTATCTTAATGGTGTCTTTTGATGGCCAGAGTTATTAATTTTAATCATCAATCTTTTCCTTTCCTTTATTTGATGTTTGTGTTGTGTTTAAGAAATCTTTTCCCACTTTGCAGTCATAAAGATATTTCCAAATTTTTCTAGAAGCTTTAGTATTCTACTTTTTACATTTAGATTCATAATCCCCTGGACTTTGTGTTTATTGTAAAGTAATGATCAAATTTAATATTTTTTCAAAAGTTTTCCAAACCAATTGACCCAATACCAGTTAAAGAAAAGACTACTTCCTACAGGTCTTCAAATGCCACCTTTATTGTAGAACAAGTGTCCATAACCATGTGGTCTGTTTCTAGACTTTCTGCTTTGTTCCATTAATCTATTTCTCCATGCTTGTGCTGATACTACATAATCTTAATTACTGTAGCTATGTACTAGATATTTGGTATAGTAATTTTCCAACTTAGTTTTCCTCCTATAAGATTTCCACTTTACATTCACATATAAATTTTTTTTAATTAATTTTATTTTATTTTATTTTATTTTTGGCTGCGTTGGGTCTTCGTTGCTGCACGTGGGCTTCTCTAGTTGTGGCAAGCAGGGGCTACTCTTCCTGGTGGTGCGCAGGCTTCTCATTGCAGCGGCTTCTCTTGTTGCGGAGCACGGGCTCTAGGCACGTGGGCTTCAGTAGTTGTGGCTCGTGGGCTCAGTAGTTGTGGCTTGTGGCTCTAGAGCGCAGACTTAGTAGTTGTGGCGCACGTGCTTAGTTGCTCCGCGGCATGTGGGATCTTCCCGGACCAGGGCTCGAACCCATGTCCCCTGCATTGGCAGGTGGATTCTTAACCACCGCACCACCAGGGAGGCCTTCACATATAAATTTTTAAAGTAACTTGCCATTTTCCACAAATTATTCAGCTGAGATATTCAATTGGGATTACATTGAATATATAGATTAATTTTGGAAGACCTGGCATCCAGACAGTATTGACTCTACAACCCATGAATAAATCCATTCATATAGGTCTTTAAAAAAATTTTTTTAATGTGTTACAGGTTTTTGTGTGTATATACTACACATTTAAAAAAAATTTATTCCTGGTCATTTAGTGTTTTTAGATGACATATATGATATTGTTTTTTTAAACTTCACTTTCCAATTATATTTGCTATATAGAAATACAATTGATTTTTGTATAATAACCTTGTATCCTGCAACCTTGCTAAATTTATTTTTTAATTGTAACAGTTTCTCTGAGTATTACACTTTATTTTTCTTTTGTGCTAAGGGTCTCTAGTACATGTAGAATAAAAGTGATATAATAAGTATCTTTGTTTCATTTCCAATCTCAAAAAAGCTTTCTTTATTAGAAGTTTTATTTCATTATTAAAATTATATATTCTTTTATTGTTTAACTGTTAAATGTGATATATGCTGTAGGCTTTCTATAGCATATTTTACTGAGACACACTTCACATAACATAAAATTCACCATTTAAGAGTGCACACAGTTGAGTGGTTGTAGTCTATTCACTATGTTGTGCAACCATCACCACTATCTAATTCAAGATTTTCATCACACCAAAAAAATAAATAAATAACCCTCTACTTGTTAGCAGTTAGCTCCAATTCTCCTCTCTCCCCTTCCCTGGCAACTGCTAATCTACTTTCTGTCTATGGATTTGCCTATTCTAGACATTTCACGTAATTGGTATCATACAGTATATGGCCTTTTGTGTTTTGCTTGGCATAAAGTATTCAGGGTTGTGTTATTTAACAGTACTTCATTTCTTCTTATGGCTAAATAATATTCCATCATATGGATATATCACATACTGTTTATCCATTCTTCAGCTAATGGATATTTAGTTTGATTCCACTTTGGGACTATGATAAAAATGCTATGAACATTCACATACAGGTCTTTATTCAGACATATATTTTGTGGTTTCTCTAGGGATTACATTAACATCTTAATTTATAACAGTCTAGTTAGGATTAATGCCAACTTAGTTTCAGTAGTGTTAAACTTTCCGCCGTATAATGTGTTATTGTCACAGATTAAATCTGTATATATTGTGTGCCTGTCAACTTAGATTTATAACTGTTGCTCTATGCAGTTGTCTTTTAGTGAGCTTAAAAAAGAATTACAAACAAAAATTACATTTATACTGTTTTCTATATTTACCTGTGTAAATACAAAAACACCTATTCTGGTGTTTATTTCTTCATATGCCATTGAGTAACTGTCTAATGTCCCTTCATTTCATTCTGAAGGAGTCCCTTTAAGCACTTGTAGGGCCAGACTGCTAGCAACAAACTCTCTCACTTTTTGTTTATCTGGGATTGTCAAAATTTTTCCTTCATTTTTGAAGGATAGTTTTGCCAGATAAGTAATTTTGGTTTGACTGTTCTTTTCTTTCAGCACTTTGAGTACATCATCCCACTACCTTCTGGTTTCTGATTAGAAATCAGATGTTAATCTTATTGATAATCACTTGTACATGATGAGTTACTTGTCCTTTCCTGTTTTGAAGATTCTTTCTTTGTCTTTAGCTTTTGATCAGTTTGATTGTGATGTATGTAGATGTGGATTCCTGTAAGTTTATCCTTTTGGAGTTCATTGAGCTTCAAATTTTAGAAGTTTTGACCATTATTCTTCAAATTTTCTCTCTTTCTCTCTCACCCCCCTTCCCCTTCCTCCTTTCGCCTTTCTGTTACTCGTATTAAGCATATGTTGATATGTTTAATGGTATCCCACAGGCCTCTGAGGCTTTGCTTATTTTTCTTAATTCTCTTTTCTTTCTGTTCTTCAGACCAGATAATCTCAGTGGGCTTATTTATCAGTTTGCTGATTCTTTTTCTGCCTGTTCAAATCTGCTGTTGAGCCCCTCTAGTGAATTCTTAATTTGTTATTGCACTTTTCACCCTCAGAATTTCTATTTTATTCCTTTTAACAATTTCTACCTATTTATTGATTTCTTCTCAACTAGGTGACACATTGTTCTCATACTTTCCTTTAGTTTTTTTGGGCATGGTTTCCTTTAGCTTGTTGAATATTTAAAATAGCTGATTTAAAGCTTTTGCCTAGAAATTCCAATGTCTGGTCTCCCTCAGGCACAGTTTCTATTTATTTTTTCCTTTATTTGGGCCAGACTATATTGTTTCTTTGCAGGTATGGCAGTTATCGTTCCTGTTGAAGACTGGGTATTGTGACTGTTATTAGTTGAGACTCTGAAAAAATCAGATTCTCTCCCCTTTCCAGGATTTATTGTTATGTTTGGCTTATTGTAGTAGTTGTTTGTTTGTTTACTGACTTTTCTGTACTAATTCTACAAACTCTGTTTCTTTTGTTTTGTGTAGCCACCGAAGTCTCTATTCAATTAGCTTAGTGATCAGCTAATAATTGGACAGAGATTTCCTTGAATGCCTGGAGCCAAAATTTCTTCCAGTCTTTGCCATGGGCTCTGTGTATGTGTTGGGGCTCAGCTTCCACACCCAGTCAGGCAGTTGACAATTCTGCCTTAGCTTTTACTTTCTGCTTCCAGAGAGCCTCAAGATCAACAGCAGGTGAGAACTTAAGTCCTTCTCAGGTCTTTTCTGAACATGCTCACAGCCTTGAGCATGCACGTGGCCTAGATTCTCAGAGCATCTTATTCCTCAGCCTTTCTTCTCAAGCTTTTTGGTTAATCTGTTGTTTGCCCAGCTTTTTTCTGTTGCCTCAGGAAGCAGTGGCTAAGATACTAGACAGTAACCACTTTCCCAAAATGCCCCCAAGGAAGAGCTTTTAGAATTAGGCCAGTTTTCAGTTAGGCAAAATAAAGACAAGCCTTTTGATCTTCCAAGGAGCCACGAAACAGATCAAAACAAATGATTACAGTTCCTTGAAAATTAGTTCATTCTGCTCCCTCCACAATCAAGAATATGGTTGTTATTTTCATAGGTAGTGCGAGCTGTGGAACAGGGAATAAGACTGGGGTAAGTTAATGTAGCACAGAGGTTGCTGGTCTTATCAAGAATCAGCTGTCTTTCTTTAGTACATGTTACCCATAGTACTGCAAGCCTTTGATTAATTTCCAGAGTTTAGAAAAACTTGATTCTGATAGATTCTGACCATTTTTTTGTTGCTTTTATAAGAGTAGGTTTGGAGTTCCTTACTCTGCCATTTTTGTTAATGTCACACTGTGAATCTAAAAATCAGAATTTCTTCCTAGATTTGCTAAGAAGTTTTATTTATTAAAAATGAATGTTGTAAAATGTTATCAAATATTTTTTGTGTCAGTTATGATGATTATAGCTTTTTAACCTTTATTTTGTTAATGAGATGAATTATATAGATTGTTTTTCTAATATTAAACCACCTTGCTTTCTTAAACCCATTTGATTTGATATGATTTGATAGTACACAGAATTCTAATGTACCTTTAACCCAGTTTTCCCTGATAGTTATATCTTATGTAACTACAATACAATTTTAAAACCAAGAAATTGACATTAAGTACAATGGCTGTGTATAGTTATATGCCATTTTATCACATGTGTAGATTAATGTAACAACCACTGCAATAAAGATATAGAACTAGTCAAGATACAGAACACAAATACATCACTCATGCTTCTTTATATTCACACCCATCACCTTCCCACCGTCCTTAACCTCTGACAACCATTAATTTATTCTTTCTCTGGAGTTTTGTCATTTTGTCATATGAACATTATATAAACGGAATCATTCATTGTGTGACCTCTTGAGGTAGACATTTTTTAATGCCTTTTCATTTTTATTCCTTTCTTTTTTTTAGTGAGGTGTAATTGGCATATAACATATTAGTTTCATATTTACAACATAATGATTCGACTTTGTATGTATTTTTTTATAAATTTATTTTTATTTATTTATTTTTGGCTGTGTTGGGTCCTTGTTGTTGTGCGCGGGCTTTCTCTAGTTGGTGGTGAGAGGGGGCTACTCTTCGTTGAGGTACACAGGGTTCTCATTGCGGTGGCTTCTCTTGTTAATGGAGCATGGGCTCTAGGCACATGGGCTTCAGTAGTTGTGGCACACGGGCTCAGTAGTTGCAGTGCGCGGGCTCTAGAGTGCAGGCTCAGTAGTTGTGGTGCATGGGCTTAGTTGCTCCGTGGCACGTGGGACCAGGGCTTGAACCCGTGTCCCCTGAGTTGGCAGGCGGATTCTTAACCACTGCGCCACCAGGGAAGTCCCTTGACTTTGTATGGATTGCAAAGGAATCACCACAGTAAGTATAGTTAACACCCATCACCACACATAGTTACAAAAATTTTTCTGTGATGAGAACTTTTAAGATCTACTCTCCTAGCAACTTTCACATATGCAGTACAGTGTTATTAAGTATAGTCACCATGCTGTACATGACATCCCCATGACTTATTTATTTGTACCCTTTCACTCATTTCATCCACCCCTCACTGCCACAGCCACACCTCTTATAAAAACCAGTCTGGGCCTTCCCTGGTGGTGCAGTGATTAGGAATCCACCTGCCAATTCAGGGGACACAAGTTCCAGCCCTGGTCCAGGAAGATCCCACACGCCACGAAGCAACTAAGCCCATGCGCCACAACTACTGAGCCTGTGCTCTAGAGCCTGTGAGCCACAACTACTGAGCCCGTGAGCCACAGCTGTGGAAGCCCACGTGCCTAGAGCCCGTGCTCCGCAACAAGAGAAGCCACTGCAATGAGAACCCCACACACCGCAACAAAGAGTAGCCCCCGCTCACCGCAACTAGAGAAAGCCCGCGCACAACAACGAAGACCCTACACAGCCAAAAATAAAAACAAATAAATGAGTAAAGTTATAAAAAAAAAGAAAAAAAAACAGTCTGTCCTCTTTTTTTTTGAGCTTAGTTTTCTTGGTTTTTGTTTGTTTTTGTTAAGATTCCTCGAAAAAAGTGAGATCACCTGGTTTTTGTCTTTCTCTACCTGATTTATTTTACTTAGCATAATGCCCTCAAGGTCCATCCATGTTGTCACAAATGGTAAGATTTCCTTCTTTTTATGGCTGAATAATATTCCTGTGTGTGTCTGTGGATGTGTGTGTCACATTTTCTATATCCATTCATCCATCAAAGGACACTGAAGTCCTTTCCATACCTTGGCTATTGTAAATAGTCTGCAACAAACATTGGGGTGCATATATCTTTTCAAATTAGTGTTTTCACTTTCTTTGGATAAATACCCAGATGTGGAACTTCTAGATCATATGGTAGTTCTATTTTTAATTTTTTGAGGAGTCTCTGTACTGATTTCTGTAGTGGTTGGACCAATATACATTCCCACCAACAGTGCACAAGAGTTCCCTTTTCTCCATATCCCTGCCACCACTTGTTATTTCTTGTCTTTTTGAAAATAGCCATTCTAACAAGTGTGAGATGATATCTCATTATGGTTTTGATTTGCATTTCCCTGTTGATTAGTGATGCCGAGCATCTTTTCATGTGTTCAGTTTGATGTTAGCTTTGGGCTTGTCACATACGGCCTTTATTATGTTGTGGTGCATTCCCTCTATACACACTTCGTTGAGAGTTTTTACCATAAATGAATGTTTTTGTCCAGTTTTGTCAGATGCATCTATTCAGATGATCATATGCTTAATCACCATACATCTGTGAGTTTTGCTTTCTTCTTGTAATTGATTTCTAATGTCAGTACCATTGTGGTAGGAAAAGGTGCTTGATATGATTTCAATCTTCTTAAATTTAGGACTTGTTTTGTGGGCTAATTAACATCTGATCTACCTGGAGATCCATGTGTACTTGAGAAGAATGTGTATTCTGTTGCTTTTGGATGGAATGTCCTGTATATGTTATTAATTCAGTCTGGTCTAACATGTCATTTAAGGCTAGTCTTCCTCATTGATTTTCTGTCTGGATGATCTACCCATTGATACAAGTGGGGTATTAATGTTCCCTACTATTATTGTATTGCTGTCTATTTCTCCCTTTATTCTGTTAATATTTGCTTTATAGATTTAGGTGCTCAGATTGACTTTTTTTTTTTTTTTACTCACATTATGCCCTTAAGATACCTCCAAGTGTTTGAGTGTATCAGTAGTTTGTTTCTTTTTATCACTGAATAATAATCCATAGTGGGTTAGTTTGCATGATCTAACATATTATGTATATAGGAACATACAGTGCATACTCTGTTGTGAGATTTATTCATGTTTCTATAGTTTTTCCTTTTTAGTGCTGAGTAATATTCTATTGTATGGATACACTACAGTTTTTAAAATTTATTAGTTGATAGACATTTGATTTGTTTCTAGTTTCTGGCCATTATAAATGAGTCTTCTATGAAATTCATTGTACGTGTCTTTGTGTGGACTTATGCCTTCATTTCTCTTGGGTAAATACCATGTAGTAAAATGACTGGAAGGTGTGATGTGTGTATATCTAAATATTTTAAAAGTTGCCAAACTGTTTTCCAGAGTGGCTATTAATTTTACATTCCCACCAGCAATGTGTAAGAGTTGCAGTTGCTCCACATCTTGGCCAACCTTTGCTGTTAACACGCTTTTTACCATTCTAGTGGATGTGTAGGTCTATCTCATTGTGATTCTAATTTGCAGTTCTCTAATGATTAATAATGCTGAGCATCTTCTTATCTGTTTATTTTTCATTAGAATATCTTTTTTATGAAGTCTCTCTTCAAATCTATGGCCCATGCTTGTCTTATTATTGAGTTTAAAGTTCTCTACATATTTGAACACTCTTGTCACCTATATGTTTTGCAAATATCTTCTCCTTGTTTATAACTTGCTTTTTAAAATATATTATTTATTTATTTATTTTTGGCTGCGTTGGGCTTCGTTGCTGAACGCGGGTTTTCTCTTGTTGTGACGAACGGGTACTACTCTTTGTTGCAGTGCATGGGCTTCTCATTGTGGTGGCTTTTCTTTCTGCGGAGCATGGGCTCTAGGTGCATGGGCTTCACTAGTTGTGGCACATGGGCTCAATATTTGTGGCGCATGGGCTTAGTTGCTCCATGGCACATGGGATCTTCCTGGACCAGGGATCGAAACTGTGTCCCCTGCATTGGCAGGCAGATTCTTAACCACTGTGCCACCAGGGAAGCACCCTAACTTGCTTCTTATTTTAGTAATAGTGTCTTTTGAAGAGCACACGTTTTAAATTCAGATGTTCAGTTTATTAAATATTTTCTTTTATACTAAGTTCTTTTTCTGTCCTAATTAAGAAGTCTTTACCAAACCCAAAGTTACTGAGAGTTTCTCCCATGTTTCCATTTAGAAGTTTTACAATTTTAGCTCTTAAATTTAGGTCTGTGAGATTTCAAGTTAATTTTTGTATATAGTGGGAGGTAAGCATTGAGGTGGTTTTTGTTTGTTTGCTTGACATTTAGCTATCCAGTAGCCCCATTTGTTCAAAAAGTTATACTTTTCCCATTCAATTGGCATGGGACCTTTGTTGAAAATAATTGACTGTATATGTGTTGGTTTATTACTGGACTCTCTATTCTGTTTTTTTAATCTGTATGTCTATATTTACACCAATACAATTTGTCTTGAAGCCTTGAAATCAGATAAATCCTCCGTTATCTTCTTTTCAAAATTGTATTGGCTTTTCTAGTTCTTTACATTTCTTTATAAAATTTAAAATCAAGTTGTCAATTTGTACAAAAGATTCTGCTCGAATTTTTATTGCAGTTGAATTGATCTGTAGATAAATTTGGGGAGATTTCGCATCATAACAATACTGAGTCTTTTTTTTGTTTGTTTTTTGGCTGTCTTGGGTCTTTGTTGCTGCACATGGACTTTCTCTAGTTGTGGCGAGCGGGGACTACTCTTTGTTGCAGTGCGTGGGCTTCTCATTGAGGTGGCTTCTCTTGTTGCGGAGCACAGGCTCTAGAGCGCAGGCTCAGTAGTTGTGGTGCACAGGCTTAGTTGCTCCGCAGCATGTGGGACTCAAAACCCCATATTCCCCGTAGAGGAATATATCTGACTAGTAAGAATCTTAAAACCTATGTATTGATATGTCTCCGTAAGGGAATCAACTGTGTCTAGACTGGCATAAACATGGCAGTGAGAATCAGCTCAAACCCACTATAAAAGGAATTTCAAAAACAAAACAAAATAGGTGCATGGGCTTCACTAGTTGTGGCACATGGGTTCAATATTTGTGGCGCATGGGCTTAGTTGCTCCATGGCACATGGGATCTTCCTGGACCAGGGATCGAAACTGTGTCCCCTGCATTGGCAGGCGGATTCTTAACCACTGCGCCACCAGGGAATTCCCAGTATTGAGTCTTTTGATCCATTAACATGGTATATCTCTTATTTTATTTAAATCTCCTTTAATTTCTCTTAGGAACATATTTTGTCAAATTTATACCTAAATATTTCATATTTTATACTATTCTGAATTGTATTTTTAATTTCAGTTTCTGATGTGAGTATATCGAAATACAATTAATTTTTGTATATTAGCCTTTTATCCTGTAACTTTGCTATACTCACCTATTAGTCCTAGTAGCTTTCATGAAGGATAGGTCTACAATTTTGTTATATTTTAATGTTTTTGTTTGACATCTCTTCATATCAGGTAATACTGGCCTCATAGAATGCATTGGGAAGTGTTCCTTCCTCTTCTCTTTTCTACAAGCATTTGCGTGGAATTCCATCTATGTTTTTCTTAAGGTAGCTTTGGCTGTTTTTCTTTTTGAAGGGATTTGACTGTTTTATCCAGGTTGTTGAATATACTGGAATAAGTTGTTTATAGTATTCCCTTATTATCATTTTAATATCTGTAGTGATGTCTCTTTCATTTCTGATATTGGTAATTTGTGTCTTCTTTTCATTTTTTTTTTTTAAAGAGAACAAGGAGGGGGAAGAAGGGAATACTGGGTGTTAGGAAGCTGCAATTTTTTAAATTTTTATTTATTTATTTTTGGGTCTTCATTTCTGTGCGTGGGCTTTCTCTAGTTGCAGCGAGCGGGGGCCACTCTTCATCACGGTGCGCGGGCCTCTCACTGTTGCCTCTCTTGTTGTGGAGCACAAGCTCCAGACGCGCAGGCTCAGTAGTTGTGGCTCACAGGCCTAGCTGCTCTGCGGCATGTGGGATCTTCCCAGACCAGGGCTCGAACCCGTGTCCCCTGCATTGGCAGGCAGACTCTCAACCACTGTGCCACCAGGCAAGCCCCGTGTCTTCTGTTTTATTTTTGGTCAGAGTCTCTAGAAGTACATCCATTTTACTGATTTTCTTTAGAAATCAGCTTTTGGTTTCATTGATTTTCCTGTTGTTTTTTAGTCTTGTGTTCACTGATTTCCACTATTAGTGTTTTCCTGTCTTCTACTTATTTGGGGTTTAATTTGCTCTTTTTCTAGTTTCTTAAGGTGGATGTTTAGGTCATTGATTTGAGAACTTCCTTCTTTTCTAAGTATTAATGCTGTAAGTTTTTTCTGAACACTGAATTATTTAAATGTAGAGCTTTATATTTGGTATTTTTAATATTTATATATTCGTATTTTAGCTGTATCTCACAAAATTTGATATTATGTATTCATTTTCATTCAGTTCGAAACAGTCTAATTTTCCTTGTGATTTCCTCTTCAACTCATGTTTATTTTCCTAAAAGATAGGTATTTTCCGGATATCTTTCTGTTACTGCCTTCTGTTTGTATCTAGTTCTTTTTATTATTTAAGTTTACCATTTTAGGAATTTGGGATGAGCATTTAATTCATCTATATTTAGTATAGTTAGTGATATTTGGGGGTTCAAATTTATCATCTTAGTATTTGCTTTCTATTTGTCCCTCTTTATCTGTGTCCTCTCTTGCTTTCTTTTGGATTAATTTTTAATTTCCATTTCTCCCTTCTACAAACTTGATGTCCTTATACACTCTTTTAGTCTTCCTTTTGTGGATAATATGTAGTATTCAATATGCCTCTTATTATAGTCTTGCTTGAGTTTCTGTTGCTACTCCCCAGACAATAAAATGACCTTTAACCCTTTACTTCATCTATTTTTTGTGTGTATTTTGTGTGTTATGTGTTGAGCTGTGTCCCCCTAAAATTTATATGTTAAAGCCCTAACTACCAGTACCTGAGAAAGTGACATTTGTAAATAAGTTCATTGCATATGTAAGTAGTTAAAATGAAGTCATACAGGAGTTTTTTGTGTGTAGAACTGTGTGATGATACAGCATTTCATTTCCTGGATTCCTTTGTTTCAAAGCCTGTATTCTTTTCTCATTAGAATTTTTACCTATGGTTTCTTTGGTTGAACTGACCGTAGAAATGTGCACACATTATACTCTCAGTAGATACTTGTTAAATTGATCAAGCGTCCAGAGTAATTTATCATGGTGACTTCTGCTGAGAGACCATAATAATGGGGGGAGTGGGAGACAAAATACTGGATACTTAAGATTTGAAGACCTAAGTTCTAGTTTTAGCATCATTGTTTATTACCTATATGATCCGGGTTTTTGTTTTCTTATTACTTAACACCATACAAAGAGTGTGAAATTATCTGATCTTTCTACCTTAGAGATAAAAATATGTATGTTAAAACATTTTGTAAACTGAGAAACCCTAAACCAAAATTTTCCTTTTATTCTAGCCTTCTTTGGAATCTTCCTGTCATTTTCAAAGTTTTCATCTACATTAAAATTTTTCTTTTGTCCTTTTATTAGTAGAAACCAAATAAAGAGAAATATATGTCCCAGTTGACCTCTCTGCTGTTTGTATTAAGAGGTTGACTAACTTTTTTCAAGCGCTTCTCCAATAATCTCCCTAACTCGTTTTTGTTTTGTCCAGTATATATTTGGAAAGGTTTTAAGTACCATGTTTGTAAGCTCTCACAAAATATTGCTGTAAAATGATGTAATGGAGAGATGAACTTCTAGGAAAGGTTACCCTGGGCATATGACATGGTGGCAAATGACCGTAGACAGAGGCTATACCTCTGTATAGCCCATATAGACAAATTGCATAAGGAAAATACCATAGCAGAAAGCTAACTGTTGACTTTACTGATAATTCCATGTCAAATAGGGGAAATACAAATTTTTATTATTATCATCATCATTCTTGACATCTTGTGTCAGATATTGTCCTATGTCCTACTGAACATTGAGTTGCTCATTTAACTCCACAAGAACCCTGGTAACATTTTTTCCATTTGCAAGGGGTGTTTGATTATCAGGGGCACTGTACAATATTTAGTTCAATCATATGCAATTGCTGTTATTTAGGGTAAAGACATTCAAATATCAGGAATTTTACATGGCTCAACCAGTGTAAGTATATTAGGCATGAATCCATCTATGGAATTTCTTAACCTTCTTAAGCTCTTGAAAGGGTCAAACCCAGGTAATTTCTCCCAGAATTTGCCACAGCTTTCATTAGAGGCAGTGCCTGTAGCACTTTAAAGCAATAAGTAAAAGATGACAAATATCCAAATAGTAGGAATATTAGATTAAAAGTGAAATATAAAAAGTTATTTCTGATTATAATTGCCCAACATTATAAGTTAAGTTGGTGATAGTCATTTTTTTTCAATTTCTGAAACAATGTAGTTAAGTATTTTAAGTCCAATGAGCAGATGTCAAACATTTTTTGTGCAAAAACAATCCATGTATATGATTAATAAACATGAGGTTTTAATGAGTCATCGGTAAGTCAAACAAAATAATTTTCCACCATAAATACTAGAACAAATAAACTCTTCTAAAATAAAATAGTTCCTTCTTTTTCCCTCTGGTGACCTAGTGGTAATGTTCTGCAGTGTTTTATGTAGAAGCCTTGGATTTCATTCCTGTTCTCGTTATCTCTCTCCCTGGGGCTGCAATGAATAAAATAAGAAATAAAATCACTATCCTGCATCCTTACTGCCATAGGCTGTACCCATGTCAGATTTCATAAACTCAGCTAGATGGGGCCTGATTAGTATTGGGATGGAAGACCTCAGAACAAAGTCTGTGGAACACACACCTTCCATACAGCCAGTATTTCATCTTCCTTGAACCCTTGTCTTACAGTCATTATTGCACTTTACTCTTTGATTGATTTACTTGCTGTAGGAAAAAAGAAAAGAAAAGGTCTTTAAAGTAAATGCATTTCTAGTAATTTAAATCAATAAATTTATTTATTTTCCCTTTTCAAACTTGAAAGACTATTTAGTTTGAAAGGTGTGTGGCTATATTCTTGAAAAGACAGTATTCCAACCAGCAATGTGTTTTATTGTCTAAAAATTTACTATCTCAGGGACTTCTCATTTTACTTATCTCTGTAAAGTGTTCTTTGTTTCTATTTGTTTTGAGAGATAGTGTTGCCCTTGTTTTATAAAAAATAGACAACACATGAAATTATTTTTTAAAACACATATAATGTAATTATGTGAAGATTCAAAACTTAGAATTGTTTTCTTGTTCCCTTTAAAACCTAGATTATCTACATACTGTGTAACTTTAAATTTTAATTTAAAAAACTTCGAATATCAGTAATTTAAATCAATTAGATCTTTTTGTAGGTGTATATATAAAATATAATGCATATAATTCAGTTAAAAATGCACTTGTGTTTTAACCATGAATAGACCCAATCTACCTATACCTGTTCCTCCCAAAACACACACAAACACACCTTGCATAATTACAGGTGGTACACATGCATGCATATGCACACACACACTCAAACATTGGCGTACCTAAGTTCTCTAACACACTGGTTTTCATTTCTTCTCTCTTTCCACCTCCCTCCCTCCCTTCCTCCCTCCCTCCCTTCCTTCCTAGTGACATTTTACACATAACCCCAATATATGAAAGACAGCTACAAAAGGCTGAGCTTCTCTGGTTAATGTCAGAATGAGGGAGGCTAGAGTCCCATCCATATGGCCTCTTCCTCACCCCATGAGGCAAGGCATCTTGGAAAAACCCTAAAGTTCTAAGAAACATGGCTGCCCTCCTCAGTTTCACATTATTCCATATACACAAAAACTTAATGTTTTGAAAGAGTTATGGTGAGTACAGAAAAGTAAGTAAACAAAAACAACAGAAACAAAATCAGATTATTGTCAGAAAAGAGATACTTGAGTAGGTGTGTGAATGTAAACAAGAGAAAGTTATTTAAGTGGAAAAGAAGGGCACGTATCTTCATCAGGAAGACAACTTCCAGAATGCTGTTCCTATTTTAAAATGTTGATGGTGGGCTTCCCTGGTGGCGCAGTGGTTGAGAGTCCGCCTGCCGATGCAGGGGACACGGGTTCGTGCCCCGGTCCGGGAAGATCCCACATGCCGCGGAGCGGCTGGGCCCGTGAGCCATGGCCGCTGAGCCTGTGCGTCTGGAGCCTGTGCTCCGCAACGGGAGAGACCACAACAGTGAGAGGCCCGCGTACCGCAAAAAAAAAAAAAAAAAAAAGTTGATGGTAACACTTAGAGCTGTGAGCATGGGCCTGCGAAGTGTTCAACAGTGACTCTTGGTGGTTTCTTATTCTGCCCTTATGCCACATCCTCTTCATTTCTGTTTAGAATGACTCCAAACCAAAATTAAACCCCCGAAGTCATAGCAGTCAAAGATGGGTGCCATATTTTTCTTTATAAAATAAAAAGTCATTTGTTTATATTCTGGAGTATTCCAGGATTGATCTAATTTATATTTTAGTAGCATTTAAGAGAATATTCCCTATTTGTCATCAATGATTTTTCAGGAAGTAGTTTTTCAGGTATTTCACAGTGTTACTGCTTTTAAACCAGCCATCCTTATAAATATTTTTAGAATACCCCATGGTACTGGTAGGTTGGTGAATTTTTTTAAATTGATTCTTTTTTTTTTTTTTTTTTTTTTTTTTTGCGGTACGCGGGCCCCTCACTGCTGCGGCCCCTCCCGCTGCGGAGCACAGGCTCCGGACGCGCAGGCCCAGCGGCCACGGCCCACGGGCCCAGCTCTGCAGCATATGGGATCCTCCCGGACCGGGGCACGAACCCGTATCCCCTGCATCGGCAGGCGGACTCCCAACCACTGCGCCACCAGGGAGGCCCTAAATTGATTCTTTGGAGGGAAAAAAGAAGCCTCAATTTGTAGCATTTGCCAATTTTACTGGTAATTTACTCTCATCATGGCTGATTTGAAATTATCAACATGAAGTCACTGAAAGTGGAGTTGGGAAAAGATGTGGAGCAGTAGTTTACCATTCTGTAATATTTCCATCATGTAGATACACTAGATGTGAATATCCTCAAAGGCATACATAATAATAAAATGTAAAATAGGAAGCAATGAATTTTGACTATTACCTTTTTTAGTATAATTTAATTAAAAGTTTATATAATTTAATTTTTAATAATGGATACGTTTAATAACTGGCTCACACAGTTCCTGAAACTTTGCCAATTGGCTCTCATGAGCTGGTGTAAGTGGGCTCCAGCACACCACTGTCCTTGGGGAAACTCCATTTCTTTACCTTTTACTGTATGTCTGATTCAGTCATCCTTCATCTGTCTTCAAGATTCACTACAGTTATGCAAATTATTTGACTATTGGTATTTAGGGGATATATAGAGGATATAAATATCAGCCTGTTTTTCTTTTTGTCAGTTTGTCTCTATTATTAAGGCACCTATTATATTATCCTGAAGTCATTTAATATCTTACCTTCCTGTTACTTGCCTAGCAAGATGACTTTAAACCATTCAAAATTATTATCTTTCCCATGTCTTAACAACAGAACCAAAAGAAGCGATCCCTAAGTACATTGGAGTATTGGTGAGATTTTTTTGTTGCTAGATCGTCACCTACCTAAAACTGCCTAGATAGATTTGTTTTATTTGTAAGAACAGGGTTTTCATTTTAAAAGCTTTTTAATGTAATTAGTTTGATAACAGCTGAAGTCTCCGGTGAAAGGTCCCAGTCTGTTACCCAGCAGTTAACTGTTTGTGTTCATCGTTGATAACAGCAGCTTGCCGCTGAATATTTTCATCATTCATTAGTTTACCCTTTAATAAAATTGTTTTACATACATTTTCTAAGGTGTATTATATTTTCAAAATAATTTGGCCATGGCCATATTAGATCTAGAATATCTGCCTTTTCCAAAAGATAAATTTGAACTTTGCCTGTTAGAAAATCTTATATTTTGCTGAATTGGCCCTTTGTATTAAAGCTGTTTCTCACTTAAGTAAAGCTTCAGGAAGAAAAGGAAAACTCTTTTTAAACATTGTCTCTGACTATTATAGACTGGATAGCAGAAAAGACATCCCAATGAATGATTTACTGTATGGTGCTGTTAAAAGTGCATTTCATGGTTTTCTTCATCATCAAGACAGAAAATGGCCAGTATATTTGAGAGCACGAAAAACTGAGATATTCATGTGTCTGGTAGTCTTATTTTATTAAAATCCTGTTTTAAGTCTACTAAAATCACTTTCAACAAATATTAACAAATATTAAATCTATATTTTGTAAGATTCTTTTAGAGGTAACTTGTTTGATAACACTAGAGTACAAAAGATGTCAAATCTCTCAGTTTTTCCAAAGAAATTTCTGACTTTAAGCCCTTCCCCATCAGGGTCTGTGAGAAATCCACTGTTAGTCATTCTTTGGGCCCTGGCTCCTTTCCCAGTTGTCTCTCCAAAAAGAAGTCACTTAGTCTGAGATTACTGCTTTGTTGATTATCTGAGAATGCCCTCTAATTTCTTCTGAAGTGAGTCCCCTTTGCTTGTCCTCCTGGCTTGGCCAGTGTGGTGTCTGTAGTCTCTGATACAGCAAGAGGCCCACTGGCAAGTGCTCTCCTCATGCCAAGCTAACCAGGGGCCTCGCCACTGCTCTCAAGCTCGCCTCCAAGTGCAAGTATGTCATCATATCCTGTTACCAATTTTAGGAACTCTTCTATCCCCCCAATTGTCTTGCTCTTTTCTTCAGTGCTTCCATTTGCACTCAGATTTTCTTTTCCACCCTCATCTCTTCACACACAGTTGGAGTGTAATGGCTTCGGTATGCACTGGATAGTCCTGAACTAGGACACATTTCTTTTAAGCAGTAGAAAGTAAACAATATAGCAGGTTTTTATATCCTGCTGTATTAAATTCTTAGTAACTCATTTTGTTATAGAAGTTTTCTCTGAGTGGGAAAAGAGAATGAATATCACAGTCTTAAGATAAAATGAAAGCACAACATAAGAAACTACTTTTGTGTGGACTGAAATATGTACACCAGATTTATATATCAGTTTGTGTATATCACATTCATGCATATATTCAAGTACATACGTGAGTAGACAACAAAGAATACTATGAGAATTAAATGAAACATACGTAAAAGTGGCAGACACATCATAGCCCTTCAATAAAATTAATCTTAATTAGATAATTTTCTAAAAGAATTAATGGTTTTATGGTTCAGGTGGGTGATTACCAGCATGTGTTATTCTACTAATATTCTCTAACACTGTCTTTAGTTTCATAATGTCTTAAGACTTTTTCCTAGATAGCTGAGAAACTTTTTTTTAAACAGTCATTTATTTCGTGATGGGTATTTGACTTTAACTTTTATTTATAAATTTATTTTCTTCTTAGAAACTTTGTACAATGGCAACAGTTTAAAAGTGGGTCTTTTGTGAAGCCCAGGTACCTTATAATTAATGACTGCTACCACACCACCTGCTCTCCTCTGCCTTGAATCTTATCACATCGATGTTGCTTTGAAATCTGAGAATCCTTTCCACTTCCTGCCAACTAATATGCTACTAGTTTTAGTCCGACATCATATTACTGATTAGCTGAATACTATTTCCTGTTTTTTTTTTTTCCTGTATCTCTAAATAAACCACTTTTCTCTTAGGATTATGATGTTATAGAAAAAAATACTTAAATTAGATTTTTTTTTTGCAGAGGGAAGGAGATCATAGAAAAGATGAATCATAGTATACTAAATGCTTTCTAAAAGGAAAATTTTGATAATATTTAAAATATAATTAGGTATACCTATGGAGAGAGAGTTTTTAAAAATCCACATTTGTTTCTCATCTTCCTTTTATAATGTAATGGTTTTTTTCTGTATACTGTAGTTTAGGATTTAGTTTTTGTGCTTTGTATTGTTTCCCTTGCATCCAGTCTTATTAATAATATAAGTACATATTTTTAGGAATAAGCTGAGATATAATTCTTATAATTACCTGGTCACTTATATTGTTCCTCTCCTCCGCTATAAACCACCTGATGGTTGTGTTCATACCCTTTTAATTTTATATCCCCTGTAGTGTCTATAGGGTAACTGTTAATTGAATTGAATTCACTTGTTGAATTAAACTGATCCCACTAATTTACTTCACTCCATCACTCAATACCATTACATGTTCTTACCCTTTGTGTGTTTATCTTTCAAAAGATAATCTTACTTCCATGAGATTAAAGTTCCTGGGAGTATCTCACTATACTCGCCACTAGGAGCACAGGGATAGGGCCAATTTATTTATTTTTATTATTATTATTATTTATTTTTGTGGTATGCGGGCCTGTCACTTTGTGGCCTCTCCCATTGTGGAGCACAGGCTCCGGACACGCAGGCTCAGTGGCCATGGCTCATGGGCCCAGCGGCTCCGCGGCATGTGGGATCTTCCCGGACCAGGGCACGAACCCGTGTCCCCTGCACCGGCAGGCGCACTCTCAACCACTGCGCCACCAGGGAAGCCCGGGCCAATTAATTTTGATACTGGATTAGATTCAAGTTTCTGGACCAAAAAAGCAGTTTTCCAGTGTCGTTCTTTTAAGAAGAGATAACTCTGATACAACAATATGGTTAGTATTGAGAAAATAATAACTTCCTCTGCCTGAATAAAATGCCCACAAGGCCAGAGTGTGTTCCTGATTGCTAATTTATTCATTTGTTGTGTGGATCAGTCTACTCCCATAAATGTGATCAGTTTATTCTCTCCCATGCTTAATCTATAGGTTAAGCTAAATTACATGTAGGAGACCCTTTATCAATATACCATGAAAATCACTTTCTCATGACTCAGAGGTACTCAAAGTAGAGAGGAGAGTGAATTCTTGGAAGAAAGACATGTTGAGCAAAGACACAGAGGTAAGACATTTCAAAACGTGTTCAGGATAAGATGGCAGACCATTGTGTCTGGCTTCCAGAACACAGTGGGAGTAGACTGTGACCTAAGGCTGGAAGGACAGGTAGGTAACAAAATACACAAGTTTTTGAATGCCAGGCTAAGAAGTTTACATTTTATATTTTAGGTAGTAGGGAATCTTTGGATTTTGAGCTGGAAGGAGTGAAGTGATGATGTGCTCTGATTTTTCTTTTTCTTTTTTCTGGCATGCCATGCGGCCTGTGGGATCTTAGTTCCCCGACCAGGGATTGAACCAGGGCCCAGCAATGAAAGCTCCAAGTCCTAACCACTGGACTGCCAGGGAATTCCCAATGTGTTCTGTTTTAGAAAGACGACTCTAGCAACAGTAGACTGAAACCGTAGAGTGAGAGTAGAAAGAAAAGAAATTCCAGAAATGATACGGAAATAAAGTTCAGATTTGCCTGTAATCATAGCTAACTAGTCAGTAGTGGAGCCAGGGCTTAAATGGTCTGTCTGACTCTAAAACCAATACACTGTGCTCCCCTACAGTGTAAATGTGGTCACCCCTCAGTATTCCGAGGGGAGTGGTTCCAGGACACCGCTCCCAACCCCAGGACATCCAGATCCACAGATGCTCAAGTCCCTTTATTTGTGTAGTATTTGCATATAACCTATGTACATCCTTCTGTATACTTTAATCTCTGGATTACTTATAATACCTAATACAATGTAAATGCTATGTAAATAGTTGTAAATACAATGTAAATGCTGTGTAAACAGTTGCTAGCATGCAGCAAATTCAAGTTTTGTCTTTTTGGAACTTTCCAGAATTTTTTTTTTCTGATTATTTTCAATCCGCAGTTGATTGAATCTGCAGATGTGAAACCCACAGATACAGAGGGCCATCTGTATACTGTTATTATAATTATTTAAATGTCCGTTTATTAGGAGAGAGAACCATGACTTTTCATTTTTATGTCCCAGGGTCTTAGCACAGTGCCTAAGAAAAGAGTGGGAACTTCATTAGTTTAATCAATAAACATTTATTGAGCACCTACTAGGCATTGTGCTAGGGTGTGCATATGATTCAGCTCTAGTAGATTACTGCCAGTTTTCCGACGTAATTATAACCAATGTATGCGTACACACCAATTTATGAGAGTTCCTGTTGTTCCATATCCCTGCCCACAGTTGGTATTTATGTCTTTTTTTCATTTTAGCTCTTCTAGTGGGTGGTATACCAATGTTGGTTTTTTAAACAATAATTGAGGAGAAATTCACATAACATAAAATTAATCTTTTAAAAGTGAACTCTTCAGTAGTATTTACATTCACATTGTTGTACAACCACCTGTGTCTAGCACCAAAACACTTCATCACCCCAAAAGGAAACTCTGTACCCATTAGGCAGTTGCTCCCTATTCCCTACCCCTGTCCCCACCAGCCTATAGCAACCAGTAATCTTCATTTTGTCTCTTTGGATTTACCTATTTTGAATATTTCTTTCTATCTTTTTTAATAAATTTATTTATTTTTTATTTATTTTTATTTTTCGCTGTGTTGGGTCTTCGTTGCTGTGCGCGGGCTCTCTCTAGTTGCCGCCAGCGAGGGCTACTCTTCATTGCGGTGCGTGGGCTTCTCATTGTGGTTTCTTGTCTTGTTGCAGAGCACGGGCTCTAGGCACATGGGCTTCAGTAGTTGTGGCATGCGGGCTCAGTAGTTGTGACTTGCGGGCTCCAGAGCACAGGCTCAGTAGTTGTGGTGCACGGGCTTAGTTGCTCCACGGCATGTGGGATCTTCCCGGACCAGGGCTTGAACCCGTGTCCCCTGCATTGGGAGGTAGATTCTCAACCACTGCACCACCAGGAAAGCCCTTGGTGGAGATTTTTTTGAATCTGTAGGTTGCTTTGGGTAAAATTCATATCTAACGATATTGTCTTTTAGTCCATGAACTTGGGATGTCTTTCTATTTATTTATGTCTTTAATTTCTTTCAACAATGTTTTGTAGCTTTTATTGTATATGTCTTTCACCTCTTTGGTTAATTCCTAAGTATTTTATCCTTTTTGATGCTATTATAAAAGGAATTGTTTCATAATTTCCTTTTCAGATTGTTCATTATTAGTGTATAGAAATGCAACTGAGTTTGTGTTTTTTGTTGTTTTTTTTTATTTGTTTGTTTTTACTTCTTCCTGTTTTTATAAACCCAGTTTATTCTGGCTTTGTTTTCTCTCTCTGTTTCTATCCCTCCTTTTGAAATCCCTCAGTGCTAACCATCCTAGTCCAGTATCTCATGGCCTCATGACTGCTAATAGTTTCTTAACTATTATCCTATTAGTTCATCCTGTTTGCTTCTGATTAGAACTTTTAAAATACAGTTTCACTGGGGAGTCACTCTTTCCTAGAGTATTTTCTTACTCATCTTACTTCCCTTAATTGAATTCTTATAGCACTATTTCTGTACCACTTAATCTTATATTTGAGTGTATAGTTCCTTGAACTATAGTATTCTATTGGTTATAATTTTTTCCAATTAAAAAAAAAACTTGCTGACTGCCTGCAAGTCAGCAAGAAATAATGTGACTGGGTGATACAATGATAAATAAGACGTACCCAATTTTGTCCTTAATATTAGATAGCATTTATTAAGTGGCTACCATGTGTCTGATACTGTTCTATGAACTTTATATATAACTCAGTCCTCACGGCAACACCATGTGGTCTACACTATTTTCTTCATTTTGCATAGGAGAAAACTGAGGTACAGAGAGGTAAAATAACTTTTTCCAAATTAGTTAGCTAATAAGTGACAAAACCATGATTCAAACCTACTTCACCAGCTTGAGAATCCATGCTGTTAGCCACTACCACTATATTATCCAGTTGAAAAGGTAAGACAGAGACCTAAATAAGCATATTTTGAGGTTTACTGTAGCAGCTTTGTGAGAAGGTTAAAGAACTTTTACAGTTCAGCAGATGGCAAGATTACTTCTAGGAAAAAAACAAAGGCATTATGAAGGATTTGGAAGTGGGGTGGGGAGAAACATTCCACAGACAGGAACTTGCATGATATAAAGCACTCTTGCAAAGAGACTCTTCAGAACGTATTACCAGGCACAGTGAGTAATGTAGTTTAACGGCAAAGGATGCTTGAAATGGTAAGGGGAAATAAGTTTATAAAAGTGGGTTGCAGCCAAGTCATGTTCTTGAATGTGAGATTAAGATGTTTAAGTCATATTTTGTAAGTAGTGCAGTGATATTTTTAAGTCTGTATCAGAAATGTTTGACTATAATTATGCAAAAGGTCAAAGAGAGGAGAAGGACTAACTAGAAAGTTATTGCCATAGGCTAAGTAAGAGATAATTAAGCCCTGAATTAGGTAGCTAGCAGGGAAAGTAGAGACTGGAGGAGAGACTGAATCTTCTTGAATCTTCAAGATTTATCAACTGATTGGCTATACAGCAAGGGTGGGGCTGGGAGACTAAAAATGACTAGTGGGTGGTTGGAAGAGGCAGATGCCAGTAACAGAGATAACAGAGAGCACAGTTAGGACATGACAGTTTGGGAGAAAGGAAGATATATAATCAGTTTGAGACATGCCAAGTTTATGATGCCAGTGGAAGGAAACATTCAGCGATAATGTAGATTTTTTTTTTTTTTTTTTTTTTGGCTGCATTGGGTCTTAGATGCGGCACGTGGCCTTTTCGTTGCTGCGCGCGGCCTCTTTGTGGCACTCGGGCTCCTCTCTAGATGTGGCTCGCAGGTTTCTCTCTAGTTGTGGCGTGCGAATTTTCTCTCTCTAGTTGTGGCACGCAGGCTCCAGAGTGCGTGGGCTCTGAAGTTTGCGGCACGCGGGCTCTCTCGTTGAGGCGCGCAAGCTCAGTAGTTGTCGCATGCGGGGTTAGTTGCCCCGCAGCATTTGGGATCTTAATTTCCCGACTGGGGATTGAACCCAAGTCCCCTGCATTGTAAAGCAGATTCTTTACCACTGGATCACCAGAGAAGTCCGATTATGTAGAATTTAAGAGATGAAAATTAGAGATGTAACTATTAGAGACCTTGGTGTACATTTGATACCTAAATCCAGGGAAGCACGTAGAGGAAAAACATCTAGGGGATATATGGAAAAATCAGAACCACCAAAGGAATATTCCCAGGGTAAGGAGAACCAGAAGATTACAGTGGATTAAAATAGGAAGTGAGAGAGTGGAATGTTTCAGAGAGATAAAACAAATGTGGCAAAACATCAGCCTTTATGAAATCTAGGTTGTGAGAACGTGAGTTTTTGTGCTTATACATGCTATTTCATATTGTTTTTCCCTTAGATCTTTGTTCTTCTTTGCTTCTATAATTGGCTGCTCTACTTCAACTCATTCTCTAGTTGTTGTATCTTACAAGTGAATTCTAGATTCCTTCATAGCACTCAGAAATCATAGACTGTGGTATCTACACATGTTATATAGACATGGATAAAGTGAATATTAGGTTATTAGACTTAAGAGTAAATATAGATTAGCCCTCAATAAGGCTCCCTTGGCAGATTTCTAGCAGCATAAAAGATGGAGCTGACATGAATGAGCCCTGCCCTTCCAACATAAGATTAAGTATTACGAACAAAAAAAATAATCATAGCCTTGATTAAATGAATAAAAGGGAAATCCAGTTTTGTTTTAATGCCAGCAACAGCTCAAAACCGTAGTCAAAAGCAGGAAATGACACCACAGAATATAAGCCTTGGTGCCTGGGGTTTTAATACTTACTTGAAGCAAAAATTGTGCCTTTGGGTCCACAGGCAGCTGGAATTGAGCCCCCTGCATAAAGCCTAGTCTCAAAGGGCTACTGTTTTGTGAAAGAATGAGAAAAATTCAGTGGTCCAGAGCTATTAAAACCCTTAGGACCCTGACAGAAGCCAATGCAAAAACTGTTCTCTACCACAAAACTTAGGGTTTTGGGAGCTCCTGTTAAGGAAGTATTTTTAAAAAAATCAAAAACCTCAGGCTTCCCTGGTGGCGCAGTGGTTGAGGGTCCGCCTGCCGATGCAGGGGACACGGGTTCGTGCCCTGGTCCGGGAGGATCCCACATGCTGCGGAGCGGCTGGGCCCGTGGGCCGTGGCTGCTGGGCCTGTGCGTCCGGAGCCTGTGCTCTGCAACGGGAGAGGCCACAGCAGTGAGAGGCCCGCGTACTGCAAAGAAAAAAAAAATCAAAAAACTCAGTGAAGGTGTGCTCACAATATAAATATAAACTGTGAGGATAGTCAACAGATGCAACAAAGAAGAAAATTGTCCTTCTAAGAACAGGAGATAAGAAACCTAATCTGAAAGATACCATAAAACTAATCATTTTTAAATAAACAATTAAAGAGATGAAAGAAGTAATAAAACCTTAATGAAAGAACATGACAGGATAAGAGGGAAAAAAAGAACTATAAATGAAATGTTCATTGATTTTTTTTTCTTTAATGGTTAGATTAAACTACTGAAATGAGAATTGGTAAATTGGAAGATGATCTGGTCAAATCACCCAGAATACAGAACCAAGAGTTAAGGAAGGAAAATATAAGAATGCTTAGGAGACATGGGAGATAGAATGAGAAAGTACAGCATATATCTATCTAATGACAGTTTAGAAGAAGTAAATGGGAGATGCAATATTACCATAAAATAATGGTTGAGCTTTTCCAGAATTGACAAGAAAGACAAGTCCTCATATTTAAGAAGTACACAGTATCCTGAACAGGATAAATAAAAACAATCCACATTTAAACAAACCATAGAGAAACTGTTCAGCATTAAAGCAAATAGAAAATTTTAAACCAATTGTAGAGCAAAAATTAAAGAACACCAGTTATACTAACAATTACCTTCCCATCTGAAACAAAAGATATCAGAAAAAGATAGAAAAATTTCTTCAAATTGCTTAGGGAAAATAATTGTCAACGTAGCATTTTATACCTTGTTAAAAGTATTGAGAATAAAATAGAGATATTTTCAGGAAAATTAAGACATCAATTTGCCATTCACAGACCCTTACTTTGAAAGCAAATAAAGGGTATACCTCAGCAAGAAGAAAATTGAATATAGAGGAAGGAGAGGGCAGCAAGAAAAAGCTCTAACTCAGAAAAAAGTAAACCTGTTGATCAATCTTAAGCACTGATTGTAAAAGAAATTACTGTAATGATGATGACTAATTGGAGGGGGTTAAAAACAGTATGACAGCAAAAGTTAGAAGATGGGAGAAGGAAATCAGAAACATTTTAGCATCCTTAGCATCCTTGTATTGAGTGGGAGGAGGATAGAGATACTAATTAGACTTTGTCAATGATTATTTTTAAAATCTAGGTGTAAAGCTATAGTATGTACAATTTTCAAACCAATAGGTGGAGAAAAACACAGTAAGAAAAATAGAATATAGGAAAAGAGAATAAAAGATACATAAAAGAAGATACAAAAGCAGAAGTTAAGATAAAGAATAAATCCAAATATTTCAGTACTCACAATACATGAAAGTAGTATTTTCAAATTGAAAAACTAATGCAAAATGTGGCCACATGTTATTTATAAGAGAAGCACCTAAAACACAGTGTCACTGAAAGATTGTAAGTAAAGGGATAGAAAAAAATCAGAATTCTGACCCTTATAATCATTATGCATCTAACAACGTAACCTAAATTTACATGGCAAAAAAAGGCACAAATACCACACCTTCAAGGACCAGATAACCTCTATCTTATATAGGTATTCTAATATTTGTAGAGGAAAAACTCCCCAAGTTCTTTTATGAGGCTAATGTAAATCTTAATTTCAAAATTAAATATGTATTATGAAAAGGAAGAGATTATTGTTACATATGAACATAGATACAAAAATTTCCTAAAAATGTTAGGTATTGAGTTTTAAAAAGTCATTTTCTAATACCTGAGGTTTGCTTTAAAAGTTTCTGCTCTGTTAAATGAGTATGATAGTAAAACCAACTTTGAAACATGTAATATAGGCAATCCACCGGGGCTAGCCCAGCCTAGATCAGCCACCTCTGAGTGTCCCACAGACTCATGTGATAAATAAATGCCTGTTGTTTTATCTACTGAGATTTTCAGTTGTTTGTTTTGTAATAACAAGCTAATACATCTGGCAAAGTTAAAATTTAGATGTTGCCGGGCTTCCCTGGTGGCACAGTGGATGAGAGTCTGCCTGCCGATGCAGAGGACACGGGTTCGTGCCCCAGTCCGGGAAGATCCCACATGCCGCGGAGCGGCTGGGCCCGTGAGCCATGGCCACTGAGCCTGCGTGTCCGGAGCCTGTGCTCCGCAATGAGAGAGGCCACAACAGTGAGAGGCCCGCGTACCGCAAAAAAAAAAAAAAAATTTAGATGTTGCCAACTATATGGAGGAAAAATGTGAAACTTCCATTGCTTTTAAAAAAATATTTATTTTATTTGCTTCTTGGCTGTGTTGGGTCTTAGTTGCGGCACATTGGATCTTCGTTGAGGCATTTGGGATCTTTTGTTGTGGCGCATGGTCTCTTCATTTCGGCGCTGGGGTTTCTCTCTAGTTGTGGCGTGCAGGTTTTCTCTCTCTAGTGGTGCGCAGGCTCCAGGGCGTGTGGGATCTGTAGTTTGCGGCATGCGGGTTCTCTAGTTGTTGGGCGTGAGCTCAGTAGTTGTGGCACGTGGGCTTAGTTGCCCGTCAGCATGTGGGATCTTAGTTCCCTGACCGGGGATTGAACCCATGTCCCCTGCCTTGGAAGGTGGATTCTCTACCACTGGACCACCAGGGAAGTCCCAAATCTCCATTGCTTTTGATGGGAAAGTGAATTAATACAGTTACTTTGGAGAAAAGTTTGGTGATACCTAATTGCAAATTTGAAGATACCCATATCCTATTGTCAGGAATCAGTAAACACACAAGTAGGTAAAGAGTCATTTAAAGGATATTCATTGGCGGGAGGAGCGGCAGTGGCCAGGCAGCCCAGCTTCGAGAAGGCTCTTGGCGCACCATGGCCCACAGGTACCCGGCAGGCGCCAGCCCCGCCGCCACGATGCCCAAGAGGAAGGTCAGCTCCAAGGAGGGGGCAGCGAAGGAGGAACCCAAGAGGAGATGAGCGAGGTTGTCAGCTACACCGGCTCCTGCAAAAGTGGAAACGAAGCCAAAAAAGGCGGCAGGAAGGGATAAATCTTTAGACAAAAAAGTGCAGATAAAAGGGAAAAGGGGAGCAAAGGGAAAACAGGCTGAAGTGGCTCACCAAGAGGCTAAAGAAGACTTACCTGCAGAAAATGGAGAAACTAAAAACCAGGAGAGCACAGCCTCTGATGAAGCAGGAGGGAAAGACGCCAAGTCTGATTAATAGCACGCACCCGGCCCCTGTCTCCCTTCTTGTACAATCCAGAGGAATATTTCTGTCAACTATTTTGTAAATGCAAGTTTTTTAGTACTTCCAGAAACATTTTTAAAAAGGAGGGAATCCCACCTCATCCCATTTTTTAAGTGTAAACGCTTTTTTTTAAGAGGTGATATCATTTGCTGGTTGTTTATTTTTTGGTACAACCAGAAAATAGGGGGATATTGAATATGGGAGGCTTTGATTGTCTTGGGAGTCAGCTTAACATTCCACAGATGGGGGGGTAGCTTTTATATCCTATAATACAAAGCACACTAAATGGCACTTTGGAGTCAGTTGTGCATTTAATGTCTTAAACACTTTAAATTACTACTCTTCCCATGTTGTTTTTGGTAGAATTGTTTCCTAAAGCAAACCACTCACCCCTTGATCTTGGCTCTCCTGGGCAGAATTTTGTGCACTCTGTTAACATCTTTGGTCGTGGTAGTCCAGTTCTTCTAGTAACTGTTAATGTGCTGTGAACGATTGACAATTTGAGTATGTAGTGTATATGATATTAAATTGCGAATTAGTGGGACTTACGATGTAACAGCATATCAATATTTGAAGATATTGGTACTTGATATCCTGTGAAGGAAAATTTGCCTCCAAATTTTAAGCTGGAAAGTCACTGGAATAACTGTTCAGAAAAGAATCACAACTACATGATTTTTTAGATTTTTGGTACATATGTTGAGAATTGTGGACAAATTGAAATGTCTGTGTACTGATCCTCAAAGCAACCAATAAAATCTCAATTATGAAAGAAAAAAAAAAGATATTCATTGCAGCATTCTAATAGCGAAAAATTGGAAACAACCTAAATGTCCACCAACAAGGGGAATGAATAGATAAATGAATTACATATTATAGTCATATAATGTATAGTGAATAGTGCCCTCCCAAAAAGGGCACTATTCATGTCTACCCAGAACTTCAGGATATGATCTTATTCAGGGATAGGGTCTTAGTTAATATGAGGTCATACTGGATTAAGACAGGCCCTGAATCCAATAACTGCTGTCCTTATAAAAGGTGAAGATACACAGAAACACACAGGAGAGATTGGAGTGATACAGGTACAAGCCAAGGAACACAAAGATTACTGGCAACCACCAGAAGCTAGAGAGAGGTGTGGAACAGATTCTTCCACAGAACCTCCAAAGAGAACCAACCTTACCAACACCTTGACTTTGGACTTCTAGCCTCCTGAACTATGAGGGAGTAAATGTTTAAGCCACCCAGTTTGTAGTGTAATGTTTTATGGCAGCCCTAGGAACTAATACTACATAGCAGTTTAAACGAATGAACTAGAACTATATGTATCAATATGGTAAATCTTGAAAACTTAGTGTCAAATGGGAAAAAGTATATCGCACTACAATTTATGTAAACCCAAGGCAGACAGTGGGGGAGGGAGGAAACCATGACCTCCAGTAAGCAAGTGGTACTGACTGGACAAAGTGGCTTTGAGCTTCATTTTAAAGATAAATGAAGTACCCTGAAAACTACAAATCATTGGTGAAAGAAACTAAAGAAAAATAAATTGAGAGGCATCTTGTGTTCATGGATTGGAAGACTTACTACTGTTAGACGTGACTACTACTCAAAGCAATCTACAGGTTCAGTGCATCCCCATCAGAATGGAATCTCAAGGGACTCCAAATAGCCGAAACAATCTTGAAAATAAGAACTAAATTGGAGGACTCATATTTCCTGATTTCAAAACTTACTACAAAACTATAGTAATCAAAACAGCGTGGGACTGCCATAAAGACAGACATACATATCAATGGAATAGAATAGAGTAAAAAAATATCCCTTGCATATATGTCAAATGATTTTCAGCAAGAGTGCCAGGACTGTCCAGTGGAGAAAGGACAGCCTTTCCACAAATGGTGTTGGGAAAACTGGATATCCACATTGAAAAGAATGAAGTTGGACCCTTGTTTTACACCATATAGAAAAACTAACTCAAAATGGAGCAAAGACATAAATGCAAGAGCTAAAACTATGTAACTCTTAGAAGAAAACATGGGGAAAGCTTCATGATATTGAATTTGGCAAGATTTCTTGGATGTGACACCAAAAGCACAACAACAAAAGAAAATATAGATAAATTGGACTTCATCAAAATTAGAAACTTCTGTATATCAAAGGACACTATCAAGAGTGAAGATGGAACAGAATGGGAGAAAATATTTGCAAATCATATATCTGATAAGAGATTAATACACAGAGTATATAAAGGACTCCTAAAACTCAGCAACAACAAAAAACAGCCCAATTCAAAGATGGGCAGAGGAGATATACTGATGGCCAATAAGCATGTGAAACGATGCTCAACATCATTAATCATTAGGGAAATGCAAATCAAAATCACAGTGAGATACCACTCACACCCTGTAAGCATGGCCATATGAAAAAGAGGGGAAAAGGAAAATAACAAATGTTGGCAAGGATATGGAGAAAATGAAATCCTCATAAATTACTGGAAAGTGTGTAAAATGGTTCAGCTGCTGCGCAGAACAGGTTGGTGGGTCCTCAAAAAGTTAAGCATAGAGTTACCGTATGATCCAGCCCTTCCATTAATAGGTATATACTCAAGGGAATTGAAAACAAGAATGCAAACAAATACATGCACGTGCATGTTCATAGCAACACCATTCACAATAGCCAAAAGGTGGAAACAGCCCAAATGTCCATCAATTAATGGATAAACAAATGTGGTCTAAACGTACAATGGAATATTACTCAGCCATAAAAAGGACTGACACATGTCACAACGTGGATGAACACTGAAACATTGTAAGTAAATAAGCCAGAAACTAAAGGTCACATATTGTATGATTCCATTTATATAAAATATCCAAAGTAAGCAAATCCATAGAGGCATAACGTATGTTATGTATATTTTACCACAGTAAAAACCATGAGTAAGGGCAGGTTTGAGACAGTCCTGGGAGCTGGGTGGGAAGCGGAAGCTGGAGGGGAGCAGCATGGTGGCCCAGGCTGGTAGGAGGCAGACAGCAGACTTCCCTCACCTCCCTCTGGAGGGCTATTTGGAAATTCAGTAACCCACGGCTAACATTTATTAAATATTATTGGCCTTAATATATGTCCTTAACTTACAGCCTCACTTCAAATGATGGTAACTTTATCTAATTTACCATCGTGTGGTGCCAGATCTTTCCTCAAAGATTTGAATAATCTCTTAGGTAGTGTTACGGACCTATAATGTTTGTGGAACTGGAACACTTAGCTGCACTGAGCAGTGAGAACAAAGCCTCCGAAGCCCTTGTCCAGCTGTTGCTCCCCCCATTCTCTTCTCCCCTAGCCTAGTTTTTGGTGTAGGGCTGCACCCACGGCTCTTAGTATTACTGTCTTTTGGACGGAAGCTTGACTCTTCCCTCCCTCAGCAAAGCGAGTCTAGTCTGCTTGGTTACGTGCAAGAACTGTTCAGTGCCAAATTCCAGCCACTGTCAAAATGACCGGAATCTTTATTTCCGTCATTCACTCAGCTAGTCAGTCAGCCATTCATTCAACATAATTATCATAAGCCTGCTATGTGTCAGGCACAGTGGTATGTATGCTCAGGTAATCAAGGAGTTTTCCATACCTGTTCATTTGTTGGTACATTTATTATATATAATTTTTATTCTCAAGTATTGAAACACATGAAGGAAGAACAGAGTACTTGATGTATTATTATTGTTCAAACTAAAAAACTGTTGACTGGTATTGTTTGTATGTAAGTGGAAAGCATGTCAGAAGCCATAAATTTTTTTTTTTTTTTTTTTGCTGTACGCGGGCCTCTCACTGCTGTGGCCTCTCCCGTTGCAGAGCACAGGCTCCGGACACACAGGCTCCGCGGCCGTGGCTCGCGGGCCCAGCCGCTCCGCGGCATGCGGGATCCTCCGGGATCGGGGCACGAACCCGTGTCCCCTGCACCGGCAGGCGGACTCCCAACCACTGCGCCACCAGGGAAGCCCTAGAAGCCATAAATTTTTAAGACTGAATAAGGAATGAAGAAAATATGACAGTTGAATAGCTTTCTCTTGAGAGTAAGGAAAATAGACACCAGTGAGAGAAAAATCACAACTGTTAAGAAAAAATGGGAAAAGAATCTGAAAAGAATATATATATGTACATACGTGCATATATATGTATGTGTATATATATAACTGAATCACTGTGCTGTGTACCTGAAACTAACACAACATTGTAAATCAATGATACTTCAATAAAAAATTCTAATTAAAACTACCCCATCTAAAAGTGCAGTTAAATATATGGTGGCACACATATGGGTATGAAGGTATCATTTTATGACTTGATCCTGGTGTGAGACTGGTTTTTATACTTTTCACATCCATTTCCCTTATCCTGGGAACCATCTTACAGACATATACCACTGGTCATAAGGAAATCTGGATAAAACATGAAAATTTAAAGCCTTCACAAAGAAGCAGCTCTTCAGTGCACACTTCATCTAAGTTCTTATTTTCACTTAAAAAGCTGCTAATAGGTTTGTTTGTGGTTTTCTAGATGTCAGTTCAAGTCTCCTTGAATTTGCAGAGATGAGTAAAGACCTAAATAACACATATTTTTAAAAACTATTACAATTTTATAAACTATTCCTCTTTATTATATTTTTCCTAGCTGTATTCTTGTCTGTATCCCTTTTCTGCAAATTACGTAGGCCTTCCCTTGTTAGTGGTTAATGCTTGAGACTATCATATGGTATTCTTTCAGTCAATTTAACAAGTGTTTTCTGAGTACTTAGTATGCATCTAGTGTCAACCAAAAAATAATGCAGGAGGCTGCAAATAAGAAAAGTGTTTATTTGGGGTCTTAAGGATCAGAAATCAAGAGACACAGATTCTGGTAACTCTGAAAGAATGTTCCGAGGAAAAGAGTCAGGGGCTTATTAAAACGAAAAGCCAGAGGGTGTTAAAAGTTGCCTGGTGAGAATTATGATGGACTCTGACCTGAGTCAGACAGTATTTGTCCTTAAGAGATCACAAGTTTGTTTTTATTTATTTATTTTATTTTTTTGGGCTGCGTTGGGTCTTCATTGCTGCGCCCGGGCTTTCTCTAGTTGCGGCGAGCGGGGGCTACTCTTGCTTGCGGTGCATGGTCTTGTCATTGCGGTGGCTTCTCTTGTTGCAGAGCATGGGCTGTAGGAGTGAGAGCTTTAGTAGTTGTGGCACGAGGGCTCAGTAGTTGTGGTGCACGGGCTTAGTTGCTCTGCAGCATGTGGCATCTTCCCGGACCAGGGATCGAACCCATGTCCCCTGCATTGACAGGCAGATTCTTAACCACTGCACCACCAGGGAGTCCCGGGATCACAAGTTGTTTTAGGGTAGGGGTCTGATAAGTAGATAGACTGTCACAAGTTATTTTATGGTAAGGGTCCTATAAGTATCTTGAGCTTCTGGCAGGTGTTCTGGATGACTTCATCAGGTCCAAAGGTCAGATTCCATCCAGGCTGAGACTTGCATAAGTCATACTTCCTTAATGGCCTCCCAGCTCCATTTAAGAGAGCTATCTGAGCAATACTGACTCTATTATTATTTTCTTTTCACACTAGGACTTTGCTATCAGATGACATAAAACTGGAAAGGAAATTATGACATTTATACTAATTGACAGAATTTGCAAGTATTGTCCTGATTGTGATGCTGTCTTAAATTATGATCCTACCTTAATTTTGTAGAAATATTTAAAAGGTATCCCACTTTCAACAGTTTGGCTAAATATGTTTTTATGATATTGCATGATACAATACATATGCTCACTGTCAGTGATAACTTAACACTTTTATTTGTAATTTAAAAAACTCAGAATGGGGCTTCCCTGGTGGCGCAGTGGTTGGGGGTCTGCCTGCCGATGCAGGGGACACGGGTTCGTGCCCTGGTCCGGGGGGATCCCACATGCCGCGGAGCGGCTGGGCCCACGAGCCATGGCCGCTGGGCCTGCGCGTCCGGAGCCTGTGCTCCGCAATGGGAGAGGCTGCAACAGTGAGAGGCCCATGTACCGCAAAAAAAAAAAAAAACAACAACAACTCAGAATGGATTACTGGGCTAAAATTGGGAAACCTGAGATCTTATCCCAACTCCATCGCTGATTGCCCAGTGAACCTGAAGAAGCCTTTTCAGCTTCTGTAGGCTTCAGTTTCTTGTATCTTAAAAAGAGGGTGTTGGGCTAGGTTGTCTCTGTGACCCCTTGTAATTCTAAAATATTATTAAATATTACAGAATATAGATAAACCATTGAAATGAGGCTGTTTTAAGGGAATATAACTACTAAAAGTGTTACCCTTTAAGAAAGCTAGTTAGATTCCAGTGTACATACATGATTCCAGTTACTAAACTAAGAATCAGGGGTCATTCTGTTGAATAATATGACCTTTGACAAATACTGGATGCATTATAGTTGAACAACATGGAAAGAGTACTACAAATTTCCAGCTTCCCCCGTACTATTTACCAATACATCCTTTTATCATACGTCCTGATTTTTTTTAAATCCCTTCGGTTTCTTTTGTTTCAGTTATTTTTTCTCAAATAGGATAATGCAGAAAGATTTCTGCCTGTAGATAGAATAGTTGGTCCTTGAGGTCACATTTAATGTTAATAGCTATAAATCTATAAATTAAAATGTCCCTTAAGAAATGAAAATGTCTCTGGTGGAATTCTAACTTTACTAAGCAAGAGATCTACATTTTGAGTATCACTAATCCTAGAGAAATACATAATTATTGTCATTTTCCACTCATGTATGCGTTATCCACTTCTAATAATACATACAGAATTTATTGTCCTACCTCCAAAGGGGCCTGGTGTGCTTCCCATCTATTTTTCCTTAGGGTTTTTCGACTTTTTCCCAAAATACTCACTCAGTAATTATTCACTGACTTTATAATGTGCTCCAGGCATTGAGAATATATGCATGAAAGGCATAGTCCCTAAGCCTTAGGAGATTGTAATCCATACAAAGAAACAGTTATATAAAGAGGCCATCACAATATAATGCAATAATTTTTATAAAAGTATATATAGTTATGGAGGAAGCATAGCAGAGGGAGTACTTCAGTATCTTGGGAGTTAGAAAGGCTTCACAGAGGAAACTTATTCTTAATGTAGGAGTAGTTATTAGATAGAAAACGCAGAATAGTGTATTCTAGGCACAGAGAAAATATTCAAAAAGGCACAGTGATATGAAACATCCTCCATGTTCAGCCAGTAGTTTCAGATGTCTGAAGCATTAGGATAGGAGGCAGAGATTAAGGTGAAATAAAAGTGGAGAGGTAGGCAGGGGCCAAGATACCCAGTCTTTAAATGCCTTGCATAGGAACTTGGATTTCTTCGTAAAGGAAATGAGAAAAATTGGTGGATTTTTAATAGTGGATCAAATCAGGGATATCAAGGAGCTTACTGCCTATGTTGTCTTCCAGGAGTTTTATGGTTTCAGGTCTTACATTCAAGTCTTTAATCTGTTCTGGGTTAAGTTTTATGTATGGTGTAAGACAGTGGTCCAGTTTCATTCTTTTGCGTATGCCTGTCCAGTTTTCTCAGCACCATGTATTGAAGAGACTGTCCTTTCCCCATTGTATATTCTTGGCTCCTTTGTCATAAATCAGTTGACGGTATATGAATGAGTTTATTTCTGGGATCTCTATTCTCTTCCGTTGATCATATATATCTGACTTTATGCCAATACCATACTGTTTGGTGGGGGGGGGCTGTCCATTTATTTTTTATTTTTCATACAATTTTTCATTCATTTTTTCCATTTACGGTTACTACACAGTATTGGCTGGGTGCCCCATGTTGTGCAGTACATCCTTGAGCCTGTCTTGCCCCCAGTAGTTTGTGCCTCCCTCTCCCCAACCCTTTTATTGCTGCCTGCCCACCCCCTCACTGGTAACCACTAGTTTGTTCTCCATATCTGCCAGTCTGCTTCTTTTTTGTTTTATTTAGTTTGGTGTGTTTTTTAGATTCCACATATAAGTGATATCATAGAGTATTTGTCTTTGTCTGACTTAGTTCATTTAGCATAATATCCTTCAAATCCATCCATGTTGCTGCAAATGGCAAAATTTCATTCTTTTTTTTACGGCTGAGTAGTATTTCATGGTATAGATATACCACATCTTTATTCATCTGTTGACGGGCGCTTAGTTTGTTTCCATATCTTGGCAATTGTAAACAATGCTGCTCTGAACATTGAGGTACATGTAGCTTTCAAATTAGTGTTTTTTTCAGATGTATACCCAGAAGTGGAATTGCTGGGTCATATGGTAGTTCTATTTTTAGTTTTTTGAAAAACCCCCTTACTGCTTTCCACAGTGGCTGCATCAGTTTACATTCCCACCGGCACTGTATGTGGGTTCCCTTTTCTCCACACACTCACCAACATTTGTTATTTGTGTTCTTTTTGATGATAGCCATTCTGACATGCATTGTGGTTTTCATTTGCATTTCCCTGATGATTAGTGATGCTGATCACCTTTTCATATGCCTCTTGGCCTGCATATGAAAAATCTGCATTTCCTCTGGAAAAATGTCTGTTCAGTTCTGCTGCCCCAGTTTTTAATCGGGTTGTTTTTTTGATGTTGAGTTTTATGAGCTATTTATATGTATTGGATATTAATCTCTTATCAGTAATATCATTTGCAAATATTTTCTCCCATTCAGTAGGTTGTCTCATACTATACTGTTTTGATTACTGTAGGTGTGTAATATAATTTGAAATCAGGGAGCACGATGCCTCCAGTTTTGTACTTCTTTCTCAAGATTGCTTTGGCTATTGGGGGTCCTTTGTGGTTCCACTCTAATTTTAGGATTGTTTTTCTATTTCTGTGGAAAATGCCATTGGGCTGTATTTAATCTGTAGATTGCTTTGGGTGGTATGGACATTTTTTTGTTTGTTTGTTTGTTTTTCATTTGTTTTGTGATACACGGGCCTCTCACTGTCGTGGCCTCTCCTGTTGCGGAGCACAGGCTCCGGATGCGCAGGCTCAGCAGCCGTGGCTCACGGGCCCAGCCGCTCCGTGGCATGTGGGATCTTCCCGGACTGGGGCACGAACCCATGTCCCCTGCATCAGCAGGCGGACTCTCAACCACTGCGCCACCAGGGAAGCCCAGTATGGACATTTTAACATATTCTTCCAATCCATGAGCACAGACTGTCTCTCCATTTATTTGTGTCTTCTTCAGTTTCTTTCATTAATGTCTTATGGTTTTCAGTATACAGATCTTTCACCTCCTTGGTTAAATTTATTTCTAGGTATTTTATTTTTTTGTAAATGGGATTGTTTTCTTAATTTCTTTTTCTGAGAATTCATTACTAGTGTATAAAAACACAACAGGGCTTCCCTGGCCTTGTCAAATGAGTTTGACCTTGTAAAATGAGTTTGAAAAGTGTTCTCTATTTTTTGGAAGAGTTAGAGAAGGATTGGTATTACAGTTGACCCTTGAACAACATGGGGATTTGGGCGCCAACCCTTCACACAGTGAAAAATTTGCATGTAACTTTATAGTCAGGCCTCCGTATCCCCAGTTCCACATCTGTGGATTCAACCAACTGTGTTTCGTGTAGTACTGTAGTACATAATTATTGAAAAATATCTGCATGTAAGTGGACCCATGCAGTTCAAACCCATGTTGTACAAGGGTCAACTATAATTCTTTAAATTATAGTTTTGGAGGACATGCATTAGCCCATCAATACACTGACTATAAGAGACTGACATCAGATATAAGGACACACATAAACTGAAAGTGAAGGGATGGGAAAAGATACTCTATACAAATGGAAATCAAAAGAAAGCTGGGGTAACTATACGTATATCAGACAAAGTAAACTTTAAAACAGATTATCGTAAGAGACAGAGAAGGAGTATTCCATAATGGTAAAGGGGTCAATCCAACAAGAGGATATAATTTTAATTATGTCAGTGGTAAATCAATACTTTTTTTTTCCTAAAGATTTTATTTTATTTTTGGCTGCGTTGGGTCTTCATTGCTGCTCGCGGGCTTTCTCTAGTTGTGGCGAGTGGGGGCTACTCTTTGTTGTGGTGCACAGGCTTCTCTTTGCGGTGGCTTCTCTTGTTGTGGAGCACGGGCTCTGTAGTTGTGGCTCATGGGCTCTAGAGCGCAGGCTCAGTAGTTGTGGTGCACGGGCTTAGTTGCTCCGTGGCATGTGGGATCCTCCCAGACCAGGGATTGAACCTGTGTCCCCTGCATTGGCAGGCGGATTCTTAACTGCTGTGCCACCAGGGAAGTCCCCAATACATTTTTTAAGCTTGAATTTCAAAGCGTGACTGACAAGCTGGTGGGCTAAATGCATGTCCTCCAAAACTAAAAAAAACTAATTTGTACTGCTTTTTCATGAGGTCTTAAATCAAAGCCAGTGTCATGTTCTAAAATTTTTCTATTAACATCATGTTAATCTTAAATATGATATAATTTTATCCTAAGTAGTCTAATAGTATATATATCTAACTTTGATTTTCTACGCTTTACTATTCATTTTTCTCAAAACAAAGTTTTAGGCAGTAAATAGTAATGTAATTCTTTATAAAGCTTTTCCTACTTTTCAACATTAGAAAAAAACAATAGAAAACAAGTAATAATGATGGCACAAAGATTTTCTAACATAAATTTACCAATGCTCATTTTCAAAGTCTTTCTTTTGAATAATATAGTAAATGCACACTCACACATATCTTTTATATAATCTTAGTAAATAATATAGTAAATGTTGGATCTTAATAATTTATAATTTTATCCTGAATACTTTTTTTTTCTTTAAGAACTTTGAATCTTTGGCTTCTTGTACTGACTTTCTAGGTGGCCTTAAGAAAATTATTACATCTTTTTGCCAATTCCCTAACCTTATAGGTGATGATAGTTTTGTTATTTCAGGAAGAGTAAGACAGGATATAAGTTTTGTAGAGCATTAGAAAGGTGTAGCTAAAAAAGACAACAAAGACCCCAGGTCCTGATTTAGGTCCTTTTGCAGACTATATAGCATTATTCCACAAGCAGGGATAAAGATTTAAATAGATGGAATATTTATTTGTAATTTTAAAAAATTTTCATTTCCCCCCCCAAAAAAATAAAGTTGTGATGTGCTATATCTTTTAAAAAATTAGCACAACACTACAATTTCCTTATCTTATAATGGAAATTATATGGCATCCAATAGATAAATAGATCAATGTAACATTAAAAGAGCCCTGAAGTAGACACATACATACAGTCAATTGATTTTTTTTAAGAATTTAAAATGTTTATATTTGCCTTTAGTGATTACATTCCTTTTCTTCTTGACTTCTCTGTTTCTCTTCTTTGTCTTTTTTTTTTAAATTTTTATTGGAGTATGGTTGCTTTACACTGTTGTGTTTGCCTGCACTGTACAACATAATGAATCAGCCATACACATATAGATATCCCCTCCCTTTTGGACTTCCCTCCCATTTACGTCACCACAGTGCATTAGGTAGAGTTCCCTGTGCTATACAGTATGTTCCCATCAGTTGTCTATTTTATACATAGTATCAATAATGTATAGTGTCAATCCCAGTCTCCCAATCCCTCCCACTACCCCTTTCCCCCTTGGTATCCATACATTTGTTCTCTACAGTCTGTCAACTGATTTTTTTATTTTTTTATTTTTTTTTATTTTGCGGTACGCGGGCTTCTCACTGTCGTGGCCTCTCCCGTTGCGGAGCACAGGATCCGGACGCGCAGGCTCAGCAGCCATGGCTCCCAGGCCCAGCCGCTCCGCGGCATGTGGGATCTTCCCAGACCGGGGCACGAACTCGTGTCCCCTGCATCGGCAGGCGGACTCTCAACCACTGCGCCACCAGGGAAGCCCTGTCAACTGATTTTTGACAGTGATATCAAGGCAATTCAGAAGGGGAAAGAATGTAGTCTTTTCAACAAATGGTATTGGAGCAACTGTGAAATAGGAAATGAACCTTGACCCCTACCTTACCCTTGAGATTGGTAAAGCCTTTAGAGACAGGACACTCAAGTCACTAACCATAAAAGAAAACACTGATAAATTGGACTTCATGAAAATTAAAAACTTCTGTCATTCAAGAGGTACCATTAAGAAAATGAAAAGGTACATACTGTCAACAACTGTGAAGGGTCTACAATTTCACACTATTTGTAGACTAACAAGTTAGCCTGCCACAGTTTCATGAATGGTGATAGAAGAATAAGACTCCTGGTCAGAGATAAAGGACAGTTTATTACTCACAGCAACAGCAGTAGCCAGAATATCAGCATTTTTAAGCCAGTTCCCCAAGCCTCTGATATAGCAGGATGCTTCAGCAAGCTTCCACCCTGGCCCACAGGAGAAATCTGTGGCAGTTGGGTCACCAGTAACAACCCTGGCCAGAAAGTTGAGGCTGATCTGAGTGTCTTCCACCACCATGGTAGGTAGTGTAATTGGTCAATTCAAATAATCAGGAACAAATTTCATACCACCTTTTAAAATTAGATGATTCCCATTGTGGGGATACCTTCCTCAATGAGCACATGAACTACAAGTCAGTTATCCCTCATTTCGGAGGGGTCTTCTCAGTCATCTGAGGGCTACATAACCTGCTGGTGGTGTTTCCTTAAACACTTGAATGTCTCTTATGACTACTCCCAGGGTGCAAGTCATTGTATTTTCAGGAATAAAGGAAAAAAAAGATGGCTTGCTTCTGCACCAAAGTGTAGTCCTGAGGTGCATGCACATGATGACCCTGTAAAGAAAGTTTATTTACAATTATTAGGGCAGTGGTAGTATATTACATGAGACTTTTATGAGTCGGGGGAGGAACAAGTTGACCCTGCTTCCTACACTCCTCTCAGCTGGGCCAGTTCACTTTTAGTAATGGAGTCTAGTCCTTGTTTTGTTGAGCAACTACCTGAGGTCGTCAGCCCAACCTGTCATGTTGGTCAGTGCCACCAGCCGAGTCACATTTTTCTTCCCCACAGAATGACTGAGTGATGGCCATGGGGATGAGGATAGAGATGACACTCAAAGGTGCTGATGTATGTTTAGCATGGGATATACAGGATCTGGGCCATCTGCTGTTTTTAATGGCATTGTCAGAAATATTTAAGGCAATAATAATCAAATTGTGGTACAGCCAGCTAAATTTAAGGCACTTGCAACAGTTTGAGAGAGTAGCACCAGGGTGTTTTCCTTCATGAGGAAGGTTCCAGGGCCTATTCTGAAGGACAAAATTATTAACACTCCTCCCTTCCCCATATCTCTCAGGATCTAAGCTGTTCCCTTTCCAGATTTTGAGATTGCTGTTCTCCCTCCATTGCCACAAAATTGGGGTATCTCATTCCAGAAGCTATAGCTTCACCTTTTTCCCCCCCATTCACCCCTGACCTTGTACCAAGATCTTTTTCCCAGAAGGGTCAAGTATGAGAGGAAAAAGTCATTTTTATACATCTTACAGAGTTCCATTAGATCCCCCCACTTTGCACTGTATTGGTGACAAGTATATTCAACTAAGTGATCATGACCTAGGACCATGTGACTAACAAGGGAATCCAGGTAGCTGAACCAGAATTGAGGTTGAAACGCCTATTCCCCCTTTTGGCTGGACTGCCACCCAGAAGGTGTACCAGCCAGACTGGGCTGGGATTGTCATAAGGGAAAGAAGCATCATGCCAGAATCAGGTGGGAATCCCAAATTTTCTAAATACGTCTCTATAACCTGCCTCTCCTTTCATCCTAATCACTACCCATTACCCAGGAAGTAGCTAAGAAGATAAGATTCCTTTCTAGAGAAAGTGACATTTAGTGACCAAACTGCTTTATTACTAAGGTGTAAAGACCTGGAGGAGGTGAGGGAGATAGAGTCAAATCTTTTTGAATCAATTTTTGAGTTCTATCAGATACGGTAACTCTTGAGTGGCTGTTGAGTGGCTTTTGCAATAAAAGGTGTACTGTTGACAGACCGTAAATGGTCTGGAAAGCTGAAAAATGGCAAAGGTCACCTTCAAGAGCCATGATGATGTGGCTGATCAGATGGGAATGGCCGCTCAGTAACCTGGAAAAGTGTCAGTGGTGGGGAAGCACCCCGCCTCCCGCCCCCAGCTCGACTCTCTCTGCACAGCGACATCTGTTTTGTTTTCTCATAGCTGGTACTGAGGTTGGATACCGTCAGGTTTCTGATTATTAGCCCAACCATCGGTGAACAAGGCCCAGGCATTTAATGGAACCTTTGTGAATTGAGGGCCCCACTGAGCCAGCAGCTTTGCTTCAGATGGTGGAATAGAGTAAAAGTTTCTCCCAAAGGGAAAGCTGCCACTTTTTCATGTAGAGACCAGATGCCAGTGGGCCCAGGCCAGCTGTGTTCTTGAACTTACTGTTTCCATTTAACAAGCAAAGCTTGTTAGGCCTTCTCAACTTATGAGTCATTGAATCTGCATTGACTGACCCCAAAATGGGAATATCGGACTGGAGAGTCACAAGGCTTCCTTAAACCAGGCATTCTTTTTGAAAGTAGTTCAACAGCAAGCTAGTAGTTGCTTTTCAAAAAGGGTGCACCTTGGAATTCCCTGGTGGCCCAGTGTTTAGGACTCTGTGCTTCCACTGCAGGGAGCACGGGTTTGATCCCTGGTCAGGGAACTAAAACCCCACATGCTGTGCAATGAGGCCCCCCAAAAAGGGGGTGGTGTGCCTACCTGATAACTGTGTCAGGGAGGCAGCAAGTCCAAAACCCAAGAGACGCCTCCAGGTCAAGGCTGTTTTCCTTTGTCATAGGCTCCAGGTCACAGGGTCATTAGTCATAGAGACTTACCTCCCAAAAGAGTCATGAAGATGTGGGACTTCAAAAGCAGACAGCATGTCAGCAGCTTGCTGGACAGGTGCAAATGCAGCCTGCTGGTCTGAGTCCCCTCAAAGTACTGTGATAAGTAGTTTAGTCCGTATAAAGTACCAGGTAGAGTGCTGAAATGAGACACATACTATCTCCAGTACTCAAAGATTTGGATAAGGTGCTTTTAGTTCTGAGCTGCACAAACCAAATGCAACTCCACTGTTTTGGGTGACCCGTGATCACACCACGTGCAATCGGGTGGTGAGGTCCTCATGGCTGATACCATCTATTTCAGCTTTGAGAACTCTCTGACTCAGTACCATAGCCACAGGGCTTTCTAGCTGAGGTCATGGGGTTGCCACTGGCTGCCTCAGGTTTGCACAGTGGTGACCTTCTTTGCTGAGTCCATCTTCATCCAGAGCAGTTGCTCTCCCATCACTGACATCTCTTAATTCCCACTCAGTTTCTACATAAGGGCTAGGGGAGTTTTCCAGGGTGGTAGGCTGACCACAAAAATTTACCTAAGTTTCTTTGGGTTAATTTCTCATTCTCTAGTTGGTCACTTACATCAGCATTCTAAATCCAATCTGAGGTAATAAGAACCTGAATACTAAGCAAGGCCTCATTCTTGGTTTCCTACAAGAGTTTATCTGTCTCTGGGAGACCTCCTGAAAGGATAAAAGCAGCCATGACCCACTTCCAAAACCTCTGAGACCTTTTACTGTCATTTCCAAATAGACTTGAGGTCGACAAGATAGACTGTAGGAACGACAGCCCAGCTGATACCATTTGTCCTTAAGACCATTCATTACACACCCTGCCCCCTCAACTCCCAAGTAAACCAGACACTGTTCTAATGACTGGCCTGACTTATGCCCATGAATTTCTCTCCTTTCATGGTCATTATAGATATGTGTCTCTGTACTTGTCTGAAAGAGAGCAGAACCTTTTGCCTGAAAGGGAACAGTACTAAAATGAATCTCCTGGTTGTTCCCGTGGGACAGACCTGAGGCTGATTAACAGGATGGTAAGGAAGTGCCCCAGCCCAGAAGAGATTTAGCAGCAGCGAGGACACCTCTGAGGCACCTGTCTTGAACCTGTTTCCTGGTGTTCAGCCTGTAGCCACCTCCGCATTTCACCCTCAGTAACAGGCAGTGAAAGGAAGGGCCGTTTGCTTCCAGAACTGACTGTACGACTTGGTCAACATGTTTACTGCAGGTTCCCAAGGCCTTCCCTCAAGTCTCTGCGTGGCTCTCATCCTTCCTCTTTCAGAAAGTCATATCTCTGTCGGAATCCTATCCTTGTCACCAAAACTATAAGGAATTGGAGATTCTACCCCACTTGCAAGTACATAAGTTAGCCTGCCACAGTTCCATGGATGCTGGTAGAAGACATGAGACTCTTGGATCAGAGGTAAAGGACAGTTTATCACTCACAGCAATAGCAGTAGCTAGAGTATCAGCATTTTTCTGCTGGTTCCCTGAGCCCAGTTCCCCCAGAGCAATGCGGAGGGAAAGATGACCCCCTCTGCAACCAATGGGTTGTGGTACAGAAGAGGAATCCTGAGCTTAAGGAACCCAAATCTTTTATAACAGGCAATAAGCATGGCTGTCCTTTTCTCCAGAGGGAGGCAGTTATCTTCACTATACCAGACAGTAAGAATGCTTGCCCCTTGATCTTGAGGGAGACACTGTCTCTTCCTAACACTGCCTGTCTATTGGGCTGCTTGAATGCCCTCACAACTGGGCAGTTGGCCTTCAGAGCCAAGTGATCCCAAAGACAGCAAGGCAGAAGCTGCAGTGTCTTTTATAAACTATCCTTGGAAGTCACACACTGCCATTTCTACAATATCTTGTTAGTTACACAGGTCAGCTCTAGGCACTGTGGAAGGGGACTGAACAAGGAGGTAGAAATCACCGAGGACCATCTTGGAGGCTTGTAACCACAGTGGTTACATAAGCTATTAGCATCGTAGTTAGCTATATAAAGAGTATATGGGAATTAGGTAAGTCTACTGTTTTAAAATAAAAGTTGAAGAATTTTAAATGAAAATGTAAGTTACAGACTGGAAGAAAATATTCACAAAACATATATCTGATAAAGATCTTGTGTCCACAAAATATAAAGAATTCTTACAACTGACTGATAAAAAGACAACCCAGTTAACAAATGAACACATACTTCACAAAAGTAGATATTCAGTTGGTCTTTAAACACATGTAAAGATACTCAAGATCATTTGTTATCTGGGAAATGCAAATCATTACCACAATAAGATACATTTCATTCCCACCAGACAGTCAAAATAACTGGAGACTTCCCTGGAGGTCCAGTGGTTAAGACTCTGTCCTTCCAATGCAGGGGGCACCAGTTTGATCCCTGGTTGGGGAACTAAGATCCCACATGCTGCATGGCATGGCCAAAAAATAAAATTAAATAAAATTAAATAAATTAATAAATTCCTGATTATGCTTTTTAAATAAATAAATAAATAAAATAACTGGTAATATCAAGTGTGGGTGAGGATCTGGAGCAACAAGAACCCTCATTTATTGCTGGTTAGATTGTAAAACAATACTTGGGAAAAATACTTATCTAGTTTCTTATAAAGTGACATGTATACTTTCTATATGACCTAGCAATTCCACCAGTAGGTATTTATCCAAGAGAAATTAAGACACATGACCACTAAGAGAGTTATACACAAATATCCATAGCATCTGTATTCATAATACATAATAACCCAGAGCCGGCAGCTACCCAAATGTTTATCAGTAGGAGAATAGGTAAACAAATTGTGATACAAATCTTGTTTTCTGATATGTGTTGTGAATATTTGCTCCTGGTTTGTGGCTTTTTCATTTTTTAAGCAGTTTCTTTAAAAGACCAAAAGTTTAATTTTAGCAGTCCAAATATTTATGGTTTTAACATTTTAAAGTGATTAGTTGTATACAACTGGTATTCTAACTCAGAGAGAAGGTTGCCAAAACCTCTACAGTGAAGGAGTCTCTGGGGGGCACTAACAGGAGTGTCTGTTATTTTGCAATTGGGACATATTCTAGAGCCCTTTGTTAGAGGGGCCCCCATTCAAAGTGAGCTAATTTGCAAGTAACAGCATAAATGGGCTTGTGTACAAGTTGTAAATGAGAAATATGTTTCCTTCAGAACACAAAAAAAAGGCCTAAAAGAAGTTGTGGGTGCTGAGAGTCAACAGCTGTTTCTTGACAGTGTCACAGAGAGAGCAGCCTTCAGTTTCCCAAATAATTTTCAGGAATATCATCGAGGTGGCAGGGGGACCTTACCCTGTGTGTGAGGCAGTGGCCCATCCTCTTTTTGTGAGCACCTTGTATTATTTGTATGTCCTGAATGAGTGTGTCAAAGAGGAAATCATCAGGGTATGAACCTGTGTCCCTAGAGAAAGAAGGACGTAGTTAAGGTCTTGCCCTCAGAGATTGCGTGCAATGACAGGGCTGTGAGCTACCCGCCCTGGGAGCTGGGTAAAGTATGTCATAGCCCTTTGGAGGGGAAGGCAAACTGCAGTCAAGAGGCTGTTGAGGGCTTCCCTGGTGGCGCAGTGGTTGAGAGTCCGCCTGCCGATGCAGGGGACACGGGTTTGTGCCCCGGTCCGGGAAGATCCCACATGCCGCGGAGCGGCTGGGCCCGTGAGCCATGGCCGCTGGGCCTGTGCGTCCGGAGCCTGTGCTCCGCAACGGGAGAGGCCACAACAGTGAGAGGCCCGCGTACCGCAAAAAAAAAAAAAAAAAAAAAAAAAAAAAGAGGGTGTTGAAATAGGCACTGAACAAAAGATATTCAACAAGTTCTATAATAGCGAAATATTTACCATTTGCTGATTGGATGAATTTGGTAAATTCAGAAGTACTGGCTACAGGGACCTTAATGAGGCCCACAGAAATCCAGGCTCATGGGTAATCCACTGTGAGGCACATTCATTCTCCCCAAGTTTAAGAGCAGGGTGAACTGGGCTGTTAAATGGCAAAGCAGTGGGGCTACTCACCACTTCTCTAAATACATCTTGTCTAAAGGGTTTCAATCATTAAAGACTGTTTGAATTTACATTGGGCCATATTAACTATTTTAATGGGGGAAGAAGAGGTTCATGGGGTTCCATTTTATCAAGATAATTTGTGACAAATATTTATTACTTGTTGAGTCAGAGAGTCCATGAGCACTGGCACATTTTAGGACAGTGGGTACTGTGATCACGAGAAATTTAGGCAAGACAAGTAGTTCCTGTGGTTAAGGTAAGGCATACCTTTTTGTCCTCTTTATCACGTTTAGTAACTGCCCGAAGATTATAGGGGGTACCTTATTTAAATTTAGTGGGATGCCCAGTGTAACTGTAATTTGAGCCCCGTTATTGATTAAGGCCATGAAGGTTATCCAACTGCTGTGTTTCAGCAAATGTTAAACTAATTCAGAACCAGTGTTATAGAGGTACAAAAGCCAATCTGCCCTTTTAATCTTTTTGTTGTAGAAATTCTTTTAGTAAAATTTCAGTTACCAATTGGGCCAAATTACGGAGTTCCATTTCAGTTTTTGTTTGCTTCCTCCTTGTTACTGACTGAATTGTGTCCCACCTTCATACGCGGAAGTTCTAACCCTCACATGACTGTACTTGGAGATGGGGCCTTTAAGGAGGTGATTAATTAAGGTTAAGTGAGGGCATATGGGCAGGGCCCTAATCTGATAGGACTGGTGTCCTTATCAGAAGAGGAAGAGAGGCCAGGGATCTTCCCTCCCTTTGCGTGGGCACACACAGAGCAGAGGCCATGTGCAGGCCAGAAAGAGAGGTCTCATCAGAAATCAACCCTGATGACACCTTGATCTCCTACTTCTAACCTCCAGAACTGTGAAGAAATAGACTTCTGGGCTTCCCTGGTGGCGCAGTGGTTGGGAGTCCGCCTGCCGATGCAGGGGACGCGGGTTCGTGCCCTGGTCCGGGAGGATCCCACATGCCGCGGAGCGGCTGGGCCCGTGAGCCATGGCCGCTGGGCCTGCGCGTCCGGAGCCTGTGCTCCGCGGCGGGAGAGGCCGCGGCGGTGAGAGGCCCGCGTACCGTAAAAAAAAAAAAAAAAAAAAGAAATAGACTTCTGTTGTTTAAGCAACTCAGTTACGGCAGCCCTAGCAGACCAGTGTGCTCACCCTGTAGGGTTTTTTTGTTTTGGTTTGGGGTTTTTTGGTGGTGGTAGTTACTGGGTATACTTCAGGGAGGTCTTCTCTGCACTGCTCATATTTATAAATTTCTTCCTCCAGAAAGCCTCCAATCAGTATTGTCAGGGTTAGCGTCCTTCACCATGACAGCGGTTGAATTTACAACTTGGCTGTGCCACAGGGATGCCAGGGGTGTTCTTCTCTATAACCCTGAGGATCAAGGTCTTTTTTGCAACAGAGACATAGGCAGCAGAAGCAGCAAAAGCATCTTGTAGGGTCCTAGTGAGCCACCTGCCTTTAGGAGTATGAATCTCAGTAATTCAACTGCTCTTCAAATAGGGACTGCTGTTCCTCCATACAGGTGACTACCCAGTGGGCCTGAACAAGCTCTTTCCCCGAGCCCTCTTTAGAACAGGGCCAACACCGCCTGCTTGAGACACACAAGCAGTGTCTCACAAGTTAAGAGTCTTTCTCCTGAGTCCATCAATCAAGACACACAACTCAGTCTAAGACACAGATGAGTCTGGGCTGAGACACACAACCCAAGGAGCTCCCTGATCCCATACTCTTCTCTGTGAACACCAATCATTGACGCTTCCAGCTTAGGTAGGTTAAATCTATGACAGAGGCTTGGTAGGACTCAGCAAATGCAGCACCAGGCAGCAGATCCAGTCAGCAAACCAAAGCAAGAGAAGATAATCCCGGGTGGTGGTCGCCCCCCTCTAGACATCCTGCTCCCAATGTCAACTGCTGTGGCCACCTTGCAGGGACAGCATTACCACCTCCATACCCCAAATTTGGTTCCAGTGTCAGGACTGATAATGTCACACACACACACACACACACACACAACCCTCCCCCCCAAGATTATACAAAAAGGTTGATTATATAACGAGGCTTTCTGGGGAAAACAGGGCAGGCTTTCCATGTTGGCCCAAAATTACCTGAGAAAGAAAAGGAGGCTGGTTTGGGATTTCTTATTGCAGTTGGGGTGGGGCTGGGATGAGGGTTCTCACACACACGGAGGGACAGAGGGACATGCGAGGTTTCTGCCTCCCAGGCTTCCTTCAGGCCTTACCCAGACGTGGGGCACAGGGGGAGGGGAGGCTTCAAAGCTATCGGCAGCCAAACGTCGTGCGATGGTGTCACTGCTTATTTCAATATTAAATTACCATGAATGGATGACTCTAGTACGTACTCTTTAGGTTAGAAGTTGAATAATGTGTATCATAGTTTTAAATAAGACTTCACAAATCTTTCATGTAAAATCATATTCTTCTGGGTAAATATATCCCCTTGATCACATTTATTTATCATTACTCCTTTCTGAATCCCCACAGAAGGAGAGTAAAGGAATAAAAAAGGCAGAGAGTCGTACTGTCATTAAAGACTTCAGAGATTCTTATCACACCCTGATATTATTCCTTATCATCAGCTGTTGGGCCTGGGCAGTAAATTATCACAAACCTACTTAGCTGTGGTTCTGGATGTGGTCATCGCAGGCCCACTGCCGCCCTGCACCTGCTTTCACTCTCACCTCGTAAGCAGGCTGACCCTGTGGGCGTCTCCTCTGGCAGGTTTGAGCTGTCAGGACTGTCGGTGCACTAGCTCTTGTGGCTCCCCTCCACTCACACCTTTGTAAATAGCCCCTTTTGTAAATAAGCTCTCTACCAACTGAAGGGGAAAAAAACCTCTCCAAGAGCTTTGTGTCAGGCAGAGTAAATGAGTCAGAGTCCTTGTGATGGCCTCTGAGCCCTTCTGTGATTTTACCTCCTTGCCCCTCTGACCTCACCACCTCCCCCTGCCACCTCGGCTTGCTTTGTTCCGGCCACCCTGGTCATCTTGCTGTTCCTCAAACATCCTAGACGTGCTCCCACTTCGAGGCCTCTGCAATTTGCTGTTCCCTGTACCTGGTGTCATCTTCTACTACATGCCAAGTCCCCCCCAGCACTTCGTGGCATTTTGCAAAGCTAAAGGAATGGATCAAACAGCTCTGTGTCCATTTCTCAAGAGCTCCAAGTATTTACTGTAGCTCCTAAAAAAAAGGGGGGGTAAGAAGGAATCTGAATCATCTGCATTGTCTTGAGCAGTGTTTCTCAAATTATCTATAGTGAAGGACCAGGTTTTAAAAATTATTTCCGGCTACTGCTGACCAAGCTGTAGTCCTGTGGTGCCGAACAAGATTGCAGCTCACACTTCATGTGACGCACCATGCTAGTTTGACAACTAACCCAGCTGGCTTATAGTCTCTAAAGGAAGAGCCTGCTGATTGCTCTTGGTCGTGGTGGCAGCGGTCAACTGCTGTAAGTGTCTGAACTTTGTCACAGGTGGGTAACAAACTCGTTTGCCGGTTGGCGCCAGACCACATTTTAGGATCACTGGTCCAGAGGGGATCTCTCTTTTGGCAAGGTAGCTAAGTCATAGATGGGAAGACCTTTCTGGTCACAACGACTGCTGCTAAAGGATCACAACTCTATAATAATAGCTTAGGGTGAGTTGCAAGTTTTCTTCAAAGAAGAGTTTCTCCTCCTAAGAGTGAGAAGACATTAGAGGTGATTTGGGGTTTTTTGTTTGTTTGTTTTTCGGTACGCGGGCCTCTCACTGCTGTGGCCTCTCCCGTTGCGGAGCACAGGCTCCGGACGCGCAGGCCCAGCGGCCGTGGCTCACGGGCCCAGCCGCTCCGTGGCATGTGGGATCTTCCCGGACTGGGGCACGAACCCGTGTCCCCTGCATCGGCAGGCAGACTCTCAACCACTGCGCCACCAGGGAAGCCCCGAGGTGATTTGTTTTTAATTTTGTTGTTGGTATTACCATTTATCCACATATATAGTCAAGGTCAATTAACTGCTCAATTTTCAAATTGGAAATGAAAATTGTATAGCTGAAAGCCAAATGCATATTCTAAAACACAATGTCAGTACAGAATGTAGAATGAGAGGGTAGCTGGTTATTCGATCATTAGATATACCGTCCATATTATTAGATGCATATGTGATATTTTAACTGGGTGATGCTAAGTAAGGATATTATTTCTTAGGTAAATTTTGAGAATTCATGAATTGAGCTGAATCTATTAAAAATTGTTGAATCCAAAATTGTAAGGTCTGTAATTACATAAATAAGGATCATTAATAAGTCATTTCAACAGAAATATTCTTCATTAGGCAGTTTCAATAAAGTATGAAAATGCAGTAAGTAAGTACATTTAAAATTTTTCTTTTAACTGGGTCATAAGTTTCAGTACCAAATAAATTGCATGACAGTTTGTAATTAACATTTTACCATCTAACTCTGTGAGGGGAAAGGTATGTATAGGTTACCTTAAAGGTACAGTGTGCTTTCCCCTACAGCCTCCAACTCCTATCCCCCAAGAATATTAAGGATTTTCAAAGGCACTGAATCTTTGAACATTAGCTAGTTTTATGACAAAAATCTATCCCAAAGGGGTAGAGAGAATACAATTTAAATGTTATATCAGCTCTTACTTTAGCAGATATATTTTGGAGTCATTACATAAATGTATTAAATAATTAGAAAACTTTTAATTTTTTATTCAGTATGGAGATTTATTCCCAGAGCGGGGCTTTTCTGATGCAAAACTGGAATGCTTGTGTAGTCACAACAGCTGTCCCCACCCCATGGGGTGTCTTCCATTACTTTACAGTAGAGATGAATTTTTGGCCCAGTGTCTCAGTAATATTGGACACACGTGGTTTTAAGTGGCAAAGCGGTATGCGTATGCATTCATTTGACTTTCAGAGCTACAGTTGGCTCCAGATTAGAGCAAGGAGAATACATTCACACCAAGGCCACCCTCATGGCTGCTGCAGTAGCTGGATCACAGTAGGCTCTGTTGCTTCTAAAGACACAACCAACTATTGCTGAGGAATTACACATTCACCAAAGTGCTGTACAGCTGGAAGAGAGAGAATAATGAACTGCTAAAAGGATTCTTTCAAAGATTTCAGATTATGGTCCCAGTTATTATTGATCTAGTTTCTTAATATTAATAATAAAATCATGGCTATGAAATAACAGTGAAACTAAAAGGAAAGATTTTCAAGGAAGTAGATGATTTTTCAGGATATTCATCCAAATATTTGATTTAAATCTTTTCCTTTCCAGAAAAAAGTGGCACTATCCTTTTAGACTGATTAACAAGGAATTAAAATTAGATTGATTCTTAATGCCCATTGTTGATATATGCAGCATATTTGGAAGGCCAATCTATTAAAAATAGATTAAAGAATTAGTTTACTCTGTGAAAGAATGGCTTATATTATTGACATTTTAGACAATTTCGTTTGCTACAAAAATGTGTTATAATTAATGCAGAAATAAGATCTGATTTAGTGTGAAATTGCATTGATATACTATATGGTTGGAATACTCTATCTCTGTGCAGCGTCAACTTAATGCTGTTTATGTATGACCTTCCTTGTACTATAAGCTTATATTTATTTTTTTTTTTTTTTTTTTTTTTTTTTTTCGGTACGCAGGCCTCTCACTGTTGTGGCCTCTCCCGTTGCGGAGCACAGGCTCCGGACGCGCAGGCTCAGCGGCCATGGCTCACGGGCCCAGCCGCTCCGCGGCATGTGGGATCTTCCCAGACCGGGGCACGAACCCGCGTCCCCTGCTTCGGCAGGCGGACTCTCAACCACTGCGCCACCAGGGAAGCCCTATAAGCTTATATTTAAATGCTTCGTAACTTTTGCATTTTGAAGCCAATTGGTATAGTTATTCAAGTTGCAGCTTTTTAGCAAAAGTGATTTCCTAGAAAATCCAATTATGTCCGTCTAAATAATATCTGAATAATGCTTTTTCCCCTAAGTAAAAACAAACAAGCAAAAAGAAAGTAAAAAAAAACCTTCAGTGTAAATTTTTTAATTATCTGATATGGAGAATTAGATTTCTGATATTCATTAAATATCAAGGAAATTCCGACCATACTCAGTGTAGGCTACCTTTTTATAGAAGGGAATTTATGCATGTTTCGTAAGGGCTGTACTGATGAATATGTTTGAGGCTTTCAGCTTTTAGTGGATACAAAATAGAATGATTGATAAAATCCTCCCTACTATTGGCTATTATTTACTGACTCTTAAGTGGCAGGTTGTATTTATGCCAATTTATCTGCTTCAGGGAACATTCTTGATAGCAGAACAAAGTGAATAAAAGTAGTTTGCTTTGCAAATGAATGCAAATGGGAGAGCCTTTCGGAAAGCCCTTTAACAGGGGCAGTGCACTTTGATTATGAGTGAAGCTGCCATTTGGACATGGTGAAAAGAGCACGCTTGAACCATTGATTGGGGGAGACAGTAAAAAGTCAGGAAGGGCCCCGTTAAGCTTGCGGTGAGGCAGGCGGATGTCAGTGTGGTTAGAGCACAGTGGGAGAATGACAGGGAGGATTAGTGTCAGGGAGAAGCTTTGCTGTAGCTGTGGAGATAGTCCCTGGGGTCACTCACCTCTGACTGTTGTCTGTGCTGATGGTCCTGTAATGCATACGGCCTGATGTATGCCTGTTCATTATCGGAAATGGTGATTAGAAAAGGTATTTGTCTCAGAGGTTTCCTTCCTTCTTTCTTTTTAATTAAAGGAAAATAAGGTGGCTTCCTCCATCTCTCTGCTGACTCCTAGAGTCTTGTGTTATACCATTGTGGCTACTGCCTCTGGTAGGAAATAGTTTAGTGCTGTAACGTAAAATAATTGTAACATGGTTACCTGTTATTTGATGATGGTTTCTTTTGCTTTGCTCAACTTTGGGTTTCACCAAGTGGTAATGCTGAATAAAATGCAGAGAATATGCTTGCTCTGAGAATTTTGGCTTTTGCAAAAAAAGATTTTTATAATCTTTAAGGTATTTTATTATTCAATTTAATAATTTGATCAACTTTTAGAAGCTATTTACCTTTTCAAAAAGGAAGTGTTGCTTTGCATGGACCGGGTGGTTTAAGTCTTGGCTGCAGGAGTTTCTAATTTCTGTTCTCAAGTTTTACAAAATGCTAGCACTTGATAAATTAACTTCTTGAAAATACATGCTTTTTAGAATTAAATATCGTTGCGTAGAATGAACAAAAAATATATCTTTGTCTTGGTTCTGATTCTGAATCAGTCCATTTACTTGTTCACATTTTCATTTACACTTATAAAGTTTTTTGCTTTTTTAATCATTTTTCTTAAAAACTTCAAGACCTTCTGTGGTAAGCTCACATGAGGCATTTGTGAGCATTAGTGACACAATGCACTTCAAAACAACTGTCTTTCTTTTTTTAATGTCTTTAAGAGCCTGGGTTCACAGTATTTCTTCTTTATTATTTGGTGTACGTTGGAGCATTTAAAAGGCTGCGGGAGCTTTGCATTCTAATGTTAAATATGCAACTCAGACCTTCACCTAATCCAGTAGATACATTTTAACATTGTTATTTTTACAGAAAGCATAATACCAATACTTGGTTTCACAGGTTTATTAAACGTTTTAGTGAACATTCTCTGAATTATTATTTTTTTCTTTAATGTTTTGCAGGCACCTGAATGGACAGAAGAGGACCTCAGCCAGCTGACAAGAAGTATGGTTAAGTTCCCAGGAGGAACCCCAGGTCGATGGGAAAAGATTGCCCACGAATTGGGTCGATCGGTGACAGATGTGAGTTCACTCAGATTTGCATTGTATGGAGAGTGACAAACCAGAATAAGCCAACTGTGTAGAAGGCAGACATAGATGCATCCAACATTATCTTTGGAGAAAGCCTACAATCTTTTTAAGGACCTGGAAGTGAACCGTTAGCAAAATAAGCAAGAAGCAGATGTCAGCCAGTCCCCTGGTCTACAATTAACAGCTGTGTGAGGCATTCTGGTGTTTAGAGACTTAAGCTACTGTAACCTAATCACAGAAAAACAATGCTAGTTTTTGTTTCGAGTGACCCCTTTAACTGTGGGGAAAAAATAGCTCTCTGATCAGAATTAGAGAAGTTACATTTCAGCTGGACCTTTTTAGCACTGAAGTACAGATTGCTATAGGTAGTTGACAGGTGGTTTGCGTTAATTAAATGAGCAATATTCCTATAATGTTTTTATTTCAAGGATGATACCTACCATTCATTTTGACAAGTTGTTTAACCAAAAAATTGTTCTATGAATATAGCTTTATAATTATATATAATATACATTAAAAGTGTATAACTATAGATTTATATATATACTATAAACAATATATATTTAAATTATATATGATTATATGTGACTAGTAATACCTACCATTTAAAAGACAGTGTTGGGCTTCCCTGGTGGCGCAGTGGTTGAGAGTCCGCCTGCCGATGCAGGGGACACGGGTTCGTGCCCCGGTCCGGGAAGATCCCACATGCCGCGGAGCAGCTGGGCCTGTGAGCCATGGCCGCTGAGCCTGCGCGTCCGGAGCCTGTGCTCCACAATGGGAGAGGCCACAACAGTGAGAGGCCCGCGAACCGCAAAAAACAAAACAAAACAACAACAAAAAAAGACAGTGTTTACCAGGAAAGTTTTCGATTTAACACTTTAGAAATATAGGGCAGAGAATCTTATAAAAGCACCTACTAGAGCACCTGATATGTACTAAATATTCAGTAAATGTTTACTTGAAATGGAGGTCTTTATTTTCATCAATATGATCCTTATTTTCATAAATGGTAGTAAATATTCTTTACTGAATTTACTTTAAAATAAATCCTATAGCTCTAAAATATCTAAGGATACTGAAAGCAAAGATTCAGATTTCTTATGTTCTCTTCAATTGTATTAGTGTACTTTGGGTCTTTTTTGATAATGAACAATTTAAAAACCCTGCAAAATGATTAATAAGCACAACTACCAAAAAAAATAACCTTTTAATTTAGAAACAAATGCTACGTTTTACTGTCAGTTTTTTTTCTTGGGTTTTTTTGTTTTGTTTTGTTTCAGATAGGAGCTGCTTTGAGAATTTTAAATTATATATGAATGTTTTTACTACCATATGGTAGGACTTTTTAAAATCACATTTTAAAGACAAAAATTTTTGTAAGATGTTTTACGTGATTTTGACTTAAAAGTCTGATCATTTGGAAAGTTAGCCCTTGTATCTTATAACTTTTTTTTTTTTGGCTATTTCATGATGAGACCAGTTATCTTAGGTTACTGGAGGAAAACCATAAGGATACCTTTTCCTCTGCTAAGAATGTTACTGGGATGTGCATTTTATCTTGTAAGGTTGTTTGTAAAAGATAATAATGCCTTATCAGTAAATATCTGACCAGGTTAAAGATGTTCCATGGTTACTGATGTTTTAAGTACTATGATCCTCTAAGTATATAATTACTGTTAATATAATGATTAACAAAAATCACTGAAATACTTTTTAGAAAGTTACAAAACAGGCATTGGTTTAAAAGGGCCTCAAAACTTTTAGTTCAATTGGCTGATGAGAGAGAACAGTTCACTAACTTAGTGTCTCCGTTGAAGATAGTGGTGTCTCTGCTGAAGATAGCACTGCCTTTAACTTTTTTTTATATAAATTTATTTTATTTATTTATTTATGGCTGCATTGAGTCTCCGTTGCTGCATGCAGGCTTTCTCTAGTTTGTGGCGAGCGGGGGTACTCTTTGTTGCGATGCGCGGGCTTCTCATTGCGGTGGCTTCTCTTGTTGCAGAGCACAGGCTCTAGGTGCACAGGCTTCAGTAGTTGTGGTGCACGGGCTTAGCTGCTCCGCGGCATGCAAGATCTTCCCGGACCAGGGCTCGAACCCGTGTCCCCCTGCATTGGCAGGCGGATTCTTAACTACTGCATCACCAGGGAAGTCCCAACACTGCCCTTAACTTTTTAAATAATATTTCTATGAGACCTTACAGTTAATAATGCCAAAGGCAGATAAGAAATTGAATAGAGCAATATTTTACTTTGTTGTTGTCATTAAAATCTGGTTAAATTTTTAATCTGTATTTTTAAGAGGAGAAAGATGAAAGTTTAAATGCTAATATACATGATGTAATCAACAGAGCCTTGGGATGGCTGTTTAGTGTCATAGATCTAGAAAATCGACGTAACTTACAAGAGCAGTCTTAGTGCAGCCTTGGTGTAGGTAAAGGCATCTTTTCACACTTTCGCAAATTCATCCCATAGTTTTTTCTTCTTCTTCTTCTAGACTTACCCAAGGGAGACTGATTCCATGTAATAGATATTTTTTCCTTTTATCATGGAAGTAGCAAACATGACTTTTTTTTTTGCTTTTTTTTTTTTTTTTTTTGCGGTACACGGGCCTCTCACTGTTGTGGCCTCTCCCGTTGTGGAGCACAGGCTCCGGACACGCAGGCTCAGTGGCCATGGCTCACGGGCCCAGCCGCTCCGCGGCATGTGGGATCTTCCCGGACCGGGGCACGAACCCGTGTCCCCTGCATTGGCAGGCGGACTCTCAACCGCTGCGCCACCAGGGAAGCCCCCAAACATGACTTTTTGAGATTTTTTTTTTCCCCCTCCAAGTATTAGTTCTATTTTCATAATACCAAAAGTACCTTGGAAATACTTAGTAAACCTAAAATTTGGGGCACCAAAAGTGCCATTGTAACTTTTCTTCTATATCAATATATACATATATAGACTCACACTGTATTTTCATTCTGTGAGCATCATCTCCATAGCTAGACTGTACATTTCATTTCAGTAACATACACACAAACACAAACTGTAAAGCACTCTCTCTCTAAAAGAGAACAAGTGTCTGAAGACAAAACTCATTTTACCGAACACACATTGAGTTACATTGAAGCAGCTGAGATGGGTTTGGCTAATACAGTTCCTTTAGTAGAATGTTAAGTGAAAGCTAACCACACTTTAGAAGATCACTTATACTTCTTTTTTGGCGTATGGTGTTAATTAGATTTGTTTTCATTAAGTGTTCCACTATGAAAAAGAAACCAAGTTGAGTTTGCTGTTATTGCAACCTCTGCATACCGACCGGATCACCTGTACCAATTCTCCCCAGCTCTGCACATCTGTTCTTTGACCCGTTTTCCTCGCTAAATGTGTAGCTTCAGGCTGAGTTCTCTTTCCTTCGAGAAACAATTGACCTTTTTGGGAGGGGTGAGAGTGTGCCGTGGTGGAATCTATATGTGCTTTATTTGGGTTGACAGATTACAGTGAAAAACCCATTTTGTTCCTCAATTAAGAAAGGAGTTTTCAGTGTATTAATTGTCATAATTCACTAGTTAAATTGCTAAATACCACTCTGGATAAATACAAAGAATTTGTTATTAGCTTTGTAAAAAAAAAAATCAATGCAAAGTATATTTTAACTCAGATATACCTAAACTGTAAGACTTTATTATAGATGAAATATTTTAAATGTTAATATATGCCTCTTAGCAAATAATTTTGGTAACCACAAAGGACACTCAAATTGTAAAAACAGGAAACAAAAACTGTCTGGCATGTAAAAACCAACTTTAGTGTGATTATTAACTGCAGGTTTTCTAAATTAAGGTCAGGGAGCCTCACATTTCTTGCTTGTGCAGTAATACCATTCTCTTGCTTGTAAGGATGTAAACTGATTCTGCCCCTCTCCATAGTCACTAATCTCCTGCGTCCTAGTTGTGATAACAGACTGATTGGAGATGTTCTGCCTGCTTGGAAAAGGCCCAGGTAGGTAGCAAAACAAAAGATAGGTGGATAGATCTAAACAGGCTTTTGTAATTAGCTTAGTGCCACCCTGAGATGTGTATAGTTAGATAAGCATTTCATATGCAGGTGAAAAGGAGGGAAAATAATAAAATTCCCAATTTTATTTTATATAGCCACAACTAGAGAGGAGATAGAGGAGACACCTGTTGGGGGAATATTTATATGTTATTATGGCAGTTGTTTCAAAAAATGTAAGCAGATTATTCAATAGAAAAACTTTTGTCAGTGAACTAAATATATAGTATATATAATGCTGAAAGGCATATATTAACATTTAAAATACTTCATCTGTAGTAAAGTAGGTGTTACAGTTTAGGTATATCTCAGTTAAGATAGACTTTGCATTAATTTTTTAACAAAGCTAATAACATTCCTTGTGTTTATCCAGAGTAGAATTCAGCAATTTAACTCGTATATATTTTGGCAAATGTATCATTGCTATTACTTTTATTTAGAGTCAGACTAGTCCTACACAGGCTGTAAAGGGGACGAGAACCGTCGCCACCCCCTGCATCGGGCTCCCTGCCACAGCGGTTCTCCAGAGCAGCCTCATCTCCGCTCCTCTCGCTCCCCCACCTGCTCAACCCCAAGACCTTCAAGGATACTTAAATTTTAAAAAGGAAGGGGTCCTTTATACCATTCTTCTTGCTAGATGAGTCACTAAAATCTAATAATCTGACATTAATTGATGATAATAATGTGTTATCAAATCTCTCTCTCATGCACACACACTCTGTTGTATGTCATTCCAGACTTTAGTCTTCTTATATAGGCATATGACTACATAATTTTAACAGTATTAATCTGTATCCTGCCCTTTTCACTTTGCTATGAGCTGCTTTCCACGACAACAAAGATCCACATCATTTTTCTAAACACCTGTACAATACTCCATGTTGTCTGGATATAATTAAGGAGCACCCAGGTGATTGTCACTTAAATTGCTTCCCTTCTTTTCTTCATTCATCTTTCCATTTATATCTGTTTCCTTAGCTTGTATGCCTAGGAGTAGAGATGCTTGATTCAAGACTATGGATGTTTTTCGAACCTTTGGGACTCTAAAATTGGCCTCCAGAGAGGTGATAATATTATACAATGCCCCTGGTGGTATGAGAGGACACTTCCTCATAGTCTCATAAACACAGAACGTTTGTTTTTCATCATTGCTCATCAACTAAGTGAAAAGTGCTATGGCACTGATTTTTGTAACTTGCCTCCTTACTTACTGGTCTTATTTCGAATAGAGTTTGTGTTAATTCATTATAATCTGAGGATAGATAGTCCTACCGTTTTTTGTTGTTTTTTTGGCTGTGCTGGGTCTTTGTTGCAGTGCACGGGCTTCTCCTGTTGCAGAGCGTGGGTTCTAGGCGCACAGGCTTCAGTAGTTGTGGCTCATGGGCTTAGCTGCTCTGCAGCATGTGGGATCTTCCTGGACCAGGAATCGAACCTATGTCCCCTGCATTGGCAAGCATATTCTTAACCACTGTGCCACCAGGGAAGTCCTACCTTCTGCAAATAATACTTTGCCATTTTCTTTATATCTTTTGTTATCTTATTTGAGTGTATTAGCTAACAATTCCAGAGATATGTTATATTACAGTAAGAGTGATTCATGTAGACTTTTTGCTCAACCTTTTAATAAGAAAACCTCATGTTTGGTCATTAATTTTAATATTAGTCATTGATATGAGAAATCCGTTATTATGCTAGGGAAAATTTTCTTCACTCTAATTTTTCCAATTCTCATTTATTACAGTTGTGTTCAGGAATAGATGTGAAATTTTAACAGTGGTTTCTTCAACATCCCTTGACATGATCATATGACCTAATAAGGATGAATATATTACTAGGGTCCCCCTTTGTATTTCTAAGATAAAGTTTTACTTAATCATATAATATTATTCTTTCAATAAACAGCTGGATTTGATTTGTTAATTTATTTAGGATTCTTGCATTTATATATCTTAAAGTAGAAATATTCTAGAATTCTTGTTGTTTTGTTAATTGGATATCTTTAGGTAGGGTTATACCAGCCTTCTAGAATTAGTTCATTATCCCTGCCTTCTAACATCTAGAGCAGCGGTCCCCAACCTTTTTGGCACCAGGGACTCGTTTTGTGGAAGACAGTTTTTCCACACATGGGGCTGGGGGGATGGTTCAGGCAGTAATGGGAACAGTGGGGAGCAGCAGAAGAAGTGAGACGCTTCACTCACTCGCCCGCTGCTCACCTCCTGCTGTGTGGCTGGTTCCTAATCAGGGGTTGGGGACCCCTGATCTAGAGAGTCAGTCAAGAAAATACTGAATTCATAAAACAAAAAAGTGTGCTATGGAAAAAAATCAGAACAAAAATAAGTATCCAAATAAATGAAGTGGAATGGTTGAAAATTATCATCTGGAAAATCTCCTAGAGAGCAGAACAAAAAGACAAGAAATACAGGGAATCAGTCCAAAAGGTCAGAATCTGATTAAAAGGAGTTCCAGTTAGAGAAAACAGACATGAGAGCATTTTTCAATAAATGATACAATGAAGTTTTCCAGGATGAAGAAACACCTGAGACCAACAACGCATGAACACTGAGACTACACAGAAGAGCTTTAAAGCTTCTAGGGAGAAGAAACCTCCAAAGTAAGGCAGGTCAGAGTGACAGCAGATTGCTTGGCAGCACTAGATTCCGGGAGACAAGAGAAACATTGGCCTCACAGTTCAAGGGGCAATGGTTCTGAATCTAGAACAGACCAACCAGCTATGATGGTAAATACGTGGGGTGAGGACTCATTCTTAAGACAGTTTCCTGAGACTGCACTCCAGCAAATGAGGGATAAGTCACCAAAGAGGAAGACACAGAATCCTCGGAATAGTGGACTGAGCCCAGTGAATGGAAATCCTGAGACCCCGACAGCAATACAGCAGGCGAAGAGTGCAGAAGGTCCACGCTGGAGCAGGAGAACAAAAGACTGGGAGAGAGCAACGCCATGAACAAAAGGCAACTAGAAACTCCACCAACAGAAAACCATACAAAAAAGGCATAGTCCAAATTTAAGTTCAGCCAAACCTCAGGTTCAGTTCCAGACCACCAAAATAAAGCAAACATCACAATAAAGTGACCCGCATGAATTTTTTGGTTTCCCAATGCATATAAAAGTTATGTTTACACTATATTGTAGTCTGTTAAGTGTGCAATAGCATTATGTCCAAAAAACATACATACCTTAATTTAAGATAGTTTATTGCTTAAAAAAATGCTAACCATCATCTGAGCCTTCAATGAGTCATACTCTTTTTGCAGTAGTAACATCAAAGATCACAGATCGCCATAACAAATATAATAATAATGAAAAAGTGTGAAATATTGTGAGAATTATCAAAATGTGACACAGAGACACAAAATGAGCAGATGCTATTGGGAGAACGGTGCCCACAGACTTTCTCAGCAGAGTTGCCACAAACCTTCAACTTACAGAAACCGCAATCTGCCTGTGCAGTAAAAAGTGGAACGATAGTAACAGCAAAAGAATTTGATACTGAGAACATTCTCCTTTAAGTGACACAAGAAGTGCGATCACAGTGCAGTACTTATCTCTACAGTGAGTAATGTTTACCATATCACAGTTATGTAAGATCTTACATAATGGCTTTTCATATTTTAAACATTTTATATACTTTCAATATGAGATTAGGTCACTCCCTAACACCATACACAAAAATAAGCTCAAAATGGATTAAAGACCTAAATGTAAGGCCAGACACTATCAAACTCTTAGAGGAAAACATAGGCAGAACACTCTATGACATAAATCACAGCAAGATCCTTTTTGACCCACCTCCTAGAGAAATGGAAATAAAAACAAAAATAAACACATGGGACCTAATGAAACTTCAAAGCTTTTGCACAGCAAAGGAAACCATAAACAAGACCAAAAGAGAACCCTCAGAATGGGAGAAAATATTTGCAAATGAAGCAACTGACAAAGGATTAATCTCCAAAATTTACAAGCAGCTCAATAGCAAAAAAACAAACAACCCAATCCAAAAATGGGCAGAAGACCTAAATAGACATTTCTCCAAAGAAGATATACAGATTGCTAACAAACACATGAAAGAATGCTCAACATCATTAATCATTAGAGAAATGCAAATCAAAACTACAATGAGATATCATCTCACACCAGTCAGAATGGCCATCATCAAAAAATCTAGAAACAATAAATGCTGGAGAGGGTGTGGAGAAAAGGGAACACTTTTGCACTGCTGGTGGGAATGTGAATGGGTACAGCCACTATGGAGAACAGTATAGAGGTTCCTTAAAAAAACTACAAATAGAACTACCATATGACCCAGCAATCCCACTACTGGGCATATACCCTGAGGAAACCATAATTCAAAAAGAGTCATGTACCAAAATGTTCATTGCAGCTCTATTTACAATAGCCCGGAGATGGAAACAACCTAAGTGTCCGTCATCGGATGAATGGATAAAGAAGATGTGGCACATATATACAATGGAATATTACTCAGCCATAAAAAGAAACAAAATTGAGCTATTTGTAATGAGGTGGATAGACCTAGAGTCTGTCATACAGAGTGAAGTAAGTCAGAAAGAGAAAGACAAATACCGTATGCTAACACATATATATGGAATTTAATAAAAAAAAAATGTCATGAAGAACCTAGGGGTAAGACAGGAATAAAGACACAGACCTACTAGAGAATGGACTTGAGGATATGGGGAGGGGGAAGGGTAAGCTGTGACAAAGCAAGAGAGAGGCATGGACATATATACACTACCAAACATAAGGTAGATAGCTAGTGGGAAGCAGTCGCATAGCACAGGGAGATCAGCTCGGTGCTTTGTGACTGCCTGGAGGGGTGGGATAGGAAGGGTGGGAGGGAGGGAGACGCAAGAGGGAAGAGATATGGGAACATATGTGTATGTATAACTGATTCACTTTGTTATAAAGCAGAAACTAACACATCATCGTAAAGCAATTACACTCCAATAAAGATGTAAAAAAAAACATTTTGTATACTTTCAGATGGTTTTTCAATTTTTAAAATCAACAAATTGTGGAAGACTATGGCAAGTTGTCCATCAAAATATGTTATCCCCTTTTCTAGTAATAGAGAAGGCAGGCACATATTTGCCCAGCAACACTGCACTTCCAAGCCCTCCAAGCTCTGCTATGGCTAGGTTACTAATTTCTTCTCAGAGGAACATAATTGAAGTAATGTGTGTCCCTAGGAGCTCTTGCTCACTTTTCCCTTCCACTGAACTGGAATACCAATTTGCCTGCAGCTCAGCTGCGACCATGCAGGCAAAGACAGTTGCCCTAAAGAATGGCAGGGAAGCACAATGGAAAGAACACGAACATATGGAGTAAAATAAAAATTGTAAACAGTGACAAGCTCCACGAAGAAAAATAAAGCAGAGTAAGAGGTTAGAGACCTAACCTAGGGAGTGCAATTTCAAGTGGGATTCTGAGGAAAGTCCTCTCTAAGAGGTAGCGTTTGAGCAGAGACACAAAGCAACTGAGGGAGTGAGGTTGTCTGAGAAAGCGTTCCAGGTGGAGGAAACAGCAGTTGCAAAGGCTTTGAGGCAAGAGCCTGCTTGGGGTGTGCAGAGTCCAGCAAAGAGGTCAGTATGGCTGACCAGGAGTGAGCAGGGGGGATTAGAGAAGATGAGGCCAAGAGATAGTGGAGGACCAGACCACCTAGGACCTCCTTGGTCAAGGTAAAGATTTTGGATTTTACTCTGAATGAGACAGGAAAGCACCAGAAGATTTTGAGCAAAGGAGTGCAAGATCTAAAAGGGTCATTCTGACTTCTCTGTGGAGAAGATGCTGTGGCAGGGCAAGTGTGGGAGCAGGAAGGCAGGCCAAGTAAGAGGCTATTTCAGTTGTCCCTGCAAAAGACAGTGGTGGTTTGGACCAGGGCTTATTGGTAGAGATGAGAAAAAGAGGCTGAATTCAGGATATAATATACCAAAAGCCTGTTAGTTAATTTGTGTACTTGTAAGCATCAGAAGAACTGTGAACATACAGATGGCCAACAGGCACATGAAAAGACGCTCAGTATCACTAATTATTAGGGAAATGCAAATCAAAACTACAATGAGGTATCACTTCACACTGGTCAGAATGGCCATCATTAAAAACTCTACAAATAATAAAAATGCTGGAGAGAGTGTGGAGAAAAGGGAACCCTCCTACACTGCTGGTGGGAATGTAAATTGGTGCAGCCACTATGGAGAACAGTATGGAGGTTCCTTAAAAAACTAAAAATAGAGCTACCATACAATCCAGCAATCCTACTCCTGGGCATATATCCAGAACAGACAAAAACTCTAATTCGAAAAGATACATGCACCCCAGTGTTCATAGCAGCACTGTTTACAATAGCCAAGACACGGAAGCAACCTAAGTGTCCATTGACAGATGAATAGATAAAGATGTGGTATATGAACACAATGGAATATTACCAGCCATGAAAAAGAATGAAATAATGCCATTTGCAGCAACATGGATGAACCTAAATATTATCATACTAGTGAAGTAAGTCAGAGAAAGACAAATATCATATATCACTTATATGTGGAATCTTAAAAAATTGTATAAATGAAGTTATTTACAAAATAGAAATGGACTCACAGACATAGATAACAAACTTATGGTTACCAAAGGAAATGGCGGGGGGAGATAAATTAGGAGCTTGGGATTAACATATACACACGACTATATATAAAATAAACAACAAGGACCTACTGTATAGCACAGGGAACTATATTCAATATCCTGTAATAACCTATAATGGAAAAGAATCTGAAAAATTGTGTGTGTGTGTGTGTGTGTGTGTGTAACCAGGTCACTTTGCTGTACACCCGAAACCAACACAACATTGTAAATTTATTATCCTTCAGTTTTTCTTAAATGGTTAAAAAAACAATGCTCAGAAAAAATATTTTAAAATTTCAAAAAAAGGCTGTGAACAGAAATCCATGCTTCTGGGTGTAGGGTACATGGCTTTTCATCAGAAGCCCTGGTTGTAAACTGATTTTTTTTTTTTAAGCTGTGTGCATGTATTACCTTGATTTTTAAAACTACTTTTAAAAATCGAAAGAAAAAATATTTTATATCTTTCCATGTCAGTATATAGGCCTACCTCATTCTTTTTAATTTTTTTTTATTATAAAAGCTTTACTGATTTACAGAAATAGAAAAAAAAAAATCCTAAAATTTGTATGGAACCACAACGGACCCCAAATAGCCAGAACAATCTTGATAGAGAACAAAGCTTGGAGGCATCACATGTCCTGTTTTCAAAATATGTTATAAAGCTATGGTAATCAAAACAGTAAGGTACTTGGCAGCTGACACCTAGGCCGGGAGGGCAGTAGGAACATTCAACCTCTATTGAAACACTTGCCAGACCATCCCCTCACCGAAAACAGCTTTACTAGTGGAATTCTAGAGCCATCTATTAATATTTTTGCCTGTTTATATTCCCCCATCAAAGGGCCTTGAGGGCTAATTTGAATGTTCTAGCAAAGTAATAACAACCACTTGCAGACCCTTGTCCAGAGAATGTCCTTCTTTTATCTGGTTCAGTTGTCTTTTTCCACAGAGGACACAGCTTAAGGAGGGGCAAACAGAACAGTGGAGAGAGAGGAACAAGATATCCACCCAGCTTGTTTATACATCAATAGGGTGACAGGTATCACCAACAGATCTCTGTGACACACACTGGGGAAATCAAAGTACAAAGGGCTTGAATCTTTACTAAATTCACCTAGTTGGTGATTGGCAGTAACTTGGGTAAAGTAGTACAGAATTGGCCTTCATGAGAGGTGAGGCCAGACTCCCAAACTGTCAGTACACAAGCCTGTTTTGGATTGCTCTTTCCTTACTTTAGCCAACATTGATTTAGAAGTAAAAAACTTTTAAAGCAATAAACAATGATTTTCTTTCTTATAAGCACAGTCCTAATTAATTGGAAATCTGTTGAATGAGTATGCAAAGGAATAACCACATTGAAGCTCCTTGAGGTGGAATAAGACTAGATCTTATACATATACCACTGTTCTCAGTATAGTGATATGCTAAGTCAATACTTAATAAATCTTTGGTAATTCACCTAAATTGAAAGATAGTTCATTAATAATATCACATCTAGGGAATTCCCTGGCGGTCCAGTGGTTAGGACTCCGCACTCTCAGTGCAGAGGGCCTGGGTTCAATCCCTGGCTGGGGAAATAAGATTCCACATGCCACGTGGTGCAGCCAAAAAAATAATAATACTAAAATAATGTCACATCTAGTGAATCACAGAATATTTGATTTTAAAAGAAATCATTAATGCAATCTTTTGTTTTATGGATAAAGAAGTTAAGTGGAAAGAATTTAAAAGAATTTAAAAGAAAACCTGGCTTTGGTGTCCTATGCTACCATTTACAGGCTGTGTGATTTTGTAGGTCCCCATATCACTCTGAGCTTCAGTTTCTTCGCCTGTGATATGAATTTCACGGGGTAGCTGGTGGGTGAAATGTGATAGCATCATGAAAATACTTTGTTATTATGAACCATTACACAATTGTAAATCACTATAATAATCACTTACTATACAGATGTGAGTTCTAGAAAGAGAGAAAAGTTCAAGGCCACAGAGCTAGTTAATGGCAGCCTGGGACTAGAAGCGAGATTGTTTGACTCTTATTTAAGCCACACTGTCCTCTTAGTTCAGCAAAGACTTGATTTTTACATCTTAACCCTGTGTGTAGGACAGCACTATTCTTTGTCAGCCATGCCCTAGATCAAATATCATCTTCAAAGTGAAATCTCTTGGTTTTCTGAGGTTCTGGGCCAAAGGAGGATAAATTTGAGAGCAAGGTATTTCATGTCCCAAGACACTGGCCAGTCCATGGGGCTGGAACTCCAGAGAGCTCCAAAAGCAGTTGCTTTCCTTTGAATATTTGAACCACAGAAATATTCAGCATCTCGTTAAGCTCCAACTGAACACTTGTTCATCTTCCTCAGTGATTCATTCAAGCAAAGCATACTTGCAGATTGCATGAAAATTTTTCTATATATATCTCCCATTTACCATTCTTATATGTTTTCTCCTGGATCTTATTTAGTGTCCTATATTACTACTATATTGAGTTTGTAATTTGTACTCACTCATCAGAACCCTGTATCTTACCAAGAGGATAGTATCCACTTTAAAGTCTAGATGTAATTTACTAGTTACAATGATATTCACTTTGAATACCATGGATGTTTTATTCATGAAGGAACTGGTTTCTCACAATATAATCTATGGTCTGGGGATAGCATCGTACTTTATGGTGGGATTTCTTTTATTACCCTGAATTATTTGCTTAACTCTGTCTTATGTATAGCTTAGAGACGCAGCAAGTCAATAGATGGTGACCCTTGAGCAGATGCTAATGTGTTAATGCAATGTAAAATTGCTTCCTTGTGCTAAAAATTTGGGTAACCCATTTAAAAAAGAGGAAAGTGGGTGAATGTATGTTGGCTTGTTGCAATATTTTGCCGATAGACTAAAAATATCTGCAAAACTACACTACTGTCTGTTGGCATAAGTATTTTCTCCCAGTAAATGGCCATCTACATTACTTATAGAGGTGATCAGGAAGTTAATGGAAGGCCCTCTTTGTCAATGATTAAGATGTACACTATTATTATTTCTTGTATTTTCTATCCAGACAGAGGATCCAGAGAAAAATTTAAAGACATTGGAGAAATAATAAGAATAAACAGCACTGCTCTCTACCAGCTGGAAACGTTTTTTCAGGTGGTTTATTTAACGTTCAGGTAACAGAGTGCCGTTTTTATTTGAAAACTACAGTAGCTCCTGGTTATAACGAGTGCTAGATTCAGCAGAAAGTTGGCCAAAATTAAATACAACTGAATGAAAATACAGTTGATCCCTGAACAACATGACAGTTAGGGACACCAGTCCCCTGCACAGTTGAAAATCCACATATAACTTTACAGTCAGCCCTGTGTATCCATAGTTCTTCCTCCTCAGATCCAACCAACGGTGGATTGTGTAGTAGTTTAGTACATATTTATTGGAAAAAAACATGTAAGTGGATCTGCTCAGTTCAAACCTGTGTTACTCGAGGTCCAACTGTAATGAACTTCACAGTTACATAATTTTTATTATTAGAATACTTAAGATATCATTAAGTCAGCCAGAATTTGAAAAATATGACTTGAGGTTATCACTAATAGCCAACATTTATTTTCTGAGTTATCTGAGGATGCCAGGAATATGAGTATACACTTTATATAGCTCAGAAAAATGGAAAACTCTTCTGTATGTTGAGTAGAAATGTGCCACTATGTAACTATCCACTGATCCTAACTGCACCCTATGGAATATAGTTTTCATTTTGTTAATTAATTTTCTGTTACTTTCATCAGTGTTTTCACTGGAAGGAATGAAACCTATTTTAGGTTTTTTTTCATTCACTCCACCCTAACCTATATATCCCAGATTTGCTCATAAGAGGCCCCGTTTCATAAGAATTTTAAAGATAGCTTTAGGCATAACTGCGTTAAGAAGAAGGATTATAAAGTATTTTCTGCTTGGAATCAGAACATGAAACAAATTTCCCTACAATTCTACAATCCATGTAACTGTTAATACACGTCGGTAGTGTTATCCAAAAGCCCACCTAAGCCAGTAGCCCACAATAATATTTGTTCACATACTGAGGAAGAAGAGAAGTCGTGTCTGTATGGACCTATAGGTCTTCTCCCAAAAGGAGGCTAGAAAAAAGTCATAAATCTCCATTAAGTCAGACAGAGACCATACCTTCTACAATTGCACATGATATAAAAGCAGAATGAGCAACTGAAAAATTATTATAGAATAGGTGAGAGAAGTAATACTAAACATTCATGACTAAATTGGCACCCATGTTATCCAAGTCATCTAGATCTATCAGAGAGAAATAAATTTGGTGATGACTATGTCACCGCCAATGTCATCTCTATTTGCAGATGACATGATATTACACATAGAGAACCCTAAAGACTCCACCAAAACTGTTAGAATTAATAAACTATTTCAGTAAAATCGTAAGCTACAAGATCAGTATACAGAAATCAGTTGTAACTCTGTACACCAACAGCAAACTATCAAAAAGAGAAATTAATTCCATTTACAATAGCATCAAAAAGAATAAAGTGCTAGTTTTACATTTAACCAAGAGGATGAACGATCTATACACTGAAAACTCTCAAGACACTGAGTAAAGAAATTGAATGAGACACAAATAAATGGAAAGATATTTTGTGTCATGACTGGAAGAATTTAATATTGTTAAAATGTCCATACCATCCAAAGCAATCTACAGATCCAGTGTAAACACTCTCAAAATTCGAATGGCATTTTTCACTGAAATAAACAGTCTGAAAATTTGTATGGAACCACAAAAGATCCCAAATAGCCAAAGCAATCTTGAGAAGGAAGAACAACCTGGAGGGGTCACATTTCTGATTTCAACTTTTAAAGTGATAGTAATCAAAACAGTATGGTACTGGCATTAGAAACAGAATAGAGAGGCCAGAAATAAATCCACTGGTTTATTTTACTAGTACAGGCAACTAATTTTTGACAAAGCCAAGAATATACAATGAGAAAAGGATAGTCTCTTCAATAAATGGTGTTGGGAAAACTGGACAGCCATACGTAAATGAATAAAACCAGGCTTCTATCTTATACTGTACACAAAAACTAACTCAAAATGGATTAAAGACTTGAGCATGAGACCTGAAACCATAAAACTAGCAGAAAATATAGGGAGTAAGCCCCTTGACATTAGTCTCAGTGTTGATTTTTTTGGATTTGACATCAAAAGCAAAGGTAACAAAAGCAAAAATAAAACAAGTGGGACTACATCAAACTAAAAAGCTTCTGCACAGCGAGGGAACCATCAACAAGATGAAAACCTATGGAATGGGAGAAAACACTTGCAAACCACATATCCAGTAAGGGGTTAATATCCAAAATATACAAGGTTCTCACACAACACAATACCAAAAAAAAAAAAAAAAAAAAATTCAATTTTAAAACAGGCAAAAGAGCTAAATAGACGTTTTTTCCAAAGAAGACCTATAAACGGCCAAGTATATGAAAAGATGCGCAACATCACTAATGATCAAGGAAATGCAAATCAAAATCACAATGAGATATCACCTCAAACCTGTCAGGATATCTGTTATGAAAAAGACGAGATAACATGCTGGTGAGGATGTGGAGAAAAGAAAACCCTTGTAGACTTTTGGTGGGAATGTAAACTTGTACAGCCACTATGGAAAACAGTATGAAGGTTCCTCAAGAAATTAAAAATAGTACTACTATATGATCCAGTAATCCCACTTCTGGCTATATATCCAGAGGCAACAAAATCATTATCTCCAAGGGATATCTGCACTCCCAATTTCATAGCAACAATATTCACAACAGCCAGTGTATGGAAACAACTTAAGTGTCCATCAGCTGCTGAGTGTATACAGAAAATGTATTTATACACACACACACACACACACACACACAAAATGGAGTATTATTCAGCAAAAAAAAGTCAAGCTTCATAGAAAAATTGTAGAAAAGTGGTTGCCAGGACTAGGAGATGGGGGAAATAGGGAGAGGTTGGTAAAAAGGTACAAACTTTCAGTTATACGTTGAATAAGGTTTGAGGATCTAATGTATAACACAGTGACTACAGTTGATAACACTGTATTATAGAATTGAACTTTGCTAAGAGAGTAGAACTGAAATGTTCTCAACAACAAAAGTGAATATATGAGGTGATCGATATGTTAATTAACTTAATAGGGGGAATCCTTTTAAATGTATACATATATCAAATCATCATGTTCGCTTTAAATATCTTACAGTCTTGTCAGTTATACCTTTAAAAAAAAAAAGCAAACTGACACCCATGTAATTGAAGTTATCTAGATCTATAGGAAAGAAATAGAACTGGTGGTGACCAATGCTCACTGAAGGATGACTTTCCGTTCCTGAAGTGGCATACTGCCATACTCAGAGACACCCTGGCCAGTGAGCTTTATTATTAGACTGTCACTTATTTGGAAACCTCTTAATCTGCCTAGAATAATAAATGATCTGCTGAGGATGCCCAATTTGCCCCCAAAACAGAAATATTTTGCCACATACATGCCTTCTCCTGAGACAGAAACTAATGAAAAGAAGAGAAATTCTCAAGAAAAAAAAGGATCACTTAGAGTTATCATTGTTATACAACCATCTTATGGCACCAGGAGATATGGACTTGGCAAAGAGGAGAGAATATTAAAATAAATGTTGGACTACATAGAATTGGAAAGTTGACAAGTTGTGCTTTTTGCTTCTTTCTTATATAGGTTCTAAGTTGCCTTTTTAAGTGAGAGAAAAATACGGCTCAAGGGTGACTATAGTGACATCCCATTCATTTTATTATTTAGAACTGAGGATCTGAAAGACTCAGATTATAGCAGCTATTTGTTTTGTGTGGTATGGATAGGCCAGATTGTGATATATGCAGATGGTCCCCTACTTACAGTGGTTCAGCTTAACTATTTTTCAACTTTATGATGGTGCGAAAGCAATACACCTTCAGTAGAAACCATACTTTGAATTCTGAATTTTGGTCTTTTCCTGGGCTAGTCATATGCAGTACAATACTCCCTCATGATGCTGGGCAGTGGCAGCAGCTTCGGCTCCCACTCAGCCAAGTGATTATGAGGGTGAACAGCTGATACACTTACAACCATTCTTTTTTCCACTTTCTGTACAGTATTCAATAAGCTACATGAGATATTCAATACTTTATTATAAAATAGGCTTTGTGTTACATGACTTTGTCCAGTTTTAGGCTAATGTAAATGTTCTGAGCGTGTTTAAGGCAGGCTAGGCTAAAAGCTATGATGTTCAGTAGGTTAGGTGTATTGTAAGCATTTTCAACTTAGTGAAACTTGTTGAAACTTTATTGGGCTGTAACTCCATCATAAGCCAAGGAAGACATGTACTGTATTCAGAATTCTCTGTCAGTACAAGGAATAACAAACCAACTCATGGATAATAACTCCTTCTTTGGGAGGAGTCCTCCAGGAGTCAGAATAAATATCAAACATTGCCTTCAGAAACCATTCCTTCAAAGGAACCACAATTTGATTTGATTTGATTGTAGAGCAATTTATGCCCTGGGGCATTTTGTAAACAATAAAGCATCAGCCAGCAGTTAATGTAGTTTGTTAATGGGTGTGGTCAGGTAAAGAGAGGAAGAGAGTCCTACAAATACCACTAGCATCCCAAGATGACTGGGGATACCCATACCTGCAGTACCTGAGGAGCGACATCAGAGGCTTAATGCTGTAGGGGGCACAGGGGCGTAGGCTTCGCTAAATCCAGCCATCCATTAAACAAACATGCAAATAACAACGACAGACCTTAACCTGGGGAAGGGTGTGGTGAGAGAAAAATCACTAACCAGAATTGCTGCAATATATTATCTAAATGTTCAGTTTTGAACAAAAATAATGAGCCATGAAAAGAAACAGGAAAATATGACCCATACATTAGAAAAACAGAAGGCAACAGAAGCTGCCCTATAAGAGTGACCAAATGTCAGAATTCACAGAAAAAGACTTCAAAGTAACCCTTGTAAATATGTTCACAGAACTGAAAGAAAGAATGATGAAAGAAACAAGGGAAGATATAACGACAGTGTTGCACCAGACAAATAAAGAGATAGCAATTATTTTAAAAGAAATAAAAGAACCAAGTGGAAATTCTGGAGTTAAAAAGTACAATAATTGAAATTTTAAAAATTCACTAGAGGACTTCCCTGGTGGCACAGTGGTTAAGAATCTGCCTACCAATGCAGGGGACACGGGTTCGATCCCTGGTCCGGGAAGATCCCACATGACGCAGAGCAACTAAGTCCGTGTGCCACAACTACTGAGCCTGCAGTCCACAGCCCGTGTGCCACAACTACTGAAGCCGGCATGCCTAGAGCCTGTGCTCTGCAACGAGAGAAGCCACCACAATGAGAAGCCTGCACACCGCAATGAAGAGTAGCCCCTGCTCACCACAACCAGAGAAAGCCCGCACACAGCAACAAAGACCCAACACAGCCAAAGATAAATACATAAATTCACTAGAGATGCTCCACAGAGAATATTCAAGCTGAAGAACAGAGAGAAAAACAAAAGAAGAAAAGTGAACAGAGCCTCAGAGAAACATGAGACACCATTAAGCACACCAACATACGCATAATGGGAGTTAGGAGAGGAGAGAGAGAAAGGAGGGGGGGAAACATCCAAAGAATGGTGGGTGAAGATTTCCCAAATACAGTGAAAAAAGCCAACCTACATACATCAGGAAACGTGCTGAATTCCGAGTCGGATAAGCCCAAAGATATCCACAAAGGATGCATCATAACAAAAATGCTGAAAGTCAAAAAGAAGGAGAAAACCTTGAAGTCAGCAAGAGAGAAAGGACTTGTGACTAACAAGAGAACCCCCCACCACACACACCCCAATACGATTAACAGCTTATTTCTCAGCATAAACCACGTAGGCCAGGACAGTGGAATAACATATTCAGAATACTCAAAGAAAAACTCGGCAACCAGAAATCCTACATCCAGCAAAGCTATTTATCAAAATGAATGCAAAATTTAAAATTTTCAAGATAACGAAAACTGAAATTCTTTAATCTGAAAGCAAGTGACCCCAGATTGTAATTTGAATCCACATGAAAAAGAACACCAGTAAAGGTAATAAGGTAATTATGAAAGACAGTATTAATAAATGTTTTCCTCTTTTCTTAACTGATTTAGAAAGCAGTTGTATCAAATAATAGATATATGTTACTGTCAGACCTGTAACATATAGAAAGGTAGTATTTGTCTAATATATTTACCAATAACAGCACAAAGGAGGTGGGTGGGAGCAAAGCTGTATGGGGCTGAGTAAACCATTACAGATGGTAAAGTAGTAATTACAAGAATATTACTGGGTTTGTAACATGAATAGATACAATATGTATAATGGCCATACTACAGTATGGGGGTAAAGGGAATAGAGCTAGGGAATTCCCTGGCAGTACAGTGGTTAGGACTCCATGCTTTCACTTCCGAGGGCCTGGGTTCAATCCCTGGTCAGGGACCTAAGATCCCACAAGACATGCAGCATGGCCAAAAAATGGTTGGGGTTGGGGTTGGGGCTGGGGCTGGGGTGGGGGGCTGAGGGATAGAGCTATATTGAAGTAATATTTCTGTATATCGCTGGAATTAAGGTAGTATAAATCTGAAGCTGACTGTCATAAGATGTATATGGTAAACCCTAGAGCAACCTCTTAAAAAAAACAAAACTCAATAAAGAATAGTAAAAAAAAAATCATTAATTAAATGCTACATTAGAAAATACTCATGCAAAAGAAAACAATAATAGAGGAATAGAGGAACAAAAAAGACATTAAAAGTTAAAAGAAATCAAATTCAACTATATCAACAACATTAAATGTGAATGGATTAAACAGTCCAATCAAAAGAGAGATTATCCGACACGATAAAAAAAATCATGATTCATCTCTATGTGGTCTACTGGAGACACACTTTAGATTCACAGATAGAAATAAAATGAAAGTAAAAGGATAGAAAAAAGATATCATGCAAATAGCAATTGTAAGAAAGCTGGAGTGGCTATACTAATATTAGATTAAGTAGACTTTAAAACAAAAAAATTACTAGAGATAAAGAGGAACATTTTATAATAATTAAAAGGCCAGTCCAGGAAAATATAACAGTTAAAAGCATGTGTATCTAATAACAGAGCACCAAAATACATTGAGCAAAAACCGAGATGGATGAAAAGAGAAATAGATGATTCAGCAATAAGAGTTGGAAACTTCATTGCCTCCACTTTTCAATAATGGATAAAAAAACTAGACAGAAGATTAACGAGGAAAAATTGAATGATAATAAACCAGCTAGACCTAACAGACATCTCTCTAACACCTCATCCAACAACAACAGTATATACATTCTTCAAGTAAACATGAAATATATTCCAAGATAGACCATATGCGAGGCCATCAAACAACCTCAATAAGTTTAAAAGGATAGAAATAATACAAGGTATATTCTCTGATCCGAAAGGAATGAGATTAGAAATCAGTGTCAGGGAAGAAATTGGGAAAATCAACAAATATGTCTAAATTAAACTGCAGACTCCTAAACAACAAATGAATCAAAGAAGAAATTCCAAGGGGAATCAAAATTCTTAAAGACAAATGAAAAATGAAGACACAACACACCAAAATTTAAGAAATGCAGCTAATGTAATTTGTAGAGGGAAATTTATAGCTGTAAATGCCTTTATTAAGACAGAAGGTCTCAAACCAATAATTCAATCTTCCACATTAAGACAATGGGAAAATGACAACCTAAACTTGAAGAAGAAAGGAAATAATAAAAAGTAGAGCAGAAATGAATGAAATAAGACTAGAAAAGAGGGGCTTCCCTGGTGGCGCAGTGGTTGAGAGTCCGCCTGCCGATGCAGGGGACACGGGTTCGTGCCCCGGTCCGGGAAGATCCCACATGCCGCAGAGCGGCTAGGCCCGTGAGCCACGGCCGCTGAGCCTGCGCGTCCGGAGCCTGTGCTCCGCAACGGGATAGGCCACAGCAGTGAGAGGCCCACGTACCGCAAAAAAAAAAAAAAAAAAGACTAGAAAAGAAATAGAGGAAAGTCAATGAATCCAAAAGCTGATTCTTTGAAAATATCAATAAAATGGACAAACATTTAACTAAGCTGACAAAAAGAAAAAGGATCAATACAGTCAGAAATGAAAAAAGAGACATCACTACCAACCTTACAGAAATAAAAAGGACTGTAAAGGAATACTGTGAACAAATGTATGCCAAGAAGTTAGATACCTGTTATTCTAATAGATATAAATGAAATGAACAAATTCCTAGAAAGACATAAACTACTAAAACTGAATCAAGTTTAGAAGAAATAGACAATCGAAATAGGCCTATAACAAGTGAAGAGATTGAATTAGTAATTAAAAAAAAAAAAAAACTATTCAAAAAGAAAAGCCCAGGCTCAGATGGCTTCACTGCTGAACTCTACCAAACATTTAAAGAAGAGTGAATACCAAAACTTCACAAATCTTCCCCAAAATAGAAGAGGATGAATACTTCCCAACACATTTTGTGAAGCCAGTATTACTCTAATACCAAACTGAAGACATGAGAAGAAAACTACATACTAATAGTTCATATGAATATGAATGCAAAAATTCTCAACAAAATACAGCAAACCAAATCCAGCAACTTATAAAAATAATTATATACCCTAATCAAGTGGGGTTTATCCCAAGAATGCAAAGATGATTCAATATCTGAAAATCAATTAATGTAAATTAATCATATCAATAGAGTTAAAAAACAAGATCATCTCAGTAGAAGCATTTAACAAATCCAACATCCTTCCATGATAGAAACACTCAACAAATTAGGAATAAGAAGGAAGTGCCTCAACCTGATAAAGAACATCTACTAAAAACCCACAGTTAATATCATGCTTATTGGTGAAAGAGGGGATGTTTTCCTGCTAAGATAAAGAACAAGACAAGAATGTCTGCTCTCACCACTTCTATTCAACATTATATGAGGTTCTAGCCAGGGCAGTTAGCTGAGAAAAAGAAATAAGATTGAAAAGGAAGAAGTAAACCATCCCTATTTGCTAATGACATGATTTTATGTATAGAAAATACTAAGTAATTAACTAAAAAACTATTGGAACTAATAAAATTAGTACATCGAGATTGCAGTAAACATAAATATACAAAAATGTTTTATTTTTATATACCTACGATGAACCACCTGAAAATAAAGAAAATAATTGCACTCACAATAGCATCAAAAAGAATAAAGTAGGGCTTCCCTGGTGGCGCAGTGGTTGAGAGTCCGCCTGCCGATGCAGGGGACGCGGGTTCGTGCCCCGGTCTGGGAAGATCCCGCATGCCGCGGAGCGGCTGGGCCCGTGAGCCATGGCCGCTGAGCCTGCGCGTCCGGAGCCTGTGCTCCGCAACGGGAGAGGCCACAACAGTGAGAGGCCCGCGTACCACACACAAAAAAACAAAATAAAATAAAATAAAACACTTGGGAATAAATTTAACAAAAAATACAAACTTTAAAAACTACAAAACATTGTTGAAAGAAATTGAAGAAGATCAAAATAAGTGGAAAAATATCTCCTGTTCATGGATCAGAAGATTTAACATTGTTAAGATTGCAATATTCCCCTAAATGTAAGAGCTAAAACTATAAAACTCTTAGAAGAAAACAGAAGGGTAAATTTTCATGACCTTGGATTTGGCAAAAGGATTCTTAGATAGGACACCAAAAGTCCAAGCAACTAAAAAAAAGAAAAAAGAAAAAAATGTGGCTGTCATCAAAATTTAAAACTTTTGTGCTTCACAAGATACCACTAAGAGCAGGAACAGACAACCCACAGAATGGGAGAAAATATTTGCAAATCATTTATTTGATGAAGGACTTGTATCCAGAATATACAACTTACAACTCAATGATAAAGACAAATCACCCAAATAAAAAATGAGCAAAGGATCTGAATATACATTTATCCAAAGAAGATATACAAATAGCCAATAAACATGAAAAAAAATGTTCAGTATCACTAGTCATTTGGTAAATGCAAATTAAAACCACAAGATACCACTTCACATCCACTAGGATGTGGGATAATACAAAAAGTTGGGTAATAACAAGTTCTAGGAAAGATGTAAAGAAATCAGAAGACTCATATACTGCTGATATGAATGTAAAATGGTGCAGCCATACTGGAAAACAGTACGACAGTTCCTCAAAAAGTTAAACACAGTTACCATATAACTCAATTCCACTCCTAGGTATATACCCAAGAGAAATGAAAACATATGCCCACACAAAAACTTATATGCGAATGTTTATAGCAGCATTATTTATAATAGCCAAAAGATGGAAGCAACACAAATGTTTATCACCTGATAAATGGATAAACAAAATGTGTTATATCCATACAATGGAATATTATTCCGCAATAAAAAGGAATAAAGTACTGATATATGCTACAACTTAGATGAACCTGGAAAACGTTACCCTAAGTGAAAGAAGCCAGCCACAAAAATCCACATATTGTATGATTCCATTCATATGGAAGTCCAGAATAGAGAAATCTGTAGAGACAGAGATTTGTAGTTGCTTATTGCTTGATGAGGGATGGGGTGGGATGAGGAGGATGGAGAATGATAGCTAAAGGATATGGGGGTTCTTTTCAAAGAGATGAAAATGTTCTCCAGTTGGCCACGATGATGGCCGCACATATCTGAATTTAGTAAAAACCACTGAATTATACACTTTAAGTGGATGAATTGTATAGTATGTGAATTATATCTCAGTTAAGCTGTTTCTTAAGAAACAGAACAAGGGAGGTCTTTGTGTACTATTCTGGAATAATCTCCAAAATATTTTGTTAAATAACAAGATGCAGGAGGAAAAAAAGAATTATTCCATATCCTATATGTAGGTTGTGTATCCTATAGTTACATGAATCTATAAATGTGTTAAAATTCATAGAACTGTGCAACAAAAGAGGAAAAGGTAATGTTATTGTATTATGATGTAAAAATATAGAATCTTTAAAAATACAGTAGAAATTGAGAGAGGAGAGGTATTGTCACCAGACTTGGTAGTCCTGGCGGTGGACATCTGGGAAGTCTTCAAGAAGAAAGTCACACTTGCAAGTATCTCGAAGGATGATTTGGCTCTGGATGGATAGATATTTAAGGAGAAGTTTGATGAAGAACAGAAAATCATTTAAGACAAATGTTAACAACCACCAAGAGTACAGAGTAGAGAATTTCTGACCATCTGGGGAGCATTAATTGTTTAGTTCGCTGAAAGGAAGTATGCACGCAGGAAAGAAAATAGATCAGATTGTGGATTTCCTTGTGTGTCAGGTTAAGAATTGAACACTTTGTTGTATGGTCATTGATGAGCCATGAAAGGTATCTGATCAGAACTCTGCCTTGGGGATATTATTCCATGGGAACTGCTAATAAATAAGTTGTAGACCAGTTAGAAGGCTGTTATATTAATTCAGTCAGAGTATGAAGGACTAATACAGGTGGTGGAGATCTGAGAGAGACGGGAACACATGGGATCAGTATTGTGAAGAATGTGGCAGCTGGTTGGGGAGGGAGAAAAAAGTCCAAAAATTGGCTCTTTGGTTTCGCGCCTACGTGACTGGGATGACAGTACTGTTAGGAAAAGGAAGTGGGGAAAGCAGAGAAGTTGATGAGTTTAGGTTGGGAGTTGTTTAGTTTCAGGAGCTAGGAGACGTCTAAATAAGACACTTAACGGCAGTTACAGAGGGAAGCCCCGCGGTATGGTCGGCACCACACCTGCAAATCCAACCAACCTCGGATGGAAAATATTTGGGGGGGGATATCCAGAAAGTTGTAAAAAGCGAAACACGAATTTGCCTCACAGTGGCAACTATTTACATAGCATTTAGATTGTATCAGGTATTGTAAGTAATGCAGAGATGATTCAAAATGTACAAGAGGATATGTGTAGGTTATATAAAATGTGGGAAAGATATATGGTGGTGCAATCAGAAATTTGAGTTGGGAAAGTTGGAAGTCAGGGAAGCTCATGTTGGATAACTTCAAGTTTTTTCCCATAAAATACGAAGCAAAGTCATCCACAGAGAGGGAATAAAATTGAAGAGTGTTTCTAAGCAGCTTTAAATATTTTTTCTAATTCTGCCCTTTTGCATGAATGGAAAATAAATGATCCACATCAATTATAATAGGTAATTATAAGCCTTTAACATTTGCTAGGTATCATGCTAAGAGCTTATTTCAAACTTAAAACATCCCTACCAGACAAAAGGTATTAGCAGTTTTATCCACATATTACAGAGGGTAATACATGAGAGAGAGAGAGAGAGAGAGAGAGAGAGAGAGAGGATTGGAAATAGCTCAAGGTTACCCAGCTAATCAGAGGTGGAACCAAAACTGAATATGAGCTCTAACTCCGAGCTCTGAGGATGTTAGAGCATGCTTTCTGAGGTTTTCCTTTCAAATTTCATTAAAGCAGCAAAATGTTGGTTCAAGAATTTACACGGATTAAGGGGATAGCATACAAAGTATGTATTCCATGTATACAATGAAATGTAATTTTAATATAATTTCAATAAAGTTAACCTTTTAAATAAATGGAGAAGGGATGGCTTGTTTAATAAGTGCATTGGGGCAGTTAACTATCCAACTTTAATTTTTTTAAATTAATTTTGATCTCCTGCTTAAAATATATATAATAGAAATCAGAACAGTGGTTGTCTATGGCAGGGTAGAGATGGATTTAGGGGCACAGGGAACTTTCTAGGGTAACAGGAATTTTCTATAATTTGATTAGAATGTTGGTTGCATGGGGTTTTTTTTGTCAAAACTCATTGAAATGTACATTTAAAAATCTGTACATTCCACTCTCTGTAAATTTTATCTCAGTTTTAAAAAGGGAAATCTATCTATAGACCTCCAAGACATCATTAAATTAAAAAAAGCAAGCTAAAGGGTGAGACGTACAATATAATACCATTTATACAGAAGAAAGAAAACATTATTTCTGTGGATCCACACTTGAGTATGTAAATGTCTCATGGTTCTTGGGTCCATCTACTACTCCAAGAGGTCCTTCCACTAGTGTCAGTCTTGGTGCTCTTAGGGTTTCTTTCTGGGAAGTGAAGAAAAGAAGGACTTTTATATTATAACATCGTTAGCTTAAGAGTAAATTTCCCCACTGTTCGTAATACCCCTTGGTATAATATTCTCCAGTGAAGAAAGATACTCTTTCAGGAAATTCTAACTAAAAAACATGACATGTTTGTATAGTGATTCTGGAAACTAGTACATCTTCACAGGCAGCCTTGTATAATGGGGCTGTAATCAGGTGATCTGAATTCTTGTTCTGACTCTGCCACTTGATTAGATGGATATTTTGGTGTAATTCATTTAATCTCTCTGGGCTTCAATTTCCACGTTGGTTAAAAAAATGGACTGAACTGATGACTGAGGGTCCATCCAGGCCTAAGAGTCAGTAAACCCTCTTCCTTCACACGGACCTTCTATGAAAGAGGTCACTTGACCTACAGTAGACATATGGAAAGTCAGATTTTCTCTGCTTTTATATTTTGAAACAGGTGACAACCAAAGCCAAGCAACTGAAGGATTCAGTTACCTGCTCCCCAGGTGAGTCAGCACCCACTCCATCCCATTAATCTAAAGCCGTGCCTTCAAAATAAATCCCTTTTTATAATAACTTGTTTTGCCCAATGGACTCTACTGGTCATCTCTGTGAAAGGGATCGAATTACAAGCACCCACAAGCCAATGCAGCCCTGCACACACAGTGGTGCTAAGATGTACTTAATAAGTTTGAAGAACTGTAGAAACCTTGTTCTTCTCTAGTATTGAGGGGAGGGGGGCACGCAGGGCAACGCCAGTCTGCGCCATTTCCCCACACTGTCCACCACTGCCACCACACACACAAAGCGTCCTTCAGGACAGGCCAAGCAGCTTCCCCAAGAATCTATGTTTCTCAAAATCCATTTCCTCCAGGGACTTCCCTGGTGGTGCAGCAGTTAAGAATCCGCCTGCCAATGCAGGGGACACGAGTTCAAGCCCTGGTCTGGGAAGATCCCACGTGCCACTAAACCCGTGGCACCACAACTACTGAAGCCCCGCGCACCACAACGAAGAGCAGCCCCTGCTCTCCACAACTAGAGAAAGCCCGCGCGCAGCAACGAAGTCCCAACGCAGCCAAAAATAAAATAAATCTATTTTTAAAAAATCCATTTCCTCCAAGACTAAGTGGAATTTTGTTCAAGTCCCCACACTTTTTGCTTGGAACCAAGAAGAAAATGCCTCCTAAACCTTCCAAGTCCACTTAAATACAGGTCCCTGTACTCGATGTAACCTACTAGGGACCAGCACACCCCGAGATCTCGAAACGTCTCCCCTGGAAAGGACGGGGCGTGCGGTTCTGCAGGCTCCAGCGAGGAGGGCATTTCCAGACTGCTCTCCTACCAGAGTGGCTGTTGGTCTGCGTGTGGAGGCCCAAGCGCGCAACGTGCTTCTGTGAAAGACGCTCCCCTCCGACACAGTCTCCGGAAACCTGCTCCTGAAAAGGCGGTGGAGCGCGGACAGATCATCCTGGAGCACGGAGGGGTCGGGAGTGTGTGAGCAGGGCGGGAAAGGCGTGGCTGAACACACCTGTGCGTGGCAGGGGGAGTGTGCTTTTCTGTCAAAAGAGGCATCGCGGTGGCACAGGAAGCAGCTTGGTTCGGTGGGGGGACGGGGGAGGGGTCCCCGAGGGTCCCCCGTGCAGGCAGTGAGCCCAGCGGGAGGTCTGACGGATTCACTGTACTTGGCGCTCGCAGAACTAATAACAACCCTAGATTCTGAAGAGCATCTTTCCATACCTCGAGAGTAGCCGCTTATCCCCTCTCAAAGAGACCTTCTCATCCTCTGATCGCAGCCTGGCCCTGGGAGGCCCCCGAAGTCCTCAGAGCGGTGGAAGGACAAAGGCTTGGAATCAGACAGAAGTGGGTTCAGATCCCACCTCTGCTGCTTCTGAGACTGACTTCCCTCCTCTGTGCAGTTGGGGTCACGATGGCTGTCTTTATAGAATAGTGTGAACATTAAGCATACAATACATGCCGAGTGCCCAGCGCACTGTCTGCTGTGGTGAAGGCAGCTGTCCTGACACTTGTCACGGGAACTGACCTTGCCCTTCCCCTCCGTGTGTCCTTTCTCACAGGGATGGTCAGACTCTCCGAGCTCAGATCCACAGCCCAGAACTCCAGGCCCCCCAAGGCCGCCGCCACCTTGCCGGACGACATCATCACCCAGCGGGAGGAGGCCAAGCAGGCCGGGGAGCTGGAGGAGGAGGAGGACGGCGAGGAGGAGGCCGAGCCGGAGGCCGCGGAGGAGAGCCGGCCTCGGAGGCGGAGGCCAGCCCGGCCGCCCGAGCCGGAGGAGAAGGTCCGGGCAAAGAGGCAGAGGGACTTCGACATGTCGGAACAGCACGAGTCCAGCGACGACGAGAGCCAGAAGAGAGAGCGAGCGCGAGCCGCGGAGGAGCCCTGGACTCAGAGCCAACAGAAGCTTCTGGAGTTAGCGTTACAGCAGTACCCAAGGGGATGCTCTGACCGCTGGGACAGAATCGCCAAGTGTGTTCCGTCCAAGAGTAAGGTGGGTGACGCCGGGAAGGAAGGCCTCCGAGCGGGTCTAGGTCACACGGCCGCGGCCGCAGCGGGTCCACCGGCTTTCCCTCCTCTACGCGTCTTTCTATCCGCCTCATCTCTTACCTGCCAGTTACCTTCCACTAGATGTCTCCCGAGAGCCTGTGAATCTGCACTCGACTGCTTAGTGTAAATGAGGTCAAGATTCCAAGTTACAGATACCAGTTGTGTTTACTCAGCGAAAACCCCACGCATAGACCATAACCTTCCCCCACAGCAATCCCGCCAACCTTCTGGAGCGTTCGCTCGGCGGGGGCGGGGCGGGGACGGCCGGGCAGCATCCTTGTCGCCGCGAGGGCCACGCAGGGCCAGGGCTCCCTCGCAGGCGGAGGCTCCCTTCGGCCAGCAAGGAGGTTTCCCACAGAATCACGAGCCCCTCCAGCGCTTCACAGCTTTTTAACCCGGGGAACACGTGTGGCGGCCGGCGTCGCCATGGTCACCAGTTCGGCCGTGTAATTTGTCTGGACTCAGCGGTGGCACCTGTGGACCAAAGGCTGGAAGTAGTGTTGGGGCGGGGTCAGGGAGAGGTTGCCCTCAGGATCAGGACCCAGCTTGTCCTCTGTAGCCCTTTGCTCCCAGTGTACAGCTTTTCGTGTCTGTTTAAACACATCTGCAGAGAGCCCCCGGATGCCAACTCGGATAGGAGGGAGGAGGGGCAGCCCCTGTGGGAAGTCAGGCCCAGTCCGGCCTCTGTCTTCTGCCCCGACAGCTGGGAGCTGCAGAGCCTCCGGTGTGATCTTTTCAACCCCAGCCTTTCCTGATACAGCCTCCTGGGCATCTTTCCTCGTAGCCATAACCCTTCGTCTGAGGCACCAGGAACACCGAGAAATCAAAAGAACCGGTCTCCTTTGCCTTCTGTGCCCATCACTCAGTAGCCTGTGGGCACACTGATGTTCATTTACATTCTTTTATTTTTTTTAATTGAAATTCGATGTCGGAAAATCTAGCTCGTGGCCATGGATGTCCCCGTGCGTACAAGTCTAGTTATCTATCACCTACTTTAAAATGAGGAAGTTGAGAATTCCCGGGGAGAAAAATAAACCATTAGCAGTTGATCTATTTGAGAAACACAGATCCTCCCAGCCCCTCCAACTGATTTGCCAGAAGTAATTATTTTCCCTGAATTTCTTTAGCATCTGTCGGGACACAGGCATTTACATGTGTGATGAATTGACACTGGCTTCAAATGAAGGAGCTGGAGCCGTGGATTCCTGCGGACAGCACACTCAGAAACTCATTGCCTTGGGGTTTGGAAACCTTCCTGGTTCAGGGAGGAATGAGCAGCACTGTTTATTATCCTGCAGGTGTTCCCCTTAAGCCTCCACGTCAGAACCAGGTCCAGGGGAGGTTGCCTGCTGGCTCGCCCGCTACAGGGCGACTCCCTGGAAGGGGCCTGCAAGCCGTTGGGGGCCCTGGGCCTGAAGGAGGAGCCTCTGCCTGAGGCCCGCACGGGGCTGGGCTAGGCCCCCCACCCTGGCAGGCCTGCTGCTCAGAGCCCAGGGTCCCCGCATCCCCCCCACAGAGCGCTGGGCCGGCCAGGCAGCTTGGCTGTTAGGGAAAGGGTGACACTTTAGGCAGGTGGCCCTTGGGGATGCAGAAGAGGCACTTACTAGAAGATTCTCTCAGAACACTACTAAGCCAAAACCCCAGGAAGAGAAGGAACACCCATTCTCTGTCCAGGGCCGCTGATAAAGTCATCTGCTGCGGAGCACAAACCAGTTCACGTGTGACCTTAAGTTAGTGAAGGCTTATAGTGCCGTTGGGGTGTTTTTGAACAGAAACAGAAATGGATTCTGGAAAGTACCTTGTGATAAACAAGAGAGCAATGAGGCCCTTCCCCTGCTTCATCAGGGGTCCTCACCCCAAGGGGTGACAGCGACAGGCAGCTGGCGTCTGAAGCTACTAGTTCTGTAGCCTGACTGGAAGGCTGGAAGACCTCAGTGGGGCTGGCACGAGCCGGAGGAAGAGCGGGGCACACTCCCTGCAGTAGCCCGTGGGGCTGGGCCGACGTGGCCCTACCGCAGGAAGGTCCCAGGGGCCCCCAGGGAGAGGCAAACCATAATGAGAATGATGTTGTGGATGCCTGGCCTCAAGCTTTTTCGTTTCTCTGAAGTAATGTGTTGTGACGAAACGGTGAAATGTTAAAACGTTAAGTACCACTGGTGAGTCGAAAGTCACCATCACAGTAACCAAAGTCTCTGTCCCACAGACAGCAGCCACTGGCCCCTCCCCCAGGGTGCACATCATACCTCCCGCCCAGGCACCCAGAGAATTCCAGGTGGACAGGACAGCCCTTGGTCAGCAGTGGGCATGGCAGGCTCACCCCATGAGGGTCACTCTGATTTTAACTGTCAACTCTCTGTCTCTCTCTCTCTCTCTCTCTCTCCAGGAAGACTGTATCGCTAGATACAAGCTGCTGGTTGAACTGGTCCAGAAGAAAAAACAAGCTAAAAGCTGAATCCTCTGGAAGATGATGTTTACCTTATTTTCCAAAAGGATTATTTTAAAAATCTTATGCAGAAATTTGCATTTTGTACCTCACTATTTCTATACGTCATGTGCCTTAGTAAAAAAAATTTTTAATGTAAAATAAATGTTGTGCTACATTGTTTAAACAAATACTGTGTTAAAGGAGAAAAAATCAGATTTGGGTATTTTATAGATTATTTTCTCTCTCATCACTGCAAAGTTTAATTTCCCGGGGAACAAACTGAATAGTGCTTTCTAACAGTCAGACAAATGTATGATTTTGAAGGAACATATGAGTGAACTAATGTGTAAGAATGAAAACGTAATGTGTTTCTTTGACCAAAGATCACACCAGCTAATGAGTAGCAGGATGCCAGTATTTGGGAGAACAAACCAGCTTTGTATTGAGCTAGCTGCTGGGAGTAGTGTGGGGTTATCTTAACTGTATGTATATGCATATGTTATATGTATGTAGAAAAAAATAAGTCTAAATGCACAAGGACATAATAAACTCTAAGTTTGGATGGTTTGGTAGAAATGCATACCCAACGGATAGAATTTCCAGACAACACGTAGGCAAGGTTTTTCGGATCTGATGACACTGGGTCCCACTTTTCAATACCTGAGTTAAAAATCACTATTTTGTGCTGTTACTTTTGACTGAACCATCACCATCAGCTGAGTGCTCCTTTTTAAATCTGTCATTTGCTCAGGGCTGAAAGCAGTTTGCTCAAGTACAGATTGCCTAAACTTGAAAACCATTAAGATCACCAGAACAGTGCTTCCCTGGTGCCGCAGTGGTTGAGAATCCGCCTGCCAATGCAGGGGACACGGGTTCAAGCCCTGGTCTGGGAAGATCAGATGCTGCAGAGCGACTAAGCCCACGAGCCACAACTACTGAGCCTGCGAGCCACAACTACTGAAGCCCGCACACCTAGAGCCTGTGCTCCACAACAAGAGAAGCCACTGCAATGAGAAGCCTGCACACCGCAATGAAGAGTAGACCCCGCTCGCTGCAACTAGAGAAAGCCTGCCGCGCAGCAACGAAGACCCAACACAGCCAAAAATAAATAAATTAAAAATAAATTTTTAAAAAATGATCACCAGAACACATTTCAGGGAGGTGATTTGATAAAATGCTATAAAGACGTCACTTTTCTCTAAGGATTGAAATGAGGTTAGATTCCCAGAGAAGGTTTGGGTGGCAGCGGCCACACTGGCTCTGTAACCTTTCAGCCTGAGCAGGACACACGTGGCTCCAGGTAGGCCTGCCTCTGATGCTGTGGAGGACCTGCCACCTCTGCGATGTCAAAAAGAGCAGTGGAGAAACTGCTGCAAGTCATTGTTTTCATGAACTGAGTCCTTGGGCAGCAGCTCCCCTGAGCCTCATCCTGGTCAGGAAAGGGAGGCAGCCAGGGAGGGAGAAGCTGCCTGGCCTGCATGTCAGGAGGCCTCTTTCTAAGAACAAACAAGAGCCGGTCACGGGCGGCACCAGAGCCAACAGCTTCTGCCCCAGAACTTTCTCCTGGAGCCAATGGGGCCATGAGGTTATTACTGTGCATTCACTTCGGGCCAAGGCCCACTCCCCACTGGTGTGGGACGTCTCAGAGGAAGAAGCTGGTGCATGGAGGGAATCAGGAAGGGATTGTTCTGGCTGCTTTCCAGGCCTCGGGTCCATCCTGTCTCTGAGTCCAGGGTCAGGCTTGTCACACAGCTTGGTTGTCCAGCCTGTGACATTCTGTGAGCATCCTTCCATGAAATCATGCTTTTCACTTACAGTACTTTGAATTGGGTTTCTGTTGCATGCACCCCCAAATCCCATGACCAGATTTCTGGGCTTCCAGTGTGGGGAGAGCCCCACAGGGGCCCAAAGATGCCTTAAGAGGTACAATTTAGGATGAAATGCCCTAATTTGCCTACCAACCTCATCTCTTGCACACTCACTAAGGAGGAGTCTTCTAGCACTGTTTTCTACTGATGACTATCCCTGCCACCAGCCCCTTTCTGCGTGGCCTCCCCTATTTGGGGGACCCGGAGCTGCTGAGTTTTGTTGAAGTAGGACCAGTGGGCCGGGTGGGGCAGGGCTCCGGAGCTCAGCTGCACACAGGAGACCCGTGGGGTTCAGTTTGAGCGAGGTCACGGTCGGGAGAGCAATGGCACCTCCCAAAGGGGTTCCCGACACAGGTCACATGGGGACCAGGCCCGGCCCCCCCGCTCCTTCCTGACGCCCCAGGGAAGTGTTCCCTAAACCCACCCCTCAGCCCCGCCTTGTGACCTTAGCTATCTATTCACACCTCCGAGCTGTGTGACATCAGTGCCTTGTCTTACCTCTTTGTCTCGATTCCTTATCTGGAAAAATAGGGAATAACGGTGGCTGCTGCATAGGTTGTTACGATGATAATCTGGCTTGTTGAACACAATAAATGTTCTTTTTCTATCTGACCATCCAGGCTTCCTGTTACCATCATTTTCAGTGGCTGCAGACGCAGGTAGCAGGGCTGGCAGTCCACCAGCCACGCTCATTTGGTCCCTCGCGGGCGGGAATCCCTAGCCTGGGCCCCAGGAGTCCTGGGCACTGTACAGACCCCGGTGGTCTGGGAACCCTGCCAAAGGTATGCAAAGTCTTTATTCTTTTGGACGTGTGGTTTTCTGGAGAGAGGGTACACATCTTTCACCGGTTGCCCCAAAGGTTCCTTACCCAAAAAGGTTAAGTCAGGCCTCTGCTCAAGTGTTTACTCTGACTGCAGCCCACCAAGGGCCCACATGGTACAAGGAGAATCCTCAGACTTGGCCTCTGACAAAAAGAGGCCCAGAATTCGACCTCAGAGTCCCCACCCCACTCAGACCCTGGCAGAGGGAACAGCAGGAGGCGTCTCTTCGTGCAGGGCTTGTAAAGCGCTGGCCTGGCCCCAGCACGCGCTGCCCACCTGCGCCCCCCGGCCCCGCACAGGTTGGGGTGTCTGCCCCCATCTTCCCGGAGAACCGGGCCCTTTGTCCTGTGGTGATTGACATTTACTTTCTCCACTGGGGCAAAAGGTTACAGCTCCGTTCTTCACAACACCCACGGCACCGGTTTTCAAGCCCATTCACACGTTCCCTCCTGTGTGCTCACGAAGCCCCTGACTGTTCTAGCAGGTTCCCACCAGCAGCCAGCGCTGCTTCGAGGCCAGGTGCTGTCACCCGCTGCCCAGGGCCTGGCAGGCCTGGCAGGCCTGTGTTCTTTCCCGGCTGTGCCTCACAATGCTTTGTTACTAAGAACTGAGGTTCCCAGTGGACGACCTGGTGCTTCTGTGACATTTGCTTAGGAAGCACATAGAAGTCTTGAGCTCTTATCTCCTTGATTGACCCATGTGTGCTTGGCAAACGTTCTGCCCCCCCCAAGACAGGCTCCGTTTTGACTGGAATATTGCCCCCATGGGCTGAGCCTTCTCCTGGGTTCCGATCTCAGTTTTAGAATAAATCAGCAGCAGCTTTTCCCAGTCGATGTTCCGGACGCCGTAGAAAGGCCTCTTGCCTCTTGGTATGTGCCAGCCCTGCCCTCACACCAAGTCCATCCACCCCTTTTGAAAGTAGAGAACTCATCCCTTTAAAATACCAACTACCTCAGCCCCACTTCCACCTGTAGGGTAGTTGTAGTTGTTAGGTTTTTTTCCTAACACTTAAACGGCACAGTTTAAGTTGTGATGTTCTATACACACAGGGTGACCACAGGTCCCAAGTGGCCCAGGACAGTCTCAGTTTATACCTGTCTCCGTGCACCCAGTCTGGACTGCACATTACATGGTCACCCGTCTGTGAGGGGCTGCTGGAGGATGGCTGGTCCCAGAGGTCCCTGGGGCGGGGGGGACTCTGAACCACACCCCCATCCCAGATGGCTCTGAGGCGTCCGCGTTCGTTTTGCTCGCCTGTGGCAGAGAAGGCGCGAGGACGCAGCGACTGTGCTGACCCTGAGCCCTGGTGCCCCCAGGGGCACGGGGACCCGCCTGAGTCAGGCCCACCCTGACCGGGCGGCTCCTGCCAGCGTCAGGCAGGCTCCCCCTGTGCTCCCGCGGCTGCCCGGGCCGTGGCCCCCTTTAGCGGTTTGCCGCACGGCCTCCCCTCCCGCCGCCCCCCGCCCCCTCCACCTGTAGCTGGGATCACGGCGGGGTTGGCCTGGAAGCCACCCCGCTGTCTTGGCAGGAGTCCCAGCCTCCTGTTTGAATAAACTGCTTGGCCCTCAGCCTTGGACTTGATTCACCGGAGAGCTAAATTAACACGCTGTACAACGGAACGGCTGCAATTATTTTCCCCTCTGGTCTGGGGAGAAACAGAATGGCTTCATGTGGGACGGAAAAAGGGAAACCACGTTCGCAGTCGGATCCCCAGGGGGAAGCTACCAGTGTGTCCAGACAGAGCCAGCGGCCAGCCCCGGGGCCATCACCTGCCCTGGTGGGGAGCGGGGGCAGGGCAGCCCCTCCTCCCGCTGCCCCCACTGAGCACCTGGCCTGGCTGCTCTGGGACCCTCCAGCCTCAGCAGGGACCCGCGGGTCCAGCTCCCTTCCTCACGCCCTCCGTGCCCTCCCACTTCAGGAACTGCTACAGGAACGAACAAAAAGACACCGGATTCTTCTGTAGGGAAAGTTGCCTGCTCACCTCTTGCCTTCACTACCTGTCATAAGCCAGGAGCCTGAGGGTCAGTATCCCCTGTATTATTACAGGAGTTTAACTCAATTAAGCCCATCTTTGGTTAGTACAGTTTAAAAAGAAATCCTACTTTAACAAAATGAAATGGACAAAGATTTGAGTGGCAATGAGGGGTCGTCTTTTTTAATGAAGTATAGCTGACTTACAATGCTGTGTTAGTTTCTGATGCACAGCAAAGTGATTCAGTTATATACACACACATATATATATATATTCTTTTTCATATTCTTTTCCATTACGGTTTATTACGGGATATTGAATACAGTGCCTATCCTATACAGTAGGACCTTGGTATCTACTTTACATACAGTTGTTAGTAACTGTTCACCCCAAACTCCTAATTCATCCCTCCCCACCCTCTTTCCCCTTTGGTAACCAGAAGTTTGTTTTCTAGTCTGAGTCGTTTTCTAATTTTGTATGTCCTAAGTTACAAAGGAACACGAACAATCTCTGCCATGCTTTCTTTTCTGTTGTAACTCAAAAAGAAATATTTTGTAAATTTAAGATAAAATATCAAATCGTTTATCCCAAATTATCTTGGTTCCAATCTGTCTCACAAAGGACAATGTTCCTGCAGTGACAACTAGATGCCTCCAGACGTCTGACCCAAGCTGGTCTCCTGTTTTAAGAGGCCTGGCATAGGAAACCCCCTTGGAACTCTCCTCTGGCTAAACTGAGATCTATCCTGTTATGTTAAAACTGGAACCAAAGCATTGGATGTGGACGTTTTTGCCTGGGGCTGTGTTTCCATAACAGGAGAGAGGCCGATTCTGGCCTGGGGTGGGTGACGATGAACCCAAACTTGCTTTAATCCTGGGACCTGTCGGCTCCAAATACCTCCCCACCCCGCACCCCCCACCCCCACCCCCACCCCGCTCAGCACCAGCTCCTGGCAGCCGCGAAAGCAGCTGTTTGCAGCCAGCTGAGCGGCCGGAGCGGCCACTTCCTCCGGGAGCAAAGCCTGGGGTGAGGCTGGGCCGCTTGGTACCTCCTTCCGGGTCTTGGCTTGGACATTAACTCCAAACCAGAACAAGGGCTGCAGTCATGGAGAAAGACTGTTCTGAGGGAGGAGTTAAACATGGGCCGTAAACCAGAAGAAAGTAAAGAAGCTTCCTAGGACCTGAGAAGCCCGAAGCTGTGAGAGCTGCGGGCAGGGAGGGCCGACGTTTACAAGGTCACAGGCCTGCCCACTGCGATGCTGAAGGCCACAGAGCTACCCTGGGCCCCCAGTAAAACCCAAGACCGAGCACTGACGCCTGCGGTTGACGTGTCAAAGGCTCACATCGGGGTGAACGACGAGGCCACCTGATCCGCAGCTGGGAGAGGCCAGTTCTTGAAAGAGCCGCAAGGCCCACGACGGGCAGCTGCGAGGCTTCGCCCAGAGCCAGGGAAGGAGGGGGGGCGTCAGGGGTGGGGGAGGCAGAGGGCCCGGGGAGGGCAGGGAGAGCAGCCTGAGGGCCCCGCAGTTTCCCACCAGAGCCCCCAGACACCCAGGGCAGGACCCCAGTCCACACTCCGCCTTCACGGGCGGCTGGAGGGAGGAGAACCACTGCACCAGGCCAAGAGTTTGCAAAGAAACTCTGCACCTTATTTTGTTCACAGACTGCCCGCACACGAAGGGTTCAGCTGCGGAAACACCTGTCCATACTTGCTCCGGGAGGAGGAGGAGAGCCAGCGAGATCGCTGCGGCAGGAGCAGCGGCGATGCCAAAAATGTAAAATCTCCTAATTAATCCGTCTGCTTGTTCAGTGAGCCAAGTGAAAAACAGCAGATGCATCAATCAGAATTTGAGGGAAACCAAATTAACTCCATCAGCAAAAAAGTGAACGTCTTGCTTCAAACTTCAGAAGGACCAGCACAGCCAGAACGCTGTGCATTCACAGCCGCCAGTCGCGAGGTGCCTCCTTTCCTCGCCTGGCCTGGCTGTGCAACCCATCCTCCCTGTCACCTGACCCCTGCCGCTCACGCCACCCAAACAGCTCCTGGTCACGTCACTTTCTAAGCACTGGATCCAGGAGGCGTTTTCAGGTTGGATCTTCAGTCCTGATGAGTAGCGGGCGGTGTCACCTTTTAACTTTCTGCAGCCTCAAGTTTTTCGGGAATGAAGTGCGTGTAATTCAAGAAAACAGGGAGCCCTCCCGGCCCGTCCTCAGATCCCTGTACAGGCGCTTCATCTCTCACCTGCCTTCTAAACCTCAGGGTCCCCAAGGGCCAGCCTCCAGCACACCCTCCTCACGGCTGTTGCCTGTACCGCCTGCGCTGGCCTGATGGGGACCAGCCTCCCCATGCCCAAGCCAACCATCATCCCCTCTGCTGAGGAAGCCTGGGGCCTCCCTCACGTCCAGTACCGCAGCAAGGCTGGGAAGTCTGCCCCTCTGGGTCCCCCACCCCCCACCCCCGGGAAGCAGAGGTTAGAAGCCCTCCCACAGAACCGAGAAGCAAGACAACGCATCTCCAGCCCAAAGCCAGCGATGGAATGTGTTCATTCCTTGCCCCTAAAAGCCTTCGCTTGGTCGAAACACCGCTGCAGTTTCCAGATCCTACTTGAGGGTCACTTACCCCACGGGACCCAAACGTGCCTTTCCTCCCCACCCTCCATTTGATCTCACCTGAACCTTAAGACCAGTTCAGTTCAGTTTGTCTGTTCCCCAGTCCTGCATCTGTGCCCAAAGCAGCCAGAGGTCTGGGGGCCAGAGAGTGGCCACAGCTGCAAGGATGTCACGGCACCACCCGCGCTCTGCCCCTGAGGACAGACTCACCAAGCCTGAACTGTGACCAAAGGCAGCTCACAGTTCACGGAAGTCTTTACTGAATTTACGGGATTGTAAACATTCAGTGATCGGTAAGAAAGAGACATTTCCTTTGTTGCCAATACCAAGGTGAGGGGTGGGACTGTAAGTGGAACAACAGTTGGCATGAATTCTTAACAAGGTAAAATTATCTGAAAAAATCAGATGTTTACAAAAGTTCACAACTATTTCACTTGGAAAGGCCTAGTGTGATGTATACCAAAAGTGGTTTTCATCAATGTGTGTTTTGTTTCCAGTAAGTGAAGTTTAAGATTAATGGTATGTGTCTCACTGAGAGTTGTCAAATTCGAAACAAAAGTCCATCCCCTACTTTTAAAAGCAAAGCTACATTCCGTCGCGAGGCACCTTTTGCCTACAATGCCAGGGCCTCTGCTATCTGTCTTGGGGAGTGTCCAGGGGCAGTGGTCATCCTGTCCTCTGCTTGGTTGACGGAGCGCTTAAGAAAGCCACCCGGCGACCTGCGTTCTCAGCGCTCCCGCCCGGCGCCTGCTCTTGACCCTACGACCCAGCACACTCCCACAGCACTTCTGTAAAGAAGTCCAGATGGGAACCAGCCCATGGCATCCCGAGTCACACGCAGAGCACCCCTGCCCGAGGGTCTGTGCTGGGCAACGAGCAGTAGCTGCTCAGAAACGTCTCAGAGCAAAACCCAATAGGGAAGCAGGGAGCAGCAGCCCAGGCGCATTTCATGCGGTGGGGGGATGAGGCTGCCCGGCACCTCGGGCAAGTTCCAACAGCGGCTTAAGCATGTGGAGCCACACCAAGACACAGGCACAAGCCAAGAGCCCAGACCAGTGACACGTGTTTAAGAACGGAAAAGGTGCACCGCCGGGTCATGTTCCGTGGAGGGCTGGGAGACTGAAAACCGAGGCGGCGGCGAACAGTGATGAGGCACCGGCCCTCTGGAGGAAGGCGAGTCCTCAGCCCTGCGGGAGACAAGACTCCGCAGAATCAGATAATCATTTTTCCATTCGTGTATCAAAAAGGAAGTCTTCCCAGGAACCTAAAATGTGCTCCTTAGTAAAGTTAAAAGCCTAAACCAGTTTTCCTTGTTTATTCAACTCTTAATTACGAGGACCCAGTTACACAGATGAGGTATATTCTGGTTCAATTAAGTCTGAACCTTTGCAAGGCCCACAGGTGATCCTGATGCACACTGAGAACCGGGAACCACTTGGGTTTCTCTTTTATTTAAATGCCTCTGGTTAAAGCTAACTGTGTAAAACAAGAATTTACTCTTTACCAAGTATGAATACAGCTTTACTGATGTGCTGTAATTCACATCCGGAATTTACCTTCCTTTCATCTTCACTGCGATTATTTCCTTCCTCTTTCCGCTGCAGCAGTTTGCAGGGCTCTCTCTGTCTCACCTAATGATGTCTAAGAGTCGGACACAAGGTGGTGTGCTCGGCCGCTGTGCAGTGTCTACTCCCGAGCGAGTTTAAATAACCCCAAGATGGAACCACCCTGCTGCCGAAGCACAGAGCGCCCAGAGGCTCCCGGAGCGAATCGACGCGAGGCACCCACGGCCTCAGGAGCGTCATCTTCTCCAAACAAGAACGGATGTCACCAAGCTGGTGACACAGGTCCTTCCTGACCTCACTGCCCTCACAAGAACAACGAACAACTGTTCATGGACAACACATCCCTCAGAAAATCCTAGACTACGGGCGTGACGCTGAAGCACCGCCGGCACCACAGAGACCACGACGCGCCTCACCTGGCAGAGTCAGAGGAGCCGCCCCAGGCCCGCCCAGTACTGCCCAGCAGGGCCCCTGAGCCCACCGCTCCTCCGGCGGACATCTGGCGCCCTCGCCCCAGCACTGTGGGCTGCTTCACGGGAGCCCCTACTGCAGTTCCATCCCGCCGCGTCACCGGGGGAGCTGCGGGGCTCGACCCCTGGGCATCTGTGGTGGAGAAGACGGTGGGGCTTCCGACAACCGGCACTCGGCCGACCGAGCTCCTACCTGCTGAGCCTAGGCGGCGGTCCCTGCCAGCGGCTCTGCCCTCCTGCGGCAGCACGTCCGACCAGGGAACCCGGCAGGGCGCAGGGTGCGGGTCCGGGAGCCCGGAGCCGGCTGTTGCCCCCGCGCGGGCCGCAGTTCACTCGGAGCCCCGCCCACCGGAGAGGCAGCTGGGATGCGAGCACGAGGGCGCCGCGCGGCAGCTTTCTCACAGCCCCGCCCGCCGCAGAGTGGAGCTCCGCGGCCCCCGGCCCAGGAAGGCGGCCGCAACGCCGGCAGAGCCACACCGCCCAGCCCTGCTGGAGCCCTGGAGCTGAGTCCAGCAGGGGCAGAGCTCTGCCGAGCAGATCCAGCGGCTCTGTTCAGCCAGGAAACTTGAGACACCGGTCGGCTTGAGTCGAGACCACGAAGCGCCTTACCTGTCTTGGAGCCAGTTCTCCCACTCCACCTGGGCAGGGGAACTAATTTGTAGCCCCACCCACTGCTGAATACAGCTGCCCGCCCTCTCACCCAGGAAGCCTGACCAGAGCACACAGCAAGCTGTGTAGCCCGTCCGAGAGCCGTGCTTACAGTGGCACTTAAACAGTGCACAGCCTGTGCTTCCCTGTCTGCAGAGCAACACCGGCGGCCCTGTCTGACCAGGGAATTCAGCGCATAGTTTGGCCTAATTAGGGCCCCCAAATAATGCTGCCCCGCCAGGGAGGGAAGCTAACTCAGAGCCCTGCTTAATACTGGGTGGAGTACCCCGTCCCGACAGTCTGATGAGCCTGACCAGAGACTCCAGGCAACAGCAAAGCCCATCCTACAGCCTTACTAGGGCAGGGAAGCAAGCCAGCTTTCCCATCCAAGTGCTCTCAGCAGCACCACCACCCCTGCCCCCCACCTCAGGGTTCTGGGCAGTGGCCTTGCCCCAAAGTAGACCCTGATATAGCAGGACCCCCCCCCCCCACCCACAAACATTACCAGCAGACACATCCAGAAACCCAAACAGGGCTGACTGGTGAAAAACTGTCTCTGCCAAAATCAACCTGTAAAATCTGGAAGAGGAGCCCACTTACTCAAATGCTCAGATACCAACATAAGGAATCAAGGATCACAAAAATTCAGGTAAGCATGACACCACCAAAGCAGACTAGTAACTGATGCTAAAGAAATGGAGATCTATGGATTATGACAAAGAATTCAGAATAATCCTCTTGAACTTTAGTGAACTACAAGGACACACAACTAAACGAAATTAGGAAAACAATATGTGAACAAAATGAGAAGTTGAACAAAGAAATAGAAACCATTAAAAGCAAACAAAAATCCTAGAGCTGAAAAATACAATGACTGAACTGAAGCATTCAACAGCTTCAAAATCAGACGACCATGCAGGAGAAACAATCAATGACCTAGAAGACAGGACATTTGAAATTACCCAGTCAGAGGAGCAAAAGGAAAAAAAAAGAAGGAGTGAAGACAGCCTTATGGGGCACAATCAAAAGAACCAATATCTGCATTACGGGAATTTCAGGAGAAGAGAAAGCGAAAAGAGACAGAAAGTATGTTCAAAGCAATAATGTGAAAAAGCTTCCCAAACGTGGGGATAGAAATTAACAGATCCATGAGGCCCAACAGACCCCAAACAGGTTGAGCCTAAATAGGGCTACACTGAAACACATTAAAAATATCAAGGGCCTCCCTGGTGGCGCAGTGGTTGAGAGTCCGCCTGCCGATGCAGGGGATACGGGTTCGTGCCCCAGTCTGGGAGGATCCCATATGCCGCGGAGCGGCTGGGCCCGTGAGCCATGGCTGCTGAGCCTGCGCATCCGGAGCCTGTGCTCCGTAACGGGAGAGGCCACAACAGTGAGAGGCCCGCGTACCACGAAAAAAAAAAAAAAAAAAAAATCAAAAGTCAAAGACAAATAATTTTGAAAGCAACAAGAGACAAGAGAGAAGTTACATACAAGGGAACCCCATAAGACTATCAGCAGATTTCTCAAAAGAAACTTCAGGCCAGGAGAGATGGGATGATACATTCAAAATATTGAAACTAAAAAACTGTCAACCAAGAAGCCTGTATCAGGCAAAACTGTCCTTCAGAAGTGAAGGAGGGATAAAGATTTTCCTGCACAAGCAGAAGTTGAGGGAGCTCATCACCAGGAGACCTGCTTTACAAGAAATCCTAAAGGGAGTTGAGTGGAAGTACCAGGATGCTAATGAACATTATAAAATATAAGAAGGTACCATAAAATTCAATGATAATGGTAAATATACATTCAAAATTAGATTCTGTAATATGGTAATGGTGGTGCATAATTCACTTACAACTCTAAAAGTTAAAAAACAAACAGTAAAAAGAATCATAACTATAAAAATCTGTTATTGGATACACAATATGAAAAATATGTAAATTGTACTATCAGTAACATAAAATGTGAGGGGAGTAGAAGTAAAAGTGTGAAGCTTGGGACAGCTATCTAAGTTAGGTTGTCATTTTAAAATAGGGTGTGTTATCATTTTAAGATATTTTATGTAAGACTCATGTAACCACATGGGAAAAATCTGTAGTAATTACACAAGAAGAACATGACAGCATACTGAGACCCAAAGACATCAAAACACAGAGAGACAGCAGGATAAGGAACAAGGAACAATGGGTCTACAAAACAGCCAGAAAACAATGAACAAAATGGCAACAGCAAGTCCATACCTGTCAATAATTACTTTAAACAAAAACAGATTAAATTCTCCAATAAAAATAAAAAGAATGACTGAATGGATAAAAACACAAGATCCAACAACATGCTGCTGCCTACAAGAGACTTGCTTTAGCCTTTAAGACAATTAACTGAGAGTGAAGTGATGGAAAAAGACATCTCAAGCAAAACTAACCAAAAAGAAGCAGGGAGTGGTAGCTATACTTACATATATCAGACAAAATAGATTGTAAACTAAAAATGATAAAAAGAGACAAAGAAGGTCATGATATAATGATAAAAGGGTCAATCCATCAAGAAGATATAACACCAAACTGAAAAAGACAACCTATAGAATGGGAAAAAATATTTGCAAATCATGTATCGGATAGGGATTAATATCCAAAATACATAAAGAACTCAAGACAACTCAACAGAAAAAAACAAAAATAAACCAAATAATCCAATTTTAAAATGGGCAAAGGACCTCAACAGACATTTTCCAAAGAAGACATACAGATGGCCAACAGATGCATGAAAAGTCACTTGAAAAGTTCCTCAACATCACTCATCATCAGGGAAATGCATATCAAAACCACAATGAGATATCACCTCATGCCTGTTAGAATGGCTAGTATCAAACTACCATCTGATCCAGCAACCTCACTTCTAGGAACATATCCAAAGGAAACAAAACCACTTATGTTGAAGATATCTATACCCCTATATGTTCATAGCAGCATTACTCACAATAGCCAAGATATGGAAATAACCTAAATGTCCACTGATGGATGAAGTTGTGGTATATGAGTCTGTATGTATTTGTGTGTGTATATATATATGTGTCTATACACACACATATACATACATACATATGATGTATGATGGAATATTATTCAGCCATAAAAAAGGAAGGAAACCCTGCTATTGTGACAACATGGATGGACCTTGAAGGCACTGTGCTAAGTGAATTAAGTCAAACAGAGAAAGACAAATACTGTATGATCTCATATGTGGAATCTTATTAAAAGAACAAAATTTAACTCATAGAAAAGAGGTGGGGGTTGAGGGAGAGGGAACTGGACAAAGGTGGTCAAACAGTTCAGATTTCCAGTTATAAGATAAATAAGTACTGGGACTGTAAAAGTACAACATGATGACTGTCGTTAAGTCTGCTGTCCGTGATATACAGGAAAGTGGTTAAAGAGTAAATTCTAAGAGTGCTCATCACAAGGAAAACACTTTTTTTGTCATTCTCTTTTTTTAGCATCTGTATGAGATGATGGATGTTAACTACACTTATTGTGGTAATCATTTCACAATATATGTAAGTCAAGTTATTATGCTGTCCACCTTAAACTTATACTGTGCTGTATGTCAAGTATATCTTAATAAAACTGGGGAAAAAGGCAGAGTTATAAACATTATTAAATTTTATTAACAAAAACTTTGTACATTTTAATACATGTGGAATTTTACATCTAAGTAAAATAACAACACATTCAAAATTTACCATTTATACAAATTGTTACAGAATAACAACCAGTGGGTTAAATAAGTAAAATAAACCACACCGGTTTCTTTTAATTATCTACAAAAGATTTGATTTTCTTTAAAATTCCCCTGAACATATAAAAATAAATTAATTTTACTTTTCAATTAAATCTACCAATTAGAAATATTACAAATCAAAATATCAATGTTATCTTATGAATTTTTCACAATACAAAACAGATTCACAAAACCTTATTTACAGAAATGAGGTAAGAACTGTGCAATGTTTAACCAAGAGACATATTGCAGAATTAACATGTTCTTCCAGCTAAGTACACAGTGGAGGTCTAATTACAGCTGGGTCTTTTCCACTAATAATTCACACATTGAAGAATAGTTCAATGATTACATCCCCAATTGTTTAATTTATACTCTGCTATACTGTCATACCAGGAGTGGGGCTACCCAACGTGGAAGGGCTGTAATACAGATTTCACCTGTTTCAGGAACTGCAGTGGTGGGTTTTTTGTCTTGTTTTGTTTGTTTCAAATCACTGTCAATAATGGGAAGTTGTCTAACTTAAGAAAAAAAGAAAATTCTTACCAAATCCACTCATTTTTCTTGTGACTCATTAGTGGATAAATACCCAGGTAATAGTTTTGCCTGAGCTAGCTACAGTGGCATAGAAAGTTCTTAGTAAAGGCAGAACCATGGGGAAGGCTGCTGGTGCAACACCGACTGTCCTTAGTACTCCCAAGGACTGAGAGCGCAGGCTCAGCTGTCCAGAGCCACTTCAGCACAAGGCAGGTACTAACAGGCACTTGATTCAGGCCAAACCCTACCAGCAGTTTCAGAGTGGCCCCTCTTTCACTTTGAATTGAGCTGGTTCCCTCAGCAGCCTTAGAAATCACTGAACTCAAGCTTTCTTTAAAATATGAGTAGGTCTTAACACTAAAGAAAAAGCATTTAGCAAAAGAAAATTACCTTTAGCAGAAGCAGACATTTACCATCCTAACTTGATTACCAAAATTGGCCAAATCCCATTAGAAAGGAAATTTTTATAATAAAGATTGCCAAGTCCAAGTGGATGACCTATTTATTTGTAATATTTAACCAATACAACTCCAGTAGAAGAAATTAGACAGTTCCTTGAAATTTGTTTTGACTCACAGAGCAAGCATAACTGTAACCCAAACAAAAGATCGTATTTCATGTTCCAACTTTTACATTAAAATCAAATGGTTTAAAAATGGAACAAGTCTTTAGTTTTGCTATTCATCTCTCCAATTTATAACAAAATTAGTTGTACACCAACTATATTAAATTTCTCTTAGGCTGATAAACTCATTGCATGTAAATTACTTCAATGACAAAAGTTAGCTATTTAATTTTCTTTCAAAATTCAAAAAATGTGGGTGGGGGTGGGGGATATGGGAATTCCATTTCAGTGCAACAAAGCAACAAGAAAATCAATCAAAGCCTTACAAGAATGCTCTTGGGGCAATTAATCCTTTGTCGTGCAGCTGGTTTCTTGTTGCATTTCTTCATAGGTGTAGTAAGGGGACCGCAACAGCAGCCAGATGAAGTGCTAGAATAGCAGGATAGTCCATTTCTAGATGTTTCTCAAGTGTCAACTTTTTTCTTGAGCAACAGGCCCAGTTTTATCACTAAGTCTCTGCAGTTAAAACAAACAAAATAAGATGCATTAGCTAAATGAATTTTTGGCCCCCACTTGAGATAATATCCTCTTACTTGAAATTATAACTGAGATAAAAGGTCATATATACGGTTACTCCTTTTTTTCTAAAAGTCAGCATGGCTACTTGTCAGCATAATATAAAGACATGAATTTACTGCTGAACATTTAGTTGCTTTATATTAAATTCAGCAGTACACAAAGACAGAAGTGCCCCTCTGAGGGAGGATTCATAAGGAATGAACGTAGAAACCATCCCCCCAGATTGACTTTTCCACAGAAGTAGTAACACAGTAGTGTGGAAAATGAACTAAGAAAGTCATGGGTTCTGATCCCACATGTGCTATGTGTCCTTTGAGCTTTAACCTCTTTGAATCTCCCTATTTAAAAAATGGGGTTACAGCCTATTAATATTTTAAAGATTGGAACCACGTATACTATTGTATCTAACAAAGATGGCTGCCACATAGCAGGATACTCATAAATATTATTTCCCAGCCTTGCTTTTCTACATTAATTAATATTGTTTATTTTATAGTGTTTACTATTGTGATTTTCCATTAAAAATACATTTCATACTGTATAATTTTTTTAACACAAGAAAAAACTTAGGAAAAAACGGTTAAAAAAAATTATAAATTTAATACAGAATCAATGAAATTTTCCACGTCTGCAAAACTAGGTTTGTGATAACGACAGTATTCACAGTCAGGAAATCAGAGGAACAGTGGGGCAAACAAAAAGCATTGAAGAGTTAATGAAAACCAATAATTCTATATTGTGAACCAATTCTTGTTACTAAATACAAACTAAAGTTTTTGAAAACTAAAAGCACAGTAAAGAGCAAACTTTAAAGTAATGGGAAAGAGCAAACATTGTGACTTTTAACACCATTTTTTGCCAAGTCTCCCACCTCATTCTTTCCCTTCTTCCTTTTCCTGATGTCCAGTCTCCATTCTATATCCCAATATCCTTCCTCTAACAGGGTTCTGCCCTGAACTGGAATTTAGGGGAAACATTTATACTCCAGTAAAGTAGACCTGATTGAAGGGGAGAATTAATAGAAAGAAACAGCCTTAAAATGTGTGCTACTATACGTATAGTATACTGTTCCTGCACCCATTTTTATTTATCTTAACTTGTACATTGAAAGGGTAAGATGCTATCACTTACATGAGATTAATAAAGAATTTAAATTTCATTACAAATGTGATTATGATTTACTTTCTATCAGGTAGAATAACTGGATTGCCCTAAAGTTTATATATTAATTTTATTATAAATGTAATTCAATTTTAGCATGTCTGAGCAAAATAATAAAAATATTCCTAAATTATCTAGACTATTTCTATAATTAAACAAATTAGTTAAACAAAGATTCTCAAAACACCAACTACTATCTTCTGATTGGACTGTCCAATACCACTTATCATACTAAAACACATTTTCATTTTGAAAAATTGCTGAATTATAAAACAGTCTTCCAACCTTATGTGCAAATTCAAACTGATATACTTAGAGGATACATAAATTGGCTTAGGTCCTTTGTGTTTACAATATCCAGGTGCTGAAACAACTGGTTTTAAGAAGAAATTATCAGGGGGATAATATATTTTAAGGGGGGTGGGGAGGAAGAGAGGGGCTGGACAGTCATCTCTGATTAATCAGTAAAATTCGTTTTGGTATTTTACTAGCTGTAACAAAGCACAGACACTTACTGTTACCTTCTGACTTGCATTATCGCCATGGATGGTGAGGAACGGGTTGGTGGTGGCTGGATGAAGCGGAGGCGCCTGCGTGCCTGCGAGCAGGTTGTTGATGGGCATCTGCGTGGGTGCCGGGATCTGCAGCTGCTGGAGATCAGGCTGGTGGTGCTGCTGCACCAGCTGATAGAGAAGGGCCTGGTGCTGCTCCTTAGGTAAGAACATGCAGGAGAGGGTGAGTCCCAGTGCAGACCCGGCAGTCAGGACAGCCTGCTTTCTCTCTTCTTTGCTCTGATATTAGGTATTCAAGTGACAGCAAAGTCATACTACTAAGAACGACAACAAGAGTCTCATCTGGAAGAACACACTGCACTAGATAACAACCATCTACTGTAAAATGTCAGTATCATCAGGGAATGGCTTTATTTTCAAAACGGGGCAAACAAACGTAGGGGACCCCTATTCATATGAGGTTGCCCATGACAATCAAGGAGAACGGCAACTCAGAGCAGCCACGTGACCTGCGTTTGGCTTTAGAATGCACTGCATGGTGAAACCCCTCCCATAATTCTGGGAACTTAAAATAACTTTTAAAGTTCTCATTCATGCCAACAGAAAGAGTGCTTTCTTGATGCGGTTATGAGACCATGCCTTCCAGCAAGCACCCCTGAGCGCTTACTATGATGTGCCAGGCACTGTTCTGGGGTGAAGAAATGTTAGGAAATGATTACTGCCCAGGGTTGGGGGGAACAGGAGTGTAAGAGAGAGGACAGCGGGGGCGGGGGTCAGGGTGGTTCTCACTCGGACACAGACACGAGGAGACGAGGGAATTCTCTACGTGGATATGGGGGGGCGTGCGGGGGGGGGTTCCAGGCAGAGAGAGTGCTAGCCAGTGCCGAGGGGCCCCATGGCACACCCAGGACGAGCAAGGAGACTGGGCCGGAGAGCAGTGAGCAGGAAGGGGGCCAGAGAAGGACAAGGGCCTGGAGTGTCGGCCGAGAGCTCTGGTTTTTCTCAAAGTAACGCGGGAAGGCAAAGGAAGGCTCTGAACAGAGGAGCGACACAACCTGACCTAGGATTCTTGATGGATTCAATGTGAGGTGTCAGAAAAAGAGAGGGGTGAAGGAATAACGGCTTGAGCAGCTGGAAGGATGGAGGTGCATCAGCTGAGGTGGGGCAGCCATGTGGAGGGTCAGCAGTTCCGTCTGGACACATTATGCACCATTTGTTAAGAGAGCCAAGTGGTGGCAACTAAGTAAGCAGTGGATATGGGAGCTTGAAATTCCAGAGAGCGGCCCGGGCTGGAGACGTCGGTATCAGCACAGACAGTATTTAAAGCTTTGCGGCTGGAGGAGATCCTGAATTCTAGGATGCTCTGAAATGAGTGGGGCTGAGGAGAAGAGCAGGACCCAGAAAAGGAAGCGAAAAAGGAAGAACCAGTTAGGTAGGAAGAAAACCAAGATAATGTGGTATCCTGGGAGCTAAGGGAAGAAAGTGCTTCCAGTGGGCAGAAACCGTTACCAGGTCAGGGAAGATGCCAGGCAGAAATGGACAGGGCTGAGCATGGGGCAGCAGCTGGTCGGGAGGAGGGTCAGGAAGAGGTCGAGCAAGAGTTTCCCTTAAGGTGGGAGGAGGGAGGTGCCTCACAGTACCATTCCTGACTACGTGAAGTTGGATGCTTGTAAATAAACAAACCTCACGCCACAACCTTGGCTGCAAAGGAAACGTCAAGTCTAATCCACTCAGTCTTCATGGTCTCTGGGTAATAATTTGTGCTAAAAATTCCTTGATCAACCACGTTCCAGAAACGAGACACCTAAATGTGCTGTTATTAGAGTAAAATCTGGATTAACAGGAAGAACCCCAAATAAACTGAATTCCAGAACTTCATATTAAGATGAGGCAAGAGATAAGAAAACAAGATTACATTTTAGTGTAAGCGTTTAGGAATTTATATAGACTCTATCCTTATACCACTGTTAGAACAGTGACGGTGACAATGATCCAGAATTGTAAAACAGACATTTTCAATACATTTTTGACTAAAGCAAGAAAGTAGGTAGGTAGATGTATTTTAGAAAGAAGTTACAAAGGCTGAAACCCCAAAGTTAATTAAATGGGTGTTCTCCTAGCAGTGAGGTGTGCTAGACACACCCTCCCACATCTGCCTTAGTTCTCTCCCCTCCTCCAAGATATCTGTTCCACACCTTCTTTCTCTCCTCTAACTACAATATCCCTATCCCCCTCAGCTGATGACTTTACTTATAATTCCCATTTAAAAACTACAAACATTAGAAGTGGGTTTCCTAAACCTCCTGTCATAAAACCCACCCACCGACAGCCTCTCTGCCTCCCTCTTATCACAGGGGAAGCTGCTCTCTCCTGAAGAGCTCTGCTGCCCTGGCGTTATCCCTCCTCTCTCTGCACCACAAAATTCCCCATCAACATACACATATGCTGTCATTTTCAAAATGATTAGAAACTACCCCCCTTAGACCACGTCTTTCTAATGCTAGCTGCCGATTCATTTCTCTGCTCTTTACAGTAAAACATCTTGAGTTGCCTGTACCCCATCTTCGCTTCCTCTCCTATTTTCTTTCCAACCACTCAGTGAAGCTTTTCACTTCTCAGCAAAACCACGTTCTCAAAAAGCTCTAGACACCCAAATCCAACGGGCAGTTCTTACTTGTCTCACCAGAAGCATTCTACACAGCTGAGTCCTCCTTTTCTTGAAATGTTTCTTCACATGGAACTAGGCCACCACTCTCTGTGCTAACCCACTGGCCACTTTTTCCCTAGACCCTTGACTAGATTACTCTCCTCCTCCAGGGTGCCCAGGGCTCAGTCCTGAGACATTAGATTTCATTCCCTACTGACTTCAGCGAATCCCGTGAATCTAAACATCACTGTATGTCATGTCACTATTGTGTTCAAAGCCCGACAATTACAGGACTTCCTTGGCAGTCCAGTGGTTAAGACTTCGAGCTTCCACTGCGGGTGGCGCGGGTTCGATCCCTGGTCAGGGAACTAAGATCCTGCATGCCATGCTACGTGGCCAAAACAAATAACAAACAAACAAAAACCCTACAATTAATTCTTTAAAATTCTGAAAGGAAAAATGAGGACATACGAAAAAAGAGTTTTTTAACTGGGATAATTTTATTAAAGCTAGGCAACCGGTATACCATACTCTCTACTTCTGGTACACTTGAATGTGTATTTCCACAAAGAAAGGTTTTAAAAAAAAAAAAATCACCGGTGGCTTTCCATCACACTTAAGGTAAATCTAAATTCCACGCCATGGAGAGCCAAACAAGGCAGCCCACAAGCTTGCAGCCCACGCCCACCCGTCTGACTGCTCTCCTCCACACCAGTCCAGTCACACGGCTCACAGGCCCTGGTCCCTCCACCTTGAGTGAATGTTCTCTTCCACCACATCCCCCCCATGTCAGAAAGTCATGCTCCTTCAACTTTTATTCAGGTGTGTGCTCAAAAGTCACCTACTCAGAGGCTGGACCATCCTATCTAAGATGGCTCTCATCCGACTGTTATCCAATCCTTATCCTGCTTCATTTTCCTTCGCAGTACTCATCACTACCAAAAAGTGTGTATATATTTATCATCCATCACCCCTATCATAATGAAGCTCCATGAAAATACAGAGTCTACCAGAGTTGCATAGACCACGTTCTAGTATTTGTCGATGAATCAATAAAATGTCACTGCAGGTATCACAGACTACACCACAATGTCATTTCACAAAGTGGGCAATCTATACCTATGCTGAATAGTTATTATAGCTTGGATCACTTGCTCCTAATAAAGATCAAGTATTATCAAAAGGAAGAACTTACTGGTGTGAGCTGTTGCGAATTTAACAACTGCTGGAATTGCTGTTGATGAAGAAATATTTGTCTTTGCTGGTCAGAAAGTAATCCTAGTCCTGAGGCACTGAAAAACGATGAAAATTCTTACTTTCTACTGTATACCTTTTAACGGTTTTTTTAATGTAAAATGAACAACTGTTTCAAGTTGATGTTTAATAACTTAACAAGTTTCTAACCATAATATTTTTTGAAAACAATGATGTACAAATTTCTTTTATCTCTCTTTCCCTCTCTCTGCACATATACAGGTAAACAAGAATTCACATTGTCAGTAAATGTTTTGTTTCCCTTTATACTGTAAACCAAGCAGGCAGTCAGTTGTTTTATGGAATAAAAATTTACATGTGTTTATAACAGAACATGTAATACTTTATTTTTAATCATTCAAGGATAATTTAACCCACACTAAGTGACACATATTTAAAACAAAGAAAGAATCCAAACATACTACTAATTGATTTGACCTAAACTTTTTTTTACAGTCCCAATGGTCGGTAAAATTAAGCACCAATGAAAAGAGAGCCAGAAGAAACAGTTTACTACTATCCATTGCAAATACATTTAAAATGATTTATTCCTCAAAAGTATGTGCAATAACAACATGGCTTTGCCATTCAAATGAAATTCCACTACAGTGAAACAGCGAGTCTCACTCCCTGGAAATTCAAGATAAATATTTGACCTTCATCTTATATCAAAATCTTTGACAACAAAGCTAACAAAATTACATAGCTGAATTTTAAGAAACCAACATTCATATGTGATCTTCATTATAATATTACTTTTCTTCAGGATTTATGACACATGAAGGCAATATACATGGGGATAAGAAAAATTAGCATTTAAAGCACACATCACCGATCAAAACTGAAATTTTCAGTATAGAATATACTTAATGCTTTGTTACGAAAGGCGATTTAATTTTGTTTTAACCTGAATTACTTAAGTGTCAAAAATAAATGGCTCTTGGTATAATATATTAAGTTTGGTGGCTTTTAATTTCTTAGAGTACATCTAACAAGGAACACATTTAAAAATCCCAATCTACAGTATGGACAGCACTGGTACCATGTTGCACTAAAAAACCCAAAAGGTAGTGAAGTAAGTTTCTTACCTGTTAGTCAGTGTAGCTGGCATTGGATGTGCTGCATTAGGTGGTACAGTTGTGTGGGTGAGCGGGGTAGGGTTCTGGGATATTGTGACAGGGGTCTGCATAACCCCATTTAAAGCTCCTACAATGCCATTAATTGCCAGTTGGTTACCTGGCAAAGCTCCAATTATTCCACCCACTCCAGGCACGGCAGGAATGGTGGATGTTACAGTCTGCATTCCACTAGCCAGTGCCCCCACTGTCACACCATTGACTTGCTGAACTCCACTAAGGCCTGAGCCCTGCTGAGCTGGACTCTGCCCAGCAGGAGGTGGAGTAGAAAGAGCCGATGAGCTGCTGGTGCTTTGTCCACTGGAGGTTAAGTCCTAACGTAAGAAAGAATAGAAACTAAGTTGTAAACAATACAGCAGAACTGTTTAAAATAATGTTAAACCATCTAATGTGATATACTACTGTTCATAAGTGAAACACACAAATGAAACTAACCACACCCAAATTACCTGATTTAATACAGGAAGAGAATTATCAGGTAGAAAGCTGTTTCCTAGATGAGGGCTCTTACTGCTGTTCAAGGAATCAGTAGTAGGAGCTAGATTAAAAAAGACAAAGAAACCTATTTACCTGTTAAATTACGTTATGTGTAAGATTAAAGGCTTGTCTAAAAAAGCTTACCCTGAAGCCCGCATTAAAAACACTTAAATATTAAGCCTTGGTATTCTTAAGACCAATTTGAATGAAAAAAAATCTTTATCTCTACTGAATATCATGGCTTTAAATCAATGAAGAGATCGTTACATATTTAAATTTTACCATAAAATTCTGTACTAAAGAAGTTGGAGCAAATTCAAATTGAACACTGAACAGGATTCTTTTTTTTTGAATTTTTGAATTTTATTTTTTATTTTTTTATACAGCAGGTTCTTATTAGTTATCTATTTTATACATATTAGTGTATATACGTCAATCCCAATCTCCCAATTCATCCCACCACCCGCCCCCACCACCACTTTCCCCCCTTGGTGTCCATACGTTTGTTCTCTACATGAACAGGATTCTTTACGCTCGTAGAAAATAATTTATCATTCCTTTTCTACATCTGCATATAACTGGTGACCAGTCATTATTCAGTTATTATGAAAAAGATAATGGAAGTCCATCCTGCTTTCCTTAGATCCACAATAAAGTCATACTTACCATTCTGTGCTGAAAATGCATGCATTTGATGAGATGGGCTGGGATTTGTTGTTATTGTTGGAAAAGGCACTGAGAGCTGTGCATTCAATAATTGAAGGCGTTCCTTTTTGGCAGTCAAGTTTTTAATCTGTTCTTCTAATCTTCGATTTTCTACTTGAAGTTGGTGTAATGACTTCAGCATTCCTAAAACTAGCAGACATTTGAATGGTGTTTAATAAAGAATTTCATACACAGGACTAGGTATTTTATGGACTTAAGTGTCAATAACTTTAGAAATAAATTAAAATAGAAAAGCAGAAATTCTATAAAGCATTTCTAAGTGACTAGGTTCTATTCCTAAATTTATATGTAGATATAAATATACCATAATATATTTGTACCTATGTAAGCATAAAGGGATACTGTTCCTAGATATACCATGTGGAAACTTTGTCGCCACATACCAAAAAAACCCAACCTAGTTCAGGTAATTTCCATTCTCAAAGAAAAATCATGAGAACACTTTATTTTCATCAAAATAAAAACCTAATTAAAAATTCAAAGTGCTCGCCATGATTTTTCATTAAAATCATATTTCAAAGGGCAAAGAATCACACCAATATCCTTCGCCACAAATAAAGAGCACAAGTATTTGTTTGCTGCTTGGTTGAGTTAAGCAAGCCACCTGACACAGGACTAGGAAGCCCAGCCGCTAGGCCTGTGGATCCACACTCGCCCAGCAGAGAGCAGTGTGTGTGCACCGCAGCCCCACTCCCGGCTCCGAGGGAAGGCGCGTCATCTGCACACAGGCTCAGCGTCTCTCCTGCCTCACCACCTCAAATACCGTTTCCGTTCCTGCCACAGCTCTCAGACCTCTCGACACAGCAGAGAGAGAGGCCTGTGTGATGCTGCGGTGATGGACACTTTAAAAGTTCTATGTATTAAAAAGTTGTATTTGTTTAACATGCCCTCAGGGCCTTGAAAACACACAATTCTACTGGTACAGACACATACGGTCATTTCCCAAGGATTTAACTTTTATCCCTCCTCTTCAAGATCCCACAAATAACCCTTAGTGTACCCAAATGAGATGCAGTAAGACTAAGCTAAACCTGTCCTCCAGCTATCATGTTCAAAGGATTATCCCGGCATGAATTTCCTCACAATTAGCATTTTTTGTCAGAGCGCCATTCATAAAAATACCAATTTATGGCACGTGTGTAACAATAAGCAAAATATTTTGTTTTGTTTTAAAAAAATAAAGCAGCAAAAGCTTATACCTCCCACCCCCAAAATGATTATAAAAACCAAACCAAAACACCTATTATTTCCCCCAGATACATATATCCTTAACATTAGGCCACTTCTCTAGTTAACAGTATCTGTAGTAACAGTTTTTGTGTTTGACATTTTTCACCCATGGCTCTCCTTAACAGTTAAAATTGTAAAGATACTAAATATGTATATGTAATATATATTACATAATTTAGCAAGTAAATGATATAGATAATATATATAAGTTATATATATAATTTAGTAATTATTCTCCTTTCTCACCCAAATTGTAAAATCAAGAGAGTTGGCCATACTTGACTATACACATTTTTTAAAATAAATTCTCCAAAGGTGAGCAAGTTTGATTCAAACAACTAAGCTAAAAGAGCTATAACTCGTATTTTAGTAAAACTTAAAAATTGATTAGAACAAAGTACAATGGAGAAACAATGTACCAATATTTTAATAATTATAAAAAGTAACAAAAACCAGTGAATTCCATGAGCCAGGCAACGTTCTTCATATATTCTATGTCATTTAACCCTCAAAACAATACTATGATATAAGTACATTATTATTCCCATTCTACAAATGGAAATCTAAAAGCACAATGACATTAAGGAACTTGCCTAAGATCACACTGTTAGTAACAGGTAAAAACAAAATTCAAGTCCAAGCAGTAAACCTGCAGCATTTGTTCTACTGAGCCACTACATTACACTTTCTCACCATATTATGTAAGACGTATCATAATTTCAATGCTGTTCTCGATGGTGTGACTTCAACATCTATCCACCTCTCTGCGCATCCGTCCACCCATCCATCTACTGACCTTTCTTTCAAGACAAGAAGACAATACTTACTGTCACTAGGAGTGCCCTGTTCTAGTAGAAACTGCTGTCCTTCACTCCACTGCCTCTCCAGAAGCTGCTCTATGCTGGCTGCTACCGGGGGCAGGTTTTCCAAACTGCTGTTGCCTGGTTGATCATAGCGGATCTGTAAGCTACTTACAGGGGACCTGTTGGAAACATTAATCCTCAGGTTAAACAGAAGAAGGACCCTTTGAAGGAAGCACATTCACATTTCTCACCTTAGGCTGAGCCTTCTCCTGTACAAGTTTTCTAACACCAGGCTGCCTATGTTAGAACGATAAAACCATAACCTACCCTAAAATTTAGTAATTACCATCCTTCCTCCCCAAATGGTAAAAGTCAAGGGAACAGCTGGCCATGCTCGATAATTAAAAACCACTAGAAAATATAAACACACCACTAATAATCTCTGGAATAGGCTGTAAAAGAACTTGATGCAACTTTATAAGACAAAAGGGAGAAAGACAGGACTAGAAAAGACTTACACTGTACGATTATAATAAAGTAGAGAGCATTTTAATTCATAACCACAAAATCTCAAATATCAGTAAAAAGAATTTTTAAACAATCTTGAAGGAGTATTTTGTTATAAATTCAAAAATACTTAGTTTCAAGTGTTTTCAGAATTAGAGAACATTATCCAGACCAGAGACATTTTTATTTGAGCCCCTTATACAAATTTTTTCTAAAACGTCTTAGATCTGTACTTCAAATGATAACAACTTAATCACCTCTTCCAAAACAAGTACCACTTATATTAAGATGAACATGCTATGTTCTCTCATCCACTTTTTGTTTTAAATAAGTAAATGTGGCCATTTCTGGTCTCCAGCCTCCATAAAAATATAATAAATTAGTAAAGGGCTTTAGAGTTTCTGAAGTGTTTCCACCCAGTTAACTTCACAACAACCTAGTGAGAAGTCAAAACCTGCCTTACTGGCTCCATTTCTATCTGAGGAAACAAGATGGGGCTTTAGTGACTTGTCCAAAGACACGCCGCTAGTAAGTGACAGAGCTGGGCTACAGCTCAGGTCTTCCCACAGCCTGAGAGTGCTTGGCCGCATCCCTGATATGCATCTCTACAAAAATCTCTTTAAATTAGAAGTTAAACAAATGAGGCTTTTTATTCCACATGTAAACATCACATGCTACATACAGCTGCCCATCCCTTTCCAAATAGTATATTATTGCCAGGATAATTTAGGCCATTATATTTCAGGCTGATTTTTAAAGAATAATATACAGCTGGAAATATGTGCTAAAGTAATTTAGTGCCATTTTTTTGTGTTAAATACCATTTAGCTAATGAAACACGAAGAACTGCACAATGCAAAATTGCAGTAAGGAATCCTGAATAATTTCTAGGTAGCTTGCATGATATTTTAAGTTTAAAAGGAGAACACAGGGACTTCTCTGGTGGCGCAGTGGTTAAGAATTCGCCTGCCAAATGCAGGGGACATGGGTTTGAGCCCTGGTCCAGGAAGATCCCACATACCACAGAGCAACTGAGCCCACGCGCTGCAACTACTGAAGCCCGCGCGCCTAGAGCCCGTGCTCCGCAACAAGAAAAGCCGCCGCAATGATAAGCCCATGCACTGCAAAGAAGAGTAGCCCCTGCTTACCACAACAAGAGAAAGCCTGCGCACAGCAACGAAGACCCAACGCAGCCAACACTAAATTAATTAATTTTAAAAAATAAATAAATAAAAGGAGAACACAGAGATGCTTCCTCCACTAAACATATGAGCAAAAAAATCCATTAACTTTCTTCTTTGGAAAAAAAATAATAAAACAGTACAGAAGTAACACAGCATAAATTATAGATTGGTCAGATGATGTTACAATTGTACTTCAGATTCCTAGTTTCAAAAGAAGAATATTTAATTTTCTGCAGAGTTCAATTAGGAAAAACAATACTACCTTTAGTTCACTCAGGGATTAGAAAAAAAGGCACTACTGATGCAGCACTAGAAAATAGCAAAATTAGAGGTTACTGGACTAATCTCTCTAACGTTAAAGATGCTCCTTAACAGACATTCCCATATATATTAGCAACACAACAACAGTGATATTCATGGTAGCCATGGCAGAAAAAATTTTATTTTTAATAGAATTTTAAACTTTCCACAGTTGAAAAAGATTCTTGAATGGGCTTCTTCCTCCTTCTGCTCCATTCTCACCCAATCTAATACTATGCTTGAGGCAGTTTACAAAATTAGAGAACAGAGAGAAAACAAACTAGAAAAAGGTATAGGAGTTGAGTGGAATAAAGTTAATAAAAAGATAGCCTAATGTGCTATTCGTAGGAATAACCTTATATATTACATATTAATAAATGGTACCTGAACTCTTTCATATAATATCTAAGATAATTTCACAGAACAATGTAACATATTTGCTATACTTTGCTTCAGACAATTTTAAGAACTAGAGGGATTTTAGAGATGAGCCACAAGAACTTCATTTACTGAATTAGCAACTAGAGACTAAAGGGTTAAGTGCATTGCCCACAACAGAGCTAAAACTGGAACCCAAAGTTGAAAGTCTGGAGTCTGCAGCTTTAAGAGACTTTTTTTTGTTTGTTTGTTTTGTTTTTATTTTTGGCTGCGTTGGCTCTTTGTTGCTGTGTGTGGGCTTTCTCTAGTTGCGGCGAGCGGGGGCTACTCTTCTTTGCGGTGCAGGGCTGCTCACTGCAGTGGCTTCTCTTGTTGCAGAGCACGGGCTCTAGGCGCAGGGGTTTCAGTAGTCGTGGCACATGGGCTCAGCTGCTCCGCGGCATGTGGGATCTTCCCGGGCCAGGGATCAAACCCGTGTCCCCCCTGCATTGGTAGGCAGATTCTTAACCACTGCACCACCAGGGAAGCCCTAAGAGACTTTTAAGACTATTTTATAACCAAAAAGAATTACCCAAATTAATACGTTAATAATACCAGGAGCTAAATATACAAGAGAGCTGAAATTGATTAGAAATCCAAGAAAAGGTGTTATCTTTTACAAAGCTTACAAATCTAGCCATGTGTTTAAATTAATATTCAAGTCAATTGAGAATCATTTTTCTTGACTGTCCAGACATGCTTCTTATCTATAGAATGCTTTTATAGCCTCACAAATGTATGCTCTGCTGATATGAGTTAAAGAAGTTTCCAAATCGCGAAATGTTTCCTTTGCCGATACTTTGCAGTGCAAATAACACTTACCTTGGTGAGAGACTCCCTCTGGGTGAGCTTCCTCTGCCACCAAGGCTGCGGCTATTGTCTCCGAGTTCTTGATCTGCAGTGTAAATATTTCACAGCTGATAAAGTGACTCTCACTAGATAACAGGTTTTAAGCTCTGGCCCTGATTTTTTCTAAAACATACATAAAACCTTTACCACTATCTTTGCAGTTATTATGAAAGTAGAAGATCTAGTATGTTGCTAGTTTAGAATTGCTGAACTGTGGCATGTAAGGCGTTGTCCCTACACGTTTTTTTGTGGGTGGAGAAGGCCATGGATTATGTTCGTTCTTTCATTCCTTTCAATTTTACAGCACAGAAGCGTGGTTTCCATTTGCAGTACCCTCCCCTCAGCCACTTTTAATTTCTACGGTTAAAGTAATGAATCACAGCTGTGGACAGCTAATCTGTATGCTTATCACAGCAAATCCTTATGCTTTGTATATTTTAACACTTTGCATTCCAAGACAAGTCACAAAATGCATATGTATTACATAGAGCTACACACCAAAACTAAAAGTGTATCTATTACATGGATCATTTCACATAACACTAAATATCCAAATGGACAATAACAAGTAGGAATACAGAATTCTGTATTTAAAAGGAAAAAGAAATTAATTTCTTCAAAATATTCCTTAGGTAACACCGAATATCTCTGCTTGAAAAATAACTTGTATTTCCCCTACAGTTAGTTCCTTATAAAATCATCCTATCTGGCCTCTTTAAGGTTGTCCTCCCCTTATTCTGAGTCAGGTAACCTCTGACCCTTAAAGTGTAAAGACATGACTGATCCATTCTTGGTGAACTGCTAAACCCATTCCCTTCCCCCAAACAGGCATGACTACTTGGACATGTCAACAAATCCTTAAGGATGGAATGAGACAAAGCAAATCCAGTGGCTCATTAAAACAGTACAAGAGGCAAATGCTACAAAATGTCAACTGGTAAAAATTCACAGGATTACTAAACACTGTAGAAATTCTCTAACAGGATTTTTTTTACCAAGTTTGTGTAATGCAATTTCATGAATTATGCAAATAAAGATTGAGGCTATTCACAGAAAAGCCCAGTGTTATGTTACTTTCATTGCACAGAACTGAGCACTGAACACATCAATCACAAAAGTCACAGGAGACACTAGCATTCCTGCCTGCTGATGGCTCTGCTTAAACATTTACATTTCAGACAGTAAAAAAGCACATCACTGTTTTGCAGCACAGCATACTATTTACTTCCAACTGTGATTCTTTTGATTTAAAAAGGGAGGGGCACAATCCCCCCCCACCCTTTAGATTTTACTTATTAACCACACCTTTAGACCTTTCAAATGAAATGACCTGAAGTGGGTAAAAATTACATTGGGGAAAGGGAACAGAATTTCAGAGTTTAAAAATTCTTGAAATCTTACCTGTTTGATTATTTTCAGACTGAGCTATAAGAGCTGCCATTGATGAATTTGGATTTAATCTATTGCCATATATATGAGATGATGCCTGACTAAGAGAAGATCCAGCTAGAGTATTTGCCTAAATGAAAAGAATTACAAAGACAAATGAATTATACTTAAAAATATCTTAATACTTTTCCTCCTAATAGACCTAGTAACAACTATTTTCTCCAACCTAAGAATATAAGCAAAAATTTCTGACTTTCTGAGGAGCAAATTTCATTGTTGTTTTACCATTCCAATATTCCAGTTTCTGAAAAGTTACATAACTCTAAATTTTAAAAAAAAAGTGAGAGAGAGAAAGAAAAAGAATTGGCACAAAGTTAACTATTCATGCTTTAATTTCAAAGTACCTATTCGATACCAAAACCAGTGGCATGGTAACCATGTGAACATATGACTAGTTATTTAATCTTATTAAACCATTTACAAAATAAGGGCAGGGAGACAACAGATGTCTAACAAATGTTTCAATCTCTTACCTCACAGACGGGCTGAGGAGGTCAAAAGGTCCAACTTCTACCTTTAGTATTTTAACTGCACAGAGCCATATTTCTATTGCTTAATTCTGTCATTAGTAAAACCTGCACACTATTTTGTTACTTCCTATTCTGATAGACTTGGAAGCCTGCTGCTTTTTCTGTTTTGTTTTGTTTTTATTTTAAAAGAAAGCAAACAGGCATCACAAGTATGTTTTCTATACAATGCAGGGCTCAACGAATCACAGCTTTGCCCTGACCCCATATAAGGCACTGTCTTTTTGGCAGTAAGCCAGCTCTACGAACTGAAGAGCTAGTCCACAGTTTGTGATTCATTCATGTTGCTAACCACAATTCTGAAGGCCTCCACTGGGACTTGTGCCAAACAAGCGAAAATGAACCCTTAAACAGATGAAGCTAAGGAGGCTAGCCAAAGTCTTGCGTAATCCAAAGTAATAAAAATGCCTTCTTTGATGTGAATACTTTCTCCCACTTTCCAAGAATATTATAACCTTAAAAATGTGGCATTTTAGAAGCAAATCTCGTGTACACAAAACACTGTTAACTCACAGAAGGCTATTACTAGCCTGAAATACTTTTCAGGCTTAACAGAACCACGAATTTCAAAGTAGATTTCTTTTTCTTTTCCATGAATGAAATCAAACTTAACCTTTCATAAAAACAAAATCATTGCGTAGTTATTGCAAAAGAAAATTCTGGAAAACAGTTTAAAAGAACTGAGGCGTTTTTAATATAAAGCAGCTGAATAACAGCAGAACAAAAGATGTGGGACATTTTGACATGTTTAACTGCACAAAGGAGACCAAGACAACATAATAGTGACAACAAGCAAAATATAAACAAGAGAATAAACTGTGTTTCTGGAAAGACTCAGACCCTGACATTAACATTCAGCCTCTAGCCAACTTACTAAGCATAAAAGTTGGACTTTACAATTCACAGTAATAGTCCCCGTGATGTAGAATCCTGTCCTTGCTTTCCATTGTTTCAAAGGGTATATTTCATAGTTCACACTGTAATGTCTAAGTTCAACTGGTCAATTTCTGGCCTTCATTTTTCCTCTTATTAAAGATATGTATACAAAGTCAGTAGTTTGGATTATATAGTACTGTTTAACAATCAATTAGCCCTTGGCAAAAGCTAAGTCAGCACTTTAACCTAAAGATCACACTAGACACTTACCATGTATAGAATATAAAAAATATGAGTCAAAAATGGAAATACAGGAAGACTTTTTTTTAACCTCTCCAGAAGTTAACTACTTGGGAATCTTGGGTACTTATAAAATAACTTAGAACAAGAAAAATCCAAAGAGACACACAGAAAGATCAGATGTTACCAGTAACCCAGTTTAAAATCTTGGGCACCTCACACTTAAAAATGCTCTTTGCAGAGCCAATTTACTTACTCTAGACACAATTCTAAAAAGATCAACTAAGCATATAACAGATTAGAAGTGGAAAATTAATTAGAAAGAGGAAGAAAAAGTAATATCTTGAGACATTTTGTTGGCAGCAAGAAGTAACAGCTGACAGCAAGAGAGGAGAGAAAAATACGAGCAAGAATGAGTGCATTCCCGACTGCCGGTGGGGCTGTGCTCTGAGTACACGGACAGGAGGGGCCTCTGCACCGGCACCCGATCCTTTGACTCTCGTGTTTGTGTACTCATCCACTGGCTGAATCAAAACTATTATCATACCAGTTGAACTGCATTTCTAGTTCCAATAATCAGTTTTATGAGCTGCCTTAGTCTCTTGAAAAGAATCAAAGATCCTATTCTCTTTCAGGAAGGTTTCCTTCTGTCAGGAGCTTTATATTTATCCTTGTTAGCTTCAAATTTCTTGATGTAGTCTCCAAATCATCTTACTTTCCGAATCACACACTACGCCCACTACACTAACGGATCAAAACGCAAGGCAGCACACCATAACTGATTTCCATAATGACTATCAACAGGAAGAGAATCAATCATCGTTTGCATAATTCCAAAGCAGGAAAGATGTATTTTATAAAGATGGCAGGAAAAGGTAAAATTAATAATAAAATAATAAAATAAATTAGAAATACATTCTTCATTAACCTGAATGATAAATTTCCCAAATTTTCTGAATGCTTAAAAATTATCTGGTTTTGTCTTTTAAAAATTACTGTATTTATCTAAACAAGAAATTTCCAAGAGAGATGAAAATAAATTACTAATTTTACCATGTAGGGTTTTGTGGTATATGAAAACATCTAAAGCACTCCACATTAAAACTCAAGTCATTACCATCATTTTAAGCTGGTAACATGAGCTACCAAAGATTCCACAAATGTCTGACACTGCTTGGCCAACACTTCTGAAATGATATTTACAATGGTTACTGCTGGAAACTCTTGATAACTCTGTAGGCACCTTAGGACCAAGAAACTCCCAACATTTTAGTAAAAAGATTCTTCAACTTAGTAGCAATAAAGAAGGATAAGAGAGAGAGCAGGGAAGAGACACACAACTTATGAGGAGAGTACACACATAATGACTGGCATTTTGTAGACTCAAAAACCTTCATTACTAATAAGTGAAAGCACTAAGATTCATGAAAGTCCATGGGAACCTAAAGAAGCTAGTTATGAAGCATAAAGGGCACTGAAAGCTTTTATATAAAAGGAATCTGGAACAAGGAATAAGGGAAACAATATAAACACAGTTCTCCAAAGCACACTTTGAACATGGATTTTTAAAGTGCAGTGAAAGCAAATTACTAATGTACCATAGGTCTGCTTCAGAAGACCTGGTATAAAAACTGGCAGTTGTTATTGCTGGAGATGGTGTGGAGAAAAAGGAACCCTCCTACACTGCTGGTGGGCATGTAAATTGGTGCAGCCACTATGGAGAACAGTATGGAGGATCCTTAAAAAACTAAAAACAGAGCTACCATATGATCCAGCAATCCCACTCCTGGGCATACATCCCGAGAAAACCATAGTTCGAAAAGATACATGCACCGCAATGTTCATAGCAGCACTATTTACACTAGCCAAGACATGGAAACAACCTAAATATCCACTGACAGATGAATGGATAAAGGAGATGTGGTACATATATACAATGGACTACTACTAAGCCTTAAAAAAGAGTGAAATAATGCCATTTGCAGCAACATGGATGCACTGAGAGATTATCATACTAAGTGAAGTAAGCCAGACAAAGAAAAATATCATATCATATGGCTCACATGTGGAATTTAAAAAAAAAAAAAAAAGAGAGAGAGAGAGATACAGATGAACTTATATACAAAACAGAAATATATCCACAAACATGGAAAACAAGCTTATGGTTACCAAAGAGGAAAGGGCAACGGGCAGAGGGATAACTTAGGAGTTTGGGATCAACATGTACACACGACTATATATAAAACAGACAACCAACAAGGACACGCTGTATGGCACAGGGAACTCTACTCAGTATTTCGTAATAACCTATAAGGGAAAAGAATCTGAAAAAAAAAAAGAAATATATGTACGTATAACTGAATCACTTTGCTGTACACCTGAAATTAACACAACATTGTAAATCAACTAGACTTCAATTTAAAAAACCCCCAAAAACTGGCAATTGTGTTTGAAAGGAAGTACATACCTTATTTCAATCCTATCTTGCCCCAGGAAAGAGAATGTCTACTGTGGGCAAATATGTTCTCAGGCCTATTGGCACTATAAAGAGTATGAGTTGTTAAACACTGGGGAGGCTGAGTGAAGGTATCCGCAATACACATCAACTCTGTACTGGTTTTGCAACTTTTCTATACACCCAAAAATTATTTCAAAATAAGAAGCTTAAACAAAATAAAAATATGTAAGTGTCCATCAACAGATGAATGGATAAAGAAGATGTGGCACATATATGCAGTGGAATATTACTCAGCCATAAAAAGAAATGAAATTATCTGTAGTGAGGTGGATAGACCTAGAGTCTGTCATACAGAGTGAAGTGGATCAGAAGGAGAAAAACAAATACCGTATGCTAGCACATATATGTGAATCTAAAAAAAAATGGTTCTGATGGACCTAGGAGCAGGACAGGTATAAAGACACAGGCGTAGAGAATGGACATGAGGACGCAGGGAGGGGGAAGGGTAAGCTGGGACAAAGTGAGAGAATGGCATGGACATATATACACTACCAAATGTAAAATAGATAGCTAGTGGGAAGCAGCCGCATAGCACAGGGAGATCAGCTCGGTGCTTTGTGTCCACCTAGAGGGGCGGGATAGGGAGGGTGGGAGGGAGACACAAGAGGGAGGGGATATGGGGTATATGTATACATATAGCTGATTCACTTTGTTATACAGCAGAAACTAACACACCACTTGTAAAGCAATTATACTCCAATAAAGATGTTAAAAAAAAAAAAAAGAATATGACTGCCAAAAAACTGGTTACTTGGCTTTATAGTGTCCTGATGAAATGAAGTCATCTACTCAAAATGTAAAAACAGGTTTTAGATCAAGATTTAAATATTTTATGAAATTATAAGTTCATATTGCCTTAATAAACTTCTGCTTTCACTTCCAAATATATGATACCTTAGACAGGTTCTTTTTTCCCTCCCCAAGACTAATAATTGAAGGAACCACTTCCACGCAAGATGTTATATCTATTCTAATACCCTAGTAAAAGTCTCATTAAGTGTAATAATTATTTTACAAGATGGACCCAAAGCCAAGTAAAGTAAAAATAAACTGAATAATTACTGAGGTAAATCTAAGTCACGATGAAGCAAAATATGCTTAGTACCTGAGTCAAAGAATACCCTTAGCAAATTTAGAATAACTTACTATGTTAAGCATCTAGAAAGATATGTAAGTCCCTACACCAAGGCAGTAGTGAAACTCAAAATAAATCAGAGAAATTTAGTGTTTCCTAAGTAGACTGACATACCCTATTAAAATATTAACAAGATTAAAATTATATTTCAGCTTGAATTTTCCCATTAATAGTTCACCTCTTACATTTCAAATGTCTCCTTATGACCACTGAGAAGTTTTGAAAGAGTTCTAGTTGTAGAGTGAAGTAAGTCTACCAAATTCCTAGGCACTTGGCTCATTCTAAAGGAGTTAGTAGTAGAGAGGAAAAAAATCAGGCTAAATCTACTCAATTATCTGAGTATCAGACTTAAAAGTGGGTATTGTTTTGGTAGATTTTTTTTTCCTCTCTAATGTTGGTAAAGGCAGAAAAATAAAGTATAAAGAAGAAAAATTAGGTTTGAAAGAACAGTACCTATCAAAATTTCACCTTTGGAAAGTATCATAGCAATGCATCATCTAGAGGTGAGTATGAAACTTCATGCTTCAGTCATATAGGAAGAGGTCATAACAAGCACTTTTTAAATGCACAATTAACCTGTCAATAAACATTAAAGTCAAATGATTCAAACAAGCTCTAAAACACAGTAGCTTCTTCTTCAAACTTTCCAACGCTGACACATGATTTAAATATGCGTTCTTCTGAAATACTGTCAGCTCACTAAACAGTATTATTTTTAAAAATTCCTACTTCATCCATACTCTTACAAGAAAAAACTTTTTATTATCACTATATCGGCCATAAGACAAACTATCTCACCTTGGGTGAGGCAATAAAGCTCTCTATCTTCAATTTCCAACTGTAAAAATGGAGATAGAAATAGTACCTTCCTCCTAAGAGTACTGTGAGACTTGAGTTACTGCTGAGAAGTTAGGGCTGAGAAGAATGGGTGGCAGATGGCAAGCACTCAAACTTTACCTTGTTATTTAAAACTTTTTTTCATAAGCTATTATGGTTTCTATCTTTGCCATTAACTTCGTTAAAGAACATAATTTGCCAATTATATTCTGATATAAACATGGCTATATTTCACAGTAAAACATTTCCCTAAGAAAAATTAGATGGTACTGTCTCATTATGCAATGATATTTTAATCTATATATTCTATAATAACATTGCAATACAGCAAATATAATGTAAGGATTCAAATATTTTAATGACAATTTATACACAATTTGTTTGACTAGAAAAGTTTTAAAGAAAAACTGGAGGACAATAGAAAGTTTCATATATTCTCCAACTCAATCCTAACTTTGTACTCTAAAATGTATCCTGATAACAGACCCATTTCTGTGTCAGCTACCACCACCGGGCTTTAATACTCAGCATGCGATGAGAGAAGAAACCATGTGTGAACAACTTTCAGGTCCCATGAGTAGGCTGACTGTTAAAGCTGTCAGGTTCAATTGCATCATTCCACTTTATTCAATGCCCCAAACTGCTCCCTAATTGTTAGGAGCTTAACGTATTCAAAACCATTGTTTAGGCTAATGCTGAAATGCCCCACAATTGAGTTTATAAAGTAGTGGGAGGGATTAAATTGTAGTTAAACCATCAATGAACACTCATGATTGAGCAACAGGACTGTGCAGAATAACCACCAATTCTAAGCAGGTTTCTTAATTGGTCAATATCTAATCAATATAACTCCTACCTTTTGGGGTGGAAATTAAGTCCCTAGGACTAAAGAGGCTATTGAAATAATTTAAGAATGGAAAAGACCTTAGTCAACAGCTGTATGTGAAATGACTAAATGGGTGTAATAACCATTAATTCCAAAGTAGTTCATGGTCTGCAAAGTACTTATTCTCGCTTGAACTTCAGAATATACCTGTACTGCAGGTAGAACAGGTATTTAAAGTATTCCATTACACATATGAAAAAAAAAAAAAATCAACATCCACAAATGTAAAAGACCTACCCACAGACACACTAGTGAGCAGCAATGCTCCAGGAATCTAGGATTTCAGACCCAAATTTCTGCTATTTTGTATTGTGCCACACAAACAGACACAGTAAAATTCCTAAGAATGTTTTTTCAAAGAGATACCCCTCAACACAGAGGCTCATGATCTATGTCACTTAACCTCTTCATCATCCAAAAGTAAGTAACATTAGAAAGCACTTATAAAAACTTATTCTACTCAGAATGTGAACTTCCTTCAAATTACAAGTCATTATGTAATTATTTAAAACAGGGACTTCCCTGGTGGTGCAGCGGTTAAGAATCCATCTGCCAATGCAGAGGACACAGTTCGAGCCCTGGTCCAGGAAGATCTCACATGCTGCGGAGCAACTAAGCCCGTGTGCCACAACTACTGAGCCCGCGTACCGCAACTATTGAAGCCCACGTGCCTAGAGCCCGTGCTCCACAACAAGAGAAGCCACCGCAACGAGAAGCCCGCGCACCGCAATGGAGAGTAGCCCCCGCTCGCCACAACTAGAGAAAGCCTGTGTGCAGCAAGACCCAATGCAGCCCAAAAATAGATAAATTAATTAAAAAGCAGGATACAACAATAAAGTAAAGTAAAATAAAATAAAATAGATGAAACTTCCGTTCTGACCAATCAAGTCAGAGCTCTTCCAAAGACAGGTGAATCGGCCTGGGAAACTGAACCATTTTCCCAAACAGAATCAAAGTGCCCTATCAGCCATCATCTGAAAGGAAATCAGGATTATATCTAAGACAACTCCCCAACACACACACCAAAGTTAAGATACTTGAAGTAAAAGTCTCACAGAAATCTGCAAAACATTAGTCACTAAATTATACCTTTAAAATACTTAAATTTATCTGCATTTACTAAATATCACATAAATAAACCTTAGAAGTTCCTTCAATTAAATTACTTTTAAACCTGTATCATTTTTATAATAGTAACACAGAGTAAACAAGGAACCATGATTATCTACATGAAGACTGTATCCAAAAGCAAAACTCAGAATGCAAGACATATTAGAATACAATTATTTTCATTACATTCTGTCTTAAACTCTATTAAAGCAATCATCCTTCAAACAAAAGCACCAGAATTCTTCCGAAGACAAAACAGAATGAATGCGGAACTAAGAAACAGTGGAATTTGAAAGGCAAAATGAAACATTAACAGCACACCTATAGAAACTAATTTATACCTCTACCCATGATGCAAGAGCAGAGTACCCATCATTAAAACATCACAAGGACAGTAGTTGTATCTTCCAATAACGTTAAGGAACTATAACTGTAACTATACTGCTGGTATCTGTGAAGGAATAAGTACCCTAAAAACAAGTTTATCAAACAAAACAAAAGGATTTGACGTCAAACAATATAAAACTAGGTTATCAAACATTTTTAAAGTTTTTTTTCAAATTAGGGCTGCTAAGCATCAGACTTTGTCTCCCCACATTTTTACAAGTGTCTCCTTTTTGCCCCATTAAAGGCACAAATCTAGTTTCAGTTTTTAATTTCTATTAGCTCTTCCTGATCTTACTTCCCTGACCACTTGCCTGGGAACAATCCTTAAGACAGCAAATAAACCAAAGAAGAGGCCTGTCTATCTTACTTAAAACCAAGGCCAGAAAGATGAATGACCTATGGATTTTTATCCTGCCGGCACCAAGCCCATCACTAAAAATTACTGCTTTCATTAAGTTTTTGGGAGGGAAAGGAGGAAAGTCAAAACATCGTTCAAATTTAACACTTCTATTCTCTGATTTATATTTTTTAAAACATTTGCTTGCTGGTGTGATGGTTTTCTCAATAATTGTAACAAGGCTTCTATAATTATATTTTAAATATTGATAGTTTTAATTTACACACTTATAGCACTACTCTCTTCATTTTTAAATCAACTACCTATAAAGAAACTCTAAATAAAAGGGTAGGATGTGATTATCTAAACACACTGAATTGCATGATCTGAAAACATACAAGGCCTATACGAAAGTTAAACAGAAATAAACTTCTGTCATTTTGGAAAGAAGATTAAATTACCAAGTGCATCACAATTTTAGGAGTTCTACCTAAACGTTCTATTTATTCTAAATATTTCTGTATCCTTCCTTTGCACATTGCCTAGAAAATTCACACTTTGCACATTCAACACCAAAACTATTGTCTAAGGCAGCTAAACTGAAGTAGTTCTGCACTCAGTTCAACTCAGAGGTCAACCTGCCTCAGTTGCCTGGAGACTGATGGTTGCTACAGCAGCACCAGATAAGCCAGGTTAAATAAGCTCCGGCTTGAAGGCAGAAAGTGTTTACTGCTGGACAGAAACAGAGATGCAGCTGTCTCGGCATGCAGCATGTGAGTCTCACTGGATGATCATATTTATAAGAGACCCATCTTACTGAAACAGGGAAGAGGATAAACAGTGAAGATTTTAATTGGACTGAATCCTGGATTACTTGCAACTATGATTTCTTTGTTCTTCAGCTGAGTCATATGTTAAGTGGAATTTTCCCTCTAGCTATAAATTTCTCTTCACTACCACTTCCCCCACCCACCTCCCTAAAGCCAACCCCCAAAACCACAAACATAATGAATGGGAAGAAATGAGATTTTTGCTTAATTCATCCTGGAATTAACCAGAGGGTAATTAAAACAGACTTTTAGAAAGAAAGCAAAGAAAAATGCACATTGAAAATGTTCATGTGAGACTCTTTCCAAGGATATAAAGCTATCAACAGCATATGGTTACACTTAATTAAAAGAGATAAAACTATTAATAAGAGCCATTTTCTCATCTATCCTTTCACCCTCTCTAACCCCAAACCCCTATCATTATGCCTATACCTCACCAAGGCTAGTGAAATGAGCTAGAGAAAAACTCTCCTAAAATAGTCAGGTTGAGAAGTTCACCAAATTGTTAACTTTCATTTTCAAAGACAATACCACTAACCATGCCATTGTTTTTCTGTGCTGAACTGTTGTTTATTCTAATTCTTGATCTAATTATAATGGTGATCGTTTGCACTGCACCATTACATACTTTAAAAATAACTTAATGCTGTGCTCTGATGTACAACTTACAGAAAATGCTGGAAAAGTGTACATATATTCTAAGGCCCGTACAATAGAAATTATGAACACATACATAAAGTAGAAGTTTACAGCAACTTACAAACAACTAAACTAGTTGTTTATAATTAGACATTTGTCTTTGTCATAATTTTCTTAAAACTCTGAGACTATTAGAGGCATTGGGTAAAATGAAACTAATAAAATTATAAAGAATTCCAAATAAAGAAAAAATATATACACTTTAGGAATTTTAAATTATTACCTTTGAGGAAACATGGGGGTTGGGGATGGGGAGTGAGTGTGTGTGCGTGTGTGCGTGCGTGTGCACGCGTGTGTGCATGTTTTGTGTTTGTGCGCGCACGCGCGCAGCTGTGCCCATTTACTATCCTATTTGTATAATTATGATTTCTCTGGTTTGACTCTGGCTCTTAGAGCATTCTTGTAGACTAGGTCACCTATCAAGTTCCAGATCTAAAATGAAGGAAAAGGATAAATAAATGCAAAACCACCAACATAGTCACCATTATTTATAATATTATAAATATTCCTTCTTTATCACAAGAAAGAACACCATATAAGTACTTAAAAGAATCATTCACTCTTAATCCTATATTCTCCTTCACTGGTTTTTAAAAATTTACACCACAGATATTCATATATTATTTCTGTGATTTTAAAATTATGAAAGGAATTTTTAAAACCACAGAAGTCCAAAAATGGTTCATACTTTGTAAGTCCTACTTTTAAAAGAGGGAATAAAAGCTCCCCCCAAATTACTATTTTACATCATTAGGACAAAATCAGGAACTCAGAAATTGAAAAGAATCAGTTGGTGCCAACATATTCTTCTGTGCTCTCCCATGAATATCATGTAAAAATGTGTATTATTTCCACTCATGTCAATACAGGTTGAGATATTTTATAAATTCCTATAGGAAGCCCTATTTCATTTATCTCCCCTATAATCTAACTTACTTTCATTTGCAAATGAAGGAACTGACAAAGGATTAATCTCCAAAATATACAAGCAGCTCATGCAGCTCAGTATCAACAAAACAAACTACCCAATCCAAAAATAGGCAGAAGACCTAAATAGACATTTCCCCAAAGAAGATATACAGATTGCTAACAAACACATGAAAAGATACTCAACATCACTAATCAGCAGAGAAATGCAAATCAAAACTACAATGAGGTATCACCTCACACCAGTCAGAATGACCATCATCAAAAAATCTACAAACAATAAATGCTGGAGAGGGTGTGGAGAAAAGGGAACCCTCTTGCACTGTTGGTGGGAATGTAAATTGATACAGCCACTACGGAGAACAGTATAGAGGTTCCTTAAAAAACTAAAAATAGAACTACCGTGCGACCCAGCAATCCCATATACCCTGAGAAAACCATAATTCAAGAAGAGTCATGTACCACAATGTTCATCGCAGCTCTATTTACAATAGCCAGGACATGAAAGCTACCTAAGTGTCCATCGACAGATGAATGGATAAAGAAGATGTGGCACATATATACAACGGAATATTACTCAGCCATAAAAAGAAACGAAATTGAGTTATCTGTAGTGAGGTGGATGGACCAAGAGTCTGTCATACAGAGTGAAGTAAGTCAGAAAGAGAAAAACAAATACCGTATGCTAACACATATATATGGAATCTAAGAAAAAAAAAATGGTTCTGAAGAACCTAGGGGCAGGATGAATAAAGACCCAGATGTAGAGAAGGGACCTGAGGACACGGGGAGGGGGAAGGGTAAGCTGGGACGAAGTGAGAGAGTGGCATGGACATATATACACTACCAAATGTAAAACAGATAGCTAGTGGGAAGCAGCTGCATAGCGCAGGGAGATCAGCTCGGTGCTTTGTGACCACCTAGAGGGGTGGGAGGGAGACACAAGAGGGAGGAGATATGGGGATATATGTGTACATATAGCCAATTCACTTTGTTATACAGCAGAAACTAACACACCATTGTAAAGCAATTATACTCCAATAAAGATGTTTAGAAAAAAAAAGACAAACGGATGTACATGTTACTTTGTAACATGGTAATAATTTACCTGAGTTGTAGCAACAGCAGAGGGTGCAGACGACCCAGCAGATGGGGAGAGCGCTCCCACTTGCTGTAAATGCCCAGAAGGTTGCTGAGGTAAATGAGAACTGGAGACAGGAGTACTGGATCCTGAGCCAGATGCTACATTTGGAAATGATACTGCTACATCACTGCTGCTATAAATACCTACAAGAAAAAAATCTTATTTAAATATTTTATAATTTAGCAGTCAAATTTGTCACAGATACACAACATTAATCAATAAGTTAGAATACCCACATTTCCTCCTGATCCCTCCCACAATGATAAATTTTATTGATGTCAAAAAAAAAAAAACACGGTCCGGGAAGATCCCACATGCTGCGGAGCGGCTGGGCCCGTGAGCCATGGCCGCTGGGCCTGTGCGTCCAGAGCCTGTGCTCCGCAACGGGAGAGGCCACAACAGTGAGAGGCCCGTGTACCGCAAACAAACAAACAAACAAAACCCCCATGAACTAAATGTATAAATACTGACTTTTCATAAAGCACTTGTCTTAAAGAAACTAATACTTTTTTCATACGTCAAAGATGATTTGTTGGGCTTCCCTGGTGGCGCAGTGGTTGAGAGTCCGCCTGCCGATGCAGGGGAGATGGGTTCGTGCCCCGGTCTGGGAAGATCCCACATGCCGCGGAGCGGCTGGGCCCGTGAGCCATGGCCGCTGGGCCTGTGTGTCCGGAGCCTGTGCTCCGCAACGGGAGAGGCCACAACAGTGAGAAGCCCACATACCGCAAAAAAAAAAAAAAAAGATGATTTGTTAAGAGACAGATATCACATCAGGAAGTGCTTTGTAAAAATAATAATAAGGGGTTTAGGAATTCCTAAGAGCAGTAACATGTTTCTGAAATAGGAGAATGAAGAAATTAGAGCTGTATAAAAATCACTTGGTAAGCTTTTCAAAAATGCAGATACTAGAGCCCCAGCACTCATGATTGAGAAGGTCTGAAATGGGAAGAGACTTTGTTTTAGAAAGGTCATCCACATTACAGAGCAGAAAATAAAATGGAACAGGACTAGACTTGATATTCCGAGAACAACAAAGAGCCTGATGCCACTGGTGGGACACAGCAGTGAGAATAAAGAATACAGGTGGATTCTATAGATATTCAGGAGGTAGAATAAACAGGACTTTATGACTGACCAAATGGGGTATCTAAGTAGCAGTCGGGGTGGCCAGGGACCAGAGGATTAAGAGATGATGGTGACGTGTAAAGCTAGGTGGTGGTAGCATTCACTTCAGAGAACACTGGAAAAGAGGAAAGAGATTTGAAAGCATTTTCAGTAGCATCACAGGGTTAAAAAGCCAGAAAGAAAGAGTAGAAGCAATTCACTCTAGAGAAGTGGATGGACAGAGGACAGAAAGAGAAAATGAGCAAAAGTTAAGCAGAAACTAGGAGTTACTTTAAAAAGTGTTTTGTGGGTTTTTTGTTTCTTTTTTTTTTCAAGATGGGAGATCATGCTCTTATGCTGATAAACAAAGAGTCCACAGAGAAGGAGAGGCTCTTTGAGGATAAAGGTTAAGAGACAGGAATCTCTATAAACCAGTGGGGTTCTGAACCAGGGGTGATTCTGCTTCACAGGAGACATATGACAATGTCTGGACACATTTTTGGTTGTCAAAACTAGGAGGTACTACTGGCATCTAGTAGGTAATGGCCAGGGATGCTGCTAAACATTGTACAATGCACAAGACAGCTCCTCAAAACTAACAATTATCTGGCCCATAGAGTCAACAGCAATGGAAGCTGAGAAATCTTATAATAAACCAGGGCTCTTGGGAGGGTGGGAGGGAATAAGACCTTAAGAACTTGACATTATAAACAAGAGGAAAGCAGAAAAAAAGAACCTAAGTATGCTATAGTCAAAAAAATTTTTTTGAGAAAACACAGTGCTTGGTTATATCAACAGTAAAATTTACTTTGTTCTAAAGAATATAAATATTATTGATTCATAATAAATAAAATTATCTATAATCTTCAAACAAGGGGAATACAAAAATTGGGACATTTTTAAAGGCCTTACAACCATAATTGAGGCTCCTAAGAATCTTTTTATATCTACAATTTCTCCAGAATAAAGATAATTTATCCACTTAACAAATACATTCATTCCACAAACATCTGAGAGCTCACTGTTTGCCAGACATTATTCTAAGCCCTAGAGATACAAAGCCATTCAAGATATGTGGTCTCCGCCTTCAAGAAGCTTAGTGGAAAAAAGAGACAATTACAAAAGACCGTGAAGAGTACTATGATAGAGATATCCTCAGGAGGCTATGAGTGCATAAAGAGGGTTATCTAACCCAGACCTGGAGTGAGAGAGGATGGGGTCAAAAAGCGAACTGGGAGAGATGGGTGCCTTTAAAGCTAATTTCTAAGGGAGCTACAGGACAGAGGTGAAGGGCATTCTGAGGAAGAAACAGGCGCCACAGAGCCAGGTGGATTCTAAGAACTTCCAAGTGCCATCCGTGTAGCTTAAGCAAGAAATGAGGCTAAAAAATAAGCAGGAATCAAATCAAGAAGAACATTAAAAGTTAAAATGTTAAAAGTTAAAAATTCAGAGACAATCGGAAGCCACCAAAGTATTGTAAGCAGAAGTCTGGTGTGATCAGATTGGTGTTTCAGCAAAACATAAATAAATCACTGGTACAAGGCTGAGAACAGATTGGGGAGGGGATTTAAACAGAGACTGAGAAAGCTGTTAAGGGCTGCTACAATGATACTGATGAGCAAAAATAATAATAATATTAAAAAAAACAAACCTAAGGTAACAGCAGTAATGAGACATTACAAAGACAACATTCGTAGGACTGGTAACTAATTAGATCTGAAGAATAAAAAAGAGGGAAGAGTCAAAAATGACTCTTAAACACCAGTAAGTGACTGTGAGAGTGGTAACATTCACTGAAGTAGAAACAGCAACTGAGAGTATCCAGCACTTGTTACTATGTGTAGGTCACTGTGCTAGGACCACAGACCAATGAAGTAACTATTACTCCCATTTTACATATGAGCAAACGGAAGTTTGAAGAAATAAACTAATTCCTTTAGTGACCTAGTAGATGGTAGAACCAAGAGTCAAACTCATAGCCATGTGACTTTACAACCAAAACCACTTCCTAATTACATGTTTGAGGTTGAGGTTGATCATCACAGTCTTTGAGATGCCTGTGGGACACAAAACTCCTATATCATCTAAAACAGAATGGGATGAGCCTGAAGCTCAGCAGAAAAAATCAGGTCTGGAGACACAAATCAGGAGCCAGAAGGATGACAAAGATAGAATAAGTAAATGTGAAAACTCAGAAAGGCTTCCTGTTGGCCTGCTAACTAGTTCATATTTAGAAACACGGAAATTTCATATTAAAAAGCCTAGATTTCTAATTTCTCCTGAAAAACCTGAAGCTCTGTCAACACTGGATACTATATTCTGAAATAGCAACAATCCGCCCGAGCTCTGGACAGGGCATTGATTCCTTAACCCACCAGAGTCCCACCATTCCTTATGCTTCACCTCTTCGTCACTCATTTATGTTACCTACCTAGCTCCTGTAAGTATTTGATTAAAAACCTGTGATATGGGGCTTCCCTGGTGGCGCAGTGGTTGAGAGTCCGCCTGCCGATGCAGGGGACGCGGGTTTGCGCCCAGGTCCGGGGGGATCCCGCGTGCCGCGGAGCGGCTGGGCCCGTGAGCCGTGACCGCTGGGCCTGCGCGCCCGGAGCCTGTGCTCCGCAACGGGAGAGGCCACAGCAGTGAGAGGCCCGCGTACCGCAAAAAAAAAAACTGTGATATGGAAGCTGGTCAAAGGCAAGGCAAGGAAAAATGAGATCACCCAGGAAAGTTCTTGGTGTGATCAAGAGAAGAGGACTAAAGACAGGACCTAGGGAACATTACCATTTAAAGGGTAGACAAAGAAAGATGGACCACAAAGAACAAAATAAGGAAACAGAGAGAATCTTAGAAACCGCCTAAGAGAATTTCAAAGGAAAAGGTCAAATGATTCTATTGGTCATTTAAGGTAAGGCCAGAAAAAGAAGTCATGAAAAGTCACAAGAAATTTTGGCACGATAACTCTTTTAAGAAGTTTGGCTGTGGAGGACAGAAAAGAGCACATAAATGCAGTGAATATTTATAAACCTACATTCCAAAGGACAGGCATGTAGGTGAGAAAAAAAAAATTGTTTTAAGTTGTTTACCCCATAGTTCTTTCAACAAATACTTATTGAGGTTCTGATAATAATTTTTTAAAAGGCAATGAAGATAGCAAAGAACAGAAAGGAATTCATCCTTCAAAGAACTTATAGTCTCGGGCCTCCCTGGTGGCGCGGTGGTTGGGAGTCCGCCTGCCGATGCAGGGGATACGGGTTCGTGCCCCGGTCTGGGAGGATCCCATATGCCGCGGAGCGGCTGGGCCCGTGAGCCATGGCTGCTGAGCCTGCGCGTCCGGAGCCTGTGCTCCGCAACGGGAGAGGCCACAACAGTGAGAGGCCCGCATACCACAAAAAAAAAAAAAAAAAAAAAAAAAAAAAAAAAAAAAAAAAAAAAAGAACTTATAGTCTCACAGCAGAGCTAATAAGTACTCCCAAGCTACTATGATACAGGAAGGAAATGCTAAATACCATAAGAAGGACATATGATACAAAAAACGACTTAAGTTCAGAGGAAGAGACTGGGGTGGAAGAGTTCCAGAGAGAAGTACTTGAACTCAGCTTTTTCAAAGTACCTTAAAAGGTAGAGTGCTGATTTTTTTTAATGTCAAAAAGCATACTATACATGGAATCTCCAATTCCCAAAACTAAAAGACAAAAGTGAGCTGGAGGCAGCAGGCTGAAATCACAACAGGACAAGTTTCTGACTGAGACAAACGTCCTGGCTCTCCCAACCTTGTGATCTTAAACTTTGTGAGCCTCCATACTGTTCTCTTCTAAAAACCAAGATAATAGCTACCTTAAAGGTTTTTGAGAATACCCATGTAAAGGCTCTAACAGTGCCTAATACACAGTAAGTTGCCATAAATGGTAGCTATAGCTATTTTAGAGTTAGTGCTCTAGTTAAAAATTTATCTTTAAGTCAGGAAAGTACAGTATTTTAATTGTCAGGTCCTCTAATATCCGTACTACACTTTGAAAACTGCAAATACCATTACCACATGCAATAATATATCATGAAAGTATAATACTGAGAAGTAAAACTGTGGTGTGTTTGAGGATCTTCAATCTCTAAACTTAAGTCTGTTTTTTAACTGCATTAGCTTGATCTTAAATGGGAAACTGCACAGCTAAAAACGCAGCAATCACACTTTGAAACTGGTATTCAGGTTACTGTAATAAAATAGAACAAATCAAAATTTTCCTTTCCTATCAAGTCAGGAAAGCATGGAATTCTAAATATTTTTCTGAAAATGAGGATCACTGGCTCACCTCAACTCCCTCATACCTCAGGTATGATGGTACAGCATTAACCGTTCACTAAGACCTCTAGATCCTTTTTCGCAGGGCAAATAATCCTCCTTAGATTGTTCTATACCTGCTTTCTATTCAACTTCACTCTATTTTCATCTTTTACAAGTTATATGCTATTTTAATCTAAATCAAGGTGACATTCATCTAATTAAATATAACTGAATCCTGCAATGCACAAGCTCAAGGAAAATACCCTCAAATTCACCTGTTCAGGATACAATATTGTGCACCTGCCGTTCAGGGTAGCTGTACCAGTTTACACTCTTCACCAACAGAGACCAAGTGCCTGTTTTCCACCTCACGCTCGATTTCATCTAGTCTTTAGATCTTTGTTAATCCAATGGGCAAACAAAGGTGCATTACCACACTTTTACCTGTGTGTAACCAGGCGTGGGAGGACGTGTGGAATGAGCAGTGTCAGGAGGAGCGCTCCTCGTGTGGAATGAATTTTGGCAAATGGAACTGGCGAGAGAGGAGGCCCGGGCTTAGGACCAGCCTGGGTCAGCCGTCACGTGTGACAGTGGCGGTGAGGACGGAGACCTGCTCACCCACCCACGGGCGCCCGAGAGAGAGAAGCAGCGCAGGTATAACATGCAGCTGTCCTGAAAAAGGCTCCCCTCTGGGGTTCTTAGCGTCAGGGTGTGCCAGACAAGACCGTGCTTGCGTCTCCTCCTCTGTCCGAAGTTTCCTTGGGTTCCTCACAGATGTCTTGGCACCCTTCAGGTCTCAGCTCAAATGGCACCTTCTCAGAGAGGCCTTCCTTGACCACCCTATTGAGTACTGCAACCCCCTCACTGCACCCATCTACTTCCCTGCTTTATTTTTCTCCATACTCATTATCACATTTATCATTCTGCGTGTTTTCCTTATTCCTTTTGTTCACTGTCTTTCCCATGTCCCTCTGAAATGTACTCTCCATGAGGATGGGAGTCTGCTTTGTTCACTGCCTTATTCCCAGTATTGTACTTAGAGCAGTGCCAGGCATACTAGATTTGCAATACATATTTATTATTATCATTCAGTATTGAATGAGTGAAATTCTATTTGGCAAGGCAGTATAGCTTAGTAATTAAACTTGCAGGGTTGGGCTCATTTGGACCTGAGATCAGCTGCGTGACTTTGGTCAAGCAACTTAATTTCCCTAAGCTTCTTTCCTTAAAGGTGAAGTGGGGAGCTTCTCTGGTGGCACAGCAGTTAAGAATCCGCCTGCCAATGCAGGGGACATGGATTCAAGCCCTGGTCTGGGAGGATCCCACATGCCAGGGAGCAACTAGGCCCGTATGCCACAACTACTGAGCCTGCACTCTAGAGTCTGCGAGCCACAATTACTAAAGCCTGCGTGCCACAACTATTTAAGCCTGCGTGCCACTATTTAAGCCTGCATGCCACAACTACTGAAGCCCGCATGCCTAGAGCCAGTGATCCGCAACAAGAGAAGCCACAGCAATGAGAGGCCCACGCAGCACAGCGAACAGTAGCCCCTGCTTGCTGGTAGAGAAAGCCCGCATGCAGCAGTAAAGACCCAATGCAGCCATACATACATACATAAATCTATTTTAAAAAACAAAAAAAGAGGTGAAGTGGGGCTCATGAGAACACCTTGTCGTTTATTAGGTTGTAAGGATTAAATGCCTGGCACACACTAGACACTTAGAGGCTATTGTTATTGTTTCATAAGCTGTGTAGACTAGGAGTCTTCATTTGTCTTTTCTGTTTCTAGGCTGCTCATTTGAGGCAAGTGTGCATATGTGTGCAAATGTGTGTGTGCGCACAAATGTGTGCTCTAGCAAATTTATCATGCTGTGAATGAACTAGGCCACCTTCACAGGTACTTTTAAGAACTGGAGTCTCAGCACAAACAGTCCCCATTTTTTACTCACGACAATGGGATGTTTTAAAATAAAGATACTGTAAATCAACTATATTTCAATAAAAAATTTAAAAAAAAGAATGAAATGAAAAAACAAAACAAAAAAGAAACAAAGATGCAGAATGATACAGAGAGTGGCAGTAACATACTGATTCATTTATCCATCCACCCAAGAAATATTTATTTCATATGTACTAAAAGACAGGCACTGTGCTCAGAGCAGGGAATAAAGTAGGGAACAAGACAGAAAAGATCTCTGTTCTCCAGGAATATACAATTAGGGAGGCAAACATCAAAACAAACATATGGGACTTCCCTGGTCAAACTCTGTGCTCCCAATGCAGGGGTCCCGGGTTTGATCCCTGGTCAGGGAACTAGATCCCACATGCATGCCACAACTAAGAGTTCGCATGCCACAACTAAGGAGCCCGCGAGCTGCAACTAAGGAGCCTGCTGGCAGCAACTAAGACCCAGAGCAACCAAATAAATAAATTAATTAAATATTTTTTAAAAACACAACTATAAATTGTGGCAAACGCTATATGATGGAAGAGAAAGGGTATAATGAGAGTGAAAAATTAAGAAGCAGAAAAGATCTGTCTGAAGAAATGATATAACAAGACCTAAAGGTTAGGTATGTAGTTGTTAACCGAACAAAGAATGAAGCAGAAAAGCTCGTTCAAAAGACAAGTTAAGGGCTTCCCTGGTGGCGCAGTGGTTGAGAGTCCACCTGCCGATGCAGGGGACGCGGGTTCGTGCCCCGGTCCGGGAAGATCCCACATTGCCGCAGAGTGGCTGGGCCCGTGAGCCATGGCCGCTGGGCCTGCGCGTCCGAAGCCTGTGCTACATAGCAGGAGAGGCTGCAACGGTGAGAGGCCCGCGTACCGCAAAAAAAAAAAAAAAAAGACAAGTTAAAAAAAGGTAATATGGCTCAAGTATAGTGGAGAGAGTGGTAGAAGACAAGGTTAGAGAGGGGAAGGAGTAGATCTCACAGGACCTTGTAAGCCATGTAGAGGTGTTTAGAATTTACGTTAAGATCAATAGGAAGGGGACTTCCCTGGTGGCGCAGTGGTTAAGAATCCACCTGCCAATGCAGGGGACATGGGTTCAAGCCCTGGTCCGGGAAGATCCCACATGCTGCAGAGCAACTAAGCCTGTGTGCCACAACTACTGAGCCTGCACTCTAGAGCCCACAAGCCACAACTACTGAAGCCTGCGTGCCTACAGCCCATGCTCCGCAACAGGAGAAGCCACCACAATGAGAAGCCCACGCACCGCAACGAAGAGTAGCCCCCGCTCTCTGCAACTAGAGAAAAGCCCATGCGCAGCAACAAAGACCCAACGCAGCCAAAAATAAATAAATAAATACTTTAAAAAAAGATCAATGGGAAGACAATAAAGACAAATAGTGAGAACTGGATTTTTAAAATATCATCCCTCTAACTGCTGTGTAGCAAATGAACAGAAAGGAGGAAGAGTGGAAACAGGAAGATCATTTAAGAGGCTATTCCATAAACTAGATGAAAGATTATGATCCTCTGGAAATGGCAGTGGAACTGACCATGAAGAAAGATGTGTCTGAAGTGCATCTAGAAGTTAAAATCACCTAAACTTGATAAGCTATATTTGGTAGACAGAGTAAAGTATTTTGCATCAATCCCAATTTTGTTCATTATGTGTTGTTTCTTTTGAATTTACCCGTAAAGACAACACATACTCATTATTTAAATTTTAAGTAGATGGGAAAGTAGGAAAAAAAATCAACCACAAAGACTGTTAATATTTTTATATATTTTCAAACTTTTTGGTGCAGAATTTACGGTTTTGCTCTATATAGTTGCCTATATACTGGACACAGAATTTTTAATCCTCTTACACTTACCATACATATTTTCTCATTTCATTTAAAAATATTTTAAAATGTTTTGAATATCATTTTGATATCAATTGAATACTGCAGAGCTGACCTGATTTTACAATATTCTACAAATATTTATGCACCTAATATGCCCAGATACAATACTTGCTGCTAAAGATGCTACAAAGAAGAAAACAGGTACCATCCTTGCACTCGTGAAGCTTAAAGTAAAGGAGTCACACGTTAAATAATCACACAAATATTAGTGCTATGATGAAAAAGTAGAATGTGCTATGACAGAATACGAGGGGTAACTTAAGATTAGCAGTACCAAAAAAAAAAAAGAGAGAGAGAGAAAAGAAAAATTCGCAGTAAAGGGTAGGCCTTTGTAAAGTGACACATAAACTAAAAGGAAGTCCTTAGGGGAAGTTCTAATTTTACTTGCCTAGACCTCTTTCCCATTTCTTTTCCAAATAGCACCCTATTTTCTATTAGGGAAGTACCCCTCCTCCGCTTCATGCACTCCTGGCCCAGGGATGAACATGTAATCCAATCTGAGGCGAACTGTCTCTGCTGGGAACTTACACCTTGAATGCATGCTCATAAGGGCAGAGAATGATCAGACCTAAGTTAGTCTAATGGTAATAATATTAGGAGTCTATTAGTTCTTGTTCACTTTGTCCTTTAAGCTACCCTTATTTCTCTCCTCCAAAAGTTTTAGAATAAGGTTTTTCTATTAATTCTCTAAAATAACTGTATATATCCAATAAATTACTTTTTGCTTACATTCGACAGAACCTACTTCTGTGGCTTACGTACAATGGACCCTAATGGACACAGCCACTGTGGTATAATAAACAAAGAAACAAGATGCTCAAAATGAAGCTAGGGACTTCCCCCGGTGGTCCAGTGGTTAGGACCGCTGCAGGGGGATTAGGACCCATTCCAAGCTTCCACTGCAGGAGGTGCAGGTTTGATCCCTGCTTGGGGAACTAAAAAAAAAAAAAAAAAAAAAAAAAAAAAAAAAAAAAAGAAGCTAGAATCCAGCCCAAGAGTCAGCTCAGGTAAAACCTTGCAGGCCATAAAGGACTTTCCAATTTTGTAGTAATGGAAAGCTATTAAAGTGTCTTAACCAAGAGAGTGACATGATCATAATAATATTTTTAAGAGATCACTTTGAATACAAAGTGAACAATGCCTTAAAAGACAACAGGGGCTTCCCTGGTGGCGCAGTGGTTGAGAGTCCGCCTGCCGATGCAGGGGACACGGGTTCGTGCCCCGGTCCGGGAAGATCCCACATGCCGCGGAGCGGCTGGGCCCGTGAGCCATGGCCGCTGAGCCTGCACGTCCGGAGACTGTGCTCAGCAATGGGAGAGGCCATAGCAGTGAGAGGCCTGCGTACCACAAAAAAAAAAAAAAAAAAAAAAAAAAAAAAAAAAAAAAAAAAAGACAACAGAAGAGTAGAATCAGGGAGATTAGTTAGGTAGTTATTGCAATACTTTACACAAAAGATTTTAAGTAACTTAAATTTGGTGAGAATTATGGAGTGAGCAAAGCAGAGGCTCAGGAGTGAGCCCCAAGGAATTTCAACACCAAATCAGGATAAAGGAGAAGTCACAAAAAACTAAAAAGAAATGGTCAAAACAGTAGGACAACCAAGTGAGGGGAAGTGGAAAAAGAAGAGATGGGGAAGTGATGTAAGATGGTCATGTAAGAAGAAAACTGAAAAATACTCACTTGGACTTGACAATGTGAAAGCTATTCCTGACCTGAGTGTAGTAGTAGTTGCAGAAGCCAATATGAAGTGGTTCAAAAAAATAAATAAATCAATCAATGGGGGAATTTCTGTTTCTGGCAACAAGGCAGACTTGACAACCTAAAAACCTTCCTAATTAAAAGTACCTAAATGTGAATAGCTAAACCCACAAAAAAAAAATTAGGGGTCCAAATAAAGAGGAAAGGCCTTAACAGCTGCCCTGAAGCAGCCAGCCTATGTCAGGAACCTAGGAGCTTTGGCTTTAATGCTCACCACAAGGAAAAGAGATAAAACCTTGGGTCTCCAATGGAGGGAAAGCTGAAATTGATGAGACCCTGTTTATATAGTTTAGACTTTCCCATGGCTACACTTTTAGGGGAAAACTAACCCATCCCTTCTCCACTCCACCCCCAAAGACCCCCGCAAAACACAAAACCCAAAAATCACGGCATACACAGGGAGAAAAATAAAATAAGGAAGTTTGTCCAATTTGATCTGAGCTTTGGATGGAGGATGGAAGATCTGCCTTGAGAATTTACAGCCACAGCCTTGCCTTCAAATAGGTTTTGGGTCTGAACTTACACCATCTGCCTGGTCTGGTAAATCCCAAATGCTGAATCAACATAAGAAGAGGTCAGGCAGTACCGTCATATAGCAGAAACAAACACAAAACCTCTTTGAAGGGATATATCCTCAACCCAGGCTAGAAAATGAGTTTGCAATCCAAAATTAGAAAACATGGAAAGAACAATCCCCTTGATCACAAGTTAGCAGACATTAAGATCTGACTATCTTCTAAGAACCTTAGAAAATAGAAACAGCAAATAAAGATTATGAGATAAAGATTTTAAATTATTAAGAACCTAAGAGAAGAAATCAAAAATATGAGAAAGGAACAACATTCTATATAAAAAAGAACCTGGGATATCCTTCTGTGGTTAGCAGAATTCCCCACGTTTCCCTTCTACTGGTTATTCAATCAAACACTAATCTAGGTACTGCTCCGAAGGCACTTGGCAGATTGAATTAAGGTACTCATCAGCTGACCTTAAAATAGGTGGCTTATTCTGAATATGAGGGTGGGCCCAGTGTAACTGAATGAGCCCTTAAAAACCAAAGAAGGGCAGAAGAGTCAGTGGGAGATGCAGAAGAGAAAGCAAGATAAATGCGGCAGAAGGGGACGTCAAGAGAGATTCTAGGTGTGAAAAGGATTCAAAGCATCACCTTTTCTGGCTCTAAGATATAGGGACACGTGTGCAAGAATGGGAGAGAAGCCTCTAGGAACTAAGGGAGGCCCTTAACTGACCGGAAATGGTGACCTTGGTTCTACCACTCCAAGGAAAGAACTGGATTCCACCAACAACCTGAATGAGCTTGGAAGCGGGTTGTTCCCAGAGTCTCCTGACAGTAAGAGCTGGCCAACACCGTGATTTCAGCCTTGTGAGAATCTAAGCAGAGAAACCAACTTACCCCACCCAGACCTCTGACTGTGCACTAAGGAATTTGTCTGGTTTTAAGCTGCTAATATTTGTGGTAATTTGGTACAGCAGCAAGAGAAAACTAATATACTTGCAGTGTCAGAAAGTAAGGAAGCATTAAAAGAATAGTGGGGACATATCAAAAGGACATGGAGTCAGCTTAAAGGGCTCCCAATGCCCAATTGTGAACAATCTGAGCATCACAACAAATGGATTATAACCCATACAAATCCATAAGTCCATACTGAAATAAACTGAAAGTCTGACGAGGAATGAAATATTTACATAGTCTCACAGTTTATTCCACAAAATACTAATTATAAGGGGGAAAGAAAACCTTTTCATTGGAAAAGTCTCATTATATGCCATGTGACAAAATGCAATGGAAAGATCATTTCTAAAATATATAACCCTGGGACTTCCCTGGCGGTCCAGTGGTTAAGAATCCACGCTTCCACCACAGGGGGCACGGGTTGGATCCCTGGTCGGGAACTAAGATCCCTGCGTGCATGTGGTACGGCCAACAAAAAAAATAAATAAATAAAATAAAACAAATAGCCTGAACGTAGTAACTTCAAAAAAAAAGACAAATCCAAAATAACTGGCCTATAATCCTCAAAAATTAAGGCAGCTGTCAAAACTCAGATGGCGTCTAAAGACTAGATGCTAGTAATCTGGCGATATTAATTTCCTGTTCGTGATAGCTGTACCATGATATTATAGGAGAATATCCTTGTTTGTAAGAAATACTTAGATATTCAGGGCTGACGGGGCACTATGACTGTAACTTACTCTCAAATGGTTGAGGAAAATAAAGTTCTCTATATTTGCAATTTTTCTGTAAGTCTGACACTGTTTCAAAATAAAAATATTTTTAGATGTGAGGAAAGAGCTGAACGCTCTTAAAAAACAAGAAAGAAAAACAAAACCAGACCAGGTCCATTAAAAAAACAACAACAGGGCTTCCCTGGTGGCGCAGTGGTTGAGAGTCCGCCTGCCGATGCAGGGGACAGGGGTTCGTGCCCGGGTCCAGGAAGATCCCACATGCTGCGGAGTGGCTGGGCCCATGAGCCGTGGCCGCTGAGCCTGCGCCTCCGGAGCCTGTACTCCGCAACGGGGGAGGCCACAGCAGTGAGAGGCCCCACGTACAGCAAAAAAAAAAACAAAAACAAAACACCCAAAGAATTCGTAAAATTTAAAAACACATTCACTAAATAGAAACAATAAATAAATAGAGCTAAAGAAATGGTGAGTGAACAAAAAAGAGTTAACAAAAGTACAGATATAGCACAGAGAGATTAAGAAGTGGAAATTATAAAAGAGAGGGTAAGGGACATGAAAGACAGATGAAAATCTAAAAAAAATTCCTCAAGAATAGAAAGAATAAGAAGAGTAATAATTTAAGATATAATGCCTACAATTGTGTCCAGAATTGATAACAGACATGAATTCTCTCAATGAGGAAGTACAAGAAGATCTTAAACAAGGGAGTGTGGGGAAAACAGTCTGAGGTTTAGGCACACAAATAGGAATGTGGGATTAAACACAGTTTGGGTTTTTTGGTGTTTTTTTTCAAGAGGAAAAGACTAGAGCATGTTTAGATGTAGATGGGCAAAGATAAGTGATAGTGAAAGAGACAGTAAGGACACTAAAATCGCAAGGTCTCTGAGAGGGCAAAAAAGGATGGATGAGATCCAGACCACAAGTAAGGATTAGCCTTTGATTGTAGGCAGGACTAGAGAGAAGGAAAAGGAGATGGACACAAATCAAGTAGGTTACAGAACTGAGTTATGAGAAGATCAAGGTTTTTCTGGGAGTAAGAGGCAAAGACATCTAATATACTGGGGATGGGGAAAGGGGAGGAATAGTTAAAAAAAAGAACAATCATGGAAAAAATTAAGAGCTTCCTAGAGATGTGTACTAACATTGCGAAGCAATTTAAATATCACTCAAGGCTAATATGAATCTACAATGGCAGGAATCTGTCAATGGTGTGACTTTGTCTATAGAAACACTTAGCTAAGATGAACCATAAAAATATAGGTGGGAGGAGGAACCAAGAAGGCAGAGTAGAAGGACATGCTCTCACTCCCTCTTGCGAGAACACCAGAATCACAACTAGCTGCTGGACAATCATCGACAGAAAGATACTGGAACTCACCAAAAAAGATACCCCACATTCAAAGACAAAGGAGAAGACACAATGAGACGGTAGGAGGGGCGCAATCACAGTAAAATCAAATCCCGTAACTGGTGGGTGGGTGACTCACAGACTGGCGAACACTTATACCATAGAAGTCAACACAGTTGAGTGAAGGTTCTGAGCCCCACGTCAGGCTTCCGAACCTGGGGGTCCAGCAAACGGGAGGAGGAATTCCTAGAGAATCAGATTTTGAGGCCTAGCGGGAATTGAATGCAGGACTTTGGCAGGGCTGGGGTGGGGGGTGCTGTGGCTCACCATGGGGACAGGACACTAGCAGAAGAAGTTCTGGGAACTACTCCTTGGCGTGAGCCCTCCCAGAATCTGTCATTAGCCCCACCAAAGAGCCCAGGTAGGCTCCAGTGTTGGGTTGCCTCAGGCCAAACAACCAACAGGGAGGGAACCTAGCCACACCCATCAACAGTCAAGTGGATTAAAGTTTTACTGAGCTCTGCCCACCAGAGCAACAGTCAGCTCTACCCGCCACCAGTCCCTCACATCAAGCCGCTTAGATAGCCTCATCCACCAAAAGGCAGACAGCAGAAAAAACAACTACAGTTCTGCAGCCTGTGGAACAAAAACCACATTCACAGAAAGATAGACAAGATGAAAAGGCAGAGGGCTATGTACCAGATGAAGGAACAAGATAAAACCCCAGAAAAACAACTAAATGAAGTGGAGATAGGCAACCTTCCAGAAAAAGAATTCAGAATTATGATTGTGAAGATGATCCAGGACCTCAGAAAAAGAATGGAGGCAAAGATCTAGGAGATGCAAGAAATGTTTAACAAGACCTAGAAGAATTAAAGAACAAACAGAGATGACAATACAATAACTGAAATGAAAACTACACTAGAAGGAATCAATAGCAGAATGACTGAGGCAGAAGAACAGATAAGTGACCTGGAAGACAGAATGGTGGAATTCACTACTGTGGAACAGAATAAAGAAAAAAAGAATGAAAAGAAATGAAGACAGCCTAAGAGACTTCTGGGACAACATTAAACGCAACAACATTCACATTATATGGCTCCCAGAAGAAGAGGGAGAGAAAGGACCCGAGAAAATATTTGAAGAGATTATAGCCGAAAACTTCCCTAACGTGGGGAAGGAAACAGCCACCCAAGTCCAGGAAGCACAGCGAGTCCCATACAGGATAAACCCAAGGAGAAACATGCTGCGACACATAGTAATCAAATTGTAATCAAAAATTAAAGACAAAGAAAAATTATTGAAAGCAGCAAGGGAAAAAAGAAAAATAACATGCAAGGGAAAAATGAAAATAACATACAAGGGAACTCCCATAAGGTTAACAGCTGATTTCTCAGCAGAAACTCTACAAGCCAGAAGGGAGTGGCATGATATACTTAAAGTGATGAAAGGGAAGAACCTACAACCAAGATTACTCTACCAGGCAAGGATCTCATTTGGAGAAATCAAAAGCTTTACAGACAAGTAAAAGCTAAGAGAATTCAGCACCACCAAACCAGCTCTACAACAAATGCTAAATGTACTTCTCTAAGTGGGAAACACAAGAGAAGAAAAGGACCTACAAAAACAAACCCAAAACAATTAAGAAAATGGTCACAGGAACATACATATTGATAATTACCTTAAATGTGAATGGATTAAGTGCTCCAACCAAAAGACACAGGCTTGCTGAATGGATACAAAAACAAGACCCATCTATATGCTGTCTACAAGAGACCCACTTCAGATCTAGGGACACATACAGACTGAAAGTGAGGGGATGGAAAAAGATATTCCATGCAAATGGAAATCAAAAGAAAGCTGGAGTAGCAATACTCATATCAGGTAAAATAGACTTTAAAATAAAGAATGTTACAAGAGACAAGGAAGGACACTACACAATGATCAAGGGATCAATCCAAGAAGAAGATATAACAATTTTAAATATATATGCACCCAACACAGGAGCACCTCAATACATAAGGCAACTGCTAACAGCTATAAAAGAGGAAATCGATAGTAACACAAGAATAGTGGGGGACTTTAACACCTCACTTACACCAATGGACAGATCATCCAAAATGAAAATAAATAAGGAAACACAAGCTTTAAATGACACAATAGACCAGATAGATTTAATTGATATTTATAGGACATCCAATCCAAAAACAGCAGATGACACTTTCTTCTCAAGTGGGCATGGAACATTCTCCAGGATAGATCACATCTTAGGTCACCAATCAAGCCTCAGTAAATTTAACAAAACTGAAATCATATAAAACATCTTTTCTGACCACAACGCTATGAGATTAGAAATGAATTACAGGGAATAAAAAGTAAAAGACACAAACATATGGAGGCTAAACAATACGTTACTAAATAACCAAGAGATCACTGAAGAAATCAAAGAGGAAATCAAAAAATACCTAGAGACAAATGACAATGAAAACATGGTGATCCATAACCTATGGGATGCAGCAAAAGCAGTTCTAAGAGGGAAGTTTATAGCTATACAAGCCTACCTCAAGAAACAAGAAAAATCTCAAGTAAACAATCTAACTTTACACCTAAAGGAACTAGAGAAAGAAGAACAAACAAAACCCAAAGTTAGCAGAAGGAAAGAAATCATAAAGACCAGAGCAGAAATAAATGAAATAGAAACAAAAAAACAATAGCAAAGATCAATAAAACTAACGGTTCTTTGAGAAGATAAACGAAATTGATAAACCATTAGCCAGACTCATCAAGAAAAAGAGGGAGAGGACTCAAATCAATAAAATTAGAAATGAAAAAGGAGAAGTTACAACAGACACTGCAGAAATACAAAGCATCCTAAGAGACTACTACAAGCAACTCTATGCCAATAAAATGGACAACCTGGAAGAAATGGACAAATTCTTAGAAAGGTATAATCTTCCAAGACTGAAGCAGGAAGAAACAGAAAATATGAACAGACCTATCCCAAGTAATGAAATTGAAACTGTGATTAAATATATTCCAGCAAACCAAAGTCCAAGACCAGATGGCTTCACAGGTGAATTCCATCAAACATTTAGAGAAGAGCTAACACCCATCCTTCTCAAACTCTTCCAAAAAATTGCAGAGGAAGGAACACTCCCAAACTCATTCTATGAGGCCACCATCACCCTGATACCAAAACCAGACAAAGATACTACAAAAAAAAGAAAATTACAGACCAAAATCACTGATGAATATAGATGCAAAAATCCTCAACAAAATACTAGCAAACAGAATCCAACAACACATTAAAAGGATCATACACCATGATCAAGTGGCATTTATCCCAGGGATGCAAGGATTCTTCAATATACGCAAATCAATCAATGTGATATTAACTAACTGAAGAAAAAAAAAACATATGATCTTCTCAATAGATGCAGAAAAAGCTTTTGACAAAATTCAACACCCATTTATGATAAAAACTCTCCAGAAAGTGGGCATAGAGGGAACCTACCTCGACATAATAAAGGCCATATACGACAAACGCACAGCAAACATCATTCTCAATAGTGAAAAACTGAAAGCATTTGCTCTAAGATCAGGAACGACACAAGGATATCCACTGTCACCACTATTATTCAACATAGTTTTGGAAGTCCTAGCCACGGCAATCAGAGAAGAAAAAGAAATAAAAGGAATACAAATTGGAAAAGAAGAAATAAAACTGTCACTGTTTGCAGATGCCATGAGAGTATACATAGAGAATCCTAAAAATGCCACCAGAAAACTACTAGAGCTAATCAGTGAATTTGGTAAAGTTGTAGGATACAAAATTAATGCACAGAAATCTCTTGCATTCCTATATACTAATGATGAAAAATCTGAAAGAGAAATTATGGAAACACTCCCATTTACCATTGCAACAAAAAGAATAAAATACCTAGGAATAAACCTACCTAGGGAGACTAAAGACCTGTATGCAGAAAACTATAAGACCCTGATGAAAGAAATTTAAAATGATACCAACAGATGGAGAGATATACCATGTTCTTGGATAGGAAGAATCAATATTGTGAAAATGACTATACTACCCAAAGCAATCTACAGATTCAATGCGATCCCTATCAAATTACCAATGGCATTTTTTACGGAACTAGAACAAATCATCTTAAAATTTGTATGGAGACACAAAAGACACCAAACAGCCAAGGCAGTCTTGAAGGAAAAAAACGGAGCTGGAGGAATCAGACTCCCTGACTTCAGACTATACTACAAAGCTACAGTAATCAAGACAATATGGTACTGGCACAAAAACAGAAACATAGATCAATGGGAACAAGATAGAAAGCCCAGAGATAAACCCACACACCTATGGTCAACTCATCTATGACAAAGGAGGCAAGGATATACAATGGAGAAAAGACAGTCTCTTCAATAAGTGGTGTGGGAAAACTAGACAGCTACATGTAAAAGAATGAAATTAGAACACTCCCTAACACCGTACACAAAAATAAACTCAAAATGGATTCAAGACCTAAATGTAAGACTGGACACTATAAAACTCTTAGAGGAAAACATAGGAAGAACACCCTTTGACATAAATCACAGCAAGATCTTTTTTGATCCATCTCCTATAATGGAAATAAAAACAAAAATAAGCAAATGGGACCTAATGAAACTTCAAAGCTTTTGCACAGCAAAGGAAACCACAGACAAAACGAAAAGACAATCCTCAGAATGGGAGAAAATATTTGAGAATGAATCAACAGACAAAGGATTAATCTCCAAAATATATAAACAGCTCATGCAGCTCAATATTAAAGAAACAAACAACCCAATCCAAAAATGGGTAGAAGACCTAAATAGACATTTCTCCAAAGAAGACATACAGATGGCCAAGATGCGCATGAAAAGCTGCTCAACATCACTAATTATTAGAGAAATGCAAATCAAAACTACAATGAGGTATCACCTCACATCACTTAGAATGGGCATCATCAGAAATCCTACAGACAACAAATGCTGGTGAGGGTGTGGAGAAAAGGGAACCCTCTTGCACCATTAGTGGGAATGTAAATTGATACAGCCACTATGCAGAACAGTATGGAGGTTCCTTAAAAAACTAAAAATAGAATTACCATATGATCCAGCAATCCCACTACTGGGCATATACCCAGAGAAAACCATAATTCAAAGACACATGCACCCCAATGTTCACTGCAGCACTATTTACAATAGCCAGTTCATGGAAGCCACCTAAATGCCCATCGACAGACAAATGGATAAAGAAGTTGTGGTACATATATACAATGGAATATTACTCAGCCATAAAAAGGAACGAAATTGAGTCATTTGTTGAGACGTGGATGGATCTAGAGACTGTCATACAGAGTGAAGTAAGTCAGGAAGAGAAAAACAAATACCGTATATTAACACATGTATGTGGAACCTAGAAAATGGTACAGATGATGCGGTTTGCAGGGCAGAAGTTGGGACACAGATGCAGAGAACAAACGTATGGACACCAAGGGGGGAAAACCACAGTGGGGTGGGGATGGTGGTGTGCTGAATTGGGCGATTGGGATTGACATGTATACACTGATGTGTACAAAACTGATGACTAATAGGAACCTGCAGTATATAAAAACAAACAGAAAAAAACAACTAATACTAAACTTTCTTTCAGGTATTTGTATGGAAATATGTTAATACAAATGTTTCAGATATTACATGCAATTTCTAAAAATCTTATATGTTCTGGTATAATGTTGTAAGTCATAATTCTAGTTATTACTTTAAAATGTGTATCTCAGAAATAAGTAAATTTCCTTGTCAACTGTATTATTATGAACTTTCATCAAATCTTTAACCATGGTCATTTTAAAGTCTTTTGTCATTTACAGACAGCTCTGGGTGTACTCTGATACTTCTGCATATATGTTCCTATAAAAGGGTTTCATCTTCAAGGAATTCATGGAAAAGACTCTGACAAGTACAGGTTTCTGGTAACTGACTATACTGCTGAACTGAATGAATAAGCATTTTCAGAACTGTAATGGAAAACTGATGAATTCATAAAAGTGCTAACAAAAGATCAAGATTAAAAAAAATTAATTACATGGGACTGAGTGAACTGATGAGGATGATTATAATTTTTGTGACTTTCTGTTTGAATTAAAAAAAAAATCCCACAAGGACTCAGAGGCAAAAAATATACAAATCAATTCTCACTGCAAAGTAAAGGAGCTGTTACAGTGGATGATTACTGGACTGAATGTCAATATTATGACATAGTATGAGTGTGTTTTGTAATTGCAATCATTGTTGCTTTTCTTGTGGTCATCCATTTAAAAAAAAAAAATATATATATATATAGGTGGTCAGTTTAATGAAGGAGAGTACTTCACTAAGAAGAGATAAGACACATAAATAAGGTTTAATAGGAAAAGAAAAACTGCCAATTAAAATGAAAAACATAATCTTATTAGATGTGGCAGCTATTAAAACAATTTGCCATTCTTCATTAAAATTTTTTGTGATTTAATTGAAAACATAAGGACTTCCCTGGTGGTCCAATGGGTAAGACTCTGTGCTCCAAATGCAGGGGGCCCAGATTCGATCCCTCGTCGGGGAACTAGATCCCGCATGCATGCCGCAACTAAAGAGTTCACATGCTGCAACTAAAGTCCACATGTCACAACTAAGAAGTCCGCATGCTGCAACGAAGACCCCACATGCAGCAACTACGACCCGGCATGGAATGAATGAATGTAATGACCACATTCAATTTTAGAAAATGAAGACAAGGAAAAAACTACTCTCAAATCTATAACATAAATCTTTAACATATCCACTATGATAATTTTGTCTAACATTTTATTCTGTAATTACTCATTTACCTTTCTGACTCTTCCAACTAGAATCTGAGCACCAAGAAAACAAGAGTCATATTATAAGGAATCAACAGTTCTTTACCATAGTTATTATTTATGCATAATAATATACAACTTGTTGTTCTGGGTTTGTTGTCTGGGAAAATATATCCTGGATATATTTTCAAGTTACTTAGGTAAACTTCCTAAATAAAACTTGATAATCAAATCCAGGAGATACTACAAGAAGCACTTCATAATAATAGTCCATGTATTTCTTTGATATGTCTAAATTTCCCAATAATGTGTCCAGATGAAGACTGTCTGTTTGTTTGTTTGTTTGTTTATGGCTGCATTGGGTCTTCATTGCTGTGCACAGGCTTTCTCTAGTTGCGGTGTGCAGACTTCTCATTGAGGTGGCTTCTCTTGTTGTGGAGCACAGGCTCTAGGCACGCAGGCTCAGTAGTTGTGGCACACGGACTCAGTAGTTGTGGCTCACAGGCTCTAGAGCACAGGCTCAGTAGTTGTGGCACACTGGGCTTAGTTGCTCCGTGGCATGTGGGATCTTCCCGGACCAGGGCTCAAACCTTTGTCCCCTGCATTGGCAGGCGGTTTCTTAACCACTGTGCCACCAGGGAAGCCCTCCTTCACTCTTTTCTTTGACACTTCATGAGCTGTTTCAATCTAAGACCTCATTTTTTTTTTAAAGGAAGTTTTACCTCCATTATTTCTTCAGGTTATTTCCTCTTCTCCATCTTTCTCTCTCTACCTTTCTGGGGCTCCTGTTATCTGGATTCTACTTCTATTCTCCATATGATATTGTTTTATTTTTTATATATAGATTCTCTCTGCCTTTCTAGGGATTTTCTTAATCTGAACTTTCCATTAATTATTTTCTTCCTTGGCTATATTTATCCCATATATTGCATTCTTTACTTCAACCATTAAAATAGCCTTCCATACCTAAAATTTCTACTTCTTTCTTTTTATAATATTTTCTTTGTTTCAAATTATTTTCCCTTATGCCTTTATACGTTTATTCCACTGATTTGTTTCCTCTCCAAAGTTGCTTTAAGGACTGATCTGGGTAGAAGATCAGATTTTTAGTCTCCTAAATCTTGACACACCCAGAAACAACTTTCAATATAAGTTTCCTAATACACTTTTGAATAAAAATATTAGTTGCTCCTAATATTACAAGCATCCTGGAGAAAAATCTGAGAAACACAATTCCAAATACTGAGTTGTTATTATATAAATACACTATTCTGTCAGAAATAGGTACATACATAAATCCAGATATCCTGAAATAAAATGACCCTATGAATGTGAAACAAGTAATATCAGCCATCTATAGAAACAGCTCACCACAAGACATGGTCTATAACTCCAGGTTTAATCAAGGTGATTGGGACAGATTTTCAGAAAACACATGACCTGACATTAATGTAAAAGGAAGCTGCAAAGCAATGAACTGCATTATAAAGAGAGAAAAAAAGAATGTTATCAAGATGGTGACAGTCTTTAAACATAATCTAACTCCTTATTCTGGTAGCAGATTCACTAAGCAAGTAACTTCCCAATTATGATGTGTTTCCCAAGATTATTTTAAGGAAGAATAAGATAAGCAAATCTGGCATTCTTGACAGTTTATGTTTTTATCATTAATGATTAAATGACATTCTTTCCTACCTTCATTTCTGAGATACTGTCTTGGGTCAGCCCACCTGACCAACTCTAGGTATACTGACAAAACCAAAAGGAGTCTAGTATATTACAATAATCTGTGAAAGAGGTTAAGTAAGGATCTGAACCAACCCATAGCCATGAAGAAGATGGAGTCTGAAAATAATAAAGAAATCAGATATAAAAGTCATATCTAGGAAGCTTCAAATTAATTAATTAGAAAAAAATATTTAGAAGGGTACCACTTGGTGACTGATTCAGTTAGGCGAAGGCAGAGAATACAATGAGAGACAGACACATTTTTGACAAAAGGAGAGGAGGTAACTTCTCAGGAGACACTGAGTATTACAAAAGAAAATACTGTAGCTCAGAACCATAATCTTTACATATATAGGTATCATTATTTGTTACTCATATAATCATTAAAACATTATTCTGAAGTACACTAAAAGGATACCACTTTTGTAGTAAACACATTCAAGTTACTATACATACCTGAAAGTAACAATCATTTCTTTTGGAGGGAAAAGGCTACTTTTAAAATTTCTACTAATTTAAACATGCATTAATCCAAAATTATGAATACTGTGGGGTTTTTTACATTGAATGTTTCTACTTGTTTTCTGCTTGTTCACTTGATCTCTTCCCATCTGTCCACATTGTTTGGTCCATCAAATATTCTTCTCTTATGTCTTGATCTTTGATCTTTCTAGAGTCTTCCTTTCCACCCTGACTTTCCTATCTTAAAATAAACCTGATCCAACCTTCCTTCTTCTTCTCTATCAATATTTCTCAGCCTTGACCAATCTTGGAGTTTTAGTTATTTACCCCTATGTGGAGGACTACTATCAATACTCCTTCATGCCCAAACTCTAATCTCATCAATCCATTTGCATGCTAAACGTCTCTACCTAAATACCTTGTTAGTAAATGAATACCCATCCTTCCCAAGCTCCAGCCATTCAGTTCACTGACAATTACTACCAGTTTCTTCCTGGGTAATATATGTCCCATCAGTCTGACTTCATTATTCTCATTCAGGCACTCAATACATTTGGTTACGTTACATTAAAAATCTAATTGGTTTCTCTGTTCCAGCATTAGCTCCTTTTAATCTTCTTATATGCTACAGCCAGATGAACCTTCCTAAACAACAGGTTTTATCTTTTTTCCCCAGCTCAAACACTAACTACTCTCAACCTTTTGGCCTAGTATCTAAGGGTGTTATTTTTCTTAATTCATATCAAATAACAGTATCACCATCACTTTACACAGCCTGTGTATTCCTTTTTTTTTTTTTTTTTTTGCGGTACGCGGGCCTCTCACTGTTGTGGCCTCTCCCGTTGCGGAGCACAGGCTCCGGACGCGCAGGCTCAGCGGCCATGGCTCATGGGCCCAGCCGCTCTGCGGCATGTGGGATCTTCCCGGACCGGGGCACGAACCCGTGTCCCCTGCATCAGCAGGCGGACTCTCAACCACTGCGCCACCAGGGAAGCCCCTGTGTATTCTCATTTATGTGCCACCGCTTGTGCTGTTTTGTATTTCTGGGATTAGGAGTCTAGCCCCGATCCCGATCCCTATTCTCCATATGGCTAAATTCTACATGCTCTTTAAGCATCAGGTAAAATGTTACATTCTCTGGACATCTCCTTCCCGCAGTTGAAAGTAATTTCCTCTGATCCTGAACTCTTTATTATAATGTAGATCATTAAAGAAGTTAAAACTACATATCTTGAAATTATTTATATACACATTTCTTTTCCTTTTAGATTTTATCTTTCCTAAAGGGAGGATCCATTTACAGTATACACTTATTTCTGCCAAAGCAACTAACCAGGATCTTAGATTTAGAAAGAACTTAATATATACTTGTCAAATGAAAAACAGTTTCGACACTCGAGAAGCAATGTTTCATATTGCAGATACTCACAACCTGCAAGATTCCTTTTATTAATATGCGAAACTAAGGGTTTAAGGAGAGAGAAAGGGGTGGAGTACATGCATACATTAATTGGTTAAGAGTAGTGGATTCAGAATACACATGCTCACTCTCAAACTATTCCAGAAGTATTAGAGACACATTACAGAATTAGAGAATTATTATAAATCATAGAATATGGTTCAGATTCTTCTTTCTCTCAGTGAGAGAAGGGTCACAGATGTAGAAAGTGTTCTTAAAAAATCAAAGACTTAAGGCGTCTAGACCCTGACAGGTAAATAGTTTAAGGAATCCTAAAACCCACCGTACCATGTCTTAATATAAAAAATCCAAACAAGTACAACAATAAGAACATGATAAAATTCTTCATCCCACCAATCATCCAAAATTATGGAGAATCCTTTCAGCTATCATTTCTGTGACTACAGATCTCTAATACTGCTTTATATGTGAAGGCTTCCAAGGTACATTAGGATTAATTTAACACTATTACCTTTAGAACCACGCTTGAGTTTGCTACATACCTATGAATTTAAGTTCCTGCTTTGTTAGTGTAGAATTGTCATCTCTGTCTAAAGAAAGGACACACTTTAATTTTGAATTTTTAATAACCAGTTCCTAAAACCTACCATGATAGACAAGTTGAGGAACTTAAGACATTATGAGGAGGAAAAATCAGTAGGGTTAAAGTCCAAAAGGGGGGAAGGGGAATTTTCAATCATTATAAATTTATTCTTCACTAAAATAAAAAGGTAGCACCCTAAATAAAGATATTATCAATGGCAGTACCATTTAATTAATTTAAAGCTCAGTGCTTTGTGACCACCTAGAGGGGTGGGATAGGGAGGGTGGGAGGGAGGGAGACGCAAGAGGGAAGAGATATGGGAACATATGTATATGTATAACTGATTCACTTTGTTATAAAGCAGAAACTAACACACCATTGTAAAGCAATTATACTCCATTAAAGATATTAAAAAAAAAAAAAAAAAAGAGCAACTTATTACCATTTCCAGCAGAGTAGAAGAAGGGTTGGGGATGTCTGCTGCATGTATGGAGAGGGATTTGGCCTGCTGAGATTTTATTTGGGTTTGTTTCGGATGAGAGGATAAATGGACAGACACAATCAGAAACTAGAGTTTAAGGGGAGCTGCCGGAGTACTGAGGGGATATAAATGATCAAGGACACACCTATAATACACTAAACACAAATAGTATGTGCTAATAGCTTTTCATTTTAACAGCCAAGGAATCTAAATACCTTGAAAAAAAGTATCTGACTAGACATTTTTGACACTTGAAAGGTGATTTTTTCAAACAAAGTTATATATCTTAGTGGAGATGTAATAGCCCCGGCATTTAAAAATGGACAGTGAGTATTTGGGTCGACTTTTCAAATTAATAAATGCAATGTTCTTTAAAAAATAATAATAATAATTCTTATAAATTCATTTCCATTTACACTAATTCCTTCACTCAATAAGAACTTTTCAGGTTCTTCTTCTCTTGCAGTTTCAATGAGATGCTTATAAAATTCATTTCACTTTATAAGTAGTTAACATGCATACTGAAAATGACTTTATCTCCCCAGTGGCTGATTCACCATCCAAATGTTAATATCCTTCTCTGTTTATCACTTAAAAGTCTCTGAAGGCTACCTTTCAGGAACTTAAAGAGATCCAAGAGACAAAGTAGCTTACATGCTTTGAAATGGAAAAAGTCTTACTGTCTTATCTATAGTATATGTCTTATACTACTTAGCAAGGCTATATAGTACTCAGTCAAATTCCTTCCTACACAGGAACAAACATTGAAACAAACAGCAGCATTTGCTGTATCCTGGGATGTTAACAATTTATTGTATAAAAATAACACACCAACTAATTGGGTAAGAAGGAAAAACAAGTCTATTGTGATTAAAAAGAAATTAGATCTAGAATAATCTAGATCCACTGTTCTCAATCTCCACACTGTTCACAGAGACAGCTTCTCCCATCAGTAATGCCTCATTACACACAGTGAGTCTTTTTTCTTTTTTGGCAGCGCCGTGCGGCACGTGAGATCTTAGTTCCCCAACCAGGGATGGAACCCGCGTCCCCAGCACTGGAAGCTTGGAGTCCTAACCACTGGCCCGCCGGGGAAGCCCCCACACAGTGACTCTCAAATGATTCACAGATGTACTACGGAACTGTTCTGAGAACTACTCGTGTTTGTTCTTAAATCCCTACACCTCAATGCTTCCCTGAAATGAAAAGGGGACACATATGAAGAATAAAAATCTAGTTTCCTACAAACTATTCTGAAAAAACCTGGATAGGATCCCATATTTGAGGGAGAATGTTCACCCCCCAAATCAATTAGCATCCCTATTACTCTCAATCCTATAGGAGATATCTATGAATAACTGGTTGGCATTGCTTTGCCGCCTCCATCAAGTGAGATGTGTTTGATGAGTGTGGCTGTGACAAATTCTGGGCGCCATAATGAAAGGGGATTCAACAGCGTAGGAAACGGGCACAGAAATCAATTAGCAATGTTACTGTGGTGAAAACAGATCCAAGCTCTCTAGCTACTTTTATCTTCCATTTCAAAGTTATATTAAAAGTGAGAACTGCCAAGACAAACAAATGAAGCAACTCCATTACTGCAGCAAAGAACCAAGTTCCTACTCTGACAGAAACAAGACTGCCTAATGCAAAGTTTAATTCCTGAAGAAAATGAACACATTATAAAGAATATATAGAACCTATTCAAGGGCTGTGTAGTAACTGATGACAATTTATTCATTTAACATTAATGGAGAGTCTATTAGATGATGAACTAAATACCAATGAAATAAAGAAAAAACTCAATTCCTATGCTAAACAGCTTTATACTCTAGTGAGGAAGAAAAACTATGAACAAATAAATAAATTATTAAACCACCTAGAAAGCACTAGAGCAAAATCATACCTGAAATAGGATGATGAAAACCAGGCTGATGATGTGCTAGTTTTTAACTGGTCTATGAAACTAAACTGTAATCCCTATATACATAGTACTTGTTTCATCATTATTATAAGCATTTTAAATACACCTACCAAATGAAACAGAAGTTAAACTTAGAGTTTAGTAATATTGTGAAATCTAAATTCTCTTACTCAAGCTGGCTAGTTCCAAGGTACCACCATAAAACAAAATGTTATTAAATACAAGGCACTTCACTTCATGGACATCTATTCAAAGTTTACCATCCCCATACATTGTTTTCTAAAATAGTCAAATGACTACTTTGCCTTTCCAAATTGCCTTAAAAGTTTCAAAAATTTACTAAAAGATTTTTACATTATATCTTTCTCCTATCTGTTCAGTTTTCTTTTTCCTCTGTTAGTACAATAATTTTATTTCTTCAACTCTTAAGTTTCCTAAATTTCTCTGATCACATAAAATTCATCCCACTGGGCTTATTTTTTACAAATATATTGGTGAAGTGTTTTCCTGAAAGTATTTTTCTTTGTATTGATGATATTCTTATCTCCTTATTGAGAAACACCAATTTCAACGTACAGCTGATTCATGTTGCTATACAACTAACGCAACATTGTAAAGCAACTATACTCCAATAAAAAAATTAAAATACACACAATAAAGGGAAAAATTTATATGCATAAAAAAGTTTATGGAATATTTTACACATATTCAAAAAAACCACCACCATTAAGCCCTAAGATCCTCTATGAGAAACACCAAGTCAAGATATATGCTTAAAATTCAACATCTATGACTATTAAACATACACTATTTCCTTGGTTCTTATAGTTTTCAAAACAAGTCTCAGTGAAATAGTAAATTTTAATTTTATAAAGTTCTATATAATAAAACATTTTGAGATGTATCAGATACTAGAGAGTAAATAATGAAAGTAATCCAGTCTTCAACTTTTCAGAATTTCCACTTTCTAACGGAAGAGTTTATGGGTTTGTCTCTTTTTTTTTAAGTTTCACAAATGTGAGACAAGTATGACTAAGATATAGATCACAGAAACAAAAACAACTGTCTGGAGGAGCAGCAGAAATAGAATGAAGAAAATATTAGATCATTATGTACAAGAACCCAGAAGTGTTTTTTTTTTGTTTTTGTTTCTATCAAAAGACTTTGGAAAAAACTCTGTAGGAGATAAATCTGTCCTTAGTTTTAAATTCTACTTTCATTAGTAAGGAAAGGAGGAAGGCCATACCAGCAGCAGACACAACCAAAGTCTATATCATAGATTTTGCAGACAACAGTCTATCAGGAAACTATGAGTAGATTACACTGATGCAGCAAGAAGTGGGAGAGAAGAAATTAGACTGGAACGGCAGGTCAGTGCCAGAAAAACTCCTTATGCCTTGCTAAACAATATGAATGTATCCCATTAATACCAGAAAATCCTTAAAGGATTTAAGTAAGACAGTGACATGGTCTGACCTGCATCTTTATTTATTAAAAATTTTTAAAAATATTTATTTATTCATTCATTTATTTTGGCTGCACCAGGTCCTAGTTGCGGCATGTGGGATCTTTAGCTGTGGCATGCGGACCTCTTTTAGTTGCGGCATGAATGTGGGATCTAGTTCCCTGACCAGGGATGGAACCTGGGCCCCATGCATTGGGAGCCTGGAGTCTTACCCACTGGACCACCAGGGAAGTCCCTGATCTGCATCTTTACATAGACCCTAATAGATTCTGGTAACACCTAGAGAATGAGCTGGATAACAGAATGAAGGTTAAGAGGTTGCTGAAAGAGTTCATATGACAAATTACGTAGAACTGCCAAAGCAGGAGCAGTGGAAACATAAAGGAAAAGACAAGTTAAAGTGATGAATAACAGGAAAAACCTTTAAAAAAACAAATGGTGACAAACTAAACTCTTCCCTCTCATTTCTTTAAGTCCCTAGCATAACTCTGGTTTAGAACTTTTAATTCTTTTAATCTATCATATAGAGATAAGGAACACCAGAGAAGAAGCAGGCTTAGAGTGGGAATGTAAGAAGAACTGAGGTTTATTACGTCGTTGGGAATGAGTCTGAAAATCAAGATAAAATTCTACACTAGAGGCAGAGATCTGGCAATCTAACGAATATAGATGACTGCTCCATCTGTAGGTATGAATAAGATATCTTCCAACAGAATAGGCATAGAATGAGAAGTGAATAAGTAGAGGAGAGGATCCTGGGAATAAAACAAGAGGTATACAAAGAAATCGTAAAAGATACTGTCAATACTCTCAGGAAGACATTGCTGTAAAGACCTACTTTCAAAAAAAAGATCTGAAATAAATAATCTAACCTCCTATCTTAAGGAATCAGAAAAAGAAGAGCAAATGAAACTCAAAGCAAGCAGAAGGAAGAAAAATAAATAAATAGCAGAAATACAATAAAGAAAAGGAAAAATATTTTTAAAAAAAGAATGAAATCACAAGTTGGTTTAAAAGAACAAAATGGCATATAAAGCAAGTATACTCCAATTAAAAGAAAAGAACAAAATTGCTAAACTTCAGCTAAACTGACAAAGGAAAAAGGACTCAAATATATTATAATCAGGAATAAAAGGGGATATTACTACTCCCATTACCAAAAAAATTTTTAAAGGATTATGAAGAGAATACTATGAATAACTGTATGCCAAGAAATTTTAAAATTCTAGATGAAATGGGCAAATTCTTAGAAACATCCAAACTACAAAAATTGATACAAGAAGATATAAATAGATTTTTCTCAAAAGAAAATATACAAATGGCCAAAAAGAACATGAAAAGATGCTAATTCATTAGTCATAAGGTACATGCAAATTGAAACCACAATGAGATACCATTTCACACTACTTGGATGGCTAGGGAAAAAAAAAAAAAAGAAAATAACAAGTCTTGGTGAGGATGTGGTGAAGTTAGAACCCTCATATACTACTAATGGAAATGTAAAGTAGTACAGCTGCTGTGGGAAACAGTTTGGCAGTTCCTCAAAAAGTTAAACAGGAGTTACCATAATGACCCAGCAATTCTAACCTAAGTATATACACAAGACAAATAAAAAAAATATGTTCACACAAAAACTTGTGTGAAAGTTCACAGCAGTTTCATACCAGTCAAGAAGTGGAAACAACCCAAATGTCCATCAACTGATGACTGGATAAACCAAATGTGGTGTATATCCATATAATGTGTATCATCAAGCCATAGAAAAAAGAATGAAGTGCTGATATGTGCTACAACATAGACAAAACTTATGCTTAAATATGGAAAACATTATGCCAAGTAAAAGGAACCAGACACGAACTCCCTCTACATGTAGTGTCAACAAAAGGCAAATCCATAGAGACAGAAAGTATCTTACTGATTGCCAGGGTATGGGGGAGGGGGGGAATATATTGGGATGTATGTGATTTATTTCCAGATTGATAAAAATGTTCTGGCATTAGGCTTCCCTGGTGGTGCAGTGGTTAAGAACCCGCCTGCCAATGCAGGGGACACGGGTTCGAGCCCTGGTCTGGGAAGATCCCACATGCCGCGGAGCAACTAAGCCTGTGTGCCACAACTACTGAGCCTGCGCTCTAGAGCCCGTGAGCCACAACTACTGAAGCCCGTGTTCCACAACTACTGAAGCCTGTGCGCCTAGAGCCCGTGTTCCACAACAAGAGAAGCCACAGCAACGAGAAGCCCACACACTGCAACAAAGAGTAGCTCCGCTCTCAGCAACTAGAGAAAACCCCCGTGCAGCAGCGATGACCCAATGCGGCCAAAAATTAAATAAATGAATAAAATAAAATAAAATAAAAATGTTCTGGCATTAGACAGTGGTTACAGTTGCACCACATTATGAATACAGTTGACCCTTTACCAATATGGATTTGAACTGCATGGGTCCACTTACATGTGAATTTTTTTCAACAGTAAGTACTACATTACTACATGATCCTCGGTTGGTTGAATCCATGGATGCGAAACTGACAATAGGGATGAAAGCTGTATACAAAGGGCCAACTATAAATTTTATGCAATTTTTTTTACATGTGAGGAGCGTCAGGGCCCCTAACCCCTGAGTTATTCAAGGGCCAACCGTATACCAAAAACCTTTGAATTATATACTTTTAAATGGTTAAAATTGTAACTTTTATATTACATAAATTTTACTTCATTAAAAACTTTGGGGGGAAAAGATAAGATACTGGAGAAGTAGAACAAGAACCATTTACTCTGAAAAAGGATGAGAGAAGTATGAAAAAGAAATAAGGGGTGTAATTTTATATGTACATGCAAAACAATTAATTAAAGCAAAGGAATGATAAACAAAATTCAGGATAGTCATTAACCTTGGGGAACGCAATGGTGAAAAGCATGCACTATACTCAACAGTGCTGGTAACATTCTATTTCTTAAATTGGTGGTAGATTCCTGAGTGCTCATTTTACTAGTGTGGCCACGTAACTTATACATATTGCTTTCAATGTATCAAATGTTTCAGAATAAAAGCTGAAAAAGGATGTATAAAAATATGGCAAAATATTAACAGGTGTTATATCTGTAATAAATTCATAATCTCTGTACTTTTCTATAAATTTGAAGTATTTTATAATTTATAAAAAAGAGGAGAATGCTATAATGGAATACAGAAAGCTTCAAAAGAGAATGGCCAATTTCTCTGAAATGAAATCAAGTAAGATAAAAACCTGTCTCCTGAAATTGGCAACCAGAACTGGTCACTAGTAATTTATGGGAAAAAAGCTAACAAAAAAGGTGCTAAAACCAAAACTATTCAATAAATACATGTACCAATAAACCCTAACCCTGGAAATGATTTTAGTAACATCTTCTTAAAGTATGGCAGTTAGAATAATTGTGAGCAGACATGGTATGCAAAATAATGCTCCCCAACCTGTCCCCAAGCTGTCCATGCCTTAATGTCCAGAACCCGTGAATACGTTACCTTAAACAGCAAAAGGGACTACACAAATTTATCTAAGTTAAGGACCCAGAGATGCAGAGCTCATCCTGAATTGTCTGGGTGGGCCCAATCTAATCATAAGAGTGCTCATAAAGTGTATCTGAGAACCAGACAGACTGAAGCATTAGAGGGACTTCCCCATGGCTGATGGCTCTGAAGATGGAAGATGGGGGGCCACAAGGCAAGGAGAGCAGGCAGCCTCCCAAAGCTGGAAAATATAAGGAAAGAGATCTTCCTCTAGAGATTTTGAAAAGGTTCAAAGCCTGCCAACACCTTAATTTTAACCCAGTGAGGTCTATGTCAGACTTCTACAGAACTGTAATAAATTTGTATTGCTTTAAGTTTGTGATAACTTGTTTGAGCAACCATAAAAACCAAATACAGAAGAATAAAATGGAATGTAAATTCTTCTTTTTCTTTCCTCCCCCAGAGACAAGTCTCAAGGTTTTTATTGCTTGATGCTCAATATAATGAAGAAGAAAAAAATTTTTAAGCTAACATTTGACACCTCACACCCATTAGGATGGTTACTATCATAAAAAAAAAAAAAAAGCAAAAAAACATTAAGTGTTGGCAAGGATATTGAAAAACTGAAATCCTTGTACACTGTTGGTGGGAATATAAAATGGTGCAGTCACCATGGAAACAGATTTTGAAAATTAAAAATATAACTGTATAAAATAAATAAGCTACAAAGATCTACTGTACAGCACAGGGATGTATAATAGTCAATAATGTATAATCACTTTAAATGGAGTATAATCTATAAAGATTTTGAATCACTATGTTGTACACCTGAAACTAATATAATATTGTAAATCAACTATACCTCAATTGAAAAAAATTTTAAATATAACTACTATATGATCCAGCAATTGCACTTCTGGGTAAAATGGAGATTCGAAAAGATATCTGAACATCCATGTTCAAAGCAGCTTATTTACAATAGCCAAAAGGTGAATGCAACCCAAGTGTCCCTTAACAGGTAAATGCTAAGATGTGGTATATGATACAATGCAGTACTAATATTATTCAGTCTTAAAAAGGAAGGAAATTCTGACACATGCTATAACATGGATGCACCTTGAGGACATTATGCTAAGTGAAGTAAGTCAGTCACAAAAAGACAAATACTACATGATTCTAACTCACATGAGGTATCTAGAGTAGTCGAATTCATATAAACAAAGTAAAACGCTGGTTGTCAGGGGCTGGGGGGAGGGGGAAATGGGGAGCTGTTGTTTAATGACTATAGTTTCAGTTTTTGTAAGATTAAAAAATTCTGGAGATTGGGTGTACAACAATGTGAATATATTTAACACTACTTAACTGTACACTTAAAAATGGTTAAAATGGCAAATTTATGTGTATTTTACCACAATTAAAACCAAAAAAAAAAGGAAGATATTTGAAAAAAGAGAAAACACAAACATATGGATTTTTCCAACTAAGTCCAAGCAACTCTCCTTCAATCCTCCACAGGCTAAATATTACTTCACTAGGTGCCAATTCTACACTTGTCTTCGTAATTGAAAATATAAGTCCAGAGCAATTAGGTGAGAAAACAAAATAAAAGACATCGAATTGGAAGGGAAGAAGTAAAGCCGTCACTATTTGCAGATGACATAATACTATATATAGAAAACCCTACAGACTCCACAAAAGAAAATGTTAAACAAATAAACAAATTCAGTAAAGTGGCAGAATATAAAATCAATATACAAAATCAGTTGCATTTCTATACACTAATAACAAACTATCAGAAAGAGAAATTAATAAAACAATCCCACTAACAACTGCATCATAAAGAATAATACATAGGAATTAATTTAACCAAGGAGCTGAAAGATCTCTACTAAATGTCATCTCTCTAAATGACATTAATGAAAGAAATTGAAGGCACAAACAATGGAAAGATATTCCATAGTCACGGGTTGGAAGAACTGATATTGTTAAAATGTCCACACTACCCAAAGGAAGCCAGAGATTCAGTGTAAACCATATGAAGATTCCAACGGCACTTTTCCGAGAAATAGAGAAAACAATCCTAAAATTTGTATGGAACCCCAAAAGGCCCCAAATAGACAAAGCAATCGTGAGAAAGAACAACAAACCTGGAGGCATCATGCTCCCTGGCTTCAACTATATTACAAAGCTACAGTAGTCAAAACAGTATGGTATTGGCATAAAAGCAGACACATAGATCAGTGGAACAGAACAGGGAGCCCAGAAATACATCCAAGCATATACGGTCAATTTGTGGCAAAAGAGACAAGACTATACAATGGGGACAGGACAGTTGCTGCAATAAATTGTGCTGGGAAAGCTGGACAGCCACATGCAAAAGGATGACACTGGACCACTGACTTATACTGTACACAAAGATCAACACAAAATGGATTAAAGACTTGAATGTAAGACCTGAAACCATAAAACTCCTGTAAGAAAACATAGGCAGTAAGCTCCTTGACATTGCTCTTGGTGATGATTTTTTGGACTTGATACCAGAAACAAAAATAAACAAGTGGTAATACATCAAAAATAAACAAGTGGTAAAAAGCTACCACAAAGCCAAGGAAACCATCAACAAAATGAAAAGGTAACCTACCAAAAGAGAGAAAACATCTGCAAATCATACACAGCTGACCCTTGAATATGGGTTTGAACTGCGCAAGTACACTTAATGTTTTTTTTTTCAATAAACATAGTACCTGTATTTTCATTTTACAAATCTTTAAGTGTGGGAGAAAGTTTGTGTTTGCTTCGAAATCATCATATGTGGAATCAAATGAACCAGGGCTTAAGTTTTGATTCTATCTAAACTGTTTCTGCTTCCTGCTTTGGGTGAGTCATTTGTCATTTCCTTTGTTTCTAAGGCAGAGATAGCAGTACTTGATTTTCAACTGCTCAGGGCTCAGCACACCCCAACCCCTAGTTGTTTCAACTGTTGAAGGGTCAATTGTATCTGATAAGGGGTTGATATCCAAAATATATAAAGAACTCCTATAATTCAAGAGGGAAAAAAATCCGATTAAAAACTGAGCGGAGGATCTGAAGAGACATTTTTTCAAAGAAGACACACAGATGGCCAACAGACATATGAAAAGATGCTTAACATCGCTAATCATCAGGGAAATGCAAATCAGAGTCACAAGATATCACCTCACATCTGTTAGAATGGCTATTATCAAAAATACAAGCAGTAAGTATCGGTGAGAATGTGGAAAAAAGGGAACCCTTGTTGGTGAGACTGTAAATTGGTGCAGCCACTATTGGGAAACTGTTTGGAGGGTCCTTTAAAAGACAAACAAGTCCTACCACATGGATGCACCTCTGGGTATTTATTTGAAGAAGACAAAAGCACTCGTTCAAAAAGATATCTGCACCCCCATGTCCGCTACAGCACTATTTACGATAGGCAAGACACGGAAAGAACCTAAATGTCCATCAATGGATGGGGTGGAATGGGTGATGGGGGTCAACTTTCCGGTTACAAAATAACCAAGATCGTAAAGAAACCCTGTGGTCATTATATTACTCCCATGACATTAACTTCATTCACCCATGCAAAGAGACAGGACACGTGGCCTGTTAGATGAAGACAACCCGGTACTATGTCAGTTAATAATGACAAAGGATTTCGGTGGCTCCCAACAGTATCTACTTCCGGTTTACCCCAAATATACTCTTTTCAAACTTTCAGCACGCCTCTAAATTCTAATATTCCAAAATTACAGAGCAAGTCTAAATTTACCTGTGCAAACTGAAGATGACGTTCTATACTTTCCTATCAAAGAATGGTAACATATTTGGTTTATTCTTAAGAATGCTTCCAATCCCTTTTCCTCTAGATACCTAATATTCAAGAGTTCCTTTTTATCTGGAGTATTTATTCTAAGAGTCTGCAGTTCCAGGTTACACAGGGAAGCAAGAGTTATTTTAGAAATGTACCCATTAATAAAATGCTCATTATGGGTTTCCCATCCCAACCACACTAGCCCTCAAATCAACACAGTGTCTACGCCTGTTCATCATGCCATTAGTCTCTTGCTGGCTATAGATTTGCAAACACCTGACAATTTAATCCAAATGCAATGCAAAACGACTGCAAATTAAACTACATTAGCAAAATACGCAAGATTTCAGAAAGTTAATGAAAATGTGTTGGGAAAACTGCTTGGAATCATTTAAACAGTCTTGAACAAATAAGAGGTATGTCAGCTAATGACTAAAAAAGATAATCAACAAAGATGATACTATATTCAAGAATTTTCTTTGAACAGCAAAGAATTAAGGAAGGTTCTTGGAACTGAAGAAACTCTCTACCACTTTTGCAAAAATAAACTCCATTATAATTGTATCTTAAAAGTTAAAAAAATGGTAGCATTTGCCTTATATTCTGATTTCAGAACCCAATCCTGCAAAAGATGCAAGTCCCTGTAAAAACCTGGCCTCAAATTAGACATAATCTAAAAGGCTATCTTATGTTTATTCACTAAATGGAATAGAGAGATAGAATAATAAAACTATTATTATTATTTTAATCCTAAAAATAAAATTCACATTCCCAGTTGTGGAAGAAGCAGCAAATTCCTGATGTAGGTACCAATCACCAACTGCACTGGCAAGCCAGAGCTCATAAGAACTAGAAAAAACTATCTGCAAAAATAGAAAAATGACTTTCATAAAGGTAGAACAACACTATCATCATTTTGCCTTACAAAGAGACAGTAAAAGCCAAACTGATGAACTAAGTTGACCTATTATCCTCCTGTAGGCAATCCACAAAAAGTTTTCACTAAGGTGCTGAACAATAGATTCAGAGCTAGGTTTCACTTCATCAATAGAACATGCAAGCTTTCAATTGGGATTCTCTACAAAAGGCAACCTTTGTAATAAATGAACCACCAGAGAAGATTCTAATAAAACTTACCATTGTGTATTGCATTCAGCAACTCTGAGAAAGCTTTTAAGTAAGGAAAAAAGGACTTCAGGTTAAGATCATTCTCAAACACACAAAAGAAATACACAGGCATAGGCTGCATCAGTATAATAAAATCTCAGTAAGTCTACCTTGGATCATTGCTTAAATCATTAAAACTACAAGCTTGGCTCAGTCTTCACATGGTATAAATTTCTAGATATCGCATTTCACTTGCCAATATATTACCTACTAAATTTAAATAATATGTCAGATATACTGTCATAATGATGACCAATCTCCTTAGTAATAAATAAAGCTACTTTTAAAAAGACATTTAGTAGTCTATGTAATGTCTTTCTGGCTGAAAGTCAGTATCTATAAGATGCAATTCTATATAGGTAAATCCACCTTTGGTCACACTTAATAGTATTTATTATAACAAAAAACCTCATTTTATCATCTAACCTGATCAAACATTCTCAATTCCTAGACTTTAGTATAATAGGCTCAAGATATGCAGAGGCCTAAGCAAAAAAGATATCTAATGCCAATATACAAATATTAACATTAAGATTAGTGAAAACCAGAAAATTGAAAGTACTACTACATTGGGGAACAGAAGTCACAATTCTACAATGGCAGCACCATATTAAAAGGCCAGGAATCAACAAAATTTGGTCACAATTTGACTATAATATGGATCCTGAACACAGGACAAAGCAGCAAGTTAAGCTACCTTTGTAGGAGAAAGAAATCTATTCAATTAAGAAGCAACTGCATTTTAGAAAATTAAAATTTAAAGGTTCAGAAGTGGCATAATATACTAGAAAAAGCACTAGAGTAGGAGTCAAAAAGTCTGGGTTACCAACCCAGTTAGACAACTTACTAGTTGTTGGACAAGCTCCATCATGCCGATACTGCATGGAAATTTCTGTTGGGAGGGAGGAGAAAGGAAATCAGCAAAGAAGTTGCCAGTGAGTTAAGGGCAGAAAAGAAACAGGCGAGAAAAACAGGAAAACATTCACCTAAAAGTCTAGCTGAGCAGGGCAAACAGAAATGCAAGAACAGAAATTATGAGCCAGTAATTGGGACATAAGGGGTAGGAGGACCAAACATGATGGAATTCTCACAAATCTTAACAGGACAGTGTAGAAATGTGTGTGCATGTATATGTGTGCAACGAATGAGGAAAAGACAGAAGGGCTTACAAATGAATCTGTATAACAAGCATTTAAGAATAAATGGATTCACTTCTATGAGGAAGTACAGCTAGGCAATGAGATAAAACTAATGTGCTTTATATAATTCATTAGATGAGAACAGTGTATCAAACACATTTGAATGCTATGTTCAATTAGAAATTACAATTTAAGTATGAAAATTATTTAGTTTATATCTGAGCAGAAATCCATTATGACTTACATAACAATATAAAACTCATTAAGCTACACTCTGCTTACTTTCTTCTACCTTTCATTTTTGATGATGATAATGAATGAAAAGCCATTACTCTTATTCTTTTACTCCACCCAAATGAGGAGAACGAGCAGAGGGTGACATGGAGCAATAAAACACTGCTAAAAGCAGAATCTGCTCAGAAATGGGAAATAAATTTCCATATGACACTCCAAAGGAAAAGTAATCGATAAAACCAATGCTAGGGCTTCCCTGGTGGTGCAGTGGTTGGGAGTCCGCCTGCCGATGCAGGGGACACGGGTTCATGCCCTGGTCCGGGAAGATCCCACATGCCGCAGAGCGGCTGGGCCCGTGAGCCATGGCCGCTGGGCCTGCGCGTCCGGAGCCTGTGCTCCGCAACAGGAGAGGCCGCAACAGTGAGAGGCCCACGTACTGCAAACAAACAAACAAACAAACAAAAAAAACCAGTGCTAAGGCTGTGACTCAAAAGTCCTGGCCTGGGAACTCCCTGGCGGTCCAGGGGTTAAGACTCTTCACTTCCACTGCAGGAGGAAAGGGTTCGATCCCTGGTTGGGGAACTAAGATACCGCAAGCCGCCGCAGGAAGCCGCAGGAATTCTCTGGCTATTACTTAACCAAAAACATGACCTCTAGGAACCGTGTGCACAGCAGAGCCCTCCAGGCAACCATCACTCACACATCTACCTCAGAACTCAAGTCTAATCATGGGCCCACTCTGAATAACTTGAAATTAAGAAGAAAGACAAAGCAAGGTAGAGGAAGCCAGCACTCACTTGCAATCACTGTAATGTTAAAAGAACTTGACATTAGATACTGTTAAAAAATCAAACACTTAGGCCAGTTTAGTGTAAGTCCTTTCTAGATGACCCTCGAAAATGAGCCATGGTGGGAGAATTTGCCACCTTAATGCTTCATTAACAAATGCAATACAAGTGAGATTTTAAAAGGCTATTAAAGAGATAGACATGTTACATTATAGAGAAATGGTAGTTGTTTGGAATGGTGCTAAAAAATAATCAAAGGACACTCATGCAGAAGGATTTTCTCAGTGGGGACAAAAAACTGGAATATCGCTATTCTGGCCTTTGATCTAGTACTTTTATAGAAAGACAGCCATGACATAGGGCCAGCAAGTTTTCAGATCATCAAAAGCCAAAACAAAATCAGGGGATTTTCTAAGAAAGCAAATTCCAAGGTATATCCTGGTCTTAGCAGCATCCAATATCCTTTATGATTTTCATTTATAATCCTGTATATAAAATCATGAACCTGAGTCATTTAGATGTGAATTATGTTCACTAACTGTAACTACTCCTTCATCTACAGTACTGTGTTAGTAACTCTACTCTCATGAGTTTATTTGATTAATATTTTATCTATATGATTCCCTTACCTGTTTACAGAATCAGTCTATTTCTAATTAAAATATTTTATCAAAAAAAGACTTCTCAGTTTCACTTTACCAACGTAAGTAGATATGACATAAACAGGGATACATTTAACAAGTTCCCTTTCATAGTTACACAGGCTCAAGTTAAACTTTCATAACCTTCATATTTCAGGAGAAGCCAGAAGAAACTTCTATTGAGGCGATCTACTTACTCATAGTAATAACTTGTCTTTGTGAAATCAGGAACAATTTAAGATTAAGTACCTAGTCTCACAACCAAAGGACCACCTTTCCAGAATCTCCTTTTATAGCATGTATCACCACTAAAGAATTCCATCACTGAAATAGATTTCAGATATCTTACCTGAGAAAGGTATAGCAGCATTCTATTAAAGAAGTAGAGACTGCGTTTAAAAAACAAAAACAAAAACCAGGGAACCGCATACTTTGAAAGGACAGAGCATGCCCAAAGAAAAGAAATTAATGTTAAACCACCATCATAATGAATACCAAACTTTTCTCAGAGAAAATAAGATGTTGATTTTTGTGAAGAAAAAATGCTAACTTTCACTTTACTAAATCATAAACTCTCCTAATGTGGTTGAGATAAAAAGGAAAACGGGGACTTCCCTGGTGGTGCAGTGGTTAAGAATCCTCCTGCCAATGCAGGGGACACAGGTTTGAGCCCTGGTCCAGGAAGATCCCACATGCCGCGGAGCAACTAAGCCCATGTGCCACGACTACTGAGCCTACGCTCTAGAGACAGAGAGCCACAATTACAGAAGCTCGTGCACCTAGAGCCCACACACCACAACGAAGAGTAGCCCCCGCTTGCAGCAACTAGAGAAAGTCCGCGCACAGCAACGAAGACCCAACACAGCCAAAAACAAATAAATAAATAAAGGAAAATAGAAAAGGACAAATACAGCACGTCAACTCTTCCAAAATATTCAATGTTTTCAACATCTTAATTTTCAATGTTTCAAAAGATCAGGTGCCTGCTAAGAGCTAAAAAGAACATATGTAGGAAAGAATTCAATCAAAAGTTTAATATAATCTGTAAGCCAAAACTTACAACCTTTAGTAGCCACTTAAAACATTTTGTACAAGTCAGTATAAAACAGTAGATCATTTATCAGGATGTACTGTGATTTTAAAAAAATCTTACAATACTAACCCTTGATCAGACAAGTTTAGAGGTGTTTTCTGGGTTTCTATTCTGACTGGATCTAGGCCTCCTAGAATAAGTATCTTGCTACATATGCTCTACTATAATTTGAACATGTCATGAGAGAATTTTGATTACTCTAAAATTCTTTTAACAGTAAGTTGCCAGAATTAAGTCCAGAATGCTAATTCTAGGAGAAAGACCACTAGCCTCAAAGTCTGATTTCTTCAGCCTGGCATTCAACTCTCCATAAACTCATCCTGCTCTATTTAATCAACATTACTTCTAACTATCCCACAAACACAAGTTTCTTGTTTCTATGAAGTTTACCCTTCAAATATACCTTTACTATCTTTTCTGATAATAATGTTGGCCTTCTTTTTCTGCCTACTCCAAAGTACAATTCAAATTTCATCTTGTCCATGGTCTTTACCAACTAATTATATATCCTAAAACTGGCCTGTAATACTATTGATACGTGAAAAGCTTTACAATAAATAATTTCACTTGCAATCTGGCAAAAACACTTGAAAGACAAGTACAAAATCACACAGGATGCTACTAAACACATGATAACATTCTCAGTGATTACTAATAGTATTCATTCTTTTTTTTGTTTTTTAACGTTTAGCATTTATTATGGTCAAAGCACTGTGCTGGCAGTGAGGAGACAGTAATGAACATGACAAACACAGCCCCTAACCTCCTGGAGCTAGGATTATAGTGCTTGTTACAGTCTAACCTTATAACTAACAGGTGTTTACAAGGTCACCTGCATTGTTACTTACTTGCACATGAATCTTTAAAAGGGCATCATGAAAAACAATTCTTGATAACACGGTACAGATTTTCTCCTTCTGAGTTACTTATACAGGAGCGAGTTTTCTGCTTTTACAATTACTAAGTGCTTTCTCAATCTAAAATTAGTCCAAAGGAAAAATTAAATTTTGATACTAGTAGGAGGTACTATTATTGCAAGTTAAATTATTGGCTCAAACTCTTTTGTTGATCCCATTGCTTAAAAGCATGACTGACAGTATACTAGCAAGGTTTTACACCCTCATCAGCAAACATCCCTTGAATTTTATAATTAAGTGTCTCTGGAATCAAGGAAAATGCATAGTTCCACCACTTAGACCTGTGAGAATTTTGTCTGTTTCCTCTTCTATATAATGAGCGATAATACTTGATGCCTGTCAAGTGCTTAAGAGAGTGTGCAGCACATGCTAAGTTTCAACAGCAGTTAGCAATTCTTAACTTATGGTAAGAAGGCGTAATTCCTAAATACTCATGGCATTTAGCCAGCTTCTTCTAGATAAGAATAGACTTTTTAGTACTAAGCTTATCAGTGAGAGAGTGCTCTGATCTAGTCATAAAACTTTTATTAAAATGTGTAAGATTAAATAATATATTACCTCAAATAGTTTTCAACAACTAATCTTATTCCCTAATTATGGCTTTAACAAGATATATACACTCTTCAGAGTGATTTTAAAACTCAAGTTTAAGGAAAAAAAATCCTGACAAGTCTAAATTTAAGTCATTTATTTTGGTGAAATAATATTTATGGGAATTTCTCCCTAAATTTCTGTCTACCTACTGGTGAGGTAAAAGGGATACAAATTCATATTTTTCTGCCACAAATGTACCACAAACATTGCCCTCACAAAGTAATCAGTGTGTAAAAAACATGATTTCCCACACCTAAAATTTCCCTAAATCAATAACAGCTAGGAAAATCTTTTAAAAATATAAATCAATAGTTTAAGTCCATTAAATTGAGGATGTGTGTTTCAAACGGCATCCAAATGCAATTTCTGAAATTCAGTAATTTTCAGACTATGCCCCTATGGACAGTATATTGGTGAGGATCTCTTTCATTAGAGCAAATTTAGGCCTAATTTTCTCAATATGTTACTCACCTGATTCCTGTGTCCCTTGCTAAAAATAAATATGAACTAAAATTTTTTCTGAGGAAATCTGTCTAAATTTATTTCTTGTGACTAGGGGCTATGGCTAACTGCTAAGCTCTTCTGATCTCAAAGGAAACATACTATATAAATAAAACGTATATTTAAGTGTGCAACATATTAAAATCTTTTCAATGAACTTATTTCTCACTGCAATTTATTACTTTTCTCCTCTAAAACAGTGGTTCTCAACCAAGGGCAATCCCCCCCCTCCCCAACCTGAACATTTTTTGACTGTCACTATGGGCAGGGGAGTCTTGGGTGCTATTGGCATTTAGTGGGTAAGGTTTTGGAATCCTGATAAACATCCTACAAGGCACAGGACAGCAACGCACAACAGAGAATTATCCCAATCAGAATGTCAATAGTGCTAAGACTGGGGAATCTTGCTCTCAACCATCTTTAATGCTACTAATGAAACAACCCTTCCATAGTTTCTACTCATTTCTCCAAAAAAATTTGTCAAACAGGTCCACCACAGGCAAAGAAGCTAGTTATGAGAAATAAAAAGAGAAAGAAATCTCTGGCTGTGTGATCTTGGGCAACTTATTTTGTCTGTCTAAGCCTCAGTTTTATCAGCTGTAAAACAGGGGTATTAATAGCCCTTACTTCATAAAACTGCTCTGAAGATTAAACAAGTTAATAAGTATAAAGCACTTAACAGATGCTGGCACAAAACTAATGGTAGTTAATAGTTACTACTTTTCATATCTGACCTTTACACGTGCTCTTTTCTCCCTTATAATGGTTTTTCTTATGTTTACTTACTGAAATTAATGTCTGCACAACTATAAAAACAATCCAAAATTCTATATTTATATAATATACGTGAACAACCTTCATTTAAATTCTATTTATTATTTTTCCATGCCATTTTCTACCTATCCTCTCCATCAACTAACAGAACTGATAAAACACATAATGGTTTTTTTTTAGCCAAAATTTCATCATTTCTACATTCAGAAATCTAAAATCAAAACATGGCTAAGATTTACAATCAACACTTATTTAAAATCATCTCTCAAATTGAAGATGCAATTTAAAAGATAAATGTTGACATTTATCTAATATACACACTGTTAAGTTTCTAAAAACACGAATCTTAAAATTTTTAAAAATTGAAAATAATATTCACATTACAAAGTATAGGTTAAAAAAGCATCCCAATGTGGTGACTAAGAACATATATAAATTCATTCATACTACAGTAAAGGTAATGGTAAAAAACTGGTAAACAGTTGAAAACAAAAATGATATAAGTTATTTCAAATATCTCCTGAAATAAAATGTGATTTTTAAAGTCCATAAATTTAAATCATTTATCACTGATTAAAAAATACTCCAGATGGAGTTAATTCAAGTAGAATTTGTGTGAGGAATTGTTGAGAAAATGAAGACTAACTGACGTGTAGGGAAAGGAAGCCCCCAAACAAATACCAATCAAAAACAGTACAAAAACTCTCACATCTTAAATGTGAATTCTGAGTTGATTTTTAAAATACTATGCAAGTGAAGCAAAAACAAAAATGGGAAATTAATTCTAGGTGTTTTGTAAGAAATGAATGACCGGGGCTTCCCTCCTGGTCCAGTGGGTAAGACTCCGTGCTCCCAATGCAGGGGGCTGGAGTTCAATCCCTGGTCGAGGAACTAAGATCCCACATACCACAACTAAGCCCATGTGCTGCAACTACTAAGTCCGTGCACTCTAGAGCCCAAGTGCCACAATTAGAGAAGCCCATGAGCCGCAATGAAGACCCTGCGCAGCCTTAATTTTTAAAAGTAAATAAACATTCCTTAAAAAAAAGAAATGAATAACCAACAACTATTTAGCCTATATTAAGTAAAACTGGATTAGTGCCAAATGTCTTTTCCAAAGACCAAACTGTCCTCCTAAGATTGTAACACTTTTCATTAAGATAATTAAATGTCACTTAGCAACTCACAGTATTACCATAATGATAGTTTAAAATGAATTTGGGGGGACTTCCCTGGTGGCACAGTGGTTAGGAATCCACCTGCCAATGCAGGGAACACAGGTTCGAGCCCTGGTCCAGGAACATCCCACATGCCATGGAGCAATTAAGCCCGTGCGCCACAACTACTGAAGCCCACGCGCCTAGAGCCCGTGCTCCGCAACAAGAGAAGCCACCGCAAAGAGAAGCCTGCACACTGCAACGAAGAGTAGCTCCTGCTCGCTACAACTAGAGAAAGCCCGTGCGCAGCAACAAAGACCCAATGCAGCCAAAAATAAATAAATTAATTAATTTTTAAAAATAAGATAAAATAAATTTGCTTGGTGGTGGTGACAGTGGCAGTGGCGGTGGGTGGGTGGGTGAAAGGGAGGGAGGCAGAGAGGGAGGGAGGGAGAAAACAAGGGGCCAAGCCTACCTGAACCAAGTGGAGAGGAGCCCACACTAAGACTCTGCACACTCCCATTCCTGAGCGGCGTGGGGGATTTCTGGAGACTAGAGCTGGTTACACTTCCTGCAGCTGACGCTACAGATGACGTTGGTGAAGCAGAAGAAACTGAGAGATGAGAGACATTCTCTTGACTTTTGTTTCCTTTGGGTCTACCAGGCCCATGCTTACTTTGCTTATTTCCTTTTCTTTTCTTTTCCTTTACAGTTTCTTCTTCTATGCCAGAAGTTTGAGCCCGCTTATATCCTGCTGTAGGAAGGCTGGAATTACCCAAATCTCCAGGTGAATTTTCAAAGCTTTTAGGCTGCGGAATAACAGCTGAGGTTGAAGGGAGACCAATTATGGAACTAAAACTATTTACCCCCCCTTCCTGGCTTCCAGACTCTCCTTTATGTACATCTTTGGTTGATGATGACTGTTGGGAGTGAGTGTAACTGTCATTACGCAGATCTGAGTCTGTAAAGCTCAAGAAATCCTGGGGAGACTGTACTGAACTTCCCGAAGATGATTTTACACTGCCTGGAGTTCCTGAAAAACTGCCTGTAGTGGGGGAAAAAAAAAAAAATGGGGTAGGAAAAGAAAAAATTGGATGCAAAAGTTCCCATGAGCAGTAGAAATGACACAATCATCAAAAAGAGAGGATGAAAAAAACTATAAAACTTAGGACATCAGTATGTAACAAAGCTAGCTTTTTTTAAGGATTATTACTGAAATCAAGTTTATCTATAAAATTATGTTTTAAAAATACTTATTTTATAGTTATTAAATTGAATATTAACTCTTGAATTATAAGCTATTACTTGTACAATTACCAAGATATAAGATGTGCTTTATTTAACCTACCTTTTACCATGGCAGCATTCCTCTACTCTCCCCCAAATGCCTTGTGTATGCTTGAGGAAGGACCAAAGAAAAGCAAAGTCTCAAGGAGACTCTGAAATGACTATGATTGAACTCTGAATGGCTTTGGGAACTTCCTTTCTTGCAATTATTGAAGGTATGATTATAAATGTTCCCAACATACAATAAGATCCAAAAGATGTTGCTCAGGTCATAAGTTCTGAGTTTTAACTTCAAGATAATGTTGGTGAATGTTATCATTCAGTTATATCTACCCCACCAAAACATGGATTTGATATAATAATGATCATATGGAACCTAATCTATATAACTCACATTCTCCCAGTCCACCTCCCATGGAGATGCATAAAGAAAAGAAACCAACCACTTATATTCTGCTATTGCTTTTATGAAAGTAAACTCATAGGAGGGGCACCTCTCATGAGTCTCTCACAACTGCTTATTTTTTCCCCACTCTTTAAAGAATATTAGTGAGCCCACTGTGTCATTATGAGATATAAAAACCTCAAGGTTCTTATTTACCAGGTTAAAACTAATGGCTGGGATGAAACAAATTCGATCCACCATCCCACTTCATCAAACACTCTCACCACGCTTGCCAAATGAAGTAACAAGTGTTTAGACTCAGTTTTGACCAACATCTATTGTGTTTCATAAAACTAAACTATGTCATGTTTTAACTAATGTCTTTAAGAAACAAAAGCTCAAAATAAAGTGTTCTGTTGGCAGTGGAAAGGAAATTCCAAGCTAAGTGTTAAATTTTACTGCAGAGCACATTCGTAAGTAATCACACATAAATCTACCTAAATATTTACAAAGATATTTTTCCCTACACATAAGAAATAATTTCGTTTTACCTAAAGTCTCAAGGTTTTGGTTTTTAAATTTTAAGCTCTTCTAAAATGGCTCATTAAAAAAAATTAATAGTTCTAAAATTTAACTCCTTCAAGACAATATCTGCCTTATTAATTTACAAAATTACTTGTACCGACGTGACCATTTTCAGGCCATTTCTGTGTAAAAAAATATATATACATATTAAGAAGCCATTTACATTACATCAATCATTTATGGATAACTGCAATTTGCCACTTAATTAGCAGCTATAAAGAAGTTCTTTATTATCCATTCTGATCTGTCACCATCTGTTTTTTTCCTGCACATTTTTGTTTTTACAGCTGGTGTTAAAAGCTCACGACAGCATAGCAAATACTTTAAAACACTTAGTATACACAATATTTTAAATGTGTATTCTCTAAAATTCACATACTACCTGCAATTAAAAAAAAAAACCAATTACCTTAAATGCCCTACCTTTAAATTTCAACTTTTAAAACTTTTCAGGATATTACTTCAGATATAAAAACATAACACGTTCTCTACCACATCTTAACAGAAGCAGGGAAAGACTCTCCAATATTGTGAAGTTTAAGAAAATGAGAGCTCTCTTTTCTAAATGAATTAGTACTTCAAAGATAACATTAAAAACTCAAAAATGCAATTTTAGAAGTACAAAATAAGGTCTTAATTATACAGAAGAGATGACTGAATTCTGCTAATCACATTCAAAACGTGAATGAAGTTACATTAAAAATTAGTTTTACAGGAATTCCCTAGTGGTCCAGTGGTTAGGACTTGGCACTTTCACTGCCGTGGCCCACGTTTGATCCCTGGTCAGGGAACTAAGATCCCGAAACCCATGTGGCAAAAACAAACAAACAAACAAACAAAAAAACCAAAAACTACAGTTTTACTATTTGTTTTCCAAAGTATCGTAAAAATAATATATAGTAAATTTATTAAACATAAAACAACAAATTTAGCATTTCTTTTCTACTTGTCTAATTTTTTGTTATATGAGGCAAAAAGAAAAAAAATCTAGGACTTGAAAATCTTGAAGCCCAAAATAACTTAGTTTAAAAATATATGAATATACTTTTTAATGAAGAGGTCAGCAGACTAAGCTTCTCCCTACATATTCAAATTATGTCCTGGTAGATGCTGGGTATAATTTTTATTGTCAGCAAAAGCTTTAACAGGGTAAAGAAAAGGACAACTTTTTCCCTCATTTACTCCTAGGGGACAAAGGGCTGGGGTGGGGGTGAGGGAGAGGAGGCCTTTATTTTACTAAATATACTTGTCTCGAACAGTTTTAGCACTTACATTTCTCAACATATATATTTCAAAATAAAAACCTAGAATATTGGGCTAACATATTCTAAGGTTTAGCTGAGTTATTTTGTCCTCCATAAAACAGACTTGTCATATAAAACACAGAATGCCTAGTTAATTCTGAATATCAGTTAAACAACAAATTATTTTTCAGTATAAGTATGTCCCAAATAAATGCATGGGACACACACTGAAAAAAATAATTTGTTGTTTAACTAAAACTCAAAACTAGCTGGGCATCCTGTACATACAGCAGCCATAATTACCAAAAGATATGTAGGCTGAGCAAAATTCTACTTTCATCTTCAAGCTTTATAATAAATGCATTAATAATCAGCAAGTATTATTTACCGAGAAATATTTAGCTCCCCTAAAAATTACTGAGTACTTATTCACTTACTGAAAATGTATACCTTAACAGTTTTAGGGTTCAACTGGGAAAGACAAATAAAAACAATTTATAAATTAGAATGACTTTTCTGTTGAGCAGAAAGGAAAGGAAAACTCCAGCTTTCATTGTTTTTCTCCTCAGACTGAAACTTTATTCCACATCTATTTAAACATTAAAAAAATTACAGTTCAACTTTAGAAGCACAGGTCATAACACAAAAAGAAAGCAAAGTTCCCAGAAACATTTGAAGAAGGAATACTAGTCTTTGAAGTAATCTTACTATAGCATCTAATCATCTAATCATAAAATAATCTCTAATTACCCAATAGTTATAAGTAAAAGGTAAATTCTTTTATAAAACTTAACTACTATTGATCATCACAAGAACAAGTATTTCAACTAAAATATCATAATTAATACCTTGCTGGAAAGGACTAGCTGCTGATACAGTCGTTCCTGGATTTCTTCCACCAGGCTTTCTTCCCCTTTGACCTGAGCTGTGAGCTGAAGATTTCTTCCCTTTGCCCTCTGACCCTCTAGCCTCTGAAACATCTTTTGCACTAGTAGTGTGCGCAGAGACTTCCTGGAAATTTGCATTTGTAAATCGTGCTGCAGTATCTTCCAAGCGCTTCAATGATCCAGATATAGAGTTGCTGCTAGTGCTTGTATAAGTCTAACATTTTGATTGAGAAAGGAAGTAAAAGGAAAAAGAACTGATTACAATTTGGCTACAGGGGGAAAAAAAGATGGCACATTAATAATAAATAATTATTGGACTTGAAAGATAAACATATGAAAGTTTCATTTATAAAAACATGTCAGTCTGCCTAAGAAAATCATGTAAGAACAATTTAGAGTCTGCTACAAATATTTCTTTTAAAAATGTAGATAATTTATAATATGACTGAGCATCAAATTGCAGCAATTAGTAAAAGTACATATTAGTTGTATTTATTAAGTGACACACAGTAAGCAATACAGAAGATAATTGTTTCTCAAGCAACATAATTTTCAACAAGAACAATCGACTTCTTAGACATGAAATTAAAATCAGCTTTAGTGTTCATCACTGAAAGGCAACAACTAGACAGAAGTAAGGTACTACAATTTCACTACTGGACTATATCCATGATATTATACAGATCTAGCACAGGTCAGAGCAAGAATTTTTAAAAATCAGGTGAAGGCTGCTTTTCAAAAGAGAAATATTTAAAACCTTAAAACAAAAAAGATTTCTTCCCAGTATTAAGTTGAGGAAACAGTTACATTTTGCAGTTAAGATTTCTAAAAAAATTAAAAGTACAATTATACCATAAAATTGATTCACAATCACCCCCTATAATTAGTTATGGTAGGGAAACAAAACAAGATAAAGACAAATTTAAACAGTTTCCAGTTTTTAATAATCATTTTAATATAAGGTGCATGCAAATAATGACAAATTAAATGACTATGAAAGTGTGATGCCAGATGTAAATTAATCAACATGCTTTGAAATTAAAGATTTATATGGGGGCTTCCCTGGTGGCGCAGTGGTTGAGAATCTGCCTGCCAATGCAGGGGATACGGGTTCGAGCCCTGGTCTGGGAAGATCCCACATGCCACGGAGCAACTAGGCCTGTGAGCCACAACTACTGAGCCTGTGCGTCTGGAGCCTGTGCTCCACAACAAGAGAGGCCGCGACAGTGAGAGGCCCGCGCACCGCGATGAAGAGTGGCCCCCGCTCGCCACAGCTAGAGAAAGCCCTGGCACAGAAACGAAGACCCAACAAACCCAAAAATAAATAAATAAATAAATAAATTTATTTTTAAAAAAAGATCTATATGGTCCAAAGGGTCAGGGATTTTTGCTGCCATTGTTAAACTGGTGCCTGAACTATAACTAGCCCTAAATTTCTGTTGAATAAATAAATAATTTTCTAATACTTCTATCTGAAATCTCCAATGTAACACAAGTGAAAAATCTGAAAATATGCAAAACTGAAATCTGCCACATATTAACAACCACTCAGTACAAAACATCAGATAAATTTTAAAAACAAGAAAGTGACGATAAAAATCAGGTTTGTTAGCAAATCAGTGTTCAGAAAAAAGAAGTAAGAGGAAACTTCAACTGTTTTGAAAACCAAATCTTTACTACTACTTTTCTGCTACTTGCCCCGTGTTGCTGCCGCACCCCACAGCATCTCACTGCCAAGAACAGATTTTCACCATCAAGTACAAGAAACATTATGATCTCATAAAAAACTAATCACTATTGTAATAAACTATAATCCACAAATAAAAAAGTTTTCAAACTAAATTTCAGGAGAAAACACACTCCCATTTAACAAAACAATCATATTTAAGCTGATTAAACTTCATGGATGACTACCTTTCCCAGCCAGACAGGTCACTTTCAAAATCACCTGACACTTCACTTTTCCAATATTTTTTCCCAATAATTCAAGTTGATCCTGAGATTTTCCAACCCACTCATTTGACCCTAGTGAAGTTTAAAAATCATCTAAAGAAAACACAATGGTGTTCTTCATTCAAGTACTCTATGTGTCAAATAAGGAAAAGGAGAGAAAACTGGGTAGAATACCAACAACAGAAATATGCTGTTTCCACTTAACAACCTAAATTAGGGTTGGTCAATTTTCCCAGTCATTTAATAGAATATACTTGCTTACCCCTGAAGTATAAATATGTCCATAAATCCAATGAAAACACGATATTTGGAAGAGAAGGTATTAAAAAGAAAGCATTTAATGAAAATTAAACAAATTTCAGTGACCAAAGTCATATTAAATAAAACCATAACATTTTATTTTTTACAAACCTCAACACCTTGTAAGTTTAAAAAAAAAAAAAAAAAAAAAGAAAAAAAAAAAACTACAGGGACTTCCCTGGTAGCACAAGTGGTTAAGAATCCATCTGCCAATGCAGGGGACACGGGTTCAAGCCCTGGTCCCAGAAGATCCCACATTCCACAGAGCAACTAAGCCCGTGCACCACAACTACTGAGCCTGCGCTCTAGAGCCCGCACGCCACAACTACTGAAGCTCACATGCCTAGAGCTCATGCTCCGCAACAAGAGAAGCCACCGCAATGAGAAGCCCGCACACCACAACGAAGAGTAGCCCTCACTCACTGCAACTAGAGAAAGCCTGCATGCAGCAACAAAGACCCAACGCAGCCATAAATAAATAAATAAAATATACATAAAAATTTTTAAAAGATACCACAGGTTTCTTATTAAGAAAAGAAAACAAAACATAACAAAAACAACTTTACCTAAAGATTCTAACAGTTAAATTTTTTTTTTTTTTTTTTTTTTTTTTTTTTTTTTTGCTGTACGCGGGCCTCTCATTGTTGTGGCCTCTCCCGTTGTGGAGCACAGGCTCCGGACGCGTAGGCTCAGCAGCCATGGCTCACGGGCCCAGCCGCTCCACGGCATGTGGGATCCTCCCGGACCGGGGCACGAACCCGTGTCCCCTCCATCAGCAGGCGGACTCTCAACCACTGCGCCACCAGGGAAGCCCTAAAAAAAATTTTATACATGCCCCCAACATCACAAACCTGTTTCCTCAGTCAGTTTCACAATCTAAGTAACTCTCATAGCATTAGCATCTCATTGCTCTGAGAGCCACTATAGTGTTTCAAAATACATATTCATGTACATTGACCATAAAATACAAACTAACTACATCAATTGGTACTCAACTAAGTAAAATACAGCCTTCCTTTTTTTTCTTTTCCACTAGAGAGAAAACTGGATATCTGGCTATATTGATAGTCTTTAGAGAAGCGCATAAACACTTTGTGATTTACAGGCAACTTAATGAATCTTTAAAAATAGACATCTAGGGCTTCCCTGGTGGCGCAGTAGAAAGAAAGAAAGAAAAATATACACTCATGCTTCCAGCAGGGGAGGCAGAAAGGAACTATTCTAATATGCCAAGGTATTCTGTTCTTCTTAATAAGGCCTGTTATCAGGAGAATATATTTTACCAGAGCATAACCTGCTGGGGTTGTATCAGAGCCTCAAGTACGTGAAGGAAGGGAAATACCCAACTACAACCCCCACCAGTAACCTGTCCCAGCAAAGCAGGGTAGGGGGTGAGACTGACTTGAGAGGTTCACAGTCCAGGGGCACAGGCTCACCAAAAGACTGAGAACTAACCACAGGACTATAGAATGCTTCCTGTCCCTCTTACCATCACATTATTAAAGGCCTATTTACCACAGTTCCTTTTATCCAGTAAATCATATACATCTTTTAACAAAAAAACTACAAGGCACACTAAGAGGCAAATACACCGTGTGAAGAGAACGAACAAACATCAGAACCAAAGACAGAGATGGCAGGACCGTGGGAATTACCAACCCAGAAATTTTTTAAACTATGATTAGTATGCTAAGGGTTTTAACGTAAAAAATAGACAGCATGCAACAGCAGATGGATACTGTAAGCAGACAGAAATTCTAAGAAAAAATTAAAAAGGACTCTTTGAGATAAAAAAACCCATAACAAAAATGAAGAATTCCTTTGATGCGCTCATTAGTAGACTGGGCATGGCTATGGAAAGCATCTCAGAGCGAGAGGATATGAAAATAGAAACTTCCAAAAATGAAAAGTAAAGGGAAAAAGAAACTATGAAACAGAGAACAATATCCAAGAACCACAGGACAACTACAAAAGGTGTAACATAGGTGTAATGGGAATACGAGAAGGAAAAGAAAGGAACAGAGGCAATATCTGAAGCAATAATGACTAAGAATTTAACCAAGTTAATGTCAGAAACCTAATGACAGATCTAGGAAGCTCTGAGAATACCAAGCAAGATAAATGCCAAAAAGCAAGCAAGCAAACAAAAACAACACCTAGGCATATCATATTCAAAATGCAGAAAATCAAAGATAAAAGAAAAAACACTCAAAGAAACCAGAAGTGGGGAAAGCCTTAACTACAAAGGAGCAAAAGATAAGAATTACATCTGACTTCTCTTCAGAAACAATGCAAACTAGGGAGTGATGTGAAATATTTAAAGTGTTGAGAGAAAAAAAACAACCTAGAATTCTGCACACTGCAAAATTATCCTGTAAGAGTGAAAGACAAAGACTTTCTCAGACAAACAAAAATTGAGGGAATTTGTTGCCAGTAGGACTGCCTTGCAAGAAATGTGAAAAGTTCTTCGGAGAGAAGGAAAATGAAACAGGTCAGAAACGTGGATTTACATAAAAAATAGCATCAGAGAATGAATCAGTGAAGGTAAAATTAAACTCTGATTTTTTAAATTCTTAATTGACCTTAACAGATAGCTTGCTCAGTGATGTATTTGATTATATAGTTTTAGGCATTCATATGCTTATGTATGTTCATGTATAAGTGAAATGAATGACAGCATTGACAGAAAAGATGGGAGGGAGAAATTAGGAATATTTTGTTATTATAAGGTACTTGTGCTACCATGAAGCAGTATAGTGTTACTGAAAGGCGCCTTAGATACGCTATAAAGATATATTGCAAGCATGAGGGCAACCATGAAGGAAAACAAGTATAATTGATATATTAAGAAATGAAAAGAAAATGGAATCGTATAAAATGCTCAGTTAAAACCACAAAAGTTAGAAAACATGTGGAAGACAAAAACAGGAACAAAGACCAAGAACAGCAAATAAAAAAACAGTAACAAGTTTTGTAGATACTAACCTAACTGTATCAACAATCATCCTAAACATAAATGGTCTAAATATGCCAATTAAAAGACAGAAATTGTCAGAGTGTATCAAAAAGCAAGACTCAGGTACAGTAAATATAGAGACACATCATGGTTTAAAAAAAAAAAAAAGAGGGACTTCCCTGGTGGTCCAGTGGCTAAGACTCCGTGCTCCCAATGCAGGGGGCCTGGGTTCGATCCCTGGTCAGGAAACTAGATCCCACATGCTGCAACTAAGAGTTCGCATGCCGCAACTAAGACCCGGCACAGCCAAATAAATAAATAAATAAATAAATAAATATTTTTAAAAAGAAATCAATGGATAGAAAAAGATATAACATGCTATCACTAATCTTAACAAGGCAAGAATAGCTGTATTTCAGGCAGAGTAGACTTCACAGCAAGGAAAGTTAACAGGGATAAACAGTGACATTATATAACAACAAAGGTATGAAGACTACAAGATGACACAACAATCCTTCATGTGTATGTGCCTAAAAACAGAACATTAAATACATGAGGCAGGGACTTCCCTGGTGGCACAGTAGTTCAGAAATGAAAGACGTAACTTTAACTACAGATCTCATGGACATTAGGGATAATCAAGGAATTTTACACACCAAAAGAAACAGACAATCTGAACAGGCCTATATCTACTAAAGAAATTTAATTAATAATTAAGCACCCCACCAAAACACACAAAGCACCAGAACCAGATGGGTTCACTGGTAAATTCTACAAAATTCTTAAGGAAAAAAATTATACCAGTTCTCTACAACCTCTTCCAGAAAACAGAAGCAGAAGAAATAATTCCTAACTCACTCTATGAGGACAGCAATACTATATCAAAACAGACAAAGACATTATAAGAAAGAAAACACAGAATAATATCACTCATGAAATAGATGCAAAAATTCTCTACAAAGTATTGGCAAATCAAACCCAACAACGTATAAAAAGAATTATAGAGACCTTCAAGATGGCGGAGGAGTAAGATGTTGAGATCACCTTCCTCCCCATAAATACATCAGAAATACATCTACATGGGGAACAACTCCTACAGAACACCTACTGAACGCTGGCAGAAGACCTCAGACCTCCCAAAAGGCAAGAAACTCCCCAACTACCAGGGTAGGGAAAAGAAAAAACAAAAAACAGAGACAAAAGAATAGGGACGGGACCTGCACCAGTGGGAGGGAGCTGTGAAGGAGGAAAGGTTTCCACACACTAGGAAGCCCCTTCATGGGTGGAGACTGCGGGTGGCAGAGGGGGGAAGCTTCAAAGCCAAAGACGAGAGCGCAGCAACAGGGGTGCAGAGGGCAAAGTGGAGAGGCTGCCACACAGAGGATCGGTGGGGACCAGCACTCACCAGCCCGAGAGGCTTGTCTGCACACCCACCGGGGCGGGCGGGGGCTGGGAGCTGAGGCTCGGGCTTCGGAGGTCAGATTCCAGGGAGACGACTGGGGTTGGCTGCGTGAACACAGCCTGAAGGGGGCTAGTGCGCCACGGCTAGCCGGGAGGGAGTCCGGGAAAAAGTCTGGACCTGCCTAAGAGGCAAGAGACCACTGTTTCGGGGTGCGCAAGGAGAGGGGATTCAGAGCAACACCTAAACGAGCTCCAGAGATGGGCGCAAGCTGCTGCTATCAGCGAGGACACCAGAGACGGGCATGAGATGCTAAGGCTGCTGGTGCAGCCACCAAGAAGCCTGTGTGCAAGCACAGGTCACTACCCATACCTCCCCTCCCGGGAGCCTGTGCAGCCCACCACTGCCAGCATCCCGTGATCCAGTGAAAACTTCCCTGGAAGAACACACAGCGCGCCTCAGGCTGGTGCAACGTCATGCTGGCCTCTGCCGCCACAGGCTTGCCCCGCATTCTGTACCCTTCCCACGCCCCTGGCCTGAGTCAGCCAGAGCCCCCTAATCAGCTGCTCCATTAACCCTGTCCTGTCTGGATGGGGAACAGATGCCCTCAGGCGACCTACAGGCAGAGGCAGGGCCAAACCCAAAGCTGAACCCCGGGACCTACGAAGAATAGAAAGGGAAATTTCTGCCAGTAGCCTCAGGAGCAGCAGATTAAATCTCCACAATCAACTTACTGTACCTGCATCTGTGGAATACCTGAATAGACAACGAATCATCCCAAATGGAGGCGGTGGACTTTGGGAGCAACTGGAGACTTGGAGTTTGCTTTCTATATCTAATTTCTTTATGATTTTATGTTTATCTTAGTTTAATATTTAGACTTTATTATCACTGGTAGATTTGTTTACTGACTTGGTTCTCTCTTCTTTTTTTTAATATACAGATATATATTTTTTTCATTTTTCTCTTTTAGTGAGTGTGCAGGTGTATGCTTCTTTGTGTGATTCTGTCTGTATAGCTTTGCTTTTACCATTTGTCCTAGGGTTCAGTCTGTTTTTCTTTTTTTTCTTTTTTTTTTAAGTATACTTTTTAGCGCTTCTTATCATTGGTAGATTTGTTTATTGGTTTGGTTGCTCTCTTCTTTCTTTCTTTTTTAATGATTTCTAATTTTTTATTTTTAATAATTTTTTTATTTTAATAACTTTATTTTTTTCTTTCTTTTTTTCCCTCCCTTTTCTTCTGAGCGTGTGGCTGAAAGGGTCTTGGTGATCTGGCCAGGTGTCAGGCCGATGCCTCTGAGGTGGGAAAGCCAAGTTCAGGACACTGCTCCACCAAAGACCTCCCGGCTCCACATAATATCAAACAGCGAAAGCTCTCTCAGAGACCTCCATCTCAACGCTAAGACCCAGCTCCACTCAACGACCAGCAAGCTACAGTGCTAGACACCCCATGCCAAACAACTAGCAAGACAAGAACACAGCCCCACCCATTAGCAGAGAGGCTGCCTAAAATCATAATAAGGTCACAGACAACCCAAAACACACCACCTGATGCGGTCCTGCCCACCACAAAGAAAAGATCCAGTCACATCCACCATAACACAGGCACCAGTCCCCTCCACCAGGAAGCCTACACAACCCACTGAACCAACCTTAGCCACTGGGGTCAGACACCAAAAACAACAGGAATTAAGAACCTATAGCCCGCGAAAAGGAGACCCCAAAGAGAAACACACAGCAGATGAAGGAGCAAGGTAAACCCCATCAAACCAAAGAAATGAAGAGGAAACAGGCAGTCTACCTGAAAAAGAATTCAGAGTAATGAAAGTAAAGATGATCCAAAATCTTGGAAACAGAATGGAGAAAATACAAGAAACATTTAAAAAGGAACAAAAGAGCAAGCAAACAATGATGAACAACACTATAAATGAAATTAAAAATTCTCTAGAAGGAATCAATAGCAGAATAACTGAGGCAGAAGAACGGATAAGTGACCTGGAAGATAAAATAGTGGAAATAACTACCACAGAGCTGAATAAAGAAAAAAATAATGAACAGAATTGAGGACAGTCTGAAAGACCTCTGGGACAACATTAAATGCACCAACATTCAAATATCAGGGGTCCCAGAAGAAGAGGAAAAGAAAGGGACTGAGAAAATATTTGAAGACATTATAGTTGAAAACTTCCCAAATATGGGAAAGGTAATAGGCAAACAAGTCCAGGTAGCACAGAGACTCCTATACAGGATAAATCCAAGGAAAAACATTCCAAGACACATAATAATCAAACTATCAAAAATAAATACAAAGAAAAAACATTAAAAGCAGTAAGGGAAAAAAAACAAATAACATACAAGGGAATCCCCATAAGGTTAACAGCTGATCTTTCAGCAGAAACTCTGCAAGCCAGAAGGGAGTGGCGGGACATATTTAAAGTAATGAAAGGGAAAAACCTACAACCAAGATTACTCTACCCAGCAAAGATCTCGTTCAGATTTGACGGAGAAATTAAAACCTTTCCAGACAAGCAAAAGCTAAGAGAATTCAGGACCACCAAACCAGCTTTACAACAAATGCAAAAGGAACTTCTCTAGACAGAAAACACAAGAGAAGGAAAAGACCTACAAAAACAAACCCAAAACAATTAAGAAAATGGTCATAGAAAAATAAATACACATAACTACCTTAAATGTAAATGGATTAAATGCTCCAACAAAAAGATGTAGACTGGCTGAATGGATACAAAAACAAGACCTGTATATATGCTGTCTACATGTGACCCACTTCAGGCCTAGGGACACATACAGACTGAAAGTGAGGGGATGGAAAAAGATATTCTGTGCAAATGGAAATCAAAAGAAAGCTGGAGTAGCAACTCTCATATCAGGCTAAATAGAATAAAATAAAGACTATTACAAGAGACAAAGAAGGACACTACATAATGATCAAGCGATCAATGCAAGAAGAAAATATAACAATTGTAAATATTTATGTACCCAATATAGGAGCACCTCAATACATAAGGCAAATGCTAAGAGCCATAAAAGGGGAAACTGACAGTAACAGGATAATAAGAGGGGAATTTAACATCCCACTTTCACCAATGGACAGATCATCCAAAATGAAAAACAACAAAGAAACACAAGCTTTAAATGATACATTACACAAGATGGACTTAATTGATATTTATAGGACATTCCATCTAAAAACAACAGAATACACTTTCTTCTCTAGAGCTCATGGAACATTCTGCAGGCTAGATCATATCTTGGGTCACAAATCAAGACTTGGTAAATTTAAGAAAACTGAAATTGTATCAAGTATCTATTCCAACCACAATGCTATGAGACTAGATATCAATTACAGGAAAAAAATCTGTAAAAAATAAAAACACATGGAGGCTAAACAATATACTAAATAACCAAGAGATCACTGAAGAAATCAAAGAGGAAATCAAAAAATACCTAGAAACAAATGACAATGAAAACACAACGACCCAAAACCTATGGGATGCAGCAAAAGCAGTTCTAAGAGGGAAGTTTATAGCAATAAAATCCTACCTCAGGAAACAAGAAACATCTCAAACAAACAACCTAAACTTACACCTAAAGCAACTAGAGAAAGAAGAACAAAAAAAACCCCAAAGTTAGCAGAGGGAAAGAAATCAAAGATTAGATCAGAAATAAATGAAAAAGAAATGAAAGAAATGATAGCAAAGATGAATAAAACTAAAAGCTGGTTCTTTGAGTAGATAAAGAAAATTGATAAACCATTAGCCAAACTCATCAAGAAAAAAAGGGAAAAGACTCAAATCAATAGAATTAGAAATGAAAAAGGAGAAGTAACAACTGACTCTGCAGAAATACAAAGGATCATGAGAGATTACTACAAGCAACTATATGCCAACAGAATGGACAATCTGGAAGAAATGGACAAATTCTTAGAAGAGCACAATCTTCCAAGACTGAACCAGGAAGAAATAGAAAATATAAAGAGACCCATCACAAGCACTGAAATTGAAACTGTAATTAAAAATATCCCAGGGGGCTTCCCTGGTGGCGCAGTGGTTGAGAGTCTGCCTGCTGATGCAGGGGACACAGGTTCGTGCCCTGGTCCAGGATGATCCCACATGCCGCGGAGCAGCTGGGACCGAGAGCCATGGCCACAGAGCCTGTGTGTCCGGAGCCTGTGCTCCGTAACGGGAGAGGCCACAACAGTGAGAGGCCCGTGTACCACACACACACACACACACACACACACACAAAATTCCAGGAAGCAAAAGCCCAGAACCAGATGGCTTCACAGGCAAATTCTATCAAACATTTAGAGAAGAGCTAACACCTATCCTTCTCAAACTCTTCCAAAATATAGCAGAGGGAGGAACACTCCCACACTCATTCTGAGGCCACCATCACCCTGATACCAAAACCAGACAAATATGTCACAAAGAAGGAAAACTACAGGCCAATATCACTGATGAACATAGATGAAACAATCCTCAACAAAATACTAACAAACAGGATCCAACAGCACATGAAAAGGATCATACACCATGAACAAGTTGGTTTATCCCAGCAATGCAAGGATTCCTCAATATACGCAAATCAATCCACGTGATACACCATATTAACAAACTGAAGGAGAAAAAGCATATGATGATCTCAAGAGATGCAGAAAAAGCTTTTGACAAAATTCAAAACCCATTTATGATCAAATAAAACCCTCCAGAAAGAAGGCATAGAGGGAACCTACCTCAACATAATAAAGGCCATATATGACAAACCCACAGCCAACATCGTTCTCAATGGTGAAAAACTGAAACCATTTTCTCTACGATCAGGAACAAGACAAGGTTGTCCACTCTCACCAGTATTCAACATAGTTTTGGAAGTTTTAGCCACAGCAATCAGAGAAGAAAAAGAAATAAAAGAAACCCAAATCGGAAAAGAAGTAAAGCTGTCACTGCTTGCAGATGACACGATACTATACATAGAGAATCCTAAAGATGCTACCAGAAAACTACTAGAGCTAATCAATGAATTTGGTAAAGTAGCTGGATACAAGATTAATGCACAGAAATCTCTTGCATTCCTATATACTACTGATGAAAAATCTGAAAGAAAAATTAAGGAAACACTCCCATTTACCACTGCAACAAAAAAGAATAAAATATCTAGGAATAAACCTACCTATGGAGACAAAAGACCTGTATGCAGAAAACGATGACACTGATGAAAGAAATTAAAGATGATACAAACAGATGGAGAGATATACCATGTTCCTGGATTGGCAGAATCAACATTGTGAAAATGACTCTACTACCCAAAGCAATCTACAGATTCAATACAATCCCTATCAAACTATCAATGGCATTTTTCACAGAACTAGAACAAAAAATTGCACAATTTGTATGGAAACACAAAAGACCCCAAATAGCCAAAGAAATCTTGAGAAAGAAAAACAGAGCTGGAGGAATCAGGCTCCCGGACTTCAGGTTATATTACAAAGCTACAGTAATCAAGACAGTATGGTACTGGCACAAAAACAGAAATATAGATCAATGGAACAGGACAGAAAGCCCAGAAATAAACCCACACACCTATGGTCACTTTACCTTTGATAAAGGAGGCAAGAATATACAATGGAGAAAAGACAGCCTCTTCAATAAGTGGTGCTGGGAAAACTGGACAGCTACATGTAAAAGAATGAAATTAGAACACTCCCTAACACCATACACAAAAATAAACTCAAAATGGATTGGAGACCTAAATTTAATGCCTGACACTATAAAACTCTTAGAGGAAAACATAGGCAGAACACTCTATGACATAAATCATAGCAAGATCCTTCTTGACCCACCTGCTAGAGAAATGGAAATAAAAACGAAATTAAACAAATGGGACCTAATGAAACTTCAAAGCTTTTGCACAGCAAAGGAAACCATAAATAAGACCAAAAGACAACCCTCAGAATGGGAGAAAATATTTGCAAATGAAGCAACTGACAAAGGATTAATCTCCAAAATATACAAGCAGCTCATCCAACTCAATATCAAAAAAAACAAACAACCCAATCCAAAAATGGGCAGAAGACCTAAATTGACATTTCTCCAAAGAAGATATACAGATTGCCAACAAACACATGAAAGGATGCTCAACATCACTAATCAGTAGAGAAATACATATCAAAACTACAATGAGGTATCACCTCACACCGGTCAGAATGACCATCATCAAAAAATCGACAAACAGGGGCTTCCCTGGTGGCGCAGTGGTTGAGAGTCCGTCTGCTGATGCAGGGGACATGGGTTCGTGCCCCGGTCCGGGAAGATCCCACATGCTGCGGAGAGGCTAGGCCTGTGAGCCATGGCCGCTGAGCCTGCGCGTCCGGAGCCTGTGCTCCGCAACGGGAGAGGCCACAACAGTGAGAGGCCTGAGTACCGCAAAAAAAAAAAAAAATCAATTAATATAATCCATCATAGCATAAAGAAGAAAAGTCACATATCATACCAACAGATGAGGAAAAAGCACTTGACAAAGCCCAACATGCTTTATAATAAAAACCCTCAGGAAAAGAAGGAGAGTTTCCTCAACTTGGTAAAAAAAAACATGTACAAAAAATTTACAGCTAGCATCATACTTAATGGTGAGGTTTCCCACTAATATGAAGAACAAGGCAAGGATTCTACCTCTCACTACTCTATTTCAACATCATACTGGAAGTCCTAGTTTATGTAATAAGACAAGAAAAGAAACTAAAACATATACTGATTAGGAAGAATGAAATTAAACTACCTTTTCTTTCAAAAATAACATAATTGTCTATGTAGAAAATCCAAAATTATTGACCAAAAATATTCCTGGAACTAATAAGTGATTAATGTACCCCATCTTCTTTATTCATTCATCTGCTGATGTACATTTAGTTTGTTTCCATGTCCTGACTATTGTAAACAGTGCTGCAATAAACACTGGGGTGCATATATACTTTTGAACCAAGTTTTTCTCCAGATATATGCCCAGGAGTGGGATTGCTGGTCATATGGTAGCTCTATTTTTAGTTTTTAAAGGAACCTCCATACTGTTCCAGGAACCTGTATTCTTGCCTGTTTCCCCACAGGCCAGCCTCATTCCTCTAACCCCTGTTACCACAAAGATGCATTTTAAGATATGGCATCCAACGAGATCCTCTCACTTGCTAGCAGTCCCCCCCGGCAAGTAACAATTAACTATATGGGAGTTTGGGACTGATATATACACACTGCTATATTTAAAACAGATAAGCAGGGGCTTCCCTGATGGTGCAGTGGTTAAGAATCTTCCTGCCAATGCAGGGGGGACACGGGTTCGAGCCCTGGTCCAGGAAAATCCCACATGCCGTGGAGCAACTAAGCCCGTGCGCCACAACTACCAAGCCTGCACTCTAGAGCCCACGAGCCACAACTACTGAGCTGGCGAACCACAACTACTGTTCCCTCGCACCTAGAGCCCGTACTCTGCAACAAGAGAAGCCACTGCAGTGAGAAGCCTGCACACAGCAATGAAGAGTAGTCCCTGCTCAGCAACGAAGACACAACACAGCCAAAAATAAAAATAAATAAATAAATTTTAAAAAAAGCAGAGAACCAACAAGGACCTACTGTATAGTACAGGGAACTCTGCTCAATATTCTGTAATAACCTAAATGGGAAAAGAACTTGAAAAAGAATGGGGGAAAAATATAATACTGTATTTAATGAAATCTAAGAAACATTAATTACATGATGTACCATTACGTCATGAGACACTGAGGAAGGAAAAATGCTACCTGTTCAACCATAACCCATTTTTTTCACTTTGATGTATAATTTTACTTAATGTAAAATAAAGTGAAAGCATCAAGCCTTGAAAAAAAAAAGTGATTATAGCAAGGTTGCAGAATACAAGGGTAGTATAAAAAAGAAAATTGGTTTCCTATATACCAGCAAGGAACAAGTTGAATTTGAAATTAAAAATACAATACCATATATAATAGGTAAATTATACTTAGGTTAAATCTAAAAGAACATGTATAAGGCCTATATGAGGATACAACAAAACTTTGATGAAAAAATTAAAGAAGAACTAAATAAATGGAGAGTTATTCCAACTTCATAGATAAGCTGCCAATATCATCATCAAAATGTCAGTTCCTCGCAACTTCATCTACAGATTCAATACAATCTCAATCAAAATTCCAGCAATTTTTTTTTTTGGTGTGTGGATATTGACAAACTGATACCATACGTGAAGAAGCAGAAGACCCCAATAGCCAACACAATACTGAAAGACAATCTGGAGTACTGACATTACTCAATTTCAGACTCACTATAAAGCTACAGTAATTAAGACATCATAGTATTGATAAAAGAACAGACAACTAGATCATGGAACAGACACAGAACCCAGAAACAGACCCACATGAATACTGTCAACTGATCTCAATACAGTGAAGCAAAAACAAGCTTTTCAAGAAATGGTGCTAGAACATTAGATATCCACATGCAACAAAAATGAATCTAGACACAGAACTTATAGCCCCTCACAAAAATGAACTCAAAATGGATCACAAACCTAAATGTACAACAGAAAACTATAAAACTCCTAAAAAATAACATAAGAGAAAACAGGATAACCCTGGGTTTGGTGATAGCTTTTTACCTACAACACCAAAGGCACAACCCATGAAAGAAAGAACTGGCAAGCTGTATTTCATTAAAATGGAAAACTTCTATGCTGCAAAAGTCACTGTCAAGAAAATGAAAAGATAAGCCACAGACTAGTAAAAATATTTGCAAAAGATATATCAGATAAAAAAGACCGTTATCGGGCTTCCCTGGTGACTCAGTGGTTAAGAATCTACCTGCCAATGCAGGGGACACGAGTTCGAGCCCTGGTCCGGGATGATCCCACATGCCATGGAGCAACTAAGCCCGTGCGCCACGACTAATGAGCCTGTGCTCTAGAGCCCACAAGCCACAACTGCTGAGCCTGTGTTCTAGAGCCCACGAGGCACAACTACTGAAGCCCACGCACCTAGAGCCCGTGCTCCACAACAAGAGAAGCCACCACAGTGAGAAGCCTGCGCACCACAACGAAGAGTAGCCCCCGCTCGCCGCAACTAGAGAAAGCCCACGCACAGCAACGAAGACCCAACACTGCCAAAAATAAATAAATAAATAAAGTTATTTTTAAAAAGACCGTTATCCAAAATACATAAAGAACTCTTAAAAGTCAACAGTAAGAAAATAACCAATCTGATTTTTAAAAGGGCCAAAAACCTTGAGCCACCTCACCAAAGAAGATATACACAAATGACAAATATGCATAAGAAAAGATGCTACATATCCTACGTCAGCAGAGAAATGCAAATTTTTAAAATAAATTATTTATTTATTTTTGGCTGTGTTGGGTCTTCATTGCTGTGCGTAGGCTCTCCCTACTTTTGGCGAGCAGTGGCTACTCTTTGTTGTGGTGCGTGGGATTCTCATTGCGGTGGCTTCTCTTGTTGCGGAGCACGGACTCTAGCCATACGGGCTTCAACAGTTGTGGCATGCAGGCTCAGTAGTTGTGGCTCGCAGGCTCTAGAGCGCAGGCATAGTAGTTGTGGCGCACAGGCTTAGGTGCTCCACGGCATGTGGGATCTTCCCAGACCAGGGATCGAACCTGTGTCCCCTGCATTGGCAGGTGGATTCTTAACCACTGTGCCACCGGGGAAGTCCAAAAAAAGCAAATTTAAACAATGTTAACAACACTAATAACTGGTAAGGATGTAGAGAAAAATAAACTCTATTCATTGTTGGCAGGGATGCAAAATGATTCAGCCATTTTGGAGAACAGTTTGGCAGTCTCTTATAAAACTAAACATATAAGGGAATTCCCTGGTGGTCCAGTGGTTAGGACTCTGCGCTTTTACTACTAAGGGCCCAGATTCAATCCCTGGTCAGGGAACTAACATCCCACAAGCCGTGTGGTGCGGCCAAAAAAAACCACCAAAAACCAAACAAACAAAAAAACAAAACTAAACCTATGATCCAGCAATTACACCCCTTGATTTTTAACCAAAGGAGGTGAAAAACTGTGTCCACACAAAAATCTGCAAGTGGATATTCATGGCAGCTTTATTCATAACTGCCAAAACGTGGAAGCAACCAAGATGTCCTTTTATATGTAGATGAATGGATAAATAAACTGTGATACATCCAGACAATGGAATATTATTCAGTTGTAGAAAAAAATCAGCTATCAAGCCTTAAAAAGACAGACAAATATTTTTCTGATTTATTTTTAAATTTATTTACTTATTATTTTTGACTGTGTTGGGTCTTTTTTGCTACGTGTTGGGTCTTTTTCTTTTTTGTGTGGGCTTTCTTTAGTTGTGGTGAGTGGGGGCTACTCTTTGTTGTGGTGTGCAGGCTTCTCACTGCGGCGGCTTTTCTTTGTTGCAGAGCACGGGCTCTAGGCGCACAGGCTTCAGTAGCTGTGGCTCACAGGCTCTACAGCACAGGCTCAGTAGTTGTGGTACATGGGCTTAGGTGCTCCGCAGCATGTGGAATCTTCCTGGCCCAAGGCTAGAACCTGTGTCCCCTGCATTGGCAGGCGGATTCTTAACCTCTGCACCTCCCAGGGAAGCCCAAGACAGATGAATCTTGAATGGATATTACTAAGTGAAAAAATCTAGTCTGAAAAGGCTACATATTATATGATTCCAACTATATGACATTCTGAAAAAGGCAAAATTATGAAGATAGTAAAAATTTTTGTGGTTGTCAGGACTTGGGAAGAAGGAGGAATCAACAGGTAGAAGACAGAGGATTTTTAGGGTAGTGAAACTATCTGCAGGATACTATAATGGCAGATACATGTTATTATACATTTGTTAAAAACCAGAGAATAGAAGGTACAACATCAAAACTGAACCCTAATGCCAACTGTGGATTTTAAGCCTTAATGATGTGTCAGTGGAAGTTCACAGATTGTAACAATTGTATCACTCTGGTGTGGGATGCTGACAGTGGGGGAAGGTGTCAGGAGTTACATAGGAAATCTCTACACTTTCTGGTCAATTTTTCTCTGAATCGAAAACCACTCTAAAAAATAAAGTTTTTTTTAAGCTGCCTATTTTAGAGAAAAGAAAGGTCTTGAATAAATTCATATTACACCTTAATAAATTAGAAAATGAAGAGTAAAAGAAACCCAAAGCAAGCAGTAAAAAGGAAAAAATAAAATTAGAACTGGAATCACTAAAATATAAAACATAATAATAACAGTGAAATATCACTGGAACCAAAAGCTAATAATTTAAGATCATAAAAATTCATAGCCAGCCTGGCTAGAAAAAAGAGAAAAGACTGTCAAAGCGCACTCAAGAAGAAATAGATAACCTGAATATAGCCTTATATCTATTTTTTTTAATGAAATTACAGTTGAAAACGTTCCCCTAAAGAAAACTCTAGGCCCAGATGGCCTTTAAAGAGAATACTAGCAGGAGTTCCCCAGCGGTCCAGTGGTCAGGATTCCGCACTCTTACTGCCAAGGACCCAGGTTCAATCCCTTGTCAGGGAACTAAGATCCCACAAGCTGTGCAGTGCAGCAAAAAGAAAAAAAAAAAAGTGAATACTATCAAACATTAAGAAATATTACCAAATTTACATAAACTCTTCCAGAAAACAAGAGTGAATACCTGCAATGCATTCTATAAGGCCACCATTCCTTTTGACACCAAAACCAAAGACATTGGGGCTTCCCTGGTGGTGCAGTGGTTTAGAGTTCGCCTACCGATGCAGGGGATGCGGGTTCGTGCCCCAGTCCGGGAAGATCCCACATGCCGCGGAACAGCTGGGCCCATCAGCCATGGTCACTGAGCCTGAGCGTCCGGAGCCTGTGCTCCACAACGGGAGAGGCCACAACAGTGAGAGGCCCGCGTACCGAAACAAAAAACAAAACAAAACAAAAAAAACCCAAACCAAAGACATTGTAAGAAAATATATAAGAAAATATGGGTCAATATCCCTCATGAATACAGAGGCAAAAATTCCCGTACAATTTCTAAAAGTAGAATCAAACAGTATATAAAAATGGTAATACATCAAGACCAAGTGGGATTTCCCCAGGAATGCAAGGTTTTTTAACACTGAAAAATCAACCCTTGGAAAATCAACGTACTTCATCAAATTTACAGATTAAAAAAGGAAAAAAATCAATCAATATATCTATTAAAAATATATAAACAGTCTCTTCAGCAAGAGGTGCTGGGAAACCCTCATGTCAATCAATGAAATCAGAACACTCTGACACCATATACAAAAATAAACTCAAAATGGCTTTAAGATCTAAATGTCAGACATAACACTATAAAACTCCTAGAAGAGAACATAGGCAAAACATTCTGTGACATAAATCATAACAATATTTTCTTAGATCAGTCTCCCAAGGCAAAAGAAATAAAAGCAAAAATAAACAAATGGGGCCTAATCAAACTTAAAAGCTTTTGCACAGTGAAGGAAACCATCAACAAAACCAAAAAAAACCTACAGGGCTTCCCTGGTGGCGCAGTGGTTGAGAGTCCGCCTGCCGATGCAGGGGACACGGGTTCGTGCCCCAGTCTGGGAAGATCCCACATGCCGCGGAGCGGCTGGGCCCGTGAGCCATGGCTGCTGAGCCTGCGCGTCCAGAGCCTGTGCTCCACAACGGGAGAGGCCACAACAGTGAGAGGCCCGCGTACCGCCAAAAAAAAAAAAAAAAAAAAGTGTGGTGAACCAACAGTAAAGGAACACTGTCCTCCTAAAAGTTATCCATGGCTCAAATCCTCTACCATCCATCCACCAGGTCAAGAAGGAGCCCACACTACCTGCCCCTTTCAAATATTCAAAGCCTGGGCCTCCCTGGTGGCACAGTGGTTAAGAATCTGCCTGCCAATGCAAGGGACACGGGTTCAATCCCTGGTCCAGGAAGATCCCACATGCCACAGAGCATCTAAGCCCGTGAGCCACAACTACTGAGCCCATGTGCTGCAACTACTGAAGCCCATGTGCCTAGAGCCCGTGCTCTGCAACGAGAAGCCACCGCAATGAGAAGCCCGCACACCACAACGAAGACCAAACACAGCCATACGTACATACATACATACATACATACTCAAGGCCTCACCAGATTATCTTCCTTAAATCTCCAAGGGTTAATCTGATTATGACTTTACCAAAAGACAGACTCCAGGTCAATCTTCACCTGTCTCTTTGCCACTCACTAACAGAAAGCCCAGAATCCAGTTTAACCCTCACCTGCGTCTTTCCCACTCAGCCATGAACATTTTGTCCACACACCCCCGCCTTTCAACAGCTGAAACCCTTCCACTGTTCTCTCTGGAACTCAGAATGATCAGGAAAAGCTGCTCTATTAAACTCAACCTTGGGACTGCCATGGTGGTCCAGTGGTTAAGACTCCACACTCCCAGTGCCGGGGGCCCAGGTTCGATCCCTGGTCCGAGAACTAGATTCCCACATGCTGCAACTAAGACATGGCACAGCCCACTAAATAAATAAATATTAAAAAGTAAATAAACTCCACTTTTTCTCAGACTATTCCCTGCAGACGCTTGATCTAACAACATCAGGGGTCACACCTGGACACCTTGTCTACCTCACAGCTACTTCAAGTAATGGGTACTCTACTACAGCTACTCTGCTCTGGTTTCACTGGCTTTGCAGGGGGGCTGGGTTCTCTTGCTCTTCAATGCTGATTCTAAACCCCTCTCTCTCTCTAAAGCCCTCCAGGTATAAAACATCAGACCTTATCACTCACTAGGTCTCACCGTTACAGTTAGTATCAATCCCTTAGAGCAGAATTTGGAAACGTACAAGCTTAGTTGTATTTTGGGTCTTATTTGAGGCACACGGGATCTTTGTTGCCGAGTGTGGAATCTTCATTGCAGTGCGTGGGATCTTTAGTTGCAGCATGCGGGATACAGTTCCCTGACCAGGGATCAAAGTCAGGGCCCCTGCACTGGCAGCACTGGACCACCAGGGAAATCCCAGGATTTTGTTGTTGTTGTTGAATTGTATGAGCTGTTTGTATATTTTGGAAATTAAGCCCTTGTCAGTCGCATCATTTGCAAATATTTTCTCCAAGTCCGTAGGTTGTCTTTTTGTTTTGTTATTGGTCTCCTTTGCTCTGCAAAAGCTTATAAGTTTGATTAGGTCCCATTTGTTTATTTTTGCTTTTATTTCTATAGCCTTGGGAGACTGACCTAAAAAAACACTGGTACGATTTATTTGAGAATGTTTTGCTTGTGTCCTCTTCTAGGAGTTTTATGGTGTCCTGTCTTATATTTAAGTCTTTAAGCATTTTGAGTTTATTTTTGTGTATGGTGTGAGGGTGTGTTCTAACTTCACTGACTGACGTGCAGCTGTCCAACTTTCCCAACACACTTGCTGAAGGGACTGTCTTTTACCATTGTATATTCTTGCATCCTTTGTCGAAGGCTGTCCATAGGTGTGTGGGTTTATTTCTGGACTCTTTATTCTGTTCCACTGACCTGTATGTCTGTTTTTGTGCCAATACCACACTGTTTTGATTACTGTAGCTTTGTAGTATTGTCTGAAGTCTGGGAGGGTCATAACTCCTGCCTTGTCCTTTTTCCTCAGGATTGCTTTGGTGATTCTGGGTCTTTTATAAAGGTTCCATATAAATTTTATGATTATTTGTTCTACTTCTGTGAAAAATGTCATGGGTAACTTGACAGGGATCACATTAAAACTATAGATTGCTTTGGGTAGTACGGCCATTTTAACAATATTAATTCTTCCAATCCAAGAGCAGGGGATATCTTTCCATTACTTTGAATCATCTTCAGTTTCCTTTATTAAGGTTTTGTAGTTCTCAGCATATAAGTCTTTTACCTCCTTGGTGAGGTTCACTCCTAAGTTTCTTTTTTTTTTTTTTGAAGCAATTTTAAAAGGGATTGTTTGTTTGCATTCCTGTTCTGTTATTTCACTGTTACTGTAAAGGAATGCAACTGATTCCTGTATGTTAATCTTGTATACTCTTACCTTGCTAAATTTGTTTATCAGTTTTTGTGTTGAGTCTTCAGGGTTTTCTACATATAGTATCATATCATTTGTGTATAATGACAACTTTACCTCTTCCCTACCAGTCTGAATACCTTTATTTCTTTTTCTTGTCTGATTGCTGTGGCTAAAACTTCCAATACTATGCTGAAGAGAAGTGGTGAGAGTGGGCATCCTTGTCTTGCTCCAGATTTCAGCAGGAATGCTTTCAGCTTTTCAACGCTGAGTATTACATTCGCTGTGGGTCTGTTGTAAATAGCTTTTATTATGTTGAGATATGTTCCCTCTAGAACCACTTTTGCAAGATGCTCATCATCGCTAATTATTAGAGAAATGCAAATCAAAACCACAATGAGGTACCACTTCACACCAGTCAGAGGGGCCACCATTAAAAAGTCTACAAACAACAAATGCTGGAGAGGGTGTGGAGAAAAGGGAACACTCTTATACTGTTGGTGGGAATGTAAATTGGTGTGGCCACTATGGAAAACAGTATGGAGGTTCCTCAAAAACTAGAGTTGCCGTATGATCCAGCAATCCCACTCCTGGGCATATACCCAGACAAAACTATCATTCGAAAAGCTACATGCACCCTTATATTCATAGCAGCTCCATTTACAATAGCCAAGACGTGGAAGCAACCTAAATGTCCATCAATAGACAAATGGACAAAAAAACATGTGGTATATACTGGGTTGGCCAAAAAGTTTGTTCCGATTTTTCCATAAGTTTTTACAGGAAAACCCAAACGAACTTTTTGGACAACCCTACACACACACACACACGCGTGCGCGAATATTGCCCAGCCATTAAAAAGAACGATATAATGCCATTTGCAGCAGCATGGATGGACCTAGAGATTATCATACTAAGCGAAGTAAGTCAGAAAGAGAAAGACAAATATCAGATGATATCACTTATATGTGGAATCTAAAATACAACACAAATGAACTTATCTATGAAACAGAAACAGACTCACAGACATAGAGAACAGACTTGTGGTTGCCATGCGGGAGGGATGTGGAGGAGGAAAGAATTAGGAGTTTGGAGATTAGTAGATGCAATCCATTATATATAGGATGGATAAATAACAAGGTCCTACTGTACAGCACAAGGAACTATATTCAGTATCCTGTGATAAGCCATAATGGAAAAGAATATGAAAAAGAATATGTATATATGTATGGCTGTGTCACTTTGCTATACAGAAAAAATTAATACAACACTGTAAATCAACTATACTTCAATTTAAAAAAAATTAAAAAAGAACAAATACCATACCCAAAACTGAATTCCTCTTCTTCCCCTAAACCTACCACACCCACAGTCTTTCACATCTTTGTCAACAGCAGTTCCATTCCTTCTAGTTATGTGGGCTAACATCTTTGGAATCATCTTTGGATCCTCTTTCTCTTACACCTTTTATCTATAAGAAAGTTATGTGGGTTCTACTTTTGAATGTATTCATAACCTGATCACCTTTCACCACCCTCCAGTGTCACCACCATCCCTTTCTGGATTATTGCAGTAACCTCCTAATGGCCTCCCTCTTTTCATTCTTGACTCTCTATAGTCCATTTACAACAAAGCAGCCACAGGTTCTTACAAAACCCAAGTAACACCATGTTACATCTCAGATCAGAACTCTTTAATGGAGGGGTCCCCAATCCCCAGGCCGGTACCAGTCCGTGGCCTGTTAGGAACCAGGCCGCACAGCAGGAGGTGAGTGGCAAGCAAGCAAGCGATGCTTCATCTGTATTTACAGCCGCTCCCCACTGCTCACATGACTGCCTGAGCTCCACCTCCTGTGATCAGCAGCGGCATTAGATTCTCATAGGAGCACAAACCCTACCGTGAACTGCACATGTGAGGCATCTAGGTTGCGTGCTCCTTATGAGAATCTAATGCCTGATGATCTGAGGTGGAGCTGAGGCAGTGATGCCAGCACTGGGGAGTGGCTGCAAATACAGATGATCAGTAGCAGAGAGGTTTGACTGCAGAGACCATAATAAATCAATCGCTTGCAGACTCATATCAAAACCCTATCAGTTAGTGGCAAGTGAAAACTAGCTCAGGGCTCGCACTGATTCTGCATTATGGTGAGTTGTATAATTACTTCACTATATATTACAATGTAATAATAATAGTAATAAAGTGCACAATAAACTTAATGCACTTCAATCATGCCAAAACCATCCCCCCACCCCCCCCATCTGTGGAAAAATTATCTTCCACAAAACCAGTCCCTGGGGGTTCCCTGGCGGCGCAGTGGTTGAGAATCTGCCTGCCAATGCAGGGGACACAGGTTCGAGCCCTGCTCTGGGAAGATCCCACATGCCGCGGAGCAACTATGCCCGTGAGCCACAACTACTGAACCTGCGTGTCTGGAGCCTGTGCTCCGCAACAAGAGAGGCCGCGACAGTGAGAGGCCCATGCACCACGATGAAGAGTGGCCCCTGCTCGCCGCAACTAGAGAAAGCCCTCCCACAGAAACGAACACCCTACACAGCCAAAAATAAAAACATAAATAAATAACTTAATTAATTGAAAAAAAAAACCCAGTCCCTGGTGCCAAAAAGGTTGGGGACTGCTGCTCCAATGGCTGTCTTTTCACTCAGACTAAACACTATGTCCTTCCACTGGCTTATACAGCCCTGTGTGACTGGCCTCTCCTCCTGCTGCACCCCTCCCACCTCCCTGTCTTACTCTGTCCCAGCTGCCCACCACCATCCCCACTTGTTTTCTTGTTAACCACATGATTATCATCTTAATAATATTTAACATTTACTAAGTAATACTTACTATGAACCAGACATTTTTCTAACTGCTTTATATGCATTACCTCATTCAATTCCAACAATTATCTCCCCCACTTTAACGAATGATGAAATTGGGTTACAAAGAGGTAAATTAACCTAAGAGCTTGGTCTGTAAGTGGTGAAGCCAAAATTCAAAAGCACAGGTGGACAAAGCCCACTGCACAGCCCAAAGTTTACATCTCAGTGATGCCCCCCACTTGTTATCCTCAATTAACATTCTTCAGAAATAAGCATAGAATAAACAGAAGATAGAATAAAGGACTAAGAATGGAAAACCTAAAGCACTTGATGTAGGGTTAGAGAGGTGGAAATGCTTAAAGGAACCAGGACACTTCCTCAAGTATTTTCAAAATTCAGCACATAACTAGTTAAACGGTAAAAGTCAGCACATAACTAGTTATTATGTAGAACAAAATATGACACTTAAAACTTACTTTTTCTGTAGTAACAGTCAAGGAAGGAACCAATGCAGGTGATGGTTCTGGTTGCTTCTTGTGTTTTTGTTTGTGTTTGTCCTTTTCTTTATATTTCTAAAAGTGAATAGAAGTAAAATCCAATTTAAATTTAAATCATAACCCACATATATATAATAAAGATGAGATTTCTATATAATTGTGTTTAAGTAATTTACAGTGTTAACAAATATTTGTCAAAAATAACAAAATCACTTCTAACCATGATCTTATTATTTTATATATAAACAATACTAGTAATATACTTATGGTATTACTACATATATTACTATATATTAAAATATATAGTAATACTAGTATAACTTATTTTAAGGTGACTTCAGTTCCCTTATCCTTGACCAACGTAGAACAATATATAAACAACTAAAGTCTACAATTATTTGCTACTTTTATATCTGACAAACTTTTTCTTCTGTGAAAAACACCAAATACTGTTGTGTACATTTCATAAATAGCACTTTAAAATTTACATAGCACTTTGACATGCACTATCACATCATAATGATGTCAGATTCTCCATCACCATGCATTAAATTCTATGGCCCACAAACTAAAAAACAGGGCATAGAAACTCAGGCAAAAAATTCTGAGGTTTACTCCGAAAATAGATGAATTAGTTATCTCTGTTAAAACTGATGAATTGAAATATAACAAAGGAATTCAATTAATAAGAAATTAATTACATATTAGGAGCCCCACCTTATTTAACGCCAAAAACTTTTAACGAAATCATTCTCAGATGTTTGAATCAGTAGGTAAGAGTCAGTATTGGGTGTGAAGTTTACTACTATTTAGTTAATTCAACTTATTTGTCATAGTTCATAAATTTAAACATTCAGAGCACTTAATCTATTCAAGGCATGAAAGAATAATATCACTGGCCCTGCCCTAAAACAGATTACATACCAGCAAAACAAAAAGCATAAAAATTAAGGATAGATGTTTTACTATAATACCCACAAGTACTGCCACTCTTTGCTTTTAACTCCTGATTTAATAAGTACATTAGATATCTTTTGACTGCAAAGTTAATACTTTAGTAAAATAACACAATAATAGTTTTTATTCGGAATTTTTTAGGAAACTTTCTTACTATGAAGATATTTTAACTGTGACAGATCATAAGATCATAAGGACTCATGCCTCCAATTCTTTGTAATAGGATGTCATGTACAAGTTCTGGAGCCAAGAAGAGCCTTGAGAAGTCTTCTATGTCTTTGACCTTTGCCCCCTTAGATCCCAGTCATCATGTAAAGAGTCTGAATAAGAACAAGATAAACAATCTCTACAATCTTGGAAAGCACAGAGAGTAAAAAGTAAAGTATGCATGTGTAAATCTATGAAAATGTGAATGTATGGAAGTCATCATGAAATAACACAGAACTTTGGTCCTTTGTAATACGCCAAGAAATACATCCTGAGATGAGGATTGCAAATGCTCAGTGGAAGACACTATCAATAGATTATATTCATAATATTGGCCGGTAAAATATGAATCAACGCAGTCTAATGACTTTCACACTAAAAAGATAGGCTGATTTTAATAGAACAATAGAACAAAAGGAAATTCCAGGAAAATATTCAATTAATATAAATATTTAGCGTATGACAAAGATGGGATTCCAAATCAGCAAGGAAAGATTGAAATTATTTAATAATGGTACTACAATAACTGGTTAATAATTTAGGGGAAAGTATCTTATACAAAGTAAGACAAAATCCAAATGGATTACTTTAAAGAGTTAAATAAAAATTAAAATAATCTAAGGTTAAAGAAAATATTTTTTAAAACTTTAAAGAACGAAAGACTTTTTCTGAGTAAAAAACTCACTAAAAAATCAGAAATGGATACCATATACTAACTCACATATATGGAATCTAAAAAAATGGTACTGATGAACCTAGTGGTGGGGCAGAAATAAAGACACAGACATAGAGAACAGACTTGAGGACACAGTAGGGGGAGGGGAAGCTGGGACGAAGCGCAAGAGTAGCACTGACATATATACACTACCAAATGTAAAACAGATAGCTAGTGGGAAGCTGCTGCATAGCACAGGGAGATCAGCTCAGTGCCTTGTGACCACCTAGAGGGGTGGGATAGAGAGGGTGGGAGGGAGGCTCAAGAGGGAGGGGATATGGGGATATATGCATACATACAGCTGATTCACTTTGTTGTACAGCAGAAACTAACACAACATTGTAAAGCAACTGTACTCCAATAAGATTAAAAAGAAAATCAGAAATGGAAAAGGCAGTTTTAGCTATTCAAATTCAAAATACTTCTACGTCAATTTAAAAACCATTAAAAAGCTAAAAACAAACTGAGAAGTGAGTTAATATGTTCCATATTTCAGTGCTGTTTAAATTTTATATATATCATTAAGAAAAAATATATATGCCATAAAACAATGTACAAAGGGCAATTTATAAAAGAAACAGAGTCACTAAACAACAATAACAAAGAATGTGCAACCCAACTACTAGAGAACTTAACGGTAATATTTTTCTATTACCTAGTGATCAAAATTGTTGGGCTTTTGTTTATAATAAGACCCAATGTCGCCCAAGTTACAGTGAAATGAGTACTTGCATACATTACTTGAGAGAATGTAAAAATGCAAAGGACCATTTTAAAGGTAAGAATCAGAAACCATGAATACATTATCTGATCTAGTAATTTCACCTCTAGGAAGTGAACAAGGTTTAAATACAGTTTATTATGCTACTATTTGTGATGATAAAAAACCTGAAAACAATCTGAATGTCCAACGACACAGATGTGGTTGAAAAAATTATTATACAACCATGTAATAGCCACTTAAAAAGCATGTTCTGAAGGAATATTTAAAGATTTGGGAAAATGGTTAATATGATATGAATTTTGCTTTAAAATTTTATGCAAGGAGCCAAAGAAATCTGAGAAAGAAGAACAAAGCTGGAGGCATCACAGGCCCTGATTTCAAACTATACTGCAAAACTATGGTAATCAAAATACTATGGTACTAGAACAAAAACAGACACACAGATCAATGGAACAGAACAGAGTCCAGAAATAAACCCATGCTTACATGGTCAGTTAATCTATAACAAAGGAGGCCAGAATATGCAAGGAGGAAAAGACAGCCTCTTCAATAAATGATGTTGTGAAAATTGGACAGCTACATGCAAAAGAGTCAAACTAGACTACTTTCTTACACCATATACAAAAATAAACTCAAAATGACTTAAAAAGAAGACCTGAAACCATAAAACCAGAAGAAAACATAGGCAGCATGCTTTTTGAAACTGGTCTTAGCAGAATCTTTCCAGATATGCCTCCTGAGGCAAGGGAAGCAAAAGCAAAAATAAACAAAAGGGACTACATCAAATTGAGAATGAAAAGCTTTTGCACAGTGAAGGAAACCAGCAACAAAATGAAAAGGCCATCTACTGAATGAGACAAGATACTTGCAAACAACATATCTGATAAGGGATTAATATCCAAAATACACAAAGAACTCATACAAATCAACATCCAAAAACCAACAACCCAATTAAAAAATAAGCAGAGGACCTGAATAGACATTTTTCCAAAGAAGACATACAGATGGTCAACAGACACATGAGAAGATGCTCAGCATCACTAATCATCAGGGAAATGCAAATCAAAAGCACGATGAGATACCACCTCACACCTGTCACAATGGCTATCATCAAAAAGACAACAAATTGTAAGTGTTGGCAAGGATGCAGGGAAAAGAGAACCCTTGTGAACTGTCGCTGGGATTGGAAATTAGTGCAGCCACTATGGAAAACAATGTAAAGATTCCTCAAAAAATTAAAAATAGAATTGCCATATGATCCAGCAATTTCATTTCTGTGTATTGACACAAAGAAAACAAAAACATTAATTCAAAAAGACATATGCACAATGTTCATTGCAGCATTATTTGCAATAGCCAAGATATGGAAGCAACCTAAGTGGCCATCAGTAGATAAATGGATAAAGAAGACAGTATGTGTGTGTCATATTACTCAGCCATTAAAAAAATAAAATCTTGCCATTTTACATGAATGGATTTAGACAGTATTATACTAAGTTAAATAAGTCAGACTAAGAAAGACAAATACCATATGACCTTACTTTTATGCGGAATCTAAAAAACAAAACAAACAAACTGAACGAAAACAGACTCAGATGCAGAGAACAAACTGAGCGGGGTGTGGGAGAAAACTTCCAGCTATAAAATAAGTGAGCAAAGGGGCTATAATACACACCATAAAGAATATGGTCAATAACATTGTTAAGAAATTTGCACAGGGACAGATGGTTACTAGACTTATTATGGTGATCATTTCATAATGTATGTAAATATCGAATCACTACATAGTACACCTAAAACTAATATAATACTGTACATCAACTATGTTATTTCCATAAAAAATAAATTTAATAAATAAGTGAATAAAATTTTATGCAAAAAGAGAGTACCAACCAGAAGGAAATAAACAAATACTGAGTATTTTTATGTAAAACCATAGGTAAGGACAACCAGTGTCACTGATAAATATATCAGTGTGTATAATTAACAATAAAAATAATCAGAATTGTAGCAATTTGTAATTTACAAATATATATATTATCTCATTTAATCCTTAAAACAGCCCTGTAAGGATCTATTTTTACAGATCACAAAGGAATGGCTTAAACAAGCACAAAATAGACTTTAACCTACACCTCCCAAGAAAGTTAACTGAAACCTTTAAAAAAAAATTTTTTTTTAAATTTAAAGAAAAATATAGGTAAGCTACCCATGATGACGAATTATAAAATGGAAATTTGGACTTCCCTGGTGGCGCAGTGGTTAAGAATTCACCTGCCAATGCAGGGGACATGGGTTCAATCCCTGGGTCTGGGAAGATCCCACATGCTGCGGAGCAACTAAGCCCATGCGCCACAACTACTGAGTCTGTGCTCTAGAGCCCACGGGCAGCAACCACTGAGCCCACACGCCACAACTACTGAAGCCCATGCACCTAGAGCCCGTGTTCCGCAACAAGAGAAGCCACCACAATGAGAAGCCCATGCACTGCAACAAAGAGTAGCCCCTGCTTGCCGCAACTAGAGAAAAGCCCACGTGCAGCAACGAAGACCCAACGCAGCCAAAAAACAAAAAACAAAATAAAAAAGGAAATTTGAAAGAGTAGGGGAAAGAAGAAAGATATAAAAGAAGGGAGAGAAAATGTTTCCATTTTAAAGTAGTTTCAGCTCCAGAATGAACTATTTTCCATGTAGAAGCTAGGGACAATACAGGAGTTTTTAACCTAAGTTTAGAGCAAGATAAACAACTAAGAGACATCCAATGTTTCCAGTGTTCAAACTGGAATGGGTAAAGAAATTAACCGTTAAAGGAAAACTAAAGTACAATACAGTAAAGATAACACCTGAAATAAGTTCATGTCTTCAGACACAGAGAAATCAGATATCTCAGAGTTTGAAAAGTACACATGCAATCACTGAACAACTAGTAGAAATATTGGGGGTAAATTAGAAAGCGAATTCTAAAAGGAATGCAATATTGGGCTTGAGGTTATTACTTCCCCAGAAAAATTCTAAATTATCAACAAAGATTTGCTCACATGTAGGAAAGAATTTCATCATCACTAAGTGCAAAGAAGAGTTCATCAGGAAGCCCAATATTAGAAATTAAATTTCTAGTAAGGAGAGCGTGTCTAGATTCAATAACCCCCAGCTCTTAAAAAATGGTGATTTGAAATCACATCAAATTTTTCCAATGTTAACGATTCAAAATCAAACAAACAAAACCCAGTGAAAACAACAAACTAAACAGCAACCAAAACGGGGGAATGGCAAAGGCAGATAATAATGCATTAAACAAAAACTGGCAAGCAAGCAGTGAAATAGAAGACTTCAGAAACAGAGGAGAAAATGCCCTGGACTGAACTATAGAATTCAGCTATTAATAATCCTGCTTCCAAAATTAGCTAAAATTCTGAGAATATCACAAAAACCCCTCATTCTGCAGAGAAGCAATCTTTTCTTTTTGTTTTCCTGCCTACTTAATTTGTTCTTTCTCTGCCTAAAGAGTAGTGCAAGCTTCACGGCAGAAACAGGAAAAACTAGAGGAAGGGAGAGTACTTACTCTTTGGAAGTAAAGGATCTAGGCTAGGAGTGAATTATATAAAATCAGAGGGTACTCTTTTTTTTTTTTTTTGCGGTACGCGGGCCTCTCACTGTTGTGGCCTCTCCTGTTGCGGAGCACAGGCTCCGGATACGCCGGCTCAGCGGCCATGGCTCACGGGCCCAGCCGCTCCGCGGCATGTGGGATCTTCCCGGACCGGGGCACGAACCCGTGTCCCCTACATCGGCAGGCGGACTCTCAACCACTGTGCCACCAGGGAAGCCCAGAGGGTATTCTTAACTGTATGAGATACCCCCACACAGTTAAGAGATTAAAATCTAGTATAAGACATTTAATAAAAAATTAGAAAAGAAAGCTGAGCCTGAGGTTTTACCAAAAACTGCATACTGCCCCAGCTGAGGTTTTACACTGCATCCTTGCCATTCCCTCTGGCGTCAGAAAAAGGCAAAATACTTAGCCCTCAAACCCTAGTCTCAAAAATAGTGAGAAGAGATTCAAGAAATTACCTAAACTATAGTGGAGCAAATATCTACAAAGAGCCTCACAAAAATGAGCAAGAGGGAAAAAAGTTGCATGGCAAAGAAAGCACAGCCAAAAAAGAAACAATATAAAGAGCACAACGTGCATAAGAGAACCCAAAATCTTACCCTACAAATAAATTTAACTCAGCATAAAGATATTTTTCAGAATTCCCTGGTGGCACAGTGGTTAAGAATCCGCCTGCCAATGCAGGGGACATGGGTTCGAGCCCTGGTCCGGGAAGATCCCACATGCCGCGGAGCAACTAAGCCCGTGTGCCACAACTACTGAGCCTATGCTCTAGAGCTCGCAAGCCGCAACTACTGAAGCCCGCGTGCCTAGAGCCCATGCTCCGCAATGAGAAGCCCATGCACTGCAACGAAGAGTAGCCCCCACTCGCCACAACTAGAGAAAGCCTGCGTGCAGCAACAAAGACCAATGCAGCCATAAATAAATAAATAAATAAAATTTAAATGCAATTTGAACATGTTTCTCAAAACTGCTTCATGCTGAATAAAACTTCGAACAAAGCACAAGAATGAGATAATGAAACAAAAAAAGGTTAAAAATAAAGGGATTATAGAACCGAAGTAATTTAAAAACTAAAACAGAATTATTAAATAAAATAGAATCAGCAAGGAAAAAAATACACATTCTTGAGAATTAAAATACTGCTTAAAAAGGGGCATGAAACAATCCTAGTAATGCAAGTGAAAAATCAGCAGATATTAAAGTGGTTATGTCCAAAAGGGAGGGGATATCTGTATGTGGATGGCTGATTCATTTTGTTGTGTAGTGGAGGCTAAGACAACATTGTAAATCAACCATACTCCAATAAAAATTTAAAAAAAAAAGAAAGTGGTTAGAGGGAATTCTCTGATGGTCCAATGGTTAGGACTGGGCACTTTCACTGCTGTGGCCTGGGTTCGATCCCTGGTCAGGGAACTAAGATCCCATAGGCCGCGCAGTGTGGCCAAGAAAAAAAAGGGGGTGGGGGGTTAGAGAGGAACTAATAGCTACATAAAAGATAATCAAACATAAGTATAACCTGTGTCCCTAAAGTAGAAAATCCAATGAATGGAGAACAGAAGATGTATTCAAACATAAAAGTCCACAAAATAAAAACTGGAAAAAACGCATTCTGAAAAATTCAGTTACAGAATGTTCAACGGCAAGACTTACTGTAGTTAAACTCAGTAGACTGCAAGGGGGTCAGGGGGGTGGGACTGTCCCTGGTCCTCCCCACAGCAATACTCTCCAGGTCCACTGCTTGAATTCTTAAAAGGAAAGAAAGTGTGACCTAATGATATTATATACAGCCAAGATACAATTCAAAAATTAGGACAAGAAGGAAATACTTTCCATTATGAACAAACTCAGAGAATATAGGTCTGCAGAACTTATTCTTGAAAAAAGATACTAAACAATAAAGTTCTGCCAATTTAAGACATGCTATAAAGAACTCACTGGAGAAGCTGTGGTGAAAGGACTGGTAGTGACCATCCTACAAATTTAAATACAGAACAAATGGGACTTCTCTGGTGGTCCAGTGGGTAAGACTCTATGCTCCATCCAATGAAGGGGCCCGGGTTCCATCCCTGGTTGGGGAACTAGATCCCACACACATGCACAACTAAGAGTCTGCATGCCGCAACTAAGAGTCTGTATGCCACAACTAAGAGCCCACATGCCACAACTAAAAAAAAAAGATCCCATGTGCCACAACTAAGAAGTCCATGTGCTGCAACTAAGACCCGTCAGAGCGGGACTTCCCTGGTGGTCCAGCGGTTAAGAATCCATCTTGCAATGTGGGGTACACCGGTTCAATCCCTGGTCGGGGAACTAAGATCCCACATGCCATGGGGCAACTAAGCCCGCACACTGCAAATACTGAGCCCGCATGCCACAACTAATGACCCTGCGTGCTGCAGCTAAGACCCAATGCAGGAAAAAAAAAAAAGAAGAAGACCTGCCACAGCCAAATAAATAAATAAATATTTTTTTAAAAATACAGAACAAATCCCTAAAACAACTCTGAGGATTGTGTTTACAGAAGAGAATGTCCCAGACCTGAAAAATATAACCTAAAGATCTTTGAAAAACAAACAAACTGGAGGGCACAGGAAATGAGAAGAGCATGGGGATGCTGTTAGCCTTTCAAGGCAGGAGCTCAATATAGATTTTGAAGCATGTAGTTAAAGCAAAATAGTTTGCCACCAAATAGTAATTACACATAAACCCCCTCCTTGTAGACAAAGTCTGGTTTTCTTTGGTTAATCACCCTCTCACATCCTCAAACTCCAGCCCAGAGGTGAACATGGTATATCTAAGTCAATTTAGATAAATCTACCCTCTCTACCCACTGACTGCCTTAGGTCTGGGATAGATTTAGGTCAGGATAATAAAACAGAAGGGTAAATTTTCTGTGAGATGGCTGGGAATGTTCTCTCTCTTAAAAATGTACTCCCTTCCTGCCTTCAGATGCTCAAGTGTTAGGCCATGACCCTTGGAACAACTGTAATCACCTGACAACTATGCCTAGAAAAGCCAAGAGAACCACAAGAAAGACAACAATGCCCTGCCACTGTTGAACTGGCTATTGTTAAATTAACTAATCTTAGAAAAGCCTCTGAACATCTTATGCAAAACAATAAATTTCCTACTGCTTTAGCAATATTCTGTTACAGCTAAAAGCATCTGAACTGGAAAGACAATCTTACCTCTCAATGTTTTCTGTTTGTTTTTGTAATCTCTATTATTAAGCTTCAAGGTATAAATTTAAGGAAATAATATCTCTTGTGGTAAGGAAATTTTATATGAAGTTCAATGTTATCTATTTTGCTTCACTTTCTTTTTTTTCTATATAGCCAAATAAATCTAACTTTAATATTTAAAAAATTAACGTATTATATCATTTTAATATTTTTTATTGCTCTAACTATACTTTTTAAAATCTATTTTCCATCTATATATAAAAATCTGGATTATATAGCTATCTATATATAAAAATTTACTTAGTAGTAATAATGGCTATTTCTGGATGGTGGATTCTGGAGTGGGTCTTTTCTTTTTTTTTTTTTTTTTTTTTTGCGGTACGTGGGCCTCTCACTGCTGTGGCCTCTCCCGTAGCGGAGCACAGGCTCTGGACGCGCAGGCTCAGCAGCCATGGCTCACGGGCCCAGCCGGTCCGCGGCATGTGGGATCTTCCCGGACCGGGGCACGAACCCGTGTCCCCTGCATCGGCAGGCGGACTCTCAACCACTGCGCCACCAGGGAAGCCCCTCTTTTTTTTAATTAACTTGCATTTTTTAAAATGCTTTGCCTTGTTTGAATTTTTTTAAATAATTACATATGGCTTAACAAAAAGAATGGGCTAAAATGAGGTAGAGACAGCTAGATATTCACCAAACCCATTTCCTTTTCTTATTCAGAGTATAACTAGACATTTCCCAGTTTCCTTTTGCAGTTCAGTGTGGCATTTAACTGGGCTGAAGTCAAACACAATCTCAATGGAAAACGATGTGTGCTGCCTCTAGGCCTGGTCCTTCATAGCCCCAAGTATTGAGTGTCCGTGCTCCTTCCTCTTCCAGAGATTAATGCAAGTGAACACGGCAGCCACGAAGGAACAATGAAAAGAAGGCCGAGTCACAAGGTGGAAGGAACTTAAATTCCTGATTCATGCTTTCTAAGAAAGAAAGCTGTCTGCAACATCCATTCTGGACTTAGCTGTGAATGAAAAATAAACATTGTATTAATCCTCATAATCTGAAGATTGTCATGTGTTAGGAGAAAGTTCTTCCATGAGTCTCTACTGTTTCTATATGTCTTGAGAATGAGGCAATGACTTGCCCATCATTCTGAACTATCTTTTCAAGGTTGTTCGTATAATGATCAGACTTAGAAAACAGAATGTGTACCTTAGGAGCAAAGGGCAGGCACACTTACTGTCTATTACAAAAGATTCAGGTGCCCTAAGATCAGAGTTCCTCTACTGCAATGCAAAGGACTGCATGAGCAGATGTCATCTGGTCCTCTTTGCATTGCCCTACGGAAACTGGATCCTGGGGGAGCAGTGCAAAAACACTGATACTCTGGCTACTTCTACTGCTTTAAGTAACAAACTATACTTCATCTCTGACCCAGAATTCTCTTATCTCCTAACTAGCTACCTTATAAGTAGAGTAAAATCACAGACCTCTTTCAAAGTTCTTGACAGTTTGGTAATAGGAATGTGATGCTGTTAGAGACATGGCTTTCTGGAAGAGGAAGAATAAGGGCCTCAAGGGCCAATTCATGGAATTTGAGGGAAGTCTGTGGGAATGACTAACAAACATATTGAGCAAATCGTATGGTCAATCAAGTAGTAAATGGTCCTTCATTTTACTGCCTGATAATGAGGAAGAACTGAGGAGGCGGCTGTTAAAACCCCCTCCAGGTTACAAGGATCTATTGTACAACACAGGGAATATAGCCAATATTTTAAAACTATAAATAGAGTATAAACTTTAAAAACTGTAAATCACTATATGTACACCTGCAACATATATAATTTTGTACATCAACTATACTTCAATTAAAAAAATAAAAACAAAAAACCTTCAGGTACAATGATTTCCTCACCAATCTGGCAGTTGGCTTCAGTTCCATCCTACCATAATAATAACTAGTGAACAGACATTTCTAACCCTTTTCAGATAACAGTTACAGAGCCACTCACCTATACTGGGCATGAAAGGAGGGAAACTGGCAAGCAATCACTATGGGCAGAAACAAGGTGAATCATAGGAACCCTGGTTCGCTTGAAAAATGCAGGTAGAGGGGCCTTAACGTATGTTAAGGAAGAATGGCAATAGCTGGGTTGCCTCACAGCTCAATACCACCTGCGATCTATCGAGCCAACTTTAAATTCAATTAGAGATGACAATAAAAGACTTCAGATATTTTTGCAGTGGATCCTGGTTGCTACAAGGCAGCTTTGGTCAGGAAATCTCAGGGAGATTTCCCAGAGGCAGACCAACACCCATGAGAAATTACAGTGGAGACTTAGAAGAGGAGTATTCAGGCTCTTGATGCCCCAGGTTGGATTTACAATATTAATAAAGCATTTACAGTATCATAAAGATGACCCACTGGAGAATGAGAAATCTAGATAAATTTTTCCAATCACCACTGCCACCCCGAAAAACTCTCCCAGTCTTTATGAAACTAGCACCTTATTGAAACTAGGTGAAAACCTGGGAGTTTAACTTTGTATTGGGTAGGAGACACCCCGGACTGAGGAGAGCTCTCCAAAACGGGTTCCTACTGTGTGAGCCAAAATCAAGTTGACCAGAGAGTGCAACCTGGCTGCTGAATCACGGGGTCCCCTGGGCTGAAATAAATGGTGTCACCCATGAGGACAATCACAATATAGAGCACTGTGAGTGCTGAAAACACGGGAAATTTGTTTGGTTAACCCACCAGCAGCCGTCATGCCCTTGGAAATTAAAAATAAACCCAAAGGTGAATTTAACAGTGTGGAGCCATCTCTACCCCACCCCCAGTCTCTCACTCCTCCTCAACCTCCTCAGCCTTTAAGGTGATCACAGTTGTTTTAATAAGAAAAATGATTAAGAGATGAGGATAAGATTTCCCAGTCCCCAAAGAGAAATCAACTAATAGCCATAGGCACCCATCCAAGTATGTTGGAGAATTTGGAGACAGCAGAGACACAAATTTTTATGGTTCTGTCACACAGAGTTACCCAGATTACTATCTTACCGGGACCTATGGAAGAAAAAGGCGGCAGCACCAGTGGAAAGATTCACAGTGGGAAGAAGGAAGCTAATACTCTCTACCTTCAGTGCTCCACAATCCTCATTATGCACTTGAGCTACAAGTTTTGTGACTGATGATTTTGCTCATTTGAGACTCTGGCAAAAAGCCTCTACCCAGAGGCTCCCATTGGGATTCTAGATTTGTTGCCTCCCTGACACAGCTATCAGGGGCAACCCCCTTTTTTTAAAAAAATTAATTTATTTTTGGCTGTGTTGGGTGTTCGTTGCTGTGCACGGGCTTTCTCTAGTTGTGGAGAGTGGGGGCTACTCTTCGTTGCAGTGCGCGGGCTTCTCATTGCAGTGGCTTCTCTCATTGTGGAGCACGAGCTGTAGGCGCGTGGGCTTCTGTAGTTGCGGCACATGGGCTCAGTAGTTGTGGCTCACGGGCTCTAGAGCACAGGCTCAGTAGTTGTGGTGCACGGGCTTAGTTGCTCCGTGGCATGTGGGATCTTCCCAGACCAGGGCTCGAACCCGTGTCCCCTGCATTGGCAGGAGGATTCTCAACCACTGCGCCACCAGGGAAGCCCTGGGGGCACCCCATTTTGAAAAGTAGCTATTAGCTTGCCAGTGGGCTCTTGTCAAAACTAGACCCATGGAACAATGTGACTCTCCAGCGTATGATGTCTAATATTAAGTCAGACTTAATGACTAACAATGTGGCAAGGGCCCAAAATTCCTCACTTGTCAAATGGAAATGGTATATTCAAGAACACAACTGCCCTGGTCCCATCAGCATCTCAGCTTTGTATTTAAAATGTGACAGCTACCTCTGTTCTGTCACCTGATGCAAAGCTGTTGGCTTAATGTGGACCTCAATTCACAGAGCTTCCCTTCAACACTGAGCTTGGTTCACTGACTAGTTCAACTAAACTGAAATCAAATGGTATGTGGTATGCACTGGGTTGCAGCAGCTATTCAGCCTCAGTACCTAATAAACTGATCCAAAAATACATGTCATCACTGCACTAGGAGGCAGAATTCAAGCCATTCTCACAGCACCAGACAACACTTCTGTGGAAGGTAAAATAATGGTACTGCAAGATGTCTAAACCCTAACCCTCAGAATCTGTAAATATGTTACCTTACATGGCAAAAGGCACTTTGCAAATATAAGTATATTTACTTAACCTGGATTATCCAGCAGGCCCAATGCAATCACAGGGATCCTTAAAGTGAAAAAAGGAGGCAAAAGAAGAGAGTCAATGGAAGGTATGACTACGGAAGACTGATCAGAGAGCTGCAACGTTGCTGGCTTTAAAGAAACAAAGTGGGCCACGAAGCAAGGGATGTGGGCATACTCTAGAGGCTGAAAAAGTTACGGAAACAAACTATGTAAACACACAAAGGAATGAATAATAAATGATTTAATGCTCACTTTAACTTCTCTCTGCCTGCTTAACAAGTATACCCATTTTGCAACATTTAATACTAAATCATTTTCTTCTTCCATGGATAAAAGTCCATCCCTTCTCAACGTCTCATCAGAGATAATTATGCCTTTTCATGACCTCAGCAGACCCCTCTTACTCCATTAACATCCTGTGCTCCAGTTTCATAATCCTATAAATGTATATGTAACTACTACAGTATAGTCAATGCAACTAAAACTATAAATCCTCCCAAATCAGTTCTTAATTACTCAAAAGTTGTCAATAATACTACCTTTATTTCATTACCCCCATACTTAAAACTCTGGGTTTGTTTAAAAAGCAAGCATTTCACATGGTTTCACTGTGTTCAAGAAACCATATTTTTAGACACTGTGGGAAAAACTGTAAAGTACAAAAGATACGGATCAGGTTTTTTTTGTTTGTTTTGTTTTGTTGGCGGTACGCGGGCCTCTCACCGTTGTGGCCTCTCCCGCCGCGGAGCACAGGCTCCGGATGCGCAGGCCCAGCGGCCATGGCTCACGGCCCCAGCTGCTCCGCGGCAGGTGGGATCCTCCCGGACCGGGGCATGAGCCCGCGTCCCCTGCATCAGCAGGCAGACTCCCAACCACTGCGCCACCAGGGAAGCCCTATATGGATCAGTTTTGAAACACAATGTAGGGAATTCCCTGGTGGTCCAGTGGTTAGGACTCTGAGCTTCCACTGCAAGGGGCATGGGCTTGATCCCTGGTCAGGGAACTATGATCCCGAATGCCACACAGCACGGCCAAAAACAAAAAACAAAACAAAACACAATATAGCCTGGCAATTAAGACATATACTAATGGCAACTAGTAGTAAAAAAGTGAAATGAAAACATAAGAAAATTGTGTAAAAGATATCCAAAGCAAGAGATACAGCGTGAGTCACACAAGACAAAGTCTAGCTTCATGAGAAAGCCAGAACTAAGTGCTGGACTTGAACTGAGATGGAAGAAAGAAAAGAGGAAAATGAAAACTGAAGAGCATCATTATTTGACAAAAAAAGAATAATTGGAGCACACAGAATAATGTTTTAAAAAAAAAACAAAACCCCAAAGCTTGTTTGGAGGCAATGATTCAAACAAATTGTTTTTCCCTTCTGTTACATGTAATGTGCCAATACCTCAGTCCAAGCAAAGCCTCATCACTTAAGTCTTTCTGACAACTCTTCATTTTTACTATCAAATCAATCTCCTTATTTTAGAATATTAATCATAATTTACAACTCTTAAAATAGTAATAATTTCACTTATTTGAATCAAATATACATCTAGCCTAACCCATCATCTCAAACTGCAGTCTCACACTTGTAACTGCCTTTAAAATGTTTCCCATTCCACCAGACCTAATGTGACTAAAATCAGAATTATCAGTTCCTCCTTTTTTTTTTTTTTGTTTTGTTTTGCGGTACGCGGGCCTCTCACTGTTGTGGCCTCTCCCGTTGCGGAGCACAGGCTCCGGACGCGCAGGCCCAGCGGCCATGGCTCACGGGCCCAGCCGCTCCGCGGCATGTGGGATCTTCCCGGATCAGGGCATGAACCCGTGTCCCCTGCATCAGCAGGCGGATTCTCAACCACTGCGCCACCAGGGAAGCCCTCCTCCTTTTTATAATGTTTACTCATTATAATGAGCAATTATAATGTTTACTTTTTCCTCAAGGCCCTACTTGTACTTATGGTGGTAGCGTGTCCCCCAGTGAAGACAGCCTGTAACCATCCATCCCTTACAATGCACTCTTCCCCTTGCCCTACTACTACCAATCAGGTCCCGGGCCTTATACAGTTTATTGCTTCAGTGCCTTGAATATCATTTCCCACATCTTTCCATTCATATACCTATTAAACTCAGTTTAGACTTCATTACTTTTAATCTGATTCAAGCTAACGTGCTTAAGCAACATAATAGAGTGGTTAAAGAGCATGGACTCAGGAGCCAGACTATGTGGGTTCACATTTGGCTCTATCTTATTCACTATTAGCTTGTGCACACTGTTAAACTTCTATGGCATAGTTTTCATATCTGTAAAAAAATAATAATAACTGTACTTATCGCACAAGTTTGTTGTTGGGGAGTCTATGAGTTAATAATACATGTAAAGTACCTAGAACAATGTCTAACATACAGTAAATGTTAGTTATTGCTGCTTGGTTGTCATTGTGGTTGTCATCATCATTCTACAAACTGGTCTCCTTATTTCAATTACTTATTAAGTAAAATTATTTATTTACTCAGTACACAAATGCTGATAATACAGACATAAATAGGACAAAAATTTATGGAGAAATTCCATTGTTTCAATGGGGAAGACAAATACATAAAACTTAGATAAATGTTATAAACAGAACTATCAGTCATCATAGTAGTTCACAAATTCTGTCCCCTCATACAAAACTGGGTGAATAATCTTCCTCATACCACTATTAAATGCAAACTCCTCTTACTGGAATTGCCATAAATGGCCCCAACCTATATTTCATGCTTATCATTCTTATTCCCTTACCCCATGATTTCAACAAACTGAACCTTCTCCATGTTCAAAATCCTGTGAAGTTTCTAGCTTTTGTACTCTGAAGATATTGTTCATGTAACTGAGAACACTATCCTCTCATATCTCCTTAAGAAAAATCAATGACAACCTTCAAAACGTTCCTAAAATAACACTGCTTTCATTTAGCATTTCCTACTGCCTCACAGGAAACTTCTGCCAAATTTCCACAAGGACTTTATTTTCTTCTCACTGGACCAATCTCACTGACTCACGTGTATATTTATTTTAACCATTCAGCCTAACTAAGCTAGCAGTACTCAATTTCAGAAACCACTACCACTTCACATTTCTTTTTAAAAAATTCAGCTATGGTTATATATGACAATTAAGGTTTGAAAAAAAATAGGCCTACACAACAATTTATTCAGTAAAAACGTCACTGAGTGATTGATTTTACCACACAGAATCATAATAGGTAACTATCCTCTAAGCAGAGTCACCTAATAATTCATCAATTAAGAATAAATTATTATTGGGGACTTCCTTGGTGGTCCAGTGGTTAAGAATCTGCCTTCCAATGCAGAGGATGCAGCTTGGATCCCTGGTCGGGGAACTAAGATCCCACATGCTACAGGGCAGCTAAGCCCAGGCGATGCAACTACTGAGCCCGTGCCCTCTAGAGCCCATGTGCCGCAACTAAAACCCAACACAGCCAAATAAATAAATATTTTTAAAAAGAATAAATTATTATTATCCCCGTTATTTTTTAATCACAAAAACTTTCCAGTCTACTGGTTACCTGGAAGACTTCGTACAAAGTAATTCCTTACCTATTAGTGGCTGAACCTAAAACTTTTTAGTGCCCATGTGATTCCCATATTTACTTCATGATGAAGTAAACAAAACAAGAAAATGAATAAAAACACTTCATAATTTAAACAAAGTAACACTAATATTTATCCAGAAACCGTAAACATGAACAACCAGGCTCTCATTATTTTCTAAAGCCATGCTTCCAATATGGTATCTACTTGCCACATGTGGCTATTTAACTTACTTAACTGTGGTCCAGTCTAGAACTTCACAATCAATAAATAAAAATTTACATCTAAATGTACTCCTCTCACTTTTCCTCTAACGTAACTATGAGACAAAGTTTATTTAACAATAATCAGCCCCAAGAAAATACAGAGCTGAAGACCAAATAACTTATCATAATGAAGGAACAAAACTACCACTGAGAAAAGCAAAAACAAAACATAAGTGTTGGCAAGGATGTGGAGAAACTGGAAACCCGGTTGGTAGAAATGTAAAATGGTACAGCTGCTATGGAAAATAGTATAGCAGCTCCTCAAAAAATTAAACACAGAATCACCATGTGATCCAGCACTTCCACTTCTGGGTATATACCCAAAAGAGCTGAAAGCAGAAGCTTGAAGAGATATTGTATACCCACCCATGTTCACAGCAGCGTTATTCATTCGCAACAGCTAGAATGTGGAAGCAACTCAAGTCTCCATCAACAAATAAATGAATAAGCAAAATGTGGCATGTACATATAACAGAATATTCCACTTATAAGAGGAATCTAGAGTAGTCAAATTCCTAAAAGCACAAAGTAGAATAGTGGCTGCCAGGGGCTTGAGGAGGGCGGGGGGGGAGTTACTGCTTACTGGTTTCAGAGTTTCCGTTCTGCAAGATGGAAAGAGTTCTGCAGATGGATGGTGGTGATGGGTGCACAGCAATATAAATGTATTTAATGCCACTGAACTGCACATTTTAAAACGGTTTAAACAGTAAATCTTATGTATATTCTACCACTTTAAAAATTAGGGGTGATAACTACTACAGAGAGAGAGAAACCTAGAGCCCTTGTCATTACCACTATCATAAAAGAATTGAAACAAGCTCACACAGAGAAGTTTAAGTAGTTGGAGAGCTGCCCCAAACTGCTTATATAATACATTCTGTCTACACACTGTTTACTTTTTCTTCATCCATTCCCCCACTTAATTGAAATGCTACAACTAAGACTGAGATTGTTTTTTCAGTTTAAAAACAGGGAATAGCAGGGGCTTCCCTGGTGGCGCAGCGGTTAAGAATCCGCCTGCCAATGCAAGAGACACAGGTTCGAGCCCTGGTCCAGGAAGATCCCATATGCTGCAGAGCAACTAAGCCCATGTGCCACAACTGAGCCCGCGTGCCACAACTACTGAAGCCTGCATGCCTAGAGCCTGTGCTCCGCAATAAGAGAAGCCACGGCAATGAGAAGCCCACGCAAAGGAGAGTAGCCCCCGCTCGCCACAACTAGAGAAAGCCTGCGCACAGCAACAAAGACGCAACACAGCCAAAAATAAATAAATAAAATGAATAAACTTATTTAAAAAAAAAACAGGGAATAGCAGAAACAAACCAAACAGAACAAAATCACTTGCTTTTAAAATACAACTGTTATGTCACAAAGTATTCAGTAAAACAGTACTGTAAAAGTACTTTGTACTACTACTACCTCAAACAATAAGGTAACTAATATAAGATTAACATATAAAAGTCAATAGTCTTTATAAACAGACAATAAAAGAAGATACAATAATAGTGAAACCCTTTTTAAAATAACAAGAAAGGGCTTCCCTGGTGGTGCAGAAGTTAAGAATCCACCTTCCAATGCAGGGGACATGGGTTCGAGACCTGATCCGGGAAGATACCACGTGCCGCAGAGCAGCTAAGCCCATGCACCACAACTACTGAGTCTGAACTCTAGAGCCCATGAGCCACAACTACTGAAGCCCATGTGCCTAGAGCCCATGCTCTGCAACAAGAGAAGCCACCACAATGAGAAGCCCATGCACTGCAACAAAGAGTAGCCCCAGCTCGCCACAACCAGAGAAAAGCCCATGCGCAGCAACAAAGACCCAACTCAGCCAAAAATAAAATAAAATAATAAATAAATAAATAAATAAATAACAAGAAAGAAATTAACAAAGGAAAGATGGTGGCAACAGAGTAGTTTCTCAATCTCTCTGAATCCCCATATAAAAACAGACAATTTAGGAAAACCAAAAATCCATGGAATAACATTTTACAACAAAACTAAGTGTCAAAGTACTTCCATCAACCCCAAAATATAAACAGAGTGGAACAAAGAACTACAAAATCTGCATGGTAACAGCATTTGTGAGGGGAGAAGGAAACCACAAGAAAACCACAAAATCACCAACGGTATCCACTGCAAAGCACTAAGGGCTAATTTGAGGACAGCAGCTGAAACAATAAAGGGTTTTGCAATGGCCAATACCAGATAAATGCAAGCAGCCTCCTGTAAGAAGGGCTGAAGTGGGGTCTCAATTAACCTTCCAGGCAAGGGTCCATTCTAGGACAGGGACTTACTCCAAAGAAAAATGGTTTCTAAATACCATCCCCACTGAAAGAATATGATACAATGATAGCAAAAAAAAAAAAAGGTTATGGTGCACTGTGAACAATACACCACTTATGTGGTATTTCTATCAAGTATGCTTAACATAAATCTAATCAAAAGGAAATGAAAAAGACAAATCCCAGTTGAGGGACATGCTGCAAAACAACTAGTACAGAACCTTCAAAAATGTCAACATTGCGAAAGGTAGAAAAGCCTGAGGACTAAAGAGATGTAACTAAATGCAATGTTTGATACTTAACTGAATCCTGGATCAATTTCCTTTAAGTCAGCTATAAAGAACATTATTGGGACAACAGGAAATATTTGGATATGGACTATATAAAGTAGATGCTACATAAACATTTATTAAATTCAAGTAAACATTAATGTCCCTATTCTTCATCTATGGAAAAGGAAATTAAACTAGACAGTGTAACATAGGAAATAAGTATATTAACAAACTTTTACTATTAATGGAAAAAATTTGTTACAGTCACCATAATTCTAAGATTTTAGACAGTTGGAATTCAACTCTAGACACCTAAATGAATTTAAGTCTTCACATTATGTGTAATCTCGGGCTTCCCTGGTGGCGCGGTGGTTGAGAGTCCGCTTGCCGATGCAGGGGATGTGGGTTCGTGCCCCGGTCCGGGAAGATCCCACATGCCGTGGAGCGGCTAGGCCCGTGAGCCATGGCCACTGAGCCTGCACGTCCGGAGCCTGTGCTCCGCAACAGAAGAGGCCACAACAGTGAGAGGCCCGTGTACCACAAAAAAACAAAACAAAACAAAAAAAAACATTATGTGTAATCTCAACCTTATAAAAGATAGTAACTCTACTGAATAAAGAAATTAGTCCCTCAGCCAATTCAATTAGTCACAAAATTCCATTTCATGGGCATGGTATTTAATTGATGCAAACTGTATTAATGTTTATCTTTAATATCTAAATTCAAGCAAAATTTCAAAAAGGCTATTCACATCTACTTGTAACTTGGCTGTTTATCCTCTTTTGACAAGGCATCTTTCCCTCCTAAGTTACAAGCTCTTTATAAATCTCTTCTCCCAAACACTAGTCTAAGTAAGAACTTCCTGGAACAAAGCAGAGGATTCACGAGAGATTCTTTGTATTAGCATTCTTTTTAGAACAAGTGAAAACTGCACCATTTGTACTAAGACCAAAAAAAGTTCAATTTGTAATACATCTGATTTATCTAACTTTTAAAGAAATGTGATTATTAAACCTCCAAGTAAAAGGCAGAAAGACTTGTGAAAAAAAGATCCACAGACTTTGGAGTCAGGCATGCTTGGTCTTAAATCCTTGCTCCATCATTTATTAATAGACATCTCCTGTTTTTGTCTGCCCATTATTTTTCTTTAGGTAACTCTTCCCTACCTCCTTGTGACCTTGCTAAGACCTTCAACCACAGTAACCCAATACTCCGGACCACAAGAGTGGGTGTGTTAAACAGATAAGGCCAATCCTACGTGGACAACCCTCAGGGTCCCCAAACATTCTCAGTTCCAATGGCTTTCACTTAGATTCTCCTTTGGTATGCCCATGATCACATCTTGTGCCCCCAAACTTGAAGGGTCTAAGATCTTACCGTACTTGCAAGCTAACAATTAGCCCACCAGTTTCATGAGTGCTGGAAGAAGACACAAGCCTCCTGGGTTGGACACAGAGGGCTCTATTACTCATAGCAATAGCAGTAGCCAGAGTGTCAGCATTTGCATCGTTCCCCAACCCCCAATTCTGACAGGATAACCCGAAGGAGGCCAGATGACACTTGCACACAGAGTGGGTTGCATTTAAGGAGAGCAGTCTTGGGCTTAGGGAACCCAATTCTGAACAGTAAGCATGTCTGACAATTACCCCAGAAAGAGGTATTATCTCTGTATCTCCCAAGACTATATGCAACTCTGCCCTTGCTCTGGATGGTGCCTCCATTTTCCAAGGCTATTTATTATATAAAAACTTCGAAAAGATAAACAAAGGCAGTTGAAGTCTCTGCTCACAAGACGTGTACAAATGTCAGAGTCCCATGGAGAACTGTCTCCCAAAGACTGATGCCAAAACAGACCAATGAAATATTCAACCACTATGATCTATTCTTTCTTCACAACCTTGCAGTTAACTCACTCTCTTACTTGTTCTTGGGACCTCACTGAGTTCTTCCAGGCCCTTGCTCCAACACGTCCTCCAAATCTATATGCCCCCCTTCCCTAGTTTCACTTTAAACACTTTTGAAAATAACTTGTCTCCTTATCCTAATACCCAACCTGCTTAGCAATATCTCCCCTAGGATTCTGCCCTCGTCTACTTTCTCTGCTCCATTATCCAGGTGACGACGGTGTAAGCACATTGGGTAGGGGGTCTCGGAGAGAACCAGGCATGTCTTTCTTGACATAAGAGAAGCCATTTCTGGCCTAAGCCATTTTGTGATCTAAGCCTGGCCGCAATGCTTGCCCTTGAACAGGTCTCCATAATTATTGATCTTACAGGAAATGAGGGAAATGCAGGAACAAAGGAAAATTAACAGAAGAGTTATATCAGACTGCATGTTCGATCTGTTCGATCTGTTTGATTTTAACCTTTGCTTTTTGTTGCTTTTGTTATTTTAATCATATATAATGGCCTGCCTCAGGGAACCCTGCCCCTCTGCCTGAATGTTAAACTAAAGTGCCTCTCCGTTCAGCTCACCAGGAGACAATGTGACCCTGCCCACCTGTGGATGGCTGCAAGAAAGAAGAAATTAACACACTCCCGCACAGAGGCTGGCCATTCCAGGTGATATTTGCAAAACTTACAGCCTTTTTACTTTACTTCCTCATCTCCCCCTCTCTGTGCTATAAAAGAAACTGGCATCCAAACCCCATATATAATATGGTTTTTTGGAGACACCAGTCTGCCACCTTCTCGGTCTGCCAACTTTCCGAATAAAGTTGTATTCCTTGCCTCAACACCCCGTCTGCGATTCACTGGCCTGTCTTGATGCAAGCAGAGCGAGCTTGGACTCCGTAACAGAAATGCAGTCAAGAAACAATAATTCAAGACTTCCCTGGTGGCGCAGTGGTTAAGAATCTGCCTGCCAATGCAGGGGACACGGGTTCGAGCCCTGGTCAGGGAAGATCCCATGTGCCGCGGAGCAACTAAGCCCGTGTGCCACAACTACTGAGCCTGTGCTCTAGAGCCCACAAGCCACAACGACTGAGCCTGTGTGCCACAATTATGAAGCCTGCGCGCCTAGAGCCTGTGCTCTGCAACAAGAAAAGCCACCGTGATAAGAAGCCCACACACCGCAACAAAGAGTAGCCCCTGCTGACCGCAACTAGAGAAAGCCCACGTGCAGCAACAAAGATCCAACGCAGCCATAAATTAATTATTTATTTTTTTAAAAAAGAAACAATAGTTCAGCAATAAAACAGGGTCCTATTTCCTCCTCAAGGGATATACATAACAATCTGATACCTGTCTTCGAGTTCTGCAGGAATTAAGGCCCCCCACCCAAGGTGGAGGATGAAATGATGATGTCGACCTTTTCTGACCCCTCTTGACTTTAATCAACTAAAGCTTGGACTCTGTCAACCTCTGCCCCAATTCTACGCTGAATTCTCCTCTGCTCAAGCCCCTTCATGAATATGCATGTACCCTTGGCTTAAAACGTCCCCACTTTTGCTGTCTGAAGAGATACCGATTTGGGAGAGATCCCACTTTGGGAGAGATCCCTGGTGTTCTCCTTACTTGCTGTAAATAATAAATCTTTCCCCCTTCCCAATCTTTGGCTTGGTTGTGTCTTTTGACTCAACACCCACCAAGAGGCGAACCCAGTTTTCAGGTAGCAAAGTTACTCACATACACGCCACCTCTTTTCTTCCACTCCTCCCACCACCCCCCAAACAGGGCAAGACAATATTCTTCTTTGTCCATTACCATACATGAATCTTACATATTCCTCCAGGTATTGCCCTATTTCTCTCCTCTTCTTCACATCTGAGATTCTTTAAAAAGAACTCTATCTATACTTCCTCATACCTACTTTATTCATCCACCAACTTCAATGAGCTTCACCTCTCCACCATTACACAGAAATTCCTTCTCCTCAACATCTTCTTTAGCGTGAAATTCAAAGGACATACAGTCATCCTCAATATTCACAAGGGATTGGTTCTAGGACGCCCTCACAATACCAAGGTCCATGGATGCTCCAGTCCTTTATAAAAAATGGCATAGTGTTTGCATATAGCCTACACATCCTCTCACATATTTTAAATCATGTCTTGATTATTTATAATAACTAATACAATGTAAATGCTACATAAACAGCTGCCTGAGCCTGGCACATTCAAATTTTCCTTTTGGAACTTTCTGGAATTTCTTCTGCAGTTGGTTGGATCCGCAGATATGTAGCCCATGGATACGGAGGGCCAACAGTATATTATTATTAGACTACTTGATCTTTCATATGCAATGAACCTCCTTCTTGAAGTATTCACTTCCCTAGATTCCAAAATACCAGTCTCTCCTACTCTTCCTCATATACCTATACCACCTCTTCATTTCCGCCACAGACTTCTCCCTTCCCCACTACTGCTGAAGTAAGAAAGGGAGAGAGACTCTAATTTACAACGGAATACCCACTAATGGATGTGGAATGAATGATGGGATTAGAAAATCACCTTCTGTCAAACACTTGTGGCATAATCAGTGGATGCTAAAACTTGTGGGTGAACATTTGTAAGAATCAGAACATTTGCATAATTCTCAGGGTGCGGTAGCCACCCTCCAAGATAGTTCCCAATTATCTTTGTCCCTAGGCAGTATCCACCCACACTGAACAGACTGCCCTATGTATCCATTAGAATATTGCAAAAATGATGGTATGGCTTTAAAAAGGTTAAAATAGCAAATGATATATATATATTTTACCACCAAAATATAGTTTAGAAAAACAGGCATCTAACTGGGGGGACAGGGAAGGACACACACACACACACACACACATACCATGTGACATCTGAGGCCAGGTCACAAAAAATACTGTAGCTTTCACCTTGCTCTTACTCTGGGCAAAGATCACTCACTTTAGGAAAAGCTAGGTGCCATGTCATAAGGACACTCAAGCAGCCCTATGGAAAGGTCCATGCGGCGAGAAACTGAGGTTCTTGCTCAACCAGCACCAACTTAGTGGCCATGTAAATAAGCCATCTTGTAAGCATATCTATCAGCCTCAGTCAAGCCTTCAAATGACTGTACTCCTGCCAACATCTTGACTGTAATCCGATGAGAGACCTTGAGCAAGAAACACCCAGCTAAGTCTAAATTCCTGACCCACAGAAACTGACACAATACATGTTTATTATACTTTTAAGTCACTAAATTTCAGGGTAATTTGTTATGCTGCAATTGGTAATTGATACGCATTTTTGTTACAAGGCATGAGATGCTACCGTAAGAGAAAACCTAAAAATGTGGGAGTCGCTAGGAATTAGACAGTGGGCAGGAGCTGGAAGGACTTTTAGGAGATGATGCGTGAAAGCCTAACAAGCATGGAAGAGACTATTCCTAGCCTTTCAGGAGGCTGCTAAGGAGGGCTTAAAAGAGAAAAAAATGTACTTGAAAATTAGAGGAAAGGGGGTTCTTGTTATGTAGTAACAACATTTAGCAACATTATGCCCATTGTAACATAGAAAACAGAAAGTGTACTCAATGTATTGTATGATTTAACAAGGAGATTTTCTAGGTAATATGTTGAAAGTGCAGTCTTTTCGCTATTTATAGTAAAAAGCAATATAGAGATAAACTAAACTAGGAAAACCACTGACAAAAAAGGAACCAAGACCTGCTGGTTTTATAAGTTGCCAGTCTTTCCAGACAGCAAACAATGCTACAGTAAGGACTAGCTTCCAGAAAAGCATAAAATCTAGGCTACTGTCAGAAAACCACTATATGAGAGCAAAGCAAGGGTATGGCTGTAAAATCCACTGTTAAGATTTAGTGAGCCTCAGAGAACCTGAAACAATGTCAGGTGTCAGGGTCAGGAAAAACAAAGAAAGAATGAGGAAATATTCCAGACTGGGAAAAACTAAGAGACAGGACAACTGACTGCAATGTGTGATCCTGGATTGGATTCTGGACCAGGAAAAAAAAAAGTCTCCCTCTTTTAGTATGGAGGACATTAGGGGGTGGAATTCAAATAGGATCTATAGATCTAATACTTCTGCAACAATGTTAATTTACTGCCTTTGATCATTGTACTGTAATCATGCAGGAAATTTCCCCTTTTATTAAAACTACACATAAAAGTACTTAGGCTAATAGGGCATTATATTTATAATTTACTGTCTCAAGTTCAGAAAAAAAGATTATACATAGAAAAGTGAGCAAAAGAAGGCAAAGGCGGGAGAGGAAGGGAGGGCATGATAAAGCTAACAGGATGAAATGCTAACATCTTGGGAGTCTGGGTGAATGGTGCAGAGAAATAATGTGTAGGATTTTTGCAACTTTTCCCAAAAGTCTAAACTTACAGCAAAATCAAAAGTTAAAAAAAAAAAAAAAAAAAAAGATGTTAATCCTTCTGGCTGGCTGCCCAATACCCCAGGATGAAGGATAAAACTAGCATTACTTATAAAACTATTCATGAAATGACACCTTTTTTTAAAATTGGGGTATAGTTGTTTTACAGTGTTGTGTTAGTTTCTACCGTACAGCAAAGTGTAGTTCCCTGTACTATACAGCAGGTTCTCATTAGTTACCTATTTTATACATATTAGTGTATATATGTCAATCCCAACCTCCCAGTTCATCCCACCCACCCCCTTTCCCCCCGTGGTGTCCATACGTTTGTTCTCTACTTCTATGGAAATGACCTTCTTAATTAAATAGTCTCATCTCCCGTCACTCTTCGGCCCCACCAAACACACACTCCAAACATTCTAAATTACTGTTCCTGCAAAGCCCTGCCCTCTCCCCTCTCTTAACTCTTCGCACACTTAGAAGCTTAAAGCTTTAACCTGATTGGAAGATTTCCAACGGGAAGTACAAAAAGGGTGTGTGTGTGTGTGTGTGTGTGTGTAACGGGTGACTCTCAAAACTGAAAAATTAAAAAAAAAAAAAAATACAGAGAAGTAATGACAGCTCTGTGATTGAGAGTTTTATTCCTCCAAGGACCAAAGAAGTAGCCCAGCTCTCTTCTAAGAGATGAACAGTCCTAAACAAAAGGGAAGTCCAGTCAATTCCCTGACGTTCACAAAACACTAACCAAAAAGCCTATCTCCCCCAACCTCCCAAAGCACCCTAACAGTATTTATACTAGCAATAACTCCTTCATCTGTTGCCAGTTATTAATAACAGAATGGAACCAAGGGCAAGTAAGGGGGTGGAGTACAGGATGGGAGATAAATCCCTCTAACTGTAGTAGGGGACAGCTGGATTTCTGTCATACCTATTTGGAACTGAGTAAATTTCCATAAGATACACTGCCACTAATGTTAATGTGGTTGTAAAGTATTGTAAGTCTAGTATAGCCTAATACTATACTACTGATACAATATAAGTTAACATTGATGAGTCGGAAGAGGATAAAGTGAGGATCAAATGAACTGGTACAGATTTATCTCAATGCAATAAATAACCACTGATTTCTAAATGATGACCTCCAACTTAGCCTTTAGAAAAAAAATCCTTTCTGAAGCTCGGAGCCTCACAAAACAATCGCATGTCTCCAAGTCTGATATGCATCTCCATTTCCTAACTCTTGCCCACATCTCACTCTATGGCAGTGCTTCTGTAAACACAAAAACACTAGGCTTAAAAAAAGAATTCTGGGCTTCCCTGGTGGCGCAGTGGTTGAGAGTCTGCCTGCTGATGCAGGGGACACAGGTTTGTGCCCCGGTCCGGGAAGATCCCACATGCCGCAGAGTGGCTGGGCCCGTGAGCCATGGCCGCTGAGCCTGCGCGTCCAGAGCCTGTGCTCCGCAACGGGAGAGGCCACAACAGTGAGAAGCCCGCGTACCGCAAAAAAAAAAAAAAAAAAATCTATTTTACAATGAGCATTAATTGACATTAATAGTCTTAGAAGATATTCTTCTTAAACAGTAATTCATAATCCAAACTATTTCATGATTGAATTAAGCCCCTCCTATAATATGCATAGCTTTTCACTCATTTCAAACATGTACTTTGATTCTTTTAAAAATATATATGCCAATTTTTTAGATAAACTGTCTCTAATTCAAAGGTATATCTCACCATTAGCTTTTCCTCTCTCCTTGATGGCATTTCACAGTTAATATCTAACCAGTAATAATATATCTTGGGCCACACAGAAATTCTCTGAAAAGCAAAGGCTAAGTATTGGGTTGGCCAAAAAGTTCGTTCGGGTTTTTGTAGCTTACGGAAAACCCGAACGAACTTTTTGGCCAGTCCAATATTTTTTTAATCTTCTTATAGTTATATATAAAAAGTTAACTTATAAATTGATTTCATTTAAAAATAAATGAGCTGGATAATACAATATTTAGTATTAAATATTCTTTATCATCACTTATTTATAACTTAATAAACATGTGACAGAATGAACACAGATAAAAGAATTCACAGGGAACATGATTCTAACATATCTTATGAACAATATCACCAAAATTTAGTTCATAATATATAGTATTTTAAATTAGTAAAATCCAAATAGATTATAAGTACTACTTGTCAAAACATTTTATAACACGATATGCATATTTCCAAGACAACCTTATTAGATGTAAAAGTCTTAAAAGAGATAAGGGGGGATGAAGAGAAAGACAGTCTATAACCCCCGATCTTTACAGCTACGTTATCACTTAACATCATACCATAATAAAAAAGTCTCTCCCCAAATATTCCTAAGGCAAGCAAACAAGTCTAACAATAATAATAAATTTATAGTATGTTTATCTCACAGCCTTTATAGATTATCAGAAAATCTTAATTATTAGAAAATAAAATGCACAAACTGATTTTAAGTCTGACAACAAAATCAAGTTGTACTAAACTTATACGTGCTAAAAGTAAAATTCAAATAGTATTTACATACTAATGAAAATACCAACTGCTAAAATTTAAAGTTAAACAAGTTTGACTAACTTAATACATTGTTTTTTAATACAGTATTCAACAACTGCAAAACCTCATAAAATGAAAACTTTAATTCATTCCTAGAGGGAAAAAAAGATTAATAAATATAGTCACCAGTACCATATTTATTAAACACTGTACTACATTTAATAATTGTCCATTAAAAATAACATGACAGGGCATAGATTAAGATAAATATGGCCATACAGCAAACACTTCTTTAAACAAGATAATGCTCATGAAATGGCAGAATATAAGAACATCATTGGTATGACTTCCCTTTTCACAATTTATAATAAGCCCTACCTAAGACTTCCTCAATCATGATTAAAAAGCTTAATAAAATATCACAGTGTTTGTTACAAAAACTGCTAATTAAACCAAATCTGCCATTTTTCCATGAGCAACAACACAAGCAACAATAAACAGCAAAATCAAACCCTACTATTGTCACTATCACAAAACCACCTCGTTAAAGAACTCAAAATGAATATGTGTACTTGTTGCCTAAGACCTACCAAAAATATATAAACCTAACAAATGTTCAGATGGAGAATATAAAGTTATAATTATTATTCACTAATAATTGGAAAATTAACCTCAAAACAAAAAATTTAAGCTTTCAAAATGTTTACCTTGAAAAAAGAAACAAATTCTAACCAAATTCCTAAGTATTTACAAACATGAAAATGTTAAGTGATTTAGTTTTTCACACAATCTGTAGAAATATTTTCCAAACTAGTTTATACCAACTGTTTAAAAGTAATATTCTTTCCTAATTGAAGAAGCCCTTTGTATCTTCACTTTGTTGAAAACAATCCATAGCAGTATCCTTTCCCTATGTGGGCAATATGTCCTATGAATGATTCTACAGTACTTATCATTAGTTTACTAAAAATTACTCATATCCTTTACAATAAGTAAAAATGTAAGCAGAAAACAGGTAAGCCAGAAGAAGACAGATTAGTATTAGGCAAGCTTTTAGTGTTTTAATTAAAAGACAGAATATTCTCAAACAAATGGTATGACATTTGGTCATTAAAAAAATAATAAACCATTAGTACCACTGGGGAAAAAATAACAGTCAAGAATATATAGAACTTCAAAATTGTTCTATATTATAAAGGGAAAAGGCTGATGAGATTTTTACTTACATGTGAAATAATCAGTTAATAATATCTAGCAACAAACCATTATTGCTAAAGTTACCCAAAGATTTCAAAAGATGACCAGAGTAACACATGCAAGAAATCCCTCACATGCCTTCAATCAAGTTTTCAATATTTCAAATTTTCAGTTGAAATGGGTACAACCATATTCACAAATATGGCATATTATTTTAAACCTACTCTTTGACTTAATACTCTGTATTAGCCAAAATTTTTCAGTATTTCAATGTTTTCATTCAGCTATCAAGAACTTAATTTTATCTAAAAATGGGAAAAAAATCTATTAAGTAGATGTGCTACATATTTAGCAACAACAAATCCACTTACTTTTTTCTCTTTCTCATGATGTTTATCCTGAGAGTGAGAGGAAGAATCACTTAAACTTTGATCATATGACCTATTACATCCCCGTTTGCTCTTTTTCTAAAAAAGAAAATATGTATACATATAGGTATATGTATATAAAATTTGAAATCTTTTTTGTTAGGTTTAAACCAATTCAAGTGTGAAGTACTGTAAAATGTCTACTGAAGGGAAAAAAAAGTCTATTTCAAACTATATACTCCAGACACCATCCATATATTATATATTGCATTATAAAGGAAAATCTAACCCTAAATCTAACATTAATGCCATGTTTTTGTACGTTTATTTAAAAATGTGAAAACAGACTATATTTTCAAACAAGCAGTAGCTTATTTGTCATTTTATTACAAAACCACCTCATTAAAGAGATCAACTATAGTTTTCAACGTCTGGTTTAAAAAACTAAAGATGTTTCAACCAAAAATAGAGAATGCCATATTGAAAAAGGATGCCAAGACCAGAAGAAAAGAAAAGAAAATATCTGAAGAGTTACTTTATGCCACTAGGAAAAGCAAGAAGCCTTTTAATCTCATACGTTCAGTATTAAGGCATACGATTTTCTAAAAATTTGTCTCTGCAGTTCATATAGAAAAAAAAAATGAAAGGAAATCTCAGCATTAGACCCATGCATTTTTCAAAGCATTACTAAAACTATTACACATTTCTATTTAAAATACTTACACAGATTCATAATAAAGTATAACAGAGTTACTGGAGGTGTTAAAATTTGGTGGTACCATAACTAATTAGTTTAAACTAGATAAAAGTGACTATAAAAGATGATCAAATTCCATGCAAACATAGATCTTATACAATCTTATTAAATTATTAAACAGACTTTTCCCCCCAACCACCAAATGGGATAACAGCACATTAATAAATAACAATGAAAAAATTCTATTTACGCAAAGTTCAAAATCCACTTTCATTATTTCTGTATTTTATCTATATCATCTCTGATTTAGAAAATGAACATTCCAATGTGGTTTTAACATCCTAAAGCAAATTTTAAATTTTACTATCTCAAGATTTCTCTTAGAACACTTCAATGTTCTTTGACAGTCATTAAAATAAATCAAAGTCTTCAATATTAAACAATATATATGTACAATCTTAAATATTTTATATGCATGAACCAGAATACTGGAGTCATGAGCTGCTCATTTCTTAAGAAAGGGGCCCCTAATGATATTATTTATTTTTAAAAAAGAAAGAAATAGCCCTATTCACAGGGGAGAGGTAACAATAAAAAATAACAATGAGACACTAAAGAAAAACAAAGAAGCCTTATATTTTCAGTATACAAATCTGATACCACTAAAGACTGAGAAATAGACAATGGGGCATTAAGGAAATATTGATCTGTCAAAGGAACATGGACACAAAATACGTAATGGTTAATCAAATAATACTAACTCATCCATGCTACTATGTGACAGTAAAGAGTGATCAAATCTAAAATATTTCCAAAGTTGTATTTAAATATATTTTTCTCAAGATCTTTAACCAAGAAGTTACAAAAGAGCCTTGTTTCAGATTTACTATCTCCAAGTAAATAAAAATGAAAATAAATAATAAAATGGGTAATAGTAATAAAGCAAAAAGATGAGAAACAAGTGATAGAGAATCACAAAATACATAATCAAACATCAAAAATTAAATTAACTGAAAACGGTGGTAAATTACAAAGAGTTCTTACACATTTGTATTTTCTACTAAATGTATACCAACATTTACTATTAACTATTAATATAAATTCTAAAGTAGAATATTTTAGAATATTCACCTTTATAAATGAATCCAAGCAAAGCAAAATCTTTTAAAATTACTAGAGCTTTTAATTCCCAACAAAGAACACGCTAAGCAAACTTAATCTGAAGCACAACCAAAAAGTAATGGCTATTATGGCTTTTCTATAAAAGACTCAACTCTATTGTCAAAACTAATTATTATCATTTTAAAATTAAATTCAAGACAAATTCTTACCAGCTTACTGAAATGGTATTTACAGTAGCCACAGTACTGGACGTTATCTGCACCATTACCTTCTTCTTCACAAAGTAGTCCTGCAAATTGAGCACTGAAAAGAAAAGCCAAGTATATCAACAAAATTTCAAACCATGGTGTGTGTGTGTCTGTGTGTGTGTGTATATATATATATATATATATATATATATATATATATATATATAAAATATAGATATAGATATATTATATATAGACATATATAAAACTATATATATATATAACTATATATATATATAAAACTATATATATATAGATATATTATATATAGATATATATAAAACTTAAAATTCACTTCCAAGCATGTAGGGTTTATAAGAAAACCTTACATCTCCTAAGAGAAAAAGGGAAAATAAAAGGCTTTATTCTAGCTGAGACCAAGAACATTTCATCCCATCCTATGACCAAGAACATTTCATCCCATCCTATGACTGATATATTTTTAAAGTTATATACATGGTTTAAAATAAACTTTTTATCCAACTCTAACAAGGATGAAGATTTATTCACGTTTTATGTCACCAAGTAGACATTAAATTTCTTTTAAGATATCCCCACACCCCAAACTTAACACTTCATTTTACTTTTTCAATCTCTATCACAGGTACAATTGGAAAGGCCAGGCGTCTAAAGGGCTGACATGACATATGATGCAGATTACATACTGTTAGAAGGAAAATGATTCAAGTCATATCATAGTACAGTAGGTAAGAGAAATGTAAGCTGTGTTTTTCTAGTCAAAAAACAATGGAAGAAATGGAACTGAAGCCTAAAGCTATGATATTCTTTTTTTTTTTTTTTTTTTTTTTTGTGGTACGCGGGCCTCTCACTGTTGTGGCCTCTCTCGTTGCGGAGCACGGGCTCCAGACGCACAGGCTCAGCAGCCATGGCTTACGGGCCCAGCCGCTCTGCGGCATGTGGGATCCTCCCGAACCGGGGCACGAACCCGCGTCCCCTGCATCGGCAGGTGGACTCTCAACCACTGCGCCACCAGGGAAGCCCGATATTCATATTTTTAAAAAACGCGAAGTGCTAAAGTTTAGAATCATTATCGTCTCAATTTGACCTTCCACTTTTAACATTCCAAAATTAAAGTACTAGTATGTATCTCATACCCAAAAAAGGTCTTTCATCTTTGGAAACTTAAATACAATATTAAGAGAATTCTTATTTTTTATTGAGGTATAGCTGAATTACAATGTTAATTACTGAGGTACTACAGCAAAGTGACTCAGTCATACATATATGTACATTCTTTTCCACTATGGTTTATCACAGGATACTGAATATAGTTCCCTGTGCTATACAGTAAGATCTTGTTGTTTATCCATTCCATATATACCAGCTTGCATCTGCTAATCCCAAACTCCCAATCCATCCCCCTCCCCCTTGGAAACCACCAGTCTATTATCTATGTACCTGATTCTGTTTCTGTTTCACTGACAGGTTCATTTGTGTCATGTTTTAGATTCTACATATAAGTGATATCACATGGTATTTGTCTTTCTCTTTCTGAATTACTTTGCTTAGTATGCTAATCTCTAGTTGCATCCATGTTGTTGCAAATGGCATTCTTTCATTCCACTTTTTTTTTTTTTTGCGGTACGTGGCCTCTCACTGTTGTGGCCTCTCCCGTTGCGGAGCACAGGCTCCGGACTCGCATCAGCGGCCATGGCTCACGGGCCTAGCCGCTCCGCGGCATGTGGGATCTTCCTGGACTGGGGCAAAAACCCGTGTCTCCTGCATTGGCAGGCGGGCTCTCAACCACTGCGCCACCAGGGAAGCCCTCTTTCATTCCTTTTTATGGCTGAGTAGTATTCCACTGTGTGTGTGTGTGTGTGTGTGTGTGTACACACCACATCTTCTTTATCCATTCATCTGTCGATGGACATTTAGGGTGTTTCCATGTCTTGGCTATTGTGAACAGTGCTGCTATGAACGTAGGGGTGCATGTATATTTTTGAATTATACAGTTTTGTCTGGATATATTCTCAGGAGTGGGAATGCTGGATCATGTGGTAATTCTAGTTTTAGTTTTCTGAGGAACCTCTATACTGATTTCCACAGTGGCTGTACCAACTTACATTCCCACCAACAGTGTAGGAGGGTTCCCTTTCCTCTACACCCCCTCCAGCATTTGTTATTTGTAGACTTTTTAATGATGGCCATTCTGACTGGTGTGAGGTGGTACCTCATTGTAGTTTTGATTTGCATTTCTCTAATAATTAGTGATTTGAGCATCTTTTCACGTACTTAGTGGCCACCTGTATTTCTTTTTTGAAGAAATGTCTCTTTAGGTCTTCTACCCACTTTGCAATTAAGAGAATTTAAAAGAAACAAAAATCTTTTCCATGGAACTTCTCTGGTGGTCCAGTGGCTAAGACTCCATGCTTCCAACGCAGGGGTCCAGGTTCAATCCCTGGTCAGGGATTTACATCCCACATGCCACAACTAAAAGATCCCACATGCCGCAACTAAAGATCCAGCAGGCTGCAATGAAGATCCCGCATACCGCAACTAAGACACAGCGCAGCCAAAAGAATAAATAAATATTAAAAAATATATTTTTTCCATTTCCCAAAAGTAATCTAAAATGGATTTCATAAATCCACATACTAAAAGCTCAGGAAATAAAGCCTGTTCCTATACTGGTTGCTAAATATAGACTGATTTTTTTTTTTTTTTTGCGGTACACGGGCCTCTCACTGTTGTGGCCTCTCCTGCTGCGGAGCACAGGCTCTGGACGCGCAGGCTCAGCCGCCATGGCACATGGTCCCAGCCGCTCCGCGGCATGTGGGATCTTCCCAGACCGGGGCACGAACCTGCGTCCCCTGCATCGGCAGGCGGACTCTCAACCACTGCGCCACCAGGGAAGCCCTAGACTGATTTTTAAAATTAATAACTACATCAGTTATTCCCAAACTTTTATTTTTTATTTTATTTATATTTTTTTGGCCGCACGGCATGTGGGATCTTAATTCCCCAACCAGGGATCGAATCCGTGCCCCTTGCAGTGGAAGCGTGGAGTCTTAACCACTGGACTACCAGGGAAGTCTCGCCAAACTTTTATTTTTAATTGTTGTCTATTATGTTGAATGTTTTGTTTTAGGATAATTTATGCTTTTGAAATTTTATGTTCAAAAAAACATATAAGTACAAGTTTTAGTATCAATTTACAATGCCTCCAAAAATTTAGTAACACGTGTTAAGAACAATAATAATGTTCACAATTTTTGCCCTGAAATCCGACTCCATGGAACTGTGCCCACTTCATAGTAAATACTCAATACATAATAGCTATTAATTATCATTAGTTACTATTCTAAGGAAATTACATTTATGTTTGTTGAATGCACAAAATGTTCTTTACAGCACCACATATTATAAAACAATTTGGAAACAATGTGTCTGAAATTGGTGAAACATTAAATAAAATACTAACATTTGATAGGATATAATGCAGCCATTTCCATGTTGCTAGTGGACTATATCACCTTCCCAAAATTTTTGGTGAAAAAATTATCAAAAAAACAATGTTACATTTAAACTGTGATTTAAAAATTATGCAACAAATAGGTACATGGATAAAAACTGAAAAGAAACATGAACAAAATAAAAATAGAATGTTATTTTAAAAAACATTTAAGTAACTTTTTAAGGAACAGCCACTATAATATTGAGAATGACGGCGATTGCTTTTTTTTCCCCTCTTGAAACACAGACAGTGAAAAAATGCTATCATTCATAAAATCCTTACTAGTATTTCAGGCACTGCACTAAATTTATCTACATCAGCTCTTTTAATCCTAATGACAAATCCAAGGGTAGGTAACCAATAGAAGTACTAAACAAAATGTAACTGAATAAGACACTAGAACCAGGGTCCACCTACTGGACTCTGGTAAATACACTCAATTATTAGAATTATCTTTATTACAGTAAATATAAACATAGACACTATCCCAACAAAATTTACTTTAATAATATTTGCGTACCTATGTTTTTAACTTACAAGGTATTCCCAATTTCACTTCTGTACAATGACAGAAACATACTTACCATGTCACATGGAAAGCCTGTCGACATCCATGTTTATTACATGTCATGCAAGCACCAGTGGCTGCTTTGCTTTCTCTTCCTTGTTCATCACAAATGTAGCAAGTCTTAGGGTAAAGAAACAAAACAAGTTGAAATGAAAACAAAAACTTTACGAGTGCTTCACACAAATATGGATTTTATAGTTATCTTCAGAAGTCAAGGTCAGGTTTACTATCTTACCTACTCCAAATCATGAATTCATTTTTTTTCTGACTGTAATCTAATTTTTACAAACATGAAAACATCAATACAGACATAAACAGTCCTAGTACGATTTCACAAGGCAGTGTTTCCTTAGACTCAAAAACCCCACAAGATAGGAAGGATCTTCACAGGAACTGAGACCAGGGGGCAGGACACAGCCTATCCCACCTCAGTATTAATATACTCCTCCTCACCAATATTTAACTGATTCCTGTAACAAAGGTGTAGAAAGAGGTTTGTCTTTCTTTTCTGCTGGAAGTAAGCATAAGTAAAGGAGGTTGATACAGGCAGTTGGGACTTAGAGGTGAAGGACAGTCCTAAATGAGTGAGCAAGGTTTAGGTCATTCCAACTGTCCACAAGAATCCGACACGACCTATCATTGAGCCCTGCCAACCTGACATAATAGGCCTGGGAGGAAGACACTTTAGGAGATCAGAGATGTCCCCAAGAGGTATTGGCCAATGAACACTCCCAGCAACTTTGACATCTATCTGATCCTTCTCCCAGTTGAAAATAGCTGATAGTACCACTTTTTCATGAAAGACTGAATTATAAAAATGGCAATCTACAAGTGTATAATGAATAAAATTATCAACTGACTGTAAGTTGAGTATACAAAAATTAATGCCTAACTACATATACTCAGATGATACAATTCTAAAAAGAAACCGATTTCTGAACAGTAACAAGGTATAACCTAGCAAACTTCAATAGGACCACATGTATTTTTAAACTTGGAGAAGTTTCCCCCACTATGCACTGTGGTGCCAAATAACACCATTCAACAATACTGATAAGAACACAGTTTCCAAAAAAAAGCCCAATATATAGTAAAGTCAGGTAAATGAATTTCAACTCCTCTGCTGAAAGACATGGATTCAGACTGAACTGAATTACAAAAATTATTTTATATCTCTAAAAAGTAAAATCCTTAGTTACAACAAAACTAACCTAGACACACTGAATAAGAGCATCTCTAGAGACTTCCCTGGTGGTCCACTGGCTGAGAATCCACCTTCCAATGCAGGGGACGTGAGCTTGATCCCTGGTTGGGGAACTAAGATCCCACGTGCCACGGGGCAACTAAGCACATCTGCCACAGCTACTGAGCCTGCACGCTCTACAGCCCGTGCCGTAACTAGAGAGAAGCCTGCGCGCCACAACTAGAGAGAAGCCCAAACACCACAACAAAGAGCCTGCTTGCTGCAACAAAACTCAGCCCACGTGCTGCAACTACTGAGCCCATGCACTCTAGACTCCACGTGCCACAACTAGAGAGAAGCCCACTCGCCTCAACAAAAGATTCCACATAGCACAACTTAGACCTGATGCAGCCAAATTAAATCATTAATTAATTACTTTTTTTTTTTTTTTGCAGTACACAGGCCTCTCACTGTTGTGGCCTCTCCCGTTGCGGAGCACAGGCTCCGGACGCGCAGGCTCCGCGGCCATGGCTCACGGGCCCAGCCGCTCCGCGGCATGTGGGATCTTCCCGGACCGGGGCACAAACCCATGTCCCCTGCATTGGCAGGCGGACTCTCAACCACTGCGCCACCAGGGAAGCCCTAATTAATTACTTTTTAAAAAGAGCATCTCTAACTCTTCAAATTACCAGCAGGCAGTATCAATTACAATGGAAGCATTTAACATACATCTTTTAGCCTATAAATGATCAACAGGGCTTCCCTGGTGGCGCAGTGGTTGAGAGTCCGCCTGCCGATGCAGGGGACGCGGGTCCATGCCCCGGTCCGGGAAGATCCCACATGCCGCGGAGCGGCTGGGCCGGTGAGCCATGGCCACTGAGCCTGCGCGTCCGGAGCCTGTGCTCCGCAACGGAAGAGGCCACAACAGTGAGAGGCCCACGTACCGCAAAAGAAAAAAAAAAAAAAAAAAAAGATCAATAAAATTCTAAAAAGAAATGTACAGAGCAGATTGAAACAGTAACTTTTTTAAAACTTATTTATTTTTAGCTGCATTGGGTCTTCCGTGCTGCGCACGGACTTTCTCTAGTTGCGGTGAGCGGGGTTACTCTTCATTGTGGTGCACAGGCTTCTCATTGCAGTGGCTTCTCTTGCTGAGAAGCACAGGCTCTAGGCGCATGGGCTTCAGCAGTTGTGGCACGCAGGCTCAGCAGTTGTGGCTCATGGGCTTAGCTGCTCCATGGCATGTGGGATCTTCCCGGACCAGGGCTCAAACCCATGTCCCCTGCATTGGCAGGCAGACTCCCAACCACTGCACCACCAGAGAAGTCCCAAAACAGTAACATTTAAATGGCAAAATTCAGGGAAAATATGCAAATAGGCCTCAAAGACTATCTCAGTAACTTCCAACAGAGCTGACAATGAAAAGACACCATCATTTGACCACTCAATAAAACTAAAATTATGACGGATTTTTTTTTTAAAGAAGTTAGGCCTTCCAGACTTCTGAAATAGCAGAGTGAAGAGGTCCATGGATCCTCTCCTCAGTAAATTAACCATTTCATAGGTGAAAAAGAACCATTTAAAGTCTCTGTATAGAATAAGCTACAAGGATATATGGTACAACACAGGGAATATAGCAAATATTTTATAATAACTATAAATGGTATATAACCTTTAAGAATTATGAGTTACTACATTATAAATCTGTAACTTATATGGTACTGTATATCAATTACACTTCAATAAAGTAAAATAAAAATAATAAAGTCTCTGAAAATTGTCCCAAAGACATGCAGAAAGTAGAATATTTTACCCAAGACAATCTACTAAATCTCAATAAGAACAGTGAGAGCCGGTGGCATCTGAGCCATGATCTGCCCCCATCACCACCCCCACCCCCACATACTGCTTCCTGTGATGGAAGTTCCTTTCTGGGTGGCGCTGTCAAGAAGATGAGGGCTCCCTCTCTCCACAGATCCTAGTCTAAGGCTACAATTTTACCCGAGGAGGGCCAGGTCTCCAGTGACTCTCATACTACTACTCATCCTGGTAGCTCCCACTCGTAGCCTCCCACTCTAAAAACAGGCCAAGTTTCCTGGGTCCCTATCATTCCTTCCCCAGCTTGCTAGCAGAATGGAAATTCCATGCTAGGAGGGATAAGGTGGGCTACTATACCCTTCCCTCCTTCCAGCACCGTGTCAGAGTACACGTGCCTCTTCAGGAGAAGCAGAGTGCTGTCACCATCCCTAGCTCCAGAGCACTAGTGCAGAGGTTCTGTCTCTACAAGGCGAAGGAAGACTCATTCTCTCGAGTGGCTACTATCTAAAATGTCTAATTTTTAGGGACTTCCCTGGTGGTCCAGTGGTAAAGAAACTGCCTTCCAATGCAGGGGACGTGGGTTCGATCCCTGGTGGAAGAACTAAGACCCCACATGTCGCAGGGCAATTAAGCCCACATGCCACAACTATTGAGCTCACGTGCCTCAACGGGAGAGCCCACATGCTGCAAACTACAGAGCACACGCATCACAACTAGATAGAAAGAAAAAAAAACCCGGCACGCCACAATTAAAGACAAGCCTGTGCGCTGCAACTAGTGAGAAACCTGAGCAGACCACGTGCCTTAATGAAAAAGATCCCACGTGCCTCCACAAAGATCCCATGTGCCGCAACTAAGACCCAACGCGGCCAAAAAAATGAATAAAATAAAATGTCTAATTTTCAACAAAAAATTATAAGACATGCAAAGAAAGAGAAAAGTATGACCCGTTCATAAGAGAAAAAAAAAAAAGCAGGCATCGATAACTGTCTTTGCAGGGAATCAAGATGTTGGACTTAGGAGACCAAAACCAACCAAATAGAAATTCTCGAGTTTAAAACTCACTAAAAGGGCTCAACAGTAGATGTAAGTTGGCAGTAGGAAAAGAATCAACTTTAAAAATAGATCAATAGAGATTATACAATCTAAGGAACAGATTTATTTATTTATTTATTTTTTGCGGTACGCGGGCTTCTCACTGTTGCGGCCTCTCCCGTTGCGGAGCGCAGGCTCTGGACGCGCAGGCTCAGCGGCCATGGCTCACAGGCCCAGCCGCTCCGTGGCATGTGGGATCTTCCCGGACCGGGGCACGAACCTGTGTCCCCTGCATCGGCAGGCGGACTCTCAACCACTGCACCACCAGGGAAGCCCAGAAACAGATTTTTGAGATTATACTACCTAAAGAACAGTTTCAGAGAAACGTGGTATGCCATTAACTGCATTAACAGATGTATAATGAGAAAATCAGGAGAGGAAAGAAAAGGATAGAAAATGTACCTGAAGAAATAATGGCTGAAAACTTCCCAAATGTGATGAAAAACAATAATCTACACATCCAAAAAGCTCAACAAACTCCATACAGGATAAACACAAAGAGATGCTCACTCAAAAATGATGAAAGGCAAAATAAAGAGAAAATCTCGAAAGAGAAATGAGGAAAATGGATCATCACATACAAGTAAACCTGAGGTTTCATTAGGAATAAAATAGGGGACAGAAAGCAGTGGAATAACATTCAAAATGCTGAAAGAACAAAACTATCAGCCAAGAATCCTACATCCAAAAGAGCTATATTGCAGAAATAATGGCAAAATAACAACATTCTCAGACCCAAAAAAACTGAGATACTTTGTTGCTCCAAACCTCACTAACAAGAACTACAAAGAGAAATTCCTTAGGCTAAAATTAAGTGACAATAGACAGTAATTGCAATCCACACAAAAAAACAAGGAGCTCCCATCACTTATACCTCAATAAAGCTGAAATTTTAAAAAATAAATTTATAGACCAATTAAATAACAAAGAAAGAGTTCTGACAAAGGTAATTATATAGGAAATGATAAAAGATAGTATGATGAGATATTTCTTTCTCATTCTCTTAATTTAAAAAGCAATCACATAGGGGGCTTCCCTGGTGGCGCAGTGGTTGAGAGTCCGCCTGCCGATGCAGGGGACACGGGTTCGTGCCCTGGTCCGGGAGGATCCCACATGCCGCGGAGCGGCTGGGCCCGTGAGCCATGGCCGCTGAGCCTGCACGTCCGGAGCCTGTGCCCCGCAGCGGGAGAGGCCACAACAGTGAGAGGCCCGCGTACCGCAAAAAAAAAAAAAAAAAAAAGCAATCACATAAAACAATGTCCATAAATTGTATTGTTGGGACTATAACATACAGAAATGTAATATATGTGATAATGACAACACAATGAAAGAGAGTGGGAATAAAGTTATTTTGGAGTAAGAAAATAACACGAGATGGTAACTGGAACCCATAGGAAGAAATGAAGAGAAATAAAAATGGTAAACAGGAAAACACACACTCTAAAAATATATCTGTGGTCTTCATCTCTTAGCTTCTTTAAAAAACATAAGATTATATAAAGCAATTTTAACTATTTTGGGGCTCGTAGTATATATAGAGACATGATATCTATAATAATAATAGCACAAAGGTGGAGAGGAAAGAAATAAAATGAATGCTATAAATTTCTATATCTTACTGGAGTTAAGTAGATTCTGGTAAGTTAAGATGAATATTGTAAGCCCTAGAGCAACCACTAAGAAAATAACCCAAGAAAATATAATTTAAAAATCATGGGGCTTCCCTGGTGGCGCAGTGGTTGAGAGTCCGCCTGCCGATGCAGGGGATGCGGGTTCGTGCCCCGGTCTGGGAAGATCCCACATGCCGCGGAGCGGCTGGGTCCGTGCGCCATGGCCGCTGAGCCTGCGCATCCAGGAGCCTGTGCTCCGCAATGGGAGAGGCCACAGCAGTGAGAAGCCCGCGTAACGCAAAAAAAAAAAAAAAAAATCATGAAAGGAATGAAAATGGTACACCAGAAAACATCCACTTATAAACATAAAAGAAGGTAGTGTACAAAGAGGAAAAACAAAGTAGTCACAAGACAAAGAAAACAAAGTAAGGGACTTCCCTGGTGGCTCAGTGGTTGAGAATCTGACTGTCAATGCAGGGGACACGTGTTCAATCCCTGGTCTGGGAAGATCCCACATGCCGCAGAGCAACTAAGCCTATGTGCCACAACTACTGAGCCTGCACTCTAAAGCCCGCGAGCCACAACTACTGAAGCTCATGCACCTATAGCCTGTGCTCTGCAACAAGAGAAGCCACCGCAATGAGAAACTCACGCACCACAACAAACAGTAGCCCCTATTGGCCTCAACTATAGAAAGCCCACACACAACAATGAAGACCCAGCACAGCCAAAAAAACAAAAACAAAAAATTGCTATTAATAAAAAAAAGTAAGAAAGAAAACAAAGTAAAACGGCAGATGTAAACCCAACCACATTAATAGCAATGAATATGAAAATAATCCAATCAAAAGGCAGAGACTGATTAACTGAATTAAAAAAAAAAGTTCCGGGCTTCCCTGGTGGCGCAGTGGTTGAGAGTCCACCTGCCGATGCAGGGGACACAGGTTCGTGCCCCGGTCTGGGAAGATCCCACATGCCATGGAGCGGCTGGGCCTGTGAGCCACAGCCACTGAGCCTGCGCGTCCGGAGCCTGTGCTCCACAACAACAGGAGAGGCCACAACAGTGAGAGGCCCGCGTACCGCAAAAAAAAAAAAAAAAAAAAAGTTCCATATGCCATCTATAGGATGCATACTTTAGATGTGAAGACACAAGTAAGTTAAAAGTAAAAGGATGAAAAAAGATATACCATGCAAAAGGCAAGCAAACACAAGTGGCTTATTATCAGACAAAAAAACAGACTGTTGAGGGACTCCCCTGGTGGCGCAGGGGTTAAGAATCTGCCTGCCAATGCAGGGGACACGGGTTTGATCCCTGGTCCAGGAAGATCCCACATGCTGTGTAGCAACTAAGCCCATGTGCCACTACTATAAATAAATAAATTTATAAAAAAAACAAAAATAGACTGTTGAAAGAGATTTTATAATAATAAAACCGATATAACAATTATAAGCATATATACATGCAACCAACAAGAGCTTCCAAGACACATGAATCAAAGGAGGAAAAAAGTGATTTGCAAATTCTAAATTTCACAATTAAATATATTGGATTGAGAAGAAAAAATATAAACTAATTTAAGCATTACTGAGAAAATGATCCCAAACAACAATATCGCATCTAAATAAAATGTCAAGTATGTGAATAAAGGTATACTCAGAGGCAAACTTATAGCCTGAAAGCTTTCATTTTAAGGGGGAAAAAAGTCATAGTTTAACCTAATATTTTGAATAAAAGAAACAGTGTTCGTTTCAAAAGGATTCAGGGGCCAAATTCCAACTCTACCTAAAAAGTAGAGAGCTGAAAGAACATCACTCTAAACCTATCAAGAAAAAGCCATTTAAACTATAAAACCCACAACTTTTCTTGAAACTATGAAAGATTTGCACTTGCAAAGGCAACCAAATAGTTTGAAACCCAAGGGCAGACACACTCTCTCCTTCAGCTGCCTAAAATCCACAAGACACTCAGACTATCCACTAACGACAGAGCAAGGGAAGAAAACGTGGAGGAAGACAGGCAGATAAGAAACCAGCAAAAATTTTAACAAATTGCTAAAGGCTGATTGTGGGCTACTGCAGTAGTACAGAACCATTGGAACCACAGACAGGAGTTCACACTCACTCACAGACTCTACTGCATGAAGACTAACAAGGAGCTCTTGGGGAAGACTGGAAGCAAGGAGACAAAACAACCAGAAAGAATCTCCCTTGGTGGTGCAGGCATGAAGGAGAGGATCAGGTGCCCCTGAGGCAAAGATATGGAATCCCACCTCTTGCCCAGACACTACTCTCAAAAGCCCTGAGCGTCTGGGGGATTGGCTGCAAATCCTGTCACACCCAGGGCATGAGTAAAGACCCATGATGGCTAGGAGGACAAAGGAGAAAATCTTTTACCCCTAAAGAAGCGGCAGGAAAAATTCCTGACCCTAGGATCTGTTATCGGAGATCTTCTAGCACTTGGGTAGAGACAGGAAGCTGTCTCCCTCCCAAGTCCTTCCACAGATGTAGAGCAAAGTCTGCCAAAGGGAGGAGGCAATGAATTGGTGAAACCCTGAGGCCCAGATATACAGAGCCCACCAAGGACTGAGGCTGGACCAAATCAACCAAGAAATCAAAAGCCCAAAACATCAAATAATAAACGACAGCAGTCTAGCACTAACAGGTGCAACAAAAGTGTGGTAAAAGGAAGAGCACAGAAAGAAACCAACCTCTGTGGCACCAAATCACCCAATATTCCAGCCCTCAACCTAAACATAAGGTATCATTAGAGGAGGAGGAAGGGGCAGGGCCACCCCAATGGGCTCAGGAAACAGATCATCAAGCCACAGAGAGAGGTCACACAATGTTACTTCCACCGCACTTTATTAGCCAAAACAAGTTACAGAGCAGCCTAGATACAAGAGATGAGGTATTTACTTTTGGTGCGAATGTAAACTGGTGCAGCCACTACGGAGAACACTATGGAGGTTCCTTATAAAACTAAAAATAGAGTTAACATGATCCAGCAATCCCACTCCTGGGCATATATCCAGAGAAAACTATAACTCAAAAAGACACATGCGGGCTTCCCTGGTGGCGCAGTGGTTGAGAGTCCGCCTGCGGATGCAGGGGACACGGGTTCGTGCCCCGGTCCAGGAAGATCCCACATGCCGCGGAGCGACTGGGCCTGTGAGCCATGGCCGCTGAGCCTTCATGTCCAGAGCCTGTGCTCCGCAATGGGAGAGGCCACAGCAGTGAGAGGCCCGCGTACCGCAAAAAAAAAAAAAAAAAAAAAAAAAGACACACGCACCCCACTGTTCATATTTACAATAGCCAAGCAGCACTATTTACAATAGCCAAGACATGGAAGCAACCTAAATGTCCATTGACATATAAATGGATAAAGAACATGTGGGGTGTGTGTGTGTACACACACCCCACATGGGGGATAAATTTGGAATCGGGGATTAACATATACACACTACTATATATAAAACAGGTAAACAACAAGGACCTACTGTATAGCACAGGGAACTATATTCAATATCTTGTAATAACCTATAATGGAAAAGAATCTGAAAAAGCATATATATGTATGTATGTGTATACAGACACAGATGTAACTGAAGCACTTTACTATACACCTGAAACCAACACAACTTTGTAAATCAACTATACGTCAAGAAAAAAAAATTCTTAATAGCTTTCCACATCTATTCCTTTAGAAAAAACATAAAGGGAAGTTGGGCTAGCAATTTCTAAGTTTTCCTCTACTGTTATCCTCTTATAATTCAACGACACCATGTTTTATAGTATTTTTGGTTTGTTTGGTTGGTCTGTTATGATCCTTCCTATACTTATAAACACTCGTTCCTTCATGGCCATTCAGTAAATAAAAGCCATTCAAAAGGATAAATCCAGGATATACCCATCATCTGCCAACTACCCTCTATGGAAGTTGCAGCCTTCTAAATTAAATGCTTCCTTGACTCTACAGAACACAAGACCACCCAAAAAAGTTCCCAAATATCTATGTTGCCCCAATCTTAAAAATTATTGAAACGTACTTAAAGGTAACATATGCCACTCACATTTATTAACAAAATGTATATGTTAGTGAAATAAGAAAATGATACAGGAAAATATGAGAGGTCAAAAAATAAAAATAAGAATCTGATGACAAATGGTACAGAAACTGGCCACTATATATGTAATGATGTGGAAAATTTAACAAAATAAGTCAACACAGTGAATTCTCTGCAAATGGATATACTATACAAATAGTCTAGAAATTTTCTTTTCTTCTAAATCCTACAGTGTTCCAGCCACACAGGATTATTTTTCTCTGAACTGCCTAGCACCTCCCCTTTGCACCTATTACCCTAATTTATGCTACCTTCTCTGTCTAGAATTATTATTTGACTCTTTCTTCCACAGGTCAAATTTCTTATTATCATGCACAGCCCTTATATAATATCTTTGTGTGCCTTATTCAATTCCTTAGACAAAAATAATCCTTCCTTTCACTATGTTCCATAATAGTCCGTTCAGATTTTTTATTATTTATAATCTCTTATTATTTTCATATATTGTAGTTATATATTTACTTGACTGTCTAAGTATCACATGGAGATAAACCCTGTATTTTATGCAACTCTGAACTCTTAGCGTCTAGCACAATGCAAAGCAGGTCCATTTTAAGTGCCCCATTCATTCATTCATTCATTCATTCATTCATTCATTTATTTATTTTTGCGGTATGTGGGCCTCTCACTGTTGTGGCCTCTCCCGTTGCGGAGCACAGGCTCCGGACGCGCAGGCCCAGCGGCCATGGCTCACGGGTCCAGCCGCTCCACGGCATGCGGGATCTTCCCAGACCGGGGCACGAACCCGTTTCCCCTGCATCGGCAGGCGGACTCTCAACCACTGAGCCACCAGGGAAGCCCCCAATACATTTATTAATAATCTCCACATTATCCTTTACTACCACTCATTAAGGACTGATGTATTCCAGGGGAGCTCCCCGGCAGTCCAGTGGTTAGGACTTGGCGCTTTCACTGTCATGGTCCAGGTTCAATCCCTGGTCAGGGAACGCCCCCACACCCCCCCAAAGAGAAAAAAAAAAGATTGATGTCTTCCAAAATGCAACAATCCATTTTCCCAATGTTCCTATCATTTCAGAATTACATGTCCCCTATTAACCATACTGAATATTCATGAACAGAATATTATTCTTTTTAAGGTTAATTATACAGACCAACAACCATAAGAATCCAAGAAACATATAAGGAAAAAAATTTGACAGAGAGATACACCATGCTTCTGGAAGGGGAGATTCAATATTCCAAAAAGATCAATTCTTCCCCAAAATCATATTTCACTGTAGCACCAGTAAAATTAAAATTGTATTGTTACTCCTAATGTTCATCTAAAAAAAGAAATACATGACAATATTTGTTCTACCATGTACCAAGATGTATTTAAAGCCATAATAATTTAAAACAGTGTGGTACTAGAATAAGAATAGAAAGACACATCAATGGAACAGAAAAAATGTCAAGAATACCCAAGAATTTAATAATGATTCAAACAGTATTTCAAATCACTGTGCAAAACATAGATTATTCAATAATAGTGTCAAAAAGGTTGACTAAACCACGTGAGTGAGGTCTGAGCCTGAACATGGTTAGGCTGGCCTCTGTATTATGGGATGGCAGCAACAGATTTGTTAATATGAGAATGATCAAATAAATACATTGAGGATAATGGGAGTCAGGTTTCTCATTGTCTGGCATGAGAGTCATAACACAAAAAGAAAAAAACATTAGAATGAACCCTGTGCTGCTGGATTAGGTTTAGGGAAATTACTGAGAAATTCCTAGGAGTTTATGGTTCGATAAATAAATAGACACAAAGACAGACAGATACAGAAATACATACAGATATGTTTGTATTTAATACATAAATCCATATACTAAATCAGAAGTATCTGAAAATATACTTCAAAATATAAAGAAGACATAGATGTGAATGTGTGTGTTATCTCTGCATTTATACACACTGAGAGGGCCTGGAAGTAGCAACATCCTAATAACAATGAGCACACCTAGTGTCCACTTTGGTTTCTAAATACCATTCTCACCTAAAACAAATCAAGGCTCCCTGGAGAAATGTTATTCTAGGGCTAAGACAAGGAATGGTTCAAGATGTGCCTAGAACATACTGTCATGTCAGAAGTAAAGAAGTACTCAAACAATGACAGAACCATGTCAAAAGACACAGGAAGCCACATGAAGAGGTCCCACTGGCCAAACATGAGACAATATGAACATCACAATAAGTGACAGTAATGGGGAATGACCCATTAAAATATTAACATGTAAGTCAATATTAGTCCATACTAATATAAATAATTGGGGAGCGGAGAAAGCTTTTCCTTAAAATGGTATGCCACTTGATGAATGCAAAAGATAGAATTAGATAACCACCACTTGCCATCAATCTAATAGATTAATTAAGCAAAGAAACAACAATGAATTATAAAATTAGTGAGTAAAAGGCACAAGGAACAAGATAGTTACATAAAAAGTACTTCCCGGGGCTTCCCTGGTGGTGCAGTGGTTGAGAGTCCGCCTGCCGATGCAGGGGACACGGGTTCATCCCTGGTCCGGGAAGATCCCACATGCCACGGAGCGGCTGGGCCCGTGAGCCATGGCTGCTGAGCCTGCGCGTCCGGAGTCTGTGCTCCGCAACGGGAGAGGCCGCAACAGTGAGAGGCCCGTGTACCTCAAAAAAAAAAAAAAAAAAAAAGTACTTCCCCACAAAATGCTTACTGATTATAAAGGGAAAAGGGAATAAAGATTAACCTCCCAGTGGAGAAATCTTGTAGACACTGCCTTAACCAAGTGGTCAAGGTAAAATCACCAGTAATGGGAAAAGCTGAAATCATGTACCACCTGACAGGATGCAATGAGAAGAACATAGCATCGTTTCTGTGATACTCCTGCCAAAAACACATAATCTGAATTTAATCATGTGGAAACATTATAAAAATCCATTCTACAAATAACTGGCCTATACTCTTCAGAAGTATCAAAGTTATAAGAGTCAGAGAAAGACTGAGTTACTATTGAGGAGACTTAAGAGACAAAAAGCAATCTGTGATCTTTTTGCTATGAAAGGGAAAAAAGAAAACATGAATGAAAATTAGGCAAATAATGATGGGGTCTCTGGATTAGACAGTAATAATGCATAAATGTTAATTTCCTGATTTTGGCTGTATTCTGGTCATGTAGAAGAAAGTCTTTCTTTATAGGAAATACAAACTAAAGCATTCAGAGGTGTCGGTGTTATATGATAAATTACTCTCAGATGGTTTAGGAGAGGAAGAAGTCTTTGTACTATTAATGCAACCTTAATTTAAGTTTGAAATTATTTCAAAACTGAAAGGAAAAAAACAAGTATTTTTAGAAATGAATTTTGAAAGTACTAAAAAAATAGTTAGACATTAGTGTAGAGAAATATTTTCTTTGCATGGCAACAAAGGCAGAAACAATAAAGAGTAGTTGTGTAAATTACATAAAAATTTTAAACTTCAAACTAGAAGAAATTAACCTGCTAGAATACCGACAACAATAAAAACCATCAAGACATAATGAAAATTAAAAAGAAAATGTTAAGTTATGGGCAAAAGCATTCACAGCAAGTATATAAGAATAAAGAATAACATCTCCAATATAAAAAACATTTTGTAAGAAAAAATTAAAACATTACAATATTAAATTGAATGAAGAGCTATTCAAGATCAATTAACAAACATGAATAACCTTTTTAAAAAACTTTAAAATATTTAACCTTACCAATATTCAAAGAAAATCATTCAAACACTGTACTATTTTTCACTAAAAAGAATAGCAAAGACCGTTTTAATGGTAACATACAGTGCATTTAACAGGATATAAGATTATGTGCAATGTCACATATAACTAGTGTGATTATTAAATGAGAAACTGCATTCTAGAACAACTTCAAACAATATATTTACTGAAGCTTCCAAAATGTTCATACTCTTTTACACAGAGATTCGGCTGGTATGTACATGCCAAACACCAAGTGAGGCTCTTCAACAAGAAGGCATTCCTAAGACGTTCCTAATAAATTATATTTTATCGAAACTAATAATACTTTGTATTAGATGCTAAATATCCACTAGAAATAATGGCAAAATATAATTTATTAACACAAAATGATGTTCAGGGTTATTAAGTTTCAAAAACAGAACAGTATAAGCACTATGATCCAAACTTTTTACAGTTATATAGTATATGTAAAAATGCACACAAAAAAGATTTTAGATGATTTCTGTCTCGCATTTTCCTATTTTTTTCTCCATATTTTCCATTTTTTTAAAATAAATACTAACGATCTACGTTACAAAATGTTTAGTATTTTGAAACCTTAGAACTGGCTGCAGTGACACTTTCTTCACCAATGGAATAAATCAACAGGTACCTTCAGTTAAAAATGGTTAACACTATATTTAAAGACACAGTAGCTAATAAAAAAAAATCATCCAATAATATGCAAAAGAGAATGAAACAATAATATAAATGTACTAAATTAAGAAAAAGACAGGAAAAAAGTGAACATTAACTAAGGTTTTTAAAAAGGCAACAATAAAAATCCTATCTCGGGGGAACAAAATAATGTGGAGAGGAGAGATGAGCAAATAATATTCTGTGATAGGATTATTTTTAAGACAGGATGTGTAGCATCATAATGAATATTATACCAAATAATGATTAATTCAAATTTAATAGATCCTCAATGTCTGAAAGAACATAAAAGTAATTCTTAAAGAACAAATCTAAGGACTTCCCTTGTGGTCCAATGGGTAAGACTCTGCGCTCCCAATGCAGGGGGCTCGGGTTCGATCCCTGGTCGGGGAACTAGGGATACATGCATGCTGCAACTAAGAGTTCACATGCCACAACAAAGAAGTCTGCATGCCGCAACTAAGAAGTCCACATGCCACAACTAGAAGATTCTGCATGCTGCAACTAAAGATCCTGCATGCTGCAACGAAGATACCAAGTGCCACAACTAAGACCTGGTGCAGCCAAAATAATAAATAAATAAATTAAAAAAAAAAAAAAGAACAAATCTATATGGATTAAAATGTTAGAAGCTTAAATACTTAGGTTAATATAAAAGGTAATATAGTTTTGTTTGTGTGTGTTTGTTTTGTACTCCTGTGACCTTAGTGACATATTTTAATACTTGTAGTTTATCACAGTAATTATACTTTTTCAAAATCAATGGAGGCATTTAAAATTTTTAATGAAGGGCTGTAATAAAATAAAATTTAAAAATTCCTTTACACTTCCCAGTTTTAAAACAAAAAACTCATATTCAAACATCAATAAAATAATATCTACTATACCTTATTATAACGATCATGTGGCACAGACTGTAAAACAATTGGTTCCATTGTAGAAACATTGGCAAACTGTACCTCTGGAATATACAGGGCACAAACCACATGAGCCCAACCTAAAAATAAATAAACAAAAATAATGTCATTTTTCCATTTTTCAATAAAGCTTTTTCAAAGATAAATTAAATTATTAACTTTATGAACAGATCCCTTAAATGTCCATTTTAGGAAATGCACAACAAAAACATTAACAAATTATCACTACTGACTTATCGTCAAACCACTACTGATAAGACTCTTAGTCGTTTCTCCAGTTAATACACACAGTAACACAAATAAAGGGAAACTTTTTTTTTTTTTTGGCTGTGCCACAAGGCTTGCTGGATGGATCTCAGTTCCCTGACCAGGGACTGAACCCGGGCCACAGCAGTGAAAGCCCAGAATCCTAACCACTGGGCCACCAGGGAACTCCCCACGGGAATTTTTTTTTGGCTGTGTTGGGCCTTCGTTTCTGTGTGAGGGCTTTCTCTAGTTGTGGCGAGCGGGGGCCACTCTTCATCACGGTGTCCGGGCACTCACTGTCGTGGCCTCTCTTGTTGCGGAGCACAAGCTCCAGATGCGCAGGCTCAGTAGTTGTAGCTCACGGGCCTAGTTGCTCCACAGCATGTGGGATCTTCCCAGACCAGGGCTCGAACCCGTGTCCCCTGCATTGGCAGGCAGATCCTCAACCACTGCGCCACCAGGGAAGCCCCCCAGGGGAAATTTTTAATTCAGAGGCGGCACTGACACTTTTCATAAGAGTAAACTGAATAATTCAGATCAATAATTCCTCTGGGAACCACTATAAAAGTATGAAGTTTTGGGACTTCCCTGGTGGTGCAGTGGTTAAGAATCCACCTGCCAATGCAGGGGACATGGGTTCAAGCCCTGGTCCGGGTGGATCCCATATGCCGCGGAGCAGCTAAGCCCATGTGCCACAACTACTGAGCCTGCGCTCTAGAGCCCACAAGCCACAACTACTGAGCCCGTGTGCCACAACTACTGAAGCCCAGTGCATAGAGCCCATGCTCTGCAACAAGAGAAGCCACCGCAATGAGAAACTGACACGCCACAACAAAAAGTAGCCCCTGCTGGCCACAACTAGAGAAAGCCTGCTCACAGCAACAAAGACCCAACGCAGCCAAAAATTAATAAATAAATAAATTAATTAATTAATTTTAAAAGTATGAAGTTTTATAGCTGAAAACCTATAAAAAAATTTTAATACTTTAAATCTTAAATGTCAGTAGTAAATTTTTAACTGTTATACAAATGTACAACATTGTTCTACTATTTTAATATTTCACTTAAAATATATTAACAATTTATCAATTTAAATATTAATAATAAATGTTGTTTCTTTTAATTTTCAAAATGTGACTAACGGTTTCAAAGAGCTGATGTCATAGTAAGGAATTACTGGGGCCAAAACTTGGAAAGGATGGAAGTCAAGGGAGTTAAGTACAACTTTTGACCACTTTGCCGCCCAGGGGACATTTGCCTATTTCAAAGAAAGCAGCTGTGGGGCTTCCCTGGTGGCGCAGTGGTTGAGAGTCTGCCTGCCGATGCAGGGGACACGGGTTCGTGCCCCGGTCTGGGAAGATCCCACATGCCGCGGAGCAACTGGGCCCGTGAGCCAAAATTACTGAGCCTGCGCGTCTGGAGCCTGTGCTCCGCAACAAGAGAGGCCGCGATAGTGAGAGGCCCGCGCACCGCGATGAAGAGTGGCCCCCGCTCTCCACAACTAGAGAAAGCCCTCGCACAGAAACGAAGACCCAACACAGCCAAAAATAAATAAATAGATAAAGCAAACTGTCAACAAGTAAAAATAAACACTATAAAAAAAAAAAAAAAAAAAAAAAAAAAAAAAAAAAAAAAGAAAGCAGCTGAGAGAGTGGAAGGTACTTCTGACAAACTCAGAAGACTGAAAGTACAGGGATCTACGTCCACAGACAACTAAGGGAAAAGAAGAACACTAGTAAATCCCTTCCCTCTTTCAGCTGCAACACTGAGGGGCTGCAAGCCAGGAATGACAATAAACTAAAAGTACATAGGCCGGCCCAGAGACTGCAGCTGGGCTTTGATCATCTCAAACTCTGAAATCTGACTCACATAACCCTAAATTACAAGTGCCCCCAGACACCAGACAGAAGCTAATATACATCCTCTTTAGAGGAAAACAATGTCATTCTGGCTACAAATAATTTCTAATACTAGTTCATTACCATTTTCGGCACAATGAAAAATACTAAACACATGAGAGTCAAGACAACATGAATAAAAACCAGCAGAAACATGAAAATCAAAACGTATTTGTATTTTGGAGTTTCAGATACAGACGTTTATAAAAAGTATGCTTATTATGTTCAAATACACACAACATAAAATTTAAAATTTCTTCAAAGAACTGAAAACTCTAAATCAAAAATTATAGAAGTAAAAACAAAAATTATAAAATCAATAAATGGGATTAACAATGGCTTAGACAGAGCCGAAAACAGAGTAAGAACAACAACAAAATAGGTCAGAAGAAAATATTCAGAACATTAGCACAGGAGTATGAAAAATACAAAAAGACAGGAAACAAAAACAACATGATGGGCAGGCCTAACACACATGTAATTAGAGTCCCAGAGAAATATGAGAGGAAAAAAACTGGTACAAAAGCAATATTTAAAATGATAATAACTGGGACCTCCCTGGTGGTCCAGTGGTAAAGAATCCGCCTTACAGTTCAGGGGACACGGGTTCGATTCCTGGTCAGGGAACTAAGATCCCACATGCCGCGGGGCAACTAAGCACATGCGCCACAACTACTGAGTTCACATGCCTCAACTAGAAAGCCCGTGTGCCGCAAACTACAGAGCCCACATGCTCTGGAGCCCGTGCATCACAACTACAGAGCTCACATGCCCTGAAGCCTGTGTGCCACAACTAGAGAGAAGCCCGCACACCACAACAAACAGCCCAAGCAACGCCACGAAAGATCCTGCATGCCTCAACAAAGATTCTGCATGCCTCAATGAAGATACCACGTGCTGCAACTAAGACCCAACGCAGCCATAAATAAATACATAAATAGATATAGATAGATAAATAAATAATAAATCTTTTAAAAAATGATAATAACTAAAAACTTTCTAAAACAGAAGAAAGATGGCAAGTCATAGACTGAAGAACCACAATAAATCCCAGGCTAAATAAATATAAATCCACACATAGGCACATTAATAAAACTACAGAAAACCAAAAAGAGAAATAAAAATCTTAATATAACCCAAAGGCAAGTTATCACTAAAAGAACTGGATAAATAACAAAGCCAAAAAATATCTCTAAACGAATTTCCATTAAAGGGAATACCAAACAATTTTCCTTAGGCAGAAAACAATGACCCAAAAAGTAAGCTCCAAGATGAAGGGGGAAATGAAGCATGATAAACATGCAGGTACTTCTGATAGATTATTGGCTGATAAAACAATCATAATACCTCCTTTCACTTAAAATACATATGACTGGGCTTCCCTGGTGGCGCAGTGGTTGAGGGTCCACCTGCCGATGCAGGGGACACGGGTTTGTGCCCCGGTTCGGGAAGATCCCACATGCCGCGGAGCAGCTGGGCCCGTGAGCCATGGCCGCTGAGCCTGCGCATCCGGAGCCTGTGCTCCACAACGGGAAAGGCCACAAGAGTGAGAGGCCCGCGTACCGCAAAAAAAAAAAAAAAAAAAAAGGGCAGGAAAGTGGGGAGTTCCCTTGCGGTCCAGTGGTTAGGACTCAAGTGCTCTCACTGCCGTGGGACCAAGTTCAATCCTTGGTCAGGGAACTAGCATCCCGCAATCCACGCAGCACAGCCCCCCACCCCCCCGCTTTCGGAATTTTTACTTTCCCTTGACCCATGGATTCAGCAGAGGTCTTGAAGATAGCATCTTGTATTCCCAGTGAAGAACCCCAGCTTCTGGTTTCAGAAGGAGGAGAGCAGACTTTATTTGCAAAGAATTGTGTTTCTCTATTTTAAAGTGTCTGTTGGCTACTGAAGAACTGACACAACATGCTTATTCTTTTGACAAGCTCAGAACTCACTCAGGGCAGAAAAGTGGCGGGTATTCCTCAAATCACTGTAAGGCAGACAAAATACCCACAGGTCCCTGGGGCAAAAGATCATGGCTCAAGCAAATAACCTAGTGCCAAGAGCCTAAGAGGAAAAGCTGGGGACAAAGTTTCTCTTGGAAATTGGGGCACTGAAAGGTGTCTGTTGATTCTAGGGAATTTAGACAGCACCACATGCCCAGGGCAGGATGCATATTCCTAAAAGACCTGATGAGACACTAAACTTTCATCTCTGGTCTATCTCCTGGTACAGGGCAAGCAGGAAGTGAACGCTAAGTAAGGGAGAATGGTAAGAAGACTGGCTAGCCACTGAAGGAAGGGTCCTAGCACAGAGGCAATCTGCAAAGACTGGAAGAAGTGTTGCTTTTTTCCTTTTTTTTTTTTTCTTTTTGATTCTCCCTCTCTCTCGCTATTTCGGCACCTGGTATTCAAGCAAATCTCTGTCAAAAGACTAGTTGAACACAAACTACAGAAACAGACTTTAGAGATCGAAGTGACAAAGAATGTACACTTTTAAAAAAATTGCACAGAAGACCACTAAAAAGGCAAATAACTGCAGCATACACCAAGCAACAAAATTAAATCATAAGTAAAGAACCCACTTTCCAGAGTTACCATATCATAATATTCAGTACATCCAGTTTTCAAGAGAGTTACAAAGCATGCAAAGAAAAAGAAAGTACAGCCCATTCACAGGAGAACTGAAGAGAATCTGTCTCTGTAGAAGCACAGACATTTAGTGGACTTTAAATCAACTGTCTCAGATCCGCTCAAAGATAAAGGAGAGCAAGGTCAAGGAACTAAAGGAAACCAGGACAATGATGTCTCAACAGAGAATCAACAGTCATTTCAAAAAGGAACCAAACAGAAACACTGACATTGAAAATTATAATAACCAGAATGAAAACTACACTAGAGGGTCTCAACAACAGATCTGAGTCGGTAAAGAAAAAAACTCAATATACTTAAAGGTAGACCAATTGAAATTATCCAGTTTTAGGAGCATTTAAAAAAGGGGAGCAAAGGAGATCCCACGAAACCTGTAGGACACAATCCTGCCTACTAACATACAAACAACGGGAATTCCAGAAGAAAAGGAAAAAGAGGAACGGAGAAAATATCTGAAGGAATATTGGCCCAAAACTTCCAAATTAGATAATTACGCGAATGTACACATTCAAGAGGCTCAAGAAACCAAGAATAAACACAAAGACATTTGCACTGAGATAAAATAATAATCACTGCTAAAAGCCAAGAAAAAGAGAATCTTTAAAGGATTAACAGAAAAGCAACTTGTCACATACAAAGAATCCTCAGGAAGATTAAACAACAAATTTCTCATCGAATTCAATAGGGGCCATTAGGGTGTGTACAATGACATTTTAAAATTTCTGAAAGAAAAAAACCTGTCACCCAAGAATTCTAAATCAAGCAAAGCTATCCTTCAAATGTGGAAAAAGACAGACATTCCCAACGAAACAGAAGGTGAGAGAATCTGTTGCTAAGAGACCTGCCCTACAAGAAATTGGAAAGGGGGTCCTTCTGGCTAAACGAAAGAACACTAGACAGTAACTAAAAGCTGTACCAAAACAAAAAAAAATTTTTAACGCCAGTAAAAGTTAAATATAGGTAAAAATTAAAGCCAGCATTATAATAGTTTTGATTTATAACTCCTCTTTATATTTCCTACATGGTTTAAAAGACAAACGCATGAAAAAAATAACTATATGTCTATGTTAATGGGCACATGATATGTATAACGACACACATTTTGAAAAAACAATAGAAAGGTGGGGGAATGTGAGCAGAATTTTTTGTATGCTACTGAAGCTAAGGTGGTATCAATTCAAACAAAGTGGGACTTCCCTGGTGGCGCAGTGGTTAAGAATCCAGCTGCCAATGCAGAGGACACGGGTTCAATCCCTGGTCCGCGAAGATCCCGCGTGTCACGGAGCAACTAAGCCCGTGCGCCACAACTACTGAGACCGTGCTCTAGAGCCCACAACCCACAACTAGTGAGCCCACACACCACAACTATTGAAGCCTGCGTGCCCTAGAGCCCACGCATCACAACTACTGAAGTCCACAAGCCTAGAGCCCGTGCTCCGCAACAAGAGAAGCCACCACAATGAGAAGCCCGTGCACTGCAACGAAGAGTAGCCCCCGGGCTTCCCTGGTGGCGCAGTGGTTGAGAGTCCGCCTGCCGATGCAGGGGACATGGGTTCGTGCCCCGGTCCGGGAGGATCCCACATGCCGCGGAGCGGCTGGGCCCGTGAGCCATGGCCGCTGAGCCTGCGCATCCGGAGCCTGTGCTCTGCAATGGAAAAGGCCACAGCGGTGAGAGGCCCGCGTACCGCAAAAAAAAAAAAAAAAAAAGAGTAGCCCCCACTCGCCACAACTAGAGAAAGCCCAACGCACAGCAACGAAGACCCAACGCAGCCAAAAATAAATTTAAAAAAAAATTCAAAGTTATTACAAATTTAGGATGTTAATTGTAATCCTCATGGAAACCAGCAAGGAAATGAAGTTGGCCCTTGAAAAACACAGGTTTGGGGCTTCCCTGGTGGCGCAGTGGTTGAGAGTCCGCCTGCCAATGCAGGGGACACGGGTTCGTGCCCCGGTCCGGGAAGATCCCACATGCTGCGGAGCGGCTGGGCCCGTGAGCCATGGCTGCTGCGCCTGTGCGTCCGGAGCCTGTGCTCCGCAACGGGAGAGGCCACAACAGTGAGAGGCCCGCGTACCACAAAAAAACAAAACAAAAAACAAAAAACAAAAAACACAGGTTTGAACTGTGCAGGGCCACTTACACACAATTTGTCCATAGTAAATACTACAGTACTACACAATCCAGAGTTTGTTGAATCCGTGGATGTGGAACCTTGGATATGGAGGAATCACATATATATGGAGGGCCAACTATACATTATACTTGGATTTTTGACTACACAGTGAGTCAGTACCCCTATCTCCCATGTTGTTCAAAGGTCAACTGTGCCTTAAAAATATACACAAAAGAAAAGGAAGGCAGGGGACTTCCCTGGTGGTCCAGTGGTAAAGAATCCACCTTGCAATGCAGGGGACATGGGTTCAATCCCTGGTCAGGGAACTAAGATTCCACATACTGTGGGGCAACTAAGCCCACGTGCCACAGCTACTGACCTTGCACGTCTCAACTTACAGCCCACGTGCCACAAACTACAGAGCCCACGTGCTCTGGAACCTGCACAACACAACGACAGAGCCCACACGCCCTGGAGCCTGCGAGCCCCAACTAGAGAAGAGAAAACCCGCACGCCACAACTAGAGAGAAGCCCGCGCACCACAACGAAGAGCCCTCACGCCGCAACGAAAGATCCCATGTGCCTCAACAAAGATCCCACGTGCTACAACTAAGACCCAACACAGCCTAAAATAAATAAATAATAAATCTTTAAAAAAAAAAGAAAAGAAAAGTAAAGGAAGGCAGGACTTCCCTGGTGGTCCAGTGGTTAAAACTCCACACTTCCACTTCAGGGGCACGGGTTCAATCCCTGGTCAGGGAACTAAGATCCCACATGCCGCGGGGGGAAAAAGAAAGAAAGAAAGAAAAGCAATGAAAAAAAAAGGAAAAAAAAAAAAAAAGGGAAGGCAATCAAAAGGGCACAAAGCCAAAAAACTCAATTTAAGAAAAGGCAGTATTGGAGAAATAGAAAAACAAAGGGGGGCATAAAACATACAGGAAAAATAGTAAAATGGCATAAATTATCAGTAACTACTTTAAATGGAAACGGGTTAAACTATCCAGTCAAAAACAAGAGAGAGAGATTGGCTAAGTGAATTAAGAATACGCTCCACAGGCTTCCCTGGTGGCGCAGTGATTGAGAGTCCGCCTGCTGATGCAGGGGACACGGGTTCGTGCCCCGGTCTGGGAAGATCCCACATGCCACGGGGTGGCTAGGCCCGTGAGCCATGGCCGCTGAGCCTGCGTGTCCGGAGCCTGTGCTCCGCAACACGAAAGGCCACAGCAGTGAGAGGCCCACGTACCGCAAAAAAAAAAAAAAAGAATACGCTCCAACTATACAGGCATACCTCATTTTACTGCTCTTCACACTTGTTGCATTTTTTATAAATTGAAGGTTTGTGGCAATTCTGCATCAAGCAACTCTACTGGCACCATTTTTCCAACATTTGCTTGTTTCATGTCTCTTTGTCATATTTTGGTAATTCTCGCAGTATCTCAGCTTTTTCATTATTATAATATTTGTCATAGTATCCATGATCAGTGATGTTTGACATTAGTATTTAATTGTTTTGGGGTGCCACACCCATGCACGACAGCAAATTTAATTCAACAAATGTTGTATGTTCTGACTGTTCCATTGACCAGTTGTTCCCCTCTCTCTCCCTCTCCTCAGACCTCCCTATTCCGAGACACAACAATACTGAAATTGTGTTCAATTCAAGTAGTGTTTAAGCGAAAGGAAGAACTGCACATCTCTCACTTTAAATCAAAAGCTAAAAATGATTAAGCTCAGTGAGGAAGGCATGTCAAAAGCCAAGGGAGGCTGAAAGCTAGGCCTCTTGCACCAAAGAGCCAGCTATGTTGTGAATGCAAAGGAAAAGTTCCTAAAGAAAATTAAAAGTGACACTACTGTGAACACACAAATGATAAGAAAGCAAAACACCCTTATTGTTGATATGGAGAAAGTTTCAGGAGTCTGGATAGAAGATCAAGCCAGCCACAACAAAGCCAAATGCAGAGCAAGGCCTTAACTCTCTTCAATTCTACGAAGACTGAGAGAGATGAGGAAGCTGCAGAAGAAATGGAGGAAGCTAGCACAGGTTGTTTCATGAGGTTTAAGGAATGAAGCTGCCTCCGTAACATCAAAGCGCAAGGTGAAGCAGCAAGTGCTGATACAGAAGCTACAGCAAGTTATCCAGAAGAGCTAGCGAAGATAATTAATGAAGGTTGCTAAACTAAACAACAGATTTTCAATGTAGATGAAACAGCCTTCAATTGGAAGATGACATCTAGGAGTTTCACAGCTAGAGAAGCCAATGCCTGGCTTCAACGTTTCAAAGGCCCTGACAACACCCCCGACTATCTTACTAGGGGCTAATGCAGCTGGTGACTTGAAGTTGAAGCCAATGCTCATTTAGTAGTTCAAAACTCCTAGAATCCTTAAGAATGATGCTAAATCTACTCTGTCTATGCTCTAAAAATGGAACAACAAATCCTGGACGACAGTACATCTGTTTACAATGTGGTTTACTGAATATTTTAAGCCCACAGTTGAGATCTACTGCTCAGAAAAAAGATTCCTTCCAATATGATACTGCTCAATGACAATGTACCTCATCACCCAAGAACACTAATGGAGATGTACAATGAGTTTTATGTCGCTTTAAGGCCTGCTAACATATTTTCCATTCTGTCGCCTATGGATCAAAGAATAATTTCAACTTTAAAGTTTTAAAAATTAACAAATACATTTTGTAAGGTTAGAGGGAGGAGTCAAGATGACGGTGTGGAAAGACGCAGAGCGCGCATCTCTCCACAACTGGGGCACCTGCCAGACACCAGTGGGGGACCCTGATGCCCAAGGAGACGGGAAGAACCCCCAAGAAAACCGGTAGGATGTAGGGGGACTGAGGGAGGAGGAGAAGTGGAGGCCACACAGGACTGGCGCCCCTGAGAGGGGGAGAGGTATCCATGCCTGGAGGGACCCTCAGGGGCTCGGATCAGTGGGCAGCGGGCCCAGCATTTCCCCTGCCCAATTAGCCAGGGATGTTTGCCTGTCTCAGGCTAGGCCGGGTCCTATGCCCTCAAAGGTCCCCACAGGGCTGGGCTGGTCCTGGGGGCATAGGAGGGAGGCTGGGAAGATGTGGAGAGGCAGGCGCGAGGGGCCCTCCATGACTGTAGGAGCAGGAGAGGAGGGCATCTGCCCCATCCACTCGAACCCAGAAAGCCTTCTGGGCTCCCAGGTGTGGTCCCGCACCCTCTGAGACCAGAGGCATGAGGCATGCCTGAGCCCCTTCTGCTCTGTTGAGCCTAAGCCGCCCCCCCCCACACACACACCCTGGGCCCTTTCCACGCCTGTGGGTACTAAGCATAGGCCCCGCCCATCACCCAAACCTCACCCCTGCTTAGGCCCCGCCCTCCACAGCCAAAGCCTTTTCCATCTTTTCTTACTTTTTTTTTCCTCTTCCTCATTTTTACTATTGTGTTTCTCTTTTACCTTTTGGTTGTTCTTTCACCTATATCTTTATTTTTGTATATTTTTTAACATAGGTGATAGTTCCGTAGTCTAATTTTATTTTTTACTTTGTTATTGTTATCCTTTTTTTCCCCCCCGCCCCGCCAGGACGACTTGCGGGATCTGATTTCGCAGCAGAAACTCTACAAGCCAGAAGGCAGTGGCATGATATACTTAAAGTGATGAAAGGGAAGAACCTACAACCAAGATTACTCTACCCAGCAAGCATCTCATTCAGATTCGATGGAGAAATCAAAAGCTTTACAGACAAGCAAAAGCTAAGACAATTCAACACCACCAAATCAGCTCTACAACAAACGCTAAAGAAACTTCTCTAAGTGGGAAACACAAGAAAAGAAAAGGACCTACAAAAACAAACCCAAGACAATTAAAAAAATGGTCATAGGAACATACATATCAATAATTACCTTAAACGTGAATGCATTAAATGCTCCAACCAAAAGACACAGGCTTGCTGAATGGATACAAAAACAAGACCCATCTATATGCTGTCTACAAGAGACCCACTTCAGATCTAGAGACACATACAGATTGAAAGTGTGGGGATAGAAAAAGATATTCCATGCAAATGGAAATCAAAAGAAAGCTGGAGTAGCAATACTCATATCAGATAAAATAGACTTTAAAATAAAGAATGTTACAAGAGACAAGGAAGGACACTACATAATGATCAATCCAAGAAGAAGATATAACAATTATAAATCTATATGCACCCAACATAGGACCACCTCAATATATAAGGCAACTGCTAACAGCTATAAAAGAGGAAATCGACAGTAACACTATAACAGTGGGAGACTTTAACACCTCACTTACACCAATGGACAGATCCAAACAGAAAATCAATAAGGAAACACAAGCTTTAAATGACACAATAGACAAGATAGATTTAATTGATATTTAAAGGACATTCCATCCAGAAACAGCAGATTACACTTTCTTCTCAAGTGTGCACGGAACATTCTCCAGGATAGATCACATCTTGGGTCACCAATCAAGCCTCAGTAAATTTAACAAAACTGAAATCATTATCAAGCATCTTTTCTGACCACAACGCTATCAGATTAGAAATCAATTACAGGGGAAAAAACGTAAAAACACAAACACAGGGCTTCCCTGGTGGCGCAGTGGTTGAGAGTCCGCCTGCCGATGCAGGGGACACGGGTTCGTGCCCCAGTCCGGGAAGATCCCACATGCCGCGGAGCGGCTGGGCCCGTGAGCCATGGCCGCTGGGCCTGCGCGTCCGGAGCCTGTGCTCCACAATGGGAGAGGCCACAACAGTGAGAGGCCCGTGTACCGCAAAAAAAAAAAAAACACAAACACATGGAAGCTAAACAATACATTACTAAATAACCAAGCGATCACTGAAGAAATCAAAGAGGAAATCAAAAAATACCTAGAGACAAATGACAATGAAAACACGACGATCCAAAACGTATGGGATGCAGCAAAAGAAGTTCTAAGAGGGAATTTTATAGCAATAAAATCCTACCTCAACAAACAAGAAAAATCTCAAATAAACAACCTAACCTTACACCTAGAGAAAGAAGAACAGACAAAACCCAAAGTTAGCAGAAGGAAAGAAATCATAAAGATCAGAGCAAAAATAAATGAAACAAAAACAAAGAAAACAATAGCAAGATCAATAAAACTAAAAGCTGGTTCTTTGAGAAAATAAACAAAATTGATAAACCATTAGCCAGACTCATCAAGAAAAAGAGGGAGAGGACTCAAATCAATAAAATTAGAAATGAAAAAGGAGAAGTTACAACACACACCGCAGAAATACAAAGCATCCTAAGAGACTACTACAAGCAACTCTATGCCAATAAAATGGACAACCTGGAAGAAATGGACAAATTCTTAGAAAGGTGTAACCTCCCAAGACTGAAACGGGAAGAAATAGAAAATATGAACAGACCAATCACAAGTAATGAAACTGAAACTGTGATTAAAAATCTTCCAACAAACAAAAGTCCAGGACCAGATGGCTTCACAGGTGAATTCTATCAAACATTTAGAGAAGAGCTAACACCCCTCCTTCTCAAACTCTTCCAAAAAATTGCAGAGGAAGGAACACTCCCAAACTCATTCTATGAGGCCACCATCACCCTGATACCAAAACCAGACAAAGATACTACAAAAAAAAGAAAATTACAGACCAATATCACTGATGAATATAGATGCAAAAATCCTCAACAAAATACTAGCAAACAGAATCTAACAACTCATTAAAAGGATCATACACCATGATCAAGTGGGATTTATCCCAGGGATACAAGGATTCTTCAATATACGCAAATCAATCAATGTGATACACCATATTAGCTAATTGAAGAAAAAAAACCATATGATCTTCTCAATAGATGCAGAAAAAGCTTTTGACAAAATTCAACACCCATTTATGATAAAAACTCTCCAGAAAGTGGGCATAGAGGGAACCTATCTCAACATACTAAAGGCCATATACGACAAACCCACAGCAAACATCATTCTCAATGGTGAAAAACTGAAAGCATTTGCTCTAAGATCAGGAATGACACAAAGATGCCCACTGTCACCACTATTATTCAACATAGTTTTGGAAGTCCTAGCCATGGCAATCAGAGAAGAAAAAGAAATAAAAGGAATACAAATTGGAAAAGAAGAAGTAAAACTGTCACTGTTTGCAGATGACATGATACTATACATAGAGAGTCCAAAAGATGCCACCAGAAAACTACTAGAGCTAATCAATGAATTTGGTAAAGTTGCAGGATACAAAATTAATGTACAGAAATCTCCTGCATTCTTATACACTAATGATGAAAAATCTGAAAGAGAAATTAAGGAAACACTCCCATTTACCATTCCAACAAAAGAATAAAATACCTAGGAATAAACCTACCTAGGGAGACAAAAGACCTGTATGCAGAAAACTATAAGACACTGATGAAAGAAATTAAAGATGATACCAACAGATGGAGAGATATACCATGTTCTTGGATAGGAAAAATCAATATTGTGAAAATGACTACACTACCCAAAGGAACCTATGGATTCAATGCAATCCCTATCCAATTACCAATGGCATTTTTTACGGAACAAGAACAAAAATCTCAAAATTTGTATGGAGACACAAAAGACCCCAAATAGCCAAAGCAGTCTTGAGGGAAAAAAACGGAGCTGGAGGAATCAGACTCCCTGACTTCAGACTACACTACAAAGCTACAGTTATCAAGACAATATGGTACTGACACAAAAACAAAAACACAGAACAATGGAACAAGATAGAAAGCCCAGAGATAAACCCACACACCTATGGTCAACTCATCTATGACAAAGGAGGCAAATATGTACAATGGAGAAAAGACCTTCTCTTCAGTAAGTGGTGCTGGGAAAACTAGACAGCTACATGTAAAAGAATGAAATTAGAACACTCCCTAACACCATACACAAAAATAAACTCAAAATGGATTAGAGACCTAAATGTAAGACCAGACACTATACAACTCTTAGAGGAAAACACAGGAAGAACACTCTTTGACATAAATCACAGCAAGATCTTTTTTGACCCACCTCCTAGAGTAATGGAAATAAAAACAAAAATAAACAAATGGGACCTAATGAAATTTAAAAGCTTTTGCACAGCAAAGGAAGCCATAAACAAGGCAAAAAGACAACCCTCAGAATGGGAGAAAATACCTGCAAATGAATCAACAGACAAAGGAGTAATCTCCAAAATATATAAACAGCTCATGCAGCTCAATATTAAAGAAACAAACAACCCAATCCAAAAATGGGCAGAAGACCTAAATAGACACTTCTCCAAACAAGATATACAGATGGCCAAGAAGCACATGAAAAGCTGCTCAATATCACTAATTATTAGAGAAATGCAAATCAAAACTACAATGAGGTATCACCTCACACCAATTAGAATAGGCATCATCAGAAAATTTACAAGTAACAAATGCTGGAGAAGGTGTGGAGAAAAGGGAACCCTCTTGCACTGTTGGTGGGAATGTACATTGACACAACCACTATGGAGAACAGTATGGAGGTTCCTTAAAAAACTAAAAATAGAATTACCATATGACCTAGCAATCCCACAACTGGGCATATACCCAGAGAAAGCCATAATTCAAAAAGACACATGCAGGGCTTCCCTGGTGGCGCAGTGGTTGAGAGTTCGCCTGCCAATGCAGGGGACACGGGTTCGTGCCCCGGTCCAGGAGGATCCCACGTGCCGCGGAGCGGCTGGGCCTGTGAGCCATGGCCGCTGAGCCTGTGCGTCCGGAGCCTGTGCTCCGCAACGGGAGAGCCCACAACAGTGAGAGGCCCGCGTACCACAAAAAAAAAAAAGACACATGCACCCCAATGTTCACTGTAGCACTATTTACAACAGCCAGGTCATGGAAGCCACCTAAATGCCCATCGACAGACGAATGGATAAAGAAGATGTGGTACATATATACAATGGAATATTACTCAGCCACAAAAAGGAACGAAATTGGGTCATTTGTAGAGACGTGGATGGATCTAGAGACTGTCATACAGAGTGAAGTAAGTCAGAAAGAGAAAAACAAATATCATATATTAACGCATATATATGGAACCTAGAAATATGGTACAGATGAACTGGATTGCAGGACAGAAATTGAGACACAGATGTAGAGAACAAACGTATGGTCACCAAGGGGGGAAAGCAGCGGGGGAGTGTGTGTGATGAATTGGGCGATTGGGACTGACATGTATACAGTGATGTGTATAAAATTGATGACTAATAAGACTAATAAAATTGATGACTATACTGCTGTATAAAAAAATAAATTAAAAAAAAACTTAAATTACATGCTTTCACTGAATTCATCTCACAAATATAATGCTGAGCAAAAGAAGCCAGACACACAAAAAGTATTTACTAAATGAGTCCAATTATTAAATTTCAAAGATACACAGAACTCATCTATGGTGCTGTAAGAAGTCAGGATATTGGTTACCCTTGATTAGAAGGGGGGCATGAGGGCTTCTGGGGTAATGGTCTGTTTCTTGATCTAATGCTGACTATATAAATGTGCTCACTCTGTGAACATTTATTGACTTATACATTTATAGTTTGTGTAGTTTTCTGTATTAGTATTATGTTTCAATAAAGCCTGTGTTAAAAAGATTTTTAAAAAAGGCTCAGATGATGGCTATCATTTTCTGGCAATAAAGTATTTTTTAATTAAGACACGTACATTTCTTTAAGCCATAATGCTATTGTACGCTTAATGAAGTATAGTATAAATGTAACTTTTATATGCAGAAGGAAGCCAAAAATTTCATGTGATTCACTTTACTGCAAAATCAAAGTATCTCCAAGCTTTGCCTGAATACTGTCTACAAGAAACTTACTTTGGATACAGAGGCACAAACATTAAAAGTAAAGGGATGGAAAAAGATATTCCATGCAAATAGTAACCAAACCAGACCTTGATGGCTACAGTAATACAACACAAAAAGACCTTAAGTCAAAAGCTGTTGAGAGAGAGAGAGAGAGAGAGCGAGAGAGAGGGAGGGAGGGAGGGAGGGAGGGAAAGAAAGGAGGGAGGGAGACTAAGAAGGACATTATATGTTAATTTAAAAGTCAATTCATCAGTGTTAAAATTATAATGTTAAAATTATAAAAACACACACACCAAACAACAGAGCCCCAAATTACATGAGGCAAAAATGGACAGAATTGATAGACAGTTCTAATATTTAGAGACTTCAACACCCCACCTTCAATAATGGATATAACATCTAGACTGAAGATAAACAAGGAAACAGAAGACGTGAACAACACTATAAACCAGCTAAACCTAAAAGAATAGTCAACCCAACAACAGCAGAATACACATTCTTCTCAATTGCACATGAAACATTCTCCAAGACACACTCTATGTTAGAACATAAATCTCAATAAATTTAAAAAGAATTAAAGCATACAATGTATCTTCTCCAACTCCAATGGAATGAAGCTACAAATCATTAAAAGGAGGAAATGAAAAAATTAGAAATATTTAGAAATTAAATAACACAGTCTTAAACGACCAGTGAGTTAGACAAGAATTGAAGGTAAGAGAAAGCAAATGTTTAAAGGGTAGAGGGTTCCCTTTTGAAGTGATAAAAATGTTTTACAATTACGTAAAGGTGGTGGTTGTACGACATTATGAATGTTCTAAATGCCAATGAATTGTTCACTTTAAAATAGTTGATTTTGTTATGTTAATGTTATCTGTTTTTAAAATTACATACACACACCAAGCCAGCACCCAAAATAGTATAACCCACAATGTCTGGAATCCAATCAAAGATTGCCATGCATGCAAAGAAGCAGGAAAACACAACCCACAATGAGAATAATCAATCAAGAACTGATATAAATGATAAAATTAACAGAAAAAGCAACAAAACAGTTACTATAACTTTACTCCATATATTTAAAAAGTTAAGTAAAGTCATGGAAGAGTGTAACAAATAATTATTTAAACAAAAATAATAATTCATTGTGGGGTTTATAACAAAGATAAATACACGACAACAATTGCATAAAGGCCAAAAAAAGAGAAATGGAACTGTATTATTTTGAGGGTCTTATACTATAGGTGATGTAGAATAATATCACTTGATGGTAGACTGTACTGAGGAAAAGATTTATTATACTTTAAACCCTAAGGCAATGAGTAACACAACAAAACAAAATATATGGCTAGTAACACAACAAAGAAGATAAAATAGAATCATAAAAATCAAAAGCCAAAAAAGAATACAAGAGAGCAAAAGACAGATGGAGCAAATGAAAACAAGTATCAAGATGATAGATTTAAATCTAACCACATCATTAATCACACTAAAAGTAAATGCACTAAACACCCCAATTAAAAGGCACAGATTGCCAGAACACACATAAATAAGTGGTCAATAAGCACACGAAAAAATGTTCAACATCATCACTCATTCAATAAATACAAATCAAAAAATGAAATACCACTTCACATCTATAAGGATGGCTAAAATAAAAAAGACAAACATTAAAAAGCGTTGACAAGGATCTGGAGAAAAAGGATATCTAACGCACCAGGAGCAGGAATGTAAAATGGTACACCAACTTTGGGAAATAGACTGGCAATTTTTCAAAAGGGTATGAGTTTTAACATATGACCCAGGAATTCCACTCCTAAGAATAACCTGAAGGGAAATTAAAACATATTTACACATACACCAAAAAACAAAAAGTGGAAACAAGAAACAACCCCAAATATCCCTCAACTGTTGAATGGATAAACAAAATTTGGCATATCCATACACTGGAATATCACTTGGCAATTAAAACAAATGAAGTACTGATACATGCTACAACATGAATAAAGCTCAAAAATAGGAAACCAGTCACAAAGGACCACATACTGTAGATTCCATTTATACGATATGTCCAGAATAGGCAAACGGACAGAGACTGAGCTAATAGCTGCCTAGGTTGGAGGTGTTGAAGGCAATTGAGAAGTGAATGCTAATTATTAGTGTATATTTTTGGCTGGATGAAAGTATTAATTGTGATGATGGTTGCACAAGTATTTGAATACTGTAAAAAACATTGAATTACATGCTTTAAATGGTTCAACTGATTGTATAATACATGAATAAAGCTGTTACATTTTAAAAATCAACAATAGAGAACTGATTTTTTTAAAAGGGCAAAAGATTTGAACACACACATCACCAAAGAAGATGTGAGAATGGCAAGTAAGCACATGAAAAGGAGCTCAAACTTATTTACTCATTAAGGAAATTCAAATTAAAACTACAAAGATACCACAGACATAGAAAACAAACTTATGGCTACCAAAAGGAGAGGGGGGAGATAAATGAAAGTATGGGATTGATACCCACTACTACATAAAACAGATAAGCAAAAATGATTTACTGTATTAACACAGGAAGCTATATTGAATATCTTGTAATAACCGATGACAGAAAATCACCTCAAAGATGCACATATACACATACCTGGAAAAAAAAACCCCAAAAGGATACCAACTATACACTTCTTTAATGGCAACTTAAAAAAAAAAAAAAAAAAGCCTGACTATATACTAAGTGTTGAACAGGATGCAGAGCCAAGTGGAACTCTCACATGCTCCTGATAGGAATGTAAAATGTTACAACCACTTTAGAAAATAGTTTGTCAGTTCCTTAAACAATTAAGCATGCACTTACTATAAACTAGCCATTTCATTCTTATTCACCCAGTGTGTGTCTATTATATATTTGTGTGTCTAGACACACACATAAACACATGTATAGATTCCATTTATATAAAACTCGAGAAAATGCAGATTAATCTATGGTAACAGAAAACAGAACACTGGTTACCTGGGACAAGGCTGAAAGGAGGAACAGGTGGTTCAGATATAGTACAAAGAAATCAGAGGAAAGTTTTAGGAATGATGGATATGTTTACTGACTTGATTGGGTGTATGGTTTCATGTACATACATTAGTCAGAACTTTTCAAATTGTTCACTTTAAATATATGTCGTATACTGAAAGTCAATCATATCTGAATAAACCTGTTTTTAAAAGAAAAATCTTAAAATAGATCTCAATCCAAATTTTAATTTACATTAAATGTTAAATCATTTATACACAACAGTTGATGGGACAAGGTAAGATTAAAGAGAGACTGAAAGGAACAGAGTAGATTTTTTTTTTTTTAATGACCAAATGATATGCTGCCTGTAAGAGAAACACTTTTAATAAACATAAAGACTCTGATAAGGGCTTCCCTGGTGGCGAAGTGGTTGAGAGTCCGCCTGCCGATGCAGGGGACATGGGTTCGTGCGCCGGTCTGGGAAGATCCCACATGCCGCGGAGCGGCTGGGCCCGTGAGCCATGGCCGCTGAGCCTGCGTATCCGGAGCCTGTGCTCCGCAACGGGAGAGGCCCACGTACCACAAAAAAAAAAAAAGACTCTGATAAGTTTAAAGAAAATAAAGCAAATGGATGGGAAATTACATACCCTGCTAACAGTAAGAATATAAAGGCTGGAGTGACTTTTTTTTTTTTTTTTTTTTTTTTTGCGGTAAGCGGGCCTCTCACTGTTGTGGCCTCTCCCATTGCGGAGCACAGGCTCCAGACGCACAGGCTCAGCGGCCATGGCTCACGGGCGCAGCCGCTCCGCGGCACGTGGGATCTTCCCAGACCGGGGCACGAACCCGTGTCCCCTGCATCAGCAGGCGGACTCTCAACCACTGCGCCACCAGGGAAGCCCTGGAGTGACTATTTTGATATCAGATATACACTATAAAACAAACACTCCATAGAAAGGGACATTTCGTAACAATAAAGGGATAATTTAATAGAAAGACATAACAATTAGCAAAGTGTATGCACCTAAAAATAAAGTCTTAAAATACATGAAGCAACACTTGACAGGATTAAAGGAAGAAACTGACAATGTTCCAATCATAACAGATTTTTAACACACCATTTTCAGCAAATGACAGGTGTACTAGACCGAAAAAAGAAAAAAATCGGGCTTCCCTGGTGGCACAGTAGTGAAGAACCTGCCTGCCAACGCAGGGGACACAGGTTTGAGCCCTGGTCCAGGAAGATACTACATGTTGCAGAGCAACTAAGCCCACGAGCCACAACTACTGAGGCCCGCGCACCTAGAGCCTATGCTCCGCAACAAGAGAAGCCACTGCAATGAGAAGCCTGGGCACTGCAACCAAGAGTAGCCCCCGCTCACTGCAACTAGAGAAAGCCTGCACACAGCAACGAAGACCCAACACAGCCAAAAATAAATAAATTTTTTTTTTTGAAAAAAGAATGAAAAAATCACTAAATACATAAAAGAGCTTACCTATAACAAGCATCTTGATCTAACTAACCAGAACACTATATTCAACAGTAGAGGGACTTCCCTGGTGGCGCAGTGGTTAAGAATCCGCCTGCCAATGCAGGGGACACGGGTTCGAGCTCTGGTCCGGGAAGATCCCACATGCCGTGGAGCAACTAAGCCCATGTGCCACAACTCCTGAGCCTGCGCTCTAGAGCCCATGAGCCACAACTACTGAGCCTGCATGCCACAACTATTGAAGCCCACACGCCTAATGCCTGTGCTCCACAACAAGAGAATCCACTGCAATGAGAAGCCCAAGCACCACAACGAACAGTAGCCCCCGCTCGCCTCAACTAGAGAAAGCCCAAGTGCAGCAATGAAGACCCAACACAGCCATAAATAAATAAATAAATAAATATTTTTTACAAAAAGAAAAAAAAACAGTAGAATACAGATGCCTTTTCAAATACATATGGTACATTCACCAACGCAGACCATATGCTGGGCCCTAAAATAAGTCTTAGTGAATGTTAAAGGACTAAAATCATCTAGAGTGTAATCACTAACCACAATGAAATTAAATTAGCAACCAATAATAATTAGCTATCCAGCAAAACCACTAATATATGGCAAATAAATAATAGACTTCTAAATAATTTATGGGTCAAAGAGAAAAATCACAAGGCACATTTGGAAAACATTTTGAACTGAATGGCAACACATATACAACACATCAAATCCTGTGAAATGCAGCAAAAGTGTTAGGAGGGAAACTTGCAGCTTTAAATACTTTTACTAGAAAAGAAGATCTAAAATCAAAGACCTAAAGTGCCCCATGAAGAAATTTAAAAATTAGAGCTAAATATATACAAAGTAAGTAGAAAGAAGGAAATCATAAAGATTAATCAGTAAAACAGAGAACAGGCAGATGACTTTAAAAATTAAACCCAAACACTGTTTCTTTAAAAAGGTGAACAAAACTGACAAATTCTAGGTACACAGGTTAAAGAAAAACCAAACACCAAACTCCAAAACCCAAACCAAGACAACAACAAAAACAAACTAAGGCAAAACAAAAAGCTGAGACCACAAATTACCAATATTAAGAATAAAAATAGCGTTATGACCACTGACACACTACTGATCCAACAAACATTAACAGGCTAATAAAAAAATACTATATATACTTACTCTTCAAAAATAAATTTTTAATCAAAAATCTTCCCGAGAAAAGTTTCACTCTAACACTAAAAGGTTTCACTGGTGGGCTCCCCTGGTGGAGCAGTGGTTGAGAGTCCGCCTGCCGATGCAGGGGACATGGGTTCATGCCCTGGTCCGGGAAGATCCCACATGCTGCGGAGCAGCTAAGCCCGTGAGCCGTGGCCGCTGAGCCTGAGTGTCCGGAGCCTGTGCTCCTCAATGGGAGAGGCCACAACAGTGAGAGGCCTGCGTACCGCAAAAAAAAAAAAAAAGTTTCGCTGGTAAATTCTGCCAAATTCTGCCAAACCATTCAAGTAGAAAGTAACACCTATTACACAAACTTTTTCATTTCAAAGGACTATTATAGCCCTTGCATAAAAAAATCTGACAAAAATATTACAATTTTTAAAGAAATGGAGAATTAAAGTACATAACAACAATAAGACTTATGTCAGGAGTTTAATAAATGAATTTCAAATTCATAGGGTTCAGAAAGAGGGTAAAAGCAAATATAAATATTAAATTTTATCAAGCTAACAGAAAGGGTAGAACAGAATAAGAAGTAATCCAACAGGAACCTCTGCACACTTATTAACATGGCCAAAATCCAGAACACTGACAACACCAACTATTGGCAAGGGTGAAGGGTAACAGGAACTCTCATTCCCTGATGGTGAGAATGCAAAAGAGTACAATACTTTGGAAAACACTTCGGCTATTTATTACAAAAACTAAACATACCTTTCCCATACAATCAAGCTTATGCTCCTTAGTATTTACAAAAATAGATGAAAACTCATGTACACACAAAAACTTCACATGGATGTTTACAGCAGCTTTATTCATAATTTCCAAAACTTAAGAGGCAACCAAAAGGTCCTTCCACAGGTGAATGGATAAACTGTGGTACCTCCAGACAAACAATAAATCCGCACTAACAATAAGTGAGCTGTCAAGCCATAAAGAGACATGGAGGAAACTTAAAAGCATGTTACTACGTGAAAGAAGTCAATCTGTAAAGGCTACGTAACTACATGATTACAAGTATATTACATTCTAGAAAACACAAAATTATGCAAACCATAAAAAGATCAGTGGTTTTCAGGGTTTAGGAGGTAGTGAGGGATGAATAATAGGCAGAGCACAAAGGGTTATTGAGGGCCATGAAAATACTCTGTGTGATATTATAATGTTTGCTGGACATATGTCATTATAAATTTGCCCAGATACAGAGAATGTACAATACCAAGAGAGACCCCTACTGTAAATAACAAACTCTGGATGATAATTATGTGTCATTATAGGTTCATCAATAGTAACAAATGTCCCAATCTTGTGGGGGATGTTGATAATGAGAGAGGCTATGCATCTGTGGGGACAAAGGACACATGGGAAATCTCTGTACCTTCTGTTCAATACCGTTGGGAACATTCAACTCCTCTAAAAAATAAAGTCTACTTTTTAAACATGTAATTCAAAAAAAGACAAGAATGAAAACGAACATAAAACAAGAAAAACAAATAGAAAACATTTAGTAAAATGGAAAGTGTAAATTCAAATACAAATACACACACATGCACACAAACACAAAAACCCACATGCATACATTAAACGTAAACAAACTAAAATTTACTTAAAATACAAAAACTGTTCCACTAGGGGAAAAGGCAACTATTTGCTGTTAACAAGAGCCAAATCTAAAGCATTCAAATACAGAAAAATTAAAACTAAAAAGAAGATATACCATTTGAAAACAAAAATTGATAGAAAGCTGAGGTAGTTATGTTAATAAGTTAAAATATACATACTTTGAGGTAAAAAACAGCACCAGAGAAAAACAGTATTCCACAATGAAAAAAAATTCAATTAAGTAAGAGAGAAATAGTAAATATGCATGCATTTAATAACATCATCAAAACATGTAAGGCAAAAACTGAGACTACACAATTACAATGAGAATTAGCATACCTTTCTCTGTAAATGATAGAACACATTCAACAAATCAGAAAGGATACGGAAAATGTCAACAACCCAAATATCAAATCCAACAAGCCAAATACAAAATTTTATGTAAATGCAGATTTATATAAAATACATTCCAAAACCACAGAACTTTTTAAAAGCACACAGAGAACTTTTTAAAAAACTGACCATATCCTATCCAGAAACCAAGTCTCATAACACATTCAATAGGATTAAAATCAAAGAGTATGTTTTCTGACAATGGTGAAATTAAACTAGAAATCGATAATAAAGATAAAAATATTCATGTATTTGGAAATTAAGAAACAAACATCTTAATTATCAATAGGTCAAAGTAGTAATTAGAAAGGAAATTATAAAAGTTTTAACTTATGATAAAAATAATATCTAAGTTGTAGGATAAGCTAAATTTCTCCCTAGAAATAAAGTTTTTAAAGCAGTATGAGAAAGACTGGAACTTAATGAGCTAAATAAATTTGCATCTTAAAATTTTTTAAAATAGCTAAATAAACCCCAAAAAAGTAGAAGAAAATAAAAATATTTGCAAGTATTAACAGCTTCTTGTAAATAAAGACATATGAGTAAACCCATTGCTAGACTAACTTAGGAAAAAAGAGATGGCACTAATAACCAAGGACATTTTAACTCTGCTGATATTTAATAGAGTAAGAAGGTAATGAAGAACTTTTGCCAGTAATTTTAAAATTTAGATGTGAAACTGATGAATTCCCCAAAAGTATAACTTATCAAAACTAACCACAGGGTTTCCCTGGTGGCGCAGTGGTTGAGAGTCCACCTGCTGATGCAGGGGACATGGGTTCGTGCCCCAGTCTGGGAAGATCCCACATGCCGTGGAGTGGCTGGGCCCGTGAGCCATGGCCGCTGAGCCTGCGCTTCCGGAGCCTGTGCTCCGCAACGGGAGAGGCCACAACAGTGAGAGGCCTGCGTACCGCCAAAAAAAAAAAAAAAAAAAAAAAAAAACTAACCACAATAAAAAATAGAAATTTTAAACATTTCTTTAATCACTAAAAAAAATAAATACGTATTTATAATTTTGGAAAACTCAAGACACAGACAGGTTTACCAGAAAATCCTATCAAACATTAAGGATAAAATGTGCCAACCTTATACAAATGCTTCCAGAATAAAAAAAGAGAGAATACTTCCTAACCTGTTATGACATCCTCATAACGTTGAAATCAAAATCTGACAAGGCCATAATAAGAAAAAAAAAAAAAATACCAATGTCCCTTGTAAACCCGGGTGCCAAAATTATAAAGAAAATAGCCAACTGAATCCCAGAATAACAATTTGAGCTTACTCTAGGAAAACAAGGTATATTTAACATTCAAAACTGAATCAATTCCTAACAGAATAAGGTAGAACAATTATATCATCTCAGTAGACACAAAAATCTCTCTTTTTTTTTAAATTGAAGTACTATTGATTTACAGTGTTAGTGTTTGTTTCAGGTATACGGCAAAGTAATTCAGATATATTTTATATATATATATACATATATATATATATAATATTCTTTTTTCAGATTCTTTTCTATCATTGGTTATTACAAGATATTGAATATAGTTCCCTGTGTTATACAATAGGTCCTTGTTTATCTATTTTATATATAGTAGTGTGTATCTATTCTTGATTTTAAAAAAAAAAACAACTCTTATCAGGGTAGGAATAGTTACCCAAAAACTAAACAAAAGCCAAGAAAAAACCAAAACAGGGAATTCCCTAGTGGTCCAGTAGTTAGGACTCAGCGCATTCACTGCCATGGCCCAAAATCCCTCATCCGGGAACTAAGATCCTGCAAGCTCCGTGGCGTGGCCAAAAAACAACAACAAAAATAAAATAAAATAAAATAAAATATACACATATGAACATAATTAATGGTGAAATGTTCAATACAATGTCTTTGAAATGGAAAAAAAAGAATGCTCGCTATCACCACTTCTATTCAATGCTGTGCTGTAAGTCCTGGCCAAAGTATTAAGGCAAAAAATAAATAAATAAGATGATAAAGATTTACTTTTACTGTAATTATTTAAAGCACATAACCAAATTCAGTACATTAACCATGTTTTAAGTGTACAGTTCAGTAATGTTAAGTATATTCACGTTGTTGTGAGACAGACCTCCAGAACTTTTTAATCTTGCAAATCAAGATCCAATAAACACCCATTCCCTTTCTACTCCTCCCTCCAACCCCTAGTAACCACCATTACACTCTCTGTCTCTATGAATTTGACTAAGCACCTTATATTGTGGAATCATACAGTATTTGTCCTTTGTGACTGGCTTATTTCACTTAACAATAATGATCTTAAGGTTCAACCACGTTGTGGCACACTGCAGAATTCCCCTCCTTTTTAAGACTGAATAATATCCCATTTTATGTATATACCACATTTTGCTTATCCATTAATCCACTGGTAGACATTTGAGTTGCTTATACTTCTTGGCTACTGCGAATAGTGCTGCTATGAACATGAGCATACAAATCTCTTAAGAGACTCTGCTTTCAGGTATACACTTGGAAGTGGAATTGCTGGATCATTTTTTTTTTTTTGCGGTATGCGGGCCTCTCACTGTTGTGGCCTCTCCCGTTGCGGAGCACAGGCTCCGGACGCACAGGCCCAACGGCCACGGCTCACGGGCCCAGCCGCTCCGCGGCATGTGGGATTTTCCCAGACCGGGGCACGAACCCGTGTCCCCTGCATCGGCAGGCGGACTCTCAACCACTGCGCCACCAGGGAAGCCCTGGATCATTCTTTTTTATGGTAGTTCTTTTTAAAATTTTTGAAGGAACGCCATACTGTTTTCCATAGCAGTTACAACATTTTACAATCCCACCAAGAGTGTACAAGGGTTCCAATTTCTCCACAGCCTCACTAACACTGGGTTTTTTTTTTTTTTTTAAATAGTAGCCATTCTAATGGGTATGCTGTCACCTCACTGTGGTAATGTTGAGTATTTTTTTCATATCAGTGATTTCATATGCGTATCTGTACCCCAGATAAGATATGATGAGAAGAGAACTTAACTTTTGTGGTATTCTTTCCCCAAACCCAGAAATCCAATCTAATCATGAGAAAAACATCAGATAAATGGAGATTGGGGACATTCAACAGGTACCTAGCCAGTATTCCTCAAGACTGTCAAGGTCATGAAAAGCAAGAAAAGACTGAGAAATTGCTATAGACCAGAGGACATCAGGAGACATGGCAACTAAATGCAAAAGAACATTAATGACAAAAATTGATAAAAACTGTTTTAAAGTGTAGCATTCAGTTAACAGTAATATATCATTGTCAGTTTCTTAATTTTCACAGATACACCATGGTAATGTAAAAAGTTAATAATGGGAGAAACTGGGTAAAGAGTATACAGGAACTGGAACTTCCCTTGTAGTCCAGTGGTTAAGAATCCGCCTTCCAATGCAGGGGATGTGGGTTTGAACCCTGGTTGGGGACCTAAGATTTCACATGCCACAGGGCCACTAAGCCCATGCACTGCAACTATGGAGCCCGCAAGCCACAACTAGAGAGCCCGTGTGCCACAACTACAGAGCCCACACGCTCTGGAGCCCAAGTGCCACAACTAGAGAGAAGCCCATGCACCACAACTAGAGAGAAGCCCACGTGCCACAACTAGAGAAAGCCCGCACACAGCAACGAAAGACCCAACGCAGGCAAAATATAAATAAATTAATTAAATAAATCTGTTTTTTAAAAAATTTTTTAATTATTCCAAAACAAAAAATTAATTAAAACAAATTAAACAAACTGATTAAGAAGTTTCCTAAAGAAAAATTAAACGAGTAGAGCCAAAAACACCTTTAGTAGTTTTTAAAAATTAAAAAAAAATTTTTAAGACAAGAAAATGTGGGAGCAAAGAAAAAAGAAGGGAGGAGGAGGAAGACAGTAATGAGGAAGGGCTGAATCTGCAAGATATAAAACTAAAACAATTAAAACAGTGTGGTGCTGGCCCATAAAAAGACACATCACTGAATACAATGAAAGTCCAGAAATAAAGTCAAATCACATGTGAACTTTGTATTTAAAAAAGTGTCATTTGGAATCAACAAGGGAAAACAGATGATTCAAAATAGGTATTTGGAACAAATGGATAGTCACCTAGGTGAAAAATAAATAGCTCCATACCTCACAGCTTACGTTACAATAAATTCTGGATGGATCAACAATCTAAATTTTTTTAAACCACCTACTAGAAAAAAACGTACAAAAAGTTTAAAATAATCTTGGTGTAGAAAACAGTCCTTCTAGTATGCTACAAAATTAGGAAAATAGTTGTTAGTAATAATAATAAGCATGATTATAAACTTAAATTTCTGTATGGCCAAAAGCAAAATCAAAACACAAACCACCATCTAGGAGGAAAAACTTCTGCAATACCCCAGACAAAGGACTAATTTCCATAATACATTAAGGGTTCTTACACAACAATCAACAAATCTGCCAGGACTTCCCTGGTGGTCCAGTGGGTAAGACTCTGCGGTCCCAAGGCAGGGGGCCTAGGTTCGATTCCTAGTGGGGGAACTAGATGCCACAACTAAGAGTCCGCATGCCGCAACTAAGAAGCCCACATGCCGCAACTAAGAAGCCCAAGTGCCGCAACTAAGAGTCCACGTGCCACAACTAAGAAGTCCACATGCTGCAACTAAAAGCTCCCACGTATTGCAACTAAGACCCGGCACTGCATGCATGCATGCATGCATGCATGAATGAATGAATAAATATATATATATATATATATATATATAAAAAAAAAAACCAAATGTGCCATAAGGAATGTACCAAGAGGAAAATGAGCTAACAATATGAATGAATACTTCACGTAAAGAAAATACAAATAGCTTTTAAGCATATGAAAAGTTGTTCAACTTCTCTCATAATAAGAGAAATACAGATTAAGGCTAGGTTTACATAATTCTTACCTACCAGAATGGCAAATATAAAAAGATTCTTAATACTGACAGATGGAGAGAGTTAAAAGCTGTATTCTCAATCTCTCTTTCAGGCTCTTGAGGAAAATATCTTCACAGTTCTTGCAAGATCAACCCTGAAGATAGATGAGGGTCCTACCCTGTCTGTCATGTACTAATAATTTACCAAGAATGCTCTTTAGCCTGTTGTACTTGGCTGTCAGGAATGTATATTGTATAACTTATAATTTATAGTCTACATTACATTAAAATAGAAGAGCTAGCCACTTACAAATACAGAGGCTATATGGCTAGTAGGCATATTTAAACTGAGGGTCCCCAAACCTGGAGGCTTCCCTCTGCTTATGGGACCTGCACTCGCATTAGCTTCTTGTCAACCTTACAATCAAAATGCTGGAAACATCAAAACCTGCATCAGAGTTTGGAGGCCTCTGTATCGCAACGGTGTATGCTTTTCCTTTATAGGTATATTTGATGCTGGATAACCCAATTGTGACTTGTGAGTCTGATCAACAATCCAGAACTGAAACTGACTCGGATGTTCATGCAACTGTGCTGAGAAAAATATGATGAAAACAGGCTCTTCGCGTGTATTGTGAATATACTGTGAATTAGTATATCTCAATAGCAGGGAATTAGGCAAAATCCACTGAAATTTCAGATGCACATACCCTCTGACCCAGCAATCCCACTTCTAGGAATTTTTGCCTGTAGCTAATCACTTATCCATGATTACATTGTACATGGTTATTCACTGCAGTACTGTTTAAAATAATAATAAAAATAACTAAATGTTCATCAAGAGAATGGTTAAATAAATTACGGTTCATTTTTACAATTAAGTATCTTGCAGATGTATATGAGAGAGAGAGTTTTTTATTACTTATGTGCAATGATCTCCAAGGTATATTATTAAATGAAGAAGCAATTCATAAAACACTATATCCTATATCCTACATTTGTGTAAGAAGTGTTTATGTATGCAGGAAATAGCTCCAGACAGATATCAAGAATGCAGTAACCTCCCCAGGAAGGAAACTACGTGGTAAGGAAGCAGGAACAGTAAGAGCTAAAAGCTGGTAATTATATCCAATTTCCTACTGACATATACATTTTTCAGCAATCTCACCATCACCTTAAAATCAACACATGAAAAGTATACCTCAACATTGATCTTTACTCCCAAAACAACCCTCTGCCCAACACTCTCTACCTCAGTTAAGACCATCAACATTCAGCTGTCCACAGAGAAATCTGAGCAGCTCCCTTCCCTCATCTCAACCCACATCCATTAAGTCATATAATACTACTGTTGATAGCCATGATTTAAGCTTATTCACGGGCTTCTGTGGTGGCACAGTGGTTAAGAATCCGCCTGTCAACGCAGGGGACAAGGGTTCGAGCCCTGGTCGGGGAAGATCCCACATGCCGCGGAGCAACTAAGCCTGTGCACCACAACTACTGAGCCTGCGCTCTAGAGCCCATGAGCCACAACTACTGAAGCCCATGTGCCTAGAGCCCGTGCTCCGCAACAAGAGAAGCCACCACAGTGAGAAGCCCACACACCGCAACAAAGAGTAGCCCCCGCTCACTGCAACTAGAGAAAGCCCGGCGCAGCAACGAAGACCCAACGCAGCCAAAAATAAATAAATTAAATTAAAAAAAAAAAAAGAAAAAAAAGCTTATTCAGTATCCATTCCCTCTTCTTGCTAGAATACCAGGCTTCAGGAGATTCTATTCATTTCTGGTTCCAGTCACTCCAAAATGCAAACACTAGAGCACTCAATTTTTCCTGAAACCTGTGAGTTATACCTTTTCATATATTCTTTTTGCTTCAGTTATCCAGAATCTATTTCTGTTACTGGCAACCAAATAATATACCTGTTTCTTGAAAACTGGTAAATAAGGGTTAAAAATGAAGCATTTGGACCTATGACATCTCCAAGGGCCTGTGCTGTCACAGAAACACCAGAAAATGGAGCATAAAATGTCACAATCAACTTTGTCAGAACTCTGGAAGATAGTCAAAAGTTTATGCACCCAAGTAAACAATAAAGAAAGAGGCAACTTGGGACTTCCCTAGTGGTCCAGACTCTGCACTTCCACTGCAGAGGGAATGGGTTCAATCCCTGGTCGGGGAACTAAGATCCCACATGCCACGCTGCGCAGCCAAAGCTAAACAAAAAAAAGAAAGAAAGAAAGAAAGAGGCAACTTAAAAACAGTAAGAGTTTTGCGTCATTTTTACTTGCCCTGGCTCTACCCCTCACTGGCTTGACAATGGTCTTGAAGACAGCACCCCACGTTCCTAGTGCCAAACTCTGGTCTCTGGTTCCAGACGGGGTTGAGCAGAGCTTGTTCTCAAAGAACTGTGATTTTAAGTTTTGACCTAACTGTGGGAGGGGGAGAGAAAGAACCCAAAGGACTGACTCAAAGCATTTGCCTTTGTATCCCCTAACCTGGGTGTTTCTCAGGGTGTTATAAGTTTAAGTTAATTGCAATCCCCAGGATAGCTACTAAAAATATATATATGGAAAATGAAACAAGAATTAAAACCTGTTACAAGGAATAGAGAAGAACATTATATATTGAAAAACAGGTCAAAACACCAAGAAGAGGGACTTCCCTGGTGGCGCAGTGGTTAAGAATCCGCCTGCCAATGCAAGGGACACAGGTTCGATCCCTGGTCCAGGAAGATCCCACATGCCATGGAGCAACTAAGCCTGCGAGCCACAGCTACTGAGCCCACGTGCTGCAACTACTGAAGCCTGCACACCTAGAGCCCATGCTCCACAACAAGAGAAGCCACTGCAATGAGAAGCCCACACACCACAAAGAGTAGCCCCCACTTGCCACAACTAGAAAAAGCCCACATGCAGCAATGAAGACCCAACACAGCCAAAAATAAATAAATAAATTTATTATTAAAAAATCACCAAGGGGCTTCCCTGGTGGTGCAGTGGTTAAAAATCCTCCTGCCAATGCAGGGGACATGGGTTCGAGCCCTGGTCGGGGAAGATCCCACAGGCCGTGGAGCAACTAAGCCCATGCGCCACAACTACTGAGCCTGCACTCTAGAGCCCGCAAGCCATAACTATTGAGGCTGTGCTCCACAACAAGAGTGCACAGCAATGAGGACCCAATGCAGCCAAAAATTTAAAAAAAAAAAAACACCAAGATAAAACAATTATAAACATACATGCACCAAACATCAGAGCTCTAAAATACATGAAACAAAAATGAACAAGACTGAAGGGAGAAACAGACCGTTCTTTAGTAATAGCTGGAAACTTCAGTACCCAAGTTTCAATAATGGATAGAACTTATTAGAAAATCAGTAAATAAATCGAAGAATTGAATAACACTACAATACATCTAGGCCCAATATACATATACAGAACACTGAACTAAAAACAGCAAAATACACATTCTTCTCAAATACCCATGAACATTCTCCAAGATCACAATTCAGGTCACAAAACAAGTGTCAATAAATATTAAAAGATCTGAAATCAGATCTTATCAATCCACAGTGGAATGAAAATAGAAATCAACAACAGAAGGAAAACTGGAAAATTCACAAATACAATATTCTCTTAAATAACCAATGACTCAAAGAAGAAATCACAATGGAAACTAGAAAATAACCTAAGACAAATGAAAAACAATATACAAAACCTCATGTGATACATAGAAAGCAGCACTCAGAGTTAAATTCATACCTGTAAATATCTATGTTGGAAAGAAGGTGCTTGAGGGGGGTGAAATGGGGTAGGGTGGACAGATAAGGGAGTGATAGTTTAAAATTACAGGGTTTCTTTGGTTTTTTAATTGAAGTATAGCTGATTTACAATGTTGTCTTAGTTTCTGGTGTACAGCAAACTGATTCGGTTTTATATACATATATATTGTTTTTCAGATTCTTTTCCATTATAGTTTATTACAAGATATTGAATACAGTTCCCTGTCCTATACAAAAAAAAGAAACAAACAAACAAACAGGGTTTCTTTTTGAAGTGATGAAAATGTTCTAAAATTGACTGTGGTGTGTTGCACATAACTGTAAATATTTTAAAACAAAATCAGTTGCACACTTCGAATGAGTGAAACACATGATATAAACCATCTCCCAATAAAGCTGTTTAAAAAAAAGCAAAGATGATCTCAAATTCATAAACTAATTAGATACCTACGCTAAGGAACTAGAAAAAGAGCAAACTAAACCCAAAGCCAGCAGAAGGAAGAAAGGTGTAAAAATTAGAGATAAAATGAGAATAGAAAAATAACAGGGACAATCAACAAAACCAAAAGTTCTTTGAAAAGATCAACAAAATTGACAAACTTTTAGACTGACTAAGAAAAAAAAAGGACTCAAATTACTAAATTCAGAAATAAGAGTGGGGGGCTTCCCTGGTGGCGCAGTGGTTGAGAGTCCGCCTGCCGATGCAGGGGACATGGGTTCGTGCCCCGGTCTGGGAAGATCCCACATGCCGCGGAACGGCTGGGCCCGTGAGCCATGGTCGCTGGGCCTCCGCGTCCAGAGCCTGTGCTCCGCAACGGGAGAGGCCACAACAGTGAGAGGCCTGCGTACCACAAAAAAAAAAAAAAAGGTAGAAATAAGAGTGGGAACATTATTGCTGACCTTAACAAAAAGAAAAAGAATTATAAGAGAATACCATGAGCAAATACAGACCAACAAATTAGATAACCTACAGGAAATGGACAAATTCCTAGAAACACAAACTAACAAAGCTGACTCAAGAAAGAGAAAATCTGAACAGACCTATAACAAGAGATTGAATCAACCAACAAGCAAAAACCTCCCCACAAAGAAAAGCCCTGGACCAGTGCTTTCATAAGTGAATTCTACCAAACATTTAAAGAAATATTAACAAAAATCCTTCTCAAACTCTTCCAAAAATCTTGAAGGGGGAACACTTCCTAGCTCATTCTATGAGGCCAGTATGATAGCAAATGACCCCAAGGTCAGACAAACATAAGAAAATAAAATAACAGCCCAATACCCCGTATGAATATAAATGCAAATATTCTCAAAACAAGTGTTATCAGTGTCCTAGAACAGCCATAAAAAATGTCAACAAATTTGGTAGCTTAAGAAAACAGAAATACATTCTCTCACAGTTCTGGAAGCAAGAAGTCCAAAATCAACATGCTTCTCTCCTACTTTCTCGTGGCTCTCGCAATCCTTGACATTTCTTGGTTTATAGCTACATTACTCCAATGTCCACCTTACTCTTTTGTTTTTTTAACCTTAGTCTTCACATAGCCATCTCCCCTATCTCTGTGTCTCCACATACTTTTACAAGGACATCTGTCATGGGATTGAGTGTTCACACTAGGCCAGGATGATCTCATTCAAGATTTTTACACTGAAAACTACAAAACATTGCTGAAAGAACTTAAAGACATAAATAAATGGAAAGACATCCTGTGTTCATATTATGGAAAACTTAATATTGTTAAGACAGCAATACTATCCAAAGCAATCTACAGACGCAATGCAACCCCTTATCAAAATTCCAATGGCCTTTTTCACAATCCTTGAATTCATATGGAATTTCCATAGAATGCAAGAAGCCAAAGCAATATTGAAAAAAAAAAGAGTAAAACTGGAACAGTCAAACTTCCCAATTTCAAAACTTATTACCAAAGCTACAGTCATCACAACAGTTTGCACTGGCATTCAGAATAGATAAAAAAGAGCAATAGGATATAATAGAGTCCAGGAATAAACCCATGCATATATAGCCAACTGATTTTTAACAAGGATACCAAGACCATTCAATGGGGGAAAGAACAGTCTCTTCAACAAATGGTGCTGGGACATCTGGATACCCACAAGAAAAAAAAATGAAGTTGGACCCCTAATTCACATCATATACAAAAATTAACTCAAAATGGTCTTCACTGGTGGCACAGTGGTTAAGAATCCGTCTGCCAATGCAGGGGACACAGGTTCGATCCCTGGTCCAGGAAGATCCTACATGTCATGGAGCAACTAAGCCCATGCGCCACAACTGCTGAGCCTGCACTCTAGAGCCCATGCTCCAGAACAAGAGAAGCCACTGCAATGAGAAAAGCCCGTGCACTGCAACGAAGAGTAGCCCCTGCTCACCACAACTAGAGAAAGCCCGCAGGCAGCAACAAAGACCCAACGCAGCCCAAAGAACAAAACAAAACAAAAACTCAAAATAGATCAACAGGGGAATTCCCTGGCGGTCCAGTGGTTAGGTCTCCGTGCTTCCACTGCAGGGGGCACAGGTTCTATCTCTGGTTGGGGAACTAGGATCCTGCATGCTACACGGCACAGCCAAAAGAAAAAAGACCCTATCTCTGAATGTAGTCACATTCTGAGCAGCTGGGGATTAGGACTTCAACCATGAAGTTTGTCAACTTCCTTGTCTGTTAAAATAAAGAAAAAAAAATTTTTTTAATGGATCAACAACCTAAAAAGAGCTAAAAACATAAAACTCTAAGGAAGGAAATGGGTGTAAAATCTTTATAACTTCGGGTAGTAATGGATTCTTAGGACACTATAAGCATAAGCAACAAAAGAAAAATTAGATAAATTGGACTTCATCAAATTAAAAACTATTGTGAATCAACGGACAATATAAAGAAAATGAAAAAACAACCCACAGAGTGGGAGAAAAGATCTGTAAATCATGTATCTCTGATAGGTGTCTAGAATCCAGGAGATATAAAGAACTCTTATAGCTCAACAAAAAAAAGACAAACAACCCAATTACAAAATGGACAAAGAATATGAACAGGGGGACTTCCCTGGCAGTCCAGTGGTTAAGACTCCACACTTCCACTGCAGGAGGGCACGGGTTCGATCCCTGGTCAGGGAACGCCCGGCACAGCCAAAAAAAAAAAGAATATGAACAGGTATTTTTCCAAAGAAGATTTACAAATGGCCAGCAAGCACATGAAAAAGTGCTCAACATCATTCATGATTAGAGAAATGCAAATCAAAACCACAATGAGGTACCACTTCATATCCACTAGGATAGCTATAATCTAAAAACTCAGAAAATATTAAGTGTTGGTGATAATGAGAAGGAAATGGATCCCTCATACACTGCTTGTGGGAATGTAAAAATGGTGCAGCCACTGTGAAAAACAGTTTGGTGGTTCCTTGAAAACTTAAATACAGAAGCATCATATGATCCATCAACGCCACTAGTAGTATATACCCCCCAAAATACCAGTGTTCTAACATCTATACCAGTGTTCACAGCAGCACTATTCACAACAGCAAAGAGATAGAAACAACCCAAATATCTTTCAACGAATGAAAGGACAGATAAAACGTGGCCTGTATATATACAATGGGATATCAGTCAGCCACAAAGAGGAATGAAGTACTAATACAGACTGCAATGTTGCTGAATCTGAAAATGGATCTAGACACTGATCAACAGCTGTTCTCACACACACACACACACACACACACACACACACATCATCTAAGATTAATCAACCAAGTCTGCTGTGTACAAACTCTACACGACAAATGACCCAGATTTTTTCCATAAGTAAACTGACAAAGGGGGAAAGAAGACAAAGGAGATTACAGAGAGACCTAAGAGACATACCAAGCTACTGCAATGTATGCACCTTATTTGGATCCAGCTTATGACCTTATGGGATCCTGATTCAACAACTATAAAAGAAAACAGGAGACAATCAGGAAATTCTGAACAATGACTAGATATTTGATGGGTTTAAGAAATCCTTGTCAATTATTTTAGGTGTGATAATATACTATGATTTTTAAAATATACACGTAAACTAGAAATGCTCACAGAATTCAAAATAATCAGAAGACTGGGGTAGGGAAGGGTATAGAAGAAACAGCTGGCCATGACTTGGTCATTGCTAAAGCTAGGTACCAAGGTGGGGATTCTCTCTACTTGTATGTATGCTTGAAATTTTTCAATAATAAAAGTATTTTTTTAATATACCTGTAAAAATTTGCCACTTTAGTATCTCTGATGTCCAATTGCTCATTTTTATCCCTCCTCCTACTTCTGTCTCAAACAGTTCCTCAGTATCTTTCCCCTGGACTTACTACAATAAAGCAGAGTCTTATCTCTGTGGAGTGTAGATTCTAACATCAGAGTACAAAACCCAAAAAAGTATGTATAATCAAAACTATCCTTGAAAAACCCCTTGAAATCCCAATAAAGTGCATGACACTGTACATCATTTCGAATACACAACCCTGCTTTATTCAAGTTCTTCTAACTGTGCTGTCAGACAGTATCTATCAACGATCCTCAACTCATTTTATTTTATTTTATTTTATTTATTTATTTATTTTTGCAGTACGTGGGCCTCTCACTGTTGTGGCCTTTTCCGTTGCGGAGCACAGGCTCCGGACGCACAGGCTCCGGATGCGCAGGCTCAGCGGCCATGGCTCACGGGCCCGGCCGCTCCGTGGCATGTGGGATCCTCCTGGACCCGTGAACCCGTGTCCCCTGCATCGGCAGGCGGACTCTCAACCACTGCGCCACCAGGGAAGCCCCTCAACTCATTTTAAAACTTCCTCTTCGGGGCTTCCCTGGTGGCGCAGTGGTTGAGAGTCCGCCTGCCGATGCAGGGGACACGGGTTCGTGCCCCGGTCCGGGAAGATCCCACATGCCACGGGGCGGCCGGGCCCGTGAGCCATGGCCGATAGGCCTGCGCGTCCGGAGCCTGTGCTCCGCAACGGGAGAGGCCACAGCAGTGAGAGGCCCGCGTACCACAAAAAAAAAAAAAAAAAAAAAAAAAAAAAAAAAACTTCCTCTTCAAGAATATAAGTAAGCCGACACCATCTCTTGCCTGGCCCCCTCAATAACAGTACACTTCATGTCTTTGTCGGCGATGGTTGGGAAAGCTTTACAATAATTCACAAGGGATTTCCATATAGGTTTGCCTAGAGCTCAGTGAGTAAAATGGCAGACTGAATTACCTCCATAATTTATTTTTTTTCTATCTCCCCCAACCCGCTAGGCCATATAGCTGGTTTTAAGTAAGTTAAATGCACTTATGATCCAGCTCCACCTTTCTTTTTTATAGTTGGTCTGGTCTCATATCCTTCCAATCCATTTACCACAATGCTGTCAGAGTGATCTTTCTAAAACAGAAAACTCATATGTTATTCCTCAGTTTCAGTGGCTCCCCATAATCAACAGGATCAAGTCCTTAGTATGAAAGGGTGGAGCCGGGGCGGAGAAGAAAGAGGGAGGGGGAAGGTGGGGAAGGAGGGAGGGAAGGCAAGCCAAGGCAAGGGGAGGGGAGGAAGAAAGGAAAAGGATGAGCAGGGGAAAGGGAAAAGAAAGAAAATCTTGCCTATACCATCAGCTCCACCTCTCAGAAGGCCCACTATTCAAACTCTACAATGCAAATCCCTGATATACTTGTGTCTTATATCATTTACTTCTCCCTTTGCCTATAATAACCCCCTTTCACACACCAACCTATGTTAAAACACTCACCTCCAACAACTGAGAGCTATGGAGTGATTGACATTGAAGAAAAGTAACAGTTAAATTGAAAAATTCCTAATCCTGATCACCAGAAAAACAAAACTAAAATTTGGAACATATTTTCTGGTATGAAAAATGGGTATTAGATATTAAAGAACAGCATCATTGATACTATATACATCAGGTACATTGTGAGGTTTTGCTAACCAGTCTGGAAATACAATTGGCATTTCTATAATAAAATGCATTCCAGGCTCCAAAATAATTTTGGAACACAATTTAGTCAGAATTTTTAAAATACACATCAAATTTAGACTATAACAAAGATGGCACTGCAAATCAATATGAAAAAATGAACTGTTCAATAAATGGTGATGGGACAAATGGTAGCATTTTAGCATCTAGGAAAAAATTAAGTTGGAACCATACCTCACATTGTATTTGCTGGGTACATTCCAAATGTATCAAAGATTAACTGCTAAAAAAAAAAAAGAAAAGAAAGAAAGAAACTATAAAAATACTAAAGGAGGGAGGGGCTTCCCTGGTGGCGCAGTGGTTAAGAATCCGCCTGCCAATGCAGGGGGACACAGGTTTGAGCCCTGGTCCAAGAAGATCCCACATGCCACAGAGCAACTAAGCCCGTTCGCCGCAACTACTGAGCCTGTGCTCTAGAGTCTGCGAGCCACAACTACTGAGCCTCTGTGCCACAACTACTGAAGCCCGCGCTCCTAGAGTCCCTGCTCCAGAACAAGAGAAGCCACTACAAAGAGAAGCACACGCACCACTTGTAGCGGTGTAGCTAGAGAAAGCCCACACGCAGCAACAAAGACCCAACGTAGACAAAAATAAATAAACAAAATAAATAAATTTACTAAAAAAACAAAAAATACTAGAGGAGGGAGTTCCCTGGTTGTCCAGTGGTTACGACTCTGCGTTTCCACTGCAGGCAGGGGGCGCAGATTCACTCGCTGGTCGGGAAACAATCCTACATGCCATGCGTTGTGGCCAAGAAAACAAAAAAGCTAAAGGAAAAACATGAAAGAATTCCTTTATAACTTTGAAGTAGGGAAAGCCTTAACTAATGGTTCAAAACACAGAAACCAAGAAAGACAAGATTAAGAAATTCAACTAAATAAAAATCAAAACTTTCTGCATTAGAAAAAGCCAGATGAGCAAGATCAACAACAGGGCCAAAACTAGTCCAACTCATCACAAAAGCCTAATACATGAGGTACTCCTATGAAAGCTCCAACAAATCAAAAAGGAAAAAATCAACAACCAAACAGAAAAAGAACAGATCACAGAAGGGACAATACCAGTTGAATTGCTCTTAAAAACATGAAAAGATGCTCAGATTCACTCATAATAAGAGAAATGCAAAATGCATGGTTTGAGACACCAACTTTCATCTACTGGATTATGAAAGATGTGTGCTGCTGGGAACATAAATTGGTACCACCACTAAAGAGAATAATTTGGGAATATCTACCAAAATTAATTGTAAAATCTCTTTGACCCAACAGTTCCACTGTTGGGAATTAATAAAAACCTACAGATGTCTTTGCACAGAAGCAAAATGACATATATACAAGCATTAGTCATAAAAGCAAAAGATGAGAAACAGGCAGCTGATTATATAGCATGATAATAAAGAAAGCTCTATACTGATAATAGATGAACTGTTCAGGGAAAAACTTAAGATGCAAGAGAGGATATATAATATTCATCCATTTGTATAAAATTGCAGAAAATTTTTGTCTCCTCATATTTATTTGGGTATCCAAAAAAGTAGTAACAGCAACTATCTTGGTGGCAGAAACTGTACTGAGAAACTGTGCAGATAACGGTGAACAGGAGTAGGAGCGAGGATTTTTAATATTTAAAAATTTGCATAATGTGACTTATAGTCTAAACATTAGATTTAAATATTTATATATATGTATATAGTGCTAGTCAAAAACACTGTATTTTCCCCTTTTATTTACTCATGCCATGAAACTATTCTATACCAAAAATACTTCAGAGCTGGCTTCCCAAAATGGAAGTATATACTAATAGTACTAGTTTTATCTCTACTATTTTGAGTTTCTTCATCAGTTACTTAATTTTCATAAAATGCCACAGTTTAATAAATTAATGTCTACACATTTAAGAACGGTACTGACCTATAAAGAAACATGGATTTCTCTAAGAAAGGTAACTAAAAATGGAAATGAAAATTAGAAATACAAAAGGGGTCTTATGAAAGCACACCAAAATTTAAGAGAAGTCAGAATTTGTTTATATTCAAGCAACAAGGATCCACAGGGTGTTAAAATTAACATGCATTAGAAACATCATTTGTCTAACAATACACAAAACAGGAGAAAAAGAATATAAAACAGATTTTTATCTCTAACAAAGAAAAAAAAAGTGGCTTATTTTCCCAACAGTAATATAAGAAACTGTACCCATTTAAAAAAAAAAAAAACCAAGATTTTAATTAGAAGTATGTGGATCATTCTGCACCAAAATAAAACAAAACTTAAGTTGTCCAGAAAGTAGAAAAGTTGTGTTTCAATTTTTAAAAATTAAAAATTACATCCAGTACTGTTAAAAATATTTGAGCAGCAAACACTTTGATATAATATGAATTACCAGGTTTTTAAAAATACATCTGTACTCCAGTGTTCAAGAAAATTTTTCTCAGAATTCTCTGCACTTACCGCCATTATCTGTTCTTTTTAAAGCTCCATCCTTATGAGGACACAGTTCACATCTCTATTAAAAGGGGGGGGGGAAACAAAGAGATTTTTCAGATTTTACCAAAGTATAACATCTTCCCTGTAACTTCAAAACTATTAAAAATATGGTAGTGGCATTTGTACTAGTTGCCACCAAGAGTGTATCACAAAGATCCTCACAAAGTAACTCTCCTTGACATTTGATCTTCCTCAGAGTACCAGACACAGACAACACCTTTTAAAAAGTAACTTTACTTAACATTTAAATTCCTGCCACAATTTTTTTTCTGATTTCTTATTAATAAAAATAAAAAGATTCTCTCAACATAGGACTGGGGCACAGTTTTTACCCTGTGCCTCTCCTCCTTTGCTTTCTGAGTAGAATCAACCAGGATTATTACATACTCAGTTGGATCAGGTTTCTCCTGAAATAAAGAACCAAACTCAAATTCAGAATTTTGATTCAAATAGGAAGGCATGATCTCACATGTGCTGACCTGCCTTTGGAAGGAAAGAACTGCTTTAATTATTCTAGTTACTCTTTTCATTCACAGCACAATGATACTCAGAATTATTATGGATCCCTCTCTACCACTCCCACAATTTAAAACCAGAAATAAACACCAAGCCAGTATTGCCATTTCTTTTCACTACTGACAAGAGGACTGAAATAATTGTAAAAATAATAAAGAGTTTCAGTGGCACTGTCTTACTATGAAGACTACATTCCTAGAAATCATATATGACCACTTATTATTTGTACCCTATCTTACTCTCCAAAGAGGTTTGAAGCATATAATATAGTAATACAAATGAGTTACAAAGAAAAATACGAGCAAGAAATTAAAATAAAATAGTGAATAAGCACGCAATAAGCTGGAAGGGAGGTTAAAGGACAAAAGTAGTAAAAATCATCTACATCCACAATAAGCAGTTAAGGGATACACAAAACAATTAGATGTAAACTATAACAAAAACAGTAATCATGGGCTTCCCTGATGGCACAGTGGATAACAATCCACCCGCCAATGCAGGGGACACGGGTTCGAGCCCTGGTCCGGGAAGATCCCACATGCCACAGAGCAACTAAGCCCGTATGCCACAACTACTGACCCTGCACTCTAGAGCCCGCGAGCCACAACTACTGAAGCCCGCGTGCCTAGAGCCCATGCTCTGCAACAAGAGGAGCCACCGCAATGAGAAGTCTGCGCACCGCAATGAAGAGTAGCCCCCACTCGCCACAACTAGAGAGAAAGCCTGCGCGCAGCAATGAAGACCCAATGCAGCCAACAATAAATTAGTTTTTTAAAAAAAAAAACAGTAATCATGAGGGGAAGAGAATATAAATGCAAGGTTTTTTATTTTCCTTTTTTTTTTTGTGTGTGGTACATGGGCCTCTCACTGTTGTGGCGTTGCAGAGCGCAGGCTCAGCGGCCATGGCTCACGGGCCCAGCCGCTCCGCGGCATGTGGGATCTTCCTGGACCAGGGCACTAACCCATGTCCCCTGCATTGGCAGGCGGACTCTCAACCACTGCGCCACCAGGGAAGCCCCCAAATGCAGGGTTTTTTAAATGCATTTGAAATTAAGAGATCAGCAACTTAAAACAATCCCGTATATATATATATAGACTGCTATACCAAATTCTCATAGTAACTGCAAGCCAAAAATCTATGACAGGTAGACACATAAAAAAGGAAAAGAAATCCAACCATAACCCAAAAGATAGTCATCAAATCACGAGAAGAAAACAAGAGAAGAAGAATGGGAAAAAAAGACCTACAAAAACAAATCCAAAACAACAAAATGGCAATAAGAACATACATATCGATAATTACCTTAAATGTAAATGGACTAAATGCTCCAACCGAAAGACATTGGCTGGCTGAATGGATACAAAAACAAGACCCACATATATGCTGCCTACAACAGACTCACTTCAGATCTAGAGACACACACATCCTCAAAGTGAGGAAGTAGAAAAGGTATTCCATGCAAATGGAAAAATCAAAAGAAAGCTGGAGCAGCAATACCGGTATCAGACAAAACAGACTTTAAAATAAAGACTGTTATGAGAGACAAAGAACACTACATAATGATCACGGGATAAGTCCAAAAAGAGGATATAACAATTGTAAAAGTATACGTACCCAACATACGAACACCTAAATATACAAGGCAAATACTAATGAACATAAAATGAGAAACTGACAGGAATAAAATAATGGTAAGGGACTTTAACTCCCCACTTACATCAACAGCCAGATCATCCAGACAGAAAAACGCTAAGTAAACACTGGCCTAAAATGACACATTAAAGCAGATGCACTTAATTGATACATATAGAGAGATATGTATATCTATATATATGAGCACTCCATCCAAAAGAAGCTGAATACACATTCTTTTCAAGCACACATGCAACATTCTCCAGGATAGATCGCGTACATACTAGGCCACAAAACAAGCCTCAGTAAATTTTATGAAAACTGAAATCATATCAAGCATCTTCTACAACACTATGAGATTGGAAATCAGCTACAAGAAAAAAACTATGAAAAACACAAACATGTGGAGGCTAAACAATACACTACTAAACAACCGATGGGTCACTAGCGAAATCAAGAGAGAAAATCAAAAAATACCAAGAGACAAATGAAAACAAAAACATGATGATCCAGAGAGTTCCCTGGTGGCCTAGTGGTTAGGATTCCGGGCTTTCGTTGTCATGGCTCAGGTTCAATCCATGGACAAGGAACTGAGATCCCGCAAGCCACGTGATGTGGTCAAAAAAGAAAAAAAAAAAACAGGATGATCCAAAACGTATGGGATGCAGCAAAAGCAGTTGCAAAAAAGGGAAGTTTATAGCAATACAAGCTTGTACCTCAGGAAACAAAAAAATCTCAAATAAACAACCTAACTTTACATCTAAAGCAACTAAAGAAAGAAGAACAAACAAAACCCAACATTAGTAGAAAGAAAGAAAGAAATAAGGATCTGAGCAAAAATAAATGAAATAGAAATGGAAAAAAGAACAGAAAAGATCAATAAAACTAAGCTGGTTCTTTGAAAAGATAAATAAAAGTGATAAACCTTTAGCCAAACTCATCAAGAAAAAAAGGGAGGACTTCCCTGGTGGTTCAGTGGTTAAGACCTCCACTGCAGGGGGCAGAGGTTCAATCCCTGTTCAGGGAATTTCCACATGCCGTGGCGTGTGGCCAAAAACATTAAAAAGAAAAAAGGGAGAGGGTTCAAATCAATAAAATGAGAAATGAGAAAGAAGTTACAACTGACAGGACAGAAAGACAAAACAAACATAAACCACTACTACCACTAGCAACTATACACAACTAAAACGGAAAACCTAGAAGAGATGGACAAATTCTCAGAAAGGTACAGTCTCCCAAGACTGAAGCAGGAAGAAGTAGAAAATATGAACAGACCAAGTACTGAAATTGAATCAGTAACTTAAAAACTCCCAACAGGGAATTCCCTGGTGGTCCAGTGGTTAGGACTCTGCAGTTTCACTGCTGAGGGCCGGGTTCGATCCCTGGTCAGGGAACTAAGATCCCGCAAGCTATGCGGTGCAGCCAAAACAGAAAAGTTAAAATACATAAAAAATAAAAGCTCCCAACAAACAAAAGTCTAGGACCAGATGGCTTCACAGGTGAATTCTACCAAACATTCAAATATTTAAAGAAGAGTTAACACCTATCCTTCTTAAATTATTCCAAAAAACAGCAGAGGAAGGAACACTTCCAAAGTCATTCTATGAGGCCACCATCACCCTGATACCAAAACCAGACAAAGATATCACACAAAAAAAAATTGCAGGCCATTATCACTGATGAACATAGATACAGAAATCCTCAACAAAACAGTAGCAAACCATATCCAACAATACATTAAAAGAATTATACACCATGATCAAGTGGGATTTATCCAAGAGATGCAAGGGTTTTTCAATATCCACAAATTAATCAATGTGTTATATAACACATTAACAAACTGAAGAATAAAAATCATACGATCATCTCAATATACGGAGAAAAAGCTTCTGATAAAGTTCAATGTCCATTTACGCTCCCCAGAAAGTGAGCAGAGAGGAAACCTACCTCAACATGATAAAGGCCATATATGAAAAACCCACAGCTAACATCATACTCAATGATGAAAAGCTGAAAACATTTCCTCTAAGATCAGGAATAAAATAAGGATGCCCAATTTCACTATTCAACATTGTTTTCTAAGTTCTAACCACAGCAATCAAAGAAAAAAACAAAAAAAGAAAGAAAAGGAGTGCAAATTAGAAAAGAAGTAAAAAGTCACTGTTTGAAGATGGCATGATACTCCACATAGAAAATCCTGAAGACATTACCAGAAAACTACTAGACCTCATCAATGAAAATCAGTAAAGTTGCAGGGAACAAAACTAATATACAGAACTTCCCTGGTAGCGTAGTGGTTAAGAATCCACTTGCCAATGCAGGGGACAAGGGTTCGAGTCCTGGTCTGGGAAGATCCCACATGCCACGGAGCAACTAAGCCCATGTGCCACAACTACTGAGCCTGTATGCCACAACTACTAAGCCTGCGACCTAGAGCCCGTGAGCCACAACTACTGAGCTCGCATGCCACAACTACTGAAGCCTGCACACCTAGAGCCTGTGCTCTGCAACGAGAAGCCACCGCAATGAGAAGCCTGCTCACCACAACAAAGAGTAGCCCCCACTAGCTGTAACTAGAGAAAGCCCTCGCACAGCAATAAAGACCCAATGCAGCCAAAATAAAAAAACTAATATACAGAAATCTGTTACATTTCTATACACTAACAACAAACTATCAAAAAGAGAAATTAAGGAAACAATCCCATTTACCACTGCATCAAAAGGAATAAAATACCTAGGAGGTAAAAGACCTGTACTCAGAAAACTATAAGACACTGATGAAAGAAACTGAAGATGACACAATCAGATGGAAAGATGTTCTTGGATTGGAAGAATTAATATTGTTCAAATGACCATACTACCCAAGGCAATCTACAGGCTCAATGAAATCCCTACCAAATGAGTAATGGCATTTTTCACAAAACTAGAACAGATGATTTTTTAATTTCTATGAAAACATAAAAGACCCTGAATAGACAAAACAATCTTGACAAAGAAGAACAGAGCTGGAGGAATCCCACTCCCTCACTTCAGACTGTACTATGAAGCTACAAAACAGTATGGTACCGGCGAAAAAAAAAAAAAAAAAAAAAACAGACACATAGGTCAATGGAACAGAATAGAGAGCCCAGAAATAAACCCACATACCTATAGTCAATCTATGACAAAGGAGGCAAGAATACACAATGGAGAAAAGACAGTCTCTTCAACAAAAGGTGCTGGTAACACAGGACAGCTACATATAAAAGAATAAAATTAGAACATTCTATAACACCATATACAAAAATAAACTCAAAATGGATTAAAGACCTAAATTTAAGGCAATATACTATAAAATTCCTAGAGTAAAACAGGCAGAACATTCTTTGACATAAATCACACCAATTTTTTTTAATCTGTGTCCTAAAACAAAGGAAACAAAAGCAAAAATAAACAAATAAGACCTAATTAAAGTTAAAAGCTTTTGCACATCAGAGGAAACCATAGACAAAACAAAAGACAACCTGCTGAATGGGAGAAATATTTACAAACGATGTGACTGATAAGGGGTTAATACCCAACATATATAAACAGCTCATGCAACTCAACATCAAAAAACCACCCAATTGAAAAATGGGCAGAAGGGGACTTCCCTGGTGGCACAGTGGATAGGAATCTGCCTGCCAATGCAGGGGACACAGGTTTGAGCCCTGGTCCTGGAAGATCCCACATGCCGCGGAGCAACTAAGCCCGTGAGCCACAACTACTGAGCCTGCGCTCTAGAGCCCGCGAACCGCAACTACCGAGCCCGCATGCCACAACTACTGAAGCCCACGTGCCTACAGCCTGTGCTCCGCTACAAGAGAAGCCACCACAATGAGAAGCCCGCACACCGCAATGAAGAGTCGCTCCCGCTCGCCACAACTAGCAAAAGCTAGCACACAGCAATAAAGACCCAATGCAGGCAAAAATAAATGAATTAATTAATTTTAAAAAGGGGGGGCAGAAGAACTGAACAGACATTTTTCCAAAGAGGAAATGCAGACGGCCAACAGGCACATGAAAAGATGCTCAACGTCGCTAATTATTAGAGAAATGCAAATCAAAACTACAATGAGGTATCACCTCACACTGGTCAGAATGACCATCATTAAAGTCTACAAATAGGAGTTCCCTGGTGGTCCAGTGGTTAAGAATCTGCCTTCCAATGCAGAGGACGTGGGTTCGATCTCTGGTCAAGGAACTAAGATCCCACATGCCACGGGGCAACTAAGCCCATGCACCACAACTACTGAGCCCGCGCACTCTGGAGTTTACACACCACAACTAGAAAGAAGCCTGCACGCCACAACTAGAGAGAAGCCCGCGCACCGCAACAAAGATCTCGCGTGTCACAACTAAGTCCCCATGCAGCCAAATAAATAAATTTTAAAAAAATATTTTTTAAATCAATGAAAGCATTCTGTGAGAATCAATGCACTATATGAAATTTACAATAAAGACAATAGTATCATTCATTATAAAAAAAGAAAAATACAGGGCCTCCCTGGTGGCGCAGTGGTTGAGAGTCCGCCTGCCGATGCAGGGGATACGGGTTCGTGCCCCGGTCTGGGAGGATCCCATATGCCGCGGAGCGGCTGGGCCCGTGAGCCATGGCTGCTGAGCCTGCGCATCCGGAGCCTGTGCTCCGCAACGGGAGAGGCCACAACAGTGAGAGGCCCGCGTACCACAAAAAAAAAAAAAAAAAAAAAAAAAAGAAAAATACTGATTCAATTACTTCACTTCTAGAGAGCCAAAGGAAATATGATAGAAATGGCAATTATTAAGTACTGTGTCATCTTTATATCACTTACACACTTTAATTTCAAGACATGAAAAGATATGTGTACAGAAATATTTTATATCACTGTTTATGAGTATAAAGTTTTTATTATAAGCCCAACTGTATAACAATGAGGGAACTAATGCTATATTCCAAAGATTTTAAATGAGTTATAAAATGCAGAGAAGAAAATTCTAAAAGAAAACTACATGCTAATAAGTAAAATACTATTACTATGTCTTTACCTTTAGTCTTTTACTAAAGGTAAAAATAGATATATAGAAGACTTGAGAGAAAGAAATAATTACAGAAAAAGAAGGTTAAGTTATAATTAGAGGCTATACCCTAAGCTCAGGAAAAAAGAATCAGGTTCTGGACAACAGAGATTCCAGACCCTACAGTAAACTAATCCAACCTGAAAAGTTTCACAGGGCAGGCTGCAGCTATACATGTTACTATTAAAGTTCCACAGATGCATTCTTATTTAATAAGTGAGAGGTACTGTTAAAATGCACAAGTAAATCCTGTAAGAGGGTACACAGATTATAAGGAGACCAAAAAAAAAAAAAAAGCACACATTGAAGATCTTACATTTTTTTTCTATTTTATACATAGTAGTTTGTATCTCTTAATCCCCTGTCTTGCCCCTCCCCCGCTCCTTCCTTCCCCGCTGGTAAACACTTGCTTGTTCTTGGTATCTGTCAGTCTGTTTCTGTTTTGTTTGTTTCTATATTATTTTACTATTTATTTATTTATTTGGCTGCATCGGGTCTTAGTTGCCAGACGCAGGATCTTCACTGAGGCATGCGGGATCTTTAGTTGTGGCATGTGACTTCTAATTTCCTGACTAGGGATCGAACCAGGCCCCGTGCACTGGGAGTGCGGAGTCTTAGCCACTGGACTACCAGGGAAGTCCCTATGTTTTGTTATATACATTCATTTGTTTTATTTTTTGGATTCCAAGATCTCACATTTTAACAAAGTGGGGGGAAAAACGTTTTAATTGAAACGGTCCAAACAAGCGGAAGTTATATAAGGTGGTTCCTTCTTTTTTACATCACGTAGTATAGTAAGAAAGCATGCATCTACTTTCCATCTTTATAACGCAGGCATCAATTTCCAAATACTTTTTCTACTTTACATTAGACTCTTTTCCAAAGTATAAAACTCAGTATACTTCACTAAATCAAGTTCACACAAAATAATGACTTTTAGGAGGCTGTGGCTATTAACAAGCCATTCAGCTATACTGGTTTACTCAGACTTCGAACACCACTGTATTACAGAAAGCAGCAAGATAATAATTATTTTTTTTAAAAAAGTATAGGCTAAATAAGAAGAATAAATTCAAACTTTTAAGTTTGATCTTCCTCGTATTATATAAAAGATGTAATTGTGGCATTAAAAAAGTATGTGTAGGATAAAACATTTACCATCATTACTTCTTCTTTTAGGCAAAAAATAAAAATACATATTAATTAACCTATTTTTTCTTGTGTTTTAGAAAGACTCATGACTACCAGAGTAGAAATAAGCACCCAGAGCAACCAGGCTGGGGTCTCCAAACAGCATTTCCCAAAGGAACCAGAACTACTGAAAGAAGTGGATGATTCCAGGTCTAGGTCAAGTATGCCCTGAATACCTTATTCTATCAAATAGCAAGGAAGCTATAAAAGACTGCTTTAGTCATGTCAAAAGGACCTATGGTCCAACCTAAAGAGGCTCCTGCTGGCCAAAGATGAAATCACTTAATGCTAACAGAGATAAAAACTGCAATAAACTGAAAACTACCAAATATTTTAAAATCCATCATAAAATTAATTTCTATTTCAAAAATTGCTGAGTGGACTGCCCTAGTGGCACAGTGGTTAAGAATCCACCTGCCAATGCAGGGGACACGGGTTTGAGCCCTGGGCTGGGAAGATCCCACATGCTGCAGAGCAACTGGGCCAGTGCACCACAACTACTGAGCCTGCGCTCTAGAGACCATGAGCCACAACTACCGAGCCCGCGTGCCACAGCTACTGAAGCCCACGCACCTAGAGCCCATGCTCTGCAACGAGAAGCCACTGCAATGAGAAGCCTGCGCACCACAACGAAGAGCAGCCCCCGCTCGCCACAACTAGAGAAAACCCATGCACAGCAACGAAGACCCAATGCAGCAATCAATCAATAAATAAATATTAAAACAAAAAGAAAAGAACTAAACAGGGAATGCCCTGGTGGTCCAGTGTTAAAGAATCCACCTTCCAATGCAGCGGATGCGGGTTCGATCCCTGGTCAGGAAACTCACATGCCGCGGGGCAACTTAGCCCGCGCACCACAACTACTGAGCTCACACGCCTCAACTAGAGTCGGCGTGCCACAAACTACAGAGCCCATGTGATCTGGAACCCACTCACGACAACTACAGAGCCCCCATGCCCTGGAGCCTGCGTGACACAACTAGAGAAGAGAAAACCCACACGCCACAACTAGAGAGAAGCCCACGCGCTGCAACAAAAGATCCCACATGCCTCAACAAAGATCCTGCGTGCTGCAAATAAGACCCGATGCAGCCAAAAATAAAGAAAATAAATAATAAATAAATCTTTAAAAACAAAAAAGAACTAAACAAAAATTCTTAAATTTAAAAATATAATACATGAAGTGAAAAATTCATTGGATGGGCTTAACAACAGAATCAAGATGACAAAGGAAAGAGTCAGTGAGCTTGAAGCTACATCAATAGATAGGATCTATCTGAAAAAGAGAAAACGGTGAAAAAAATGAACAGAGCTTCAGGGACCTATTGAACAGTATCAGGAAGCCACCATGTATAACTGAAGGCCTGGAAGAGGAGGAGCAGGTGAGGGAGAGAATATGAATATGAGAATATAGCAGTAAAGAAAATTTTGAAAAAATAATGGATGAAAATTTCCTCTAAGCACAGTGAATCCCAAACAAGCCAAACTGCTTCATGAAAAGCAAACAAAAGTCTTCAAGAGGCAGCCAAAAGAAAATGACACACCAAAGACAGGGAAACAGTGATTGAATTAATAGCTGATCTCTCATAAACTATGGAAGTCAAAACAGTAAAACAAACATCTCTAAAGTGCTTGAAGAAAAAGAACTGTCAATCCAGAATTCTGTATCTAACTAATATATCCTTCAAAATGAAGGTGAAACAGACGTTTTTAGGTAAGAAAGAGCAAACAGAATTCATCACCAGATGATATGGACTACAATAAAGGCTAAAAGAAATTCTTCGGAATAAAGGGAAATGGTACTAGATGAAAAACACAAATCTTCAGGAGGCAAAGAAGAACACCATAAATGGTAAATATCTGGGTAAATACTGTGTTGGGCAAAAAGTTCGTTTGGGTTTTTTCGTAAGAGCTTATGGAAAAACCCGAACAAACTTTTTGGCCAACCCAATATAAAAGACCTTTAGTTCTTAAATTCTTAAAAATATATATGATTACTGAAAGCAAAAATTGTAATACTGTCTTCTGGGGTTTATAATATATGTAGCTCTAATACATATGACAATAGACAATAGCATAAGTAACAATGGACAGAGGTGATGTGATGTAAAAGAATCTCTGCAGTTACAAGATTTCTACACTTTACAAGAAGTGATACAATATTAACTATAAGTGGGTATGCTAAATAGACTGTAAAAAAGGTAAGGAAATATACTGAAATTGCTAGAGAAACACTAAGAAACTAATGCAAACAGAAACAGCTCTATAAAACTGATACACTGAAAATTCTCTACACGCAAAAAATTAAGTTGGACCCCTTATTCATATGATATATAAAAGTAATCAAAATGGATCATATACTTAAATGTAAGAGCTAACACTATAAAACTCTTAGAATGAAACTGGAGTAAATTCTTCATGACTCAGGGTTGGATAATGGTTTCTTAGATACAACACCAAAAGCAGAGGCAACAAGAGAAATAATAGATAAATTGGAATTTTCCAAACCTAAAACCTTTTGTTCTGCAAATGATACCATCAAGTAAAAAACCCCATAGAATAAAATACTTACAAGATATATATCTGATAAGGGACTTATACCCAGAACATATAAAGAGCTCTATAACTCAATAATAAAAAGATATATAGAGACTTCCCTAGTGGTCCAGTGGTTAAGACCCCATGCTTCCACTGCAGGGGGCTCGGGTTTGATCCCTGGTTGAGGAACTAAGATCCCACATGTTGCAAGCCATGGCCAAAAAAAATAAATAAAACCTTTTAAAAAAAAAAAAAGGCATGTTTAAAAAAAAAAGATAAATATCTTAATTAAAAACTGGGGCAAGGATCTGAATAGCCATTTCTCCAAAGAAAACACATAAATGACCAAAACAAGCCCATGAAAAGATGTCTAACATTCATTGAAGAAATACAAATCAGGCTTCCCTGGTGGTGCAGTGGTTAAGAATCCGCCTGCCAATGCAGGAGACACGGGTTCGAGCCCTGGTCCAGGAAGATCCCACATGCTGTGGAACAACTAGGCCCGTGCGCCACAACTGCTGAGTCTGCGCTCTAGAGCCTATGTGCCACAACTATTGAAGCCCGCGCACCTAGAGCCCGTGCTCCACAACAAGAGAAGACACTGCAATGAGAAGCCCGTGCACCGCAAGGAAGAGTAGCCCCCACTCGCCACAACTAGAGAAAGCCCATGCTCAGCAACGAAGACCCAACGCAGCCAAAAGGAAATAATTAAAATGAATAAATTTATTTAAAAAAAAAAAAGGAAATACAAATCAACACCACAATGAGATACCACGAGGATGGCTAAAATCAAAAGATAAACAAATCCTGTTGGCGAGAATGTGGAGAAATCAGAACCCTCATGTATCGCTGATGAGTTTAAAATGGTGTGGCTGCTTTGGCAGTTCCTCAAAAAGTTAAACACAGTTACCACATGGGTCAAAAATTCCACACCCAAAAGAAATGAAACCATACATCAACACAAAAACATTTATGCAAATGTTCAAAACAGCATTATTCAGAATAGCTAAAATATAGATAAAATCTAAATGCCGATCAACTAATGAGTGAACAAATAAAATGTGCCAGATCCGGACAATGGAATGTTATTCAACAAAAAAAGGAATAAAGTTCTAATACATGCTAAAACATGACTGAACCTTAAAAACATTTTGCTAAAAGAAAAAAGTCACTCACACAAAGTCACCACACAGTGTATGACTCCATCTATATAAAATGTCCAGAACAGAGACAGAGATTAGATTACTGGTTGCCAGGAGTTGGAGAGGTTTGATAATGAGGAGTGGCTGCTAATGAACAAAGCAGCTTCTTTTTGAAGTGATAAAAATGTTCTAAGGGCCTCCCTGGTGGCGCAGTGGTTGAGAGTCCGCCTGCCGATGCAGGGGATACGGGTTCGTGCCCCGGTCTGGGAGGATCCCATATGCCGCGGAGCGGCTGGGCCCGTGAGCCATGGCTGCTGAGCCTGCGCATCCGGAGCCTGTGCTCCGCAACGGGAGAGGCCACAACAGTGAGAGGCCCGCATACCACAAAAAAAAAAAAAAAAAAAAAAATGTTCTAAAATTGATAATGGCAATAGCTGCACAATTCTGTCAATATAGTGAAAACTACTGAATTGTACACTTTAAATGGCTGAACTGTATGATATGTGAATTTTATATCATTAAAACCATTTTTTTTTAAGTAACTTAGGGGGACTGCCCTGGTGGCTCAGTAGTTAAAAAGAATCCACCTGCCAATGCAGGGGACACAGGTTCAAAGCCCTGGTGTGGGAAGATTCCACATGCCGTGTAGCTACTAAGCCCGTGCGCCACAACTACTGAGCCTGCTCTCTACAGCCCGCAAGCCACAACTACTGAGCCCACGCACCTAGAGCCCATGCTCCACAACAAGAGAAGCCACCGCAATGAGAAGTCCACGTACCGCAATGAAGAGTAGCCCCTGCTCACCACAACTAGAGAAAGCCCATGTGCAGCAACAAAGACCCTACGCAGCCTCCCCCAAAAAATTAATTAATTTTAAAAAAAGTAAGTTTCAAATATATTAAAAAGAAAAAAAATGAGACAAACAGAAAATAACTTCATAAAATGGTAGATGGAAACCCAATCACATATTTACATTAAATGTGAAGAGACTAAACTTAAGAGACTAGTTAAAAGGCAGAGTGTGTTGGCACAGATATAAAAGTGAAACCCAATTATACAATGTATCATCTGTAAGAGACATGCTCTAAATGAGACACAGACAGGTCGAAAATAAATGGATAAAAAAAGATATACCATACAAATTGAAAGTATAAGATGGTGAGTAGCTATACTTAGTATCACAAACAAAAGAGATTTCAAGACCTAGAAAATTAGTGATGATAAATGGGGACATTTCATAATGAAAAATGTCAAATAATGAGCCATAATAATCATAAATGTGTACTTAATAACAACGCTTCAAAATACACATATAACAAAAACCAACACAAGTACACAATTCCACAAACACAGTAAGATATTTTAACACCTCTCAGTAACTGACAAAATTAGACACCCCCCCCAAAAAAAATCAATAATCTGAGCAATACTAAAACCACTGTACACATTCCTTTCAGGTGACTATGGTACATTCACCACAAAATAAGACACAATGAATTAAAAGGAATGAAATCATATGAAGGCAACTTCCCTGGTGGCCCAGTGGTTAAGAATCCGCCTGCAATGCAAGGGCCACGGGTTCCAGCCCTAGTCTGGGAAGATCCCACGTGCCATGGAGCAACTGAGCCCGTGCGCCACAACTACTGAGCCTGCGCTCTAGAGACTACGAGCCACAAATACTGAGCCCGCATGCTGCAACTACTGAAACCCACGGGCCTAGAGCCCATGCTCCGCAACAAGAGAAGCCACTGCAATGAGAAGCCCACACACCTCAACAAAGCCCACGAGCAGCAGCCAAGACCTAACACAGCCAAAAATAAAATTAAAAAAAGAAAGAGAGAAAGAAATCTTACAAAGTATGTTCCCTGACCATGCTAGGGGAAAAAGCTATAAAATTAATTAATAACCTAAGATTTCACCTAAAGAATCTACAAAGGTGCAAACTAAACCCAAAGTGAGAAGAAGTAAATAGTAAAGAGTAGAAAAAAATGAGATAGAAACACTAGAGAAAATTTAAAATCAAAGACTGTCCTTTGGAAAGATAAACAAAGTTGATAAACTACTAGCTAAACTAATGTAAAACATACACAAAAATTACCAATATCAGGAATAAAGGAGGAATTATCACTATAGAACCCACAGATACTAAAAAACCAAAGATTATTAACTTTACACTAACCAATTCAACAACTTAGATGAAATGGAAAAATGCCTTGAAAAATACAATTTACCAAAATTGACAAGGTGAAACAAAATCTGAAGAGCCCTTAAGTTGAATCCATCATCAAAATCCTTCCCCAAAATACAACTCTAGGCTCAGATTTTTTCACTGGTAAATTCCATCAAACACCAAGGAGAAAATAGAATCAATCTCACACAAACACTTCTAGAAAATAGACTACTTCTGAAATCATTTTCTAAGTTCAGCACAAAAAATACTAATGAATATACCACTACTACCAAAACCTAAAAAGAAACTACAAAAAAAATTACAGACTAACATCTCTGAAGTACACAGACGCAAAAATATTTAATAAAAATACTAGCAATGTAAATCCTGCAATATAAAAAAAGAATAATACACCATGACCAAGCAGAGTTTATCCCAGGAATACAAGGTTGATATAACATATGAAAATAAAACAATGAAATTCATCATATTAATTCTGCAAAAACATCACATAATCATCTCAACAGATGCAGAAAAGGTATTTGACAAAACAACATCCATTCATGTCATAAACTGTCACAAAACTAGGAAGAGAAAAGATCCTACTCAACCTGTTAATCATACCTTTTCATTCTGTATTTTTAATACTTTGAGGCCTTGCTGACCCTGGAGGGCTGTCCCTCCCAAGGCTAGCTAATTCCTGGAGATAGCAAACAACTCCCCAGCTTGCTTTCATATGCAAACCAAGCAACTCAAAGCTCATACCCCCAACCATCTCTATCTATTTTACACTGGCTACTATATTCCCCGGCCCTAATCACCCCAGGGCCAGGTACCAGACAACTAGGGGCAGGCCCCATACCCCAAAGCCCTTGATATTATTCAAACTAGACAATCCTAAACCTGATTACGAGTCCTTGACTATTTCTTCCCACAGAAACCAAAATAAAGGCTCTTGCCTTTACTTTTTCCCCCGTTCACACCTGCTGCATCCTAATTAGGGTGCTTCCCCATGTGTCTTCCTAGGCTGTGGTATACCCGTCCTCCTCTGGGGAATCTGTGAGTATAACGAATTATCTTTTCAATGGCAATCATCTCCTGATCTGTTAGCTTTCCCTGCCATACTTAAGCAATAATAAAACCTGTATTTTAAAACAACCTGATAATGATCATCAATAAAAGTCTACAGCTCACATAATTAATGGCATAAAACTGAATGCTTTCCCCAAAGAATGGGACCAAGACCTAAGTGCATGCGATAAGGGAAGAAAATAAAAATACAAATTGGAAAGAGCCTTATAACGGGATCACTATTAGAAAAATCGAATTAAGTTGTCTACAAAAAAACTCGTAAAACTAACGTGAGCTAAGGTTGTTAAGACACAAATCAATAAACATAAGTCAATTCTATTTCCATATACTAAGAATAAATGAAAATTGAATTCTTTAAAATACTCCCTCCAATAATATCAAATAACATGAAATATTTCAAAATAAAAATAACTTTAAAAACAAAAGGGGCTTCCCTGGTGGCGCAGTGGTTGAGAGTCCGCCTGCCGATGCAGGGGACATGGGTTCGTGCCCCGGTCTGGGAGAATCCCACATGCCGCGGAGCGACTGGGCCCGTGGGCCATGGCCGCTGGGCCTGCGCGTCCGGAGCCTGTGCTCCGCAACGGGAGAGACCACAACGGAGAGAGGCCCGCGTACCTCAAAAAAAAAAAAAAAAAAAGACATGCAAAACCAAAGACTGAAAACTACAAAACACTGCTCAGGAAAAACACAGAGATGACCTAAATAAATGGAGAGATATGCCATGCTAATGAACAGGAATATCTAACATTGTCAACATGTCAATTCTCCTCAAATTGATCTACAGATTCAAAGCAATTGCGATCATAATCTCATCAGCCTTTCAGAGAAATGCAAAAGCAAATATCAAACTTTTTGTGGAAGTGCTAAGGACTTAGCAAAGCAATCTTGAAAAAGATGAAAAAGATTGAAGGACTTGCAAATCTGATTTCAAGACTTTCTATAAAGTGACAAATAATCAAAAGTTTGGTAATGATATAAGGACAAACAGATCAGTGTAACAGAATAAAGATTTCTGAAACAGAACCCACTTCTGCAGCCATGTAATGCTTCACCAAAGCAACCCACTGAGGAAAAGAAACTCTTCTCAATAAAATAGTGCAGGGCTTCCCCGGTGGCACAGTAGTTAAGAATTCGCCTGCCAATGCAGGAGTCATGGGTTCGAGCCCTGGTCCGGGAAGATCCCACAACTGGTGGGATCCCTTTAAATAAAAAAGATAAAATTCACAACAACTAAAAGACAAAAAAAGAAAAAAAAGACGTATACAGAAGCAGGAAATTATACCCCATAATAAAACAAAAACCAGTCAAACGAAATGTCAATCTTGAAACGACAAGAAGAATTAGTATACAAGTCCTTTCAAACAATTATTATGAATACAGTTCATAAAGATCTTCTCTTAGTTGTCACAGAGCAACTAAGCCCATGCACCACAACTACTGAGCCTGCACTCTAGAGCCCGTGAGCCACAACTACTGAGCCCACATGCCACAACTACTGAAGGCCGCACACCTAGAGCCCGTGCTCTGCAACAAGAGAAGCCCTCACTCGTCGCAACTAGAGAAAAGCCCACGTGCAGCAATGAAGACCCAATGCACCCAAAAAAATAAAATAAAATATTTTTTAAAGTTACATTTTAATAAAATGGTGTAGAAACAATTATGCAAAAAAACTATAAAACTTAATTTGAGATGCATCACAGACCTAAACATAAATTAGCAAAAACAAAAAGTTTTAGAGGAAACAAAGGAAATTACCTTCATGACTTCAGGGTTAGGCAAAAGTGTCTTAGCTCACAGTAAGCAATAACTATAAAAGAAAAAACTGATAAATTAGACTTCATCAGACTTAGACATTTCTGCTCATCAAAAGGCACAGTTAAGAAAATAAATAGCAAACAACAGACTTGGAGAAAGTACTTACAAAACACTTATCTAACAGAGGACTGGTATCTAAGACATATAAGGACCTTCTGCAATGCAAAAAAAAAAAAAAGAAAGAAAAAAACAGACAAAGAAAAAATAAGGAGAGAAAGAAGGAAAAAGGCTAAAGCTTTAAACAAACTCTTCCCAAGAGAAACACATGAATGGTCAATAAGCAAATTAAAATGAGTTCAATATCACTGGTCAATATGAAAATACAAAATAAAACCACAATAATACCACTTCCAGTCAAGATGGAATGAAAGAGACCAGATTTAGCCTTCTGCATGAAATAATAAAAACCTAACAAAATGTATGAAACAATAATACTGAAGATTTTAGACAAGTAACAAAAGACAGTGATCCCTGGGAGACAAGAAACAAACAACACAAGCATACATTTGCCCAGCTTACTGCCTTGAGAGTCTCCAAGCCGTGGAAGGAACCCAGGCAGAACCTGTGGGCTCCCCAAGTTGAGGAAATGGAGCTGGGAGTCCAAGGAAGCCCAGGTGGCTAGAGCTCACAAGGGAGACCAGCACTGAGTAGAAAGCTGGAGAGAGAGAGAAAAATGAAGAGATCTACAGAGGCTCACCCTACAATATGTTGAGTAACTAATCAGCACTTGCTTGTGAGAGAACTATTCAAGGCCAGGGAAAGAACCACCAAACATTTAGAAGTGACAGCACCCACACCTCACACAAGGATACAAATAATGGCTGTTCTCGAAAGCCAGAATAGAAAACCAACTAATTCATACTGCACCAGAGTACTAGGAAGCATAATGCCTCAGAAGGAGGGGAAAAATTAACCTAGACTAAACCTAGCTCTGGTCCATTCAAACAAAACATAAAAGCAAGACCCAAAAGCAACAAACTGTTTTCCAGTAACTTAACCATGTCATAGAACAAAGTCCAAAAATATTTTTAGGCATACTTTATAAAACAGAGAATCTAAATCTAACAAGATAAAATTCACGGCCTTTCTCAACTTCTGAGATGGCCCACACTCTGCCTGTGCAGTGTGTTTCTCTCTAAATAAATCCACTTCTTACCTATCACTTTGTCTCTCACTGAATTCTTTCTGCGATGAGACATCAAGAACCTGAGCTTCATTAAGTCCTGAGACCAGTTGTTCTACAGGAACTGAGACTCCCACACTCAGGTGGAGGAGGGCGACTACCTGCTGAGCACAAGCACTAGACCCCAGACTGTTCGGACCAGAAAGTTGATGATTAAGATTCCCAAAACACCACACTGTTACTTCACAACATATCAATGAGAAGAAAGTCATGAATCCTACAGCCTTCACCCCCAAATGTTGCCTTTAAAACTGCTCCCCTGAAAGCCACTGGGGAGTTTGGGCCTTTTGAGCATGAGCTGCCTGTTCTCCTTGCATGGCCCTGAAATAAACCTTTCTCTGCTCCAAAAGAAAAAAAAAAAAGATAAAATTCACAACAACTAAAAGACAAAAAAAAAAAAAAATAGACATATACAGAAGCAGGAAATTATACCCCATAATAAAACAAAAACCATTCAAACCTTGAAATGTCAATCTTGAAATGACAAGAAGAATTAGTATACAAGTCCTTTCAAACAATTATTATGAACACAGTTCATATGTTCAAGGAGACAGAGAAAATATTAAACTTGTTAAGTAGAAACATCAAATAAAAAAAAGTGAACTTCTAAAGATGAAAATCATAAGATCTAAGAGGAAAAACATACTGTATGAGATTTACAGCACATGAAACCAAGTAATAGTTACTAACCAAAATGAAACAGAAAAGAAGTACTTTTAAAAAATGAATAGAGGGGCTTCCCTGGTGGCACAGTGGTTGAGAGTCCTCCTGCCAATGCAGGAGACACGGGTTCGTGCCCTGGTCCGGGAAGATCCCACATGCCGCGGAGCGGCTAGGTCCATGAGCCATGGCCGCTGAGCCTGCGCGTCCGGAGCCTGTGCTCCGCAACAGGAGAGGCCGCAACAGTGAGAGGCCCACGTACCGCAAAAAAAAAAAAAAAATGAAAAGAGCATAGATTAACTTTGAGACAACTTCAAGAAGCCAAGTACACTTATAAATGGAGCCACAAAGGAGATAATACAGAAAAATATACTTGAAAAAATAACATCAACCATTTTCCAAATTTGATGAAAACTATAAACAGCTAGAACAAAGCACTCTTTAAATAAACACCAAGCAATAGAAACAAGAAAAAATGTAAACCAAAACATATTATGATCAAAACGCCTACAACCAGAAATAAAGATCTTTAAAGCAGCCAGAGAAAAAGGACATATTACATTACATACTGCAGAATCAAAGAAAGTTGAAATGGTTATACTAATTTCATATAAAGTAGAATTAATAAAAATCAACAATATTGGGACTTCCCTGGTGGCACAGTGGTTAAGAATCCACCTGCCTGTGCAGAGGACACAGGTTCGAGCCCTGGTCCGGGAAGATCCCACATGCTGCAGAGCAACTGGGCCAGTGCACCACAACTACTGAGCCTGCTCTCTAGAGCCTGCGAGCCACAACTACTGAGCATGTGCCACAACTACTGAAGCCTGGGTACCTAGAACCTGCGCTCCACAACAAGAGAAGCCACCACAATGAGAAGCCCGCACACCACAACAAAGAGTAGCCCCCACTCTAGCCGCAACTAGAGAAAGTCTGCACGTAGCAATGAAGACCCAACGCAGCCAAAAATTAAACGAAATAAAATTTTAAAATTTTAAAATTTTAAATCAATAATATTATCACAAAAAAGAGGATCATTTCTCAAAGATAAAGAGTATAACTCATTAAGAAGATACGAAAAATCCAAAACATTTATTCACCTAATAACAGCTTCAAAAAACATAAGGTAAAAATAACAACTATAAGAAGTTCCACAACTATATTTGGAGATTTCAACAAACCTCTCTCAATAACTGATAGAACCAATAAACATAAAATCAGTAACGATATAGAAGTCTTGAACAATACTATCAACCAGAAAAATACCATCCACCAAATTGATGTTAAGTGACATTTATAGAACACTAATACAAACTAGCATAATATTCTGTTCAAGGACATAGGGAACATTTACCAAGACCAATCATATTCAGACCATGAAACATCTCTTACATTTAAAAGATTTTAAGTCATAAAAAGAATTTTCTCTGACCATGATGTAATTAATTTAGAAATAAATGATGGAAAAATCTCAATATTTGGAATCCAAATATACCTCTAAATAACCAATGGGTTAAAGAAGAAATCCAGGGCTTCCCTGGTGGCGCAGTGGTTGAGAGTCTGCCTGCCAATGCAGGGGACACGGGTTCGTGCCCCAGTCCGGGAAGATCCCACATGCCGCGGAGCGGCTAGGCCCATGATCCATGGCCGCTGAGCCTGTGTGTCCGGAGCCTGTGCTCCGCAATGGGAGAGGCCACAACAGTAAGAGGCCCATGTACAGCAAAAAAAAAAAAGAAGAAATCCGAAGAGAAAATATACAGTATTTTAAAGTAAATGAAAAAAAATTTTTACCAAACTTTGTGGAAGGCAGTTAAAAGCAATAAATGAGGGGGAAATTTATAGCACTAAATGCCTGTTTTCTAGAAAAGAAACAACTCAAATCAATCACTTCACCTTGCACCTTTTGAACCTAGATAAGCAACGAATAAAGATCAGAACAGAAATCAATGTACTATAAAACAGAAAAAACAAAGGACTTCCCTGACTCTGCCCTTCCACTGCAGGGGGCGTAGTTCGATCCCCGGTCAGGGAAGTAAGACCCCGCATGCCACAAAAAACAATACAGTGAACGATGAAACCAAAGGCTATATACTTCACCCATTTCTGGGAGGATGGAATAGAAAGAAGTACTTTTTCCTATTCCTCCTACTAAGCACAAACAAAAACTGTGAACATTAAAAATAAAATAAATATATTCTGAAAGGTGGTGAGAAGGCAAATTAACTAGAGACCACAGGACCCAAGAAACAACATGGCAGTGAGCTCCCTGGACTTTCTTTTTGCCTAATATATCTCACTCTTGGAATGGAAGAAGTCAGCAACCTAAAAGCACCACCCAGCACAGCCCAAAAAAACGTCCCAACGAAAGGCTTCTCTCTCTAGACAAAGGACCAGGAAGAGGGCATAATAGCTAGAAAGAAAACTGTTAGACAGTAGCTGCTCATCACAGGAAAAACTGACCCTACCCACTCCTGCAATGGTCAAGTGGGGAACAAACCTAGACATCCACCTTTGTGATTCTATAAATCAGCTGAAGACTCCCAATGGAGTAGTGTAAGAGCAGGTCAAGTAAGGAATCAGAACTTTCATCCTCACTAACAGGTAATGAGCACCTTTCCCCATGCTATCGATGAAGACAACATGGGAAGCCTGGACTTCCACCCCCATCTGGCAGTAATGAGGGAACCCACCCTGTCCTCACTGGTATGGGATCAGTAAAAGTCAGGAACAGAATCAGGCCTTTCACCAACACACAGTGTTAAATGAGGCCACATCCATTGTTGAGATCAAGTATGGAGGCATAACTCCGAACTCTGCTTGGTATTAATAAGCAGTTTCCCTCAAATGTCAACAGAGGCCAAGTAGGAAACCTGAACTTCACCCTTAACCTGCTATAAGGAAAAGGTGCCCTCACTCTTGCCCAGTCAGACAAATGTCAGAGAAAGACAGCCAGGTAAAACAGGTTTATAAAAGATGCGAAGTCCCATAACATAATACAAAAATGTTCAAGTTTCAATGAAAAATCAACATTGAGATGTTTGTAATCTTTTTGTTTGTGTTTTTTGGTTTTTGGCTGTGCAGTGGGGCTTCTGGGATCGTAGTTCCCCGACCAGGGATTGAACCCACACCCTTGGCAGTGAAAGCACAAAGTCCTAACCAATGGACCGCCAAGGGATTCCAAGATGTTTGTAATTTTAACATCTGACATGGATGTTAGAATCATCTAATGAAGATTATAAAGCAGCCCTGATAAAAATTATTCAACACACAATTATGAACATAAAAATGAAAACTAGAAAACTTTAGCAAAAAATTGAAGATATAAGGAAGAACAAAATGGAAATTTTAGAATTGAAAAGTACAGTAAGAAAGAGCTCTCTGGATGACCTCAAGAGCAGAAAGAGAGGAAAAGAATTAGTGAACTAGAAGATATTACAGTGAAAATTGCTCACTGTAAACAACAGAGAGAAAACAGACTGAAAAAAAAAATGAAAAGAGCCTTGGGATTTCCCTAGTGGTCCAGTGGGTAAGACTCCAGCACAGGTTCAATCCCTGGTCAGGGTGTTAAGATCCCACATCCCACACAGCTAAAAAATGCTAATCACCTGAGTCTTCGGCAAGTCGTAATAGTAACATCAAAGATCACTGATGGGGGCCTCCCTGGTGGCGCAGTGGTTGAGAGTTCGCCTGCCGATGCAGGGGACACGGGTTCATGCCCCGGTCCGGGAAGATCCCACATGCCACGGAGCGACTGGGCCCGTGAGCCATGGCCGCTGAGCCTGCGTATCCGGAGCCTGTGCTCCGCAACGGGAGAGGCCACAACAGTGAGAGGCCCGCGTACCCCAACCAAAAAAAAAAAAAAAAAAAGATCACTGATGACAGATCACCATGACAAATATAATAATGAGAAAGTTTGAAACATTGCAAAAATTACCAAACCGTGATACAGAAACATGAAGTGAGCAAATGCTGTTAGAAAAATGGCACAGACAGGCTTGCTCGATGAAGAGTTGCCACAAACCTTCAATTTGTTAAAAAAAGAAAATAAGTGCATCTGTGAGGCACAATAAAGTGAAGTGCAATAAAACGACGTATGCCTATGTAGGGAAAACATAATTTAAAAGAGAGCAGCTTTCTCATCAGAAACCACAGAGACCAGAAAGACATGGCACAACAATAAAAGAGGAACCCTAAAGGAAAATGAAAAAAATATATTAAACTGAATGAAGGGACTTCCCCGGTGGCTCAGTGGTTTAAAATCTGCCTGCCAATGCAGGGGACACGGGTTCGATCCCTGGTCCAGGAAGATCCCACATGCCACGTAGCAACTAAGCCCGCGTGTCACAACTACTGAAGCCCACGCGCCTAGAACCCAGGCTCTGCAACAAGAGTACTCCCCGCTCGCCGCAACTAGAGAAAGCCCACGTGCAGCAACAAAGACCCAACACAGCCAAAAATAAATAAATAAATAAATTCGGTTTTTAAAAAAAAAATAAAATAAAAATAAATTTATTAAAAAAACACACACATTTAAAAAAATAAAATAAAAACCAACAGTGCAAAGAAACTAGATGGCCAAAACAACTTTGAAAAAAAATAAAGTGGAACGAATCATCTACCTCATTTCAAGAGTTATTTATTATATATCTACAGTAGTTAACACAGTGTGGTACTGCCAGCGAGATAGACACATAGATCAATGGAACAGAACAGAAAACCCAGAAATATACTCAAATAAAGATGCCCAGTTGATTCTGGACAAAGGTGCAAGAGTAATTCAATGGAGGAAAGACAGACTTTTCAACAAATAGCACTGGAACATTTGGAAAAAAAAAAGAAAACAATCTTCACCTGAGTCTCACACCTTATACAAAAATTAACTCAAATGAATCAAGATTTAAATGTAGGGACTTCCCTGCTGGTCCAGTGGGTAAGACTCCAGCTTCCAATGCAGGGGGCCTGGGTTCAATCCCTGGTCAGGGAACTAGATCCCACATGCCACAACTAAGAGCCTGCATGCTGCAACTAAGACCCAGCGCAGCCAAAATAAGTAAATAAATATTAAAAAAAAAAAAATTTTAATGTGAAGCATAAAACTTAAAAAAAATAGGGGAAAATCTTTGGAATTTAGGGTTAAAGAGTTATTAGATTTGACAATAAAAGCACAATCCATAAAAGTAAAAATCTGTAAGTTGGACTTCATCAAAGTTAAAAGCTTTTACTTCGGGGAAAAAAAAAAAAAAAGTCCATTTGGAGGATAAAAACACAAGCTCCAGCCGAGGAGAAAATAAGAGCAAATCATATATGTGACAAAGCACTCATATCCAGAATATATAAAGAACTTTCAAACTCTACAATAAAAAAAGTAAGCAAATGATGGAATGATCACTATTTAGAAAAGAACGACATGAACAACAGAACCACCTGATGCCCCAGACGACTGGGGGAGAAGAGTGCATATAGGAGCAGTGAGGAAAGCGGGAACTAAGGTTTCCTTTCCACCCCAGGCCTCATGGAGAGAAGAAGGCATATGTTCGACTGGCTCCTGACTATGATGCTTTGAATGTTGCCAACAAAATTGCAATCATCTAAATTGAGTCCAGCTGCCTAATTCTAAATATAAGTGTTTTTACAATCAGTCAATCAATAAACAAAGAGAATAGAAAATAGGCAAAAGTCATGTACAGACATTTGACCAAAAGAGGATATACAGATAGCAAATAAGTACATGAAAGATCTTTTCAGCCGTCAGGTAAATGCAAATTAAAGCCACAATGAGATATCACTACACACCTATCAAAGTTACTAAACCAAAAGAATAGTGACAATGTCACATGCTGTCAAGAAAGCTAAAAAACTGGATTACTGGTGGAAATATAAAATGGTAGTCACTAAAACTAAAAAACAAAAACCTAAACATGGAGCCACCATACAACTCAGCAATTCTACAACAGGACATTCATCCCAGAGAAATGAAGACCTATGTTCACACAAATATCTGTTCATCAATTTTTACCGTACAACAGCTTTATTCATAATAGCCCCAAACTATAAATACCTGAGATATCTTTCAGCTGAATCATTAAACAAACCACAGTATACCCATAATACAGAATAATAAGCAATGAAAGAAATGCAACTATTGATACATTCAACAATATGGATGAATCTCCAGAGAATTATGCTGAGTGAAAAAAACCCAATCCCAGAAAGTTACATGCTGTATGACTCCATTTATGTAACATAACAGCCTTGAAATGACAGAATTACACAACTGAAGAATAACGTTAGTGGGCAGAAGACCTGAATAGACATTTTTCCAAAGAAGACATACAGATGGCCAACAGGCACATGAAAAGGTGCTCAACATCACTAATCAGGAAAATGCAAATCATACCACAGTGAGACATCACCTCACACCTCTCAGAATGGCTATTATCAAAAAGAACACAAATAACAGGGACTTCCCTGGTGGCACAGTGGTTAATAATCCACCTGCCAATGCAGGGGACATGTGTTCGATACCTGGTCCAGGAAGATCCCACATGCCACGTAGCAACTAAGCCCATGCGCCACATGCACTCTAGAGCCCGAGCACAACAACTACTGAAGCCCACACTCCCTAGAGCCCATGAGCAGCAGCTACTGAGCCCACGCACCACAACTACTGAAGCCCAAATGCCTAGAGCCCATGCTCCACAACAAGAGAAGCCACTGCAATGAGAAACCCGCACACAGCAACAAAAGAATAGCCCCCGCTCGCCACAACTAGAGGAAGCCTGTGCACAGCAACGAAGCCTCAACACAGCCAAAAATAAATATAAAAATTTAAAAAAAAATTTAAAAAAGAAAAAGAAAAGAACACAAACAACAAATGTTGGTGAGGATGTGGAGAAAAGGGAACTCTTATGCATCGTTAGTGGGAAGGTACATTGGTGCAGTCACTGTGGAAAACAGTATGGCGGTTTTTCAAAAAACTAAAAATAGAACTACCATATGACCCAGCAATTCTACTCCTAGATATACACCTGAAAAAAATAAGAACACTAATTCGAAAAGATATTTGCACTCCAATGTTCACAGAAGCATTATTTACAATTGCCAAGATACAGAAACAACCTAAGTGCCCATCAACAGATGAATGGATAAAGAAGTGACAAACACATTACACACACACACTACACACACACACACGTACATGTATATACATATACCATGCAACGCTACTCGGCCATAAAAAAGAATGAAATTTTGCCATTTGCAACAACATGGATGGACCTGGAGGGTATTATGCTACATGAAATAAGTCAGAGAGAGAAAGACAAATACTGTATGTTTTCACTTATATGTGGAACATAAAAAATAAAACAAATTAATGAATATAACAAAACAGAACAGACTCAGATGCAGAGAAAAAACTAGCGGTTACCAGTGGGGAGGGGCAAGACAGGGGTAGGGAATTAAGAGCTACAAACTACTATGTATAAAATAAATAAGCTACAAGGATATATTGCACAACATACAAAATATAGCCAATACTTTATAATAACTATAAATGGAGTATAACCTTTAAATACTGTGAATCACTATGTTATACACTTGTAACTCACATAATATTGTATATCAACTATACCTCAACAAAAAAACAATAATTAAAAATATATATATATTAGTAGTTACAAGGGTCTAAGCCTGGGGGCAGAAAGGAAACAGGTGTAGCTGTAAAAAGAGTACCATGAGGGATCCTTGTGGTAATGGATATATTCTGTTTGTTAACTGCATCAATTTCAATATCCTGGTGGGGATACCATCCTACAGTTCTTCAAGATATTATTAGCATTGGGGAAAATGGATAAATGGAAACTGGGTAAATAGTAGTTATATTATTTCTTACACCTGTATGTGACTCTACATTTGACACAAAAGGTTTAATTAAAAAATAATTGTAGGGACATCCCTGGTGGCACAGTGCTTAAGAATCCGCCTGCCAATGCAGGAGACACGGGTTTGAGCCCAGGTCCAGGAAGATCCCACATGCCACGAAGCAACTAAGCCATGCACCACAATTACTGAGCCTGCATTCTAGAGCCCGTGAGCCACAACTACTGAGCCTGCATGCTGCAACTACTGAAGCCTGCACACCTAGAGCCCATGCTCTGTAACAAAAGCCACCACAATGAGAAGCCTGCACACTGCAATAAAGAGTAGCCCCCGCTTGCCACAACTAGAGAAACCCCACGCAGCAACAAAGACCCAATGCAGCCAAAAATAAAATAAATAAATAAAGAGGTTTTTTTAAAAATTGATTAAAAAAAGAATTGTAGGGACTTCCCTGGTGGTCCAGTGTTAAAGAATCTGCCTTCCAATGCAGGGGACGTGGGTTCAATTCCTGGTCGGGGAACTAAGACCCCACATGTCACAGGGCAACAAAGCCTGCACTCCGCAACTACCGAGCCCTCACACCTCAACTAGAGAGCCCGCATGCTGCACACTACAGAGCCCACACGCTCTGGAGCCCGTGTGCCACAACTAGAAAGAGAAAACACACCACAACTAGAGAAAAGCCCACACACTGCAACAAAGATCCCGCATACCACAACTAGGACCTGATGCAGCCAAAAAATAATAAATAAAATAAAAAATAATTGTAAATGAACAATCCGAAAAGGAAATTAAGAAAACAATTAACTGCATTTATAAGACCATCAAAAAAGAAAGAAAGAAAACCTTGGGAATAAACTTATCCAGAGGCAAAAAACTTGTACACTGAAAACTACATAATGTTGCTGAAAAAAATTAAAGGTGACACAAATAAATGTAAGTTCACAGACTGGAAGAATGTTAATATGTCATCACTATCCAAAGTGATCTACAGATTCAATGCAATTGATACCAAAATCCCAAGAACATTTTACGCAGAAATAGAAAAATTATTCCTAAAATTCGTTTGGAATCTCAAGGAACCCTGAATAGACACTAAAATCATGAAAATGAAGAACAAAGTCAGAGGACTCACACTTCCTGATTTCAAAACTTACTGCAAAGCTACAGTAACCAAAGTGGTCTGTACAGGCATAATGGCAGACATATGAAAGAGAATAGAGAGCCCAGAAATAAATCCTTGCATGTACTACGGTCCAATGACTTTTGACAAGGACACCAAACCATTCAACGGGGGAAAATCACCTTTTCAATAAATGATGCTAGGAAAACTGGATATCCACATGCAAAACAATAAAGTTGGACTCTTACCTTACACCATATACAAAAATTAACCCAAAATGGATCAAAGACCTAAATAAATGTTAAGGGCTAAAACTTAAAAAAAACTTAAAAGAGAAAATGTTAAAATAAAAAAAAAAGAGAGAAAGAAAATGTAAGGGAAATCTTCATGACACTGGATATGGCAATGATTTCTTGGACATGACATCAAAAGCACAGGCATCAAAAACCAAAAATAGATAACTTGAACGTCATCAAAATTAAAACTTTTGTGCATCAAAGAACATTAGCATAAGAATGAAAAAACCCACAGAATAGGAGAAAATATTTGTAAATCATATATCTGATAAGAGTCTAGATCCAAAACTAGATAAAGAATTCTTTTTTTTTTTTTTAGATAAAGAATTCTTACAATTCAACAACAAAAAGACAAACAACCCAAATACAAAATGGGCAAAGAATTGAATAGACATTTCTCCAAAGATTTACAAATGGCCAAAAAGCACATGAAAAGACGCTCAGCATCACTAACCGTTAGGGAGATACAAATCAAAACCATAAGGAGGTAATACCACTTCATACCATTAACATAGCTATTATCAAGAAAATGAGCTGGAGGGGATGTGGAGAAATTGGAACCCTCATGCATTGCCAATAGGAATGTAAAACAGTGCAGTGAAAAACATTTTGGCAATTCCTCAGAAAGTTGAACACAGAATTACCATATGATCCAGCAATTTCACTCCTAGTATATATCCCAAAAAAATGAAAAGAGGGACTCAAGTAGATACCTGTACACTCAAGTAGATACCTGTACACCAATGTTCATAGTAGCATTATTCACAATAGTCAAAAGGTAGAAACAATCCAAGAGTCCATCAAAGCATGAATGGATAAACAAAATGTGGTACATACATACAATGGACTATTATTCAGCCATAAAAAGTAAATTCTGACGCATCTACAACATGGATGAACATAAATGCTTTAATAACTAAGTGAAATAAAGGACAAATATTGCATGATCCCACTTAAATGAGGCATCTATAGCAGACAAATTTCATAAAATAGAAACTAGAATACTAGAAGTTACCAGGGGCTGGCGAGAGGGTGGTAGGGGGATTTCTTTAACGGGTACAGAGTGACTGTTTGGGATGATGAAAAAGTTCCACAAAGAGATACTGGTGATGATTATACAACATTATGAATGTACTTAATGCCACTGAACTGAATTGCATACTCAAAAATAGTTTAAATGGTAAATTTTTTGTTGTATACATTTTACCAGAATTAAAAAAGAAAACCTAACTAGACATTACTATGTTCATAGATTGAAAGATTCAAAACTGTAAATAGATGTCTCAAATTGATTTACAGAATCCATGAAAGCTAATCAAAACACTAAATGGATTTTTCATGGAACAATAAGATTCTAAATGGTTATCAAATGCAAAAAGCAAGAGGCAAAATATTAAAAAGAAGAAAAACACAAGAGGGAAATACTAATTTTATCTGACATATGTCCAGACTTTAAAAGGCTACAGTAAAAAAGAAAAACAGAAGCTAGAGTAATTTTAAAACTGGTATCAGAATAAAGAACAGAACAGCAAGTCCAGAAACAAATATACACATATATGAACTGCTGATTCATGACACAGTGGCACAGTACAGCAAAAGTGGAAAGAATGGTGTTAAAGTAACTGGATGTTCCTTTTTAACATAATATGTAATATATATTATGTGTACAATATGTATAAAATATATAAATATATACTGTACGTAAAATAAATACGTTTTCCCCCCATTTCATTCTATATATAAAATCAAATCCAGATAAGTAGGTTATAAACCTAAATGTAAAACGCAGTTAAAAAAGATAATTCTTTTATAGGAAAATCATTTCATGACCTCAAGTTAGGAAAAGATTTAATAGGCTGCAAAAAGCACTAAGCACCAAAAAAAAAAAAAAAAAAAAAAAAACCCTAAGAACAAAAAAAAACCCACCTGAAAATTTTGACTACAGTGAAATTGAGAACTTTGCATTAAAAGGATAAAAAAATGAACCACTAACACAGAGAAGCCATCTGCAAGTCACTAGTGAGAAAATATTAATGGCCTATAAATATACAAAAAGGGTTTCACCATCATTAGTAATCAGGGAATTGCAAAGTAAAAACCACAATGAGACTACCAAAATGACTAAACTTAAAAAGACTGACATACTAAGCACTGGGTAAGGACGTAGAGCAAAAAAGCCATTCACTGGTAGGAAAGTAAAGTGAAATAACCACTTCTAAAAAAGGAGTGGCCTCCCTGGAGGCCTCCCAGCAACTCCACCTCTTAGTACATACCCTAGAGTAACATTTCTCAAGCTTTTTTGACCACGAACCACTCTAAGAAATATGTTTTATACTGTAACCCCATATATATATACACAGAATACTAAAACTGCACTGTCAATTTTTTTCTGCCTTAGTTCATTTTTTAATGCTGGTTGCTCCCCACTAAATTGATTTTATGACCCTTTTTGGAGCAACCCCAGCAGTCTGATTAGCAGTGAGCTGAATTCCTGCAAGTGTACAAGAATATTCACAAAAGTGTTCATAAATTGCAAAACACTGACAAAAATCTACATGTCCATCAACAGGAGAATAGACACTGGTGTAATTCAAATGCTGAAATCATGGAACAAAAGAAATTAATAAACTACAGCTATATGCATCAAATAGATGAATCTCAAAAACAAAATGTAAATCAAAAAAATCAATACAGCATTACTCCATTCACATGAAGTTCAAAACAGCCACAACTAAATAAAACACTGTTTAGAAGTAAAGGAAGAACAATTAACACAAAATTCAGTAGTTTCTCCTTCAGGTGAAGAGAGGAATGTGCTCAAAGGGAGGCACACAAGAGTCAAAGGTATGGGCAAAATGCTCTCCTTATTAAGCTTGGTCGCTAAACATATGGATACTCACTTTATTATTTTAAGTGTCCATATACTGGGTACACCCTCTTTTCTTTGCATCACAGATCTTACAATTAAAAATACGTGATGAGGGGCTTCCCTGGTGGCACAGTGGTTAAGAATCCACCTGCAATGCACGGGACATGGGTTTGAGCCCTGGTCCAGGAAGATCCCACGTGCCGTGGAGCAACTAAGCCCGGACGCCACAACTATTGAGCCTGCGCTCTATAGCCCGCAAGCCACAACTACTGAAGCCCGTGCGCCTAGATCCCATGCTCTGCAACAAGAGAAGCCACCACAATGAGAAGCCTGCACACCACAACGAAGAGTAGCTCCCGCTCGCCGCAACTAGAGGAAGCCCGCGCACAGCAACGAAGACCCAACACAGCCAAAAATAATCTTTTAAAAATAACAGGTGATGAAAATTCTACCACATAAACACACGCAAGTGAGAAAAGTAAATTAAAATGCACAGGGTTGGTCCAAAGAAATTAGGAGTCTTTGTTTGAATATGAGTAAAATATCAATACTCTTACGGCTTATAATGCACAGCTATTTGTACAAAGGACAAAAGAAATATATTTTGACATACATTATCCATATATCAAAGAAACACAAAGGATGGAGTGTGTCTGGCAGAGAAAACTAGCACTTCCTCCCAAAAGTCAGTCACCAAAAGCACTCAAACATCCATAAATATTAATCATATGTTGCCAAAGAAGTGAAGATAAAAAAAGCTTCTGGAAAGTCCTTTTTTTAAAATTAATTAATTTATTTTTGCCTGCGTTGGGTCTTCATTGCTGTACATGAGCTTCCTCTAGTTGCAGCAAGCAGGAGCTACCCTTTACTGCGGTACGCGGGCTTCTCACTGCGGTGGCTTCTCATCTTGCGGAGCACGGGCTCTAAATGTGCGGGCTTCAGTCGTTGTGGCACATGGGCTCAAGTAGTTATGGCACACGGGCTTAGCTGCTCTGTGGCATGTGGGATCTTCCCGGACCAGGGCTCGAACCTGTGTCCCCTGCGTTGGCAGGCGGATTCTTAACCACCACACCACCAGGGAAGCCCAGGGAAGCCCTGGAAAGTCTTAAGTGAAATGAAACTTTCATGTACAGAGATAGAGCTCATCTAAACTACCCCATCCTAATTTGTTTTTTTTTTTTTTTGGCCACACAGCACGGCATGCGGAACTTCCCCAACCAGGAATCAAACCCTGTGCCCCTTGCAGTGGAAGCGTGGAGTCTTAACCACTGGACCACCAGGGAAGTCCACTCCATCCTAATTTTAAAGACAAAAGGAATCAGGTAGGAACTACAGGGGTTAAAACATACACATACAACAGCAGAAACTAATGAACCTCAGAAATGATCCAAACATGAGGGAATAGTGTCCTTATTATTGATAATATACTTCCTAATCCTACCACATTGATGCTATTTCACTTTATCCTATTCTAAAATAACATCAAGGACTTCCTTGGTGGTACAGTGGTTAAGAATCCGCCTGCCAATGCAGGGGACAGGGGTTCGAGCCCTGGTCCAGGAAGATTCCACATGCCGCGGAGCAACTAAGCCCGTGCGCCACAACTACTGAGCCTGAGCTCTAAAGCCCACGTGCCTGAAGCCCGTGCTCCACACCAAGAAAAGCCACCGCCAACAAGAAAACTGTGCACCACAACGAAGAGTAGGCCCCGCTCACCACAACTAGAGAAAGCCCACATGCAGCAATGAAGACCCAACGCAACCATAAATAAATAAATAAACTTATAAAATAACATCAAGATGAAGATATTCACAAATACTTATGTGTTAACACTTCTGGTTACTTGCTTGAACTATAACCTGAAGCACAGCACTTAAGAACATCATCTCGGGACTTCCCTGGTGGTCCAGTGGTTAAGAATCTGCCTTCCAATGCAAGGAACACGGGTTCAATCCCTGGTCGGGGAACTAAGATCCCACGTGCCGCAGGGCAACTAAGCCCACACACCACAACTACTGAGTCTGCACACTCTGGAGCCCATGTGTCACAACTAGAGAGAAGCCCACGTGCCACAACCAGAGAAGCCCACACACCACATCGAAAGATCCCACATGCCGCAATAAAGATCCTGTAGGCCGCAACTAAGACCCAATGCACCTAAATAAATAAATAAATAAATGACATCATCTCTGGAGAGCCCAGGGTTCAAAACCTGGCTTACCCACTTTTTGTGACCCTGAACAAATCATTAAACCTCTCTTTGCCTCAAGCTGCCTCCTCATTAAAAAAATTTAGATTAAAATAGTACCTCTAATTTCGTTGTCCTGTTGACAGGGTGAAGTGATGTATTCCTCTGTATTAAGCACCTAACACTACTTGGCACGTTATTAGAGCTCCATGACATTTTGCACATGAGGAAACTGAGGCTTACGAGATAAAATTGCACAGGCATTGGGCTTCCCTGGTGGCACAATGGTGGAGAGGCCCCCTGCCGATGCAGGGAACGCGGGTTCATGCCCCGGTCCGGGAGGATCCCACATGCTGCGGAGCGGCTGGGCCCGTGAGCCATGGCCGCTGAGCCTGCGCGTCCGGAGTCTGTGCTCCGCAACGGGAGAGGCCACAACAGTGAGAGGCCCGCGTACCGCAAAAAAAAAAAAAAAAAAAAAAATTGCACAGGCATAAATCTAGTCCGTCTGACTCCAAAGCCCATGATCTTAACACTACTACCATACTACTTGGATATCTCTGCATGAGATTATGGATTATGGATTTTTTCTCTCCACTTATCTTTCTTTCTTTCCCTAATTATCAAAAATGAGCAGGCCTGCACTATACTAAAATCAGGGCAAAATTTTTTTAAGACAGAAGATAACAAATACTCTGGGCTTTGGGAGTCAGAGAACAGAAAAGCACTTGTAGCATCTGAGAATAAAATGCTGAAGTAATCTTTTGGGTTTACCTGTCTATTCAAGGCTATGTGGAGGATACAGTGCAGAAAGTGAAAATAGGAGGGGTAGGGACAAGATAGATGGAAAAAGAAAACTTTACATCATGTTAGGCCAGCTATAATTGCTACTTGTCTCTAGAACAATACCACCATAAATTTCTGACCCTACTATGTAACTACAGAACTAAATTTTTTATTGTTGGGGCCGGGGGGCAGGGGGGTTACCCAGCCAGACCCTGTGCAGAAATTACATGTGTGAGAGTGGAAATACTGTGGACCTGACAAAAGAATTTTCACTGCACCAACAGTTAAGTAACACTATAGGAGATTGGGAAATAACAATCATATTTGCTTTATAGGAGATAATCTTGAAATGTTGGGGAGGGGGACAGTACTGAAAGGAGAGAGGTAAAAAGACAAGGGAGAAAAGTTCACTCTAAAAATGTGTAATATGCTACCTTTTTGTAGAAAAGGAAGAAAAACAAGAGTCTATATATGTAGAAATATATACATACATGAATAAACTAGAAAAATGAATTAAAAACTAGTAACAACAGAGAATGATGGAAAGCTAAACTGGGCAAATAAGAGGCAGGTTTAGGAGGAAGAATTTTCACTGTGTATCTTTTTATATTTTTTGAGCCATGTCAATATATCATCTAACCAAAAGTTACATAATTTAAGCTGTTGAAAAAATCTAGACAAAAAAATAATCTAGATTATGTCAGTGACTACAGAAGTAGAGAAATTAAATTTAAGATGCCTAGGATATCTAAATAGAGATATCCAGAAGCCAACTGCAAATATGGATCTAAAGGCTAGAAAATGTTTCAGGTGATAGTGATGCCTCAAGGCATCCATAAGCATGCCTAAGTTTACCTAGACTGAGGTAATCAAATAAACAGGCCAGAAAAGTAATCATCTAACATAAATTTTAAACAAGTAAATAAATAATGCCAAATACGAATCCAAAAGGCAATGTTTAAAGAGGTACAAGTAGAAAACAGTTTATCAGAAGTCATGAGTAAAGAGAGTTGTGAGAAAGATGAGTGATCACAGTTTTAAATGCTGAAAGTAGATCAAGTATAATGAAAAGTGAAAAAAAATTTTTGAATTTGGAAAAAAAAATTTTTTTTGAATTTGGCCATGTGAAGTTAATAGCAAAATCAATAAAGTGGTAGACTTAAGAGTCAAATGTAACAATGTGAAGAACGAATGAACAGCAATTTGTGATATTTTGTTTACTTAATTACACCTAAAATTTTTTTCAGAAAAGGATTTGAGGCAGACTACAAATAAAGGACCTGTATTATAACAATAAGAAAAACAGAAAAATGAACAGTGAAAGCCAGTATGAGGGACATCCCCTGATTTAGGGAAACTGCTCTTACCCCTGACTCCAACTATGTAGTTCTAGTGAGGGTTGTCATTCATAGTACCCTCCCCACTCCAGCCACAGGGATGGTGGGTACATGATCCAAGACAGGCCAATCAGAGTCCTTCCCAGGATTCTTCAAGACAGCCCCTTCTTCTGGTAGAAGGGGCTAGGAAGATGAGAGCCAAGAGCTGCCAGCAGTCATGGTTCCAGCCTCATGAAGTAGAGAGTCTGTAGTATGAGAGAATGAAATCAACACGCAGAGAAACAGAGATAAGAGGTGAAGTCCTAAACCCCACAGGACGAGGAGGAGAAAACAAATATACTAATAATCAGATTAACATAGCTGATGTAACTAAAGACCAGATTTGGTTCTGGGCTGCCTGATAGCCAGAACAAAAAGAAAAACAGAATACGTATCACAGAGCTGTCAAAAAGGAGGAAATATACCAGATTCTAAAGGGAGACACTTTTCCTTATGCTAAATTATTAAAAGAATTTCTTGTACATGGATTTTCATATAAGGGTCACTGAAAGACAAAACGGACAGTGTCCATAATGAGAGTGTTACAGCAAATGCTGATTTCATATGCTACTGCTTAAAATGACAATTAAGGGACTTCTCTAGCAGCCCAGTGGTTAAGACTCCTTGCTTCCACTGCAGGGGGCACGGGTTCAATGCCTGGTCGGGGAACTAAGATCCCGCATGCCACGCAGTGCGACCAAAAAAAAAACAACAACACAATACGATTAAGTTACACCTTAATAATTAAGGACAACTGAAAGGCTAGACCACAGTAGGCAGTTGAAGAAGCAGAGATATCAACTAATGGTTTTATTCTTCCAGGAAGCCTGCGAGTAAAAGGTGAAAAATGTAAAGGGAAAGTAAAATCCATGGGAAGATTCAAAAACGACTGTAAACTTCGTGGGAAAAAAATCAAGTAAAAAGGACAGACTAAAAGGTAAAACAAGACCCTGGAAGAAGTGGGAAAAGACTACATCATGAGAACAGGCAGTTAATTCCACTTGAAAACTACCTCCTCTCCTTCCGAAAACTCCACTGAATGACATAAAAAGGGCAAAATCACCAATCACAAAAGGGAAACACACATAAAGAAAGACAACAGTTCTAAAACTTTGGAAGCTAGGAAGGAAAAGAGTAGCAAATGACTTAGCAGATGAGAAAAGGCTGCTGCAGTAAGGCAAGTCCAAAAGCAACGTGTCTCGGGCCACATGGCGCCCCAGCTGAGGGACCTCAGGCGCCACATCATAGTGGTGGTGCATGCCCCTGAGAGGGACGGCTTCAAGTACGGCTCAAAACAGGACGACAAGTACGGCTCAAAACAAGACTAGGGATAAGATAAAACCTGAAAGATAATCAACGCCCCCCCCAGTCCCTTCTCTACACACTACCAGGTAACCCTCTCTCCCACAGCCGAGAAAACTGCACAAAGGGTAAACAAAAGGAAATCTGGACCTGGGGACATCTGAGCAAAGGCGTACTGAAAAATCTAGTTCTAGATCGTGAAATTCCAGCAACCAATGGTTCAAAGAATACTGGTAACCAGGTTTGTGAATCCCGAACAGCTGACTGGAAGATTTTTCTCTGAATAAACTAACCAGTTGGTGGCATCCCAATAAAAGAACCCAGCTAGACACCTATAATGAAGCCAATCTGCCAACAATTTCTGCCACACACACAGAACTTCCAGTCACCTCATTAGGAACTTGTCTTAGATTCAAATGGACGGCTACCAGTCACTAGATTTGTAAGCAAAGTCCATAACAAGGCAGGCCAAAACAAATGGTACAAAGGAACTCTGAGGAAAAGAGTCCCAGGAGCAGAAGAAAACTTCAGAACACTGAAACAAAACAAAAACAACCATCTGGTTAACATCCTCAGAGAATTAAGAGAAAATATTGCACTTAAGAAACAAAAGCAGAGGATAAAAAATAAACATTCAGAAAGCATAAAAGAGCCTCTGGAAATTAAAAGTATAATAGAATTTAGAAATTTAAGTGAAAGAATGGAAAATAAAGTAAGAAACTGCCTCAGAGTGTAAAACAGAAAGAAATAGATTAACTTAAAGCAAGATCAGTTCAAAAGGTCCAATACCCAAATAAAGAAAAATACAGAAAAAGCAAACAATGATAACAGAACTGAGGAACTGTCAAAAATAATTCCAAAAAATTCTCCCTTAACTAAACTCATGGTCCCTAACATGATTTACCAAATTGAAAGGGCCACTGTGTGCCCAGTACAATGAGTGAGGGACAGCACACTAACTACCATGAGAAATAGTGGGTAAACTGGCTACAGAAAACACACTAAATCCAGAGAGAACAATCACATATAAAGGATTAGAAATCAGAACTTCATTGGTCTTCTTAAAAGACACTGACAGCTAAAAAGTAATGGAGAAATACCTTCAAAATTTTGAAGGAAACTTATTTCCAACCAAGAAAGAATTCCATACTCAGGCAAACTATCCATCAAGTAAGATGGTAAAACTTTTTTCCTTTTTGGAATTTTATAATGTAGAGAAAATTGAATTTATAGACTACCTGATTCATTAAACAAGTGGAAAATTACATGAAGAAGTGACTAGAAAGGATGCAAAGATTTAGCCTTAAATAAAGAACACAAGGAAAATGAAAATACAAGAAAATTATTAATCCCAGGGAAAAAAAAATTAAGAAAGAAAACAATCTTAGTATGCTTTTGGCTCAGAAATGAACAAAATACTTAAATAGTCATAATAATGTAAAATTTTCTGTTTAACACTCCTGACTTAACCAAAATTTGTGATATACTGAAAGACAACATCTAAAACTAATATGTCAAGAACAGCTGCTTCGGGCTTCCCTGGTGGCACAGTGATTAAGAATCCACCTGCCAATGCAGGGGACACAGGTTCAAGCCCTGGTCCGGGAAGATCCCACATGCCACGGAGCAACTAAGCCCATGCACCACAACTACTGAGCCTGCGTGCTGCAACTACTGAAGCCCGCGTGCCTAGAGCCTGTGCTCCGCAACAAGACACCGCAATGAGAAGCCCGCACATCACAACAAAGAGTAGCCCCTGCTCGCCACAACTAGAGAAAGCCCACGCACAGCAATGAAGACCCAGTGCCACCAAAAATAAATAAATAGGGCTTCCCTGGTGACACAGTGGTTGAGAGTCCGCCTGCCGATGCAGGGGACACGGGTTCGTGCCCTGGTCTGGGAAGATCCGACATGCCGCAGAGCGGCTGGGCCCGCGGGCCATGGCCGCTGAGCCTGCGCGTCTGGAGCCTGTGCTCTGCGGCGGGAGGGGCCACGGCAGTGAGAGGCCCGCGTACCATAAACGAATGAATGAATGAATGAATGAATGAATGAATAAATAAATAAATAAAATTTTTAAAAAGAATAGCTGCTTCTACATTCCTTGTCAAGAGTCAAGCAGCAAGGTACTGTTTTACTGTGTGTGCAAAAGAATCTTTTGGTACTACTGACTGCATTTTTCACTTTGATAAACATAAAAATTAAATCTAAACAAAAAATGGAATAAATAGGTACAATGGGCAATGTATCAATGTACCCAATGTTTTCATTTCTCTTACTAGTTATGTAGACAGGTTAGAAAAGGATACAACCAAGTATTAAACGCCTACTTCATGTCAGCTGTTATGCTAAGTTTTTCTCACAGTAAAAGAAAGGAATTCAAGAAGTGAGACAACGGAAATTGGCTATTTGCTATTTTATGTATAGTGGTAAGCACTAAATCTGTTAACTTTTTTAAATCACCTCTTTCAAAGGTATAGGAACTCAGGATGCTACACTCAATTTAAAAGCAAAGAGTAGACATGAATCATCAGTAAGTGAAAAAAACGTTAGCAAATGTTAAACTTTGAAGGCATTCTATTCAAAGTATATAGGCTGGGACTTCCCTGGCAGTCCAGTGGTTAAGACTTCGCCTGACAATGCAAGGGGGTGCAGGTTTGATCCCTGGTCAGGGAGATAAGATCCCACGTGCCTCACGACCAAAAAACCAAAATATAAAAGTGAAGCAATACTGTAACAAATTCAATAAAGACTTCAAAAGTGGTCCACATCAAAAACAAAACTTTAAATAAATAAATAAAGCATACAGGCTAAAAAGCTCGTACAGGAATAAAACGAAAAAAGTTATATATAATTTTTTTTTTTAATTTTTGGCTGTATTGGGTCTTCATTGCTGCATGCAGGCTTTTCTCTGGTTGCAGCAAGCAGGGGCTACTCTTCACTGCGGTGTGCAGGCTTCTCATCGCAGTGGCTTCTCTTGTTGCAGAGCACAGGCTCTAGGCGCACGGGCTTCAGTAGTTGTGGCACACAGGCTCAGCAGCTGTGGCTCACAGGCTCTAGAGTGCAGGCTCAGTAGTTGTGGTACACAGGCTTAGTTGCTCCTCGGCATGTGGGATCTTCCAGGGCCAGGGCTCGAACCTATGTCCCTACAGTAACCACTGCACCACCAGGGAAGCCCCTACAATACCTTTTTTAAACTGCCACTGAAGACGCCCCATCCTGGCTTCTTGTACTCATAAGTCAGAGATACATAAGATAAATAAATTTGAAAACAAATTTTTAATTACGTAGATAAAGGTAAATCTTCTTGTGGTACAAATAAAAAAGAACTTAAAAGCTAAAAGAATCAACATTAGTTCAAGCTAAGGCAGTCAATGAAGATACCTAATACATACCTTAGAGGCTGGGGTTGACTATGACACCAGCACAGACCCTAGATGTGCTGTGTAAGGACAGGAAATAGAAAGAGCTGATCCTACCGAAGGGGAATCTATCTCAAAGAAACACGGACTGGACCACTAAGACTAGAGAAAATTCATTTAAGAGGATAACTCAGCTGGGAGGAGAACCACTTTCAACTTTCCCCTCCCTTCTTTCTGCCAGAACATGTCTCTGCAGTCACAATGACTGCCATGCTGTGACCACAGAACAATGCTGAAAATGTAAACTATCTGCTAAGGTTGGTATAGTAGAAAGACAGAGAAAGTCTGATCCCTAAAGATTTCACAGAGGGACTTCCCTGGTGGTCCAGTGGTTAGGACTCCGCACTTCTACTACAGGAGGAACGGGTTCAATCCCTGGTCAGGGAACTAAGATCCTGCATGCCACGTGGTGCGGGCTAAATAAATAAAGATCTCACAGAGCAGTCATAAAAGCTTTAAATGCGTTTCTCAACTCCTTTCAAATAAGAATTTAGTAAACTTGTAAACTGCTCATCTGTAGAAGCCAGATTAATCTGTAATCTGGTTTTTGTTACTAGCAGCCAAAAGCAATTCTTAACAGGTACAGAGCAAATGCAAAAACCTCCCTCAGTGACACCTCCACAAACCCAGGTTAGAGGACCAGGAATCCCAAGAAAGAAAACAATTCTTAAAGATTAGCTCACGGTCAAAAATTACAAAGTATGTGAAGACATCTACCACCACAGTTAAAAAACAAAAAAAAGAAAGAATTCCAGAATCTCTGAGAAATTTTAAACTAAGTATGTTTTGGGGACTTCCCTGGTGGCGCAGTGGTTAAGAATCTGCCAGCCAATGCAGGGGACATGGGTTCGAGCCCTGGTCTGGGAAGATCCCACATGCCGCGGAGCAACTAAGCCCAGACGCCACAACTACTGAGCCTGCACTCTAGAGCCCACGAGCCACAACTACTGAGCCCACGTGCCACAACTACTGAAGCCCATACGCCTAGAGCCCGTGCTCTGCAACAAGAGAAGCCACTGCAGTGAGAAGCACGTGCACCACAGCAAAGAGTAGCCCCCACTCGCCTCAACTAGAGAGAGTCCACACGCAGCAACAAAGACCCAACGCACCCATAAATAAATAAATAAACATAAATAAATAAATAAATAAATAAATTTTTATAAAAAGTATGTTTTTGCCATGACTAAGAAGCCCACATGCCGCAATGAAGATCCCGCATGCCACAACTAAGACTTGGCGCAGCCAAAATAAATAAATAATAAATATTACTTTCTTAATAAAGTTTTTTTTGTTTTAAGTGAAAGAAGGTTTATTCAGGCAGGAACCCACTCCATAGACAGAGCGTGGGCCATCTCAGAAGGCAAGAGGCCAAAATAAGTTATGTTTTAAATATTCAAATAAGTTAATAAATATACTCCTTAAGACTATAATAGGGACTTCCCTAGTGGCACAGTGGTTAAAAATACACCTGCCAATGCAGGGGACATGCATTCGATCCCTGGTCTGGGAAGATCCCACATGCTGTGGAGCAACTAAGCTTGTGCACCATAACTACTGAGACTGCACTCTAGAGGTCATGAGCCACAACTACTGAGCCCGCATGCCACAACTACTGAAGCCCGCGCTCCTAGAACCTGTGCTCCGCAACAAGAAGCCACCACAATGAGAAGCCCATACATCGCAACGACGAGTAGCCCCCGCTCACCACAACTACAGAAAGCCCGTGTGCAACAACAAAGACCCAAAGCAACCAAAAATAAATAACTAAATAAAATTGATTCTTTAAAAAAAAAATAAGGTGGAATTAAAATGTAAACAACAATAAAACTGATTTTGCAAGGTAAAGAGAGTGAACACAAGGTGTTCTAAGGTCCTTGGTTTTGTTCAAAAGGAGTACAAAGATTAATCTAAGGGCTTCCCTGGTGGCGCAGTGGTTAAGAATCCGCCTGCCAATGCAGGGGACACGGGTTCGAGCCCTGGCCCGGGAAGATCTCACATGCCTCGGAGCAACTAAGCCCGTGCACCACAACTACTGAGACTGCGCTCTAGAGCCCGCGAGCCACAACTACCGACCCCGCATGCAACAACTACTGAAGCCCGCGCGCCTAGAGCCTGTGCTCTGCACACAACAAGAGAAGTCACTGCAATGAGAAGGCCGTGCAACACAACGAAGAGTAGCCCCCGCTCACCACAACTAGAGAAAGCCCCGCGCACAGCAACAAAGACCCAATGCAGCCAAAATAAATAAATTAATTAATTTAAAAAAAAAAGATTAATCTTAGACTCACAGAAAAAATATAAAGTATGCACATTAAAATATTAAGGGCAGGGCTTCCCTGGTGGCGCAGTGGTTGAGAGTCCGCCTGCCAATGCAGGGGACACGGGTTCGTGCCCCAGTCCAGGAAGATCTCACATGCCGCAGAGCGGCTGGGCCCGTGAGCCATGGCCGCTGAGCCTGCGCGTCTGAAGCCTGTGCTCCGCAGCGGGAGAGGCCACAGCAGTGAGAGGCCCGCGTACCGCAAAAAAAAAAAAAAAAAAAATTAAGGGCAATCACTAGAAGAAAAGAAATGGAACATATAACCTCCAAATCAGACCAGATTTTTTTTAAAAAGATAAGGAACAATCACTCCAACTGAAGAAAAAAAAAAGAGGAAAAAAAATAAGCATGGTAAATAGATAACACAAAATAAAAATTTAAGAAGTAAGCCAAATGTATCAATCATTACTATAAATGTAAAAAATCTGTAATGCATGTTAATACAGATTCTTAGACTATATTTCTTTAAAAAACCAAGCTTCACTATATTTACAAGGATGTTCACTGCAGCACTATTTGTGGTTATGAAAAACTGGAAACCTAAATGACAATTAATAAAGGAATTAAATAAGTTACAGTACATTCTGTGACAGAATACTAAAAAGCAGATAAAAAGAACGAACTAGATCAAAATTTATCAATGTAGTGATGTCACAAGTAGTTATGTCACTAATCACAGAACACATATAGAATTTACCATTCCTGTAAAATAATACACTAGTTGGTGGTGTGTATGGATAGATGCGTGTAGTAACAAGGATTAAAACATAGATGGTGGTATATATATACAACGGACTATTACTCAATCTAAAAAACAAGGAAATTCTGCCATCTGTGACAACATAGATGGACCCTGAAGGCATTATGCTAAATGAAACAAGTCAGACAGAGAAAACAAATACTATATGATCTCACTTATATATGAAACCTAAAAAAAACCAAACTCAGAAACAGAGAACAGATTGGTGGTTGCCAGAGGCAGTGGGTAGTGGGTTGGGGGAAATGGGTGAACGTGGTCAAAAGGCACAAACTTCCAGTTATAAGATAAGTGAGCTCTAGGGATGTAATGTACAGCTTGGTGACTGTAGTTAACAACACTGTATTGTGTATTTGAAAGCTGCTAAGAATAAATCTTAAAAGTTCTCATCAAAAGAAAAAACAATTTGCAACTAGGTGAGGTGATGGATGTTAACTAAACCCTCTGCGGTAATCATTTTGCAATATATACATCTATCAAACCATTATGTTGTATACCTTAAACATTCCGGTGTTACATATCAATTATAGCTCAATAAAACTGGCAAGAAAAAAATATAGAGAGACTGGCCCTACAGACATTAAAAGGGTAATGGCTGACCCAGACTGGGGAGAATACAAATAGTACTTCAACTTCATTTTTTAGTTTATTGTTCTTTTTAAGCAGAAGGGAAGATCTGAAGCAAATATGAAGAATGGACATTGGTTCATTCTGGGTAGGGAACACTCAGATAGTCATTTTATGTTCTATACTGCTCAGAACTACTTGTGATAATCAAATGCATATTAATATAAGTTTAATTTGTAGAATTAAATCTAAATATATATTTACTGTGATTGAGTGCATTTCATATGGTTTTACAGATTTATAGTAATTTATTTGCATTATGTATGCTCAAAAAGAAAAAATTTAAAAATAATATAGTGCATCCATAGATCAATCCCTAAAGCCCTGGTTTTGAGTCCATCCAGTGGTTCCTCCCTAACAAAAAAACAGCCAGGAAGAACTGCAATAAAAAGAGGCAGAGCGGGCTTCCCTGGTGGCGCAGTGGTTGGGAGTCCGCCTGCCGATGCAGGGGACACGGGTTCGTGCCCCGGTCCGGGAAGATCCCACATGCCGCGGAGCGGCTGGGCCCGTGAGCCATGGCCGCTGAGCCTGCGTGTCCGGAGCCTGTTGCTCCGCAGCGGGAGAGGCCACAACAGTGAGAGGCCCGCGTACCGCAAAAAAAAAAGAAAGAAAAAAGAGGCAGAGCAATAGAAGAAAGTTACAGCTCACTTCCTGGAGGAAAGGAATCATCTTTCATTTAAAGCTAGAAGAGCAAGACCTAAACAATGCAAATTCTTAATGGGCTTTTGGACGTTTTATTTTTTACACAATCCACTGTCAACACATTTTCCAAGTAGAATAATTAAATATCTAAAATATCCTCTTCTCTGTATCTCATTAAAATTGTATAAGTAGGGGGCTTCCCTGGCGGCGCAGTGGTTGAGAGTCCGCCTGCTGGTGCAGGGGACACGGGTTTGTGCCCCAGTCTGGGAAGATCCCACATGCCGCGGAGCGGCTAGGCCCGTGAGCCGTGGCCACTAAGCCTGCACGTCTGGAGCCTGTGCTCCGCAACGGGAGAGACCACAGCAGTGAGAGGCCCGCGTACCGCAACAACAACAACAAAAAATTGTGTAAGTAGGTAAAATTTCTAATAAATCTCTTCAGCCTGTGGTAGTTACGAAGAGATACACAGTAAACACAAAAACAGTCATGAGAACCTCCCTGGTGTCACAGTGGTTAAGAATCCAACTGCCAATGCAGGGGACATGGGTTTGATCCCTGATCCAGGAAGATCCCACATGCCGTGGAGCAACTAAGCCCGTGTGCCCCAACTACTGAAGCCTGCGCGCCTAGAGCCCGTGCTCTGTAACAAGAGAATCCACTGCAATGAGACGCCCACGTGACGCAACGAAGAGTAGCCCCCCCTCGCCGCAACTAGAGAAAGCCCGCGCACAGCAATGAAGACCCAACACAGCCAAAAATAAATAAATAAATGTACTTTTTTAAAATGTTAATTAAAAAAAAAAAAACACATACACATTAAATACAAAAACAGTCATCAGAACTTGCCTGGTGGCACAGTGGTTAAGAAACCACCTGCCAAAGCAGGGGACATGGGTTTGATCCCTGACCCAGGAAGATCCCACATGCCACGGAACAACTAAGCCCATGCGCCACAACTACTGAGTCTGCGCTCTAGAGCCAGTGAGCCACAACTACGGAGCCTGCACACCACAACTACTGAAGCCTGCAGGCCTAGAACCCACGCTCCGCAACAAGAGTAGCCACCGCAATAAGAAGCCTGCACGTCGCAACAAAGAGTAGCCCCTCTTGCCGCAACTAGAGAAAACCCATGCACAGCAACCAAGACCCAACGCAGCCAAAAATAAATAAATAAATTTATTAAAGGAAAAAAAAAACCAGTCATCAGTTAAGTGTTTTAACCTCTAACCACGGGACTTCCCTGGTGGTGCAGTGGTTAAGAATCCGTCTGCCAATGCAGGGGACATGGGTTCGAGCCCTGGTCCAGGAAGATCCCACATGCTGCAGAGCAACTAAGCCCGTGCGCCACAACTACTGAGCCTGTGCTCTAGAGCCCGCGAGCCACAACTACTGCAGCTCGCATGCCTAGAGCCCGTGCTCCGCAACAAGAGAAGCCACCGCAATGAGAAGCCTGTGCACCGCAAGAGTAGCCCCCGCTCACCGCAACTAGGGGAAAGCACATGCGCAGCAACGAAGACCCAATGCAGACAAAAATAAAATAAATAAATTTATTTAAAAAAAAAAACCTCTAACCACTGTGACAGCAGTTAGTAAACAATGAAGTCTAATGAAAATATTTCAATAAAAATTCTTGGGCTTCCCTGGTGGCACAGTGGTTGGGAATCCACCTGCCAATGCAGGGGACACGGGTTCGATCCCTGGTCCGGGAAGATCCCACATGCCATGGAGCAACTAAGCCCGTGTGCCACAACTACTGAGTCTGTGCTCTACAGCCCACACGCCACAACTACTGAAGCCTGCACTCCCTAGAGCCCATGCTCCGCAACAAGAGAAGCCACCCAATGAGAAGCCTTTGCACCACAACGAACAGTAGCCCCCACTTGCTGCAACTAGAGAAAGCCTGCACACAGCAACCAAGACCCAACGCAGCCAAAAATAAATTAATTAATTAAAAAAAAATTCTTATTCACTTCAGGTGAATAAAGCAATTCGAGTGTTTTTTCTAAACAATGAATGCCTAACAAAGAGCTTCCCTTAAAAACCAACCAAACTTTCCCTCAATTGCCCATCTATTTTTATTTTCGTTTTTCCTTATTTTCAACATTCGATCTAACCCTGCAATCCTTACTCTTTTCGATGGCCCATCATGAGGGTTCTGCCCAAACCAGAGAACTACAATTGCTGTCTCAAGTACTTGTCTTAGTCCTTCAGCATCCTTGGCAGCAATGTCACTATCAAAAACTCTTTCTTAAAAAAAATAATTGTGGACTTCCCTGGTGGCGCAGCAGCTAAGAATCCACCTGCCAATGCAGGGGACATGGGTTCGAGCCCTGGTCCAGGAAGATCCCACGTGCCGCAGAGCAACTAAGCCCATGTGCCACAACTACTGAGCCTGCGCTCTACAGCCTGCGCGCCACGACTACTGAAGCCCGCGCGCCTAGAGCCCGTGCTCCGCAACAAGAAAAGCCACCAGAATGAGAAGCCCACGCACCACAACAAAGAGTAGCCCCAGCTCGCCCCAACTAGAGAAAGCCCGCGTGCAGCAACGAAGACCCAACACTGTCAAAAATAAATTAATTTAAAAAACAAATTAAAAATAAAATGGGGGGATTCCCTGGTGGCGCAGTGGTTGAGAGTCCGCCTGCCGATGCAGGGGACACGGGTTCGTGCCCCGGTCCGGGAAGATCCCACATGCCGCAGAGCGGCTGGGCCCGTGAGCCATGGCTGCTGAGCCTGCGCGTCTGGAGCCTGTGCTCCGCAACAGGAGAGGCCACAGCAGTGAGAGGCCCGCGTACCGCAAAAAAATAAATAAAAATAAAAATAAATAAATAATAAAATGGGTATGGAATGTTAATATTTTTTTTTTAAGAACTGTCTTTGTTGCTACTGGACCCTGCAGGTTCTCCTTTCCTGACAGTTCATTATCCATCCTTGGAAACCGTTCTTACTCTCCCAAATGTGAACATTCACCATAGTTCTGTCTTCACTCTTCTTTTCTCTAACAAAAAATGTCACTTGTTTCCCAATCTTCCTTCTACGCAGCTCCAACTCTAACTTGTCTTCATTACTTTAACCCTAAATTTCCAATGAAAAATCCTACCTGCATCAAAACCAACATGCCCAAAACTTTCTTTACTCTTCAAATTTGCTCTCCTTCCTTTGTTACTGTTAATGGTTATCACCATTCCAGAGTGCTCAACCTTGACATCTCAGAATCATCTCTGATTATTCCCTTTCCTTCACCCCACATCCATTTCTGTCATTTCCTCCTTCAAAATGCTCCCTCTCTCTCTTTCTACTTCCTCCCTTTCTACTCTCACATTTTTATAGTAACAGCATCCTAAGACTTTCAGTTTCTAACCTCCCCTTTCAAAGCCATCCTATATACAACCAAACTTCTTGTCTAAAAATACTGCTTTATTGTTCTGGATTTTTACTCCTCAGTATCTGTCAAGGTACCACCAGTTCATAATTGCCCCTCTTCTGAAAAGTGAGCTATCCCAAACCCACAGAGATCTCCCTGTGTCTGAGCAACTCAACCCTATTGTCTAGCCATGGCTAGCTAACTGGTCCAACTAGACAAGCCAAGACAGTTTTTTTTCCCCCCAAAAGGAACATGAGATTCGCACTGCAATTTAGCCTCTTGAGACAGGAGACAGAAAATATTAAGAGCTGAAGTATGGCCATCTTTCACCACAGGAGGCAATATACAACACCTTGGTTGAGAGCTTCATCACAGCCCAGACTCCAACTAGATACGTATTTCTCTTAAAACTACGATATCTTTATCTATGAAATGAAAGTAACAGAATATCTACCTCATATATTTGATAGGTAAAGAAAATAATTGGTATAGAACATTCAGCACAGTACCTGACAAATGGTAAACAATCAAAAAAGTTAACTATTGATTTTTGGAGTAAGTAGTAGAGAAAATCTGCAGAAAGGAAAAGAATGAAGCAGACACACAGAGAAAAGCAGAAATAATATTAAAACTAATTCCATTCCCGTTCTAATTCATGGGTACATTTTCAGGTTAGGTTTCTTGGCTACTATATCCTTATAACAAACTGCCCTTTCTCTGCTTATTTAAGCTTGGAATGAGTTTTTGTTTTTTACAAACAACCCTACCTTGTGTAATTGTACACTACAGGAATTTAGAAGACGCTGTGTCTCTTCTTTCATTAACGACCCCCACCATCCTACCAAATAAAGCTAAAATAAAATGGGTCCCCCAATATACCTTTATATACCTTTTAAGATAAATATTTTATTCACTTGAGTATCCTGACCATGACCTCAGAGAGGAAAAAGAAATAGAAACAGGCAACAAGAGGCATTTGAGGCAAATAACGCTGACATTTTACCACTCCCCATTCACCTCTTTATCCTCCCTCTCTTGATACCCACTTTCCTATTTTCTAATCTTTCTCTGGCCATGAATCTACTGTGACATCCCCTAGAAGAGCCTCACCTTACTGGCAGTGTTTACTAACAAATTAAAGCAAAACTTCCTTTGCTTGATGACCCATCAACCCCAAACCATAACATGCTACAAAGAGGAAAAAAGATAGAGTAAACCTATACATACTTTAAGTCCTAAAATTTTCATGATTAATTTCATCCTCCACTTGCCAGTTCCCATTTCTGTAATGCTAGAATAGCTGAAACTCTGGTACAGTGCATTCCCACACACAAAGAAAACACATCAACAGAATATTGCTCTGAGTTTCACAATCCTATATAAGCTACTCAGCCATTATTTCTGATCAAAAATTGCCCAGACAAAAATAAAAGTTTCTGTTCATACTATCCATGTAGGTAAAGAAGCTGAAATATTTGTTTTCTACCTTCTGTCACATACTCTAGTCAACAACAAAAGGAAGAAACTATCACACTGCAAATGGTAATACTTCCATGTGATTAATGAAGATTAAATCTTTTTCTCCCTCATATTTCTAGAAGTTCAACTGGAAAAATGATTTTGGCCACAAAGAATAAACATTCCTCCCTCATTCTTACAGAAGGTTTACAGAAGTGTTCAGAAAGAAGGTTAGCCAGCCAAGTCAAAAAAAAGGAAGATTTTTATGTTGCTTTGCCAAAGGGACTGAATGTGAAAATACTGAGCAAGGTTAAACTGTACATGTATAGATATAGTAAAAAGAAATGTGAATCATTAAACACTTTTTTTTTTAACTCAGTAAACAGAACCTAGCAAAATTATCTCAATATAACTTACTTATGTCCTACTGCCATTATATTCCAACTATGATTAGCCAATTTAACCCTCAAACCAGTAGACATGGCTAAGAAAGCCCAAATACAACTTTATATTTTACCTGTTCTAAGTATCTATCAGTATGTACTTATGTGATTCAATTTGTTTTTCAGATCTTATAAAACCAGTTTAAAACTGTAAGTCAATACTTGGCCCAAATTCAATATTTGAACAAAAGACTGAAAACCCTTGAAACTGACACATGAGTGTGTAGCATCCTAAGCTACTCACTGAAGTATTTTAATGTTTTTGATAAACACTCCTTACCACTCTGGCTGCTCTCTCCTGAGATTCACATTTCCTGCAAAACCATGGTCCAGTGGGTACTTGAACAATGCCATAGCAAGCTGTTGGGAAATAAATGTTTTAAAGTAAGTTAAGATTTGAATAATTATGGAAAATCAAATACCCTTTCAAAGCCCTATTAAAGTAATTACCTCTGAAACTATTCACATAAACCACCTGCTTTGTAAAGAACTAAAACATGCTATATTTATGTTTATAATTTATCACCTAGTTAAAATTATGACATTTTAGGGCTTCCCTGCTGGTGCAGTGGTTAAGAGTCCGCCTGCCGATGCAGGGGACACGGGTTCGTGCCCAGGTCCGGGAAGATCCCGCATGCCGCGGAGCGGCTGGGCCCGTGAGCCATGGCCGCTGAGCCTGCGCGTCCGGAGCCTGTGCTCCGCAACGGGAGAGGCCACAACAGTGAGAGGCCCGCGCACCGCAAAAAAAAAAAAAAAAAAAAATTATGACATTTTAACTAAATATTAGAAAAATAATCTTTTTCTATTTCAATTAAAAAGTATAAACATCACAAATTTTATTCTCTTATAACAGAAAAATATTAGATAAAATTTAACACTTTACATAGAATAACTCAAATTAATTAATTCATTCCTATATCCTGAAATTTAAATAGCAAGCATTTTAGATACATGAAAGTGAAAATTATTTCCAAATCACCTTTCAAAACAAACAAGACATTGCAGGAAAGAAAATGAAATGTAATGTTAAAAGTAAAATGCTTCTATTTAAATAAAATGTCCAGAATAGACATTTGTCTATCTGTCTATAGAGACAGAAGGTACATTACTGGTTGTCTAGGACTGGGGGAGTTAGGAAGAAATGGGGAATAACTGTTAACAGGTCCAAGGTTTCTTATTAGGGTGATGAAAATGTTCTAAAATTGACTGTAGTAACAAATCCAAAACTGTGAATGTACTAAAAACCAGTGAATTGTACACTTTAAGTGGGCTAATTGTATGGTATATGAGTTACATCTCAATAAACCCGTCAGAAAAAAAAGTAAACTACACGTTTATTTCTAATATATGTTAATGTTCCAACAAGTGACCTGTATATCACACATCCAAATCACAATCTAGTTACGTACAAAAACTGTTTTTATATTAACATTTACCTAACTCAAATTTTAATATTTTCCAAAAACCTAAAAACACTAATATCCAACTGACATTCTCTTGACTGAGCTTGCTCAGAGGTAACTTGAAAATATATCAAATATTGGAAAGCACTTAAAGAATATAAAATCAGCACAAATTTTTAAAACTCCAAAAGCTAAACTTCTAATCCCATTTAAAATGTATCGGAGTAAAAATATTCTATCAGCCAAGAAATACAGCATCACAGCCCAAAAACTTATATTTTAATTCAGAAATACTTCTAGAAAAGAAATTTTAACACTTAAATGAACACCTTCTAAATTGGGAGATGAGACTACTTAGCATCATTTATCATCCAATTCATAAGAAATACCTCTACAAGTGCCAATGAACACTATAACGGAAATACACTATACCAGTTCTGAGACCTTACAATCAGTACCTAGTTTGAATAAACATGGTTTTCACTCCTCAGAAGAGTAAGGTGTGCAACTCTGCCTTTCTTTAAAAGAACTGGGGATACATGCATGCTCAGGTTCGGTTATTCACTATCTCCTAAGTCCCCCTTCCCAGTTCTGAGATTCCGTTCTATAAAGAATACAGTTTAGTCCCTTACGCTCAGGCTTTCTCTCGTTTAGTAGCGCCCGGTACACTACTGAACCTCTGCCTCACTCAACGCCAGATTTAGAAACGAGAAGGGGGGCGGGTTGGTGCACAACAAGGGGAGTACAAGAGCCACCGAAAAAAAAATGGCCTGTTTTTCGGCCCCCAAATTTTCAGCCTCAATTCCTTACCACGTGAAATGGAAAAAGAACCTTCAAACGGCCAGAAAACTACCTTAACTAGTGTCCTCGGCTCTTGTGTATATCCCCAAAACTCACCTAATGGAAACACCCAGAAATAAACTAAGATGCTCCCCGAGTCACTGGCGCCGCCACCACCTCCTCTTCTGTCCAGTCACTGAAGCTGAGGAAGGGGCCCGATGCGGCCACTCAACAGCCTCATCCGCCACCCCGAGCAGCTCAGCCCAGCCGCGCCCGCGGCGGCGCGACTGCGGCGACGGCCTTCCGCCTCTTCTCCGCGGGAAGCTCCAGTCCGCAGGAGCGGCAGCAAGGTCTCGGCCAGAAAGCTTGGGGTGCGGCAGCCGGCGCCCTCCCCCCCCCCCCATCTAAAGCGGCAGGGCAGACCCCCGAGCTCCCGATCCGCCCTGGCGCCGCGCGCCGCGCTCCCGAGCCCGACTCCATGGTACAGGAAGTCTCCAGACACTGCGGCAGACGGCGCGGCGGGAGGGGGAAGGGGCTCCCCACTCCCCAACCCAAACCGACAGCCGCGGGGCCACGGCCTAGGGGCGCGCGCCCGGGCCCCGACACCCCCTCGCCGCCGACCCCGGCCTCCGAGAGTCCGCAGACCCGCGGCTCCGGGCGCAGGCTGCGGCCAAATGACACTTGAGAGAGTGAGCGCAGCATCACATGACAGTCCAGGCCACACACACTTTCTCCCACATGCGCAGCCCACACCCCTTCCGCCCCGCCGCCGACCCTCCGAGTCAATCCCCGGCCGCGGAACGGGGCGGGGGCGGGGGCGGGGCGGGGGGAGGGGCGGGAGGGGAACTGGCAGTTGCTGCCAAGGTGGGGGAAGCGGTGACGGTTGGGAGAGGCCGGGTTCGGCCAGGCGGGCGGTTGGGTGTTTACCTTGATGCACCGCGACGCTGCAGCCGTGCCCGTCGCAATAAACCAGCGGGTTCTCGGCCCAGCCTCTCTCGTCTGAGCAAACGCAACAGCCTCCAATCATCTCCTTCATACTATGGGAGACCTCGTCCTCCAGTGACACGGGCCGGTCGCTAGAGACCATCTAAGAGGGAGTTGGGGGGGACCATTAAAAAACACATGCAAGCCAATGAGTGCTTCCCCCCGCCCAGTCCCCCGCGCCCCCGCTCCCTTCCCGGCGCCCCGGCCCCCGCCCGCCGCTCGGCCGCTCGCTCACTCGGGCTTTGCCGCTCAGTCACTCACGTTCCGCACAGGAGTCAGGAGCCATGTCCTTGCTGACTCCCCCCACCTCCCCTCCACCGCCTCCTCCGCCTCCTCCTCCTCCTCGTCTTCTTCCCTCCCCACCTCCACCCGGCGGCTAACGCTGGAGCCCGAAGAGGGCACACATAATCAAGTAGGCCTCCGCACAGGCGCACTGGGGGGGCTCCCGCTGGGCCAGGGGCAGCGAGGGAGGGGAAGGGGGTTGCGCTTCCTCCTCCAAGCGTCACTCGGCGTGCGCGCCCGCCCGGCAGCCGGCGTGAGGGAAAAGGCCCGGGAGAGGCGAGGCCTGCGTGCGCGCCGCCGCGTCCGGCCGGCAGCCCGGGCCTGCCTCCCGGCCCCTTCCCCTCCCCCGCGCCGCTCGCAGCCGCCGAGGTGTGCTGGGGGGGAGGGGGCGAGGAGAGCCCGTGGCGCGCCGAGGCCGGAACGAGCCAACTGGAGGGCGCGGGGGCGCGCACGCGGGGGCGGGGACGTTGGGGCCGCCTTCTGCAGCGCCGGCCGCGCGGGCTGCGTGTGCACGTCGCGAAGAGGCCTCGGCGGGAGGGAGGGTGGGAAGGGAGGATTCCGAGGGCCGGGAGGGAGGACGAGTTTTGTCTGAGTAGCTGGAGGGGACTCCCTGCGGGCATCTGAGAACCTACCTGCAGGCCTTTTCCTGGAGAACTGGCCCGTGGGTAACAAGGGTTGGGCAAGTCGGCCAGCTTCCATGAAGGGTGCAGTGAAGCATGGCTTCCTGCAGTTGGCCGCGCGAACTTCACTGTAGTGCCGAAGCCTTTTCACCCATTAAGTTCACATCCTGGACTCTACCCAAAGTTCACCCAGTGGAAGTGCCACCAAGTCGGCTGCCCGTTTACACACCACACTGGGCCAAATGACAACTGAAAGTGCATCACAGACAGGGTCAAAAGCCTAGGTTGGGTTGTATTCGAAGAGGGAACACCTATGCTACCCGCAACTTGCTGTGTAGGAGTACAAATGGTTGTTAATCTGGAATTAGCAATATAATGTGAGGATCAGGAAATCGCAGTTTGAGGGAACCCAAGTTCTAGTCAGTCACCAAATGATCTCTAACACCATGTGACAGTGGAGTCCTTTCAATCGAGGATTTCTCTGATCTGGCTCTGTACTCCAAATTTACTCTTGAAAATTTGTCAATTTTTTATTAAGGCCACTTAAGTGGCAGAAAGATGGGAGCTCACTCACATACAAATAGAAAATGGATCAGGCCTATCTGAATAATTAGCTGGATATTGAGCAGTTTTGAGCTGTGAAATCTTCCACTGTTGCCCTACCCCCTATGTATCCTTTTTAGTCCAATATTGATTTTAGGCCAAAAAAGTGTCTCATTATAAAAGTTCAGCATGAAATAGGAATATAGATAGATGGTTTAAATGACAAGCATAGTTACAAGGCGAATTCATGACTTTGATAAATACCTTACGAGTACAAAATGACTTTATCAGGAATTAGCAATATAATGTGGGGATCTGGGAAATGCAGTTATATAAAATGCTAAAAGATGAAGGAACCCAAGTTCTCCTAGTCAGTCACCAAAAGATAATGGTTTAAGTTCTAAAAGCATTCCAAGTGTTCTCATAAAGAAAAAAAAAAATGTTTTTGTGGCATGGCTGCTTCTTCTACTGCAAATTAATTGCTAGAAATCTGTTTAAGAATTATAATAGATATAATACAACGCAAGCATATATCAGCAAATATATTCAAACATTCTAAAAGCGAAGTGAGATGGCTACAGTAATGCAAATCTAGAAGTGTAAGATAGGGGAAAAATGTACACTAAAGAAACCAAAAAATGAGAATTCGCTTTTAGTTATATTAGTGCATTTTTAAAAGGTGACTACAAGATTACACACTTATAAAATGCAACTTCTTTTGGAGGGTATGGTAATAATTAATAAATTTCCAAACATATAATAATGATGTTCTTAAAATATCACTGATATTTTTAAAACTAAAACTGTGTTCAAACAAATCTATATTGTTTTGTGTATCTCTACTGTATATCTTATCTTTACCCCTTTACAAGGGATACCAGTTCAACATCCAATTCCTGATCAGGTTCAGACTCTTAATGAAGAGTAATTTTTAGTTAAAATTAATGTGAAATTTCCCTTGCTAAACACTGAAGTCGAACCTTAATGAAATAAATTATTTTAAAATACATGCATTTTATTTTTAATGCATTGGAGCTTAGTTCTTGTGATGGAATTAATTTATATGTAAAGAAAGATGGGTACTTTACCCTTTCTGTAACACTTAATAGAAGAAATGTAGGTAAATGCTTGCTGTTTCCAAAACAAAACAAAAAAGTTCATCATTTGTAATACATTTTTGAAATTTAGAAAAATAGAGAAAATACACTATTTCTTAAGAACAGGCCTATATATAAATAATAGCATCTGAAGAAGAAATTTTATTAAAAATGTACATATAAATGTTGACAAAATATAAGTCAAATTATTTAAAACTGATATTTAACATATTAAATGTTATGAAAACTGTAAGAAAAAACATAATGAGCTAAGTAGGTCATTCTAATTTTAACTCATGTACCAGATATAGAACTTCTTCTTATGTTATATATCAGAAGTATAATATTTAATATATTTCTAAAAAATATTAGGTGATAAGAGTAACAGACATTACAAAATAGTTCAGAGATACAGTTAATTATTCATTCAGTAAATATTTATGGAACATTTACTGTGAGCCAGGGAACATTTACTAGATACAGGAAATATAGCAGTGAGCAAGTTATATTTGTCCTTTGTGTGATATATATGAGTATGATTAGCTGAATATGCTAATTCTCATAACTCAGAATGGATAAAACTTATAAATTGCCAGAATTGTTAAAGTTCGAGCAAGTTTTTAACAATACATGGTAATGTTAAAAAAACAAAAAAGTTCATGGGATTTATAGAATAACTTCATAGAAAAGTACAATTTCAATCTTAAAATAGTGTTATCCTTTAAATCTGATTCCACATTCTCAAAATATTCTTTGAAAAAGTACACCTAGTACCTATAGAATAAAACAAAAGCCTGTGGTCCCAATACACCTCTTCACATAACAACAGCAGCTAACTCAGTACTGGCTCATCTGTTTCTCTGAACTAATCATCTGAGGCAAACCACAAAAAACTCAAGTAAAGTATTTTATGATGTAACCTCTAACCCTACTATAATGGGAAACTATATTTTCTTCCTGTATGGGTAATATATCTTCTTATAATTTTCTTTATTCCTTATCCTGGGCACCAAATTTTTGGATTTGCTTTTCCATAATCATTTACATTAGTAGATACTTATGAACGAAATATTTAAAACCAAATTTGGCTCCTAGGTTAGTATGGCTTATATTTATCTCCTTTTTAAATTGAAGTTTTATTTGCCTTCTGTTATTTGCCTGTTATGTTTAGTCTATTATACCCACTGTTGAAGTATATTTCTTTAATGAGGTACAGAAATTCAGGTATATTTCTATAATATTAAGACTAGATGCACTTTCCTTAACTCAGATTCTTAACTTCCACAAAGTGTTTAAAATTCTCTATTGGCTCTGATACCTAGGTTTTTAAACAAAAAGCAATTATCAGAATTCATTCATCTACTAAACCTCATCAGAAACTATAATTTTCTTTCTAAATAAAATAGTTGGAAAAAGCAATAAGGCAATTCCTTATGATCTGCACAAACTTTAAGTTATGCCCTCTTTTAAAGGAACCTCTGAATAAAATTTTGTTTTGCTCATTTGGTATCCAACATTTCTTACCTTTTACATGAAAAGTTTATGAACCATATATTTATACTAGTATGATTAAAATATTGAGGTATTTCTGATACTGGTTTTGTTATTTATCTCACAATAAGTGAGTATTGTGTCTTTATAGGTACAAACCCGTGCATGGCACCTATATCATGGAGCACTATCAGAAATTTCATTAAAAGGTATTCATTTCAATTATATTTTCATTTGATATTCCGTTAATGGCTTTTGGAAAATTCCATTTAATGAAGCATATTAATCTTACTAGGTGATTTTTTTAAACTCACCATACCGCCTAGCAAGTGTCCTGCACGTAGTAGGCCCACAATAAATATTCATTTAATGTACAGTATTGGTGTTTAAAAGCTAATTGCTGTCTGAGCTTTATTCTTCAGAGTAAAGCAAGGCTTTATTTTGTATGTACACCTGAACTAAAATTTCTAAGTCATGATTAGGAAATTTTCAGATAAATTGGCTTTAAAGATTTTCAATAGTTGAAATTAATATAGGTGGAGAGTTTTTATTTACCGGGTAATTTAGAATTGTCTGTATTTAAATAGCCCTCAAATATTAACCACCTCTCCATGTAAAAGTCATTTTCTTACAAAACAGACTCTAACTTAGAATCAATCATAATTAATATTATTGTTACATACACTTAATTGTTAAAAAGTTTAGGTAATTCTGAAATTTAAATTGTATGTAATTTAAATTTTAAAATCTTTTTAAGAATCAAGGCCTAATATTTACTTTAAAGGGTTTAGTTTGGTTAATCCTGTGTTTGGCTTCAGAGCCACTCTTTTTGCTATAAAATTGATATGCATTGGTTATATTTACATTTTTGGGTAAAACACCGTGTAATTACCAACAGAAAAATAATATCTAAAAGATGCCTTTAAATCCTCTAGGCGTTACCCAAACCTCAATAACATTTCAGAGCTGGGCTATTTTTTTCCATGATGCAATAATACTTAAAGGTGTTACACTTTAGACTTTTCAGAGTATCATCAATATAATGTAAGGGCAGGAGTGTAAGGTCCATGTTCCCATTTTTTTACTGACACTGAAGATTTGCATTTCTGTTATAATTAAAGTGTGATTAAAGTGACATATTTAAGTGTCTGTTTATAGGATACAATAAGGTTATCCAAGTGAAAAGATTCTGGACATGGAAAAGAGGAAAATCAGTTTTTGAAATGGAAGAGAACCTTGCAAGAAATGAAACATATCTTGGACTGAAAAAAAAGAAGAATCAGAAATTAAACTGAATTGCTAAATACTATTTGGACCAAAGAAGATTACTTTTTAAGATTTAAATGTTTTCCTCTTTGAAAGGGGCCACTGCTTACCAAATCCAGAAACAAGCCCTAGAATATGTTAATTAACTGCATTGTGTCCCAGAAAGAATGAGGTTGACAAATTCATTTTTTTATTCCTTCAATCAATAAACTGTTTGCCTAGTACATCTTAGATTTTTTAAATCTATAACGTGTATATTTACCTCTTGGAATTGTACAGTAACAGTGCCAAATACCACCATGGCCCCATAGGGTGCATCTTATGAAGCTTAACATTCCTGGCGAATTAAACACACAAGCCTCCGATCACTTTTTGTCAGTCTTTACTGTGGCGCGTAAGAGCCAAACTGTAGGTAATTTTTATATGGTGGCAATTTACCCCAATTTAAAAAGCAATGATCTTTGATGCAAGCAGAAGTGGAAAACATAATGACAGAAAACTAAAGAAAGGTATTACAAAGACTGACCTGGAACGCTTCTTGTCCCTCTCCATCCCCACCCCCATTCATGCCCTTTTTTTCCGCCCATTTGTTGTTTTTCTCACAAGTATATCATGACTTGCAACATATTCTTTTTAATTTAAATAAACCCCCCAAATGCCTGAAACACTAAAAGATGTAAAAAGATTCACCTTCTGCAATCAACTACATAGCAGATAAACTTATAAAGCTATTCTAAACATCCAAAGACTTATAAATAAAAAATGTAAATTGAATCCAAGTAGTTGGGGAGGGGGACCATGGGAGGATGAGTGTGGGAGGAATGAACAGATTGAGAATATCTAATTTCAACACCAATTTTTTTTCCGTTCAAACCGTTCCATAGTTACACCTCAAATGATTTCTTATGTAAGAATTTCTCCCTATATTTCGAAATAACTGAATGATTTCCGTGAGGAAATGCAAGTTTAGGAAGATCCGCAAAATGAAAGTGTTAAAATGCAAACCACTTCTATAGCATTTCAAATGCAAAATCACAACCACCACTACCTTTAACTGACTCTTAAGGGTTCTTTTCAAACAGAGGCTGTTTATGAACATCATCTGTTAACTTCTTTCTGGTAATTCAAAACTCTTGTCAAATGATGTTTTCAAGATGACGTGTAAATATAATATTCCATTAGAGATCAATTCTAATTGGTTTTTAAAAATCCACCTTGGGAAACCAGTGCTGTATAATACACAGACTAGTAATGGGCATTTTAGAAGGAATTTTCGCAAAGTCTATTATCAGTCTAAGTCGAAATTACTGTCTTGCCCTAGTAAGGTTTGGGCAAAAGGACTGAAATTATTTCTTCATGAGTTTTCACGCACGATGACTTTGGTCTTGTCTTCAAGATTCGCGAGCACTTGTTGGAAATCTTCATTTTTTAAAACTGTGATGCTTGCCAGAAATATTTTTTCCACATGCCTCACAAAGGAAAACAGGCAGAGTTTCGTAGGTTGCTTACAATTATTTCTTTCTAAAACGTGGTGTAAAAGCTAATGACACGTTTTTCCCTTTTGAATTTCACTGTTATTTTGAAAATGCATTTCACGTTAAGAAACCAAGCCTGTTTTTGTTAGGGGTAGCTCAACCCAGCCTTTTAAAATTAGACTCCTTGTATACAACAAAGAGCTGAATAATAACAAATAGAGACCGCTAAACGTGCTTTTCCGAACTCCTTTGAATCCCGACATTCATTTTCGAATCCATACATTTAAAGAGATTTAAAATAGGATATGATGGGCTCTAACTTTCCAGATCCAGAAAAAAAATCGCCCACATTTGTCTCTATCTACTTATCACTTTGCAAACATATCTATGCTGCTTTCCCTCTTCTTTTCGTGCGTGAGTCGCAGCCTTGCCCAGCTTCCTCCAATTTAGCGGCACGTTGTAAAGCCTCCTTCCTACGCGGTCTGGAGTTGGGAACCCCTCGCCGGACGACACTGATCATAAAACTTGCCGCGCCGACCCGACCCGGCCCAAGCGTTGCAGTTCGGGGAGGTGGGGGTGGGGGCCGAGTCGGGCCGGGGGACCCCTCCCTCGGGAAGGACGCACTCGGCGAACTGCCGCACGAGGGCCGAACAATGGGGGCGTCCGGGCGAGCGGGTCCCGGCTCCCGCTTCCTCGGCGGCGCCGGCTGCGCGCCCGGCCGCCCCCGCCCACCGCGGCCCTCCCCGCCCGCGGTTTCGCGCTCTCACTGCCGGCCTCAGCCTTCCTCCCGAGCGCTGCGGCCCGGCCCGCCGCTCGCCCCGCCGCCGCGCGCCTCCTTTCCGTCCCCGGGCTGGCCCTCCTTTCTCCGACTGCGACACCGAGGCACTGCCTTCGGCGACTCCAGCTTTCGCTGCGGCTACCTTCCCGCTATTTCCTTAATATATTTTCTAAATTTCTCCTTTATTTTCGGAAGTGGTTGAGATGTCTCACTTCCACCTTAATTTCCATTTGCTATTTCCCTCTGGAAAAGATTCCCCCAGGAAATCCAAAACCTAGAAGGAACTACAGCAAATCCCATAAAACCTTTAACTTTAAATACGTCTTTTTTTTAATTTTAACGCATTTATGTCGTCTAACCTGGCAAAAGAACTCTCTTCTCTTTTTATTTCCTCCTTTAAATATTGTTATTTTAAACTCTCCATCAAGTGCATTTTGATGAGAGGGCAGAGAATGTGTCCGGCAGCACGCAGCAAATCAGAGGTTTTATCTTACGCCTCCTGGGATGGTAAAAAAGTGGAACGTGGACGAGTAAGCTTCTAGGGAAGAAAAGCAACACAATTCGCTGGAGACGAAGCCGGGCCAGGCGGGGGGAGGCGCAGCGGGGGCGTCGAGGGCCCTCGGGCTCCGGGCAGGGGAGCTAGTCTGGGAAAGAGAGAAGGTTTTAAATAGCGGGGGCCGGGAGGGCGGCGGGCCCGCGCATGACGGTACTTTACGAGAAAGGATGGCGCAGCGGATGAGATTACTTTGCTTTCTCATCCCCTAAGAAAAAACTAAAGTTGGAGGGAGGCGGGGAGAACAGCCATCCTTATTTCCTCCCCACGTTTCCGCAGAAGGACCGGGGTTGCGGCGGGCAGGGAGAGGGCGCAGGACGAGGTGGACCAATAGCAGTCAACAGGTCCAGGCCGCCGCAGGGCAGGGGGCCGGCCCTCCGGGCCCCCTCCTCTCAGATCCCCTCCCCCCTTCCCCTTCCCCTTCCCTCCCCTCCCCCGCAGGCCCGGCCCGGCAGGGGAGGCCGGCTCAGTACTCCCCGCCCCACCCGGTCAGACTGCGGCCGCCTAGGCCTGGGCTCTCGGGGTGGGGGTGGGGCGGGGGTTCCCTGCCGGAGAATCCTCCCCCGGGGCTGGCGGCGGGAGGGGGAGGGGATGGAAATCGGGGAATGGAGGATTAAGAAGGACTCGAGCTCGGCACGAGCGCGGCCCGCGCGAGGGATCCTGGGTAAAAAGTGGCCGCGCGGCACCGGGAGAGCGCGGAGAGGAGCCGGGGTCAGAGGTCAGGGCCCTGGAGCCCTGCGCGCAGATCCCCCCCACGTGAACGCAGCGAGCAGGAGGAACCTTTTTGTTTTCGACCGCGCCAGCATGCTCCCCTATTGACCGCGCTGCTTTTCCCGGGCCGCTGGAGCAGAGGAGCTCCATCCCGTATCTCCTAACCCCATCCCCCCTTCCACCACCGACACACTACCCAACTCTCCCCTTCCTCTCAACTCACTTCCCAGCCCCCCGTACCGGGCTTGCAATAACGCAGTAAATTTGCTTTAACAACAAGTGGGGGTGGTTGCATTTACTCCTCCCTCTCTTCTCTCCTCCCCCTTCTCTTGCTGCGGCTCTTGACACTACTACAAACCAGGACTATAAACATAAACATGTGTCACTGTAACTGGGCAGGTAATATACGGATTTGGGGGTGGGGTGGAGGGGGGGCTTGGTCGCCGCTTGGGGGGCAGTAAAAAAATGTGTGTTTCACGTGCTCGTCGGCTTTGGGGGCTGCCCCCACACACCGATCCATTTATATAATGCCGACTGCGCTCGGTCACTTACTCATTCAGCCACACAGACCCACAAAGGCAGACTTGCCGATAACCACCGTACCCAAAAGCAAACACATTTAAATACGACTCTCTCTCCTTTCCCAGCCACCGCTGCTGCCATTTCTTCTATCAGCAAACAGTAGCGTCAATTCTTGAATCCCCTTTCCTTTAGAAAAATTCTTTTCCACATAGCAATAGAGAACATTTTTCGACCTAAACAGTATGCCGCTCTTTTCTCCCATAGACAGTAACCTACATATTTTGTGCGCAGAAATCATTTCAAAAAGCAAGTAAGGCTATTTAAGTGACAGTTTGAAATCTGTAAAGGTTCTTCCTTGGGCTTTCCCTTCCTGCACTTAGCAACTTCTGCTCTAAGTTGCTGCGACTGGAGCTGTGGAGATTAGCCACAGCGAGCCTTTATTATTATTATTTAGTCTATATTTACACTGCCGATCAACTTCTTTCTCTTTCTTAGTTCAGCAAGCCTAGCAACAACTGCTTACGGTAGAGTAAAGCGAATCCTCTCGCAAGCTTTCTGGCTTGAAACGGAGGGAGATTCAGAAAATGTTCAGATGGAGAAGTGGTTCCCTTTGTTCTTTCATTGTTTCTCTACGAACTGGTGGATACAAGGACAAACACTTACCTTCTCTTCTTTTTGCTCCCAAAACCAGACGTTCCCATCAGCCTTAAAATACACAATCCACCTTGAAAGTAACTACGAATGTCGGGAGAGTTTGTATTCCATTCTTTTTCGTTCTCTGCCCTCTTTTAGCGTAGGATTAAGTTGCCGAGCACGTTGCTGCAAGCTGTAGCCCCCCGCCTTAGTGAATCGGTCACGTTTAGGACCCTCTAAGTCCATCCTAATTCTGCCAGGAGAACTGAGGTATTGGAGCTCTAAACTTTCAAAAGGAAAGGGGCCCGCAAGTATCCAGAAAACTTACGTATCCCTTGAAATTTTTTACCAGTGTATTTTTGTACCACATCACCAAATAGAATTTGCCAAGAAATATTAGACATTTCTCCGAGGAAAGTGTGTGTGTGTGTGTGTGTGTGTGTGTGTGTGTGTGTGTTTAAGTTTCTTCTTAGCAATGTGCTGCTTAGACAGATGGAGTAACAAGGCAGGTTTGTATGGACATTTAACGGAACGAGTGGGTTTTCCATAACGTTTGTTATGCCATGTGTTTTTTCAAAACACTACTGGAACTGAGAAAGGAAGCAAAGAGAAATTTGAATTATAACGTTGCGGAATGACTTAAAGAGAGGCGCTTGCTTGAAATGAATTAGTGTAAAAATTGGCCTCAAAAGCAAAAAGTGAGATTTTTATAGTTGAAAGACAATTTTCACTCTATGATTCCAAAATTTAGCAAGTGACTTTTCTGGTTAGCGTGTGATACATGTCAGTGTTTAGTGTCCAGCCTGGTGGGCATTCCTGCCCAAACCCTGTTTAAATCTGATTATGATGTGATTTGTTGAAGTCATGAATACGAAATGATCCTTGTGTATCCATAAATGTGAACTTGGGTTTTTTTGATCTCCCGCTTTTTTGTGTGCGCCCAGTAGCTGCAGCAGTGGAAGACAGTGATTGGCTCCAGTGCTCCTAGAAGGATTTGGGCTGAAGCCAGGGGAACAGAACCAGAGGATTCCCTTTCCAGAGACCATCAGGCCCCACATGCCTTATCTGTCCCTTCTCCCCTCATGGGTGCTCAGAATTTCAGTATGGCTTCAGCAGCCCATAGGTAGGCCTCAACACTGAGTGTCATCACTTCGGTTTCTACACGTTTGGCCCCGATGGGAAATAAACAAAAATTGGGGTAATCCAAATAAATTGTGGGTCTTGAGGTTTGTGTATTATTTGATACACCAACATTGAACACTACTTTCTCAGATTTTTTTTTCTACATTCAGGATCAATTGTGAGAGGCCCTGGTGTCTCATAGGAAAATATTGCAACAAAACAAGATAATTGTGGGAAAGGCAGTTGCAGTAGGAAAAGTGGCTTTTCTTTGATGGCATTTAATGGAATTAAAAGATTCTTGAGCTGTAAACATTATTTATTCAGCACACATAAGCAGGCATTGTTTTATCACCATCATAATTATGGTGTCCTTTAAACTGGCTGATAGCAGGAAAGATAAGGGAATGTGCCTGTAGATTCAGATCAGGTTTCTGCTCCTTTCTTTTTTTCCCTGCCACCCTCCCTCCCCTCTCTCTTTACTACCCCTCCCCCCCCCATTCCTTCCATGGTCACTAGGGTCCCCCACAGCCCTTGAGATG